>NW_027361960.1:20017500-21455000 GCF_039654945.1 Dendrobates tinctorius | reverse complement strand
ATGGGTTGCAGCTTCATCTATCTGCCTTAGTAGTAAACTTTCCATGATTTCTGTTATTTGGGAGTTTGTAACAGACCCCAAAGAGAATTTTGTTACTATTTTTCCCTCATTCCCTTCGCTAATATCTTCCCTTAAAGTGGACTTTAGACAAGACTTTACATAATGACAAACCACTCTTCCACTCCGATTTTGACGATCCTTTCTGAACAGACTGTAACCCTGTAAGTTAACTGCCCAGTCATAGCTTTCATCTAACCATGTCTCGGTTATTCCCACTATGTCATAGTCACCTGTAGATGTTTCTGCTTCTAGTTCTTCCATCTTGTTTGTCAGGCTTCTGGAGTTTGCGAGCATGCATTTTAGAGAATTTTGCTTTGTTCCAATCTCTTCCCTGTTGATTGTTTTAGAAATTTTCTTACCTCCCTTCTGAGTATGTTGTCTTAGATCTTCTTTGCCACACCTCATATCATTTATCAGTATAATACAGTGGGGAAAAAAAGTATTTAGTCAGTCAGCAATAGTGCAAGTTCCACCACTTAAAAAGATGAGAGGCGTCTGTAATTTACATCATAGGTAGACCTCAACTATGGGAGACAAACTGAGAAAAAAAAATCCAGAAAATCACATTGTCTGTTTTTTTTTCATTTTATTTGCATATTATGGTGGAAAATAAGTATTTGGTCAGAAACAAGCAATCAAGATTTCTGGCTCTCACAGACCTGTAACTTCTTCTTTAAGAGTCTCCTCTTTCCTCCACTCATTACCTGTAGTAATGGCACCTGTTTAAACTTGGTATCAGTATAAAAAGACACCTGTGCACACCCTCAAACAGTCTGACTCCAAACTCCACTATGGTGAAGACCAAAGAGCTGTCAAAGGACACCAGAAACAAAATTGTAGCCCTGCACCAGGCTGGGAAGACTGAATCTGCAATAGCCAACCAGCTTGGAGTGAAGAAATCAACTGTGGGAGCAATAATTAGAAAATGGAAGACATACAAGACCACTGATAATCTCCCTCGATCTGGTGCTCCACGCAAAATCCCACCCCGTGGGGTCAGAATGATCACAAGAACGGTGAGCAAAAATCCCAGAACCACACGGGGGGACCTAGTGAATGAACTGCAGAGAGCTGGGACCAATGTAACAAGGCCTACCATAAGTAACACACTACGCCACCATGGACTCAGATCCTGCAGTGCCAGACGTGTCCCACTGCTTAAGCCTGTACATGTCCGGGCCCGTCTGAAGTTTGCTAGAGAGCATTTGGATGATCCAGAGGAGTTTTGGGAGAATGTCCTATGGTCTGATGAAACCAAACTGGAACTGTTTGGTAGAAACACAACTTGTCGTGTTTGGAGGAAAAAGAATACTGAGTTGCATCCATCAAACACCATACCTACAGTAAAGCATGGTGGTGGAAACATCATGCTTTGGGGCTGTTTCTCTGCAAAGGGGCCAGGACGACTGATCCGGGTACATGAAAGAATGAATGGGGCCATGTATCGTGAGATTTTGAGTGCAAACCTCCTTCCATCAGCAAGGGCATTGAAGATGAAACGTGGCTGGGTCTTTCAACATGACAATGATCCAAAGCACACCGCCAGGGCAACGAAGGAGTGGCTTCGTAAGAAGCATTTCAAGGTCCTGGAGTGGCCTAGCCAGTCTCCAGATCTCAACCCTATAGAAAACCTTTGGAGGGAGTTGAAAGTCCGTGTTGCCAAGCGAAAAGCCAAAAACATCACTGCTCTAGAGGAGATCTGCATGGAGGAATGGGCCAACATACCAACAACAGTGTGTGGCAACCTTGTGAAGACTTACAGAAAACGTTTGACCTCTGTCATTGCCAACAAAGGATATATCACAAAGTATTGAGATGAAATTTTGTTTCTGACCAAATACTTATTTTCCACCATAATATGCAAATAAAATGAAAAAAAAACAGACAATGTGATTTTCTGGATTTTTTTTTCTCAGTTTGTCTCCCATAGTTGAGGTCTACCTATGATGTAAATTACAGACACCTCTCATCTTTTTAAGTGGTGGAACTTGCACTATTGCTGACTGACTAAATACTTTTTTTCCCCACTGTATCTGGTTTCATGTTCGTTTCTAATGTTTTTCTTCCCTCTTCTTCTAGTTTAACGCTCTCCTGCTGAGTGTAGCGAGTGTAGTGATACTTTATTCCCCTGGGCCTGCCCCTGATGCTCCCTGTATAGGGGTGGTCCTCACTAGGTCAGCTCGCCCGGGGTGAGTTGGTATCACGGCCCAGAGGGTCCACTCCAGGAGTTGTCACACGAATATGGGTGGGTGGTTTTGCTGGGCTTAAAATACTTGTTATGAAACAGGTTGAGGTGTACCCCACAGGGGAACATGTTTGCCAGCCAACACACTTAGTGTATGAGCATTACAAGTCTAGGAGACCCACTCCTTTTTAATGGGACATTTTTTGTTAAGCACCCATACAGTCTTTTTACTGGGAGTGGATGAAGGGTTTAGCCGTATGCTGGAATCCACACAGTGTCATACCTGGAAAAATGCAGAACAATCATACTGTCAGCAATTTCATGGTACACACTTTAAAGTTAGAAACTCCTGAAGAGTCCATTCCTAAGTCCATTTAAAAATAACTCTGTGTGAACATAGCCTTAAATATTTTAAATATATGACTTAATAAATTAGAAAATGAAAAAATAGCACCTAATTGAGTAAAAGATCATATCATGCTCCCAATTTTCCAATAGGTAAAATAATATTTCACAATGCACCATTACTGACAGTTTTTGGCGAAAAATGCTATATCATAATAATGATTATGCTGCTCCTCACAAAAGCCAGCTAAACTCTTTAATAGTTCAAAGCTTGCCCCTAGGCGAATAGCTATTTAAAATATGTTTTATAGTCACATTGACTTGCAAAAATGTTGTTTTTATTGCCAAAAAGACCTGCACAAAATCACCTAATTAAGTCTTACAATATCACTGAGATTTTCAGTGCACTGTGCCATTAAAATCCATGCTGCTAGAAATCTCGAGCTTGATTCATTAACCTCTTTACTCACAGAGGTTACATTAAGCATCACTTGATGTAATTATCTGTGCCACTTGAAGCAATTATTTCAATGGGCATTGGGATCAAAACCTCTTTCAGACTCCAGGATAGCAAGTTAATATTTGAAATATCTGTATGTTTCTGCTTCGTGTTTAGCAGAAATACTGTTAAGCTAAAAATTGAAAATGGAAACTAAGAAGAATATTGATGCCTTATAGTGATGGGTGAGCACTAAAATGCTCGGGTGCTCATTGTTCAGGTCGACCATATTGGAATACTCGGGTACTCGGACAGAACAACGAGCCCAATATAAGTCTATGGGAGACCCGAGCATTTTTAACGCGATCCCCCGGCGTTTTTTTTAGGCTCTAAAATTGTCTAAAAATGATGGAATCACTGCTTTAAACAATTTTTTGAGAGTTTCATGCCATTTTTACTGGTGCACCTAAAAACATACCAAAACGGATTTTGCTTGGAAATATGTTAAGGAACATCCTTCCCAGGTTAATGACTTGTATATAAGGCAAAATAATTAACGCCAGACAAAAATGTTCCTCTCCCGCTTGGGCTATGTTCAGACGCAGCGTTTTTGAAGCGTTTCTTTAACTTTAACATTGCTTTCCAACCAATACTAATGCATTCACTGTGAAATGTCATTGTAACCTTTAACAACCCTAGCTGGCCATGTCGTGTGTGACACATAAGGAGGAACATCTTGTTTCATTTCTGAAGGAGGGACTGTTAAAGTTACAGAGCCTATTTTTACAGGGGCATCAAGCAGCATTAATCTGCTTAAAGGGCCATTATTTTACAGTGGATCTCCTAAACTGTTGCATTTACTGCAAGGCCTGCCCTGCTACCAAGTCATATGCACCCCAATAACCCAAATCCTCCCCCTTGGAAGAAACATGGAGTAGGGCCTCTTAAGTCTCTATTTATTGAGATGATGTGAACAACAATGGTAGATGATATAATGGAGGAGATTGTTAAACCCAATTGTGGATGAGATCGGGTGAAAGCTATAAAGAAACAGACAGTACATACAGAGAGAACTCCTCTGTGCGTGAAGTGTTTCTCCTCTTTACTGATCTGGAAGATGAAGGCATGTCTTCAGATCCCAAAGCAATCCAAGGCTCTGCTGCATGGAAAGGGAGTCGATGCTTAGGTCTAGATCCTTTAGATAGCTGGAATAGTCTTGAGAGGGAAAGGCTTCCATCAACTCTTGTCTGTTGGAAGAAATCTTGTGTAACCTTTGGTTAGACTGAGCGAGCATTTCTTGAGCCCTTTTTAGTAGACTGATTGCAGCCTCATTTGTCGGTGTGGACTTCAAACAGTCGTTCACCTTGTTCACCTTCACAGGCGTGGTCTTCGTTGGTATGTACTGAGAAAGGGCAAGGTAGGGGAGTGCTGTTTGGCAATTCCTTTACCAGCAGACTATTGTGACATGGCTGGAAGAGAGACAGACTTTCATTCTCTAGTGTGCTGGTAAGCATACTGTTGACTGAGGCTGGCTTGTGTGCTCCTCCCAGACAGACATCTCCTATAATGACCCATCCAAGGTCGAGCCTCTGTTCGTACGTACAGCGTTCATACTGCTGTAATACCCATATGTGGAGCAGTGTGGGTGTTAGCGGTCCAGTACAGTTTATGCAATCACTGCGTGCAACCAGCTGTATGTTTTTACTGAGCCCCGGGTTCTTATTCCCTTCGGCTGTATGGCGGCTGCTGTAATACCCATATGCGGTGCAGTCTGGGTGATAGCGGTCCCTTGCAGCCTGTGTAATCACGACATGCGACCAGCGGTTCCATTTTTACTGAGCCCTGGGCGCTTACTTCCTGTGGCTGTAATACCCGTATGTGGAGCAGTTTGGGTGATAGCGGTCTCATATATAGCCTGTACAATCACCGCCTGCCATTCTGCTTTTACTGTTCTGCATTCTTCCACGTTTGACGCTGTGTGGATTCCAGCATACGGCTAAACCCTTCATCCACTCTCAGTAAAAAGACTGTATGGGTGCTTAAGTGCCCCGTTACATTTAGCGATGCACCAGCGATCCCGACCATGATACGACCTGGTAAGGATCGCTGGTGCATCGCTAAATGGTCACTAGTGAGCTGCCAAACAGGCAGATCTCAGCAGCGACGCAGCGATGCAGCAGCGGTCGTTGCTTACCTGTCAGGCGTGGCGATGATGACGACCTCCTCCCGCGTCCACGCATCGTCGGTGCCAGCAGGAAGCCGCCGACTAGAAACGGCCCAGGACATTCTCGCGTGATCACCCATAACCAGCGGGGGAGCCGGTCGGAGGTGAGTATCACATGTAGTGATATCGCTAGCAATATCACTGCTGTGTCACAAAATCGGTGACGCTTTAGCGTGAAAAGCCCCCTTAAGTCTATATTTATTGAGATTAACTTAAGAACAATGGTAGATTATAACTTATGATATAATGGAGGAGATTGGTGAACACAATTGTGGATGAGATCGGGTAAAAACTATAAAGAGACAGACAGTACAATACATTAGTACTGGCAGATAACAACACAGCAATAATACAGGGTGCTATTAAAACAGTAGCAGGCATCATTACAGAGGTTGAGTAATACAACGCACAATGCGGTGAAGAGAGATATCTAAGCAACTTAAGACTGCCAGCATTGCACTAACTGAACAGGGGTGCATCTGTCTAACATAGAGTGCAAAGTCATTACAATGAGCTGGAACTACATTGCACATATCACGGGGACTGCTTTAAGGCTAGCTAAAACAGATACATAGCACATATCACATAATTGCATTAAACCCTCACCGGAATCCGCTTGATAGAAGCAGTGATTTTGCAGAGAGCAGGACACATGTGAGTAGCTCAGAGATCCGTGAGAAAATGGCTACAAGCTTCTAAGCCTGGGAAACCAGGAGGGGCAGTTCTAAACAGAATAACTATTAAAGGGAAAGGATTCTAAATCCGTGAACAGGAAAGAGAAGGGCAACTATGACATCTAATGGCCATAGCTAGAACAGCACTTGTTGAACAAAATCTTTAAGCGACCCAAAATATTCCCTGTCCATAATTGTTGGAAATATATTTAATATCATTATAACTGTATGATAATTCCATCAGCATGACAGAGAATGTATTGGTTTTCTATCATCTATTGCGTTGATTATAGTGCAACTCCACTATACCCCACTTGCTGACCAGCCTCCTAGCTGTATTATCATCATGAAGACAGTGGTAGACTTGATCTAACACGCCAGGCCTCGCAAAGGAGTTTGGAGAAGTAAGATAAGCTTGAGTCATTAAAATGCTCATGTCACTTACTGCATCAGGGGCATCCTGCAAATAACGTTGAGTAAGATTTTTTGTGCAAGATACAGAATGTCTGGTTACAAATTAGACGGGCAGATGTTACCATGCTCCCTTCCCAACCAAGATCCAACCATTTAAAATTGACTTGAAACCACCAAAAGTCACAACATTGCTATAACATTGCAAAGTGATTTATGCCAATTTTTAGGCATATGAAAAATGAGGATGAATGAACTCATGGAGATCAACATCCAACACTGCAGAGACACCATCACATGTTTCTCAATGCAGTGATTCTAGAGCAATGCCCCTATCCCTTATGGGAAATATGCAAAAACATGCAAAACACAAGCCGCGGAGACACCATCACATGTTTCTCAACGCAAGCAATGACTAGCCAGGTCTTTCCCCGGGAAGGAACAACCACAGGAAGGGCAGTCTCCAATGAAGGAAACCACCTATGCCATAACATGGTATCCATCCACAGACAGCTGTTTCGGGGTATTGCCCCTCATCAGTGTGGAGTAGGAAACTGGCTAGTAGGAGCAATGCCTAGTAAAAGACTGTGAAAAATGAGGATGAATGAACTCATGGAGATCAACATCCAACACTGCAGAGACACCATCACATATTTCTCAACGCAGTGATTCTAGAGCAATGCCCCCATCCCTTATGGGAAATATGCAAAATATGCAAAACACAAGCCGCGGAGACACCATCACATGTTTCTCAACGCAAGCAATGACTAGCCAGGTCTTTCCCTGGGAAGGCACAACCACGGGAAGGGCAGTCTCCAATGAAGGAAACCACCTATGCCAAAACATGGTATTCATCCACAGACAGCTGTTTCGGGTTATTGCCCCTCATCAGTGTGGAGTAGGAAACTGGCAAGCAGGAGCAATGCCTAGTAAAAGACTGTGAAAAATGAAGATGAATGAACTCATGGAGATCAACATCCAACACTGCGGAGACACCATCACATGTTTCTCAATGCAGTCATTCCAGAGCAATGCCCCCATCCCTTATGGGAAATATGCAAAAACATGCAAGACACTACTCCACACTGATAAGAGGCAATACCCCGAAACAGCTGTCTGTGGATGGATACCATGTTTTGGCGGAGGTGGTTTCCTTCATTGGAGACTGCCCTACCCGTGGCTGTTCCTTCCCGGGGAAAGACCTGGCTAGTTATTGCTTGCGTTGAGAAACATGTGATGGTGTCTCCGCGGCTTGTGTTTTGCAAGATTTTAGGCATAAACACTTTGATATATCAATCTTGAAATTTTTCCTTTTCTGCAATCTACAAATACCTTTTGCTATGAAGAAGAAAAGTAACCTGCTAAACAAGAATAGGTCAGAATATTATCATTTTTTATTTTTGAAATATAAATGTCATGGTTGTGGACAGGGTTCCCTTCTCTGTCCTCGCAGGGTTAATTTAGCATGGCCTCCTCATGGTTTGGGAAGGGCTATATGTACCTGCCTCCATGTGGGGATCCTTGTCAGTGATACATTCATTCTTGGCTGTGTGTCTGACCCCCTGGTGTGCTTGCATACTGTTTTGTCTGATTGCCTCTTAGTGTATGACCCGGTCTGTTTTCTCATTTTGTGCATTGCCTTGTGACTCTGTGCTTATTTTCTGTTTCCTGCTCTGACCTTTGGCTTGATTACTCCTACTTCCCACCTGCCTTCCCCGTTTGTACTGCACCGCTTTCTTTGGCTTCCTGACCTTTTACTATGTCCAGACCACTCTTTGCGTCTCACCGCTCGGCACTACATCGGCCTCCCAGCTTGATTTCGGTGCGTTCAGACTACGCTCCGGCTTCGTCGGTCACCATCGCTACTCTGTGTCTGACTCCGCCTCCGGCCACTCCCCCGGTGGTCACGTGCTTCAGGTCCTGTGCTCTGACAGGTGAGCTCACCGCAGCTCTCCTCACGCATGTGTTTTTGGTCATTATCCTGTTGTAAGACCCATTACCTGCAACTGAGACCAAGCTTTCTGACACTGGGTAGCACATTTCTCTCTAGAATCCCTTGATAGTCTTGAGATTTCATTGTACCCTGCACAGATTCTAGACACCCTCTGCCAGATGCAGCAAAGCAGCCCCAGAACATAACAGAGCCTCCTCCGTGTTTCACAGTAGAGACAGTGTTCTTTTCTTGATATGCTTCATTTATCCATCTGTGAACATACAGTTGTGGCCAAAAGTATTGACACCCCTGCAATTCTGTCAGATAATACTCAGTTTCTTCCTGAAAATGATTGCAAACACAAATTCTTTGGTATTATTATCTTCATTTAATTAAGAATGAAGCAAAAAGCAAAACATTGATCATTTCACACAAAACTCCAAAAATGGGCCAGACAAAAGTATTTGCACCCTTAGCCTAATACTTGGTTGCACAACCTTTAGCCAAAATAACTGCGACCCACCGCTTCTGGTAACCATCAATGAGTTTCTTACAATGCTCTGCTGGAATTTTAGACCATTCTTCTTTGGCAAATTGCTCCAGGTCCCTGATATTTGAAGGGTGCCTTCTCCAATCTGCCATTTTTAGATCTCTCCACAGGTGTTCTATGGGATTCAGGTCTGGACTCATTGCTGGCCACCTTCGAAGTCTCCAGTGCCTTCTCTCAAACCATTTTCTAGTGCTTTTTGAAGTGTGTTTTGGGTCATTGTCCTGCTTTAAGACCCATGTCCTCTGAGGGAGACCCAGCTTTCTCACACTGGGCCCTACATTATGCTGCAAAATTTGTTGGTAGTCCTCAGACTCCATAATGCCATGCACATGGTCAAGCAGTCCAGTGCCAGAGACAGCAATGCAACCCCAAAACATCAGGGAACCTCCGCCATGTTTGACTGTAGGGACTGTTTTTTTTTCTTTGAATGCCTCTTTTTTTCTCCTGTAAACTCTATGTTGATGCCTTTGCCCAAAAAGCTCTACTTTTGTCTCATCTGACCAGAGAACATTCTTCCTAAATGTTTTAAGCTTTTTAAGGTAAGTTTTCGCAAACTCTAGCCTGGCTTTTTTATGTCTCAGGGTAAGAAGTGGGGTCTTCCTGGGTCTCCAACCATACAGTCCCTTTTCATTCAGACACCGACGGATAGTACGGGTTGACACTGTTGTACCCTCGGACTGCAGGGCAGCTTGAACTTGTTTGGATGTTAGTCGAGGTTCTTTATCCAACATCCGCACAATCTTGCGTTGAAATCTCTTGTCAATTTTTCTTTTCCGTCCACATCTAGGGAAATTAGCCACAGTGCCATGGGCTTTAAACTTCTTGATGACACTGCGCACGGTAGACACAGGAACATTCAGGTCTTTGGAGATGGACTTGTAGCCTTGAGATTGCTCATGCTTCCTAGCAATTTGGTTTCTCAAGTCCTCAGACAGTTCTTTGGTCTTCTTTCTTTTATCCATGCTCAATATGGTACACACAAGGACACAGGACAGAGGTTGAGTCAACTTTAATCCATGTCAACGGGCTGAAAGTGCGATTTAGTTATTGCCAACACCTGTTAGGTGCCACAAGTAAGTTACAGGTGCTGTTAATTACACAAATTAGAGAAGCATCACGTGATTTTTCGAACAGTGCCAATACTTTTGTCCACCCTCTTTTTTATGTTTGGTGTGGAATTATATCCAATTTGGCTTTAGGACAATTATTGTTGTGTTTTTTTCATTTAAGACAAATTAAATTAAGATAATAATAACAAAGAATTTGTGTTTGCAATCATTTTCAGGAAGAAACTGAGTATTATCTGACAGAATTGCAGGGGTGTCAATACTTTTGGCCACAACTGTAGATCTAATGTGCCTTGCCAGCAAGTTCCATGTCTGTTTTATCTGTCCATAGGACATTCTCCCTGAAGCTTTGTGGCTCATCATGTAGTTTGGCAAATTCCCATCTGGCTTTTTTAGGATTTTTTTTCTACAATGATGTCCTCCTTGGTCATCTCCCATGAAGTCCACTTTGGCTCATAAAATGATGGATGGTGCGATCTCACACTGATGTTCCTTGAGCTTGAAGTTCACCTTTAATATGTTTAGAAGTTTTTCTGGGCTCTTTTATTACTATTCATATTATCCGTCGCCTTGATGTGTCTTCAATTTTCTTCCTGTGGCCACGTCCAGGGAGGTTGGCTACATTCCCATGGAGCTTAAATTTCTGAATACTATGTGCAACTGTAGTCACAGGAACATCAGGCTGCTTGGAGATGGTCTTATAACTTTTACCTTTAACATGTGTGTTTATCATTTTCTTTCTAAACTCTTGAGACAACTCTTTCCTTCGCTTCCTCTGGTCCTTGTTGAGTGTGATACACACCATGACACCAAACAGCACAGTGAGTATCTGTAGCCCTATATTCAGTCCCATTCACGGATTCCACGATTGTAGACACCTGTGATGCTAATTAGTGGACACACCTTGATTTAACATGTCCCTTTTGTCACATTATTTTCAGGGGTACCGTCATTTCTGTCCAGGCCTATTTCATAAGTTTTATTTTTTATTTTTTCAATTCTGTGGAAGCATGGTTTAAAAGCAATGTCTGACTTTCATTTGTTAATTTTCATATATTTTTTATTTATGATTACTTTTGCCAGATTCACGTTATTTCTGTGACCATTGTGGGTTTTTCTGTCATTAAAAAAGGGGTACAAAGAAATTTAACCACGTGTGTATATTTTCCCTTCACTACACTTCCTTGCTGGCTTTACTCATAAGTGTATAAGTGTTAAGCACAGATGGGTAAAGCAGTTGATGTTCAAGTCCAGCAGGTTCGGCCAAACATTTAAAAATGATTCTGTTTGGGTACCAGAACGGTACCCAAACTCGAATCTGAATCCTGGACCCCATTCAGATGAATGAGGGGCCCGAACATCTATTTCCCATGCTGTTATCTGCGTGGCAGTGCAGGAAACACCAGCTCTGATTGGTGGTTCTAAGAATGGGTCAATAGCCATTAAAGTTCCAAGGCTAATAATATCAGCTCACAGCTATTTACTTAGCCTTTACTGGTTATTATATGGGAGCCCCCAAAATAAGACGTAGGGTCCCCCTATATTCAATAACTAGCAAAGGCTAAACAGAAAGCTGTGGGCTGATATTGGCCCCCTCCCAGAATAAAAACATCAGCTCTAAGTCACCACATAAACAACACATCCATTAGATGCACCAATTCTGACACTTAGCCTCACTTTTCCCACTTGCACCGGTGTGGTGGCAAGTTGGATAATAGTTTTGGGGTTGATGTCAGCTCTGTTATGTTAGCTGACATCAAGTCCACAGGTTAGTAATGGACAGGCAGCTATAAGATGCTCCCATTACTAACCCCATAATGCATATCTGTCCCTCAAAAAAGTCCAGCGCTGCTATAGCTGGGTGGTTTGTTGAATGCTGCATGATGCGAGCACTCAGCAAGCCAGCCAGAACACACTGGTACAAGAGTGTTAGAATACTCCTGCAGTGTGAAGCACTGACGTGAGAAAGGTCACTGGAGTTCATAGCTGATGAACCCAGGTCACGCAACTGATGTCACCGCTTGCTGAGTGAGAGTTTTCCCACGATGTGAGCGGTGCCGTAAATGAGGTGACCGAAGTTCATCAGCTATGAACTCTGGCGACCTTTCTTACATCAAAGCTACACACTGCAGGAGCATAATCATGCTCCTGTCTGTTAGGAATCAGATTTCTGCGGTTACTATGCAGGAATCCAGACCCTCACATTCTGCAGTCTCCTGCTCATTATCTACTGCAGAGGAGATTGCAGAAGAGATTGCCTTGCAGCAAATCTCTCCTGAGGCTTAGTCCTTCATTCCATCCTCTGAGCATGCTCATGACACGATCTCCCATTGGAGTTCGGGAGTCATGTGCTCAGGTCCTGCTCCAGATCTCATTGGTCCAACTCGGAGATCTGGAGGCTTCCGGAAAGTCCCGTCTGCTATAAAAAGCGCACATGACTGTTCCGTCATATGCTAGTATAGTCATACTTGCGGCTGTGTGAATGTTGATGGATGCATGATCTGGTGAATGACTCATTTGAAACCCCTACCCTTGGATATTACGCGTGTGTGAGGGATTGAGTTATTACCAGTACCAGCACCAGCGCCAGCATGCTATTGGTCCATAGGCACAGCTGCTAGCATCCGACATTGCGCTTGCACCATAGCGGTGTCGTTGAGTGGCAGTATCCCAGCCACGCTGCAGTAGCAGCCCACTTGAGCGTTCGCGGCTGCGACGCTATACTCTCAGTCACTAACGGTAGGTCTAGAAGGACTTAGTACCGCCATCTTGGGCTACTCCTGTGACCATTTTCCATTTTTGTGTATTCTACCTGAAGCCTGTGACACAAACAGGTTCAGTGTTTTGCATCTTTTGTTGTGGCTCCTCTGTGTGTGAACAGAGCCCGTCCTGCACACTCTGGGTGAAGTTTAACCCGTGTGCATAATCGCCATATTGTCTCTGCCACCATCTATCAGCGGTTATATCACCTACTGCACGGTGGACCACGAGCGGCGAACGCACTTTATTATTATTTTTATTTAGTGCGTTCCACCACTCCTAACACTGTCTCAGTGTGTTCCAACTGGTGTAGAGAGGGGTTGCATCACTAATATTACTGCTCTCCAAATTTTCCAGATCATCATGGGACAGATATGGATTATCTTCTCAATGGACAGGTAACCAATATGGTGTTATATTATTTTTTGCTTTTTTTATAGGAGACATGGGCATCAATGGATTATTGTCAAACAGATGAGGGATATGGTGTTTTATTATGTTTTGTCTTTAACAGGGGACATGGGCATTAATTTACGGAAAGGTGAGTAAAACATTTCTTTTTTAATTTTTGTGAATAAACATATAAAATAGAGCGAGGAGTTTTTATTTCAAATAAAGGACTTTATTCTTACTGTGTCTTTATTTCAATATGACTATGGGGTTAGTAATGGGGATGATCCATTAACAAACCCTGGGCTTGATGTCAGTGGCCATAAAACACCTGACATCAACCCCAACTTGCCATCACACCAGGCCAAGTGGGAAGATATGGGCAAAGTACCAAAACTGGGGCATTTAATAGATGTGGGAAATTCCCACGCAGCAATGGCATAAAGTGAGACTAGGGACTTTTTTTTTTTTAAGTGGCGGAGGAATACAGTGCGGAAGGATACCTACCTTCCGTCATTGGATTCCTGCAGCCCGTAGAGAACGGCAGCAACGGCTGATGCTGCAGTTCTCTACCCAAGATCGTCGTGGGACACACTCGTGGACTGCTTCGGATCGTGGGTGAGTATTTTTGTGGTTTGTTATGTTAATATTTATTCCGTAAAAGACAATGGCTTCGGGGAACAATGTGACAAGTATTGGTAAGTATGTTACTCTATGTTATATGTACTGTATGTCTATGTATGTATTGTATGAATGTATTGTATGCAGTATGTATGTAGTATATATGTGGTATGTATGTAGCATGTAGTATGTATGTAGTATGTATGTAGCATGCATGTAGCATGAAGTATGTATGTAGCATGCATGTAGTATATATGTAGTATGTATGTAGCATGTAGTATGTATGTAGTATGTATGTAGTATATATGTAGTATGTATGTAGCATGTAGTATGTATGTAGCATGCATGTAGTATATAAGTAGTATGTATGTAGCATGTAGTATGTATGTAGCATGCATGTAGTATGTATGTAGTATGTATGTAGTATATATGTAGTATGTATGTAGCATGTAGTATGTATGTAGCATGCATGTAGTATATATGTAGTATGTATGTAGCATGTAGTATGTATGTAGCATGCATGTAGTATGTATGTAGTATGTATGTAGTATATATGTAGTATGTATGTAGCATGTAGTATGTATGTAGCATGCATGTAGTATACAGTCATGGCCAAAAGTATTGACACCCCTGCAATTCTGTCAGATAATATTCAGTTTCTTCCTGAAAATGATTGCAAACACAAATTCTTTGGTATTATTATCTTCATTTAATTTGTCTTAAATGAAAAAACACAAAAGAGAATGAAGCAAAAAGCAAAACATTGATCATTTCACACAAAACTCCAGAAATGGGCCGGACAAAAGTATTGGCACCCTCAGCTTAATACTTGGTTGCACAACCTTTAGCCAAAATAACTGCGACCAACCGCTTCCGGTAACCATCAATGAGTTTCTTACAATGCTCTGCTGGAATTTTAGACCATTCTTCTTTGGCAAACTACTCCAGGTCCCTGATATTTGAAGGGTGCCTTCTCCAAACTGCCATTTTTAGATCTCTCCACAGGTGTTCTATGGGATTCAGGTCTGGACTCATTGCTGGCCACCTTAGAAGTCTCCAGTGCTTTCTCTCAAACCATTTTCTAGTGCTTTTTGAAGTGTGTTTTGGGTTATTGTCCTGCTGGAAGACCCATGACCTCTGAGGTAGACCCAGCTTTCTCACACTGGGCCCTAAATTATGCTGCAAAATTTGTTGGTAGTCTTCTGACTTCATAATGCTATGCACACGGTCAAGCAGTCCAGTGCCAGAGGCAGCAAAGCAACCCCAAAACATCAGGGAACCTCCGCCATGTTTGACTGTAGGGACCGTGTACTTTTCTTTGAATACCTCTTTTTTCTCCTGTAAACTCTATGTTGATGCTTTTGCCCTAAAAGCTCTACTTTTGTCTCATCTGACCAAAGAACATTCTTCCAAAATGTTTTAGGCTTTTTCAGGTAAGTTTTGGCAAACTCCAGCCTGGCTTTTTTATGTCTCGGGGTAAGAAGTGGAGTCTTCCTGGGTCTCCTACCATACACTCCCTTTTCATTCAGATGCCGACGGATAGTACGGGTTGACACCGTTGTACCCTCGGACTGCAGGGCAGCTTGAACTTGTTTGGATGTTAGTGGAGGTTCTTTATCCAACATCCGCACAATCTTGCGTTGAAATCTCTTGTCAATTTTTCTTTTCCGGCCACATCTAGGGAGGTTAGCCACAGTGCCATGGGCTTTAAACTTCTTGATGACACTGCGCACGGTAAACACAGGAACATTCAGGTCTTTGGAGATGGACTTGTAGCCTTGAGATTGCTCATGCTTCCTCACAATTTGGTTTCTCAAGTCCTCAGACAGTTCTTTGGTCTTCTTTCTTTTCTCCATGCTCAATGTGGTACACACAAGGACACAGTACAGAGGTTGAGTCAACTTTAATCCATGTCAACTGGCTGCAAGTGTGATTTAGTTATTGCCAACACCTGTTAGGTGCCACAGGTAAGTTACAGGTGCTGTTAATTACACAAATTAGAGAAGCATCACATGATTTTTCGCACAGTGCCAATACTTTTGTCCACCCTCTTTTTTATGTTTGGTGTGGAATTATATCCAATTTGGCTTTAGGACAATTCTTTTTGTGTTTTTTCATTTAAGACAAATTAAATGAAGATAATAATACCAAAGAATTTGTGTTTGCAATCATTTTCAGTAAGAAACTGAGTATTATCTGACAGAATTGCAGGGGTGTCAATACTTTTGGCCATGACTGTATATGTAGTATGTATGTAGCATGTAGTATGTATGTAGCATGCATGTAGTATGTATGTAGTATGTATGTAGTATATATGTAGTATGTATGTAGCATGTAGTATGTATGTAGCATGCATGTAGTATATATGTAGTATGTATGTAGCATGTAGTATGTATGTAGCATGCATGTAGTATGTATGTAGTATGTATGCAGCATGTAGTATGTATGTAGCATGCATGTAGTATATATGTAGTATGTATGTAGTATGTATGTAGTATGTATGTAGTATATATGTGTTATGTATGTAGTATGTATGTAGTATATATGTGGTATGTATGTAGTATGTATGTAGTATGTATGTAGTATGTATGTAGCATGTATTATGTATGTAGCATGCATGTAGTATGTATGTAGTATTTTTTTTTTTTTTTTTTTTTTAACATTTAACACATTAGCCGGATGATGGGACTACTACTGTCCCATCATTGGCTAATGTGTCAATCACTGTCATGGTAGCAGGCATCGCCAGATGGGACTTGTAGTCCCATCGGACGATGCTTGCACAGACCCCCGGACATCAGCACAGCCCCCCGGCAGGCCGGCACAGCCCCCCGGCAGGCTGGTACAGACCCCCACAGGGTGCACAGACCACCGGCAGGCCGGCACAGCCCCCCGGCAGGCCGGTACAGACCCCGGGCAGTCCACACAGCCCCCCGGCAGGCCGGCACAGCCCCCCGGCAGGCCGGCAGAGACCCCCGGAAGGCCCGAAATGACGGCGCATCATGATGCGCACACACCGCGCATCATGATGACGTCAGGCTGTCAATCAACTTTGAACTTCCGATTCCGATGCCGACTTCCGATATTGAAAAAATATCGGAAGTCGGTATCGGAATTCCGATACAGCAAGTATCGGCCGATACCCGATACTTGCGGTATCGGAATGCTCAACACTAGCCATTAACCATATATGAGTGAGTTACATGCATAACACCATGATTGTGATTGGATTCGTTGCAGCTTAAAAGTCTTTAACCCCTTTCCAACATCGGGAATTGCGATCCACCCACGACTATTAGCCCATTAAATGCTGCTGTCAAACTCTGACAGCAACATTTATCTTGAGCTTTTGGTCATCGGGCCGTGATTGTGGGTCACTGGTGGGTCGGCATGAGAACCAGAGGTCTCCTGGAGACCTCTATGGTTTCAGTGCCGGATTGCTATGAACGCCGCCCAGTGGTCGGCACTCATAGCAAATGAGGTATTCTGTTACATACAGGTGATCTGATCATCACCTGTATGTAGCAGAGCCAATCGGCTTGTGGCAGCTTCTAGTCTCCCATGGAGACTATTAAAGCATGCCAAAAGTAAAAAAAAAATGTTTTTAAAAATATAAAAAATATAAAAGTTCAAATCACCCCCCTTTTGCCCCATTTAAAATAAACAATAAAAAAACAAACATACACATATTTGTTATCGTCACATTCAGAATCACCCGATCTATCAATAAAGAAAAAGGATTAACCTAATTGCTAAACAGCATAGCAAGAAAAAAAGTCAAAACAACAGAATTACGTTTTTATGATCACCACAATATTGCGTTAAAATGCAACAACGGGTGGTCAAATGATCTTATCTGCACCAAAATGGTATTATTAAAAACGTTAGCTCGGCACAGAAAAAATAAGCCCTCTTTCAACCCAAGATCACAAAAAATGGAGACGCTACAGGCATCAGAGAATGGCGCAATTTTTCTTTAACAAATTTTGGAATTTTTTTCACCACTTAGATAAAAAAGAACCTATGCATGTTTGGTGTCTATAAACTTGTAATGACCTGGAGAATCATAATGGCATGTCAATTTTAGCATTTAGTGGAGTGTGGGATTACACTTTTTTTTGCAATTTCACCACTCTTTGAATTTTTTCCCCATTTTCCAGTACACAATATGTTAAAACCAATTATGTCAATCAAAATTAAAATTCGTCCCGCAAAAAAACAAGCCCTCACCTGGCCATATTGACCAAAAAGTAAAAAAAGCTATAGAATCATAGAATCATTGAATGGTAGAGTTTGAAGGGACCTCCTGGGTCATCTGGTCCAACCCCCTGCTCAAAGCAGTATTCACTAAATCATCCCAGACTGATGGTTTTCCAGCCTCTGTTTGAAGACTTCCATGGAAGGAGAACTCAGCTCCTCTCTTGCCAGCCTGTTCCACTCATTGATCACCCTAACTGTCAAAAAGTTTTTTCTAATATGTGTCTCCTCCCATTCAGCTTCATCTCATTGCATCTAGTCTTTCCTTGTGTAACTGAGAATAAAGATGATCCTTCTACAATGTGACAGCCCTTGAGATATTTGTAGACAGCTATTAAGTCTCTTTTCAGTCTTCTTTTTTGCAAGCTAAACATTCCCAAATCCTGTAACCATTCATCATAAGACAAGATTTGCAGACCGGTCACCATCAATCACTGAAGCCATTCAGGGGCTGATAATTGTCCTGCAAAACCAATTAAATTAGAAGGCAGCACCATTTAAATTCACCATAGCAGATCCCTACAAGGGTCTCTATATGTAAAATGGTCATGGTCTGGCCAGCCGCACCTGCTCATCGTCTCCCCCTCACTGAATGTTTTAAAGGATTTCGTTAAATGTGAGATTTTATACGGTGAATGCTGCTTTCTTTTTCATTTGGTTTTGCAAGTTTTTTCCTCACTGTTTTTCATTGGCTTATTTTTACCAGGCAACATGTGCAGTTACTAACAACTCCATTCTAAGCAACGTTGATAGTGCCAAGGCAGGGGTGGGATTCGACCGGTTCTCCCCAGTTCAATGGAACCGCTTGCTAAAAAAGCAGCCGATTCCCCGAACTGGGGAGTTTCAGAGCCACGATCCGGTACTGCCATGGGGGGCCCTGCAGGGCGGTGGACAGGGAGCGATCCAAGTAGCTCCGCTGCCTGCAAGAGAAAATAGCAGTGGAGCTGCAAGGATCCATCCTGCTTCCTGCCTGCCGCCCGCGCTTCCTGACACAGAGCAGTGCAGCTGAATGATGTCATCATTCAGCAGTCGCTGCTGTGCCATAGCAAGGAAGTGCGGGCGATGCTGCAGACAGGTGAGAGTTGCTGCTGCTGTGTGTGTGCTGTGTGTGTATATATGTATGTATGTCTGTGTGTAGGTGGAGTCTGGCCCTGGAGGAGAAGGCAAAGATATGATGGGGACATGGGGAGAAGGCCGTGATGGGGAGAGTAGGCCATGATGGGGGTGATGGGGAGAGAAGGCCATGATGGAGTGATGGGGAAAAGGCAGTGATGGGGTGATGGGAGAAGGCCATGATAAAGTGATGGGAGAAGGCCATGATGGGGTGATGGGAGAATGCAGTGATGGGGTGATCGAGAAGGCCATGTTGGGGTGATGGAGAAGGCAATGATCGGGGTGATGTGGAGAAGGCAATGGTGGGGGTGATGGGGAGAAGGCCATGATGGGGTGATGGGGAGAAGGCCACGATGGAGTGATGGGGAGAGAAGGCCATGATGGGAGAAGGCCATGATGGGGTGATGGGGAGAGAAGGCCACGATGGAGTGATGTGGAGAGAAGGCCATGATGGGGTGATGGGAGAAGGCTATGATGGGGTGATAGGAGAAGGCCACGATGGGGTGATGGGGAGAGAAGGCCATGATGGGGTGATGGGAGAAGGCCATGATGGGATGATGGGAGAAGGCCATGATGGGGGTGATGGGGAGAGAAGGCTGTGATGGGGTGATGGGGAGAGAAGGCTGTGATGGGGTGATGGGGAGAGAAGGCCATGATGGGGTAATGGGGAGAAGGCAATGATGGGAGTGATGGGGAGAAGGCAGTGATGGGGTGAGGTAGAAGCAATGATGGGGTGATGGGAGAAGGCCATGATGGGGTGATGGGAGAAGGCCATGATGGGGTGATGGGAGAAGGCCATGATGGAGTGATGGGAGAAGACCATGATGGAGTGATTGGAGAAGGCCATGATTGGGTGATGGGAAAAGGCAGTGATGGGGTGAAGGTGAATGCCATGAAGGGGTGATGGAGAAGGCAATGATCGGGGTGATGTGGAGAAGGCAATAATGGGGGTGATAGGGAGAAGGCCATGATGAGGTGATGGGGAGAAGGCCATGATGGGGTGATGGGGAGAAGGCAATGATGGGAGTGATGTTGAGAAGGCAATGATGGGAATGAAGGGGAGAAGGCAGTGATGGGGTGATGGAGAAGGCAATGATGGGAGTGATGGGAAAAAGGCAATGATGGGGTGGTGGGGGAAAAAGAAATGATGATGGGGTGGTGGGGGAGAATGCAATGATGGTGGTGGTGGAAAGGGCAATAATGGGGTGGTGGAGGAGGAGGAAAGGATGGAGGTGGTGGAATGGGCAATGAAGGGAGTGGTGGGGAGAAAGCAAAGATAGTGGTGGGGAGAAGAAAATGATGGAGGTGGTGAAGAGGGCAATGATGGGGTGGGGGAGAGGACAATAATGGGATGCGAGGGGAGGAGGAAAATGAGGGGTGTGGGATGGGGGACTTATAATGGCCTTAGGAACAGGGGGAGGTGGAGGAAGACATTATTGTCACTTAATATGTGTAACACAGTCCCCTAGTATATAGTGTACTCACTATGTCTAACACAGTCCCTTAGTATATAGTGTACTCACTAATTCTGTATAACACCATCCTTAGTTACATAGTTTCCTCTTTTATTATGTATAACACCGTCCCTTATTACATACCATCCTCTCTAGTTATATATGGTGCCCTCCCTTATTATAAAGCTTCCTCTGCGGTTATGTATCGTGCTGTCTCTTACATAGTGTATTCTTGTTAATTTTGATATTCTCAGCACCCTCTTTTATTACATAGTCCCCTCTCTTTTTAGATGTAAAATGACTGCTGATCGAGGAGCCAGTGACCAAACTACCAGTCCATCAGCTCCTCCATTAGAAAGGAAGCTTTCACATGCTCCATCAGCCATTATTGCCTTATACAGCTAATAAGATAGGATGGTATGTAATAAAAAACAGGGCTCTATATAATTCAATATGTAAGGGACGGTACTGTACATAACAAGAGAGGGCACTGTGTAAGGGATAGCAATATACATAATAAAGGAGACTATGTAATATATATATATATACATGTATGTGGGTGGCTATATAATATATATACACACATGTAGTTTTGATGCCATAAAAGGAGGGGGGCCCAAACACATTTCTTGCACAGGGGCCCCAAGCTGTCAGTATCCGCCCCTGGGTATTGCCACTAACTTCTCTCAGCCTCCTCTCATGCTGGCCGCATCAGTACTGACTACTCCACCCACGGCCCACACACAAGCCTAGAGGTGACGGTGACATCCCTTAAACTAGCATAATCACACCTTCTAGCCTGGCAGAGCTGGATGGTTATGGACCACACCGGTTGCATCATAAGTGTGCGCCATTGGATGGCGCGCGTCCTCAGGAGAGCCACTGGCCAGAATGTGCACTGTTCTGATCTTATTCCAATTTATTTTTTTTCAACTGTTTGACTGCGCCCCTACTTGTATATGTTTGAGGAAAAGGTGTATGTAAATGGGTGTGGCTTAAAATGGGTGTGGTTTTCCTACACACAAACACAGAACCTGTTAAAAATTTGAATCCCACCCCTGTGCCAAGGTGTTTCCTTTGCTTTTCCTGGAAGATGATTGGCTGCAGTGGTCACATGAGCCTCTCATATGATGTGGGCAGCAATGGAAAGAAACAGTGGGAGTAGGGGAGTATGTGAATTTTTAATTTTGAGATGACTGTGGGACAATTTTTTAAATAAGAAATGTCATGGACAAATCCTTTAAACCACTATGTTACTATCTCAAGAATAATATTCAAAGCAGATGCACATTTACAATGGTATTTTTCTTTAGCTATTGTATTACAATAAATAGTATCTAGAAGTGAAAAAGCATTTGAATAAGTAAATGATTTCTTGGTGACATTATTATTTTTAAAGCGTTACATTCAATACAAAACAGTTCTGTCCTCCCTGTTTCTTTATATAGGTAATGAAGTATCACAAAAGCAATGAGATTAAGTACCGCGGTGAGCTGGTGAAGGCTGCATTTCGATGCATATTTTATTACTTATTCTATTGGCTTTTACCCAGTGTCTCAAGATAGGTATTGCCTTTCTCACATCTTTTGAATATAGTTTAGTTATTTGAAATGAATTACAGCCTAATACAAAGACAAATTTCTATGCCAGGAACATTTATATAAATAACGAACATTTTATTTGCAGCACTAGAACACACCTGGATGAAATTCTCTAAGCTTCAAGCCTGAATTTCCTTGTCTGTAAAGCTGCAGTGTGGGTGAACCTTGCAGTAGCATTTAATAGATACAGTATAATAAAACTGACAAGCAATTTTTTTTCCTCTCCTTTTCTCATCTGCTTCCCTGGCTGTTCATAACTAAATTGAACTACGAACTGTAAAATCTTGTCAGCAGAAAGTTTGCATTGAATCTGTAGACAGAAGAAATATCCATTAAGGCTGATATGACAGGAGGAAACATTACTGGGAAACGCATAAAGAGCAGAAATTTAAACATAGTGAAACACATACTGTATTTATCACAATTTGCAGAAGAAATGTTTTATGTAGAAACATTTAGCAATTGCATTTGCGTGCATGTCATTACATTGGGGATTTCTATTTGTGCTACACAATAGTTTGCTTATTAACCAATAACACATTGTAAAGCTGACTAATATTCTTTATAAAGTGAAATCTAATATATTGTATTGCATAAAACAGAATCACAGTGAATTAAATATTAGATATTTAAAAATATTGTAAATGGGAACCATTTATCACATTACTATTAAATTGCTATTGTTATATTAATATTACAATTATAATTATTCAAACAAAATAATAGACTGAATAGCATTTTGACCCCTAAAAAAATAAAACATTTGAAGACGATCCATATTTAGCCAAGTAACTATAGTATACAAACATTTGACCATCTTAGAGAAGGGCATTGAAGTGATTGGCTGGCTTTGTGTGGCGTCACAGGGGGTATAAAAGGCTGTGAACGCCGACCGCCATCTTACTTCTGCCGATCTTTCAATAGGGAGAGGTGCTGCTGCTGATTCTGAACAGGGAGAGCATTAGGCAGGGAAGAAGAAAAAAAACTGCTTCTGCTGATAGCGCTTTTCACTGTACAGTTAGTGTGCAGGGAAAGGGGAGGATTTTTGTTGTGTGCAGCAGCGCTGGAGGTGATTAGGCTGCCTTTTAAGGCTACCTGCTAGCTGCATTGCTGTGTGCACACTGCTGTTCAAACTGCTTTTTTCAAAGCACTCCAAATTTTATTATTTTGTCCTGGTGAGTTACTGAGCGTTCATTTTTTCACACATCGTCTAGCGGCGTACGCTCCTGACACACTACTGTGTATTCCGGCTGGTATCATGGACAAATAGAAGCTATCTGGGTCTGACTCTGGAAGAAAAAGCCGAGGAGTTTGTCCATTTTTCCAGACCTACACCTTAGAGTCATGTCCGTTTTTCAAACAGTTTCGTATATCTGCTGTTTGATTACAGTCAAAACTAGACAGAGACATCGTGTGTCAGTCCGTATACAAATACACGGAGCTTGACAATTTTCCATACAGACACCGCCTAGCGGTGTATGCTCCTCACACACTACCGTGTATTCCGGCTGGTATCATGGACAAATAGAAGCTACCTGTGTGTGACTCGAAAAAAAAATGAGGAGTTTTTCTGTTTTTCCAGACCTACACCTTAGAGTTGTGTCCATTTTTCAAACAGTTTCGTATATCACAAAATAAATTAACAGACCGACAGCGCTAGCGCCACAGACTACTCAGCAGCAAAATATTAGGACAATTACCACCAAATTAATCCAAATAAATAAATAATGTATAAACAATTCAATATTTGCGCTCAGAGTTGTGTCTGTATAAAGGCTATACTCCACTCAGAGAAGATATTAAAAGTTCAAACAAAACAAATGAATGTTAAGAGTCAGGAACCACCCCCTGGTTAAATATTTGCACTCAGAATTAGGTCAGTATAAAAACTATACTCCACTCAGAGGAGACATAAAAGGTCCAAGGCAAGTTTCGTATATCTGCTGTTTGATTATGGTACAAACTAGACAGAGACAGCATGTGTCAGTCTGTATACAAATACACTGAGCTTGACAATTTTACATACACACCGTACAGCTGTGTACGCTCCTCACACACTACCATGTACCGCCTTCTAGCACGGACAAATAGAAGCTACCTGTGTGTGACTCTGGAAAAAAAACGAGGAGTTTGTCCGTTTTCCCACACCTACACCTTAGAGTCGTGTCCGTTTTTCAAACAGTTTCGTGTATCTGCTGTTTGATTACGGTCAAAAATGGACAGAGACAGCGTGTGTCAGTCCGTATACAAATACACGGAGCTTGACAATTTTACATACACACACAGTACAGCGGTGTACACTCCTCACACACTACCGTGTAACGCCTTCTAGCACGGACAAATACAAGCTACCTGTGTGTGACTCTGGAAAAAAAAACGAGGAGTTTGTCCATTTTTCCACACCTACACCTTAGAGTTGTGTCTGTTTTTCAAACAGTTCCGTATATCTGCTTGTTGGATTATGGTCCAATACATACTGTGAGAGCGTCTGTGACTAACATAATATATGTTGATTTAATTTGTTTAATACACCTTACACAGCTGGACGCTCCTCATACAGTACCATCTCTCTGCTGGTATTTTGGTTACATTTTCGCAAACATGAGGAAGTAAGGTGGAAGAGGCCACAGACGTGGGCAGGGGGCGCAGCTGGTACTGATGGTGGTGGTACATTGGCTGGTTCTGGCAAAAGCACAATAGCAGCTAAGGCAGGAGGTGTTGAGCCTGCATCATCCTCTGGCCCAAGAAGGCCTGTAAGGTTCCCTTTTCTTGGAGTAGGAAAAAAGGTTTTAAAGCCGGAGCATCAGGAACAGGATTTGGCGTACATTGCCGAAACAGCCACCAGCTCTATTGCCTCCTCTTCTGAACGGTCGAAAGCTGCAAGCACGGAGTCATCAGTGCAGGGTTCTGATCATAAAAAACCCCTTTCCTTGTGTCCTTCACCCCCACCAAAAGTTAAGGATGCGGCAGCCAACACTGCAGATTACTCCATGGAGCTCTTTTCACATATCATGCCTGGGTTATCCAGTCAAATCCTGAATTCCCCAGTACAAGATGAATCTTACATGGACTGCACTGATGCACAGCCACTGCTAGATGATTCTGCTGGTACATTGACCCACAGCACTACATTGCCCTCGCAGTCTATTGAGCCAGAATCTGACCCTGCTGAAACCCCGGTGACCTTTCCCGCATACCATACCACCTTACACGGTGACACAGAGGAAGGTAAAGAGGAAGGTGCAGATGACTTTGAAGAGGGGGTGATGGATGACCTATTTCTGGACCCGGATTGGCATCCATTGGGGGAGGAAGGTGGCGCTGGCAATAGTTCAGATAAGGAGAAAGATCCGCAGCAGGCATTGACATCGCAGCAGCGGTTATCTAGCAGGCCCGTAGCTGTCCTAAAATGTGGAACAAAAACTAAAAGAGTTGCAGGAGAGCTTGACCAGACGGTCAACTTAGCACAGCGTGCAAGGCCAGAAAATGTTTACCATAGTAGGAAGAGTGCAGTGTGGCACTTCTTTGTCCAAAATCCTACTGATGAGCCAAAGGTTACATGTAAGAAGTGCGGAAGGACCTTTAGCCAAGGTAAACAACTCAGAAATTTGAATACAAGTTGCATGCTTAGACATTTAATCAACATGCACTTGCAAGCGTGGACGCACTACAAAACCTCAGGTAGCACATGTGGACCTGCTCTGACTGAAGGTAGCCAACAACGCTCCATCGCTACCCCCACTGTAAGACCATCGCCACCATTAAACACAACTCCTCTTCCTCTTTCTCCTCTTCCTCGGACTTGCCCAATTACGCCCTTTGCAGCAGCTGAATGTCCAACCAACACATCTACATATGCCAATTTTTAAACCTCCCTAACTGGGCTGCCCACCCCTCCCCCAACGGCTGGGGTCAAGACCTGGTGCACCCCGGCAAGTGCCGTTGCTCTGAACAGGTGGATGGGCCCACTGATGGCCGCCGGCAATGGCACAGGGCCCCTCATAGTACAATACAGTGTCTCAGATGGTGGGAGGGCCCACTCGCCGTCAGACACACCAGCGTACTATGAGGGGCCCTGTGCCAGTACCGTCGACCATGATTGTGCCCCCCTGCTTTTTCACAAAGAACCTTTTTCGCTTTCTCCACAGACACAGTAATTGAGGGTCTGCATTGCCTCTGCAACATATACCGGGAGGTTTCCCCGCGATGAGTAATTCCAAAATTTCTGCTAACATTTGACTTTGCGTCTATACTTGTATCTATGTAGTTTCCAGTAGCGGAGATTCTTGACTGGCTTACTGAGATTGAAAGATATACGAAGATTTAAAAGTACCACAACACTGTATACTGAAGTACGCTATGAATACCTTTCCCTTTTTCTCCTTTTTTAATTCTGGAGTAATACATAGTGAGCCTGTGAGTGTCTGTGTCTGACTCTGGAAGTATAGATGGAAATTTAACCCTAGACTGGACACTCCTGGTATGTGCTGATACAGTACCTTGTTTCAAAAATTTGTATTAAAGTATCATCTGTAGGATAACCAACTGTGGGGGACCATCTTCTTGCCGCAGGCAAACACGAGACTGAGACAGAGTTTGAATTGAACAGGTCCGTTTTTAGTACCAATCCTTCTGTCAACAACAGCAATTCACCACAGCCGTTTCACATTTCTCTGTACACAGGCCCCAGTACCTTCATTTCCTTTGTAACTATAATTGTGGTGTCCTCTGTGGCTCTTCCACTGTGGCTTTCCTAGGCCCAACCACCACAGCGCTGCACCAGTCTGAGCACACCATCCGTATGATAGCCCCAGGCTGTCTTCGTCTGCGGCTACCGTCCTCTGGTCCACCCCTCCGTGACCGCCTCAACTGTCAGTCCTCTCTGGAGCCTTTCCACTGTCTCTATTTCCTCAGCAGAACTTCCTCTTTACTGTGCTCCCTTCGCTGACTGACTCTTCCAGAACCTTCCCTCAGCCTTTTATACTTCCAGTTCTGGTAACTCTGCCCACCATCACCTAACAGTTTCTCTGACCAATGGCAGTTATTCAGTCCCACTCCAACACTCTCCACTGCCCTCCAATGGGCAAGCTAAAACACTGCACCCTTTCTCTTTATCTTAGCGGTTTCACACGTACACTGCAATACACCTCTGCTTCTCACTATAGGCTGGTTTTGTCTGTCAGACCACCTTCCCTACATCATCCATAGTGAGTGAGCGTGTGTGGGTTATGCCTTCTATATATACGATGAATCGGAAAAACAAATTTTTACACTATACTCGATACAGCTTGTATCTTGTTATACAGTACCTTTGTTCGACATTTAGCATTACGGTCCAATCCATACTGTGTAAGCGTCTGAGAGTGACTACGGGACTATTTATACAGAGATTTCAATTATCCCCTAAAAAATATATACTTGCTATCTTGTTATCCAGGAACTTTTTTACAACATTTTTTATTATGGTCAAAACCAAACTGAGTGAGCGTCTGAGGGTGACTACGGAAATATATACCGATATTTTCAATTTGGCCAACACTGTATACAGCAGAATGCTTCTGATACAGTAACCTTTTTAGCTATTTAGATTCTGGTGTAATCCATAATGAGCCTGTAAACGTCTGTCTGTTACTCCGGCAATATATTTGGAACTTTAAGATTACTCCAACACTGTATACAGCTGTACGCTTGTGTTACATAACCCATTTACAGCTTTTCATATTCTTGTGTAATCCATACTGGGCCTGAGAGCGTTTGTGTCTGCTTCATGAAATGTATACGGAGAATCAGAATGTTTACACTATACTATATACCTTTTATCTGGTGATACTGTACCCTTTTTCAACTTGTTATTTTATTGGGTAATCCATACTGAGCCTTTGAGCGTCTGTGTATGCCTCATGAAATATATACGGAGATTTACTGTTATCCATAGACTGTATAGAGCTGTACGCTTATGATACAGTACTATATATCTGCTGGTATTTTGGGTCCATTTTCAAAAACATGAGGAAGTATGGTGGAAGAGGACATGGCTGTGGGCGTGGAGGGCCACCTGGTACTGATGGTGGTGGTGGTGCATCTGCTGGTAGTGCCAAAAACACAATAGCAGCTAAGGCAGGAGGTGTCGAACCAGCATCATGGTGTAGCTCTGGAAGGCCAGAAAGGCTCCCTTTTCTGGGAGTAGGTAGACTGCTTTTAAAGCCGGAGGATCAGGAACTGTTTGTGGCTTACATTGCTGAAACAGCCTCCAGCTCTATCGCCTCCTATTCTGAAGTTGTAAAAAATGCAAGCACTGAGTCGTAACTGCAGGCTTCTGGTCAGGAGCAACCCCTTTCCTTGTGCCCTTCACCCACACCAAAAGTGAAGGATGTGGAAGCACACACCTCAGATTACTTCATGGAGCTCTTTTCACATACCATGTCTGGGTTAATTAAAAATAGGGCCCATCATGAACTGGAGCAATGTAAATGGGGCTGATCAGACACTGGAGCAGCATCTAAGGGGCACATTATACACTGGAGCATTACAAATGGGGCCCATTATATATGGAGCATTTTTAGAGTCAATCATACACTGGAGCATCATCCATGAGGCCCATCATGTACTGGAGCAATGTAAATGGGGCAGATCAGACACTGGAGCAGCATCTAAGGGGCACAATATACACTGGAGCATTACAAATGGGGCCCATTATATATAGAGCATTATTACAGCCCATGATACACTGGAGCATCATCCATGAGACCCATGATGTACTGGAGCAATGTAAATGGGGCAGATCAGACACTAGAGCAGCATCTAAGGGGCACATTATACACTGGAGCATAACAAATGTGGTCCATTATATATGGAGCATTTTTAGGGTCAATCATACACTGGAGCATCATCCATGAGGCCCATCATGTACTGGAGCAATGTAAATGGGGCAGATCAGACACTGGAGCAGCATCTAAGGGGCACATTATACACTGGAGCAATACAAATGGGGCCCATTATATATGGAGCATTATTGGAGCCCATCAGACACTGGAGCATCATCCATGAATCCATGAGGCCCATCATGTACTGGAGCAATGTAAATGGGGCAGATCAGACACTGGAGCAGCATCTAAGGGGCACATTATACACTGGAGCATTACAAATGGGGCTCTTTATATATGGAGCATTATTAGAGCCCATGACATACTGGAGTGTCATTCATGAGGCCCATGATGTACTGGAGCAATGTAAATGGGGCAGATCAGACATTGGAGCAGCATCTAAGGGGCACATTATACACTGGAGCATTACAAATGGGGCTCTTTATATATGGAGCATTATTAGAGCCCATGACATACTGGAGTGTCATTCATGAGGCCCATGATGTACTGGAGCAATGTAAATGGGGCAGATCAGACACTGGAGCAGCATCTAAGGGGCACATTATACACTGGAGCATAACACATGTGGTCCATTATATATGGAGCATTTTTAGGGTCAATCATACACTGGAGCATCATCCACGAGGCCCATCATGTACTGGAGCAATGTAAATGGGGCAGATCAGACACTGGAGCAGCATCTAAGGGGCACATTATACACTGGAGCATTAAAAATGGGGCCCATTATATATGGAGCATTATTAGAGACAATCATACACTGGAGCATCATCCATGAGGCCCATCATGTACTGGAGCAATGTAAATGGGGAAGATCAGACACTGGAGCAGCTTCTAAGGGGCACATTATACACTGGAGCGTTACAAATGGGGCCCATTATATATGGAGCTTTATTAGAGCCCATGATACACTGGAGCGTCATCCATGAGGCCCATGATGTACTGGAGCAATGTAAATTGGGCAGATAAGACACTGGAGCAGCATCTAAGGGGCACATTATACACTGGAGCATTACAAATGGGGCCCATTATATATGGAGCATTATTGGAGCCCATCAGACACAGGAGCATCATCCATGAATCCATGAGGCCCATCATGTACTGAAGCAATGTAAATGGGGCTGATCAGACACTGGAGCAGCATCTAAGGGGCACATTATACACTGGAGCATTACAAATGGGGCCCATTATATATGGAGCATTATTGGAGCCCATCAGACACTGGAGCATCATCCATGAATCCATGAGGCCCATCATGTACTGGAGCAATGTAAATGGGGCAGATCAGACACTGGAGCAGCATCTAAGGGGAACATTATACACTGGAGCATTACAAATGGGGCTCTTTATATATGGAGCATTATTAGAGCCCATGACATACTGGAGCGTCATTCATGAGGCCCATGATGTACTGGAGCAATGTAAATGGGGCAGATCAGACACTGGAGCAGCATCTAAGGGGCACATTATACACTGGAGCATTACAAATGGGGCCCATCATATATGGAGCATTATTACAGCCCATGATACACTGGAGCGTCATCCATGAGGCCCATGATGTACTGGAGCAAAGTAAATGGGGCAGATCAGACACTGGAGCAGCATCTAAGGGGCACATTATACACTGGAGCATAACAAATGTGGTCCATTATATATGGAGCATTTTTAGGGTCAATCATACACTGGAGAATTATCCACGAGGCCCAACACGTACTGGAGCAATGTAAATGGGGCAGATCAGACACTGGAGCAGCATCTAAGGGGCACATTATACATGGAGCATTAAAAATGGGGCTCATTATATATAGAGCATTATTGGAGCCCATCATACACTGGAGCATCATCCATGAGGCCCATCATGTACTGGAGCAATGTAAATGGGGCAGATTAGACACTGGAGCTGCATCTAAGGGGCACATTATACACTGGAGCATTAAAAATTGGGCCCATTATATATGGAGCATTATTAGAGACAATCATACACTGGAGCATCATCCATGAGGCCCATCATGTACTGGAGCAATGTAAATGGGGCAGATTAGACACTGGAGCTGCATCTAAGGGGCACATTATACACTGGAGCATTAAAAATTGGGCCCATTATATATGGAGCATTATTAGAGACAATCATACACTGGAGCATCATCCATGAGGCCCATCATGTACTGGAGCAATGTAAATGGGGCAGATCAGACACTGGAGCAGCATCTAAGGGGCACATTATACACTGGAGCATTACAAATGGGGCTCTTTATATATGGAGCATTATTAGAGCCCATGACATACTGGAGCGTCATTCATGAGGCCCATGATGTACTGGAGCAATGTAAATGGGGCAGATCAGACACTGGAGCAGCATCTAAGGGGCACATTATACACTGGAGCATAACAAATGTGGTCCATTATATATGGAGCATTTTTAGGGTCAATCATACACTGGAGCACCATCCACGAGGCCCAACATGTACTGGAGCAATGTAAATGGGGCAGATCAGACACTGGAGCAGCATCTAAGGGGCACATTATACAGTGGAGCATTAAAAATGGGGCCCATTATATATGGAGCATTATTAGAGACAATCATACACTGGAGCATCATCCATGAGGCCCATCATGTACTGGAGCAATGTAAATGGGGCAGATCAGACACAGGAGCAGCTTCTAAGGGGCACATTATACACTGGAGCGTTACAAATGGGGGCCATTATATATGGAGCTTTATTAGAGCCCATGATACACTGGAGCGTCATCCATGAGGCCCATGATGTACTGGAGCAATGTAAATTGGGCAGATAAGACACTGGAGCAGCATCTAAGGGGCACATTATACACTGGAGCATTACAAATGGGGCCCATTATATATGGAGCATTATTGGAGCCCATCAGACACAGGAGCATCATCCATGAATCCATGAGGCTCATCATGTACTGGAGCAATGTAAATGAGGCAGATCAGACACTGGAGCAGCATCTAAGGGGCACATTATACACTGGAGCATTACAAATGGGGCCCATTATATATGGAGCATTATTGGAGCCCATCAGACACAGGAGCATCATCCATGAATCCATGAGGCCCATCATGTACTGGAGCAATGTAAATGGGGCAGATGAGACACTGGAGCAGCATCTAAGGGGCACATTATACACTGGAGCATTACAAATGGGGCCCATTATATATGGAGGATTATTGGAGCCCATCAGACACTGGAGCATCATCCATGAATCCATGAGGCCCATCATGTACTGGAGCAATGTAAATGGGGCAGATCAGACACTGGAGCAGCATCTATGGGGCACATTATACACTGGAGCATTACAAATGGGGCTCATTATATATGGAGCATTATTAGAGGCCATGATATACTGGAGCGTCATTCATGAGGCCCATGATGTACTGGAGCAATGTAAATGGGGCAGATAAGACACTGGAGCAGCATCTAAGGGGCACATTATACACTGGAACATTACAAATGGGGCCCATTATATATGGAGCATTATTACAGCCCATGATACACTGGAGCGTCATCCATGAGGCCCATGATGTACTGGAGCAATGTAAATGGGGCTGATCAGACACTGGAGCAGCATCTAAAGGGCACATTATACACTGGAGCATAACAAATGTGGTCCATTATATATGGAGCATTTTTAGGGTCAATCATACACTGGAGCATCATCCATGAGGCCCATCATGTACTGGAACAATGTAAATGGGGCAGATCAGACACTGGAGCAGCATCTAAGGGGCACATTATACACTGGAGCATTACAAATGGGGTCCATTATATATGGAGCATTATTGGAGCCCATCAGACACAGGAGCATCATCCATGAATCCATGAGGCCCATCATGTACTGGAGCAATGTAAATGGGGCTGATCAGACACTGGAGCAGCATCTAAGGGGCACATTATACACTGGAGCATTACAAATGGGGCCCTTTATATATGGAGCATTATTGGAGCCCATCAGACACTGGAGCATCATCCATGAATCCATGAGGCCCATCATGTACTGGAGCAATGTAAATGGGGCAGATCAGACACTGGAGCAGCATCTAAGGGGCACATTATACACTGGAGCATTACAAATGGGGCCCATTATATATGGAGCATTATTACAGCCCATGATACACTGGAGCGTCATCCATGAGGCCCATGATGTACTGAAGCAATGTAAATGGGGCAGATCAGACACTGGAGCAGCATCTAAGGGGCACATTATACACTGGAGCATAACAAATGTGGTCCATTATATATGGAGCATTTTTAGGGTCAATCATACACTGGAGCATCATCCATGAGAAACATCATGTACTGGAGCAATGTAAATGGGGAAGATCAGACACTGGAGCAGCATCTAAGGGGCACATTATACACTGGAGCATTAAAAATGGGGCCCATTATATATGGAGCATTATTAGAGACATTCATACACTGGAGCATCATCCATGAGGCCCGTCATGTACTGGAGCAATGTAAATGGGGCAGATCAGACACTGGAGCAGCATCTAAGGGGCACATTATACGCTGGAGCGTTACAAATGGGGCCCATTATATATGGAGCTTTATTAGAGCCCATGATACACTGGAGCGTCATCCATGAGGCCCATGATGTACTGGAGCAATGTAAATGGGGCAGATAAGACACTGGAGCAGCATTTAAGGGGCACATTATACACTGAGCATTACAAATGGGGCCCATTATATATGGAGCATTATTGGAGCCCATCAGACACAGGAGCATCCTCCATGAATCCATGAGGCCCATCATATACTGGAGCAATGTAAATGGGGCAGATCAGACACTGGAGCAGCATCTAAGGGCACATTATACACTGGAGCATTACAAATGGGGCCCATTATATATGGAGCATTATTGGAGCCCATCAGACACTGGAGCATCATCCATGATTCCATGAGGCCCATCATGTACTGGAGCAATGTAAATGGGGCAGATAAGACACTGGAGCAGCATTTAAGGGGCACATTATACACTGAGCATTACAAATGGGGCCCATTATATATGGAGCATTATTGGAGCCCATCAGACACAGGAGCATCCTCCATGAATCCATGAGGCCCATCATATACTGGAGCAATGTAAATGGGGCAGATCAGACACTGGAGCAGCATCTAAGGGCACATTATACACTGGAGCATTACAAATGGGGCCCATTATATATGGAGCATTATTGCAGCCCATCAGACACAGGAGCATCATCCATGAATCCATGAGGCCCATCATGTACTGGAGCAAAGTAAATGGGGCAGATCAGACACTGGAGCAGCATCTAAGGGGCACATTATACACTGGAGCATTACAAATGGCGACCATTATATATGGAGCATTATTAGGGCCCATGATACACTGGAGCATCATCCATGAATCCATGAGGCCCATCATGTACTGGAGCAATGTAAATGGGGCAGATCAGACACTGGAGCAGCATCTAAGGGGCACATTATACACTGGAGCATTACAAAGGGGGCCCATTATATATGGAGCATTGTTAGAGCCCATCATACACTGGAGCATCATCCATGAATCCATTAGGCCCATCATGTACTGGAGCAATGTAAATGGGGCAGATCAGACACTGGAGCAGCATCTTAGGGGCACATTATACACTGGAGCATTACAAATGGCGACCATTATATATGGAGCATTATTAGGGCCCATGATACACTGGAGCATCATCCATGAGGCCCATCATGTACTGGAGCAATGTAAATGGGGCAGATCAGACACTGGAGCAGCATCTAAGGGGCACATTATACACTGGAGCATTACAAATGGCGACCATTATATATGGAGCATTATGTGGAGCTCATCAGATACTGTATGGAACATTATATGTGACTAATTATTTGGTATGGAGAAATATATGAGGCTCATTATTCTGTATGGCGCACAATGTGGTGGCCATAACACTGTATGGAGTAATATACTGTCCTGTTTTTGAGCTATTGTACAATGTAAAATAGATCAGTCATGTCATGTAAGCAGTGAAGTATGTGTCATTGTACTATACCTATATTTCTGTGGCGTATCGGAGCAACATGAGTTGTGGTATGTGTTAAAGGGGCGCACTGACACTCTTTGGCCCAGGGCACACGAAAACCTGGAGCCAGCCCAACCCCCCCCACAACTTTAGCCAAATAACACCCAGTTTTCAATGCGTAACTATTATTAGGAAATAAATTAAGGTTGACAAGCTTCAGTTATAAGAATTGATGTTTTTGGCATTTAAATGGGCACTGTAGCTGTGTTTACTGTCCTCCACTCCCTGCTGACTTTGCTTCCCCATTGACTTGCATTGGGTTTCGTGTTTCAGTCGGCCTCCGACTTTTCCCTATAGTCGGCCGATTTCGTTCGGCCCGACTTTTGCGAACGTTGGGTTTCATGAAACCCGACTCGACCCGAAAAAAGGCAAAGTCGCTCATCACTAATTGTCGTGATTTCCTAGTGATTACTGAAGGCCCCTCAGTCTGCCATGCTACTACTCTTGTCCATGGCTTGGCTTGATAGGAGATTGGTAATTGTACAATAGACTGAATTACTAACGACGTAAAATGGTCAGAAAGTTCAGGGAAAGGGAAGCTTGTTGGATACACACACTGCAGACACTTGAATATAATGGACTCAATAGGGAATATGAAATGTTTTATCAACATATCATTAGTGATGAGTAGAGTTGAGCGACTTTTGGTTTTTTAGGGTTGCGTTTCGTTTCGTGAAACCCGACTTTTCCAAAAGTCGGGTCGAGCAAGATCGTCCGATTATAGGGAAAAGTCGGGGTCGTCCCGAAACACGAAACCCAATGTAAGTCAATGGGGAATAAAAGTCGGCAGTGAGAGGAGGACAGGAAACACACCTACAGTGCCCATTTGAATGCCAAAAGCATCAATTCTTCTTACTTAAGCTTGTCAACCTTAATTAACTTCATAATATAAGTTACGCACTGAAAAATGGGGGTTATTTGGCTAAAGTTGTGGGGGGGAGGGCTGGCTGTAGGTTTTCATGTGCCCTGGGCGAAAGAGCGCCCCTTTAACACATACCACAACTCATCATGCTCCGATACGTCAGATAAATAGCGGTATAGTACAATGAAAAATACCTCACTTTTTACATCTCATGACGAGGCCCATCTATTTCTCCATACAGAATCATTGGTCCCATATAATGTTTGAAACAGTATATGATGAGCTCCACATAATGCTACAGTATATGTTGGTCCCCATGGATGAAGCTCCACTGTCTTATGGGCCCAAATAATGCTCCAAACATAATGGGCCCCATTTCTAATGCTCTAGTGTATAATGGGCCCTGTAAATGCTGCTCCAGTGTCTGATGTCCACCTTTGGAATGTTCCAGTGTATGGTGGGCCCCATCTATCATTCTCCAGAGTATAGTGCTCCCCAAAAATTGCTGTCCCAACATTGAAAACAATCAAATAAGTCTCCTCGCTAGGGAATCCCTGTACTTGTCTGGACAGGTGCTGTAGCTTGCTTAACAGCTCGCCAGCCGTTCTCACGCCCAGTATGGATTGCACGTGATTGCACAAAGGTTAGAAAGGGTACCGTATCCCTGGATAACATGTATGGATAGCGTACACATTCAAAATATATGTCTATACAGCATGAGGCAGGCTCAGACGGTGTTAGGCCCAGTATGGATTGCACGTGATTGCACAAAGGTTAGAAAGGGTACCGTATCCCTGGATAACATGTATGGATAGCGTACGCATTCAAAATATATGTCTATATAGCATGAGGCAGGCTCAGACGGTGTTAGGCCCAGTATGGATTGCACGTCATTGCACAAAGGTTAGAAAGGGTACCGTATCCCTGGATAACATGTATGGATAGCGTACACATTCAAAATATATGTCTATACAGCATGAGGCAGGCTCAGACGGTGTTAGGCCCAGTATGGATTGCACGTGATTGCACAAAGGTTAGAAAGGGTACCGTATCCCTGGATAACATGTATGGATAGCGTACACATTCAAAATATATGTCTATACAGCATGAGGAAGGCTCAGACGGTGTTAGGCCCAGTATGGATTGCACGTCATTGCACAAAGGTTAGAAAGGGTACCGTATCCCTGGATAACATGTATGGATAGCGTACACATTCAAAATAAATGTCTATACAGCATGAGGCAGGCTCAGACGGTGTTAGGCCCAGTATGGATTGCACGTGATTGCACAAAGGTTAGAAAGGGTACTGTATCCCCGGATAACATGTATGGATAGCGTACACATTCAAAATATATGTCTATACAGCATGAGGCAGGCTCAGACGGTGTTAGGCCCAGTATGGATTGCACGTGATTGCACAAAGGTTAGAAAGGGTACCGTATCCCTGGATAACATGTATGGATAGCGTACACATTCAAAATATATGTCTATACAGCATGAGGCAGGCTCAGACGGTGTTAGGCCCAGTATGGATTGCACGTGATTGCACAAAGGTTAGAAAGGGTACCGTATCCCTGGATAACATGTATGGATAGCGTACACATTCAAAATATATGTCTATACAGCATGAGGCAGGCTCAGACGGTGTTAGGCACAGTATGGATTGCACGTGATTGCACAAAGGTTAGAAAGGGTACCGTATCCCCGGATAACATGTATGGATAGCGTACACATTCAAAATATATGTCTATACAGCATGAGGCAGGCTCAGACGGTGTTAGGCCCAGTATGGATTGCACGTCATTGCACAAAGGTTAGAAAGGGTACTGTATCCCTGGATAACATGTATGGATAGCGTACACATTCAAAATATATGTCTATACAGCATGAGGCAGGCTCAGACGGTGTTAGGCCCAGTATGGATTGCACGTGATTGCACAAAGGTTAGAAAGGGTACAGTATCCCTGGATAACATGTATGGATAGCGTACACATTCAAAATATATGTCTATACAGCATGAGGCAGGCTCAGACGGTGTTAGGCCCAGTATGGATTGCACGTGATTGCACAAAGGTTAGAAAGGGTACCGTATCCCCGGATAACATGTATGGATAGCGTACACATTCAAAATATATGTCTATACAGCATGAGGCAGGCTCAGACGGTGTTAGGCCCAGTATGGATTGCACGTCATTGCACAAAGGTTAGAAAGGGTACCGTATCCCTGGATAACATGTATGGATAGCGTACACATTCAAAATATATGTCTATACAGCATGAGGCAGGCTCAGATGGTGTTAGGCCCAGTATGGATTGTACGTCATTGCACAAAGGTTAGAAAGGGTACCGTATCCCTGGATAACATGTATGGATAGCGTACACATTCAAAATATATGTCTATACAGCATGAGGCAGGCTCAGACGGTGTTAGGCCCAGTATGGATTGCACGTGATTGCACAAAGGTTAGAAAGGGTACCGTATCCCTGGATAACATGTATGGATAGCGTACACATTCAAAATATATGTCTATACAGCATGAGGCAGGCTCAGACGGTGTTAGGCCCAGTATGGATTGCACGTCATTGCACAAAGGTTAGAAATGGTACCGTATCCCTGGATAACATGTATGGATAGCGTACACATTCAAAATAAATGTCTATACAGCATGAGGCAGGCTCAGACGGTGTTAGGCCCAGTATGGATTGCACGTGATTGCACAAAGGTTAGAAAGGGTACCGTATCCCCGGATAACATGTATGCATAGCGTACACATTCAAAATATATGTCTATACAGCATGAGGCAGGCTCAGACGGTGTTAGGCCCAGTATGGATTGCACGTGATTGCACAAAGGTTAGAAAGGGTACCGTATCCCTGGATAACATGTATGGATAGCGTACACATTAAAAATATATGTCTATACAGCATGAGGCAGGCTCAGACGGTGTTAGGCCCAGTATGGATTGCACATCATTGCACAAAGGTTAGAAAGGGTACCGTATCCCTGGATAACATGTATGGATAGCGTACACATTCAAAATATATGTCTATACAGCATGAGGCAGGATCAGACGGTGTTAGGCCCAGTATGGATTGCACGTGATTGCACAAAGGTTAGAAAGGGTACCGTATCCCCGGATAACATGTATGGATAGCGTACACATTCAAAATATATGTCTATACAGCATGAGGCAGGCTCAGATGGTGATAGGCCCAGTATGGATTGCACGTCATTGCACAAAGGTTAGAAAGGGTACCGTATCCCTGGATAACATGTATGGATAGCGTACACATTCAAAATATATGTCTATACAGCATGAGGCAGGCTCAGACGGTGTTAGGCCCAGTATGGATTGCACGTCATTGCACAAAGGTTAGAAAGGGTACCGTATCCCTGGATAACATGTATGGATAGCGTACACATTCAAAATATATGTCTATACAGCATGAGGCAGGCTCAGACGGTGTTAGGCCCAGTATGGATTGCACGTGATTGCACAAAGGTTAGAAAGGGTACCGTATCCCCGGATAACATGTATGGATAGCGTACACATTCAAAATATATGTCTATACAGCATGAGGCAGGCTCAGACGGTGTTAGGCCCAGTATGGATTGCACGTGATTGCACAAAGGTTAGAAAGGGTACCGTATCCCTGGATAACATGTATGGATAGCGTACACATTCAAAATATATGTCTATACAGCATGAGGCAGGCTCAGACGGTGTTAGGCCCAGTATGGATTGCACGTCATTGCACAAAGGTTAGAAAGGGTACCGTATCCCTGGATAACATGTATGGATAGCGTACACATTCAAAATATATGTCTATACAGCATGAGGCAGGCTCAGACGGTGTTAGGCCCAGTATGGATTGTACGTCATTGCACAAAGGTTAGAAAGGGTACCGTATCCCTGGATAACATGTATGGATAGCGTACACATTCAAAATATATGTCTATACAGCATGAGGCAGGCTCAGACGGTGTTAGGCCCAGTATGGATTGCACGTGATTGCACAAAGGTTAGAAAGGGTACCGTATCCCCGGATAACATGTATGGATAGCGTACACATTCAAAATATATGTCTATACAGCATGAGGCAGGCTCAGACGGTGTTAGGCCCAGTATGGATTGCACGTGATTGCACAAAGGTTAGAAAGGGTACCGTATCCCCGGATAACATGTATGGATAGCGTACACATTCAAAATATATGTCTATACAGCATGAGGCAGGCTCAGACGGTGTTAGGCCCAGTATGGATTGCACGTGATTGCAAAAAGGTTAGAAAGGGTACCGTATCCCCGGATAACATGTATGGATAGCGTACACATTCAAAATATATGTCTATACAGCATGAGGCAGGCTCAGACAGTGTTAGGCCCAGTATGGATTGCACATCATTGCACAAAGGTTAGAAAGGGTACCGTATCCCTGGATAACATGTATGGATAGCGTACACATTCAAAATATATGTCTCAGGAGGCAGGCTCAGACGGTGTCAGGCACAGTATGGATTTGACGGCCCAGATTACACAGCGGAGGAGCAGGGAGAGGTAAAGATTGCAAATGCTGGGGCTCTGCCCAAGCAAGGGGGGCCCACTCATGGGCGTCGGTACTGGCACTGGGCCCCTCATAGTACAGCGGTGTGTCTGACGGCGGGTGTGCACCACCACCGTCAGACACTTGATTGCACTATGAGGGACCCTGTGCCAGTGCCCGCGCCCAAGAGTCGGCCTACCCACCTGTCCAGGGCAACGGCACTCGCACGGTGTCGTGCGCTAGGTGGTTACCCCAGCCATGGGGGGGAGGCAGCACAGTTAGGGAGTTTTAGAAAGTGGCATATGTTGATGTTGGACATTCAGCTGATGCAAAAGGCGAAATAGGTGAAGTACCAGGAAGAGGTGGACCAAAGCAAGCCATTTTTCTGTCACCCTATGTGTCATCAGGGGAAGGTGGGACAAAATCCTTGGAAACCCATGCGTGGTTCATTTTAATGAAGGTTAGATCATCCACATTTTGGGTTGACAGACGGGTCCTTTTTTCTGTCAGGATTGATCCAGCTGCACTGAAGACTCTTTCCGATAGCACACTTGCAGCTGGGCAAGCGAGCTCCTGTAAGGCATATTGGGCCAATTCAGGCCAGGTGTCCAGTTTAGCGGCCCAATAGTCAAAGGGGAATGACCTGTGTGGGAGAACATCGATATGGGAGGAAAAGTAGTTTGTAACCATAGTTGACAACTGCTGTCTCCTGTCACTTTCCATCGATGCAGTATTACCAGTTGTGTGAGCGGTATTTGAAAAATCAGTCCACAACATTGTCATGAAACCCCTGTCTCCAACGCCACTTCTGCTGTGTGCACCACGAACACCTCTGCCAAGCTGCCCCCGGCCCGTACGGCTCGTGTGAGAACCATCACCGCTGCTGTGTGCTGGGAATGCCTCAAGCAACCGATTTACCAGAGTTGCTTGTTTATTAGCCAATATTAGGTCAAGGTTCTCCTGTGGCATGATGTTTTGTAATTTGCCTTTATAGCGTGGATCCAGGATGCTGGCCAACCAGTAGTCGTCATCGTTCATCATTTTGGCAATGCGGGGGTCCCTTTTTAGGATCCGCAAGGCATAATCTGACATGTGGGCCAATGTTCCCGGTGTCAATGATGCACTGCGAGTGCTGGGTGGAGGAGCACTTTCTGGCAAATCCACATCCCTCCAGTCACGCACAAACCCTGTACCAGACCTTGCCATGCCAACATTTTCACTTGCCCCACGAGATGCATCCTCCTCCCCTAAGTAATCATCCCCATCATCCTCCTCCTCCTCCTCCTCTTCTTCCTCCACCTCGTCCAGTAGAGGTCCCTGAGCAGACAATGGCTGAATGTCATCAAGGATTCCCTCCTCCTCTTCCTCCTCATCAACATTGGCTGCAGAAGCCTGCTCCTTAAGGTGCGTCAAAGTTTGCATGAGCAGACGCATAAGTGGGATGCTCATGCTTAGGATAGCGTCGTCTGCGCTTACCAGCCGTGTGCATTCCTCAAAACACTGAAGGACTTTACAAAGGTCTTTCAGCTTCGACCACTGCACGCCTGTCAACTCCATGTCTGCTCTCAAAGTGCCTGGCCGTGTATCCTCCCACAAATGCATTATGGCCTGCCTCTGCTCGCACAGCCGCTCCACCATGTGCAGGGTGGAGTTCCACCTTGTTGCAATGTCGATAATGAGGCGGTGGTTGGGAAGGTGGAGCAATCGCTGCAGCTTCTTCATACGAACGGAGTGTACAGGCGACCGGCGGATGTGCGCGCACAGTCTTCGCACCTTCTGGAGCAGGGCTGTTAACTCCGGATAATTTTTGAGGAAGCACTGCACCACCAGGTTCAAGGTGTGAGCCAAGCAAGGTATGTGGCTGAGTTTTGAAAGGGCTATGGCTGCCACAAAATTACGGCCGTTATCACTAACTACCTTGCCTGCCTCAATATGTACACTGCCCAGCCATGACTCAGTTTTTCGCTTCAAGTACTCGGCCAGCACCTCGGCGGTGTGTCTGTCGCCCAAACACATCATCTGCAACACAGTCTGCTGATGCTGACGCTTTCCACTAGCTGCTCGATAGGGGGACACATCGTGTGCAACAGTGGCAGCTGCAGATGGAGTGCTCGTACGACTGCGCTCTGTGGACGAGCTTTCGCTTCTGGAGGAGGAGGAGGAGGGTCGAACGCCTACAGCCAACTGTTTCCTATACCGTGGGCTAGGCAGCACTGTCCCACCACCGCTGTCCCCTGTGGACCCTGCATCCACCACGTTAACCCAGTGCGCAGTGATGGACACGTAACGGCCCTGGCCATGCCGACTGGACCATGCATCAGTTGTGAGGTGCACCTTTCCACTCACTGACTGCTTGAGTGCATGGACAATGCGGTCTTTCACATGATGGTGGAGGGCTGGGATGGCTTTGCGAGAGAAGTGGCGACTGGGTAGGTCATAGCGTGGTACTGCATAGGCCATGAGTTTGCGGAAAGCTGTGCTTTCCACCAACCGAAAGGGCATCATCTCAAACGAGATTAGTTTGGCAATGTGGGCGTTCAAACCCAGTGTACGCGGATGAGAGACTGAGTACTTTCTTGACCTACTCATAGTGTCTGGGAGGGTGAGCTGGACTTGAGAGCTGCATATGGTGGAAGTAGCGGTGGACAGGGCGGACTGAGAGAGGGTTGATGATGGTGATGGAGTTGGTGTTCTTTCTGATGGCCTAGAATCAGTCTTTTGTTGATATAACAGTGGGATTCCCTGACTGCTGTGGCCTTGCAACGACACCTCAACATTTGCTGCTGTGCTAACCGGTGGGCTTACAGTGGGGGAAACAATGTAGCGTTGCTGACTACCTTCGTTGTGATCAGTTGCACATGTGGCATTTGAGGTTTGGTGTTGTGTCCACGCTTGCAAGTGCATGCTGGTTAAATGTCTAAGCATGCAACTGGTATTCAAATTTTTCAGATTTTTCCCTCGGCTAAAGGTCTTTGCGCACTTCTTACAGATAACCTTGGCCTGATCATGAGGATTTTGTTCAAAAAAGTGCCACACTGCACTCTTCCTACTTTGGCAGACATTTTGCGGCCTAGCACGCTGTGATCTTTTGACCCTCTGGACAAGCTGTCCAGCAACTCTTTTGATGTTTGGAACCTGTCTTTGGAGTGCTCCGGGCCTGCCAGATAACAGCTGTTGCGATGTCGATGTCTGCTGTGGATGCTCCTCATCTGAGCTATTGGAAGCAGCACCCTCTTCCCCCAATGGATGCCAATCTGGGTCAACAACTGGGTCATCCATCACCTCCTCTTCTATGTCATGTGCACCTTTCTCTGTGTCACCGTGTATGGTGGTATAGTGTGCGGGAAGGGGCACCTGAGTCTCATCAGGGTCAAAATCTGGCTCTGTACACTGCGAGGACAATGTAGTGCTCTGAGTGAATGTACCAGCAGAATCATCCATCAGCGGCTGTGCATCAGTGCACTCCATGTCAGATTCATCTTGGCCTGGGTAATTCACCATTTGACTTGATAATCCAGGCATGGTATGTGAAAACAGCTCCATGGAGTAATCAGTAGTATGGCCTGCGTCATCCTTCAATCTTGGTTGGGGTGAAGGACACAAGGAAAGGTGTGGTTCATGAATATGAGCCTCCAATGACGACTCAGTGCTTTTACTTTTTACAACTGAAGAAGAGGCGGCGATAGAGCTGGAGGCTGAGTCAGCAATGTAAGACAAAACTTTTTCCTGATGCTCTGCCTTTAAAAGCGGTTTGCCAACTCCTAGAAAACTAAGCGTTCGAGGCCTTATGTAGCCAGACGATGACGCAGGGTCAGCACCTCCTGCATTCGGTCCTATTTTGCTCTTGCCACTACCATCAGATCCACCACCAACACCATCATTACCAGCTGCCAACCCCCGCCCAATTCCACGGCCTCTTCCACCAGCCTTCCTCATTTTTGGTAGAAATGTAGACATAATCCAACAAACTATATAGTAATGTAAAACAAGGTACAAGGTGTCTATAGGACAGGGGAGATTTAGAATTTCTGCACACACTTGTGGACAGTGGACACTTTTGGATTGTGTGAGGCCCACTGATATCTGAGCGCTATGTGACACGCTCGATGGCACAGCTGCCTGTGACCAAAGTGACGAGAGGATAATGGAGATTTTGAATCTCTGCGTACACTTTTGGACACTGGACACTTGTGGATTGTGTGAGGCCCACTGATATCTGAGCGCTATGTGACACGCTCGATGGCACAGCTGCCTGTGACCAAAGTGACGAGAGGATAATGGAGATTTTGAATCTCTGCGTACACTTTTGGACACTGGACACTTGTGGATTGTGTGAGGCCCACTGATATCTGAGCGCTATGTGACACGCTCGATGGCACAGCTGCCTGTGACCAAAGTGACGAGAGGATAATGGAGATTTTGAATCTCTGCGTACACTTTTGGACACTGGACACTTGTGGATTGTGTGAGGCCCACTGATATCTGAGCGCTATGTGACACGCTCGATGGCACAGCTGCCTGTGACCAAAGTGACGAGAGGATAATGGAGATTTTGAATCTATGCGTACACTTTTGGACACTGGACACTTGTGGATTGTGTGAGGCCCACTGATATCTGAGCGCTATGTGACACGCTCGATGGCACAGCTGCCTGTGACCAAAGTGACGAGAGGATAATGGAGATTTTGAATCTCTGCGTACACTTTTGGACACTGGACACTTGTGGATTGTGTGAGGCCCACTGATATCTGAGCGCTATGTGACACGCTCGATGGCACAGCTGCCTGTGACCAAAGTGACGAGAGGATAATGGAGATTTTGAATCTCTGCGTACACTTTTGGACACTGGACACTTGTGGATTGTGTGAGGCCCACTGATATCTGAGCGCTATGTGACACGCTCGATGGCACAGCTGCCTGTGACCAAAGTGACGAGAGGATAATGGAGATTTTGAATCTCTGCGTACACTTTTGGACACTGGACACTTGTGGATTGTGTGAGGCCCACTGATATCTGAGCGCTATGTGACACGCTCGATGGCACAGATGTGACAAAAGTGACTAGAGGATAAGGGAGATTGGATTGCTTTTAAAAAAGCAGTTTGCGGAGTAGTGGGTAAACAGCAATGCCAGCGTGTCAGGAAGCCTTAAAAGGCAGCCCAACAACCAACACCACTGATACACCACAATATAGCCTCCCCTTGCACTGCACACACAGTGACTTGTGTGTTGTGCAGGCCAAATCGCTAGCAGCAGAAGCAGTTTTTTTGTCTTCTTCCCTGCCTAACGCTCTCCCTACAGAATCAGCAGCAACCTCTCCCTATACTAAGATCGGCAGAAGTAAGATGGCGGTCGGCGTGCACGCCCTTTTATACCCCCTGTGACGCCCACCAAAGCAAGCCAATCACTTGCATGCCCTTCTGAAAGATGGTGGTGACCCGTGCCTAGGTCATCACGTTGCCCACAGTGTCCGTGGATCCTGATTGGCTGAAAAAGAGCGCAAAACAAACTTTTGAAACGCGACTTTGGCGCGTAAGTCGCCGACCTCGTGGCCGACCTCATCCTAGGGTCGGGTTTCGTTTCATGAAACCCGACTTTGTCAAAAGTCGGCGACTTTTGAATTTTTTCGACCCGTTACGCTCAACTCTAGTGATGAGCGAACGTGTTTGCCACTATTCATTACTAGTGTTGAGCGATACCTTCCGATATCGGGAAATATCGGATTGGATTGGATCGGACCGATACCCCAAAAATATCAGATATTGCCGATTCCGATACCGGAAACCAATGCAAGTCAATGAGACACAAATATCGGAATGAAAAAAAACCCTTACTTTCCTTGTAGGTTAATTCTACATGAAGGAAAACAACTAAGAATAATGTAGAATGTATTGGGGGAGGTGGAGGAGACATTAAAGGCATAGAGGTTTAGCCCAATCAAATGGAATAGCAGGAATTAATATTTTTTAAAAATGTTTTTAATTCTTCGGGGTGGTATTCAGGGTCGTCGTCTCCAGGGTCGTCACTTTCGGGGTCATCGTCTTCTTCGGGGTGGTCATCAGGGTCATTGTCTTTAGGATCGTCGTCAGGGAGATCCAGAGTGATTACCAAAAACCATTTCAAAAAGCTTGAACTTGGAAATGTAGCAGAAGGTACTGAGGAACTGCTGAGAACCAGCTGATGGTACTGGAACCTGGATGGGTAGCCGAAGGTACAAGAGCCAATGGAACTACCGAGGACTAGCTAATGGTACTGGAACCCAATTACTAAGCAGGAGGTACCTGTGCCAGAAAGCACTACCAAGGACCAGCAGACGTTGGTGGAACTCGGATACCGAGAAGGAGGCACCTAAGCCAAAGGCTCTGCCTGGACTGGAACCAGCTGACGTTACTGGGACCCAGGGGGGCATATTCAAGATTGACTTCCAAAGAACCAGCTAATGGTACTGGAACTCAGATAGGCAGCAGAAGGTACACATGAAAAAAAAATTTGCAAGGCCGCGAGCCGGCCGGAGTTACCGAAACCCACAGTCCTACAGGGGGAGCTTGTCCTTTTGGCACTACGGAACTAGCCTTGATTGCCAGATCCCGCAGCCCACATTCAAGGCGAGACCTTATCAGCAATGAGCTAAGTTGCATCTATATGATTTTTTTGCTGTTCTTTTGTTTTGGGCATAGTGCAATTTAAGTAAACATGAGCGGTATGGATTATGCTGTGAATGGTATCTTTCTCCTGAAAAAATGTAATTGTCTTATATACGACCCTTGAAATGGTTGCTATCTGTATTTTGAGAGGATAAATGCGTTTTTTCCTTATGGAATGAGAATATAAAATTATCAGATGCCATTGACGTTATTAACCCCTTATTGGTTTCTTTGGGGGATCTTCTGTGATATGCTCATGTTCTTTAGGGGGAATTTGTGTGACAGCAATTACTGTATATACAATAAGTTTTTTTTACAACTTTGATCTACTTGCCCCATATATACCCTTAGAGAATTGTTATCAATATTGTGAAGGGTCAGTCAGTAGCCTGCGTGGAGCGGGGGCACCAGAACAACTTAGGCTGAAACAGCTCCACTGTTAGGTAGGGCTATCTGTAAATAGGGACCGGTAGTATAGGGTATTTTGTTTCCCCATGCACCAACTTCCCACTAAAATAAGCATTTTTCCAGCTACTGTTTTTTCACCCATTTCTTGTTTTTGGTGGTTTGTGGCATGAGTCTTCTGATTATGATATAATGAACTCAGCCATTTTTGTTGTTCCTAATGTGATTTACTTCATATATAGAATTTAATAGGGTGAGCAGGGATAGCCACCATGGAGCGGGGGCGTCATTTGCGTCCAAGAGGGTGCCAACCTCTGCTGACAGGTAGGGGAGAAGCTATAGGGCCCTATAGAGTCAAACAGAGTGTATATCCCCACCTGACACAATATTTATACATTTTGTTTAAGCTGGATTTTTGAAAAGTTGATCAGCAATTTTTTGTGTCTTTGTGGGATTTTTTCCAATTTCTAAAGATTTGCTAATAAAATTTTTTTTTAAAAAATTAGTTTTTTGTTTAGGAGCCACACAGGAAGCACCTAAACTGCAGGCACCATAGAGTCAGCTACTCTGACCGAAACACGACAGGACAACGTATTGGAGGCAAAGTGACGTTGACACTACCGGAAACAGCTGGATTGCTGGAACCAGGCTTGGCAGGAGGGAGTACCCGTGCCAAAGACACTTCTGAGCAGCAACTGGCGGTGTTGGAGCCCAGGAATTACAGTAGAAACAGAGTGTAGCCAGAGGCCTAATTGGAGCAAGTTTAATATCTGTAGTAGTGTGAATGTGGACAGAGCAGGCGAAATTGCCGGACACACATCAGGGGATCAGCTGACGTTACTGAACCCCAATAACACAGGAGCAAGTGTTGACTGTGCAGACGGCACTTCTGAACAGGGATTACAGTTCAGGTGGTAGAAACATGAACACAACAGGAGACCTGGGTACTGTTGCCAACCAATTATTTAATCTGGAAGAGGACAGGCAAATTCCTGCGAGATCCAGGCCTTGTTCATTTTCAGAAAAGTAAGTCGGTCAACGTTATCGGAAGATAGTCACATGCGACGGTCTGTTAGTACACCACCTGCTGCACTAAAGACGCGTTCTGATAATACACTAGCAGCAGGGCAAGTCAGTACCTCCAATGCATAGTGGCTAAGCTCTGGCCATGTATCCAGCTTAGAGACTCAAAATTTGAAGATGGAAGAGCCGTGTGGGAGAACACTGAGAGGGCAAGACATGTAGTCTGTCACCATCGGACGGAATCGTTGCCTCCTGCTGACTGGAGCCGTCTGTGATGGTGTAGACATTTGTGGCGGGGACACAAAACTTTGCCACATTTGGGCCATACTGGTCTTGCCTTGTGCTGAGGCGCTGCTTCTGCTCCCTCTTTGTGCAGAGCTTCCTCCACTGCCTCGATGCACTGAGCTGCTTTGTAAAGCACTAGCAGCACTGCTCTCGGGTGGAATGGAGAACATGATGGAATGCACCAGTGTGTCTTGGTACTCCCGCATTTTACACTCCCGGTTCAATGGTGTTATGAGGCTTTGTAAGTTGTCCTGGTAGCGAGGATCTAGAGGGTGTACACCCACCAATAATCAGCAGTGTTGAGAATGTGGGCGATGCGGCGGTCATTTCTCAGGCACTGCAGCATGAAATCAACCATGTGCTGCAGACTGCCAACTGGCGAAGAAACGCTGTCCCCTGCTTGAGGCGTCATCTCTGCCTGCTCTGCATCACCCCACCCTCGCTCTACATACTGACTACTAGAGCATTGTGTACCTCCCTCCTCTGGACAGATGTCTTCCTCCTCCATTGACTCCTCCTCATCCTCCTCACAAAGTCTCCCCTGCCTAGGCCTTTGTTAGGAACCACGTTGCGCAGACTGTCCAGAAGCAGATGGCATTTGTGACTCCTCAGTCTCCACCTCTTCCACAACCTCCTCCCTTAGTGCTTGCAGTGTTTTTTCAAGCAGGCAGATAAGAGGGATAGTAATGCTGACTAGTGCATCATCTGCACTCACCATCCGCGTGGAATCATCGAAGGCATGCAAAACGTGGCAGATGTCCTTCATAGAGGCCCACTCAGTGGTGGTGAAGTGTGAACGGTGCGCAGTGCGACTTGTTTGCGCCTGATGCAGCTGGTACTCCATTACTGCTGCCTGCTGCTCACACAAACTCTCCAACATATGTAATGTTGATTTCAACCTGGTGGGTAGGTCACATATGATGCAATGTTCCGGAAGGCGGAATCGGCGCTGCAGAGCTGCAATGCGCGATCTTGCCATGCTGGAACGCCGTAAGTGAGCGCACTCTATGCGGACCTTGTGCAGCAGTGCATCAAGATCCGGATAGTCCCTCCAAAAACTCTGCACGACCACGTTGAGCACATGTGCCAGACATGGGATGTGAGTGAGGTTGCCTAGGCCCAGAGCTGCCTCCAGATTTTGGCCATTGTCACACACTACCATGCCTGGCTGGAGATTCGCAGGCACAAACCACACGTCCCTCTCCTGCTTGATGGCATTCCAGAGCTCCTGCACTGTGTGGCTTCGATTCCCCAAAGAAATTAATTTCAATACGGCCTGTTGACGTTTGGCCACGGCTGTGCTCATATCGGTCATAACAGGTAAGCATTCACGGGTCCATGTGGAGGTAGACTGTGACGGCTTCTGCAGCACTGATTCAGAGGAACTGGAGTATGAGGAGGAGTTAATGTGTACAGACTGAATTCCTGCAATCCTTGGAGTTGGCAGAGCACGTACAGCGCCACTCTCAAGATCTGTACCCGGCTCCACAACATTTACCCAATGGGCAGTGAGGGAAAGATATCGTCCCTGTCCATGGTTACTGGTCCACGCATCGGTGGTCAGGTGGACCTTGCTACTGACGGCGTTTAGTAGCGCATGTTTAATTTTTCCCTCCACATGCTTTTGCAGGGCAGGGACGGCAGGCAGCTTGCCTGCTGAAATAAAAGCGGCTGGGCACATTGTATTGTGGGACTGCCAATGCGATGAAGTTACGGAAGGTGTCAGTCTCCACCAGCCTGAATGAGAGCATTTCAAGGGACAGTAGTTTTTCAATGCCAGCATTCAGAGCCTGTGCTCAGGGGTGGTTTGCCGAGTATGGGCGCCTTTTCTCCCATGCCTGTGCTACCAATGGCTGTAGACTGGCCTGGGAGTGTGAGGATGACAGGGACCGTGGTGCTGTGGGTGGAATGACACTGTGTCTCTGTACAATAGTGCAAGAGGTTCTTCCATGGCGATCCTGTGAGGAAGCCAAACCAGCTGTGTGTGAGCTGGAGGAAGAGGCTACAACACGAGCTGAAGAGGTGGTAGGTGGCGCTGTAGGTTGGCCTAGGTCTTCAGTGTGTCTTTGTAACTCCACCACGTGCTTGGTCCGCACATGTTTCCACATATTTGTGGTATTGAGGTTGCTGACACTTTTCCCTCTTTTCACTTTCTGATTACACAGCTTGCATTTGACAAAGCAAATGTCATCTGCAACTGTGTCAAAAAAGGACCAGGCACTGCAAGTCTTGGGAGCACCCGTTTTGGGTTTTGGAAGAGGCATTCTCCTAATGGGTGACGAAGTGGAGGCTACAGGCAACCGAGTCTGCCCCCTCCCTCTCCCTCCTGTTTTGGCCGTTTGGGGAATCTCTTCCTCAGAGCTGCTCCCACCACCTTCCTGTACCTCACGCCATGATGGGTCAAGGACCTCACCATCTACACTACCCTCTTCAAACGACTGCTTCTCCTGGGTTGTCTCGACAGCACAGTACGCACCAGAAAGTGGCACCTGAGTCTCATCATCAGATGCGTACTGAGGTGTGCTGACCATAGGCACTGGCCCACCCGTCTCTTCAGATTCAGAGAGACAAAGCTGTTGCGCATCACTGCATGCTACCTCTTCTTCAAATTCTCGAATGCTGCTTGGCTGGCTCCCTCTTTCCAAGCCAACAGATTCAGAGAACAGAAGTAGAGATGGCTCCTGTCCAGGGCTCTCTGACTGCCTGGGCAATTTGGCAGGTGGTGAAGAGACAGATGGGTGCTCTTCAGTGCTCTGGACCTGAGAGGATCTGGAGCTAATTGAAGTCGATGTGTTAGCTGTCATCCATCCAACAACGGCTTCAATTTGTTCGTCCCGCAGCAGTGGGGTACGGCGAGCTCCTACAAAGCTGCGCATAAAGGACTGTTTCCTGGTAAAACTGGGGGATGCTGAGTCACTGGTGCCCGCAGCAGGCACGGAATCTCCACGTCCTCTTCCTGCAGAAACTCCACGCCCACTACCACGTGCCTTGCTCCCTGGCTTCTTCATCTTGGTAGACTGATAAAGATAGGCAGAAAATTATTATGGGCTTAGTTTGCTTATTCCTGAACAGCTGCTAACAGGTATAAGGAACACTAATTGTATAAAGTGTGGACTAGACTTTAATATGAGCTAATTTGGCCTACACAACTGTAAAGTGGAGTGTTTGGTGAACTTTATTAACTTTTTTTTTCTCACAAAAAGACACTGGATGTGCCCAAAGATGTAAAACCGATAGTATCACAAACTTTTTGTAGCTATTACAGTGCAGGAAGGTAACCTACAATGCAATAGATGAGGCTCCAAAAAATAGGCTAATACTAATCTGGCTGGGGCGGCAGGGCACAAGCCAGCAGAAAGGCTCCTCTATCTACTCCTATATAGTGTTTGCAAATATTCTAGCTGGATACAGATGGAACCACACTAATAGGAGAAATCTGGAAAAATGAGCAGCACTAATGCAAAAAAGGACAATGTATGAGGCAGTGACGCACGCTGAGCGGACTACAACCGGAGGTGGCTGCAGAACACACTACAGCGTGAGCTGCACTCACACACAGAGACCTCACAGACAGCCGTGAACAGCGCTGCAAGGCAAAAGAAAGCTTCTCACACAGCGGTTGCTAAAGTAGCCTGGGTAAAGCACAATAAAGCAAATCGCTAGCGCAAACTGTCCCTCAGATTCAGAACAGCAACGTCCTGTCCCTAAGTAAATTCACAGCAGAGTGAACCCAAAATGGCGACGGCGGCTTTTATAGTGCATCATGACATCATTTCAGCAGCCAATCACAGCCATGCCATTAGTTAACATGCCTAACATGCATAACAGGATGTGCCCACACTTCTTAGGATTCCTCATTGGCTGAATTAAATCAAACTGGCTCATTGCATTATGGGAACTTCCGATTCCGGTATTTGATATTCTAAAAGTATCGGAACTCCGATACAGCAAATATCGGCCGATACCCGATATTGCAGTATCGGAATGCTCAACACTATTCATTACTCGCCTGAGTATCACGGTACTCGGTGTACTCGGCGAACACCGAGTATTTTCGGGATTACTCGGCGGGAACTCGGGTCTCCACCCAGCTTTTTCGCAGACTTTACAGACCCAATCATGATGCAGAGATTATCTGCCAGGCAATGAAACGAAACAGCCATCTTTGTTGTGGTCTTGCACTGATTGACTGGTGCACAACATCATCAGGGGTATAAGAGACCGTACGCAGCCCTGCTCGGCGCATTCAGCTCCGGATTTAGATCATGTAGGGAGAGCTGCTGCCGAGATAGGGTCAGAATTGGGGATTTGTTAGTTAGTGTAGGGTCTACCATCGTAAACTACTCAAATCCAGATAAACCAACAATCCTTCTAAGGACTAATTCCTGAGTATATAGGTTCCAGTGATAGGTAGGCAGGGTAGTGTACGTCACTCTATACACAGCAGTGCAAGGCCTGCAACACTGTATGCGTGTATATACAGCATTGCATACATCAAGAGGGTCCATTCTCTTTCTGTGCTCTGGTGCTGGTGCTACTGCTGCTACCTGTAGGATATATTGGCCGTATATACCAAGCCCCAAGTGTCATTGGCTTTGAAAAAATTTTTGGCAGGGCTAATAGAGCTTATTTTTATTGCAAAACAATCCAGAGCCGTTTTTTTTCCTCCATTTGCTTTTTGACAGTGCACAATACAGCCAGATCCTTTTCCTAACACCGCATGAAAATCCAGCAATTTTAAAGGGATCCCAAACATCCTTTTTGAGTGTGCAGAGAAATATTTAATATTTATGTGGTACGGTTGAGTAGAATTTTTTTTTGAGTGTCTTACACAATTTCTTGACACTATTTTGCTGAACCCCCCAAAAAATACATACTGGCCACATATTTTACAGTGTGGTATATCTGTGACACGCTTCATCCATCCGTCTGCTAAAAATGTGGGTCTTTTTAGCCCTAAATTCAATTTTTTGCTGTCTGGCACTGTACTTATATACAGCAGTATTTAGCAAAAAAATACAAAAAATAAAGTCCACACATTTTTCGGTGTGGTATCTCTGTGCCAGCTCATATCTGTATGTGCTCAAAGTTTGGCCAGTTGAGGCTGGTTTTCCTTTTTTTGTTCTTTGTGTCACAGTATTTAGATACAGCACTAGTTACCCCAAAAATAAACAAAAGACAGGGCACACATTTGTCGTAGTGGTATCGCCATGCCAGCTGATATCTGTGCGTGCTCAAAGCTTGGCCAGTTTACAGCGGGTTTTTTTTTGTCCTGGGTGTCACAGTACTGATATACAGCACTAGCTAGCCCAAAAAATGGGAACACATTTGTCGTAGCGGTATCGCCGTGTCAGCTGATGTCTGTGCGTGCTCAAAGTTTGGCCAGTTGAGGCCGGTTTACTTTTTCTGTACTGGGTGTCACAGTACTGATATACAGCACTAGTTAGCCCAAAAATGAAAAAAAACAGGGCACACATTTGTCGCAGTGGTATCACCGTGCCAGCTGATATCTGTGCGTGCTCAAAGTTTGGCCAGTTTAGGCCGGTTTTCTGTTTTTTTTCCTGCGTGTCACAGTACTTAGATACAGCACTATTTAGCTCAAAAATGAAGAAAACAGGGCACACATTTGTCGTAGTGGTATCACCGTGCCATCTAATATCTGTGCATGCTCAAAGTTTGGCCAGTTTAGGCCGGTTTTCCTTTTTTTGTCCTGCGTGTCACAGTACTTAGATACAGCACTATTTAGCCCAAAAATGAAGAAAACAGGGCACACATTTGTTGTAGTGGTATAGCCGTGCCATCTGATATCTGTGCGTGCTCAAAGTTTGCCCAGTTTAGGCTGGTTTTCCTTTTTTTGTCCTGGGTGCCACAGTACCAATATACAGCACTAGTTAGCCCACAAATTAAAAAAGCAGGGCACACATTTGTCGTAGTGGTATTGCTGTGCCAGCTGATATCTGTGCGTGCTCAAAGTTTGGCCAGTTTAGGCCAAAACATTGTATTTTTTGCAGTCTGTTAACGTACTTATTAATCTGTTTTGATAAGGCAAAACACATTTTTACCTAAAGTCAAGATAAGTAAAATTGTGGTTTTCAAGCACACGCATCACATACAGGTTGCCTTCTAAATCACCCTTTTGTAGTTAACGTGTATAATATTTTAGTCCATTTACAATGGGCAAGGTGCGTGGCAAGGGATGGGGAAGTGGACGTGATGGTGATGGTGCAGGCCGAGACCATGGGCAAGCTGAAATTGGCCCACCAAAAACACCCACATCTCACTGGACCTTAGTGTCCGAAGTCCTAGGGGACCGCGGCAAGCTGTGAATCTGGACTGCATGTTCCTTACCCTGATCCTCCTTCCTCCCACCATGATGAGTGCCCTGAGACAACTGATCCCACACTTGGACACTCCGAAGAGCTGTTCAATTTTCCATTTGGAAATTCGTGCCTCTCGCCCAGTCCACTTGAATCAGAGCAAGATGATAATCTATGTACAAATCTTTGCGTAGCCACGGTCACAAGAGGTGGACGATGATGAAACACAATTGCCAGAAAGTCAGGAGGAGGACCAGGGTGGGGAAGTGGATGAGGAGGTGGTGGATGATGTAGTAACAGACACAACCTGGCAGGAAGACATGCAGAGCGAGGACAGCAGCAGACAGAGGGAGGTAGGCGTCACACCACTTCAGGCAGGAAGAAGCAGTGTGGTGGCTGCAGACAGAAGGCGTGCAACCGTTCCCCGTAACACCAACCTGATGGAAGTTGCCAGTCCAACTGTTAGGTCTTCCAGAGCCTGGTTATTTTTTAAAGACTCTGCCCATAACCCCAAACAGGCCATTTGCAACACCTGTCATGCCAGCATCAGCAGGGGTAGCAAAACTACCAGCCTTACCACCACCAGCATGATCAGGCACATGGCAGCAAAGCACCCGACTTTGTGGGTCCAACCTTATGCTGCAGGAACAGTGTCTGCGGGTGACACCACAGCTTCTTCCACTGTTGTGTGTACAAGTGAATCCCCTGTCAAAGGTGCATGTGAAGATGCCTCCTGCCCTGCACCTGCCATTGCCCACAGTGAAATAGTACCATCATAAAGCACGTCCTCATCCTTGTCCTAGCGCAACCTTCAGTTGTCCATACCCCAGTCATTGGAATGTAAGCATAAATATGCAGCCAATGCCCCACATGCCACAGTACTCAATTCTCATATTTCTCATCTGCTTACGGTCTAAATATTGCCTTTTCGGCTCGTGGAGATGGAAGCTTTCTGCAACCTGGTGGTGGCGGCCATCCCATGGTACTTGGCCCCCAGCCACCACTATTTCTCCCGCTGTGCGGTCCTGGCATTACACAAACACGTGTCCCACAACATTACCCGTGCCCTCAAGAATGCAGGTACTGGGAAAGTACACCTAACCACGGACACGTGGACAAGTGCTTGTGGCCAGGGACGGTACATCTCGCTCACGGCACACTGGGTTAAGAAAAAAAAGTATTTTTTATTTTCACGGCTCTGCGTTATAAGCTTCTGTGAAGCACCTGGGGGTTCAAAGTGCTCACTATGCATCTAGATAAGTTCCTTAGGGGGTCTAGTTTCCATAATGGGGTCATTTGTGGGTTTGCTCCAAAGTTTAGGCACACAGGGGCTCTCCAAACACGACATGGTGTCCGCTAACGATTGGAGCTAATTTTCATTTCAAAAAGTCAAATGGCACTCCTTCCCTTCTGAGCCCTGCCGTGCGCCCAAATAGTGGTTCCCCCCCACATATGGGGTACCAGCATACTCAGGACAAACTGGACAACAACTTTTGTGGTCCAATTTCTCCTGTTACCCTTCTGAAAATAAAAAATAGCGTGCTAAAAAATCATTTTTGATGAAAAAAAATGATTTTTTATTTTCACTGCTCTACGTTATAAACTTTTGTGAAGCACTTGGGGGTTCAAAGTGCTCCCTACACATCTAGATAAGTTCCTTAAGGGGTCTAGTTTCCAAAATGGTGTCACTTGTGGGGGAGCTCCAATGTTTAGGTACACAGGGGCTCTCCAAACACGACATGGTGTCCGATAACGATTGGAGCAAATTTTCCATTCAAAAAGTCAAATGGTGCTCCTTCCCTTCCGGGCCCTGCCGTGCGCCCAAACAGTGGTTTATGACCACATATGAGATATTGGGGTACTCAGGAGAAATTGTCCAACAAATTATATGATCCATTTTATCCTGTTGCCCACGAGAAAATGAAAAAAACTGAGGCTAAAAGATAATTTTTGTGAAAAAAAAGTACTTTTTTTTTTACAGATCAATTTGTGAAGCACCTGGGGGTTCAAAGTGATCACTATGCATCTAGATAAGTTTCTTGGGGGGTCTAGTTTCCAAAATGGGGTCGCTTGTGGGGAAGCTCCAGTGCTTAGGCGCACAGCGACTCTCCAAATGCGACATGGCAAGCGCTAAATATTCCAGCATATTTTCCATTCAAAAAGTCAAATGTGCTCCTTCCCTTCCGAGCCCTGCTGTGCGCCCAAACAGTGGTTTATGACCACATATGAGGTATCGGTGTACTCAGGAGAAATTGCCCAACAAATTTTAGGATCCATTTTATCCTGTAGCCCATGTGAAAATGAAAAAAATTAATGATAAAAGAAAATTTGTGTTGCAAAAAATAAAATGTCCATTTTTTCCTTCACCGTTGCTTTAGTTCCTGTGAAGCACCTGAAGGGTTAATAATCTCCTAGAATGTAGTTTTGAGTAGCTTGAGGGGTGCAATTTTTATAATGGTGTCACTTTTGGGTATTTTCTGCCATATAGACCCCTCAAAGTGACTTCAAATGTGAGGTGGTCCCTAAAAAAAATGGTTTTGTAAATATTGTTGTAAAAATGAGAAATCGCTTGTCAACTTTTAACCCTTATAACTTCCTAACAAAAAAAAAATTGTTTCCAAAATTGTGCTGATGTAAAGTAGACATGTGGGAAATGTTATTTAGTAACTATTTTGTGTCACATCACTCTCTGTTTTAACAGAATAAAAATTCAAAATTTGAAAATTGCGAAATTTTCAAAATTTTCGACAAATTTCTGATTTTTTCACAAATAAACGCAAAAAATATCGACCTAAGTTTACCACTAACATGAAGCACAATATGTCACGAAAAAACAATCTCAGAATCGCTAAGATGCGTTGAAGCATTCCGGAGTTATTACCTCATAAAGGGACACTGGTCAGAATTGCAAAAAATGGCCAGGTCATTAAGGTCAAAATAGGCTGGGTCATGAAGGGGTTAACCAGCAGATCCGGCAGCTCTGTATAGCTTTTTAGAAAATGTTGAACAACGAGGTTCAGCACATGGGCCAGGCATAGTACGTGTGTCAGCTCGCCTCACCTTAGAGCCACCACCAGGTTCCTGCCATTGTCACATGCCTGGCTTGAGATTCAGCAGTGTCAGCCACACATCTGCCTGCTCTTTCAGAGCTGTCAACAACTCTTCAGCATTGTGCGGTGTGTCACCTAAGCAAATTAGCTTCAGCACAGCCTGGTGCCGCTTTGCTTTGGCAATGCTGCAGTGCTTCCAGCTTGTTACTCATGTGCTCATTTCGGACATGGAGGCTGAAGAGGAGGAGGAGGTGCAGGAGCTGTACACAGTGGGGGTAACCCTGATTGTTGTAGTGCCCGCAATCCTTTGTGTCAGGAGGACGTGTTCCATCCCAAGGTCTGACTGGGTCCCGGCTTCCACTATGTTAAAAAAAATATTTTTAGTCCGCAATTTTTTTTTTCACAGGGGTACCAGGATAAATTGGACCCCAAAAGTTGTTGTACAGTTAGTCCTGAGTAGACTGGTACCCCATATGTGGGGGGACCACTGTTTGGGCACACATTGGGGCTCAGCAGGGAGGTAGTGACATTTTGAAATGCTGACTTTGATGGCATGGTCTGAGGGTGTCATGTTACATTTGCAGAGCCCCTGTGTGCCTAAACAGTAGAAACCCCCCGCATGTGACCTCATTTTGGAAACTAGACCCCCCCAAGGAACTTATCTAGATGTGTGGTGAGCACCTTGAACCCCCAAGTGCTTCACAGAAGTTTATAACGCAGAGCCGTGAAAATAAAAAATCATTTTTTTTCCTCAAAAAAAAAAGATTTTTAGCCCACAATTTTTTTTCACAAGAATAACAGGATGAATTGGACCCCAAAAGTTGTTGTACAGTTTGTCCTGAGTAACGCTGGTACCCCATATGTGGGGGGGAACCACTGTTTGGGCACACGTCAGGGCTCGGAAGGGAAGTAGTGACATTTTGAAATGCTGACTTTGATGGCATGGTCTGTGGGCATCATGTTACATTTGCAGAGTCCTTGATGTACCTAAACTGTGGAAACCCCCCACAAGTGACCCCATTTTGGAAACTAGACCCCATAAGGAAGTTGCCTAGATGTTTGGTGAGCACATTGAACCCCCAAGTGCATCACAGAAGATTATAACGCAGAGCCATGAAAATAAAAAATAATTTTTTTTCCTCAAAAAATGATTTTTAGCTCGCAATTTTTTATTTTCACAAGGGTAACAGGAGAAATTGGACCCCGAAAGTTGTTGTACAGTTTGTCCTGAGTACGCTGATACCTCGTATGTGGGGGGGAAACCACTGTATGGGCACACGTCAGGGCTCGGAAGGGAAGTAGTGACATTTTGAAATGCTGACTTTGATGGCATGGTCTGTGGGCATCATGTTACATTTGCAGAGCCCTTGATGTACCTAAACTGTGGAAACCCCCCACAAGTGACCCCATTTTGGAAACTAGACCCCACAAGGAAGTTGCCTAGATGTTTGGTGAGCACATTGAACCCCCAAGTGCTTCACAGAAGATTATAACGCAGAGCCATGAAAATAAAAAATAATTTTTTTTCCTCAAAAAATGATTTTTTAGCTCGCAATTTTTTATTTTCACAAGGGTAACAGGAGAAATTGGACCCCAAAAGTTGTTGTCCAGTTTGTCCTGAGTACGCTGGTACCCGATATGTGAGGGGGAACCATTGTTTGGGCACACGTCAGGGCTCGGAATGGAAGTAGTGACGTTCTGAAATGCAGACTTTGATTAAATAGTCTGCGGTCGTCATTACGTTTGCAGAGCCCCTGATGTGCCTAAACAGTGGAAACCCCCCACAAGTGACCCCATATTGGAAACTAGACCTTCCAAGGAACGTATGTAAGATGTGTTGTGAGCACTTTGAACCCCCAAGTGCTTCACAGAAGTTTATAATGCAGAGACGTGAAAATGAAAAAATCATTTTTTTCCTCAAAAATAATTTTTTAGCCCCCAATTTTTTATTTTCCCAAGGGTAACAGGAGAAATTAGTCCCCAAAAGTTGTTGTGCAATTTTTCCTGAGTACGCTGATACCCCATATGTTGGGGTAAACCACTGTTTGGGCACGCGTCAGGGCTTGGAAGGGAGGGAGCACCGTTTGACTTTTTGAACGCAAAATTGGCTGGAATCAATGGTTGCACCATGTCGCGTTTGGAGACCCCCTGATGTGCCTAAACAGTGGAAACCCCTCAATTCTAACTCCAACCCTAACCCCAACACACCCCTAACCCTAATCCTAACCCCAACACATCCCTAACCACAAGCCTAACCCTAATTCTAACGCTAACCCTAATTCCAACCCTAACCCTAATTCTAACCCTAATTCCAACCCTAACCCTAATTCCAACCCTAACCCTAATTCCACCCTAACCCTCTTTCCAACCCTAACCCTCTTTCCAACCCTAACCCTCTTTCCAATCCTAACCCTAACCCTCTTTCCCACCCTAACCCTCTTTCCAACCCTAACCCTCTTTCCAACCTTAACCCTCTTTCCAACCCTAACCCTAACCCTCTTTCCAACCCTAACCCTCTTTTCAACCCTAACCCTAACCCTAATGGAAAAATAAAAATAAAAATATTTTCTTTATTTTATTAGTTGTGCCTACCTATGGGGGTGATAATCGAGGGGTTTATTTACTTTTTCTTTCATTTTGATCACTGTGAGAGTGATCAAAATGAAAGAATGGAATCTGCAGCCAGCAGATTCGGTCGGGCGCACTGCGCATGCGCCTGCCATTTTTCAAGATGGCGGCGCCCATCATCCGGACCCGAGGGACACCAGGAGGGACGGGGGAATTAGGAGGTACCGGGGGGGTGAGGGGGGGTGGTGGGGGATCGGAGGCTGGCAGGGAGCAGAGAGAATGGGAGGGGGGCAGATGATGACAGCGGCGGCAGATCGCCGCTGTCATTCAGTTGCGGGGGGACGATCGCCGGTGGGGGGGTGGAATCGGTGTCTCCAGCCATGTCCGATGCTACAGCAGCATCGGCCATGGCTGGATTGTAATATTTCATCAATTTTCATTGATGAAATATTACTATCTCTCTGATTGGCTGTTTCACTTTTAACAGCCAATCAGAGCGATCGTAGCCACGTGGGGGCGAAGCCACGCCCCCTGTGGTGAAGAACAAAGCCCCCTGTATCTATGGGTCTGGTGACCTTTCAGTGACCTAGGTCACCCGACCCGCAGGGGGGCTTTAAAGTCATGACGCCACATAGGCATCATGGGTCGTTCTGGCACGACTTTTCATGACGCCTACATGGCATCAAAGGTCGTGAAGGGGCTAAAGTACGCCACCTGTGTGCACATTTTAGAAATTCAGCTACAGATTCAGCTGCCCTTGCCATGCTTCAGCAGCGATTGCAGATTCAGGCTTACCGACTGGTGTGTGATGTCCCCCCGCATTGGAATTCTATGGAATTCTACACTGCATATGTTAGAAAGGATTTATGAGCAGAAGTAGGCAGTTGTTGAATACCAGCATCAACAAGGCCATCGTTTTTCAGGTTTGACTCCACACATAAGACCTCAGGAGTGGACATGGATGTCAGACAAAAGTACCATCCTCCAAAACTTTGAGGAGTACACCAAGATGGAGAGCGGAGATGAGGCCATAATTAGCATCACCATCCCACTCATCTGCATTCTGAAAATCTCTCTGCTCACAATGAAAGAGCAGGCATTGCAGGCAGAGCATGAGGACATGGATCAAGGAACCATACAGGGTGATTACACACAGCCCAGCCTCATGTCATCCCAACATGGATTGGTTTACAATAAGGAAGAGGAGGAGGAGGAAGAACAGGAGCTACTTTCATGCACTATAAACGGGACTACAACCACAACTGCCATACCGTCTGTTCAGCGTGGTTGGCCTGAGGACAGGGAAGAAGAGGAAAAGGAGGAGGAGGACACCTTGGTCAGTCATCCTGTTGGTGAGGACACGGAAGGCTTGCCTGTTACCAGTCTGGCACGCATGGCTGACTTTATGTTGCACTGCCTTTCCCGTGACCATCATATTGTCAAAATATTGGGTACCAGTCATTACTGGCTAGTGACACTTTTAGACCCACGCTACAAGGATAACTTTCAATCTCTTGTTCCAGAGGCAGACAGGTGTACCAAAATGGTGCAGCACCATAGGGCCATTGTTGCAGAATTATTAAAAATATTCCCATCTAAAAACGCTGGTGGCAGAGACAACAGTTCATTGGCAAACCAAGCAGGACAGGTGAGACAGACACAAGTCCACTCCAGCAGAGGCAGGGGAACACTGGCAAAGTTCTATGACAGTTTTCTAAGACCCTCCCATTGCCCATGCACTGAGGTGCAGGGTAATCTCACAAGAAATGCAATGTTTTCTCAGATGCTGAGGGAGTACCTTGCTGACCTTACCAACATCCTCTGTGATTCCTCTGTGCCTTTTAATTATTGGATATCTAATCTGGACACATGGCATGAGCTGCCTCTCTATGCCTTGGCCGTCCTGACTTGCCCTGCCGCTAGCGTTTTGTCCGAGCGGCTTTTTGGGCTGCTGGTTGCATTATCACAGATAAGCGCATTCGCCTTTCTATGTAAAATGCAGACAGGCTGACTCTTATAAGAAAGGGATGGATTAGGCCTGACTTCTTGACACTGTGTATGGGCATTTCAAGTCTATGAAAACCGCTCGTAGAAATTGGGCCTAGTTTTTAATCAGGCCTTCCTCCATGTCTAAGCATCCACTGCCACTAGATCAAAAGAGTTTACGTGTTCCGTGCAGCTACAGCCAGAGTTGAATTATTAACAAGGGTGGGTGGCTATGCTGTGCATAAAATACTTGTTCTGAAACCATCCTGATAATTGCTCATTTCCCTTCCATATCCTCAAATAGGTCTAATGCTATTTCCCCCCTCTCCCCTTTGTTCACTCATCTCTTGTTTTGATTTCAGTTCTTTCCTTTGTCCTTTTCCCCTTCCAAACCTTATCTTTATTTTTTTATTTACACTTAAATGTATTTTCATTTTTAATTTTTTATTTGTTTGTTTTAATTATTTTTTATTCTTATTTTATCTTTATTTTTTTTCTAATTTTTTTTTATTTTTCTTCTTTTTGCACGTCTCCCCTTTTTTCTTCTTTCCCCTAGTTTCCCCTTCTTTCCATTCTTTTCTTCCTTTTTTCAGAAAAACCTCTTTTAAATCCTTCTTTTTCTTCTTTAATTTCCTCCATTTTACTTGCATTCCTTTTAATGTAATTAATTTAATTCCACCCTGTTAGGGTTGGCAGATTGCACTAAATAAATATAATAGAGTGCAATCACAACCCAGGATCCACCGTGCAGAGTGAAAAACTGCTGCTAGTGAACAATAGCAAAGCTAGCCAGCGATCAATCACTTTAACCCCTTCACCCCCAAGGGTGGTTTGCACATTCATGACCGGGCCAATTTTTACAATTCTGACCACTGTACCTTTATGAGGTCATAACTCTGGAACGCTTCCATGGATCCCGGTGATTCTGACAATGTTTTCTCGTGACATATTGTACTTCATGTTAGTGGTAAAATTTCATTCAAATAACTTGCGTTTATTTGTGCGAAAAATGGAAATTTGGCGAAAATTTTGAAAATTTCGCAATTTTCCAACTTTGAATTTTTATGCCCTTAAATCACAGAGATACGGCACACAAAAAACTTGATAACTAACATTTCCCACATGTTTACTTTACATCAGCACAATTTTGGAACCAAAATTTTTTTTTGTTAGGAAGTTATAAGGGTTAAAAGTTGACCAGCGATTTCTCATTTTTACAACACCATTTTATTTTTAGGACCACATCACATTTGAAGCCACTTTGAGGGGTCTATATGATAGAAAATACCCAAAAGTGACACCATTCTAAAAACTGCACCCCTTAAGGTGCTCAAAACCACATTCAAGAAGTTTATTAACCCTTTAGGTGCGTCACAGGAATTTTTTTGAATATTTAAAAAAAAATGAACATCTAACTTTTTTTCACAAAAAAAATACTTCAGGTTCAATTTTTTTATTTTACCAAGGGTAACAGGAGAAATTGAACTGCAAAAGTTATTGTGCAATTTGTCCTGAGTACGCAGATACCTGATATGTTGGGGGGAACGACTGTTTCGGCGCATGGCAGAGCTCAGAATGGAAGGAGCGCCGTTTGACTTTTTAACTGCAAAATTGGATGGAATTCAGATTGGATGCCATGTCACGTTTGGAGAGTCCCTGATGTACCTAAACAGTGGAAACCCCCTACAAGTGACCCATTTTGGAAACTAGACCCCCCAAGGAACTTATCTAGATATGTGGTGAGAACTTTGAACCCACAAGGGCTTTACAGAAGTTTATAACGTACAGCGGTACAATTAAAAAATCATATTTTTTCCTCAAAAATGATCTTTTCACCCCAATTTTTATTTTCCCAAGGGTAACAGGACCCTAAAAGTTATTGTGCAATTTGTCCTGAGTATGCTGATACCCCACATGTGGGGGTAAACCACTATTTGGGCGCATGGCAGAGCTCGGAAGGGAAGCAGCGCCATTTGACGTTTTTGGCTGGAATTGAGATCGGACACGATGTCGCGTTTGGAAAACCCCTGATGCACCAAAACAGTGGAAACCCCCCACAAATGACGCCATTTTGGAAACTAGACCCCCTAAGGAACTTATCTAGATGTGTGGTGAGAACTTTGAACCCCCATGGGCTTCACAGAAGTTTAAAACATAAAGCCATACTATTAAAAAATCATATTTTTTCCACAAAAATGATCTTTTCACCCTCAATTCTTATTTTTCCAAGGGTAACAGGACCCTAAAAGTTATTGTGCAATTTGTCCTGAGTACGCTGATACCCCACATGTGGGGGTAAACCACTATTTGGGCGCATGGCAGAGCTCGGAAGGGAAGCAGCGCCATTTGACATTTTGGACTGGAATTGAGATCGGACACCATGTCGCGTTTGGAAAACTCCTGATGTACCAAAACAGTGGAACCCCCCCACAAATGACACCATTTTGGAAACTAGACCCCCTAAGGAACTTATCTAGATGTGTGGTGAGCACTTTGACCCCCCCAGTGCTTCACAGAAGTTTATAACACCCGGGCGTGAAAATAAAAAATTCATATTTTTTCCACAAACATGATATTTTAGTCACCATTTTTTTATTTTCCCAAGGGTACCAGGAGAAATTGGATCCCAAAAGTTGTTGTCCAATTTGTCCTGAGTATGCTGATACCCCATATGTGGGAGAAAACTACTGTATGGGCACACGTCGGGGATCGGAAGGGAAGTAGTGACGTTTTGGAATGCAGACTTTGATGGAATGGTCTGCGGGTGTCATGTTGCCTTTGGAGAGCCCCTAATGTACCTAAACAGTGGAAACCCCCCACAAATGATACCATTTTGTATACTAGACCCCCCAAGGAACTTATCTAGATGTGTGGTGAGCACTTTGAACCCCCCAGTGCTTCACAGAAGTTTACAACGCCCGGGCGTGAAAATAAAAAATTCATATTTTTTCCACAAACATGATCTTTTAGTCACCATTTTTTTATTTGCCCAAGGGTACCAGGAGAAATTGGACCCCAAAAGTTGTTGTCCAATTTGTCCTGAGTATGCTGATACCCCATATGTGGGAGAAAACTACTGTATGGGCACACGTCGGGGCTCGGAAGGGAAGTAGTGACGTTTTGGAATGCAGACTTTGATGGAAGGGTCTGCGGGTGTCATGTTGCCTTTGGAGAGCCCCTAATGTACCTAAACAGTGGAAACCCCCCACAAATGATCCCATTTTGAAAACTAGACCCACTAAGGAACGTATCTAGATGTGAGGTGAGCACTTTGAACCCCCAAGGGCTTCACAGAAGTTTATAATGCCAGGGCATGAAAATAAAAAAATCGTATTTTTTCCACAAACATGATCAATTAGTCCCCAATTTTTTCATTTTCCCAAGGGTAACAGGAGAAATTGGACCCCAAAAGTTGTTGTCCAATTTGTCCTGAGTACGCTGACACCCCATATGTGGGAGAAAACTACTGTATGGACACACGTCGGGGCTCGGAAGGGAAGCAGTGACGTTTTGGAATGCAGACTTTGATGGAATGGTCTGCGGGTGTCATGTGCGTTTGGAGAGCCCCTGATGTACCTAAACTATTGAAACTCCCCACAAGTGACCCCATTTTGGACACTAGACCCCCCACGGAACTTATCTAGATGTGTGGTGAGCACTTTGAACCCCCAAGTGCTTCACAGAAGTTTATAACACTCGGACGTGAAAATAAAAAAATCATTTTTTTCCACAAAAATGATATTTTTGCCCCCAATTTTTTATTTTCCTAAGGGTAACAGGAGAAATTGGACCCCAAAAATTGTTTTGCAATTTGTCCTGAGTAGGCTGATACCCTACATGTGGGGGTAAAACACTGTTTGGGCGCATAGCAGAGCTTGGAAGGGAAGGAGCACCATTTGACTTTTTCAACTCAGAATTGGCTGGAATTGAGATCAGACGCCATGTTGCATTTGGAGAGCCCCTGATGTGCCCAAACAGTGGAAACCCCCAATTCTAACTCCAACCCAAACCCCAACACGCCCCTAACCCTAACCCTAGCCCTAACCCTAGCCCTAACCCTAACCCTAGCCCTAACCCTAACCCTAGCCCTAGACCTAACCCTACCCTAACCCTAACCCTAAGCCTAACCCTACCCCAACACACCCCTAGCCCTAACCCTAGCCCTAACCCTAATGGAAAAATGGAAATAAATACATTTTTTTTATTTTATTATTTTTCCCTAACTAAGGGGGTGATAACGGGGGGGGTTTATTTACTATTTATGTCGGTTTTTATGTTTGGCGGCTGTCGCACGCTAAAAGACGCTTTTTATTGTAAAAATAGTTTTTGCATCACCACATATTGAGAGCTATAATTTTTCCGTATTTTGACCCACCGAGTCATGTGAGGTCTTATTTTTTGCGGGACGAGTTGACGTTTTTATTGCTACCATTTTCGGGCACGTGAAATTTTTTGATCGCTTTTTATTCCGATTTTTGGGACGCAGAATGAACAAAAACCAGCGTTTCATGAATTTCTTTTGGGGGGGTGCGTTTACACCGTTCCGCGTGCAGTGAAATTGATAAAGCGTTTTTATTCTTCGGGTCAGTACGATTACAGCGATACCTCATTTAGGTCGTTTTTTATGTTTTTGTCGGTTTTATGCAATGAAAACTATTTTACATAAAAAATAATTATTTTTGCATCGCTTTATTCAGCGAGCTATAACTTTTTTATTTTTTCGCTGATGATGCTGTGTGGCAGCTTGTTTTTTGCGGGACAAGATGACGTTTTCAGCGGTACCATGGATATTTATATGCGTCTTTTTGATCGCGCGTTATTACACTTTTTGTTTGGTGGTATGATAATAAATCATTATTTTTTGCTTCGTTTTTTATTTTTATTTTTTAAGGGGTTCGCTAAAGGGGTTAACTAATGGGACAGTTTTATAGGGCGGGTCGTTACGGACGCGGCGATACCTAATATGTGTACTTTTATTGTTTTTTTTTTTATTATTTCCAAAAAATGGATTTATTGGGGGAATATTTTTTTTTTTTTTTCTAATTTATTTGGCGATTTTTTTAAAATTATTTTTACACTTTTTTTATTTTTTTTTTACTTTATTAAATAGTCCCAGGTGGGACATCACTGTCCTGTGACAGATCGCTGATCTGTCACATCACAGATTACTGTGACAGATCAGCGATCTGACACAGGCAGTGTAGAAGGCTTCCTCATGCCTGCGCTTTGCCCCCGAAGGCCCCCGTCGCCATCTTGGATTCGGGGGCCTGGAGGAAGGGAGTCCCCCGCAGCAGCGCTGCACATTGCGCTGCCGTGGGGGGCTCAGAGAAGCACGGAGGGAGCCCCCTCCCTGCCGATGCTTCCCTTTAACCCCCGGTACACCGCGATCGTGTTTGATCGCGGTGTGCAAGGGGTTACCGTGTCGGGGGCGGTCCGTGACCGCCCCTGACACATTGTGCCGGGTGTCAGCTGTGATAATCAGCTGACACCCGGCCGCGATCAGCGGCGCTCACCACGTGGGCGCCGCTGATCGCGCCGACGTACTATCCCGTCCCCGGTCATACGGGCCCGGGTACCGTGGACGGGATAGTACGTCGGATGGCAGAAAGGGGTTAAACACACTGTGTTAAATGTCACACAGTGTGAACGGAACTCAGAGTACTCGGTTAAATTAGTTCACCGAGAGGTACTGCTAAGGAAAGCTGAATACTTAACCCTGTTAAACGTCACAGGGGAAGTAGCACGTGGGTTGTTCTTGCTATGTAACTCAACTGTGCTAGCTGCACACATGAAGGAAACAGAAGCTAAGCCAAGAGAGAGAGAGTTACCTCATCCAAACCTGCTTACGAATATAGTCTCTGCATAGAGTGACACACACGTGGTAATCGAGTGGTAGAGTATCCACTCATTGATACTAGCATGCCCGCGTGTGCCACTGGGGGCCTTTTATACACTAGGCTCCACCCCAAACACTCACACCCAGTCAGCCAAGACGTCGCTCGTGGGCCAATCTGGCGCTGCCACCTCACCAGAGCAGCAAACGTCTGACCACCAATGAGCAGACACCACATCACGGACATGCTCAGTCGGGAGAATTCTGGATTTAAATTCACAAGCGTCAGGCTGCACCTTCATCTCGCTGATTACCATAGACTTGACTGGAGAGCCAGCAGTAACCAAACGAATCTCACAAGCCTGAGCAAAATGCTGGGACCGACACCCGTGCTGAGCAGGACTCGCAGTGGCTGGACCAGAATGGAAAACCACAGCACCAGGCTAATGCTTGGGATCTATCCCATCCAGTGGGAGAATCTTAACACACCCCTTCCTTTTTCTTCTTTAACTCTTTCTCCCTCCTTTGTCATTTCCCATGTGCTATTATGTCCTTCATGTTTCTTCTGAGCCTCCATTATCATAATCATTACATTGATTTCTCCCTTTCACAATGGCATTTCGGTGGACACATACGCTATATGCTACCCTTATTTTCTTTTGTCTCGGCTCTCAACACATGCACAGTTAACTAGACAAACATGGCAGCAAGTCTATGAGGTGCACTGACCCCTCCCACCTTTGCCTCTTATTCTGCTTCTGCTTTCCATCCTGGCACATTGCTTGACGAGTCCTGCTCTGCACCAGACACCCTAAATACCACTGATGCCCACAGGTACTTTCCTTTATAATTTTCAAGCTTCAAGCTGACAAAAATCACTTTATATCTATGTTTTGCCTTCATTTTACCATTTTACATGACAGCAAGTATAAAAAGCAAGTCATTTTCATACTTGTCTATTTTCATGATGTGTAACTAACTATATCAATTTCTTTTACCCCTTTACTCTCGAAGGTGGTTTGCACGTTAACGACCAGGCCAATTTTTACAGTTCTGACTACTGTCAATTTATTATTATTATTATTATTATTATTATTATTATTATAGCACCATTTATTCCATGGTGCTTTACATGTGAGGAGGGGTATACATAATACATACAAGTACAGTAATCTTAAACAATACAAGTCACGACTGGTACAGGATGAGAGAGGACCCTGCCTGCGAGGGCTCACAATCTACAAGGGATGGGTGAGGATACAGTAGGCAAGGGTAGAGCTGGTCGTGCAGCGGTTTGGTGGATCGGTGGTTACTGCATGTTGTAGGCTTGTTGGAAGAGGTAGGTCTTCAGGTTCTTTTTGAAGGTTTCCATGGTAGGCGAGAGTCTGATATGTTGTGGTAGAGAGTTCCAGAGGAAGGGGGATGCGCGGGAGAAGTCTTGTATGCGATTGTGGGAAGAGGAGATAAGAGAGGAGTACAGAAGGAGATCTTGTGAGGATCAGAGGTTTCATGCAGGTAAGTACCAGGAGACGAGGTCACAGATGTATGGAGAACTCAGGTTGTGGATGGCTTTGTATGTCATGGTTAGGGTTTTGAACTGGAGTCTTTGGGTAATGGGGAGCCAGTGCAGGGATTGACAGAGAGGAGAGCCCGGGGAATAGCGGGGGGACACGTGGATTAGTCGGGCAGCAGAGTTTAGAATAGCTTGGAGGGGTGCGAGAGTGTTAGAGGGGAGGCCACAGAGCAGGAGGTTGCAGTAGTCAAGGCAGGAGATGATGAGGGCATGGACTAGGGTTTTTGCAGATTCTTGGCTGAGGAATGTACAGATCCATGAAATATTTTTGAGTTGAAGTCGGCAGGAATTGGACAGGGCTTGGATTTGTGGTTTGAAAGAGAGATCAGTGTCAAGGATAACCCCGAGGCAGCGAGCTTGTGGGACTGGGGAGAGTGGGCAGCCATTTACTTTAATGGATAGATCCATTGGGGGGGTAACGTGAGATGGGGGAAGATGATTAATTCTGTTTTGTCCATATTAAGTTTTAGAAATCTAGTGGAGAAGAAGGGTGAAATAGCAGACAGACATTGAGGGATTCTGTTTACTAGGGAGGTGATGTCTGGTCCAGAGATGTAGATCTGGGTGCCATCAGCATAGAGGTGATACTGAAAGCAGTGAGATTCTATGAGCTGTCTGAGGCCGAAGGTGTAAATGGAGAAGAGTAGGGGCCCTAGGACTGAACCTTGCAGGACTACGACGGATAGGGGGCACAGTGATGAGGTGGTGTGCGAGTGGGAGACGCTGAATGTCCGGTCTGTTAGGTATGATGCAATCCAAGATAGGGCCAAGTCTGTGATGCCAAGAGATAAGAGGGTCTGTAGTAAAAGGGAATGGTCCACTCTGTCAAAGGCAGAGGACAGGTCCAGGAGGAGGAGGACAGAGTAGTGTCGCTTGGCCTTGGCGGCTATTAGGTAATTGGTGAACTTAGTTAGGGCAGTTTCAGTGGAGTGGTGTGGCTGGAAGCCAGATTGTAATCGGTCAAGGAGGGAGAAAGAAGAGAGGTGGGAGGACAGTCAGTTCAAGATGGACGTGTTGTTCCAGTAGTTTTGAGGCATAGGGGAGAAGTGATATAGGGCGATAGCTATATACAGAAGATGGGTCAAGAGAGGGCTTTTTGAGGATAGGTGTGATTGAGGCATGTTTAAAGCTTGAGGGGAAAACACCAGTTTTTAGTGATAGGTTGAAGAGGTGGGTTAGGGTTGGGATGAAGACTGTGGTGAGGTTTGGGATGAAGTGGGATGGGATTGGATCAAGTGCACAGGTAGTGAGATCTGAACTTGAGAGTAGAGTGGAGAGTTGATCTTCTGTAATGGTGGAGAAGTTGGTTTTGGAGGAGAAGGGCAGGGCAGTTGTGAGGAAGGGCACTGGGGGTTGTTGACCAAGACTGTCTCTGATGTTATCAATCTTCTACTTGAAAAATAAGGCAAAGTCTTCAGCTGAGATGAGTGGGGACTGGAGGGAGGAGGTGCTGGGGGGCGGAGGAAAGAATTGAAGGTGTTGAATAACTGTTTAGGGTTGTGAGACAGGGAGGATATGAGAGATGAGAAGTAGGTTTGTTTTGCTGCAGCAAGTGTGTCCTTGAAAGTAGTGAGGGGCTGTTTGAATGCGATAAAGTCCGCATTGGAGAGGCATCTTTTCCATCTCCGCTCAGCAGCCCTGGAAACCCGCCTCAGTTCTTTGGTCAGACTGGTGTGCCAGGGCTGTCTGTTGATTTTGCAAGCTTTGGTATGTTTGAGAGGGGCAGCTGATTCCAAAGCTACAGCTATTGTGGTGTTACATAGAGCGGCAGCGGCATCCACATTGTGTAGGGAACTTATGTCTGTAAGAGGGAAGAGGGATTCAGACAATGAGTGTAGATCGAGGTGTCGAAGATTTCTGCAAGGGTGTGCAAGTTTTTGAGGTGGGGACTGTGGACCTGAGGAGGAGAGGGAAGAGAATGTAAGTAGGTTGTGGCCAGAGAAGAGGAAGAGGTGAGTTAGAGAAGTTAGATAGGGAGCAGAGGCGGGTGAAGATGAAGTCTAGTGTGTGGCCATCTTTGTGAGTGGCTGCAGAACACCATTGAGTGAGGCCAAAGGAGGAAGTGAGAGATTGAATTTTAGTGGCAGCTGAGAGGGAAGTGTCAATGGGAATGTTGAAGTCACCCAAGATGATAGTGGGGATATCAGTGAAAAGGAAATGAAGTAGCCAGGTAGTGAAGTGGTCAAAGAAGGTGGTGGCTGGCCCTGGAGGGCAGTATATGACAGCTAGTTGGAGGTTGGAGGGGGAGTAGATGCACACAGAGTGCACCTCAAAGGAAGGGAGGGTAACAGAGGGTGACAGAGGGATTGGGGTGAAGGAGCAGTTATCTGACAGGAGAAAACCAATTCCTCCACTATGCTTGCTGCTGGGGCGGGGTGTGTGGGAAAGGTGGAATCCACCATATGAGAGTGCAGCAGGAGATGCTGTGTCAGAGGGGGTGAGCCAGGTTTCGGTGATGGCGAGGAAGGAAAGTTTGTTAGTAATAAAAAGATCATGGATGAAGGAAAGTTTGTTGCAGACAGAGCGAGCGTTCCACAGAGCTCCTGTTAGTGAGACTGGGGAAGCCGGGGCTGGGCGAATGTGTATAAGGTTGGAGTGGTTACGGAAAGTTGTGATTGGGCATGGATGGGAGGTAGAAATGACTGTGGGAATGTGGTGAGGATCAGGATTTGGAGAGATATCGCCGGAAGTGAGGAGAAGCAGAGAGAGTGTTAGCAGGTAGGAGCAGGAGAGGGCATGAGGGGGTGTCTGTGTTTGGAGACAGAGGATTGTATATTGAGAAACAGATCTGAGCAAGAGGTGAGATGGATTGGAAGGATTGAAGAAGAGATGAATAGTTCCTTGCTTGGTGTAGGGATTAGTGGGGTTATCAGAAAGTGAAGGATTATAGGGGTCAGAGTGGAAACAAACAGAAATATTGTTTACAGTGACTCTTTCCAGTTACCTTCTGTTCCCTTCTGGTTCAATTCTGGATTAATTCATATATTCATATCATCTCACACTTATAGGGTACACACTGCAGACTAAAGTCTTGGCAGACTTGTGCTATGCAATATATACCAAGTGAATTTATGAGGTAATAACTCTGGAATGCTTCAACACATCACACTGATTCTGAGATTGTTTTTTTCATGACATTGTAATTCATGATAGTGGTAAAATTTCTTTGGTATGACTTGCGTTTATTTGTGAAAAAAAAGGAAATTTGGCTAAAATTTCTTTAAATTTTGTGATTTTCCAAATCTGAATTTTCATGCCCTTAAATCACAGAGATATGTCACACAAAATAGTTAATAAGTAACAGTTCCTACGTGTCTACTTTTACATCAGCACAATTTTTGAACCAATTTTTTTTCTGTTAGGGATAAAATTTGACCAGCGATTTTTACAACAATATTTACAAAACCATTTTTTTAGGGACCACATCATATTTAAAGTCACTTTGAGGGGCCTATATGATAGCACATACCCAAAATGACACCATTATAGAAGCTGCACCCCTTAAGGTGCTCAAAGCAATGTTTAAGAAGTTTATTAACCCTTGAGGTGCTTCACAGGAATTTTTGGAATGTGAAAAAAATGAACATTTAACTTTTTTTCACAAAAAATTTACTTCAAATCCAATTTTTTTATTTTGACAAGGGTAGCATAAAAAAAGAGTGCCAAATTTTTTGTGCAATTTCTCCTGAGCATGCCGATACAATATATGAAGGAGAAAAACTCTGTTTGGGGGCACGGCAGAGCTTAGAAGGGAATGAGCACCATTTGACTTTTTGAATTCAAAATTTACTGCAACAATTGGTGGACACCATGTTGCGTTTGGAGAGTCTCTGATGTGCCTAAACAGTGGAAACCCCCCCACAAGTGACCCAATTTTGGAAACTGGACCCCTCAAGGAATGTGTTTAGATGTGTGGTGAGCACCTTGAACCCCCAAGTGCTTCACATTTTCCTCAAAAAATGTTATTTTAGCCCCACATTTTTCCACTTTCATAAGGGTGACAGTAGAAATTGCACATAAAATTTGTAGTACAATTTCTCCTGAGTACACTGATACCCGAAATGAGGGAGAAAACTGCTGTTTGGATGCATGGCAGGTCTTGGAAGCAAAGGAGCGTCATTTGTCTTTTTTAATTTAAAACTTCCTAGAATCATTAGTGGATGTCATGTCCCATTTGGAGAGCCCCTGATGTGCCTAAATAGTGGAAACCACCTCATAAGTGACCACATTTTTGAAACTAGACTCTTCAAGGAATGTATTAAGATGTGTGGTGAACTGAAGGTGCTTCACAGTAGTTTATAACGTTTAGTCACAAAAATAAAAAAAAATATATTTTCCCCACAAAAATGTTATTTTGGCCCCAAATTTTGCATTTTCATAAGGGGAACATGAGAAAATGCACCATACATTTTGTTGTACAATTTCTCCTGAGTATGCTGATACCCCATATGTAGGGGAATACTACTTTGATGCATAGTGGAAAGCTCAGAAGGGAAGAAGCACCATGTTGGAGTTAAGATTTTGCTGTAATAGTTTGAGGGTGCCATGTCACATTGGTAGAGCACCTGAAGTGCCAGAACAACAGAAACCTCCCTATATGTGAACTCATTTTACAAACTACATTCCCCAATTAATTTATTTAGGGGTGCAGAGATCATATTGACACCACATGTGCCTCACAGAATTTTATACCATTGAGCAGTGAAGAAAGAATAAATTACATTTTTACCGCTAAAATATTGTTTATTACAAGTTTTTAATTTTTCTAAGAGCTAACAAGTAGAATTTTTTACACCAAATTTAGGTCCATTTTTTCATGAGTGTGCCAATAACCTACATGTAATCGGGAGATATTTTTCAGGCACAGAGCAAAGTTCAGAAGGCAAGGGGCACCAGATTTTACTGTTATGGTTTGCAGATGCCATGACCAACTGGGAGAGCCCATGATGTGCCAACACAGCAGAGCCCCCTTAAGTGTCCCCATTTTATAAACTACACCTCTCAATGAATTCGTCTAGGGGTGCACACCATGAGTGTGTCCCAAAATTTTATACCATTGGGCAGTGAAGAAAAAATAACTTTATTTTTACCACCAAAATTTTGTTTTAGGCCCTGATATTACATTTTTGCAAAAGAAATGTGTCTAATTGCCACGCAAATTTGTCCCACAAATTCTACTGATTGTGGCAATACTCCATATGTGGCTGTATTATATTACTTAGCCATAGGGAGAAACTTGGGAGAAAGGAGAGCTATTTGCCTCCTGGACTACAGATATTGTTAGAACAGTTTACAGACTGTAAATATTGCAAACTAATCATTAGTAAAGAATCCAGCACCAAAAGGTTCCACTCCAACGAACTTTATTCCAAAATCTTAATTTAAAAGCATAGACCACCAACAATAGAAAAAAATGACAGAGATAGCAGAGGTGCCAGACACTGGTTTACGCGCTTCAGGGCCAAATATGCCCCTTAGTCATAACCTAGTGTTATACCAGTGATTTAGGGTTTTAAATTGACCAAAGAGTAAAAAAAAACCCGCCCCATCACATGATTCAAATTTTTCACAACCAAAAACATAAAAATCTTTTACTAGTACAAAAATACAAATTTAAAACCAAACATACAGTATAATGCTGTCATTATAGATGGTCAAAAGGTCAGTGAACGATATTAATAAAACAATATAATGTCTGTGCGCTTAATATTATTTGTCAGGAGTGATTTGAGCGGTTTCCAGTTTTTCGGAATGGAAAGGGTCAGTAAGCCCAGAAGGGGCGGAACTTGGCAACAAAAACTTTTAAGCCGAGAAACCCATTGGATCCTGATGATGGAGATGACCCATCCCACCGGTTTAAATGAGCGCACAGATGTTATATTGTTTTATTAACCCCTTTCTGACATCTGATGTACTATCCCGTCCATGTGCCCTAGGCCCATATGCCCATGGACGGGAGAGTATGTCATAGAGATCAGCTGCACTCACGGGGGAGCGCAGCTGATCGCAGCCGGGTTTCAGCTGATTAAAACAGCTGATACCCGCACTATGTGCCAGGAGCGGTCACGGAATGCTTCCGGCACATTAACCCCTGGCACACTGCAATCAAGTATGATCGCAGTGTACTGGAGGCATAGGGAAGAATCGCGCAGCGAGGGGGCTCCCTGCATGCTTCCCTGAGCCCCTTGGAGCATATCGCGCTGTTCCGAGGGCCTCCTTCCTACAGGCCCCCGGATCCAAGAAGGCCGCGGGGGCCTTTGGGGTCCTGCAGAGAGGCAGTTTTCTCAGTGCCTGCTGGGAGCAGGCTCTGAGAAAGCCTTCTGTAATGCCTGTCAGATCACTGATCTGACACAGTGATATGCAAGGTGTTGTGAGTTCATTTTCCCCTTCACCATTGAGGTCTGATGAACTCCCTCTTCTGGTGAAGGAAGGTAGTGAGGCTGATTACAAAGCACCTGAGCAGAATGATGATGACTGGGTGACTGGAATTGCTGACTGGATATAAGGCAGCCGACGCCCTTCTGCCTTGCGGTTGATTACTCTGAGGGATTCTTGGAGACCAGTCTGATTCCTGCTCCTCAAAAGCTAAGTTTTCTGCTCTACTTTTTGCATTTGTGTTTTGGTTTTGTTTTGCCTTGTTTTTCTGGATTTCTGCCTTTCCCTGCTGGGTGAGCTGAATTCCTTTTTGCTCTGTCTTCAGAAAATACCTGAGTACTGATATAGTCTTTTTGAAGCTTAGCGTCTTCAGGGCTTTTTTCCCTACTAGTCTGTCGGCTCTTGTTTTTGAGAGGGTTTTGGCGGATTGCAGACAGCAGCTTTTCATTTCTGTCCTATTTAGTTAGCTTGGGCCCCATCATTTGCTCAGCCTATCTTTCTATCTGTGTAAGTGTTTTTTCATCTTGCTTCACCGTCATTATATGTTGGGGGCTGCCTATTGCTTTGGGGTCTGCTCTGGGGCAGTTTAGATTTCCCTTTCTGTCTTTAGGCTATGTAGTTCTCCTGCTGTGATCGAGGGGTCTAGGGCACCGTAGGAACCCCCCACGGCTACTGCTAGTTGTTGTTGTTAGGTTCAGGGGTCTGCAATCCGATAGCTGCCAACTTCTCTGGTTTTCTCGACTTAGCTAGTATTTCTGTTTTTGCCTCCTATGGTGACTCATTCATAACAGAATCACCCGCCATACCGCAGATCCTAGGGTACTCAATAGCAGGAAAGAATTGTAAAAAAAAAAAAAAAAAAGGTGTATATTTTTTCCTCTATATCTCTGAGGCCGTAGGGGGAATTTTTTTTTCTCTCAATGGAGATAAAGCAATTGTCTGATCGTGTGGAGCAGCTCGCTGCGGAAGTGCTGGGAATTTCCGCCTACCTTGCTCATTTACATGCTGCTGAACCAAAGATCCCTACTCCTGATGTGTTTTTTGGGGATCTGTCTAAATTTTTGAATTTCAAAAATAATTGAAATTATTTTTTACCTTGAAGCCTAACTCGTCAGGGAGCTCCGCGCAGCAGGTTAAAATTATCATCATCTGCGTGGCGATCCCCAGGATTGGGCATTTTCTTTGAAACCAGATGATCCTATTCTGACTAATGTGAATGCATTTTTTCAATCCTTGGGGTTGTTGTATGACGAACCTAATGCTATTGATCAGGCTGAAAAGACCCTGTTGGCATTGAGCCAGGGTCGAGATTCTGCAGAATTGTACTGTCAAAAATTCCGAAAGTGGGCGGTCCTTACTACCTGGAATGATAATGCCTTGGCAGCTCTCTTTCGGAAGGGTTTGTCAGAAGCCGTAAAAGATACTATGGTGGGATTTCCTGTTCCCTCTGGTCTTGACGATTCTATGTCATTAGCCATTCAGGTTGATCGGCGTTTACGTGAATGCAGGACTGCACGAGAGGTGTTGCCACCTGTTGAACAAGTGTCTGAACCTATGCAATGTGATAGAGTTTTGTCCAGGGAACAACGTCAGGAGTTCAGAAGGCGTAATAATAAGCTGTGTTTTTTTTGTTGAGATGCCTCGCATATTATTTCTGTCTGTCCTAAACGAGAGAAATGTTTTGCACACACGTTTTCTGTGGGTGGTGTTCAACCTAAGTTTCTTCTGGCAATTACTCTGATCTGCTCCCTGTCCACATTTTCTGCCAAGGCTTTTGTGGATTCGGGAGCAGCCCTGAACCTAATGGACTTGGATTTTGCTAAACGTTGTGGATTTCCGATGACACCTCTGCGGACGCCTATCCCTTTGAGGGGGATTGATGCTACTCCTTTTGGCGAAAAATAAACCTCAGTTTTGGACCCAGGTGGTAATGCGAGTCGCCCCAGACCATCAAGAAAATTGCAGATTTTTGGTGTTGCATAATTTGCATGATACCATTGTTCTAGGGTTTCCCTGGTTGCAAATTCATAATCCAGTTTTGGATTGGAAATCTGTGTCTGTGGTGAGTTGGGGTTGTCAGTGTGCCCTTAGTGAGGCTCCGGTTTTTTCCACCTCTCCTCAGTCGCATGATGTTCCTGACTATTTGGTGGACTTTTATGATGTATTTAGTGAGAATGAGTCTGCGTCTTTGCCTCCTCATAGAAGTTATGACTGTGCAATTGAACTGAGCCCGGGGTGTAAATTTCCAAAGGGTCGGCTCTTCAATTTATCTGTACCCGAGCACGAGGCTATGCGATCCTATATTAAGGAGGCATTGGAGAAGAGTCATATTAGACCATCCTCTTCACCCTTAGGTGCCGTTTTTTTTTCGTGGCCAAAAAGGAAGGTTCATTAAGGCCTTGCATTGATTATCGTGCCCTCAACAAAATTACTATTAAATATCAGTATCCTTTACCCCTGATTTCGGATCTATTCTCCAGAGTTAAAGGTGCTTGCTGGTTTACCAAGCTTGACCTCAGGGGGCGTACAATCTTATTCGCATTAAGCATGGGGATGAATGGAAGACGGCGTTTAATACTCCGGAGGGACATTTTGAGTACCTGGTGATGCCTTTTGGGCTCACTAATGCCCCTTCTGTCTTCCAGTGCTTCATGAATGACATTTTCCGAGACTTTGTGGATAAATTTTTGATTATCTATCTGGATGATATTTTGATCTTCTCCAAGGATTGGGATTCTCAAGTGGAACATGTTCGGACTGTGTTCCGGATCTTGAGGGAGAATTCCCTGTATGTCAAGGGATCGAAATGCCTTTTTGGGGTACAGAGGATTTCATTTTTGGGATTTATTTTGTCTCCGTCAACTATTGAAATGGACCCGGCCAAGGTACAGGCCATTTATGATTGGGTTCAGCCCACTTCTTTGAAGGCCCTCCAGAAGTTTTTGGGTTTTGCTAATTTTTATTGGAAATTTATAGCAAAATTTTCTAGTATTGCCAGGCCATTGACTGATCTGACGAAAAAGGGTGCTGATGTGTTGAATTGGTCTCCGGAGGCTGTTTCTTCCTTTCAGGAGCCGAAGCGAAGATTCACTTCTGCCCCGGTTTTGCGGCAACCTGATGTCTCACTCCCGTTCCAGATAGAGGTGGGCGCTTCTGAGATTGGTGCAGGAGCTGTTTTGTCTCAAAAGGATCCTGTAACATCTAAAATGAATCCCTGTGCTTTCTTTTCCCGAAAGTTCTCTCCATCTGAACGTAACTATGATGTGGGGAATCGGGAACTGTTAGCCATGAAATGGGCATTTGAGGAGTGGAGACATTGGTTGGAGGGAGCTAAACACCAAGTCGTGGTCCTCACTGACCACAAGAATTTGATTTACCTGAAGTCGGCCAAACACTTGAACCCTAGACAGGCTAGGTGGGCCTTGTTTTTTACACGTTTTGATTTTGTGGTCTCTTTTCTTCCTGGCACTAAGAATGTCAAGGCAGATGCCCTCTCTAGGAGCTTCTTTGCTGATTCTCCTGTGGTGACCAAGCCTGCTACCATCTTAGGCGAAGGGGTAGTTCTTTCTGCCATCTCGCCCGATTTGAGACGTGCTCTGGAAGAGTTCCAGGAGGACAAACCTGAGCGTTGTCCCAGTGGAAAGTTGTATGTTCCTGACCAGTGGAAGAAGAGAGTGATGTCTGAAGTTCATTGCTCTGCATTGGCTGGCCATCCAGGTATTTTTGGTACTAGAGATCTGGTGAGTCGGTCTTTTTGGTGGCCCGCCTTGTCTAGTGATGTCAGGAATTTTGTGCAGTCCTGTGGGACTTGCTCCCGGTCTAAACCTTGTTCTCGCTCTAGTGGGTTGTTGATGCCTTTGCCGGTCCCAGGAGGCCATGGACCCATATTTCAATGGATTTCATCTCTGATATGCCTGTCTCTCAGAGAATGACTGTTATTTGGGTGATTTGTGATAGGTTCTCTAAGATGGTTCATCTTGTACCACTCCCTAAGTTGCCATCTTCCTCTGAGTTGGTGCCCCTGTTTTTGCAACAGGTGGTTCGCTTGCACGGGATTCCTGAGAACATTGTATCTCACAGAGGAGTTCAGTTTGAGTCTAGATTTTGGAGGACTTTCTGTTCCAAGCTGGGAGTTCAGTTGTCCTTCTCCTCTGCTTTTCACCCTCAGACCAATGGGCAGACGGAGAGAACAAACCAGACCTTGGAGTCGTATTTGAGATGTTTTATTTCCGCTGATCAGGATGATTGGGTTTCATTTTTGCCCTTGGCTGAATTTGCTTTAAATAATAGAGCTAGTTCTGCCACTTTGATGTCACCTTTTTTTTGTAACTTTGGGTTTCATCCTCGATTTTCTTCAGGGCAGGTGGAGCCTTCTGCCTGCCCAGGTGTTGACACTGTGGTGGAGAGAATGCACCAGATCTGGACCAAGTGGTGGATAAGTTATCTCTCTCCCAGGAAAAGGCCCAGCGGTTTTCCAACCGACATTGGACCATTGGTCCCCAGTTTAAGGTTGGTGATATGGTTTGGTTATCATCAAAAAATATCGCTATGAAGGTGGATTCTCCTAAGTTTAAGCCTAGATTTATTGGACCTTACAAGATTTTGGAGATTATTAATCCGGTCTCCTTTCGTTTGGCTCTTCCTGTCACATTTAAAATTCATAATGTGTTTCATAAGTCCTTGTTGAAGAGGTTTGTTGAACCAGTTGTTCCTGGGGTGGCACCTCCAGACCCTGTATTAGTTGAAGGTAACATGGAATATGAGGTAGAGAAGATACTGGATTCCCGTCTGGCTAGACGGAGACTCCAGTATTTGGTTAAGTGGAAGGGTTATGGTCAGGAGGATAATTCCTGGGTCTCTGCCTCTGATATTCATGCCAAAAGATTGGTGCGTGCCTTTCATCGGGCTCACCCTGATCGCCCTGGTGGTGTGGATGAGGGTTCGGTGACCCCTCCTCAAGGGGGAGGTACTGTTGTGAGTTCATTTTCCCCTTCACCATTGAGGTCTGATGAACTCCCTCTTCTGGTGAAGGAAGGTAGTGAGGCTGATTACAAAGCACCTGAGCAGAATGATGATGACTGGGTGACTGGAATTGCTGACTGGATATAAGGCAGCCGACGCCCTTCTGCCTTGCGGGTGATTACTCCGAAGGATTCTTGGAGACCAGTCTGATTCCTGCTCCTCAAAAGCTAAGTTTTCTGCTCTACTTTTTGCATTTGTGTTTTGGTTTTGTTTTGCCTTGTTTTTCTGGATTTCTGCCTTTCCCTGCTGGGTGAGCTGAATTCCTTTTTGCTCTGTCTTCAGAAAATACCTGAGTACTGATATAGTCTTTTTGAAGCCTAGCGTCTTCAGGGCTTTTTTCCCTATCAGTCTGTTGGCTCTTGATTTTGAGAGGGTTTTGGCGGATTGCAGACAGCAGCTTTTCTTTTCTGTCCTATTTAGTTAGCTTGGGCCCCATCATTTGCTCAGCCTATCTTTCTATCTGTGTGAGTGTTTTTTCATCTTGCTTCACCGTCATTATATGTTGGGGGCTGCCTATTGCTTTGGGGTCTGCTCTGGGGCAGTTTAGATTTCCCTTTCTGTCTTTAGGCTATGTAGTTCGGCTGTGATCGAGGGGTCTAGGGCACCGTAGGAACTCCCCACGGCTACTGCTAGTTGTTAGGTTCAGGGGTCTGCAATCCGATAGCTGCCAACTTCTCTGGTTTTCTGGACTTAGCTAGTATTTCTGTTTTTGCCTCCTACGGTGACTCATTCATAACACAAGGTGTCAGATAAGCGATCTGACACAATATAGTAATGTCCCCCCCGGGACAAAGTAATAAAGTAAAAAAAAATGTGTAAAAATAATTTTTTAAAAATTACTAAATGAATAAAAAATATATATATTCCCTAATAAATTATTTTTTTTGTAAATAAAAAAAAACAATAAAAGTACACATATTTAGTATTGCCGCATCCGTAATGACCCGCCCTATAAAACTGTCCCACTAGATAACCACTTTAGTGAACCCCTTCAAAAAAAATCATGGCAAAAAACAATGCTTTATCATTATACTGTCGATCAAAAAGTGCAATAACACGCGATTATAAAGACGGATATAAATAAACATGGTACCACTGAAAACGAACCACGATACAGCATCATCAGCAAAAAAATAAAAAAGTTATTGCTCACAGAATAAAACGATGCAAAAATAATTATTTTTTATATAAAATTGTTTTTATAGTGTAAAAGCATCAAAACATAAAAAATATAAATGAGGTATCACTGTAATCATACTGACCCGAAGAATAAAACCGCTTTATCAATTTTACCCCACGCAGAACGGTGTAAACCCCCCCCCCAAAAGAAATTCATGATATGCTGGTTTTTGTTCATTTTGCGTTCCAAAAATCGGGAATAAAAAGCGATGAAAAAAGTCACATGCCCGAAAATGGTACCAATAAAAATGTCAACTCGTCCCTCAAAAAATAAGTCCTCACATGATTCTGTGGGTCAAAATATGGAAAAATTATAGCTCTCAAAATGTGATGATGCAAAAACTATTTTTTGCAATAAAATGCGTCTTTTAGCGTGTGACAGCATAAAACATAAAACACACTATAAATAGTAAATCAAACCCCCCTTTATCACCCCCTTAGTTAGGGAAAAATAATAAAATGAAAAAATGTATTTATTTCCATTTTTCCATTAGGGTTAGGGCTAGGTTAAGGCTAGGGTTAGGGTTAAGGCTAGGGTTAGCGCTAGAACTAGGGTTAGGGTTGAGATTAGGGTTAGGCGTGTATTGAGGTTAGGGTTGGATTTAGAATTGGGGGGTTTCCACTGTTCAGGCACATCAGGGGCTCTCCAAACTCTCAATCTCAATTCCTGACAATTTTGCATTGAAAACGTCAAACAGTGCTCCTTCCCTTCCAAGCTAGGCCATGCGCCCAAACAGTGGTTTACACCCACATATCAGCCTACTCAGGACAAATTTCTCAACAAATTTTGGGGTCCAATTTCTCCTGTTATCTTTGGGAAAATAAAAAATTGGGGACTAAAATATCTTGTTTGTGGAAAAAATATGATTTTATTATTTTCACGCCCGGGCGTAATAACTCTGTGAAGCACTTTGGGGTTCAAAGTGCTCAATACATATCTAGATAAGTTCCATGGGGGCTCTAGTTTCCAAAATGGGGTCACTTGTAGGGGGTTTCCACTGTTTAGGCACACCAGGGGCTCTCCAAACGTGACATGACATCTGCAGACCATTCCATCAAAGTCTGCATTCCGAAACGTCACTACTTCCCTTCCGAGCCCCAACGTGTGCCCACATAGTAGTTTTCTCCTACATATGGAGTATCAGCGTACTCAGGACAAATTGGAAAACAACTTTTGGGGTCCAATTTCTCCTGCTACCCTTGGGAAAATAAAAAAATTGGGGACTAAAAGATCATGTTTGTGGAAAAAATAAAAAAAAAATTATTTTCACGCCAGGGCGTTATAAACTTCTCTGAAGCACTTGGGGGTTCAAAGTTCTCACCACACATCTAGATAAGTTCCTTGGGGGTCTAGTTTCAAAAAAGGGGTCACTTTTTGGGGGGTTTCCACTGTATAGGCACATCAGGGGCTCTCCAAATGCGATGTGGCATCAATCCAATTCTGCATTGAAAAAGTCCAACGGCGCTCATTCTCTTCAGAGCTCTGCCATGCGCACAAACAGTGGTTTACCCCCACATATGGGGTATCAGCGTACTCAGGACAAATTGCACAATAACTTTTGTGGTCCTGTTTCCTTTGGGAAAATAAAAATTGGGGGTGAAAAGATAATTTTTGTGGAAAAAATATGATTTTTAATTGAACGGCTGTACGTTATAAACTTCTGTGAAGCCCTTGGGGGTTCAAAGTTCTCACCACACATCTAGATAAGTTCCTTGGGGGGTCTAGTTTCCAAAATGGTGTCAATTGTGGGGGGTGTTCACTGTTTAGGCACATCAGGGGCTCTCCAAATGCGATATGGTGTCAAGCCAATTCTGCATTGAAAAAGTCAAACAGTGCTAATTCCCTTCCGAGCTCTGCCATGCACCCAGTGGTTTACCCCCACATATGGGGTATCAGCGTACTCAGTACAAATTGCTCAATAACTTTTGGAGTCCTGTTTCCCTTGGGAAAATAAAAATTGGGGGTGAAAAGATCATTTTTGTAGAAAAAAATATGATTTTTTAATTGTACGGCTGTACATTATAAACTTCTGTGAAGCCCTTGGGTGTTCAACGTTCTCACCACACATCTAGATAAGTTCCTTGAGGGGTATAGTTTCCAAAATGGGGTCACTTGTAGGGGGGTTTCCACTGTTTAGGCATATCAGGGACTCTCCAAACACGACATGTTGTCTGATCTCAATTCCAGGCAATTTTGCGCTGAAAAAGTCAAACGGCACTCCTTCCCTTCAGAGCTCTGTCATGTGCCAAAACAGTGGTTCCCCCCCACATATCAGGTATCAACATACTCAGGACAAACTGCACAATAACTTTTGCAGTCCAATTTCTCCTGTTACCCTTGGTAAAATAAAAAAAATTGGACCTGAATTTATTTTTTGTGAAAAAAGTTAAATGTTCATTTTTGCTAAACATTCAAAAAATTCCTGTGAAGCACCTGAAGGGTTAATAAACTTCTTGAATGTGGTTTTGAGCACCTTGAGGGGTGCAGTTTTTAGAATGGTATCAGTTTTAGGTATTTTCTATCATATAGACCTCTCAAAATGACTTCAAATGTGATATGGGCCCTAAAAAAATGGTGCTGTAAAAATGAGAAATCGCTGGTCAAATTTAATCCTTATAACTTCCTAACAAAAAAAATTTTGGTTCCAAGATTGTGCTGATGTATAGTAAACATGCGGGAAATATTACTTATTAAGTTTTTTGTGTGCCATATCTCTGTGATTTAAGGGCATAAAAATTGCAAAATTTTCAAAATTTTTGCCAAATTTCCATTTTTTTCACAAATAAACGCAAGTGATATCAATGAAATTTTACCACTAACATGAAGTACAATATGTCACGAGGAAACAGTGTCAGAATCACAGGGATCCATGGAAATGTTCCAGAGTTATTACCTCATAAAGGGATAGTGGTCAGAATTGTAAAAATTGGCCCGGTCATTAACGTGCAAACCACCCTTGGGGGTAATTGGGTTAATATCGTTTACTCACCTTTTGACTGTGTATAGTGACAGCATTATACTGTATGTTTGGTTTTAAGTTTGTATTTTTGTACTGGTAAAAGATTTTTATGTTTGTGGTGTGAAAAATTTGAATCATGTGATGGTGCGGGGTTTTTTGAATCTTTGGTCAATTAAGAACCCTACTCGCTGGTATAACTGCTATAACTGGGACCACTGCTATCTCTGCTATTTTTTCTATTGTCAGCTGTCCATGTTTTTGAATGAAGATTTTGGAATAAAGTTCATTGGAGTGCAACCTATTGGTGCTGGATTCTTTACTACTGATAAGATTTTCTAGGGATGGCAGCCAGGCACAAAGACAACAGGTGAGACGAAAAAGATTTTTCCATTTAGTTATTAAAAATTGCAAACAGCCATTGTAGTGACTAGTATGCTGTAGTGACCAGTATGTTGTAGTCACCCGTACATTGCAGTCACCAGTACATTATGCCCAGCCCGTGCTTCTGAAAGTTTAGGCAGACTGTGGTGCTCAGAAGGGAGGGGGCATATGGATTTGGGAGCCGACAATTTGCTGTATTTCTTTTGGCTAGTGAGGAGCCATTTCACTTTTCCAGCGCCTTTGTGCTACCAGTAATGTGGAAGCCCCCTTTAGGCTGGAGTCACACTAACCTGCGCAAAATACAGTCAGTATTTTACATGCGTAATACGGATGACAGACCCCTAAACAGTGCTCCGTATGTCATCCGTAATCAAGGTGTGGTCACGTATTTTGCACATGTCAGCATCCGTATGTAATCCGTATGGCATCCGTATGGTGAGATTTTCTCGCAGGCTTGCAAAATGGACATATAATGGAGCCCTATGACAGTTTTAATAAAGAAATGAAAGAATAGATATAGACACAAAGAATGCACATATATATATATATGTATTCTATGTGTATATATCTATTCTTTCATTTCTTTATTAAACCTGTCAGTGTGAGTTTACTGTATAGCGCACTGAATTGCCGGCTTTGCTAAAAGACACCGGGTGCGTATTTCTCGCAAGTCACACGTGTGGTCCGTGTGTAATCCGTATTTTTTGCGCACCCATAGACTTGCATTGGCGTACTACGGGCGTAGTACGCTGACAATCGCAGCATGCTGCGAGTGGCACGGAGCGTAGGATACTGAGGAGAAATATACGCCTGGTGCGAGGGACCCCATAGAGAATCATTGGTCCGTGTCTAATGCGTGCTTTTTGCGCCTCTCACTCTCCCGTATTCCTCGCCAGTGTGACCCCGGCCTTATTTTCATTAACAGATGACAGACCTGAGTAAGGGCTTGTTTTTTGTAGATTAAGTTGAAGCTTTTATTGGGAACATTTTACACAATGCTTGGGATCACATTTATCCGGCGCTCTACTCTGAGCACCTACTTTGGAGTTTTCCACCTAAATATCTGAGTGACGTGATTCAGATGAAACCCCTAGAGCAGGGGTGAAGCAATTATCACCTGAGCAATACTAAGGAAATCCTGAAAACATGATCTGTTGGTGTGCCTTGAGGACTGGAGTTGGGAAACCCTGCCCTAGAGATCCATTCACAATAATGAGCCAGCAGAGTTACTCTGCACTCCGTCTGGCCTCTCTTTTCAGCAGTGTCACTTTTTATGGAAGTGCACAAAACTGTGACCGGCAGCACTTTTATGCAATCCTAAAAAGACGGACACCATCGGATCACAGGTCAGACGGCGTCCACAGTGCCTTCATCTACCTCATTATATGGAATCTTCCTCTAGGGGTTCCGCCTGAATCACGTATTTCAAAGACTTACACGGAAACCTCGGTGCAAGCACTCAGCTCATAGTACAAAAATGTGCACAGAGCCTTACTGCGATCTTTGGGAGTCATAATGAAAGAATCAACAGCAGGTGAAGAATTGGCTACTGTCACACAGTAAAAGATGCTTTTTATTGCAAAAAATAGTTTTAGCATCACCATATTTTGAGAGCTATAATTTTTCCATATTTTGGCCCTCAGATTCTTGTTAGGGCTTGTTTCTTGCGGGACGAATTGATGTTTTTCTTTTTACCATTTTCGGGCACATGACTTTTTTGATCACTTTCTATTCCAATTTTTGTGAGGCAGAATGAACAAAAACCAGCAATTCAGGATTTTTTTTGGTGGGGGCATTTATACCATTCCCCGTGTGGTAAAATTGATAAGGCAGTTTTATTCTTTGAGTCAGTATAATTGCAACGATATCTCATTTATATCTTTTTTATGTTTTGGCGCTTTTACACAATAAAAACTATTTTATAGAAAAAATAATTATTTTTGCATGGCTTTATTCTGAAAGCTATAATTTTTTTATTTTCCCGCTGATGTAGTTGTGTAGTGGCTTGTTTTCTGTGGGACAAAATGACGTTTTCAGCAGTACTAGGTTTATTTACAGTGGGGCAAAAAAGTATTTAGTCAGTCAGCAATAGTGCAAGTTCCACCACTTAAAAAGATGAGAGGCGTCTGTAATTTACATCATAGGTAGACCTCAACTATGGGAGACAAACTGAGAAAAAAAAATCCAGAAAATCACATTGTCTGTTTTTTTTTCATTTTATTTGCATATTATGGTGGAAAATAAGTATTTGGTCAGAAACAAAATTTCATCTGAATACTTTGTGATATATCCTTTGTTGGCAATGACAGAGGTCAAACGTTTTCTGTAAGTCTTCACTAGGTTGCCACACACTGTTGTTGGTATGTTGGCCCATTCCTCCATGCAGATCTCCTCTAGAGCAGTGATGTTTTTGGCTTTTCGCTTGGCAACACGGACTTTCAACTCCCTCCAAAGGTTTTCTATAGGGTTGAGATCTGGAGACTGGCTAGGCCACTCCAGGACCTTGAAATGCTTCTTACGAAGCCACTCCTTCGTTGCCCTGGCGGTGTGCTTTGGATCATTGTCATGTTGAAAGACCCAGCCACGTTTCATCTTCAATGCCCTTGCTGATGGAAGGAGGTTTTCACTCCAAATCTCACGATACATGGCCCCATTCATTCTTTCATGTACCCAGATCAGTCGTCCTGGCCCCTTTGCAGAGAAACAGCCCCAAAGCATGATGTTTCCACCACCATGCTTTACAGTAGGTATGGTGTTTGATGGATGCAACTCAGTATTCTTTTTCCTCCAAACACGACAAGTTGTGTTTCTACCAAACAGTTCCAGTTTGGTTTCATCAGACCATAGGACATTCTCCCAAAACTCCTCTGGATCATCCAAATGCTCTCTAGCAAACTTCAGACGGGCCCGGACAAGTACAGGCTTAAGCAGTGGGACACGTCTGGCACTGCAGGATCTGAGTCCATGGTGGCGTAGTGTGTTACTTATGGTAGGCCTTGTTACATTGGTCCCAGCTCTCTGCAGTTCATTCACTAGGTCCCCCCGCGTGGTTCTGGGATTTTTGCTCACCGTTCTTGTGATCATTCTGACCCCACGGGGTGGGATTTTGCGTGGAGCACCAGATCGAGGGAGATTATCAGTGGTCTTGTATGTCTTCCATTTTCTAATTATTGCTCCCACAGTTGATTTCTTCACTCCAAGCTGGTTGGCTATTGCAGATTCAGTCTTCCCAGCCTGGTGCAGGGCTACAATTTTGTTTCTGGTGTCCTTTGACAGCTCTTTGGTCTTCACCATAGTGGAGTTTGGAGTCAGACTGTTTGAGGGTGTGCACAGGTGTCTTTTTATACTGATAACAAGTTTAAACAGGTGCCATTACTACAGGTAATGAGTGGAGGAAAGAGGAGACTCTTAAAGAAGAAGTTACAGGTCTGTGAGAGCCAGAAATCTTGATTGCGTGTTTCTGACCAAATACTTATTTTCCACCATAATATGCAAATAAAATGAAAAAAAAACAGACAATGTGATTTTCTGGATTTTTTTTTCTCAGTTTGTCTCCCATAGTTGAGGTCTACCTATGATGTAAATTACAGATGCCTCTCATATTTTTAAGTGGTGGAACTTGCACTATTGCTGACTGACTAAATACTTTTTTGCCCCACTGTATGTGCGTCTTTTTGATTGCATTTTATTCCACTTTTTGTTTTTCGGTATGATGATAAAGCATTGTTTTTTGCCATGTTTTTATTTTTTGATGGTGTTCATTAAAGGGGTTAACTAGTGAGACAATTTTATAGGTCGGGTCATTGCAGACGCGGCGATACCAAATATGTGTACTTATATTGTTTATATTTTTTCATACAAATATTTATTTATGGATACAATATCTTTTGATATTTTTATAATTATTTTCAACTTTTAAAACATATATTTTTACAATTATTTAATTTTTTTTTAACTTTTTCACTTTGTCCCACTATGGGACTATCATTTCTTGCAGGCTGATTGCTTGTACCACATGCGGATGCAGTAGCATCCATGTGCTGTACAAACTGTCAGCTCTGCACTGCCAAAGAAAGTTGCTGGTCACCATGGCATTGATTGGGACTCCACGTCCCGCTGCAGGGTCTCAGATCCAAGGGCAGAGGGGCTATCATCCTTCTGTCAGCTTCTGGAATGCTGCAATCGCATTCAATCGCATGATTTAGGGGGTTAAAGTGCCAGGAGTGGTGCGTGACTGCTCCTGGCACTTAGTGCCAAGTGTCAGCTGTCAGAACCAGCTGACACCCAGCAGCTATCACTCGCATACAATTCATGTGTACGGGAGATTGAAATTACGTAATAATCCATCCCCGGTCATATAGGCCCAGGGCACATGGATGTATTAATACGACAAATGTCAGAAAGGGGTTAATCTCTTTAATTTCCAATTTCATAACATGAGAAACTCATAGAACAGAGTAGTCATAACAGTTTTTTCCTTTTTTTACCACAAAATTTGTAAAAAAGACCCTAAAAGCAACAGCATAATTGTTTTGTTTTTTTGTGTGTTTTTTTCAAATATGCTCCAATAAGATTTTTTTTCTATTTTTTTTCTTGATATTATGTGTTTAACCCCTTAATGTCCATGGATGTGCACAGTTTGTCATGGGTGGTTGTAAGTTACCACACCAGGATGGACTGTGCACGTCCTGCCTTTGAACTGTCACTGCCTGTATTCACGCAGTGACAGGTCAGTGCCGACAGCTGTCTATGACAGCTGACAGGCTTGGGATGAGGTGCGGGGACCCTTGCAGTCGGTCCCTGCACCCAGAGAACTGTGATTGGTCAGTCAATCTTACCAACCAAACACAGCAGCGATCGGACAGGAGAGGCTGGCTGTTAACCCCCTGAGTGCTGTGATCTAGCGTGATCGCAGACTCCGGGTCATTCAGCTACAGAAAGCTGCTGAGACCATGCTCACAGGGACAAGGTAAACAAAAAAACATTTTTTTAAAAAAATATGTAAAAAAATAATAAAAAATAATTAAATAAATACCCTAAAAATACAAATTTTTATGTAAAAAAAAATAAAAAAAAATACATGTTTCATAACGCCACATCCGTAAGAATCCCATCTATAAAAGCATCACCATAGTTAACCATTTCAGTGAACACTGTAAAAAAAAAAACACAAAAAAGTAGCAAATTATACTTTTTCCAAGCGGTATCATCATACCTCTTGGAAAAAGTGCAATAACATGCGATCAAAAAGATGGATATAAATAAACATGGTACCGCTGAAAACGTCACCTTGTCCTGCAAAAAACAAGCCACCATACAGCTCCAATAATTATTTTTTCTATAAAAGTTTTTATTGTGTAAAAAACACCAAAACATAAAAAAAGATATAAATGAGGTATCGCTGTAATCGTAGTGACCCAAAGAATAAAGCTGCCATACTAATTTTACTACACTCAGAAAGATGAAAAAAAATTCCTGAATTCCTAGTTTTTGTTCATTCTGCCTCCACAAAAATCGGAATAGAAAGCAAAAAACGTTATGTGCCCAAAAAAGGTACTAATAAAAACGTCAGCTCGTCTCGCAAAAAACAAGCCTGCACATGACTCTGTCGGCTGGAATATGGAAAAATTATAGCTCTCAAAATAAGACGATGCAAAAATTTCTTACAAAAAATTCTTACAAAAAAAGTGTCTTTTAGTGTGTGACAGAAGGTAAACATGAAAAAAGGATATAAATCTGATATCGCTGCAATCGTACCGACCTGAAGAATAAAGTCACCATATCACTTATACCGCACGAGGAACGGCGTAAAAAATAAAACCAATTCTTCACCTTTTGTGGATTTGTGCATTCTGCCTCCCAAGGAACGCCATAAGGCGATCACAGTGGTTTACCCCCACATATGGGGTATCAGCGTAATCAGGACAAACTGAACAACAACTTTTGGGGTCTAATTTCTCCTGTTACCCTTGTGAAAATAAAAATTTGGGGAAAAAAATATGATTTTTTAATGTTACGGCTCTACGTTATAAACTTCTGTGAAGTACTTGGGGGTTCAAGGTGCTCACAACACATCTAGATAAGTTCCCTGGGGGGTCTAGTTTTCAAACTGGGGTCACTTATGTGGGGTTTCCACTGTTTAGGTGCATCAGGGGCTCTCCACACGCAACATGGCTTCCGCTCTCAATTCCTGTTAATTTGACATTCAAAATCTCAAATGATGCTCCTTCCCTTCTGAGCACTACCATGCACCTAAAGATTGGTCTTCCTCCACAAATAGGGTATCAGTGTACTCAGAAGAAATTGCACAACAAATATCGTGGTTCATTTTCTCCTGTAACCCTTGACAAAGTAAAAAAAATTGTGTCCAAAGATAAATTTTGGGGAAAAAAGTTAAATGTTCATTTTTTCCTTCCACATTGCTTCAATTCTTGTGAAGTACCTAAAGGGTTAATAAACTTCTTGACCGTGGTTTTGAACACCTATAGGGGTGTAGTTTTTAGAATGGTGTCAGTTTTGTTTATGTTCTGTCATATTGACCCCTCAAAGTGACTTCAAATGTGAGGTGGTCTCTAAAAAATAGTTTTGTAAATTTTGTTGTAAAAATGAGAAATCGCTGGTCAACTTTTAACCCTTATAACTTCCTAACAAAAAAAAAAATTTTGGTTCCAAAATTGTGCTGATGTAAAGTAGATATGTGGGAAATGTTATTTATTAAGTATTGTGTGTGACATATCTCTCTGATTTAAGGGCATAAAAATTAAAAGTTTGAAAATTCCAAAATTTTAAAAATTTTCGCCATATTTCAGTTTTTTTCATAAATAAACGCAAGTCATATCGAAGAAATTTTACCACTAACATGAAGTACAATATATCATAAAAAAACGTTCTCAGAATCAGCAGGATCCCTTGAAGCGTTCCAGAGTTATAAGCACATAAAGTGACAGTGGTCAGATTTCAAAATTAAGGCCTGGTCTTTAACCTACAAAATATGCAAAACACAAGCCGCGGAGACACCATCACATGTTTCTCAACGCAAGCAATGACTAGCCAGGTCTTTCCCCGGGAAGGAACAACCACGGGAAGGGCAGTCTCCAATGAAGGAAACCACCTATGCCAAAACATGTTATCCATCCACAGACAGCTGTTTCGGGGTATTGCCCCTCATCAGTGTGGAGTAAGAAACTTTAACCTACAAAATGGCTTGGTCGTTAAGGGGTTAAATGAATGATGTTATTAAAGCCTGGAACAGATCACACAAAAATCAAGCACACATACAGCTATTTCAACAGAAAAGTGAAAAAAGGCTAGGAGTACAATGTGTTTGTGCACTCAGCCCATAATATATGTCTGGACCTTTTCCCAATGTACTGTAAGGCTGTGTGCACATGATGCAGATTTGCAGCGGTACCGCAGCGGATTTTACCGCGCAGAAACGTTGCATTTCTGCATTGTGATGTACAGTAGCCTTAAAATCAATGTAAAAAAAAAAAAAACGCTGTGCAGACACTGCGGATTTTTCCGCGGTACAAAATCCGCAGCGTGTTACTTATTTTGTGCGGTTTTCCATCTCCCCGTCACCAAATCTGCAGGGGGAAAACCGCGATGGAAAACCGCACAAAAACCGCATCAAAAATGGAAGAAATCCGCAGGAAAAATGCAGGTCATTCTGCGCGGAAAAATCCAAAGGGCTAAAAAGTACGTCTGCACTCAGCCTAATGTCGCCAGAGACGACTATTGATTAGACAAAGGCCAAAAGTGTGTTCTTTAGGCCTCCGTCTGGCTGCTATACATCTGCATTACATTTATTTAACAATAGCAGGCTGTGATTCCATTTCAAAAAAGCATATACTATGCAGTAAACTTCTTTTTTTCAATAGTGGCACTCTAAGGTGGATGGATGCTCAGGAATCCATCCTGACTTTAGCCGCTGCTGAGCGAATACCTTGGGAGCATACACGCCCAACATTGGGACAAGAATGTAATTTGCACATAGCCTTATCTTGTAGAAGAAGGGTAGGAAAAATATGCATGTAGAGCTTTTCCTCATAGATTGTAAGCTTGCGAGCAGGGCCCTCATTCCTCTTGGTATCTGTTTTGATCTATGTGATTATTGTTATGCTGTAATGTCTAGTGTCTGTACAAGTCCCCTCTAAAATGTAAAGTGCTGCGGAATATGTCGGCGCTATAGAAATAAAATTATTATTATTATAATCTTTGGAATATGTTGGCTCTATATTAATAATACAAACTAAGAAGAAGATAATAATGGCATTTGTGTTATTATTCCAATTAATAAACCTGTTCAAATACCAAAAAAGAGTTGTTCCACTTGCTTTCATTTAAAAAAATATGTATTAAAAATGTATGTAATTGTTGGTATTGTCTTGTGATGATTCATCCTACGAAGCTAACATGTAATTTATCCCACCAGGGAAATTCAATTAAAAAAAGCTTTTGGAAATTCATTTCTTTGCTAATCCTCCTGCCAAAAAAAATACAAAGCCGATCAATAGACACGATATAACTCAAAATGATATTAACCCCTTCACCCCCAAGGGTGGTTTGCACGTTCATGACTGGGCCAATTTTTACAATTCTGACCACTGTACCTTTATGAGGTCATAACTCTGGAACGCTTCTATGGATCCCGGTGATTTTGACATTGTTTTCTCGTGACATATTGTACTTCATGTTAGTGGTAAAATTTCATTCAAATAACTTGCGTTTATTTGTGAAAAAAAAGGAAATTTGGCAAAAATTTTGAAAATTTTGCAATTTTCCAACTTTGAATTTTTAAATCACAGAGATACGGCACACAAAAAACTTGATAACTAACATTTCCCACATGTTTACTTTACATCAGCACAATTTTGGAACCAAAATTTTTTTTTGTTAGGAAGTTATAAGGGTTAAAAGTTGACCAGCGATTTCTCATTTTTACAACACCATTTTATTTTTAGGACCACATCACATTTGAAGCCACTTTGAGGGGTCTATATGATAGAAAATACCCAAAAGTGACACCATTCTAAAAACTGCACCCCTTTTCAAGAAGTTTATTAACCCTTTAGGTGCGTCACAGGAATTTTTTTGAATATTTAAAAAAAAATGAACATCTAACTTTTTTTCACAAAAAAAATACTTCAGGTTCAATTTTTTTTATTTTACCAAGGGTAACAGGAGAAATTGGACTGCAAAAGTTATTGTGCAATTTGTCCTGAGTACGCTGATACCTGATTTGTGGGGGGGAACGACTGTTTCGGCGCATGGCAGGGCTCAGAATGGAAGGAGCGCCGTTTGACTTTTTCAATGCAAAATTGGCTGGAATTCAGATCGGACGCCATGTCACGTTTGGAGAGTCCCTGATGTACCTAAACAGTGGAAACCCCCTACAAGTGACCCATTTTGGAAACTAGACCCCCCAAGGAACTTATCTAGATATGTGGTGAGAACTTTGAACCCACAAGGGCTTTACAGAAGTTTATAACGTACAGCGGTACAATTAAAAAATCATATTTTTTCCACAAAAATGATCTTTTCACCCCAATTTTTATTTTCCCAAGGGTAAGAGGACTCTAAAAGTTATTGTGCAATTTGTCCTGAGTATGCTGATACCCCACATGTGGGGGTAAACCACTATTTGGGCGCATGGCAGAGCTCGGAGGGGATGCAGCGCCACTTGACGTTTTTGGCTGGAATTGAGATCGGACATCATGTCGCGATTGGAAAACCCCTGATGTACCAAAACAGTGGAAACCCCCCACAAATGACACCATTTTGGAAACTAGACCCCCTAAGGAACTTATCTAGATGTGTGGTGAGAACTTTGAACCCACAAGGGCTTCACAGAAGTTTATAACATAAAGCCGTACAATTAAAAAATCATATTTTTTCCACAAAAATGATCTTTTCACCCTCAATTCTTATTTTTCCAAGGGTAACAGCACCCTAAAAGTTATTGTGCAATTTGTCCTGAGTACGCTGATACCCCACATGTGGGGTAAACCACTATTTGGGCGCATGGCAGAGCTCGGAAGGGAAGCAGCGCCATTTGACGTTTTTGGCTGGAATTGAGATCGGACACCATGTCGCGATTGGAAAACCCCTGATGTACCTAAACAGTGGAAACCCCCCACAAATGACACCATTTTGTAAACTAGACCCCCTAAGGAACTTATCTAGATGTGTGGTGAGCACTTTGAACCCCCCAGTGCTTCACAGAAGTTTATAACGCCCGGGCGTGAAAATAAAAAATTCGTATTTTTTCCACAAACATGATCTTTTAGTCACTTTTTTTTATTTTCCCAAGGGTACCAGGAGAAATTGGACCCCAAAAGTTGTTGTCCAATTTGTCCTGAGTATGCTGATACCCCATATGTGGGAGAAAACTACTGTATGGGCACACGTCAGGGATCGGAAGGGAAGTAGTGACGTTTTGGAATGCAGACATTGATGGAATGGTCTGCGGGTGTCATGTTGCCTTTGGAGAACCCCTAATCTACCTAAACAGTGGAAACCCCCCACAAATGACCCCATTTTGAAAACTAGACCCCCTAAGGAACTTATCTAGATGTGAGGTGAGCACTTTGAACCCCCAAGGGCTTCACAGAAGTTTATAATGCCAGGGCATGAAAATAAAAAAATCGTATTTTTTCCACAAACATGATCAATTATTCCCCAATTTTTTTATTTTCCCAAGGGTAACAGGAGAAATTGAACCCCAAAAGTTGTTGTCCAATTTGTCCTGAGTAAGCTGACACCCCATATGTGGGAGAAAACTACTGTATGGGCACACGTCAGGGATCGGAAGGGAAGTAGTGACGTTTTGGAATGCAGACATTGATGGAATGGTCTGCGGGTGTCATGTTGCCTTTGGAGAGCCCCTAATGTACCTAAACAGTGGAAACCCCCCACAAATCACACCATTTTGAAAACTAGACCCCATAAGGAACTTATCTAGATGTGAGGTGAGCACTTTGAACCCCCAAGGGCTTCACAGAAGTTTATAATGCCCGGGCATGAAAATAAAAAAATTGTGTTTTTTCCACAAACATGATCAATTAGTCCCCAATTTTTTCATTTTCCCAAGGGTAACAGGAGAAATTGGACCGCAAAAGTTGTTGTCCAATTTGTCATGAGTACGCTGACACCCCATATGTGGGAGAAAACTACTGTATGGACACACGTCGGGGCTTGGAAGGGAAGCAGTGCCATTTTGGAATGCAGACTTTGATGGAATGGTCTGCGGGTGTCATGTGCGTTTGGAGAGCCCCTGATGTACCTAAACTATTGAAACTCCCAACAAGTGACCCCATTTTGGACACTAGACCCCCACACGGAACTTATCTAGATGTGTGGTGAGCACTTTGAACCCCCAAGTGCTTCACAGAAGTTTATAACGCTCGGACGTGAAAATAAAAAAAATCATTTTTTTCCACAAAAATGATATTTTTGCCCCCAATTTTTTATTTTCCTAAGGGTAACAGGAGAAATTGGACCCCAAAAATTGTTTTGCAATTTGTCCTGAGTAGGCTGATACCCTACATGTGGGGGTAAAACACTGTTTGGGCGCATGGCAGAGCTTGGAAGGGAAGGAGCACCATATGACTTTTTCAACTCAGAATTGGCTGGAATTGAGATCAGATGCAATGTTGCATTTGGAGAGCCCCTGATGTGCCCAAACAGTGGAAACCCCCAATTCTAGCTCCAACCCGAACCCCAACACACCCCTAACCCTAATCTCAGCCCTAACCCTAGCCCTAACCCAAGCCCTAACCCTAGCCCTAACCCTAACCCTAGCCCTAACCCTAGCCCTAACCCTAACCCTAATGGAAAAATGGAAATAAATACATTTTTTTAATTTTATTATTTTTCCCTAACTAAGGGGGTGATAACGGGGGGTTTGATTTACTATTTATGGCGGTTTTTATTTTTGGCAGCTGTTGCACGCTAAAAGACGCTTTTTATTGTAAAAATAGTTTTTGCATCACCACATACTGAGAGCTATAATTTTTCCGTATTTTGACCCACCGAGTCATGTGAGGTCTTATTTTTTGCGGGACGAGTTGACGTTTTTATTGGTACCATTTTCGGGCACGTGACATTTTTTGATCGCTTTTTATTCCGATTTTTGGGACGCAGAATGAACAAAAACCAGCGTTTCATGAATTTCTTTTGGGGGAGTGCGTTTACACCGTTCTGCGTGCGGTAAAATTGATAAAGCGGTTTTATTCTTCGGGTCAGTACGGTTACAGTGATACCTCATTTAGGTCTTTTTTTATGTTTTGTCGGTTTTATGCAATGAAAACTATTTTATATAAAAAATAATTATTTTTGCATCGCTTTATTCTGCGAGCTATAACTTTTTTATTTTTTCACTGATGATGCTGTGTCATGGCTCATTTTTTGCGGGACAAGATGACGTTTTCAGTGGTACCATGGATATTTATATGCGTCTTTTTGATCGCGCGTTATTACACTTTTTGTTTGGCGGTATGATAATAAATCATTATTTTTTGCTTCGTTTTTTATTTTTATTTTTTAAGGGGTTCGCTAAAGTGGTTAACTAATGGGACAATTTTATAGGGCGGGTCGTTACGGACGTGGCGATACCTAATATGTGTACTTTTATTGTTTTGGGGTTTTTTTATTTTCAAAAAATGAATTTATTGGGGGAATATTTTTTTTTTTTTTACTAATTTATTTGGCGATTTTTTTAAAATTATTTTTACACTTTTTTTTAATTTTTTTTTTACTTTATTACATAGTCCCAGGTGGGACATCACTGTCCTGTGACAGATCGATGATCTGTCACATCACAGATCACTGTGACAGATCAGCAATCTGTCACAGGCATTGAAGAAGACTTCCTCTTGCCTGCGCTTTGCAGGCACTGAGGAAGCCAGCTTCCTCCAGGCCCCCGAAGGCCCCCGTCGCCATCTTGGATTTGGGGGCCTGGAGGAAAGAAGCCCCCCGCAGCAGCGCTGCACATTGCGCTGCCGTTGGGGGCTCAGGGAAGCACGGAGGGAGCCCCCTCCCTGCCGATGCTTCCCTTTAACTCCCGGCACACCGCGATCATGTTTGATCGCGGTGTGCAAGGGGTTAACGTGTCGGGGGCGGTCCGTGACCGCCCCTGACACATAGTGCCGGGTGTCAGCTGTGATAATCAGCTGACACCCGGCCGCGATCAGCGGCGCTCACCATGTGGGCGCCGCTGATCGCGGTAGACGTACTATCCCGTCCATGGGCATAGGGGCCCGGGTCCCATGGACAGGATAGTACGTCGGATGTCAGGAAGGGGTTAATAGAAGTCATCCCACAGAAAATCTCTCTCAAAAAGTATGTAGCAGTTACCAAACAACTTAAAGAGAGCGCCATTTCGGTTTCTTAACGGTCATTCTGCGTGGTCTTTTTCCTTAAGCCAAATACTACTACATTTACTAATAGTATGTTTTAAACAAGCCATCAAACACATAATATTTAGTAAATTACTCAGCAATTTATTGAGTTACAAGTGTTCTATTAAAGCTGTTAAGTTAATACAACATTCTTAATAAATCATTTTTTCTATTAAATTACATAGATGAGGCACAGTCATTACTAATATCCTCAAGAACTGGCCTTAAATATCATTGCTTCAATTAAATATATTAACCCCTCGGCACCATAACTTAGTAATGCCACAATACCTAGCATGAACATAAAAATTTATATCCTTTTTCAGCACCAGGAAGTGATTTCCAACATATTAGCATAATGGGACCTTTTCAATTAAATGATGAATTGGACCTCTTTCAGACAATAGAAATTATAATTTAATGTAGATAATAAAACTCCAAAGAGACTTTTTGTCTTCATCCCTGAACTGTAGCATTCTTGTATTTTATTTCCATAATATATAGTTTGCATATTTTAGTGCACAATAAAATATATATTGATGTACATTTATTTTGTTTACTTAATTTGAAATGTAAACTGTATATTGCTGTTGAGAAATCTTCAGCTCATTTAGAATGTCCCATATTGTCACACATTTTTTAGATTCAATTGTTCTATGATCTTTAAATAAAATCAAACATGTTTTCTGACATTGAATTCATACACTGTGTGCAGAATTATTAGACAATTTGTATTTTTGATCATTCATTTTATTATTGAATAACTGCAATGATGGTGGTCAACCCAAAAGGTTAATATACCTGAAACCTAAATATTTAAGAAAGTAAAATTGATTTTTTTTTCTTTCTTAGGAGAATATCTATGTATTTGGCAACTATTAGTGTTCAGAATTATTGTGCAACCAAATGAAAAACATAAAGTTTCCAAACTCAATTGTTTATGTCCAATTGTAAAGTGAGAATAGTAACCAAAAAACTCAAAATGTATAAAATATATTTCTGACTTTTTAAAAAAATATCTGCCACCCTTCTTTTCAATAACATTCATAAACCTTCTGTCACGTGTACCTGTCCTGTGTGACACGACCCGCAGGTCGTGAACTGAAACAACAAAACTGTCACATGTACCTGTCCTGTGTGACACGACCCGCAGGTCATGAACTGAAACAACAAGACAAAAGGGGAACTCCAGGGAAACAGTTACAACGGTTGGCCCTGCAATAGGGAACGGGGACGTGGAGACCTTCTGCACTCCCCTGAGGCAGTGTCACTGAACACTCCTAACGTTCCCTATACAGGCTCTTCACCAGTCGCCAACCAGGATACCTGAGTCCCTCACTAGCCCTGCACCTATCCCTTACTAGGGAACTGGATAGTGTGGACACTGGTCCCACCACTGCACTAATACGCAGTCATGATCACGCGCGACTGGATACACCGCCTCCAGCAGGGCGAATTTATATGACACGCGTGACCCTGGATACACCGCCTCCAGCAGGGCGAATTTAAATAATAACACGTGCAGCCGGATACACCGCCTCCAGCAGGTGAATTTCAGTAGTACACGTAAGTCTGGATACACCGCCTCCAGGAGGGCGAATTTCAGAATAAAGGGGAAAACCAGGGAAACAATTACAATGGTGGCCCTGAGATAGGGAACGGGGACGTGGAGACCTCCTGCACTCCCCTGAGTCAGTGTCTCTACACTCCTAACGATCCCTAGGTCGGTTCCATACCGGGCGCCGATCAGGATACCTAATATCCGTAGTTTGCCCTGCACCTAGCCCTTTCTAGTGAAGTGGACGGTGCAGACACTAATCCCATCACTGCACTGAAACACACATAAGGGAAAGTGACAAACAGGGAAACACCACTTAGCTTAGCTCTGTTGCTAATGCTCACAGCAACAGAGTACAACACCTGAGTGCATCTTCCTCCGACCGTGTCCAACACCTGAGTGAGCTTTACAGCAACAGCGTCCAGCACCCGAGTGCCGCCTTGGAGCAGCAGAGTCCAGCACCTGAGTGCAGCTGTCCAGCAACAGAGTCCAGCACCTGAGTGCAACTGTCCAGCAGCAGAGTCCAGCAACTGAGTGCAACTTTCCAGCAACAGAGTCCAGAATCTGAGTGCAGCTCTACACCATAGCTGCCACTCCACCAAGCTCTGCAGGAACTCCTCACTGACACCATAGCTGCCACTCCACCAAGCTACGCAAGACCTCCTCACTGACACCATAGCTGCCACTTCAGGACTCTGACTGAGCTGTCCGGGAATCTCCTCCAGCTCCTTCCTTCACCAAGGATGGTTGGAAAAGACCAATAATATCACCAACAGTGAGTGAGCACAACTGACACACCTTTATTGAGCAATAACACCTATTAGTGATTCCCGTGCAATAACACTAACCACCACCGGGGTCAAACTAGAACTAAAAACACCAGAGTGCAATGACCCTAGTGGCCACTGGGGGCAAAAACCAACCTTAAGCACACAGCTTAAGGAAAAAAAAGGTTACTTGTACAATTATCTGTCAGATCCAACCTGGATCATGACATACGCACAAAGGAAAATACACCAACAGTCACCGGGCAGCAGAGCTCATCACAAGGTTAGCTTTCAGCAGTGGCTTGACACCTAAGAGCCAGCTGCTACCTTCACCATCTTTCTCTGCTGCAAACACCGGGCAGCAGAGTACAGCACCTGATCAGCTTTCAGCAGTGACTAAACACCTCAGAGCCAGCTGCTAACTTCACCGTGGTTGGAAACCACAAAGGGCATGGGACATGCTATAACCAACACCAGCTGATACACCAGGTGACCTTAAATAGCAAAGGAGGAGTGGTCACCATCAGCAGAGAAACCAAAGACATGTAATAACCACAGTGACCACCGGGGGCAAAAGGTAAAGCAAAGAAAACTATCAGGCCTGTAATAACACCTGTGGCCACCGTGGGGAAAAAACCCATATTAAGGCCCCAAAGGCCTGAAAGGAAAAAAAAAAGTTTAAATGAGGGAATACAGAATCTGCCACAGATCCAAGAATTGGACTGTGACACCTTCCATTCATTTCTTAATTTATAGATGATCAACTTTTTGAGCAGCACCAACCACAGGCATCCAGACATGTGTGCTGTTTTTATTCACCGTAAATCTTCCATGTAAGAAACGCCCTCAAGTATTCAATAGTGCTTAGTTCAGATGAGGATCAGTCTTTGCCATTATTCTTTCATCTTTAAGGCATTTACTGGCTAGCCAAGCAGTGGAGTATTTCGATGCATGCGATAGAACAATGTCCTAAATAAAAATCAAGGTTCTCTGGAGAGATTCAGACTTTTTCCTGTAGCACTGATTAAAAAATGTCTTCTAAAAACCAGCAGTTGGTTATAGAGGTGATTTTGGGTCCATTTTCAACAGAAAATGGTTTAACAACCTCATCTTTAATAATTCCAGCACATATCAGTACCCCTTCTCCATCTTGTTGACATCTGAGTCAAAGAGGAGACCTGTGCCCATTACAGATCCAGCCATGGGCCCATCTATTTGGCCCATCTCATCTCATCAGTCCATAAAACCTTTTAACCATCTGATTTCTGATATTTCTTGGCTCATTCTTGATGTTTGAATTTGTGTCTTGTTCAGTGGTCATCTTTTTTCAGCCTGCCTTAACTTGGCCATTTCTATGAGCATTAAAAACTTAGTACTTCTGGGTACTCCTGTGAGGTTATAGTTCAGGAATATGACAGCATTTGATGATAAGACGTTCCTGGCCATTTCACGTTTGATTCTTCTCAAATCTTTAGCAGCTATTTTGCTTCTTTTTTTGCTTAACAGATTTTTGCAGCAACACTTTTGATGGTTATGGGATCATGTTCCAATATCTTAGCAATTTGAAGATTGCTGCATCCCTTTATAAGACTTTCAACATTTTTTTACTTTTTCAGAATCTGTTAAATGTCATTTTGGCTCATTTTGCCTGATGAAAGTAAGCTTCCTAATATTTATGCACACCCTGATAAAGGGTGTTGATATCCCTAGGCCAAACCTCCCTCATTACACAAATACAAATCAACTTATATACTTCAAGCCAATAAGCATTCAAGTGTAAACAGTTTTGAGTTGGAAAATATGGTAACATAGTCACTTGCCTTATAATTTTCACACAGTAAACACATATCTTCTGCTGATGAACCATACTCAGTCAGGAATCAGCTATACTGTATTACTGCTGCTGCTGGGGCTGCTGTTTCTAGCTTTGAAATGCCACACTTCATTACTTTCTCTGTCCTAACTCTCTAACATGCTGCTCTTGCTTCAGGTGCTGCACAGACACTTAAAGGCAAGGTGCCGTGATTTTAATTTTTGTATTAATAATTACTGGATGGCGTAATGGCTTACCAGAGACGAGCCCTGTGATAATGCCAGCAGCTGGAGCGCGGTATCATGGGTGACTCGTGGTCCCAAAAAGACCGACTACAGAGTGCCCAAGAACTGCAAGGCACTCTGCACCACATGATCACCACGCTCCCACAGCGATGTGGCCCACTCCAGAGCCCTGCCCGACAAAAGGGAAATAACAAATCCCACTTTAGCCCTCTCGGAGGGGTATCGTGCAGCCAGCAGCTCCTGTTGTATGGTACACTGGCTCATGAAACCCCTACAAGAAGCACTATCACCCGAGAACTTCTCGGGCAGTGGTAGGCGGGACAAAGTCGGGGCAGGGATGGCAGGGGACACAGGGGAGACAGCCTCCATGGCTGCCTGAACAGCGACCGCGGTAACATCCACAGCTGAGGCTGAGGGCTCAAGAGCCGCCAACCTGCCCTCCAGCTGCTGGATGTACCGCTGCAGTCGCTGTTCGTCTGCCATTACTAGCCAAACCAAGTCGCTAGTATAATGTTAGGGGCACCAAATAATAAAGAAGGTATTTAGGTGCGTTCGCAGCCCAGGGTCCACTGTGCAGAGATGGTAACTGCTACTCGGTAATTGCGAACGTTATATGGATAGAGGAACACACGGGGTTAACTCCACCTAGTGTGTGCAGAGGCGGACTCTGTTACCTCACAGAGCCGCCCGACCGCCAAACACAAATGCCGTAGCCTGTTTATGCTCACAGAGCTCGACAATGTGAACACTGGTGTAAAGTTACTGGACTCTGCCCCTGAGACAATGGGTTAGAGTCCCTCTAGACACACTAGTGCTCAGTATCGCAACTGCAGTGCCAGGAATGGATAGCTAAATAGATAAAGCACACTACATGTGAACTGCACTGCTCAGGTGGACGACACTAACCGCCCGGACTAGGGAGGAAAGTTCTAGACTTACGCACGGCGTCGCACTGGCGGATACAGCCATTTAATGCGGTACTGAAGGTGCCCAGAGGTGGACGTCACCATATGGCGCTGAGTGAGGTGCTGAGACGTGGAAGCACAGTGGTGCAGATGAAGCCACTAGTAGGCGCTGACTCTAACTCTAATAACCCTACAACATGCATATCCAAGGGAGGGGAGTCGTAATGAGTCAGTCACCAGTTTCATGCATCCATCATCACTCACACAAAACACAATTAGAGTCTACACTAGTGCATGGCTGAGAGGCCATGCAAACCTTTTATAGCAGCGTCTTTCCAGTACCTTGCTGATGGTCCAATCCGAGCTGCTTGAGGACATGAGCATGTGACCTCTGACCTCCAATGAGAGGTCGTCCCATGGGCATGCTCAGTAGGGTGCAAAAAGGACTTAGCCTCTGGAGCTGCTCGCTGCTGGCTAGTACGAATTGCTAAAACTGAACCAGAGGTGGCAGCAGCAACCAATCTGACAGCACTGGCCTGATCATGATGCCGTGAACAATGCCTTTGCTGAGCAGTCTCTTCCGCAACCGGGACTGAATGGGAGACCGCAGAGGACAAGGCTCGGGATTCCTCCTGTGCAGAGGCAGAAACCTGATGCCTAACACAGTCACATCAGGAGATGTGATTCACCGCACACTCTTTTAGATTATTTGCAGAAACTAAAGAGTTTATTGATAAGTGCACACAAATTCCATGCATAATTCAACTGAAACACCCGACATTTCGACCCATCTGACTCTTAATCATGGGTATAATAAAAAAAGCAAACAAAAAAAAAATAAGAAAATATACAAAAAACAGATAATAATACAAAAACCTACAAGCAAACATGAATGAGAATATTTACAATTAAGAAGGTGCAACCAGATGGTAATTATGGTGCACATACTACAAAATTGTGAGAGTACAGTTAAAATGCATCAAAGGTGTAAGTGGTTTAGGGAGCCACAAGAAATACTATAAGAAGAAATGCTGTTAGCAAATAGCAGAAAAAGGGGGCATGGTTCATGATTGAAATATAATGATTCAGTGGTTTACCTTAGATCCGGTGATAAGAAGGTAAAATAATGCACAGTTGGGGATAGTGGTCCCCTTGTAATCCCCTGTAGCTGGAATGAATAATGAAGTCATTAGAAGTGTACAGAATGGAGGCAGATAAGGGTAAACATACTGGGAGGTACCTTGTAAATAAGTACAAAGGCTGGTATGAATGACCGTCAGGGGCATTGAATACCTGTAATGACATATATAGCACCGTTGTACTGTATATACACAGTCATAGAGGATAGGGCAATAGGTATATAGTAAAGCAGTTACCTCAGGCTGTGGGGACTGATTATAACGTAGAGCCGTAAAATTAACAAATCATATTTTTTCCACAAAAATGATCTTTTCATCCCCAATTTTTATTTTCCCAAGGGTAACAGGACCCCAAAAGTTATTGTGCAATTTGTCCTGACTATGTTGATACCCCACATGTGGGGGTAAACCACTATTTGGGCGCATGGCAGAGCTTGGAAGGGAAGAAGTGCCATTTGACTTTTTTTGGCTGGAATTGAGATCGGACACAATGTCGCGTTTGGAGAGACCCTGAGGTGACTAACCAGTGGAAACCCCCCACAAGTGACCCCATTTTGGAAACTAGACCCCCCAAGGAACTTATCTAAATGTGTGGTGAGCACTTTGCACCCCCAAGAGCTTCACAGAAGGTTATAATGTAGAGCTGTAAAATTAAAAATCATATTTTTCCACAAAAATGATCTTTTCATCCCCATTTTTTATTTTCCCAAGGGTAAAAGGACCCCAAAAGTTGTTGTGCAATTTGTCCTGAGTACACTGATACCTCATATGTGATCGCCTTACTGTGATCCTTGGGAGGCAGAGTGCACAAATCCACAAAAGGTGAAGAATTGGTTTTATTTTTTACACCGTTCCTTGTGCGGTATTAGTGATAAAATATAATTTGCTACTTTATTGTGTTTTTTATGGCGTTCACTGAAGGGGTTACCTAGGATGACGCTTTTATAGATGGGGTTTTTATGGACACGGCGATACAAAACATGTGTATTTTTTTCTTTATTTAATTTTTTTTACATAAAAATGTGTATTTTTAGGGGAATTTTTAGGGGATTTTTTTAAACTATTTTTTATTAATTTTTTTACATATTTTTTTTAAAAATGTGTTTTTTTTACCTTGTCCCTTTTATGGGATTTTTACTTTCACTTTCACTTTAGGTATAATACAGCATTGTAATGTATTATACCTATGCTGAAAGCTGCTGACACCATGCTGTGAGCATGGTCTCACCAGCTTTACGTAGGTGGATGACGCGGAGGTTGTCATGACACCTCCGGGTCATCATGGTACAGGTCAGGCCCCGCGATTACATCACAGGGATGCCGACCTGAGGCAGAGGAAGCCTCCGACCCTCTGCCTCCCCCTCTGAACGCTGAACGCTGTGATCGCGCTCGATCGCAGCAGTGAGGGGGTTAACAGTCAACCTAGTGTGTACAGAGGCGAACTCTGTTACCTCACAGAGCTCAGCAATGGAAGCGCTAGTGTAAAGTCACAGGACTCTACCCCTGAGACACTGAGTTAGAGTCCCTCTAGACACACTAGTGCTCGACACTGCAACTGTGGTGCCAAGAAAAGATGAATAACTTAAATAAAGTGCACTACGTGAGCACAACACCGCTCTGGCGGACGCCACTAACCAGCCGAACTAGGACGGAAAGCGCTAAACTTGCGCACGGCACCGCACTGGTGGATGCAGATGCTTAATGCCGTACTGAAGGTGCCCAGAGCAGGATGGCACCGTATGGCGCCAAGTGTGGTGCTGTGAGATGTAGCACAGTGGCGCAAGATAAAGCCACTAATAGGCGCTGACTCTAAACCCTACAAACATGCGTATCCAAGGGAGGAGAGTTTTAATGAGTCAGTCACCAGTCTCATGCATCCATCATCACTCACACACATAGCATAAACGTTTTATAGCAGCGTCCTTCCGGGACCTTCTTTATGGTCCAATCCGAGCTGCTTGAGGACCTGAGCATGTGACCTCTGACCTTCAATGAGAGGTCATCCCACTGGCATGCTCAGTAGCCTGAAAGAAGGATTTAGTCCCAGGAGCTGCTCGCTGCTGACCAGTGCAGGCTGCTATAGCTGACTCTGAGATGGCAGAAGCAGCTGAACCGACAGCACTGGCCTGAACAAGACGCCGGGAACAATGTCTTTGCTGAGCAGCCTCTTCTGCGGCTTAGACTGAATGCGAGACTGCAGAAGGCAAGGCTCGGGATTCCTCCTGTGCTGAGGCAGGAACCCGGTGCCTATCATGTGGTGACCAAATTTTCCCTTTACTTTGACAATCTCTATATGTCCTGGTAGGAGCAAACATGTCTATATATGACCTTAAATCCATTCTCTAAATACACAGAATGGTACAGTTGGTATATAGACGATATTTGGTCTTGAGACACTACTACTATTATTTCTTGTTGTGAATGTATTAATTTCAATCATTTAAATTGACGGCTCAGTGTGGAATAACATTAAAACCACGTTTCCTTTTCTGATGATTCCCTATCTGGTGATCCCAGTTCTGGACACATTCACACTAGCTTACGAGGGGCGATCCAAAAGTAATGATAATCAATAATAAACACAATGAATATAGTCAAAAAATTTTTTTATTTTTCTACATAGTCTCCTAACAAGTCTATACATTTAGTCCATCTCTTTTCTAAACTTAGAATTCCCTTCGAAAAAAATTCTTGATCTTGACCCTCAAAAAACTCCCCAACAGCGGTTATCACGTCGCTATTGTCGTCAAATTTCTTGCCCCGGAGGTGTTCCTTGAGCCGAGGAAAGAGAAAGAAGTCACTGGGGGCTAGATCTAGCGAATAGGGGGGTGTTCCACCAGTTCATAGCCCGCTTCTTGAATGGTAGCCATAGCAACTGCAGCTTTGTGAGCCGGTGCGTTATCTTGGTGAAACAGCACTCCAGCCCGCAGTTTGCCGCGCCTTTTCTCCTTGATAGCCTCCCGCAATCTTCTTATTTGTTCTGCGTAGTAGGAGCCCGTAATAGTGGCTCCCTTCTCCAAATAGTCCCCCATATTAATTCCTTCAGCATCCCAAAAACGGACGCCATAACCTTCCCTGCTGAGCTTGACACTTTGAATTTCTTCGGCGTCAGTTCGTTGGCTCATTTCCATGTCATCGATTGTTGTTTAGTTTCGGGATCAAAGTGGTGGATCCAGGTCTCATCCATGGTCAAAAAACGTGACAAAAAACTCTCCTTGTCTGCTTGGAACTTTTCGAGATTTGCTATTGAAATGTCAACTTGTTTCATCTTTTGCTCGTCGGTTAACATTTTTGGCACCCAACGCGCGGAGACCTTTCTCATATGCAATTCTTTTGCAAGGATTCTTTGAATACTGCCATATGAGATCCCTGTGACCTCAGCTACATGCCTGATAGTCACTCTTCGATCTGCCAGCACAACTTCTTCAACTTTTTTCACGTTTTCTTCATTGAGGGATGTGGATGGGCGTCCTTCGCGATGTTCATCTTCCGTCGATGTTCTTCCCAGCTTAAATTCCTTGGCCCAGCGTGCAACTGTGGAATATGGAGGAGAAGAGTCCCCCAATGTTTCCACCAAGTCGCTGTGTATGACTTTGGTAGACATTTTTTTCAAGCAGAGGTAATTGATGACAGCTCTGAGCTCGTTTTTTTCCATTTTGATGTTCACTCCTTGGCAGTTCATATTCAAATGAATGTAGCTCCCGGGAATCGTGGCCTATTTAAGTGATTTTTTTTTCCTGGACTAGTGGGTACCTAACAGAGAAGAAAACATTTTATTTTAATTTCTGTGTGCAATAGAAATAACCGATTATCATTACTTTTGGATCGCCCCTCGTATTTAGAACACCCATCAGCAGTAACACCATTCTATATGTTAAAGTAATCATCATATACAGACCACCATTAATCTGCCTGTAAATGAGTACATAAGGGCAAACAACACATATGAAAGAGAAGCGAGTGTTATAAATAATAAATTTAGACAACAGGGCTATAAAAATAAACTACTATACTGGGCAAAACACATTGTAGACAAAAAATGTGAGAGGAATACCTCTCTTCTCACACCCAAAAAAACCTCCGCCAATAACATAATTTTGTCTGCTCTTTATAATGCAAATTTTAACAATATGAAAAAATGTGTCCTACATCATCTTCCCATCCTTTGTCAGGCTAGAAATTCGTCAAAAATCTTTAAAAATGGTATCATGTGTTGCCTGACAAGGAGTGTCTATTTGCAATATGACTTCCCCTATTCTTTGTACTCCTTGCAACATGCCCAGAAATACGAGGCCACATGTATCAGAATGCACAAAGTGGTTTCAGTTTTTTCTTCCTGTGCTATTGGAAAAGTCTATGATATTAAATCTTTCATTAATTGTCATTTTACTCATGTTATTTATACAATAAATTGCATAGCTTTCAACAAACAGTACGTTGGTTGCACAAGCAGAAAAATTAAAGTGAACCAGTCACCAGCAAAAGAGCAATTAACATGCAGATATGTTATTAATATTCAGGATAATAGCATTACCAACCTGCCCAGCCCCTACCGAATGCTGCGGGGACAAAATGAACTTTATTCTCCCTGGCAGCATCCCAGTTTCAGTCCCAGGGGCGGTGCAGGCGTTGGTTCTGTAATTACCCACATCCCCTAATGCAGAGCTAGTGTCAATCAGGACCAGAGGCTTGGTTATAGTCGCTGCTCTATATACTCAGAGCGGTAACTGAACCAGCGCCAGCACAACCCCCTGACTGAAAGTGAATGCTGCTGTGGGGAATGTAGTTAATATTCTACCCACAGCGTTCAGATACGAGCAGGTTAGTAACGCTAATAACCTGCAGTTTAAGCCCTTATTTTCCATATCTGCAGGTTAATAGCATTTTTGATGGTGACAGGATCCCTTTAAAAAATACATTTTTGAATACACTTATGGCTGACAACCACAAAATAATAAAGTAAAATAAACCTTATCAGAGAGATTGAGACTTTTTTAGAAGCACATTCAGGAGATCTTTCCCACTTCAGGTTAACATGTTCAGTTCCCGAAAGTTGAAGCATGGTCGCAACCCATCATCTTTTTTCTTTACAAAGAAAAACCCCGCTGCCACGGGTGAGACCAAGGGCTGAATATGCCCCTTGCAAAGGCTCTCTTTGATGTACTATTTCATAGCTTGACGCTCAGGCCCGGACAAATTAAACAAACAAGCCGTAGATAATTTGGCTGCAGGTACTAAATCAATGGCACAATCATACGGTCTATGTGGTGGGAGTACCTCAGCCTCACTTTCGCAAAACACATCTTCGAAGTTTCTCAGGTACTCCAGAATACCCTCCAGACCGACAGACAACACAGATACAGATTTTATCAGATTGACAAAAGGAACTGGGTTACAACACAGACCATTATCATTACATCCCCATCAGGTGATCTTCCTCTTCACCCAATCAATGAGAGGATTGTGCGTTGCAGCCAGGGTATCCCCAATACCAGTCCTGCAGGCAGATTATTCAGAACAAAGCAACTTAATTTTTCCACGCGAGTGGAACTCACTTTCAGAGAAAAAACTTTAGACATGAAACAAATTCCATTCCGGGTAAGAGGGGATGAATCCACAGACACAATTTTAACAGGGTCTTTCAACCTGACTGTCCCTATCTTATTAAGAGTCACAACTTGCGCATCAATCAGATTCATGGAGGAACCACAGTCAACAAAGGTGGTAGTCATAACAGGACCGCCAGCAAGTTCCAATTCAACCTGGAGCACCATTTTAGCAAGCGAAAAAAATGTACCTGGGAGTCTGGGCAACCTCCTCGATTGTTGCCCAGACTCAGTCATTTTCCTGACGATTTCACTGAAGAAGGGCAGGAAGGACAGTCCCTTTTCCAATGTCCAGAGGCTCCACAGTAAAAGCATAAATGGTTGTCTTTACAGTGCCTTCTCTCACTCTCCTTTATGGAGACAGCCTCAATCTCCATGGGCTCTGATACGGGTGCAGTGTAGCACAATTTGGAGTACAAGGGAGTCACTTGTTGCACCATTCCTCTAGCATGGAGTCTCCGGTCCATACGGACTGCATGCATCATGGCGTCCTCCAAGGTATCGGGAGGAGGATGTAAGGCCAGAGCATCCTGCAGACGGCCAGACAGATCCCTGCAGAACAACCCCCTCAGGGCGGCGGCATTCCAGGATACTTCGACTGCCCAACGTCTAAATTCTGAGCAGAACCATTCTGCCTCCACTGTGTCACACTCATCACCATATCCTCTGCCAGACGTACTCTATCAGGCTCATCATAGAACCTGATATTAGTATAGCTGCAAGCCCCCTTAGGTAAAACTCCCACCAAATGCATTCACATTTGTCCAAATTGGCGGAGCACTAGTTACTACATAAAGGAACTGGGAGCACAGAAGCAGACAAATAAGTTAATACATCACCGCAAGTCAGTCAGGGAGAAGGGAGTCACAGTCACCCCGTCATCTAAGCTCAGTTCCTGCAGCATAAGTGGTTAACAGTGGAGACCCACGCGTTCCGACACTTAAAGTGTCTTTCTCAAGGTGTATGCAACTAGTGCTCCGCCAATTTGGACATATGTGAATGCATTTGGTAGGAGTTTTACCTAGGGGGGCTTGCAACTATACTAAAATCGGGTTCTTGAGTGGATAATTGTTATTGGTATAGGATATTTTTATCCGTTATATTTATAAGGAAATTATGAACTGCTTTATCATTGCCCAGTCGCCTGCTCTTTGCATGTTTATTGGTGAAAAATGAGCTATATCAGAAGCCTGACTATATGATCTTAGCTTAATGTAATTATCTGACTATTAGCAGCCAGTGGTTATACAATATTGACCATCTTCTATATAATTGCTTCTGTGACCATGCTTGTCCCAATTCATTGTTTTTAATGGTTTTTAATCAAGTGTGGTGTTTTTTTGCAAATAATAAAAATCTATTTTTCTAAATAAATTGGAATTTTGTGTGTGATCCTACATATATGCATGGTCTTTTTCTTTTATGTAGTACAGGACCTGAACCATGTGACAGAGTAGGAGGTGATCAGGGGAGGAGCCAGATGCCGGGGTGCCAAGGAGATGATAAACACAGGAGAATAATCAGACAAGCTAAGATCAGAACCAGGAGATCACGAGGTATCAATGGGGTGAGACAGGGGATTGTCAGAAGGGAAGCCAGAGGTCATAAAGCCAGAACGAGCAGTGCAGTACAATAGGGGCAAACTGTAACAGAGTAACAATAGCCAAGCCAGTAGGTCAGAACCGAAGAAGACAATAGTACCAAAACATGAGACAGAGAACAGTATAGCTGACAGGGAATCCTAATCTGGAGTGAGTATAAATACCTCTCTCAGATCCAAAGGGGAGCCAGGAAAAGTTAAACCTGAGAGAGCAGGACATTAACCATGTCCTATGCCATGACCATGACAAAGTTCCCATTCGAAGAAAGTGTTTCTCCCATACTGTTAGCCTATGCATTGAATGCAAGGCATGCCCTGCACCAAAGTTACACGCACCACCAATGTCTTAGAACCCATGTACTGGATGGCCACAGTTAAACCCACTTCACATTATTTATTTGGTACTCCCATACTGTTTGCTTATGCATTGAATGCAAGGCCTGCCCTGCATCAAAGTTACACCCACCCCAATAAGTCTTTGAACCCACATACTGGATGGCCACATGCAACCAAAGTTCCCAGTATTCATTTGGTATGCCCATACTGTTTGCCTATGCATTGAGTGCAAGGCCTGCCCTGCACCAAAGTTACTTGCACTGCAATAAGCATTTGAACACACATACTGGATGCCCACAGGAAAACCCATTTCACATTATTCATTTGGTACTCCCATACTGTTTGCTTATGCATTGAATGCAAGGCCAGCTCTGCAGCAAAGTTACACGCATCCCAATAAGCCTTTCAACCCACGTACTGGATGGCCACATGCAACCAGAGTTCGCAGTATTTATTTGGTATGCCCATACTGTTTGCTTTTGCATTGAATGAAAGGACTGCTCGCACCAAAGTTACACGCACCACAATAAGCATTTGAACCAAGGTACTGGATGGCCACATGCAACCTGAGTTCCCAATATTCATTTGGTAGTCCCATACCATTAGCCTAAGCAATGAATGCAAGGCCTGCCCTGCATCAAAGTTACATGCACCCCAATAAGTCTTAGAACCCACGTACTGGATGGCCACAGGAAAACCAACTTCACATTATTCCTTTGGTATTCCCATACTGTTTGCTTATGCATTGATTGCAAGGTCAGCCCTGCAGCAAAGTTACAAGTGCCCCATTAAGCCTTTGAACCAAGGTACTGCATGGCCATATGCAACCAAAGTTCCCAGTATTCATTTGGTACTCCCATACTGCTTACTTATGCATTGAATGCAAGGCCTGCTCTGTACCAAAGTTACACGCACTCCAATAAGTCTTTGAAGCCACGTACTGGATTGCCACAGGAGAACCCACTTTACATTTTTCATTTGGTACTCCCATACTGTTTGCTTATGCATTGAATGCAAGACCTGCCCTGCACAAAAGTTACATGCACCACAATAAGTCTTTGAACCGACGTACTGGATGGTCACAAGTAACCAAAGTTCCCAGTATTCATATGGTACACATCAACTTACTGTGTAAATATTTTTTTAATGGCCAACATAAACACCCTTGCAAAAAAGTATACTGGCTGTTGCATCACAGAGCACGATTACCCTGGTGATCTTGTAGTGGTGTCGGAAGAGACATGGAGGATGGCCTACTAAAACTGTTTTCCCAGTTTACAGAAGCAGGTTTCGTATACTTGTAATGCCCATACACTAAGTGCATGGGCTGACAAACATTTCCCCCTGGTGGTACACATCAACCTACTGTGTAAATATTTTGTTATGGCCATCATATACACCCTTGCAAAAAAGTAAAGTGGCTGTTGCATCACGGAAGACATTCACTCTCATGTTCTAATGGTGGTGTCTGAAGAGACGTGGAGTATGGCCTCCGAAAAATGTTTTCCCAGTTTACAGGAGCGGGGCTCCTATACTTGTAATGCCCATATACTAAGTGTGTAGACTGAAAAACATTTTCCTTTGGGGGGGGACACCTCAACATAGAGTGTAAACATTTTTGGCACAGGCATCATAAACACCCGTGCAAAAATTTCTAGTGGCTGTTGCATCACGGACCACGGTCACCATTGTTACCTAGTGGTAATGGATGATGAGGATGAGGACAAGGAGGAGGATAACAGCAAATATCCAAAATCAGGAAGCGTATACCCATGTGTGGGTGTGAAGAGGTGAATGGGAATATACCTCACAAAAAAAGACACGGGATTTGAGGTTAGGTTTCAATGTTATTATGCGGTGGTGTATAGAGGTCTGGCCAAATCCAGCCCTTGCTTATTTTTAAAAGAGTCAGCCTGTCCGTGATTTCAGTTGACAGGCGGATGCGCTTATCAGTTATAATTCCACTAGTGGCACTAAAAACATCCTCCGACAAAACGATAGCGACAGAACAGGCCAGGACCTCCAAGGCGCAGAGAGCCAGTTCATGCCACATATCCAGCTCTGAGACCCAATAATTAAAAGGCACAGAGGATTCATGGAGGACGTTGGTATGGTCAGCAAGGTAATCCCTCACCACCTTCCAAAACTTTGCACTCCTTGAGAGAGTACGCTGCGCCTCATGGCCACTGCGATGGGAGGGTCTGAGTAAACTCTCCCAGAACGTTGCCAGTGTTCCCCTGCCTCTGCTGGATTGGAGTTGTGTCTCTATCGCCTGTTCTCCTTGATTGTCCAATGAACTGTAAACTCTGCCACCATCAAATTTTTTTAATAATTCCACAAAAATGGCTTTTTGGTACTGCACCATTTTAGTACCTCTGTCTGCCTCTGGAAGAAGAGATTGAAATCTCTCCTTGTAGCATGGGTCTAGAAGTGTCACCAACCAGTAATGACTGTCACCCAAAATTTTGACAATACGAGGGTCACGGGAAAGACAGCGCATCACAAAGTCAGCCATGCGTGGCTGACTGCTATCAGGCAAGACATCCATGTCCTCGCCAAGAGGATGACTGACCATGCTCTCCTCTTCATCCTCCTCCTTCCTGTCCTCAGGCCATCCACGCTGAACAGATGGTATGACAGTTGTGCTTGTAGTACCATCTATAGCGCATGAAAGTAGCTCTTGTTCTTCCTCCTCTTCCTCATTGTCAACCAATCCACGTTGGGATGACATGAGGCTGGGCTGTGTGTAATCACCCTGTATGCTTCCTTGCTCCATCTCATCATGTTCAGCTTGCAATGCCACTTCTTTGATTGTGAGAAGAAAGTGTTTCAGAACACAGAGAAGTGGGATGGTGATGCTAGTTATAGCGCCATCGCCGCTCACCATCTTGGTGGACTCCGCAAAGTTTTGTAGGATGGTACATAGGTCTGACATCAATGTCCACTCCTGAGGTCTTATGTATGGATTCTGAACTGAATACCGACAGCCTTGTTGATGCTGGTAGTCAACAACTGCCCTCTTCCGCTCACAAATCCTTTCCAACATGTGCAGTGTTGAGTTCCAAAGCGTGGGGACATCACACACCAGTCGGTGAACAAGAAGCTGAAAATACTGCAGAAGCACAGCTAGGGAGGTGGAAGCTGGAGTTGACTTTCTAAAATGGGCACTCAGGTAGTATACTTTGACAAGCAGATCCGGCAGCTTCGGGAAGGTTTTCAGAAACCGTTGAACAACGAGGTTAAGCACATGGGCCAGGCGTGTTACATGTGTGAGCTTGACTCGCCTCAGAGCTGCCACCAGGTTCCAGCCATTGTCACACACGACCATGCCTAGCTGTAGGTTCAGCGGTGTCAGCCACACATCTGCTTGCTCTTTCACATCTGTCCACAACTCTTCAGCATTGTGCGGTTTGTCACCTAAGCATATTAGCTTCAGCAAAGCCTGTTGATGCTTGGCTGAGGCATGGCTGCAGTGCTTTCAGCTTGTGACTGATGTGGTCATTTTGAAGATGGAGGCTGAATAGGAAGAGGATGAGGTGCAGTGGCTGTAGACTGTGGGGGCAACCCTGATTGACTTAGGGCCCACAATTCTCGACGTCGGGAGGACGTGTTTCATTCCAAGGTCCGTCTGGGTCCCTGCTTCCACTATGTTAATCCAGTGTGCCATCATCGAAATGTAGCGTACCTGCCCACAAGTACTTGTCCACGTGTCCGTGGTTAGGTGGACTTTCTCAGTAACAGCATTGTTCAGGGCATGGGTAATGTTGAGGGACATGTGCTTATGTACAGCCAGGATGGCACACTGGGAGAAATAGTGGTGGCTGGGGACTGAGTACCTTGGGACAGCCATCGCCATCAGGATGTGGAAAGCTTCTGTGTCCTCAAACCTAAAAACCAACATTTCGACCCCAAGTTGATGAGAAATGTGTGAATTTAGTACTGTGGACTATGGGGCGTTGGATGCGTATTTATGCTTGTGTTCCAATGACTGGGGTGTGGACAACTGAAGGCTGCACTGGGACAACGACGTAGACGTGCTTGATGATGGTGGTAGTTGAGTATGGGCAACAACAGGTGCAGGGCAGGAGGCATCTTTGCATGCACTGTGGACAGGGGATTGGCTTGCACACAAAACAGTGGAAGAAGCAGTGTTTTCACCCACAGACAGTGTTCCTGGAGCCTGAGATTCAGCCCACAAAGTCGGGTGCTTTGTTGCCATGTACCTGATCATGCTGGTGATGATCAGGCTGTTAGTTTTGCTACCCCTGCTGATTTGGGCATGGCAGGTGGTGCAAATGGCCTGTTTGGGGTTATTGGCAGAGTCTTTAAAAAACAGCCAGACTCGGGAAGACCTAACAGTTGTACTGCCAACTTCCGCCGTGTTGGTGTTACGAGTAACGGTTGCCCGCCTTCCGTCTGCAGCCATCACACTGCTTCTTCCTGCCTGTTGGGGTGATATGCCTCCCTCCCCCTGTGTGCTGCTGCCCTCGCTTTGCATGTCATCCTGCCAGGTTGGATCAATTACTATATCATCACCTCAGCTTCCACTTGATCCTTGATCCTCCTCCTAACTTGCTGGTAATTGTGTCTCATCATCATCCTCCTCTTCTGACACGTTCCCACTGTTGCCTTCATATGATCGTGGCTGCTCAAATATTTGGGCATTGCTACATGCGATCTCATCTTGCTTCAAGAGAACCGGGCGAGAGGCCCGAATCTATAACTGGAAAAGTAAACAGCTCTTCGGAGTGTCCAAGTGTGGGATCGGTTGTCTCTGGGCACTTGGCATGGTAGGAGGATCAGGGTTATAAATATGCGGTCCAAAATGCCTACATAAGAAAAATCATCCAATACGGTACATATAGAGTTGAGCGAAACGGGTCGAAAAATTTCAAAAGTCGCCGACTTTTGGTAAAGTCGGGTTTCATGAAACGAAACCCGACCCTAGGGTGAGGTCGGCCACGAGCTCGGCGACTTTAGCGCCAAAGTCACGTTTAAAAAGTTTGTTTTCTGCCCTTTTTCAGCCAATCAGGATCCACGGACACTGTGGGCAACGTGATGACATAGGCAGGGGTCACCACCATCTTTGAGAAGGGCATGCAAGTGATTGGCTTGCTTTGGGGGGTGTCACAGGGGGTATAAAAGGGCATGCACGCCGACGGCCATGTTACTCATGCTGATCTCAGAATAGGGAGAGCTGCTGCTGCTGCTGATTCTGTAGGGAGAGCGTTAGGCAGGGAAGAAGACACCAAAAACTGCTTCTGCTGCTAGCGATTTTGCCTATACAACACACCAGTCACTGTGTGTGCAGTGCAAGTGGAGGCTATATTTTGCTGGATCAGCTGTGTTGGTTGTTAGGCTGCCTTATAAGGCTTCCTGATAGCTGCATTGCTGTTTTCCCACTGCTCTGCAAACTGCTTTTTTAAAAGCAATCCAAATTTTTTTTTTGTCCTGGTGAGGTACTGAGCGTGCATTTTTTCACACAATACAGCGGTGTACGCTCCACACACAGTACCGTGTAACGGCTGTTATCACGGCCACAGTGAAGTTATCTGTGTGTGACTCTGTAAGGATAAGTCGAGGACATGTTCCGTTCTTACAGACCTCCACCTTCTAGTTTTGTCTGGTTTTCAAACAGTTAAGTATATTTGCTGTTTGATCACATTCAAAACTATAGAGATACAGCGTATGTCAGTCCGTATACTTAAAAAACACGGAGCTTGACAATTTTACGGACACCGGACAGCGGTGTACGTGCACGCTCCTCTCTCAGTACCGTGTAACGGCTGTTATCACGGCCACAGTGAAGCTATCTGTTTGTGACACTGTAAGGATAAGTCGAGGACCTGTTCCGTTCTTACAGACCTCCACCTTCTAGTTTTGTCTGGTTTTAAAACAGTTAAGTATATTTGCTGTTTGATCACATTCAAAACTATAGAGAGACAGCGTGTGTTAGTCCGTATACTTAAAAAACATGGAGCTTAACAATTTTACGGACACGGGACAGCGGTGTACGTGCACGCTCCTCTCTCAGTACCGTGTAATGGCTGTTATCACGGCCACAGTAAAGCTATCTGTATGTGACTCTGTAAGAATAAGTCGAGGACATGTTCCGTTCTTACAGACCTCCACCTTCTAGTTTTGTCTGGTTTTCAAACAATTAAGTATATTTGCTGTTTGATCACATTCAAAACTATAGAGAGACAGCGTATGTCAGTCCGTATACTTAAAAAACACGGATCTTGACAATTTTACGGACACCGGACAGCGGTGTACGTGCAGCTCCTGTCTCAGTACTGTGTAACGGCTGTTATCATGGCCACAGTGAAGCTATCGGTGTGTGACTCTGTAAGGATAAGTCGAGGACTTGTTCCGTTCTTACAGACCTACACTCTAGGGAGATTCCTATTCTGCCCAATTCTATATACACCTTGTAGTTTGTCATACACTACCCAATTTCTGCCTGTGACATAGCGGTGTAATATTCACTGGGCCTCACACAATCCAACAGTGTCCACAAGTGTGTTCAGAAATTCTACATCTCCCCTGTCCTATAGTGACATTTTTCACACCTACGACATTGAGCCTGTGACATAGCGTTGTGATATTCACTGGGCCTCACACAATCCAACTGTGTCCACAAGTGTGTTCAGAAATTCTACATCTCCCCTGTCCTATAGTGACATTTTTCACACCTGCGACATTGAGCCTGTGACATAGCGGTGTGATATTCACTGGGCCTCACACAATCCAACAGTGTCCACAAGTGTGTTCAGAAATTCTACATCTCCCCTGTCCTATAGTGACATGTTTGACACCTGCGACATTGAGCCTGTGATATAGCGGTGTGATATTCACTGGGCCTCACACAATACAACAGTGTCCACAAGTGTGTTCAGAAATTCTACATCTCCCCTGTCCTATAGTGACATTTTTCACACCTGCGACATTGACACTGTGACATAGCGGTGTGATATTCACTGGGCCTCACACAATCCAACAGTGTCCACAAGTGTGTTCAGAAATTCTACATCTCCCCTGTCCTATTGTGACATTTTTCACATCTGCGACATTGAGCCTGTGACATAGCGGCGTGATATTCACTGGGCCTGCCTCACTCAATCCAACAGTGTCCACAAGTGTGTTCAGAAATTCTACATCTCCCCTCTCCTATAGTGACATTTTTCACACCTGCGACATTGAGACTGTGACATAGTGGTGTGATATTCACTGGGCCTCACACAATCCAACAGTGTCCACAAGTGTGTTCAGAAATTCTACATCTCCCCTGTCCTATAGTGACATTTTTCACACCTGCGACATTGAGACTGTGACATAGCGGTGTGATATTCACTGGGCCTCACACAATCCAACAGTGTCCACAAGTGTGTTCAGAAATTCTACATCTCCCCTGTCCTATAGTGACATTTTTCACACCTGCGACATTGAGCCTGTGTCATAGCGGTGTGATATTCACTGGGCCTCACACAATCCAACAGTGTCCACAAGTGTGTTCAGAAATTCTACATCTCCCTGTCCTATAGTGACATTTTTCACACCTGCGACATTGAGACTGTGACATAGCGGTGTGATATTCACTGGGCCTCACACAATCCAACAGTGTCCACAAGTGTGTTCAGAAATTCTACATCTCCCCTGTCCTATATACACCTAGAACCTTGTTTTACATTACTATATAGTCTGTGGGATTTTGCGTACATTTTTACCAAAAATGAGGAAGGCTGGTGGAAGAGGCCGTGGAATTGGGAGGGGGTTGCCAGCTGGTAATGATGGTGTTGGTGGTGGATCTGATGGTAGTGGCAAAAGCAAAATAGGACCGAATGCAGGAGGTGTTGAGCCTGCATCATCAACTGGCTCCACAAGACCTCGAAGGCTTAGTTTTCTAGGTGTTGGCAAACCGCTTTTAAAGCCAGAGCTTCAGGAAAAAGTTTTGGCTTACATTGCTGACTCAGCCTCCAGCTCTATCGCCTCCTCTTCTGAAGTTGTAAAAAATAAAAGCACTGAGTCATCATTGGAGGCTCATGTTCATGAACCACACTTTTTCTTGTGTCCTTCACCCCAACCAAGATTGAAGGATGATGCAGGCCATACAACTGATTACTCCATGGAGCTGTTTTCGCATACCATGCCTGGGTTATCAAGTGAAATGGTGAATTACCCAGGCCAAGATGAATCTGACATGGAGTGCACTGATGCACAGCCACTGATAGATGATTCTGCTGGTACATTCACTCAGAGCACTACGTTGTCCTCGCAGTGTAATAAGCCAGATTCTGACCCTGATGAGACTCAGGTGCCCCTTCCCGCATACTATACCACCATACACGGTAACACAGAGGAAGGTGCACATGACATTGAAGAGGAGGTGATGGATGACCCAGTTGTTGACCCAGATTGGCATCCATTGGGGGAAGAGGGTGCTGCTTCCAATAGCTCAGATGAGGAGGAGGAGCATCCACAGCAGACATCGACATCGCAACAGCTGTTATCTGGCAGGCCTGGAGCACTCCAAAGACAGGTTCCAAAAATCAAAAGAGTTGCTGGACAGCTTGTCCAGACGGTCAAAATAGCCCAGCGTGCTAGGCCGCAAAATGTCTTCCAAAGTAGGAAGAGTGCAGTGTGGCACTTTTTTGAACAAAATCCTCATGATCAGGCCAAGGTTATCTGTAAGAAGTGCGCAAAGACCTTTAGCCGGGGGAAAAATCTGAAAAATTTGAATACCAGTTGCATGCTTAGACATTTAACCAGCATGCACTTGCAAGCGTGGACACAACACCAAACCTCAAGTACCACATGTGCAACTGATCACAAAGAAGGTAGTCAGCAACGCTACATTGTTTCCCCCACTGTAAGCCCACTGGTTAGCACAGCAGCAAATGTTGAGGTGTCGTTGCAAGGCCAAAGCAGTCAGGGAATCCCACTGTTATATCAATGAAAGACTGAATATAGGCCATCAGAAAGAACACCAACTCCATCACCATCATCAACCCTCTCTCAGTCCGCCCTGTCCACCGCTAGTTCCACCATATGCAGCTCTCAAGTCCAGCTCACCCTCCCAGAGACTATGAGTAGGTCAAGAAAGTGCTCAGTCTCTCATCCGCGTACACTGGGTTTGAACGCCCACATTGCCAAACTAATCTCGTTAGAGATGATGCCCTATCGGTTGGTGGAAAGCGCAGCTTTCCGCGAACTCATGGCCTATGCAGTACCACGCTATGACCTACCCAGTCGCCACTTCTTCTCTCGCAAAGCCATCCCAGCCCTCCATCATCATGTGAAAGACCGCATTGTCCATGCACTCAAGCAGTCAGTGAGCGGAAAGGTGCACCTCACAACTGATGCATGGTCCAGTCGGCATGGCCAGGGCCGTTACGTGTCCATCACTGCACCCTGGGTTAATGTGGTGGATGCAGGGTCCACAGGGGACAGTGGTGGTGGGACAGTGCTGCCTAGCCCACGGTATAGGAAACAGTTGGCTGTAGGCGTTCGACCCTCCTCCTCCTCCTCCAGAAGCGAAAGCTTGTCCACAGAGCGCAGTCGTACGAGCACTCCATCTGCAGCTGCCACTGTTGCACACGAGGTGTCCCCCTATCGAGCAGCTAGTGGAAAGCGTCAGCAGGCTGTGTTGCAGATGATGTGTTTGGGCGACAGACACACCGCCGAGGTGCTGGCTGAGTACTTGAAGCGACAAACTGAGTCATGGCTGGGCAGTATACATCTTGAGGCAGGCAAGGTAGTTAGTGATAACGGCCGGAATTTTGTGGCAGCCATAGCCCTTTCAAAACTCAGCCACATACCTTGCTTGGCTCACACCTTGAGCCTGGTGGTGCAGTGCTTCCTCAACAATTATCCGGAGTTAACAGCCCTGCTCCAGAAGGTGCGAAGATTGTGCGCGCACATCCACCGGTCGCCTGTACACTCCATTCGTATGCAGAAGCTGCAGCGATTGCTCCACCTTCCCAACCACCGCCTCATTATCGACATTGCAACAAGGTGGAACTTCACCCTGCACATGGTTGAGCGGCTGTGCGAACAGAGGCAGGCCATAATGCATTTGTGGGAAGACACACGGCCAGGCACTTTGAGAGCAGACATGGAGTTGACAGGTGTGCAGTGGTCGAAGCTGAAAGACCTCTGTAAAGTCCTTCAGTGTTTTGAGGATTGCACACGGCTGGTAACCGCAGACGATGCCATCCTAAACATGAGCATCCCACTTATGCGTCTGCTCATGCAAACTTTGACGCACCTTAAGGAGCAGGCGTCTGCAGCCAGTGTTGACGAGGAGGAAGAGGAGGAGGGAATCCTTGATGACATTCAGCCATTGTCTGCTCAGGGACCTCTCCTGGATGATTACTTAGGGGAGGAGGATGCATCTCGTGGGGCAAGTGAAAATGTTGGCGTGGCAAGGTCTGGTACAGGGTTTGTGCGTGATTGGAGGGATGTGGATGTGGATTTGCCAGAAAGTGCTCCTCCAACCAGCACTCGCAGTGCATCATTGACACCGGGAACATTGGCCCACATGTCAGATTATGCCTTGCAGATCCTAAAAAGGGACCCCCGCATTGCCAAAATGATCAATGATGACGGCTACTGGTTGGCCAGCATCCTGGATCCACGCTATAAAGGCAAATTATAAAACATCATGCCACACGAGAACCTTGACCTAATATTGGCTAATAAACAAGCAACTCTGGTAAACCGGTTGGTTGAGGCATTCCCAGCACACAGCAGCGGTGATGGTTCTCACACGAGCCGTACGGGCCGGGGGCAGCTTGGCAAAGGTGTCCGTGGTGCACACAGCAGAAGTGGCGTTGGAGACAGGGGTTTCATGACAATGTTGTGGACTGATTTTTCAAGTACCGCTCACACAACTGGTAATACTGCATCGATGGAAAGTGACAGGAGACAGCAGTTGTCAACTATGGTTACAAACTACTTTTCCTCCCATATCGATGTTCTCCCACACAGGTCATTCCCCTTTGACTATTGGGCCGCTAAACTGGACACCTGGCCTGAATTGGCACAATATGCCTTATAGGAGCTCGCTTGCCCAGTTGCAAGTGTGCTATCGGAAAGAGTCTTCAGTGCAGCTGGATCAATCCTGACAAAAAAAAGGACCCGTCTGTCAACCCAAAATGTGGATGATCTAACCTTCATTAAAATGAACCATGCATGGGTTTCCAAGGATTTTGTCCCACCTTCCCTTGATGACACATAGGCTGCCCGAAAAATGGCTTGCTTTGGTCCTCCTCCTATTCCGTGAACTTGACCTATTTCGCCTTTTGCAGCAGCTGAATGTCCCACATCAACATATGCCACTTTGTAAACCGCCGTAACTGGGCTGCCCCCCCATGGTCAGGGTCACCACCTAGCGCACGAAACCGTGCGAGTGCCGTTGCCCTGGACAGATGTGTAGGCCGACTCTTGGGCGCCGGCACTGGCACAGGGTCCCTCATAGTGCAATCAAGTGTCTCTGACGGTGGTGGTGCACACTCGCCGTCAGACACACCGCCGTACTATAAGGGGCCCAGTGCCAGTACCGACACCCACGAGTGTGCCCCCCTTGCTTGGGCAGGACCCCAGCATTTGCAATGTTTACCTCTCCCTGCTCCTCCGCTGTGTAGTCTGGGCTGTCAAATCCTTCACTGGGAGTGCCACTACAAATTGATTGAACTGAAAGATGATGGTTAAGATGTAGTTATGCCCTGTCCTGCTGGCCGTGCTCTAGCTCCAGATGATCATTGGCTTCCATTTCTTATGGACGTCGACTCACAATGACATGCAGTGGTGGTTTATCATCAGCTTTCACAGTTTTCCTACTCACAAACGTGTGACGTTCCGGCGAACATTTTAAAATGTGCCCTCTCATGCCAATTAAATAGAGTCGCCTACGGCCTGTGGCTTCTGTCTTTTGCACTCCAAAGTTACGTGACAGATCATGATAGCCAGTGAGCACCATGTTTACATCGCTCCCTGTGATAAAAATTTGATTGAGATGAGTAACAGTGATGGAATCAACGGAAGTGCGATACAGCAAAATGTTTTCACTGTCTCAACACACAAATTAATTGAGGGTCAGCATCGCCTATGAGAATTGTGACGGAAGTTTTTCCTGTGAATAATAATTCCTAGATTTCTGCAATCACTAGCCTTTATGTCAGTAATTGTATGCATCTCATTTCCTATTGCGGAGAGGCTGGACTGTATTACTGAGACAGAAATATATATGAAGATTTAAAAATAACACCAAAAGTATATAGTTGTGTACGCCTCAAATGCATTTCCTTTTTTCCACTTTTTAGATTGCTGTGTAATCCATACTGAGAACACGGAGATTTTACATGTTTAAACTATGCTATATATACCTGCTATCCAGTGATAAAGTACCCTTTCTCAACTTTGTACAATCTGGTCAAATCCATACTGGGCCTGAGAACATCTGAGTCTGCCTCCTGATCTATAGACATATATTTTTAATGTGTAAACTAGGCTACATATATACGTGTTATCCGGTGAAACTGTACCCTTTATAAACTTTCTACAATGTTGTTGAATCCATACTGGGCCTGAGAACAGCTGCCGAGCTGTTAAGCAAGCTACAGCACCTGTGGTTTGGACACGTAATTTTTTCAGGAATGACGGTTAGGCCTAACTCCGGAATTGCGGTTGACTTGAACTTACTGGGAAATCATCGTTCGTTCGCGGGGAATAATCTGAATCCCAGATCCCCATCACTAACGGAGTTCAGCAGGTTATCTGCACCTGTAAGCGACAAAAGCTGGTCCTTTCAGTGTAGCGTGCATGCAGCCCTGGACATGTACGGGAATGCTAGACCTGTCATTGCTCGATCTCACGTGCTAGAGCCTCGCTTATCCCTCTAGTAAGCTTGACGTGTACTGCGGGGGCATGCCGGAGTCACGGTTGTTAACGGAATAAAGCTGAGAAATCGCTAGCACAACTACAAACACACATACCACACCACACACAGAATCGACAAAGCTTTCAAAGTGTGCATCTTTTCTTTAGGTGGCATGGTTGTGGTTTCCCGGGTGGAGTCCAATTAAGCCACAGGCTCCACTCCTGGTGGTGCCCTTTTGGACATTCCTTTAAGGTTCAGCTTTGCAATCATACTGTCCCCGGAAACCAAAAACTTTGCCTTCATGGACGCTGTTTGGAGGTTCGTGGGAATAACGCCGCCCAATCAGCAGTCGGCATATAGGTCACCCTCCCAGGGCTGTGGGGTACTCGGTACCGGGCCGGTGTCAGTGGGATGTGTCACAGCAGCGGTGACCCGGACGGTGGCCCTGGGTGCCCATGTAAATGGCGTGCTATAATGGTAAAGAGTTTATATAGATAGTTTGATGCCACCTGTGGTGTTCGGCAACATAGATGTTAGGCCGACGCTGCATGCAGATCCTCTGGGACTGATGGTGTTGTGCAGCAAAGATGGTGAAGCTCCCCACAGGTGGAGCTGGAGTCCCAGGGAAGTGTAGATGTAGTGATGGGGGAAAGGCACAGGCGGTGTAGGTGCTGGTACCCAGATGTAGCGGTCCTAGAATAACTGTAGGACACCAGAGCGTGCAGTTCCAAAGCTTTTCTCACAGTCTGCAGGTTACACAGATGCCTACCTCTGTGCTGTGTCCTCCAGGTTAGGACCTCAGCCATCCTCCGGGCCCAAAATGGAAAGCTCCCTTCCAACACTCCGCCAACATGTACCTTCCTGAATGTCTCCTTTCTAGCGCTTGTGGGGGAAGCACTCACAGGACTGTGGTTCACTGAAGCGCCTCCTGTCTAACAGATGTTCCTCAGACTTTACTTGTATGGCAGACAGCTGTAGCCTTTTCCTTCTGGCTCCCACACGTCGATGCTGGGGCCTCCGAGTCTTAGTTGGGTACAGAGCATTTATAGCTGCTACTTCCCCTGGTTTCTGCTGCAGGAACGTCAGTGTCCCTACAAACTCGGAGACCGGAATCGGGACCATGCGCTCCAGCTAGGATTGAGCCTTAACTCTGCTCATCCTCCAGCTCCCCTTCTCACGTCCACACACTTCCCCTTCCCTGCACAGAGTGCCCTAACTTACCTCCTCCCGACCACAGAGAGCAGCTCCTCAGCAGTCAGGTTCAGAGGTCTCCCTGCTAGCCTGGAGTGGGAAATGTGTTGTGTGTTGGTTTCACTGCTAGAGAGATCCTTCGTTGCTCCCAAGCTTGACAACACACTCCCTAGGAGGAAGGTAATGCCACAGTGGCGACCGTACTCTTGGGGACGCCACAAGTGCACTGAGGCCCAGCCACTGCTGGATGATGCTGCTGGTACATTGACCCAGACCACTACATTCCCCTCGCACTCTACACTGCCAGAATCTGACCCAGAGGAAACTCAGGTTCCCCTTCCCACATACTATACCACCTTACACGGTGACAAAGAGGAAGGTGCAGATGAAAGTGCAGGTTCCTTGAGCAGGTGGGGGGCATACTCATGGGCGATGGCACTGGCACAGGGCACAGCATAGTACGCAAAAGTGTCTCTGCCGGTGGGAGGGCCTAAACAGCCAAGTGCAGTGAGATGGAAGATGGGGACGACAAGGAGTTCAGAGTAGTGCAGGGATTCCCTAGCAAGGAGACTTATGTAATTGTTTTCAATGTTGGGACAGCAATTTTTGGGATGCACTAAACTCTGGTGAATGATATATGGGGCCCACCATACACTGGAACATTCCAAAGGTGGACATCAGACACTGGAGCAGCATTTACAGGGCCCATTATACACTAGAGCAGTAGAAATTGGGCCCATTATATATGGAGCATTATTTGGGCCCATAAGACAGTGGAGCTTCATCCATTGGGACCAACATATACTATAGCATTATGTGGAGCTCATCATATACGGTTTGAAACATTATATGGGATCAATGATTCCATATGGAGAAATATATGGGCCTCATTACTCTGTATAGCGCACTAAGCGCTGGCCATAATACTGTATGGAGTTATATACTGTCCGTTTTTGGAGGTATTGGAGAATTTAAAATGGATATCAGTCATGAGATGTAAGAAGTGAAGTATTTTTCATTGTACTATACTGCTATTTCTCTGCCGTATCAGAGCATCATGAGTTGTGGTATGTGTTATTAGGCGCTCTTTGGCCCTGGGCCCACAAAAACCTGGAGCCAGCCCTACCCCCCACAACAGTAGCCAAATAACACCCATTTTTCCGTGCGTAGCTAGTATTATGAAGTAAATTAAGGTTGACAAGCTTAAGTAATAAGAATTGATGCTTTTGGCATTCAAATGGGCACTGTAGGTGTGTTTCCTGTCCTCCTCTCACTGCCGACTTTACTTCCCCATTGACTTACATTGGGTTTCGTGTTTCGGTCGGACCCCCGACTTTTCCCTATAGTCTGCCGATTTTGCTCGACCCGACTTTTGGAAAAGTCGGGTTTCATGAAACGAAACTCGACCCTAAAAAACCAAAAGTCGCTCAACTCTAGATACATATAAAATGTAAATTTTATTGAGTCATATTTAAAATATTTTTCGTTGTATTCGTACCATATTGGAGGATTTTTCTTAGGTTGATTTTTTCTGTTTTCACGGTCTTCCATGTTTGAATCTTGGGGCAATCTTTTGTGTTCACCGTGTGGAAGACAGGGTGGTAGGAAGGCCTCTCTGATTTTTGCGGACAGTTCCACAGGCTGCGGTACCTTGTGCAGAGAGGTACTTAAAGAATGAGATGCTGGTATAGATAAGTTCCTTAGGGGGTCAAGTTTCCAAAATGCGGTCACTTGTGGGGCATTTCCACTGTTTAGGCACATCAGGGATTTTCCAAACGCGACATGGCGTCTGATCTCAATTCCAGCCAATTTTGCGATGAAAACGTCAAACGGCACTCATTCTTTTCCGAGCTCTGCCATGCGCCTAAAGAGTGTTTTTCCCCCATATATTTGGTAGAGGCATGTTTTGGGGTTAACTTTTTCCTGATACCCTTTTGAAAATAAAAAAATAGTAAAAATTTTCATTTTAGTGAAAAAAGTTAAATGTTCATTTTTTCCTTTCACGTTCCATTAATTCCTCTGTAACACTCAAAGGGTTAATAAACTTCTTGAATGTGGTTTTGATCAGCTTGAGTGGTGCAGTTTTTAGAAAGGTGTCACTTTTGGGTATTTTCTGCCATATAGACCCCTCAAAGCGACCCCTCAAAGTTCAAATGTGAGGTGGTCACTAAAAAAATGGTTCTGCAAATTTTGTTGTAAAAATGAGAAATCGCTGGTCAACTTTTAACCCTTATAACTTCCTAACGAACAAAAAAATAGTTTCAAAAATTGTGCTGATGTAAAGTACATGTGGGAAATTTTATTTATTAACTATTTTGTGCGACATATTTCTCTGATTTAAGGGCATACAAATTTAAAGTTTGAAAATTGCTACATTTTCAAAATTTTTGCTAATTTACTCATTTCTGTGCTGGAATGCACAGGGACATGCCGTGGAACGCACGGCCATGTTCTTCAGGTGTGCTACTTCCTGTTCACTGCAGCATGGCATTACATTGGCTGTCACTCTCCAAGTCCCACCTCCTTTCCTTTTTAAAGCACATAGAATGCTATGCCCAGCCAGACCTGCGGTGGATACAGTGTCTGGAGGCACGTTTGCCCCATCTATTTGCTTTTAAGGTAACTGAGCGTTTACCTGTAATTTACAACTACACATAGTGGTATTTCTTGTATTGCTTACCATAGTGACGGCTTCTATGTCTGCATTTATCCTAGCATATCTCATAGGCTGTGGGATGGATCTCCCCAGTGAGTAGCATTCTTATGCAATATGTGCACTTCCTACCTATCACAAACTCAGCTCATTTTTTCTATATATTTCTCTTAATAGATTATGAGCACACCAAGCTATACAATAGGTATATAACCTATTGGTACGTAACTAGTACAGCACGGTACATCACGCATCCCACTTGGATGCTCATTTGTATATCTTCTCACTTATACTAGTCCTAGGATGGGTTATGCGTGGCTTCTGGCGAATATTGTCTGCATTTAATAAACCTGCTATATGTATGACCATAAAAGGTCCAATGTTTATACTTATGTTGTAATTTGTTTATTTTCTTTTAGCTTTAATTTAGTGTCTTTACCTTGTACTTATTATACTTTATTTTATTTATTTGGTTTTGTAGTAACTGAAGAAGGTCGCATTTGACCGAAACGTTTTTGTTTGCGTAATACAATAAATTTCCTTCTAATTTTATCTAAGTTGAGTGCTAGGTTCACATCTACTATATGTATGGTTTGGGAACCTAACCTTTAGCACCAATCCCTAGTTGTGCTCACGGTGTTTTTTCCTTATGGGGACAATCAGGCCTATGATTATCATAAATCCAATGCATTTGATGTCTCCTCATCAGACATGGATACCTATGACAGAGCATCTGAACCCAGGATTTTAACAAATGGGGAGGTGAAAAAGAAATGATGTTTTGATCACCTGTTATTGCATTTTAATGCAATGTTTCCGAGACCAAAAAAACTTAATTCTTGCACTTTGATTTTTTTTCGTTATGCCATTTACCAATAAGATTATGTTTTCTTATATATTGAGAGATTGGGCGATTCTGAACCCGGCAATTGCAAATATGTGTATTTTTTATTTTTCCTAATTGTTTTATTTTTAATGGGGTAAAAGGGGTGATTTGAGCTGTTAAATTTAAAAAAATCTGTATATTTTTTAATTTTTTTTTTCACTTTTTACTAGCTTCAGTAGACTCCGTGGGAGACTAGAAGCTGTGATCGTACAATCGCCTGTGCTACACATATCAGGGCTCCAGCCCTGCTATGTGTAGCTAAAATGCTCATCTACTATGAGCACCAGCCCCAGGGCGGCTCTCATAGCGATCAGGCAATTGCAACCACAGGGGTCTCCTGCAGACCTCAGCTTATCACGTCAACCCATCAGTGCCTCGCTGTCGTGTAACACATGCGCCGATGGGTGCAGCCAATGATGGGCTTCCATCACGATCATGTTAAATGCCACTCTCAGAGATTGACAGTGGCATTTAACATGTTAACAGCCACGGATGGACCGTGACTCCACATGTGGCTGTTAGGGGCACATATCAGTCAGTGAATCACCTGAGATTTAAAAAAGCTTACTACACCCCTGTATAAATTTCTCAAGAGGTGTAGATTCCAAAATGGTGTACCTTGTGAGGGAGTTTTGCTGTTTTGGCATGTCAGAGTCTCTTCAAATGTGACATGGAATCCACAATCTATTGCAGCTAAAATTACACCCCAGAAATCAGTTTGTGCGCCTACCCTTCGAAGACCTGCCATGTGCCTAAACATTAGTTTCCACCAAATATGTGGTATCCATATACTCAGCAGAAATTAGAAAACAAATTGGACCATCCATTTTCTCCTCTTGCCTTTGAGAAAATGGGAAATTTGTGGCCAAAGCAACATTTTTGCTGGAAAAATTTATTTTTTATTTTCATGGCTAAACGTTATGAAATTCTGTAAAGAACCAGTGGGTTCAAAGTACTCACCACACCTCTACATATGTTCCTTGAGGGGTTTAGTTATCAAAATTGAGATACTTGTGCAGTTTTTTAACTGTTTAGGAACATCAGGGGCTCTGTAAATGTGACAAGGCGTCCACTTTCTATTCCAGTCAATTTTGAGCTCTAAAAGTCAAATTGTGATCATTCCTTTCCAAGCCCTGCCATGCACCCCAGACATAGTTTACCACCACATATGGGGTATCTGTGCCCTCAGAAGAAATTGCACAACAAATTGTATGGTCCATTTTCTCCAAAATTTTGGGGTAAAAACAAAATTTTTGTGTAGAAAATATATTTTTTCTTTTTCATGGCTCAACATTATAAAATTCTTTGAAGCACCTGTGGGTTCAAAGTGTTCACCACATCTCTAGATAAATTTCTTGAGAGGTGTAGCTTCCAAAATTAGGTAACTTGTGGGAAGGTTTCTACTGTTTAGGCTGGGGTCATATTAGTGTATGGAATCCGATGCGAGAACATTGGATGTGATATGCTAATGACCCTTGCCTCCTGCTCTGCTGCGAGCAGGAGTCGAGTGTCATGCGACTGTGCTCCGAGTATCTCACTCAGAGAGGATCTAAGAATAGCTGAGGAGGTGGTGGAGAAAGTAATTTCTCCATCTCCCCCATTGCCGGATCAGTGTATATATCGCACAGCACTCGGATGATATCCAAGTGATGTGTGCTGTGTCACTCGCACTCATAGACTTATATGCGTGCGAGTGAGCCGAGACTCGGCATGCTGTGATTTCACTCGCACATAGAATGCAGCCAAGAAAAGAAACGGTGATGGGAGCTTGCCCCATAGATGAATACTGGTCTGAGTGCTATGCAATGTTTTATCACATAACACTCATCCATATTCATCGCTAGTGTGACGCCGGCCTTAGGCACATCATGGGCTTTGCAAACATGACATGGTGTCCTCTATTGATTCCAGACAATTTGAGGATCCAAAAGTCAAATAGTGCTCCTTCACTGCCAAGCACAGTTGTGCTCCCACACCACTTATTGGGTAGCAGTGTACTCAGGAGAAATAGCACAACAAATTTCAGGGTCCATTTTTACCTGTTACTCTTATGAAAATAAAAAATTGGGGCTAAAACAACATTTTTTACTGGAAAAATTTAATTTTTTATTTTCATGGCTCAACGTTATAAAATTCTGTGATGCACCTGCAGATTGTACGTGCGCACCACAGCTCTAGTCTAGATTCTTGAGGGGTGTTATTTAAAAAATGGAGTCATTTTGGGGGAATTTTTATTGTTTATGCACATCAGTGGCTCTGAAAGCACAACATGGCGTACGCTATCTAATCCTGCCAATTTTGTGTTGCAAAAGTCCAATGGTGCTCCTTCTCTTCTGAGCCCTTCCGTGCACAATAAGAGTAGTTTGCAAACATATATTGGGCATCGGCGCACTCAGGAGAAATTGCACAATAAATAGTAACATCAGTTTTCTCCTGTTAACCTTGAGAAAAAGTTAAATTTGGGGCAAAAGCAACATTTTTGTGGGAAAAAGTAAAATTTTCATTAATATTTTCATATTGTTTTAATTCCTGTGAAGCACCTGAAGGATTAATAAACTTCTTGAATGTGTGTTTAAGCACTTTGAGGAGTGCAGTTTTTAAAATCATGTCACTTTGGGGTATTTTCTGTCATGTAAGTCCATCAAAGTCACTTTAAATGTCATGTGGTCCCTAAAAAATTGGCTTGTAATTTTTTTTTTGAAAAATCAGAACTTGCTGATGAAGGTTTAACTCTTCTGACTTTCTAACAAAAACAATTATGCCTCATAAATTATGCTTGTGTAAAGTAGACATGTGGAAAATGTTATTTAGTAGCTATTTTGTGTGATATGACTGTTAGAGTTGGCGGAACACACCAAATAAGAAATTGTAATAAGGTGCGTTCGCAACCCGGGGTCCACTGTGCGGTGATAGAGAAACCACAGCTAGCCCAATGGTGGAGCAAAGCTGTGAGAAAACACTTAAAGCACACTAAGTTAAATGTCACTCAGTGTGCACAGAGCGTAAAGTAACAAGCTCTGTTACTCCACAAAGCGGTACTATGAAGCAAATCAAAAAGGACTATACTGTTAGACTGCACAGGCGTATAGAAAAATACTAACTGGGTTCCATATAACTTAACCCCCCAGGTAAGACTAAGCTGGTGGTTGACCCTGCTCTGACACACGATGTGCTTTAGCATGTGCGCCTGAAGACGCCCGGGCAGATGCTAAGTTCTAGCAGGAGTTCCCACCCTACACTGCCTGTCTAGACTAACACTCGCAGTGATTTTAGCGGCACACAGGATGATAAAGTAGCCACCAACACACCAAACACACATGATACTAGCGCCCAGGCATGCGTCATTGAGAGCTTTTTATACCTTGCTCAAGTCCAGACAGACAGAACCTTGCCTGTGGACCAATCTGAAGCTGCCACATCACCAGAGCACCTGACGTCCGAGCACCAATGGGTAGGCACCATATCATGGACATACTCAGTAGGGTGAAATCTGGACTTAGGCTCCAGAGCACAGCACTGCATGTGTAAACTAGTAGCAACCATAAGCTTAGCTGGAGGGTCAGCAGTAACTACACATGGAGCATGAGCCTGGGCAAGGCTCTGGGACCGAAGTCTGTGCTGAGCAGTCATCCCAGTAGCAGAGCCTGAATGGGAGACCACAGCACCAGACAAGGCTTGAGATCCATCCCATGCAGCAGGAGAATCTGGGCGCTTAACAATGACTTTCTGGTTTAAGAAAATAAAAATATTCAAAATTGCAAAATTTTGGCCAAATTTCCAATATTTTCACAAACAAATGCAAAAAATATTGACCAAAATTTATTAACAACATAAAGTACAATGTGTCATGAAAATCACTCTCAGAATCAGTGGGATATGTTGAAATGTTCCAGAGTTATCTTTATATATAAAAATGAATGTATGCATGTGTATCACCAACCAATCACAAAGCATCTTTCATTTCACCAGAGCTGTTCAAAAGAATCTGAGCTGTGATTGGTTGCTATGACCGACAGTTTTCCTTGCAAACAATGACTAAGCATCTCTCATTTCACCAGAGCTGGTTAAAAGAAGCTGAGCTGTGATTGGTTGCTATGACCAACAGTTTTCCCACTTGACAACACCTCAGCAGACACTGACATGGAGGGAGAAATATAGCATCTTCGGGAACATAAGCTCCCAGCCATTGTCTGCCCCCTGAAAGGAGCACAGAGCACATGACAGAAATGAATCCCCCCTCCTGTGCCCATATACCATCACACATCCTCCATCCTATAGGCACATCTTCCCTCTTAAAGGGATCATTGGTATGGAAGTCAGAGCAAATCCATCCAGCGCTTTGGTTTTGACACCAGGCCTCTCTTAACGGGATCCCTGGTATGAAAGTTAAGACCGTTCCTCTCAGCTCTGTGGCTCTGACTCCAGGGTCTCTTAAAGGGACCATTGGTATGGAATTTAGGGCAAATCCACTCCGTGCTTTGGTACTGATCCCAGGCCCTTCTTAAAGGGATCTCCGGTATGGAAGTCAGGGCAAATCCATCCAGTGCTTTAAATCTGACCCCAGGCTTCTCTTAAAGGGATCCCCAGTATGGAAGTCAGGGCAATTGCCTTCAAATGCTCTGGTACTGCACCCAGGCTCTCTTAAAGGGATCTCCTGCATGGAAGTTAGGGCAAATCCCTCGGCGCTCTGATTCTGACCCCACGGTTCTATTAAAGGGATCATTGGTAAGGAAGTCAGGGCAAATCCACTCAGCGCTCTGGTTCTGATGCCAGGCCTCTCTTAAAAGGGATCCCCACTATCGAAGTTAGGACCGTTCCAATCAGCGCTCTGGTTCTGACTCCAGGCTGAGGGGATGATGTGGGATATTAGTGGTAGTTGTCCGGTGGCTCTGGCTGATGGGACAATGTGGGATATTATGAGTAGTAGTCTGGTAGCTCTGGCTGACGGGATGATGTGGGATATTAGTGGTAGTTATCCGGTGGCTCTGGCTGATGGGATGATGTGGGATATTAGGGGTAGTAGTCCAGTGGCTCTGGCTGACGGGATGATGTGGAATAATGTTAGGAGTGGCGGAAGGCACTAAATAAAAATATAGATAAAGTGCCTTCGCCACTCGGGGTCCACCGTGCGGTAGATGGAGAAACCGCAGCTAAGTGACGCAGAGCAATCTGGCGGTAATGTGCACAGGGTTTAGATGGCACCCAGATGCACAAAGGAATTTCTGTTAAACGCACAGAGCCAATAAAGAAAATACAACAACGCAGAGCCTGTTCAGAACACAGGGACTCAGCGGTGCACGAGCGGTATATGGTCACCAGAGTGTTTAAAAAACGGCACTCACTCCGCCAGGACCTACCATAAACTCTCGTGGAAAACTGCGCTGCAACTGCAGACACAAACAATAGCTGCAACAGCAGCGCGGCGTGAGACTTTCTGCAAGGTAACACCGTAGTAACACAAGCGCAATGTTAGACGCTAGCAGGTGCAATAGTGGAGCAATGGCACGCTGTCGCTGGCGCTGACTACTGGCTATAACTCATTCCCACACACAGCTGTAATATCCAAGGAAGGGGGTTTCAAATGAGTCGTTCACCAGTCCATGCATCCATCCACATACACACATCAAGTATGACTATACTAGCGCATGGCGGAACAGCCATGCGCACTTTTTATAGCAAACAGGACCTTCTAAAGGTTTACAGATCTCTGAGCTGAGCCAATGGAATCTGGAGCAGTACCTGAGCACCTGACTCCTGAACTCCAATGGCCGATCGTCCCATGAGCATGCTCAGAGGAAGGAACGAAGGACAGCCTCCGGAGAGAGTTGCTGTGAAGCAATCTCCCTTGCTTTAGACAAAGAGGAGGAGACTGCAGCATGTGAGGGTCTAGATTCCTGCCTAGTAATGGCCGAAATCTGACTCCTAACATTACCCCCCTCCTAGGGCCCCCATCCCTGAACCTTCCAAGCCACCAGCCTGTGCCCAACACTGGCATAGGCCTCAGACTTGTCCGGAGGCAAGCCTGATGTCCTGGTAGGTGACAAAGAAAACCGGGACACACGGAAGGTATCAGCGGGAGCAAGATCATCAGGTCTCAAAAGGGACACCAGGGAGATGATGGGAGCGGGAGTTTCAGAAGAGCGTCGCCGTGTATCAGTGGCCGTCGCCACACTCCGTCTGGGAAGACTATCCCGAGCACAAGAGGTGCATGCCCGAATAAACCTTTTAATGTCCCGAGCCCTGTGTGGCCACCAATACGATCCGGCCAGAGACTTCGTGGTCTGCATGTAGCCACAATGGCCGTTTGCTTTGGACGCGTGTGCCCACGTGAGAATCTTAGGCCACAAGAGAGGAGGAACAGAGGTCTCGCCGACCGACTCACAATCTGACCATTGCGGGGCGCTGTCTTCCTGAGGAGCCGCGTATAGATGGTGACAACTGCATATGGACTCTTGAGCCGGGTGTGACTCAAAAACGGCGCGAGACACCTCCATGGGCTCTGGAGGTAGAACCCCTGGCTCGGGCAGCTCCAGAGGCTCAAAAAAGTTGGGAGCCGGAGTACCTGTCCGTTTGAAGTGAGCATGCTCCATACCGCGCTCCGAATAACAAAGGTCAGTACGGGAGGAGATGGATATTAACTCCTCCATAGAAGTAGGGATCTCTCTAGTAGAGAGAGCATCCTTGACGTGCTCCGCTAAACCTCTCCAAAAAAATGGAATCAGTGCCTTGTCAGACAACTCCAGCTCGGACGCCAGTGTCTGAAAATGGACGGCATACTGGCTAACCACGAGAGATCCTTGAGACAAGGCAAGCAACTGTAGAGAGGTGTCGTGTGTGACCCGTGGACCGAGAAAAACTTGCTTTATGGCTGTTAACAAGTGGGCAGCGGTCCGAATATCAGGGTCACCACGCTCCCATAAAGGCGTAGCCCATTCCAGTGCCTTGCCCGACAGTAGGGAAATAATAAAGGCCACCTTGGCCCGTTCTGCAGAGAATTGCGCAGCCAGCAGCTCCAGGTGGATTGAGCACTGGCTGATGAAACCCCTGCAAGAGGCGCCATCACCAGAATATTTATCAGGCAACGGGAGGCGGGTAACTGTCGGCGCAAGGGTGGACATGGACATACGACCTACCACGTCTGTGAGTGCCTGTACAGCAGCATCAGTGGCTTGTGAAGCTGCAAGAGCCCTTTCAAGAGTAGCCAAGCGACCCTCGAGCTGCCGCACACACTGCAGAAGTTGCTGCTGTTCTGCCATCACTAGCCAGACCCTGGCGCTAGTATAATGTTAGGAGTGGCGGAAGGCACTAAATAAAAATATAAATAAAGTGCCTTTGCCACTTGGGCGTGCAGTGGATGGAGAAACCGCAGCTAAGTGACGCAGAGCAATCTGGCGGTAATGTGCACAGGGTTTAGATGGCACCCAGATGCACAAAGGAATCTCTGTTAAACGCACAGAGCCAATAAAGAAAATACAACAACGCAGAGCTTGTTCAGAACACAGGGACTCAGCGGTGCACGAGCGGTATATGGTCACCAGAGTGGTTAAAAAACGGCACTCACTCCGCCAGGACCTACCGTAAACTCTCGTGGAAAACTGCGCTGCAACTGCAGACGCAAACAATAGCTGCAACAGCAGCGCGGCGTGAGACTAGCCGCAAGGTAACACCGCAGTAACGCAAGCGTGATGTTAGACGCTAGCAGGTGCAATAGTGGAGCAATGGCGCGCTGGCGCTGACTACTGGCTATAACTCATTCCCACACACAGCCGTAATATCCATGGAAGGGGGTTTCAAATGAGTCATTCACCAGTCCATGCATCCATCCACATACACACAGCAAGTATGACTATACTAGCGCATGGTGGAACAGCCATGCGCGCTTTTTATAGCAAACAGGACCTTCCAAATGTTTCCAGATCTCTGAGCTGAGCCAATGGAATCTGGAGCAGGACCTGAGCACCTGACTCCTGAACTTCAATGGCCGATTGTTACATGAGCAAGCTCAGAGGAAGGAACGAAGGACTTAGCCTCTGGAGAGAGTTGCTGTGAAGCAATCTCCCTTGCTTTAGACAAAGAGCAGGAGACTGCAGCACGTGAGGGTCTAGATTCCTGCCTAGTAATGGCCGAAATCTGACTCCTAACAGATATTATGGGTAGTAGTCCGGTAGCTCTGGCTGACAGGATGATGTGGGATATTATAGTGAATGTGGCTATGCTGAATGCGCAGGGCTATACACTCAGCTTTATATATATAGATAAAATCATTATAATTTGTTATAACTAGAGTTGAGCGATACCGTCCGATACTTCAAAGTATCGGATCGGAATGGATCGGCCGATCTTTAAAAAAAGTATCGGTATCGCCGATTCCGATACCGGAAGTCCCATTCAAGTCTATGGGACTTCCGGTATCGGAATAAGAAAAACCCTGTTTTTGCCTTGTACAGCCTCTCTGGGGTCTGTACGGGCCTTTCGGGGGGCTGTGCAGGCTCCGGTGGTCTGTGCCGGCCTGCCGGGGGGCTGTGCCGGCCTGCCGGTGGTCTGTGCAGGCTCCGGTGGGCTGTGCCGGCCTGCCGGGGGGCTGTGCCGGCCTGCCGGGGGGCTGTGCCGGCCTGCCGGTGGTCTGTGCAGGCTCCGGGGGGCTGTGCCGGCCTGCCGGTGGTCTGTGCAGGCTTCGGGGGTCTGTGCAGGCATCGTCCGATGGGACTACAAGTCCCATCAGGCGATGCCTGCTACCATGACAGTGATTGACACATTAGCCAATGATGGGACAGTAGTAGTCCCATCATCCGGCTAATGTGTTGAATGTAAAAAAAAAAAAAAAATTACATGCTACATACATGCTACAAACATACAACATGCATACTACATACATGCTACATTCATACTACATACTACATACATGCTACATTCATACTACATAAATACTACATACATACTACATATATACTACATGCATGCTACATACATACAACATGCATACTACATACATGCTACATTCATACTACATAAATACTACATGCAACATATATACTACATACATACTACATATATACTACATGCATGCTACATACATACTGCATGCTACATACATACTACATGCTACATACATACCACATATACTACATACATACTACATGCATGCTACATACATACCACATACATACTACATACATACTACATGCATGCTACATGCATGCTACATACATAACACATATATACTACATGCATGCTACATACATACTACATGCTACATACATACCACATACATACTATATGCATGCTACATACATACTACATGCATGCTACATACATACTACATGCTACATACTACATATATACTACATGCATGCTACATACATACTACATGCTACATACATACTACATATATACTACATGCATGCTACATACATACTACATGCTACATACATACTACATATATACTACATGCATGCTACATACATACTACATGCTACATACATACTACATATATACTACATGCATGCTACATACATACTACATGCTACATACATACTACATATATACTACATGCATGCTACATACATACTACATACATACTACATGCATGCTACATACATACCACATGCTACATACATACCACATACATACTACATATATACTACATGCATGCTACATACATACTGCATGCTACATGCATGCTACATACATACTACATACATACTACATGCTACATACATACCACATATATACTACATACATACAATACATTCATACAATACATACATAGACATACAGTACATATAACATAGAGTAACATACTTACCAATACTTGTCACATTGTTCCCCGAAGCCATTGTCTTTTCCGGAATAAATATTAACATAATAAACCACAAAAATACTCACCCACGATCCGAAGCAGTCCACGAGTGTGTCCCACGACGATCTTGGGTAGAGAACTGCAGCATCAGCTGATGCTGCCGTTCTCTACGGGCTGCAGGAATCCAATGACGGAAGGTAGGTATCCTTCCGCACTGTATTCCTCCGCCACTTAAAAAAAAAAAAAGTCCCTAGTCTCACTTTATGCCATTGCTGTGTGGGAAATTCCCACGCAGCAATGGCATAAAGTGAGACTAGGGACTTTTTTTTTTTAAGTGGCGGAGGAATACAGTGCGGAAGGATACCTACCTTCCGTCATTGGATTCCTGCAGCCCGTAGAGAACGGCAGCATCATCTGATGCTGCAGTTCTCTACCCAAGATCGTCGTGGGACACACTCGTGGACTGCTTCGGATCGTGGGTGAGTATTTTTGTGGTTTGTTATGTTAATATTTATTCCGGAAAAGACAATGGCTTCGGGGAACAATGTGACAAGTATTGGTAAGTATGTTACTCTATGTTATATGTACTGTATGTCTATGTATGTATTGTATGAATGTATTGTATGTATGTAGTATATATGTGGTATGTATGTAGCATGTAGTATGTATGTAGTATGTATGTAGCATGCATGTAGCATGCAGTATGTATGTAGCATGCATGTAGTATATATGTAGTATGTATGTAGTATGTATGTAGTATATATGTAGTATGTATGTAGCATGTATGTAGTATGTATGTGGTATGTATGTAGCATGTAGTATGTATGTAGCATGCATGTAGTATATATGTTGTATGTATGTAGCATGTAGTATGTATGTAGCATGTAGTATGTATGTAGCATGCATGTAGTATGTATGTAGTATGTATGTGGTATGTATGTAGCATGCAGTATGTATGTAGCATGTATGTAGTATATATGTAGTATGTATGTAGTATATATGTAGTATGTATGTAGCATGTAGTATGTATGTAGCATGTAGTATGTATGTAGTATATATGTAGTATGTATGTAGCATGTAGTATGTATGTAGCATGCATGTAGTATATATGTTGTATGTATGTAGCATGTAGTATGTATGTAGCATGTAGTATGTATGTAGCATGCATGTAGTATGTATGTAGCATGTAATTTTTTTTTTTATTTTTTTTTACATTCAACACATTAGCCGGATGATGGGACTACTACTGTCCCATCATTCGCTAATGTGTCAATCACTGTCATGGTAGCAGGCATCGCCAGATGGGACTTGTAGTCCCATCGGACGATGCTTGCACAGACCCCCGGACATCAGCACAGCCCCCCGGCAGGCCGGCACAGCCCCCCAGCAGGCCGGTACAGACCCCCACAGGGTGCACAGACCACCGGCAGGCCGGCACAGCCCCCCGGCAGGCCGGTACAGACCCCCACAGGGTGCACAGACCACCGGCAGGCCGGCACAGCCCCCCGGCAGGCCGGTACAGACCCCGGGCAGTCCACACATCCCCCCGGCAGGCCGGCAGAGACCCCCGGAAGGCCCGAAATGACGGCGCATCATGATGCGCACACACCGCGCATCATGATGACGTCAGGCTGTCAATCAACTTTGAACTTCCGATTCCGATGCCGATTTCCGATATTGAAAAAATATCGGAAGTCGGTATCGGAATTCCGATACAGCAAGTATCGGCCGATACCCGATACTTGCGGTATCGGAATGCTCAACACTAGTTATAACTAATCGTAATTAGTTACTATGCCCGGGCAGCACCAGGCTCTGCAGCTAGTTGACTCATAAAGTAGCACTGATTAGAATTGTAAAATTTGAAAGGAAGGTGAAAACAGGCTTGGGGTTGAAAGGGTTAATCTGGTTATGACCATAAAATAAATTCCTTTCCAGAGGTAGCCAACAAACCTTTCTTACTTAAAGGTTTAAATCTATATCCTTATAACTCTTTGAAAGGAGACATTTCCTCTTTCTTCAAAACCAAACCCTATGAAGTTAGGAAAAGACATTGATAATAATATGATACCACCTTCAAAACTGCTATGTATTTTAATAAGTGTCTTAGCTATAATCTCACCAAGTAGGTTTAATAAGCTTCAAAACCAGACTCTCATATTTATTTAGAGTACCTCGTTTGTGTATTGAGAGAAAACTTTGGATGGCTAGGTAAACACTGTTTAAACATAAATATGAAGGCGGGTTAGGGTCTCAAATACAACCAGATAGTATAATTCCTCCATTTTAAAACTAAGTCCAATATGGGTAACAACACTTATTTTATCTGACCTGAGATAGAAAAGGCTCAACATAATAAAACACTACTCTACTCTCCTCTCTTTTCGAGTTGCACTTGACTGAACCAAACCTTCCCCTACCTCACTTCCCTATCTTTAAAGCTTGAATTATAGTTTGTAAGTCCTAGCTACACTCTTTAAAAGCATTTTCTCTGAAAGTTAAACTCCCAATCCTTTTAAATGTAGTTGAAATCATAATATCAAGTCTAAACCTTGCCTTGTGAAGACAGAGGAGCATTACCCTTATAAAATATTCATATGAGGAGGATACTCTACTACCCTTTAACTTTTTGATGACAAATATAAAATCTCAAGTTCTGAACTTTTTAAATTGTTACAACTTTTCATTATTTGTCAACTAGGAATGTAACCTTAATTGCTGTGATCAAAGAGATTTCCAATTTAATTATTAGTCCTTCTAAGTTTATGTTTCATACTCTACCAAAGCACTAAGAATGATACAAAACTTCAAAGGTTAGTCAATATATAGAATAGGGAGAGGGATTTAAAGAGAACCTGCCAACACTATTTTGCTTGTTAAAGGAAAAGCATGTCCACGCTGGTGCTGTTGTACAGATTAAATACTGTAGACAACTTTACAGTTCATAGTTATTCTTTAATCAGCATTTAAAGTTTTGGTGTAATAAGCTTTAAATGTATAAGGGCAGGACTGAAGGTAGGTTCTTCAGCTCCTGCCTCAGATCATTCACCTGCATGTGGTGTATGTTTCTGCCTTCTGTTTGAAAGTTCGCATCATCCTTATTGTAGGCAGCACATGCGCAGATAGAGATCACCGGTCAATGGCAAGCCAAGATCTCAACCTGCACATGTGCCGCCACTGGCGCCATTTTACTGAAGAAAGATAAAATGACATTCTGCGCATGCGCCATCAACAGTAAAATTATCTATTAAATTTGTATTACAGTGCCATTGTGGTCATGGCTTTACTTTAACATACAAAATCATGCTGAGAAGATCTATTTAAACATTTCTCACTCCTTACATCAATGGGCTGCAATAATTAATCGCTATGATTAAATGGGGTCATGCATCTTCTCTATGTGCTTCCTGACAGGAGACCCATTATAAATTATTATCAAGTTGTCATTTTACTTTCTATGAACTCTATAAGGCCTTCCCTTTGCTTTAGAAGTTGCAAAAAACAACATGGTCATCATGTTCAACATAGTTTGGATAGTCCAATGCTTCCTTTTCCATGGCATGTGTGTCACAACAACTCAAAAATCATCTCAAAAATCATTTATGAGTTTTCTTTAATGACTGGGTTGGCTCTTTTATCACTTAGGACAGAATAATTTTAGATTAAATATAAATTAGAGATGAATGGATCATTTGAAATTCGAGTTCACCAAAAATTTGATTTACAGCGAATAAATTCACATGAATCTCAATACTGGAAACATCAGAAAATACACATAGGACAGAAAGAGAGAGAGAGGACCCTGCTAACCATAAGAACTTACACTCTACAGAAGAGAGGACCCCGCTGACCATAGGAGCATAGTTTCTACAGGGGAGAGGCAAAGAGAACCCGGCTGATCATAAGTGCTTACACTCTTGAAAAAGTGAGAGAACCTCATTGACCATAAGTGCCTACACTCTACAGAAGAGAATGACTTAGCTAGAGACTCTGGAGATGGTACAAGCTTTGCTCCACTAGCAACCGCTGATCTGTAATGGGTCAAATACTGATCCTTTTGCATAAGGTATGATAATACGTAAAATGTTATAGCTGCAGAGCATTATAAAAATGCCCACGTGGCCACACAAAAACACGCTCTCTTTAATACTTCAGCAATGTGGGAAATGGTGACAGGCATTTTTTTGCAAATTATGAATTAAATTTCCAAGTGTTCGAATTTGAGTGAAACCGTTAATTTCCGAAAATTCAACTCAAACTTCACAGATTGATCTTTTCTTCTGTAATATAGATATATAGTTTGTCATGTTTTGATTGCTGATAAAATATTAATTGTCTCTAAATGACAGTTGCCTAAACTTTTACTCCTAACAAAGCTTATCAACAAAACTTTGATTCATTTCTGTTTTGTGATTACTTTTGCCAACAGAAAAAAACGCATTTATTAATTTCAGAGAAAGAGGACTCTATTTCCACAAATTTCAGTTATTAACTCTATTACTTCTTACTTTTAGCATTTCTCTCCTTGTGAGTGCATGTTATTTTTGTATCTTGTTATAGTTACACCTGAATTGATGTCTTCCTTTTCTCCCTGACTTTGTCAATCCTCCTTTCCCTCCGATCATTTCCTTACCCCTCCATAGGCTTATCACTGTTCCTCCGTTTATTCCTTTCCTTCCCTTGGTTTTATAAGACCCAATCAAAGCACATAAAATTTAGTGAAAATGAAAGACTAAAATATGTAATGGAATGTCACAGGATCCACATATTCATCTTATGGTAACTTTAGTTTGCTGGTATATTTTTTGTAAGTATTTTTATCCAATTGAATATATTGCTTGAAAACATTCTGTTCTCTGACACATTTAATTTAAAGTCGGTCATGGGCAAAAGTCACTGCATAATACTGTGTTCATGTTATTTGATGCACTTGTTAAAGTAGCAGAAGTTCATGTCCCAAAGCATAGACATAGATTATAATCTGCTGGGGGCTCTTGTTGCATGGATCAATGAATTTATATTTATTTCTAGTCATGCTGAAAGTTACTATAAAAAATTTTAAGGTATATCTAAATTGTAAATTACCATATCATACTAATGTTATTTTAAATTTCATGCATTATTCTTTGCATGAGAACCATGCTAAAAAAATAAATGTAAAATGAATATGTTTTGGACTTAGATACTAAGCTTTAGGTCTCATGAGCAATTATTAATAGAAAAATAAGTCAGAAATGGATTGTATATTTTGCCATAAATCCTGTTATCCTATGTCTTAAAAAATATGTAGTTAAGTTGAGAACATACTTTAATAATCAATGTATTAATTTACATATTCTATATCTTTATCATGCAAAGAAATTTGATTAAGTATTTTTGGATGGATGTTATTGGGAAAGCGAAACGTGATTTCCATCTAAAGTCCATAATAGGTGATAATGTTTGAAGCATACTTACAATTTCACAAGAATATTATTGAAGTGCAGGACATTGAAGTACAGTGCTGTGCAAATTAATTGGGACAATGCATTTTTTAAGTAAAATCGTAAGATGGTTACCTGTCAGTGATTCAAACCGGTTTTAACTGCTTTGAACAGGTGACATTGAAGGGTTAATGGTTTGCCTTTAATTGCCTTTTGCCTTTAACTGATAGAATTTATTCTCATGACGCAGCAGTCTGTCAGTCTCCTCTTCAAGGAAACTATGCTTCTTATCATATATGTTTCAATAGTCAGCCACAAAGTGTTCTGGGTACATTGTAAACAAGGTATGACCCCGGGTTATGGTGGGGGTTACAGGTTACATGAGCTGCATAGTTACATTTGTTGTAAATGGTATAAAATATTGTCTTGTGTTTTATTATGTCAGATAAAGTAATTTGCCTATGACCTTTGTGCAGTCTCCTTTGTCTCCAAGCGCTTGTCAATTATGGGTGTAACCTCCTATTTTGGCCTCACTGGTCATCTGGTATGCCTGACTTTGGGCCAGAATGAAAACAGCTACAACAGTTTTGACGACAGAACACGGGACCATGGTAACCAGCCTATTCGAAATCCGTATGTGGGAGCTTCCTGGGAGATTGGACATGCAAAATCCAGCAGCTGCAGTAAGGTGAGAAATTTTATTCTTACACATGTTTTGCACTTGCAATCTCTCTGGATCTCTCCATATCTCTAGGTAAAGGCTGTACAACACGGTTCAAAAGAACCTACATCACCAGTGAGTATGTCCGCATGAGAGTTGAATAATAGAGTAATAAGATAATAATTGTCATCTGTAATTATCTGTCAATATACTAACTGGTTGTGTACTGTGTAGCAAAGAGCTGATATAGACTCTGTGCAGTGTTGTTATTTTGGTCATTTTGGATTGGCAGTAAATCATATGAGGCTGTATTTTGTATAGGGCTGCAGGTTTTGGTTTTTGCTGTTCTTGTTGTTTAAGAAGTTGGCTTTGGTGTTCTCAGAGTGTCGGTGGACACTGCTGTTGTATCATAAGTTGTGTTAATTCCAAAGTGCAAAATAGGCAGGCTGTGTGAATCCTTTTATGTATGTCTATGAGAACCTCTGAATGACATGAGAGGTCAGTGATTGAGTATAAGGGATATAAATAAGTCTCTGATTGATGAGGGGTTCCATTAGGTGTGGCCTTCTGTATGTGACAGAGGGCATTATTATAGTCACTTTGAGTTGAATCAGGCGGAGTGATTGAGATAAGGGATTTTGTTCTCTTCTTTTTGTAAAATCAACTGACCACTGAAAAGTGAAAGGAAAGAAAAAAAATAAAAAAAATCCCTGAGTGAGCACATATGAATGAATCATCACACATCATTTTGTGTCAAGAGATTGTTACCTTTCCAGTTCATGTGGGAGATCCCAGACAGATGCGTTATAGATATTTCAAATCTACATCTGAGACTGAATCGATTGAGTAATGATACAGCTCGTGTTATATGTGGCATGACATTGGAAAGTTTCCTGGATGCATTTGGCCAGAAAAGGGCAAGGTTTGGTAACGCACATAATACAGTTATTCCATGATTTGAGGGGTTTGTAGAAATTGATTTTGATTAGGTCTAAGAACTGCTGCATGCTGTTAAGCCCCCGTTACACACTGCGATATCGCTAGCAATATTGTTGTAAAGTCACCGATTTTGTGATGCTACAGCGATATTACTAGCGATATCGCTGCATGTGATACTTACCTCCGACCGGCTCCCCCGCTGGTTATCGCTGATCGCGCGAGAAGCTGCTGGACCATTCCTCGTCGGTCACTTCCTGCGGCGCTTCCTGCTGTGACGACGAGCGACGCGTGGACGCGGGCGGGAGGAGGCAGGATCGCTGCGTCTGACAGGTAAATAGTGATCCCCATCCCCTGCGATGTCGCTGGTGAGATCTGCCTGAGTGGCAGCTCAATAGCGACCACCCAGCAATTCAGCAGCGATCCTGACCGCGTCATATCGCTGGTCGGGATCGCTGGTGAGTTGCTAGGTGTAACGGTACCCTTACTGTGTGAAGGACACTAAATTTCTAAAATTCTGATGGGAGGGGTGAATGAAACCACTGCACAATTGCTTGTGTTTCTCCTCTCCTCTCCATTCTTATCTCTGCTGAGTGTTTAATGGGAGGGGGCATGGAGCTGCGCTCAAGATTCTCTGTATTTCTGTCCTTGGTGTAATGCTTGCTAGGAGATTTGTGCATTTTAAAGCAACAGTACTTAATGGAAGTGGAATTAAATTTTGTAAGTTGAAGTTGGAAGTTGAAAGTAAAATATGGTGCCTATTTTAGTGGAAATTTGTGAAAGATTGTTTGATCTTCAGTGTGATTGAAAGATTGGTAAAAGATTCACCTGCTTAAAATTGAGTGATTGATATGTAGCTAATTGTGGATCAACAAAGGAGGTAGCCAACTGTACGGCTGATCTAGTAGGTTAGAGGCCTATCACATCTGGGCCTTCTTGCTTTAGTCAGCAGGTTTTTTTGTTGTGGGTGAGAGGCAAGGGCAAGGAGCCTTCCGGCTACACCTTGGCAAGCTCGCTCTGACTTGCGTGTGGCCTGTAAGACAAGGTCCAGGCACACTAGAAGGGCATTTCAGAATAAAGGTGAGCTGTCGGGAGAATAAGTTGAAGCCATGGGCAACTTGTTCTGTGTACAGTCGGTGCCCCCAATGGGATCCAAGACAGCTATGCAGACTGTAAAAGACAGAGAAAAAAGGAAGCAGTAAAAGATGTGGGACCAATATTGAAAAAGGCAAAAATGCCAGAGTGTGAATGTTTGGATGTGCAAAAAAAGGCACAGACAAGGGAAGAAAATAGCAAGTGAATAAATGATATTTGAGAATGTGCAGCAGTATGGAAGTAAGGTGTATTATGAATGTTTTGATTGACAAAGTTTAACCAGAGACCCAGACAAAACAGATGGACTTGTAAACACTGTGGTTAGATTCAGACAAACTGAATAGCTACTCGTGTGACCTGTGCTACCTACCTAAGCGAGTTGCGCTAAATCCTGTCCGGACAAGATCATATGTAGTGACTAGAGATGAGCGAGTATACGCGTTAGGATTCGGTACTCAGAGAGTAATGCGATACTTGCGGTACTCGAATCCTGGCGAGTATTTCACTACTCGCCTCACAATATTCGGCACAGCCCGCACAGTCCCCGGACAACCCAGCATAGTCCCCGGACAATACATGTACAGCCTGGTACAGTCCCGCACAGCCCGGCACAGTCCCCGCACAGTACCTGCACAGCCCAGCACAGTCCTGCACAGCCCAGCATAGTCCTGCACAGCCCAGCACAGTCCCGCATAGCCCTGTGTTGTGAATTCTCTTGATCTGACTTCTGAGTCGGGGCTCCCTCTGGTGGTTACTGTGGGTAGTGAAGCTGGCCGTGTTGACAGAATTTTGCCACCTGATGACGATGATTGGAAATCAGGGGTTACTGACTGGGGGATATAAGTGAGCTGGCTTCCCTCAGTTGCTGCTGGTGATTGGTTCTTCCTGCGCATTTTGAGGTCTGCTGCCTGATCCTGCATTTTTCAGTTAAGTTGTTCATTTCTTAATCCGTTGCATCTGATCTGGTTTTGTCTCTTTCTGCTTTGCTGTGAGGGTTCAGCATGCTCCCTGCTGGGGCAGTGCTGGACCCCGCTCCATATGTTACAGCTTGTGTCAGTTTGTTCAGTCCCCTGTTATATAAGTCTCTTTACTTTGCTGCCAGTTAACACCAGAATGCTGATATAGTGGGGGAGAGGTCGCGAGACCTCAGTGTTTTTTGTATATCAGACGTGTTGAATTTTTTAGGGTTTTTGCGTGATTGCAGACAGTGTCTTTCCTCTGCTATCCTATCTAGACAGTTTGTGCCCCATCATTCGCTCAGTATATTTTCTGCTTGTATTTGTGCCTCATCTTGTCTCACCGACAATATATGTTTGGGGGCTATCTATTTCTTTGGGGTTCTACTATGAGGCAGTTTAGATTTCACCCTTCTTGCTTTTGGCTTAGTTAGTTCTCTGGCTGTGCCGAGGCATCTAGGGCATTGTAGGTACGCCCCACGGCTACTGCTAGTTGTGTTAGGATTAGGAGTCTGCAATCCGCTGACTTACCAACCTTTCTTGTTTCCTGGTGGCCTAGCCTATTCCTACTATCCTCCTCGGTGACCTATTCATAACAGCACTGCACAGTCCCTGCACAGCCCAGCACAGTCCTGCACAGTCTCACACAGCCCTGCACAGTCCCTGCACAGCCCAGCACAGTGCCGCACAGCCCAGCACAGTCCCGCAAAGCCCAGCACAGTCCCCACACAGTACCTGCCCAGCCCAGCACAGTCCCGCACAGCCCTGCACAGTCCCCGCACAGTTACAGCTGAAATGGGCAGACATGGGGTACAGTCGCATAAACCCACTTGATGTTAAAATACTGGTGAATGCATTCATTAATGGTTTGAACAAAGACTTACGAGACGCAGTACAAACAGCCAGACCTGAAGGGAGACATGTAGATCCAAAATACCTCCTTAAGATAGCTAAAGTAGTTGAACAAACAAGGACGATAAGATAACCTGTCATGTATGCTGGAACACAAGGAAAACAGTGGAGACGTAGTAGGGGACCAAGGGACCTAGAAACAGTGAGGTGCTGGTATTGGTTAGGAAATGGACATTACGCTAGTCACTGCAAAAACCCTACTAATGAGACTAAGACGACAGATCTTTCACCTCCTTCACCTTCAGATTAGGAAACTGGCAGTGACAAATGTGTACCCTTTTCTTGTCCCCTCCAAACCTGGTCTTGCCTTGATGACCACCATAACAATACCGGGGGGGGGAAAGGCAGAATTTTTAATTGACACTGAGGTACACAAAGACTTGATAATGACAGCCATGATTACTAACGAGATTGTGGAATGTGTGTGGGAGGGGTAGAGGGACAATTGACTAAAGCCCCAATGCCTAAACAAATAAGACTAAAATTACGAGATAGACAAGAGGTGCTTACAAAACTTATTGTTAGTGACAATACCCCTATGAATTTACTGTCATGATTAAATTGAAAGAAGAAACCACTCCTCCTTGTTTAAAGCAATACCCCTTGAGCCTAGCCAAATCAATGGCCCTGAGCAGGGATATTAAAGAGGCAGGGGTTCTGGAGCAAAGATCTTCCCCCTGCAACACCCCTTTGTATCCCATTAGGAAAAAAGGACCCAAGGGTTCCCCTGACACTTACAGAATGGTTCATGACTTAAGGGCTATTAATGATGTTACAGAGAGTGTGACCTCAATTGTCCCTAATCCACACACATCTGTCACAGATCCCAGTGATGTAAAAATGTTTTACAGTTATTGATATGGCGAATGCATTTTTCTCTGTACCCCTGCACCCTGACTGTCAGTATCTTTTTCTTTTACTCATAAAGATAAACAATAATGTTCTACATCCTCCCACAAGGGGGAAAGAAATCCCCTGCCACCTACTGAGCAGCAATGGCAGGGATCCTTGAGTAGTGGCAACCACCTCATCTGCAGATTTTAATATAACAGTAAATGATTGACCTCTTGCTCTTCTGCCCGAACCAGTTGTCCTGCAGGGAAGCTTCTTATAAATGGGTCACCGAGGAGAAAAAAGCACAACAAGCTAAGCCACAGAAAACTAGAGAGGTTGGTAACTATGCAGATTGCAGATCCCTGATCTTACAACACAACTAGCAGTAGCCGTGGAGCATGCCTACGATGTTCCAAGATGCCTCGTCACGGCCGGAGGACTAAATAAGCCTAAAGCAAGAAAAGGGAAAACTAACTGCCCCAGAGCAGACCCCAAAGGAATATATAGGCCCCACACATGTATTGACGGTGAAACAAGATGAAGGCACAAACACAGGCAGGAAAATAGGCTGAGCAAATGATGGGGCACAAACTAACTAGACAGGAAAGGAAAGGAAAGACACTGTCTGCAACCTGCAAAAAACCCTACAAAAATCATGTCCAACACTTCTGATAGCAAAATTAACCCTGAAGTCACTAGACTTCTCCCACTAAATCAGCACTCTGAAATATTCTGAGGCAGAGCAAAAAGAGACCGAACTAATAAGGGACAAAAAGCCAATTGGCAAAATACTGATAAATAAGAGTGGAAATTCAGCACAGCCCCCAGCAGGGGCTGGCTGACCACACCAAAAAACTGAATAGACCAACAAAATCAACTGTGAACATTAGCAGAAAAACTTAGCTTTAGATGACTGGAACAGAGCTGAAAACCAAGAACTGACAAGCCAGAAGGAATCACCAGCAACTGAATAGGGAGTCGGCTGTCTTAAATCCAATCTGAGATTCCTGAGGTCCAATCGTCATCCTCATTCTCAGGTGGCAGAACTCCACCGATCAAATCAGCCTCACTACCTCCTGTTACCACCAGAGGGAGTCTGGAAGGAGAACTCACAACTGGTAAACCAGAGAATGAACTCACAACAGTACCCCCCCTTGATGAAGGGTCACCGAACCCTCATCCACGCCACCAGGCCAATCAGGATGGGCCCGGTGAAAGGCACGAACCAATCTATTGGCATGAATATCGGAGGCAGAGACCCAAGAATTATCCTCCTAACCATAACCCTTCCATTTGACCAAATACTGGAGTCTCCGTCTAACCAAACGAGAATCCAATATTTTCTCTACCTCATATTCCACATTGCCTTCAACCAACACAGGGTCAGGAGGTACTGCCATAGGAACCACTGGCTCAACAAACCTCTTCAACAGAGATTTGTGAAATACGTTATGGATCTTGAACATAACTGGAAGAGCCAATCGAAACGAAACAGGATTAAGAATTTCCAAAATCTTATAAGGACCAATAAATCTTGGCTTAAATTTAGGAGATGCAACCTTCATAGGAATATTCTTAGACGACTACCAAACCATATCACCCACTTTAAACCGGGGACCAATGGTCCTATGCCGGTTGGAAAATCGCTGGGCCTTTTCCTGAGAGAGTAACAACTTATCCACCACTTGGTCCCATATCTGCTGCATTCTCTTAACCACAGTGTCCACACCTGGGCAGGATGAAGATTCCACTTGCCCTGAAGAGAATCGAGGATGAAACCCAAAATTACAGAAAAAGGGTGACATCAAAGTGGCAGAACTAGCTCTATTGTTCAGTGCGAATTCGGCCAAGGGCAAAAATGAGACCCAATCATCCTGATCAGCAGATATAAAACATCTCAAATAAGACTCCAAGGTCTGGTTTGTTCTCTCAGTCTGTCCATTGGTCTGGGGATGAAACGCAGAGGAGAAGGAAAACTGAATTCTCAGATTGGAACAAAAGGCTTTCCAGAATCTGGAAACAAACTGGACTCCTCTGTCGGACACAATATTCTCAGGAATCCCATGTAACCGAACCACCTGTTGTAAAAACAAGGGCACCAACTCAGCGGAAGATTGCAACTTTGGGAGTGGTACAAGATGGACCATCTTCGAAAATCTATCACAAATCACCCAGATAGCAGTCATTCTCTGAGAGACAGGAAGATCAGAAATAAAATCCATTGAGATATGGGTCCATGGCCTCTTGGGCACCGGCAAGGGCATCAGCAACCCACTAGGACGAGAACAGGGTTTAGACCGAGAACAAGTCACACAGGACTGTACAAAATTCCTGACGTCACGAGATAAGGCAGGCCACCAAAAGGACCGACTCACCAAATATCTGGTACCAAAAATAACTGGATGACCAGCCAATGCGGAGCAATGAATTTCAGACATCACTCTCTTTCTCCATTGGTCAGGAACATACAATTTTCCCATAGGGCAACGCTCAAGTTAATCCTCCTGAAATTTCTCCAGGGCGTATCTCAAATCGGGCGAAATGGCAGAAAGAACTACCCCCTCACCTAGGATGGTAGTAGGCTCGGTCACACTAAGAGAATCAGCAAAGAAACTCCTAGAAAGGGCGTCTGCCTTAACATTCTTAGTGCTCAGAAGAAAAAAGACCACAAAATTAAAACGCGTGAAAAACAAGGCCCATCTACCCTGTCTAGGATTCAAGCGTTTGGCCGACTCCAGATAAATCAGATTCTTGTGATCGGTGAGGACCACAAATTGATGTCTAGCTCCCTCCAACCAATGTCTCCACTCCTCAAATGCCCATTTCATGCCAACAATTCCCGATACCCCACGTCATAGTTGTGTTCAGATGGGGAAAACTTTCGAGAAAAGAAGGCACAGGGATTCATTTTAGAAGTCACAGGGTCTTTTTGGGACAAAACAGCTCCTGCACCAATCTCAGAAGTATCTACCTCCATCTGAAATGGAAGTGAGACATCAGGTTACCGTAAAACCGGAGCTGAAGTAAATCTCTGCTTAAGCTCCTGAAATGCTAAGATAGCCTCAGGAGACCAATTCAGCACATCAGCGGCCTTCTTGGTCAGATCAGTCAGTGGTTTGACAATACCAGAAAAATTACCTATAAATTTACGATAGAAATTAGCAAAACCCAAAAACTTCTGGAGGGCCCTCAAAGAAGTAGGCTGAACCCAATCATAAATGGCCTGTACCTTGGCCGGGTCCATTTCAATAGTCGAGGGAGATAAGATAAATCCCAAAAATGAAATCCTCTGTACACCAAAGAGGCATTTCGATCCCTTAACAAACAGGGAATTCTCCCTCAAAATCCGGAACACAGTCCGGACGTGTTCCACATGAGAATCCCAATCACCAGAAAAAATCAAAATATCATCCAGATAGATGATCAAAAACTTATCCACAAGGTCATGGAAAATATCATTCATAAAGGACTGGAAGACAGAAGGGGCATTAGTGAGCCCAAAAGGCATCACCAGGTACTCAAAATGTCCCTCCGGAGTATTAAACGCCGTCTTCCATTCATCCCGTGCTTGATGCGAATAAGATTATACACCCCCCTGAGGTCAAGCTTAGTAAACCAGCAGGCACTTTTAACTCTGGAGAATAAATCAGACATCAGAGGTAACGGGTACTGATATTTAACCGTCATCTTGTTAAGGGAACGGTAATCAATACACGGTCTTAATGAACCATCTTTCTTGGCCACAAAAAAAACCCCAGCACCTAAAGGTGACGAGGATGGTCTAATATGACCCTTCTCCAATGACTCCTTAATATAGGATCGCATAGCATCATGTTCGGGTACTGATAAGTTGAAAAGCCGACCCTTGGGAAATTTACACCCAGGCATCCACTCAATTGCACAGTCATAATTCCTATGAGGAGGCAAAGACGCAGACTTGCTCTCACTAAATACCTCAGAAAAATCGGCTAGTTAATCAGGAATATCATGAGACTGAGGAGAGGTGGAGAAAACAGGAGCGTCCCTAAGAACACACTGACAACCCCAACTCACCACAGACCCAGATATCCAATCCAAAACTGGATTATGAGTTTGCAACCAAGGAAAACCCAGAACAATAGTATCATGCAGATTATGCAGCACCAAAAATTTACAATTTTCTTGGTGGTCTGGGGCAACTCGCATTGTCACCTGGGTCCAAAACTGAGGTTTATTCTCCGCCAAAGGAGTAGTATCAAATCAATACCCCTCAAAGGAATAGGCGTCCTTGGCGGCGTCATGGAAAAACCACAACGTTTAGCAAAGTACAAATCCATCAGATTCAACGCTGCTCCTAAATCCACAAAAGCCTTCATGGAAAACGTGGATAAGGAGCAGATCAGAGTAATTGCCAAAAGAAACTTAGGTTGTATACTGCCCACAGCAAATGTGTGTGCAAAACGTTTCTCTCGTTTTGGGCAGACAGAAATAATATGAGAGGCGTCTCCACAGAAAAAACACAGCTTATTACGCCTTCTAAACTCCTGACATTGTGCCCTAGACAAAGCCCCATCACATTGCATAGGTTCAGACGTTTGTTCAAAAGGTGGCAGCGCCTGCCGTGTAGTTTTACGTTCACGTAAACACCGATCAACTTGAATGGCTAATGACATAGAATCATCCAGACCAGAGGGAACAGGAAATCCCACCATAACATATTTTACGGTCTCTGATAAACACTTCCGAAAGAGGGCTGCCAATGCACTATCATTCCATGTAGTAAGGACCGCTCACTTTCAGAATTTTTGACAGTATATCTCTGCAGAATCCTGACCCTGGTTTAATGCCAACAGGGTTCTCTCAGCTTGATCAACAGCATTAGGTTCATCATACAACAACCCCAAGGCTTGAAAAAATGCATCCACATTAGTCAGAATAGGATTTTCAGGTGTCAAAGAAAAATCACAATCCTGGGGATCGCCGCCCAGCAAGGAGATGACAATTTTAACCTGCTGCACAGAGCTCCCCGATGAGTTAGGCTTCAAGGCCAGAAATAATTTACAATTATTCTTAAAATTCAGAAATTTAGACCGATCCCCAGAAAACACATCAGGAGTAGGGATCTTAGGTTTAGCAGCACGTGACTGAATGAAGTAGGTGGAAATTCCCTGCACTTCAGCAGCCAGCTGCTCCACACGATCAGACAATTGCTTAATCTCCATTAGGAACAAGACAAAAAAATCCTCCTACGGCCCCAGAGAAAAAAGAGGAAAAAATATAAAAAAAAAAAATTCTGACACTTTTTTTTTTTTTTTAACAACTTTTTCCTGCTTTTGAGTACCCTAGAATCTGCGGTATGGCTGGTGATTCTGTTATGAATGGGTCACCGAGGAGAAAAAAGCACAACAAGCTACGTCACAGAAAACAAGAGAGGTTGGTAACTATGCATATTGCAGATCCCTGATCTTACAACACAACTAGCAGTAGCCGTGGAGTGTGCCTAAGATGTACCTAGACGCCTTGTCATGGCCGGAGGACTAAATAAGCCTAAAGCAAGAAAAGGGAAAACTAACTGCCCCAGAGCAGCCCCCACTCATGTATTGACGGTGAATCAAGATGAAGGCACAAACACAGGCAGGAAAATAGGCTGAGCAAATGATGGGGCACAAACTAACTAGACAGGAAAGGAAAGACACTGTCTGCAACCTGCAAAAAACCCTACAAAAATCATGTCCAACACTTCAGATAGCAAAATGAACCCTGAAGTCACTAGTCTTCTCCCACTATATCAGCACTCTGAAATATTCTGAGACAGAGCAAAAAGAGACCGAACTAGTAAGGGACAAAAAGCCAATTGGCAAAATACTCATAAATAAGAGTGGAAATTCAGCACAGCCCCCAGCAGGGGCTGGCTGACCACACCAAAAAACTGAATAGACCAACAAAATCAACTGTGAACATTAGCAGAAAAACTTAGCTTTAGATGACTGGAACAGAGCTGAAAACCAAGAGCTGACAAGCCAGAAGGAATCACCAGCAACTGAATAGGGCGTCGGCTGTCTTAAATCCAATCTGAGACTCCTGAGGTCCAATCGTCATCCTCATTCTCAGGTGGCAGATTTCCACCGATCAAATCAGCCTCTCTACCTCCTGTTACCACCAGAGGGAGTCTGGAAGGAGAACTCACAACTGGTGAACAAGAGAATGAACTCACAACAGAAGCTACAGGTTTCTTGCGATACTTTTTAGCAGGAAAGTTTGTCTCATGTGACAAACTACAGTATTGCAAACAAAAGGTGACATTTCTAGGCCACTGTATTGCTAAAGTACAAGACACCTGACTGAAAACACTGACTGACACAACAACATGGAGGGAACCAGAAACCAATAGCTTACTACTCAGCACAATTAGACCCAGTGATCAGAGGGTCACCTAGGTGTGTCCGTGCGGTAAGAGCAGCTGCACTACTATTAGGAAAGGCATGTGAGATCACGCTGACTTTTCATTTGACAATTTATTCCCCACATGACATCCATTCCATACTCGTACAAGTTCAACCAAAACATCTGTCTATGGCCAGACAGCTCAGACTAGAATTGCTCTACTAATTCCTGAGTATGTCACCCTCAAAAGATGTAATGTTCTGAATCCAGCCACCATCCTGCCTGTGGATTCAGAAAAGGGGGAATTGGTGACAGCTTAGCAAGTAAGGAAGAATACTTTGACATGACGCATGAGTCAGGAGACAGTGGGTTTTGCAGTGTTCCTAATGCAGATTTTGAGGGGTTTTTTTGTAGATGGCTCCAGATACCACAAGGATAGACGATTCTACACTGGATATGCAGTAGTATCCTCACATGAGGTATTCCGAGCTGAACCACTCCCTCCTCACATGTCAGCACAGAAGGCAGAGTTGAAGGCACTCACTAAGGCTTGTAGAGCCACTGCAGGTAAAGTCGCTAATATTTACACTGATTCAAATTATGCATGGGGAATAGCCCATGATTATGGCCCTATCTGGAGAAGCAGAGTGTTGCTTACATCAGCTGGTATGCCCTTCAAAAATGCAGAGCTGGTGAATGGAGGCATTGATGTCACCAGTCCAGGTTGGCATCGTCAAGGTAAAAGCACAATAACGGTGACTCCATGGAGGTCAGGGCAACAGAAGGGCGGACGAGGCTGCTAAAGTAGCAGCAAGGTGGCCTAGGGAGAAGTGGATGGTGGCGGGGTGTCAGCGTATTCCAGCCACACTGAGCCAAGATGTCTTGAAATCCCTTCAGCAACAGGCTGCCCAAACATAGATGGAACACTGGGGGAGAAAGGGAGCTGAGCTGATCTCAAATGGAGTATGGGAGAATAAGGATAAATTGTGCCTACTGAGGTCCCTGTTCCCAATCCTGGCACAAACAACACATGGCCCCACTCACACCTCAAAAAGTCACATGTGTGCCATGGTAAATGCCTTCTGGATCGCTCCTGGTTTCAGTTACGCAGCCGCGAAACTTGTACAATCATGTCTCATCTGTGCACAGCACAACCCAGGTAAAACAGTAAAAGTCCCTAAGAAAGCGACACCTAGGCGTCTCTACCCATTTCAGAGACTGCAGATTGACTACATACAGCTACCCAAGGTAGGCGTGTATGAATTTGTCCTAGAATGTGTAGATCTCTTCTCTGGTTGGCAGGAAGCCTATCCGGTAAAATGTGCAAATGCTAAAACGACTGCAGACAAACTGATGAAAGAACTGATCTGCAGGTATGGTGTCCCAGAAACCATAGAAAGCGATAGGGGTACACACTTCATTTCATACACCATATAGGCCACAAAGTAGTGGGAAAGTGGAAAGACTAAATGGGACACTTAAACTGAAAATTCAGAGGGCCATGGCAGACACAGGAAAAAGCTGGGTAGAGTGCTTGCCTCTTGCACTCTTTTCAGTCAAGACACACTCAGACACACGCCATATAGAAAGATGGGCTTGTCTCCTTTTGAAGTCCTGTTTGGTAGTGCACCAAAGACTGGTCTGTACTTCCCGCAGGTGCTACAAATGCAACACGGTGCTATGACAACCTATGTCCAAGCCTTGTATACAAAAACAGTTGGAGTAAAGACATCCACCAAGGAAAATAATTAAAATAGTTTTATTCTCAAAAATTCATGATATAGACAAGGAATACAAAAAAACGGGTCACATAATTGAAGAGCTCCGTATGATAAGGAATTCAGGTACAGAAAAAACACACATGAAACGCGTGTAGGGGCTACACGTGTGGCATACTGATCAGCTATGGGTAAGCATTTTTGAACAGGTTTCCAATATGTGGCCTCCAAACTAGGACTTTGAGCTATTATGCTGTGATGGCTTATTATTGTGAGAGGGTCACTCTGTGGGATTCTTTTGGATATTTGTAAGAAAGACTTGAAGCACTGGCACTTTATTTATCTTTGTATATCCATTATACACATCCTTATTCCATCGCTCTCAGTATTGCTGCATGTGTGTTTTTTCTGTACCTGAATTCCTTATCATACGGAGCTCTTCAATTATGTGACCCGTTTTTTTGTATTCTTTGTCTATATCATGAATTTTTGAGAATAAAACTATTTTAATTATTTTCCTTGGTGGATGTCTTTACTCCAACTGTTTTTGTATACAAGTCATTGGGAGTTATTCCACAGCTAGTGCATGTTATGGGGTGGTCACCATGGGTCAGGGCCACCTATAATTATATGTTCACTGCCCTTGAAATTTTGTTTCCTATGTCCAGGCCTTGCAGAAAAGACTTAATGTGGTGCATAAACAGGTGTTTTAATCCATTCCAGATCCTAATGCCAGTGCAGACCATGCACCAGCTGAATCCAGGTGTTTGGGTGGTCATACGCAGACACGTGAGAAGGAGTCTAGACCCACGATTTGACGGCCCCTTCCTAGTCCAGCTGACAACATCCACCTCAGTAAAACTTGAGGGAAAGCCCACCTGGATCCACGCCAGTCACTGCAAGAAGGTCCTTTCACCAGCAGAATGACTGTTCTCCTAGTCACATTGCTGGCAGTGTCAGGGTTACTGCACTCTACAGAAACACAGGATAAACTCTTAAATGCTGACTGGGACAACAAACTTATTCAACATCATGCTCTTCTTACAAAGGACATGAAAGGACAGAAACCGAAAGACTGTTGGATCTGTACACACAGCCCAGTATCTGTGAGGACTATGCCATACTTAGCCTTACCTCTGGTGCTATGGAAGGTATTAACCCCACACTGCATACACAATGAGACTTGGACACAATCTAGGCTTTGGGGAAAAGATGTGACCCGTGATATATTTGCCTCATTGGCTATAATAGGATGGGCCGCTAATCCCTGGTTTCACTTTAATATAAGGTACAAATGTGGTGGCGGAAATATGGTCGCCAGGTGGAGGACTGAAATCCCTCACTCAGACCCCATTCCCAATGATGGACTGTGGTTCAGTTTTCAACACACTGGAGCAAATACCTGTGGTGAGGACATTAATTGCTTCCATATATACACTCATGATCAAACACAGGTTAATGAGACAGTATACCAAGATGGTGTTGAAGGCTGTAAAGCATCTATGGGTAAAATAGTAAGGAAAAAAAGGGGTAAATGTACATTTGGTATAAACGGAAAACAAATGAATAATACTTGGTGTGTCCATAAATCTATGTTAGGACTTTTGAGTTTATACCAATGTATACAGACCCCGGGTCACGTGATGGTGTCTCCGCGGCTTGTGTTTTGCATATTTTTGCATATTTCCCATAAGGAATGGGGGCTTTGCTCTAGAATCACTGCGTTGAGAAACATGTGATGGTGTCTCCGCAGTGTTGGATGTTGATCTCCATGAGTTCATTCATCCTCATTTTTCAGTCTTCTACTAGGCATTGCTCCTACTGGCCAGTTTCCTACTCCACACTGATGAGGGGCAATACCCCGAAACAGCTGTCTGTGGATGGATATCATGCTTTGGCATAGGTGGTTTCCTTCATTGGAGACAGCCCTTCCTGGAGAAAGACCTGCCTAGTCTTTGCTTGCATTGAGAAACATGTGATGGTGTCTCCAAGGATTGTGTTTTGCATATTTCCCATAAGGGATGGGGGCTTTGCTCTAGAATCACTGCGTTGAGAAACATGTGATGGTGTCTCCGCAGTGTTGGATATTGATCCCCATGAGTTCATTCATCCTCATTTTTCACAGTCTTCTACTAGGCATTGCTCATACTGGCCAGTTTCCTACTCCACACTGATGAGGGGCAATACCCCGAAACAGCTGTCTGTGGATTGGTACCATGTTTTGGCATAGGTGGTTTCATTCATTGGAGACTGCCCTTCCCGTGGTTGTTCCTTCCCGGGGAAAGACCTGGCTAGTCATTGCTTGCGTTGAGAAACATGTGATGGTGTCTCCGCGGCTTGTGTTTTGCATATAAAAGGATCTTTGGCGTGCCAGTTGGTGCGCTAAGATCATGCATATTTGCTGTGTGTGTTGGTGGGACAGTTACCACCCTGTATGCACGTGTGCTGCTAATAACACTACGAGTGTGTTTCTAGACATGCAGTGTAGGGTGGGAACTCCTGCTTGAATTTAGCGTCTGCACCAGGCGTCCTCAGGCATGGGCTCAAAAACCACCACGTGTCAGAGCTGGTTCAATCACCAGCATAGTGGGGGGTGAGTTATAGGGACCCCACTAGCATCATTTCCACTATGCCCTGTGACGTCTAACAGGGCATAGCTTAGAGTGCTCTCTGTTTTCGTTCTGCTCTGTGGAGTAACAGAGTCAGGCGCTTTGCACTCTATTCACACCGAGTGACGTTTTACTCGATGTGTTTACGGTGCTTACTCAAGGCTACGAACCACCATTGTTCTCTAGCTGTGGTTTCACCATCACCGCATGGTGGACCCCGGGTTGCAATTGCACATTCTCATAACTTACATTTGGTGCGATCCTCAAACCCTAACACCACAGATGGACCTTTCTGCAGAGTTGTTCACATATTCTATTCCATGGGCATCAGAGGCCTGCTCTGAAGAATCACAGAATCCAGATGAGGAATGTATGTACACTGATTCACAAAAATTCTTAATGTTGTATCCAGGGCTGGACAAAGTAGGATCCAAGCAGAATCAAGACCCTCGTCACCAGATATTAACCACCAGGGGTGGAGGTGATCCTGATGAAACTCAGATACTAGAGGTGCATGTAGACTGTACTGTGGTGTCAGGGCAGACAGAGGAGCAGGGTGACTCTCAGGGTGAGGAGTGTGAGAAAAGACAGGATGACGATTAGTTTGTTGATCCCACTTGGTGTGAACCAGAGGTATACAGCTGAGTAGCTCAGCAGAGGAGATGGAGGAGAAGGAAGATGAGGAGGTTATGTTGCAGCTTCCCTCACTGACAAGAAATGATGACCAGTGGCCAGCACAAGTCGTGAGTGTGCAGTTCACAGGAGAGGCAAGAGTTGATTAGCCTGGGGCTTTTTTGAGACAGCAAAGGATGACCCAGCAAACTTTATATGCCAAAATTGCACAAAAAAACTCAATACAGGAAAAAATTGTAATAATTTGAAAACTACATGCATGAACCAGCACATTGGCATAGGCGATCAATATGTCTCAGTGTGGGAATCTCACTGTGCTAAAATGCAGACTAGCAAGCCTCACCAACCATCGGTCATCCCATCAACCCCATCTGCTTCTTCTTCCTCCTCCATCACCATGCTTAGTCTTCTCACACAGGTCTGTGGCCACAGAAACAACACTTGTTTACTGGTGGGATTTGCAAGTGCAGGGTTTAAATGTTTCTGTATGTCAGTAAGTGCAGAGCTTTGAGAAAGATCTGTAAAAGATCGAAACATGTCGCTTGCACTCATATTTGCACACTGTCTGTGGAGTTTTTAATCGTGTGAAAACTTTTTTGGCATCATTAAAGGATTAAATTTTTTAAAGGAGCTGGAACAAACTTTTTTTTTTCTCTTAACACTTGTTTACCCCTACATTCGGAGTGAGAGCCTGTCAGCTGTTATGGAGGTGCACATCTTTCTCAATCCACCATAGTATCTCTGCCTGCACCTCACTCACAGTCCAGCACTTTGTCATGTTCTCCGTACTACACCTTCTCTCAGCATATCAGCCAGTGCTCAGTCCCACAGTTGTGATCACGTAAGGCTCACTAGACAAACCTCTGTATCTAACAGTTTCATCACTGCTTCTGGCTCCTCCACCTCCTCAAGAGCCTTCACCTGTGCCCTTAACTTCTCCCTTTATCAGACACTCATTACAACCATGCAGATAGAATCCCCCCACCTCTGTACTTCGCAGCCTTGATTCACCACAATCAGACAGTGTTTAAATAAATATGCCTTGGAGATTGCAGTCATACAGCTAAAGAGTCGTGTATAGCTATACAGCACATGTTAGAGCATTGGCTCTCTCCACCAAACCTGAAGCCAGAGAAAGCCTTGTGCGATAACGATGCAAACGTAGTGGTGGCTCTACGCCGGGGCAACTTCACACATGTGCTTTGCATGGCTCATATCCTCAATCTGGTGGTACAGCAATTTCTCCACCACTATCCCTTTCACGATGCGCTACTGCAAAAATTATGGTCACCAAGTGCTTACTTCTGCCAATCGTAGCTCGCAGGTCATCGACTTGCATTGCTAAAGAGGTCTTTCTGCTTACCGGTTGACCATTTGATTTGCACTGTTCCGACATGGTGGAATTTCACTCTGCACATGCTGCAGCGACTGTGGCAGCAGCAACGAGCTCTGGTTCAGTATGTCTTTTCGTATAGCCTGGGCCAACCTCTGTACCCTTCTGCAAAGTTTCGAAATGGCTACTAAGATAGTTAGTGCTGACGATACCATAATCAGCATCACTATTCCAGTCATCTGCATGCCGGAGCACAGTTTGAATAGTCTGCATGAAGAGTTGGTGGTCCCATAGGAAGAGGTGGAAACAGAGGAGAATGATTATTGGATTACAATATCTCAAATTTCTGGACTGTCATCGAACGGGTGGGTACCATGGCAGATTGGCCTACAGTGATCGAGGGGGGCTTTTTGCTGCACTATCTTCAACATGATGTCTGTATTCTTAGGGTGAGAAACAGCACTGACTAATGAGTTGCCACTATGTTAGATCGATAGTACAAGCGTAAATTTTGCCAGATGCTTCCCATCCCTGGAAACGCATGCTCATATGCTGGAGTATCGAATCATGCTTGTAGACAGTATTAAGAGTGGGTTTCCACAAGTCAGCAGTGAGGCGCATAGTGTGCATTCTAGTTCTAGATGTCCAACAACGTGAATGACTGAAAAGGATGGTGCAGGAGTATCTGGGGCTCAAAATGAATGATGTGAGGGGGGTATGGACCCTTTTGCATCTTTGTCTTCAAAAATGGAAGAGTGGCCTTAGCTCGCCTGCCACTCATTGGAGGTTTTGTTATGCCCTGCAGTCAGCATTCTCTCAGAACATGTCTTTAGTGCTGCTGGTGGTGTTCTGGTGGATAAGCACATTTGACTGTCCCCTGAAAATGTAGAATGCCTAACTGTCATCAAAATGAACAAGTCATGGATCTCCAATGATTTTTGCACTCCAGTCAGAATAGGAGATGGTGTTTTTTATGGTGTCATGCATTGATCTCGCATTTTTGCAGTTTGTGCCACCATTGTGGTGTCTTCTGTGCCTGCTTTTGCTACTGCTGCCAATGTTACAAACAATTTTTTGAAATTTGGAGACTCCAATTTGGGTCTCCATCTGGTAAGTTTCCTGTAGTCAATAAAAAGCTGGAAAAAAAAGAAAAAGCACAATAGGGTCTTATCTGGGTATTAAGAGATACCTCTAATCAGATTTTACTCACCAGATAGAGCCCAAGCACAGGCTTATAGATATATTAGCTGCTGCAGATCCACCAGTCTCCTCACAACCAGCCAGAGTAAAAAAAAATGGGATAAAAAGGTTGATTAACTCTGCGCTGCATGAAAGATAGAAGTCCAAATGGATAAAATGGATATTCAGATGAAAAAGTGGCTTTATTCAACGCGTTTCGGAGTACTTTGACTCCTTCATCAGGAAACCACAAAAGTATATACATTAGGGTGCCAAGGAAATGCATGGTAAAAATTAAGTAGCAAGTTTTTGAAGGTCTTACCTTCTAATTTTGTTCCTTTTTGGTCATAGATATTTTATAATGTTCTTTTTTTAAGATTAGTTATAATTTACTGGTTGCTCAATGGCACATCATATTGCAGTTTTAAATGTTTGTTTAGTATTTATCGTCATGCATATCCCGCGTTATGTATGGTATGTTATGCCGTTTACCGATCAGATTAATTGATTTTATATTTTGATAGATCTGGTGTTTCTGAACGCGACGATACTAAATGTGTGTATATTATTTGTTTAACCCTTTAATTTTCAATGGGGCGAAAGGGGTGATTTGAACTTTTAGTTTTTGTTTTTTTAAATTTGTTAAAAAAAATTTTACATTTTTTTTTAATTGTCCCCCTAGGGGGCTAAATGTATCAGCAGTCCGATCGCTCTTCAATATCTGCAGATCACAGCTACATACACAGCTGAGATCTGCAGATGCAGTGCTTTACTTTCGATGCAGGCGCTGTGCCAGCATTGAAAGTAAGTGACTCATGATAGCTACAGGCGTCATCATCACATGACCTTGTGCTACCATGGCCACCACCGGAAGTCACGTGATCATGATCACGTCACGTGACTTCCGGTATCGGCTGGTAAGAATATGCTTACCGCGTCCACGATTATAATGGCGCTGTCACATATTGACAGCGCCATCTAAGGGGTTAAAAGGCATGGGCGGATAGCGATTCTGCTCATGCCTAGCAGGCACACATGTTAGCTGTAAAAATCAGCTGATATGTATGCTGATCTCCTGCTGCCAGCAGTAGACTGCGGGCGGTAACATTATGACCGCTAGGAGGTAACTTTACGGCTCACGGTCGATAAGTGGTTAATTGATCAGTTCGTGTATTAGTAATAGTGTATTAGTGTTCACTTTCATCTGTGCTGTTACAGCAGTTTGTTATCGTACTGTTTCTGTTTGGAATGATTAAGTTGATATTTATAAATGCAGCAATGCTACTTAGATTCAGTCAGTACACAATCATATGCATCATCCCCATTACTGGCTTATCATTGCTATTGAATAATGAAGGAAGTATTATACGTGTATTAAAGGTATTTTGAATATTCACTATGTAATCACATCTACTATATTTTGGTTCATGTAGATGACTATGACTACTACTGGTACTGGAACGTCACAAGTAAGCAAAAGCAAAGCTCGTGGTATATGGCTAATTGGAGGGACAACAAGTTCGATAACAGGATGCAAACTGCCTTCAAACAGACAAGTATTATCCAGTTTCTTTCAACTGCACACTGTTGAACGTCAAACTATTCAAGACAGCTCTATGGCAACAGCAAGAGAAGCGATACAATTTTGGGCGAAAGCACAAATTCGGAACACAACATAGTTGTGAAACTTAAAGACCTACATGGTAAAAGGCAAGGATTAAAGAAAAATTCTGGAAGAAAAACCGACTCACAAAAACACAAAGAAGAAGACTTACAGATATTTTAGACGATCTGTTTGACATAGCTCATGCTGACACCATGAGCATGAGAAACATTGAGGAGGTTAGAATGTTTCTGGAGGTGCAAAGGGAGAAAGGAAGAAGAGGAAGTATGAGTCCTGTCGCTGCAAGAGTTGAAAAAACTGAAAGAAATGCACAGAAAGTAGGACCTATTGGTCACTGACCTTGAGCTGCATGAGCAGCATAGTGACAGCAGTGAGAGTGAGACTACTAGTTCTTCATCAGAAGATGAGGAACCAGTTTTACAAACACCACAGGCCAAAAAGCGGTGTACTGTTAATTTCTTTACACCAGAGCTGAGCGCGGCCTAAGGCTGTGTGCCCACGTAGCGCTTTTTAAGCGTTTCTGCAGCGCTTTTAGACAAGCGATTCTGCTGCAGAAACGCTTAAGAAAAGCATCCAATTGATTTTTAGTGAAAAACGCACATGTTGTGCCAATGGTGCGTTTATAAACCGCTGCGGAAGCGCTTAGTGATTAAAAACGCAGCATGTTCATTAATTTTGCGGAATTGCACGTGATTCCGCATACCATCAATTCTATGGGCAAAAACGCTTAGGAAAACGCATGCAAAAACGCTTGACAAACGCTTACAAAAGCGTGTCAAAAAACGCATTTTTTCCCGGGAGCAGGGTGTGCGATTCTGCTCAGGTACATTCTGCTTCAGAATCGCTACGTGGGCACATATCCTTAGACCGAACCAAAGTTAGTGACAGAAATGCCGCTTACATTTTAGCTGTGGCTGCCTAATCACTAGGACATGATCCGAATGAACTAACTTTAATTAAGGAATCTACAAGGCAGTCACGCAGAAGAAACAGAGAAAACATAGCAGCTGAAATCATAAACAGTTTTTCACCAGATATACCATTAACAGTTCACTGGGACTGCAAGCTGCTGCCCTCGTTGACAGGAAGTGGCAACGTTGAACGCCTTGCAGTGATTGTGTCAGGAGATGGAATAATGAAACTGCTAGCAGTGCTGTCTCTGTCAAGAAGTATGGGTGAAGCATACAACACTCTGAGAGACTGGAATTTAACAGATCGTGTTCGCTGTATGTCATTTGATACAACCTCAAGAAACACAGGAAGCAAATCAGGGGCATGCATGCTACTCGAGAAGAAGATGGATAAGCATCTGATGTCTTTGGCTTTCAGACATCATATGCACGAACTTATTGTCGCCATCGTTTTCAACATACTATTTGAAGTCAGCAGTGGTCCACAAATAAAACTCTTTCAGAGATTCTCAGTGGCATGGAGAAACATAAATCCAGCAGTCTTTGAAACTGTAATCAACGACACAGAACTTGCTGAAAACTTAGATCTTGTCAAGGATGAAATTCTGATATTTCTGAGAAATCAGGTGCAAGTGATAGGAGTCATGGGTGGTGATCCCTCAGGTAAGGAGGGATCACCACCCATGACTCCTATCACTTGCACCCAACACACACTAGTTTAGTCAGGGCATCTGGGTGTACCATTTGGGAGGATGGCCTCATCCCAGACTGGCTAGGAAAGGGTGTTGGGGAGTTAGTGTGGAAGGTAGGTAGAGTGGGAGGAGCTTAGGTAGTGGAGGGATTGTGGGAATCCAAATAGAAAAAGAAAGGTGACAGTTGGTGGGTGGAGCTAGTCTGAGGTAAATAGTTTGGTGTAGAAAGAGTCAGTCGGTGACAGGACAGCGTAATAGCAGGATTGCCGTGAGAGGACTGAGGGTCAGAGAAGAGAGAAACATTTGGACCAAGCTCCTAGTAGAAGGAAGGGGTCCTAGGGGCACAGATAGTGCCAAAGCCATCCGTAGGGCCCGTATCCTGGAAAGAAAGGGCCAGGCCAGAGTGAGGGAGCCGGCCCCCCGAAGTTAGTGGAGGACTGCCACGCTCAGCTAGAAAGCCGGAGGCTGAGGCAACTTTAAGTGCCTCAGCCACAACCACAAACATTCCGCAAAAAGGCAGCAGTTGGGATAAAGGACTCCGCGGTCTGACCCACAATGCCCAGTGTGATCCAAGGCTGCCGGCTTGGGACACTGCTTGTGAAGTTGCAGGGCAGAAAGGAAGGGAGAGATCAGCGCTGAGACACGGCCTAGAGAGGAGAACATAAAGAGGAGTCTTGAACTGGTGTTCCTGATCTACCAGGGAGTTTGCCGGACCCCTCCCTCGGAGGATACAGTACCAAGCGGGTCATCTTGTGCACAAGACTTGTGAGTAAAAACCCAGAAACTGCACCTAACTGTGTCCTTGGAGTCATTTACAACTCGCCTGCCATACACTGCATACACCACCACCGTCACCGGCTCAACTGCCCTGGGACACAGCTCTGGCCGTGGAGAGCTTCACCATCTTGGCTGCTTTAACACCATCCCAGTGGATCTGCATCGCAGCGTCGGCTACCCTAGCCGAGTACCATGGGTGGCATCTCGATTCCCTTTTCCCAATTAATCATCCCACCATCTTTCCCCTCATTTAAACTTCCATCTTCCTTATTGGACACCCAGGGCCACGGACCGGGTCACCATCACCACCGTGACACACTTTCCCCCTTAAAAGAGCCCGAAAGGCCTGGTACCGAGTTCCCCCAGCCCTGCGGGGTGTTCCATTTTGGCGTCACGACGAACAGGATCATCGAGCTCAGCAAAGCTGGGTACTTGGAGCTCAGCAAAGCTGGGTACCTAGAGGCTGGCAAAGCTGGGTACTGTGTGCCACATCATAGTGAGTGCCAGAAGCTTTCATGTATAGTGTGCCAGAAATTTACTATTTTGTGTAAAAGAGATTTTGTAGTATTGCTAAAAGGATTATCTGTATTGAGTAATAGTGAGTTTGTAAGGCTGTTAAATCATCGCCTAACTGTGCCATTGTTTACTGCGTCAGTGTTCCTGAGTGCTGGTTAAATAGCTGCGTCACAGGTTTGTGGGCTTGTCAAATTCTGCTGAGAGGAATTAGCTGTGGTGGGAGGGGCCAGAGAGTGAGTGCAGAGATGATGCCTGCCCATCATGTGACATGTGATACAAAAGTGTCTGTCAGGAGGAAAGACCCACCTCCTGCATTACTTTGCTAGGCATAAAGAGCAAAGGAAAGCCTGGCCCTGGAAAGTGTCAGGAGCAGACAGGAAGGAAAGGGAAAAAGAAGAGGTAGCAATGGTGGCCGCACGTGAGGTAATGGCAGTGGTATGTCGCACAGAAGGAGACAAAAGTACAAGTGCAGGGGAGCTGGAGTGACAGCTCCAGGATCTGTCTCTGACCATGGTAGGAGGATGGGAGTTGGAGCAGGTCAAGCTACCAAATACCACAGCTGCAGCAGACCCAGTCATTAGGTCTGAGGATACCCTGATAGGCCCCCTTCCTGTCCCTGTGGCCCCTAAACCTAGATGGGCACATTATAATATAGTGTGGGAGTCAGGGGAGGCTGATGCAGAAGGTACTATGGCTGGTACTGATGCAGGCATTGTCATGCAGCAAGAACTGTCCTGGCTAGGTAGTGGCCAGTCCCAGGTGCTACCCTGAAAAACATACCTAAAAGAGTAGAAACTGGTATGGCTGTAAATAGTTAAACATTTGATGTCATTATTAAGTATTACTTGGTTAGGTCTGCTTTATAATCCCGGTTAGGTCTATTTTATTATTCTTAATAAAGACTGTGAGGTTATAACCCAAAACCTTTAATGTAAAAAGTTAGCACCTCTTAAGGTGCTCCATCTTGATTTTACGTCAGGCCTTTGGAAAAGTGCCTTAATGCCACAGAACAAAAACCCGTTTGACGAGGCCGAAAACATGGTACAAAGTACAGATCAACCATGCCTTGTAGCCCGCCCAAGGCCTACGTTGAGGGTTTACAGATGGGTCCCCTGCATCACACCAAAGGAAAATAGCCCGGTCAGGGATGAACTGAACTCTGCCAAAAATGTTTTATTCTGTTTATATTTTCACACAAGGGCTATCTAAATTTAGAGAATTTAGCAATTGAGTCGTATGAATATCTATATGTTGATATTGGCTCTTTGATATTTCATACAGATATTTATATTGAATGTATAGTAATTTATTAATTTATATTTTTAGGGTATATATTCATCAAATAGTAATTATTTGTAACGTTAAAGAGAGGTGCCTCCCATAAAGGGAAGAAGAGCTACTAGTTTACGTATTTGACTGTTATACCCATTGACAAGCATGTTCAAAAATTTTTTATGTTTCAGATAAAATCTGTTTTTTCTCTGTTCCAGCCCACAGACATGCTGTGTTTAACGAGGGGGGTGTGTGGCGCCCCTGAGCTTCCGGTCGCCACAGAGGTACTGCACCTCATCCAGCGGTCTGGTATCCCACCCTCAGGTAAGGAGGGATCACCACCCATGACTCCTATCACTTGCACCCAACACACACTAGTTTAGTCAGTGCATCTGGGTGTACCATTTGGGAGGAGGGCCTCATCCCAGACTGGCTAGGAAAGGGTGTTGGGGAGTTAGTGTGGAAGGTAGGTAGAGTGGGAGGAGCTTAGGTAGTGGAGGGATTGTGGGCATCCAATTAGAGAGAGAAAGGTGACAGTTGGTGGGTGGAGCTAGTCTGAGGTAAATAGTTTGGTGTAGAAAGAGTCAGTCGGTGACAGGACAGCATAATAGCAGGATTGCCGTGAGAGGACCGAGGGTCAGAGAAGAGAGAAACATCTGGACCAAGCTCCTAGTAGAAGGAAGGGGTCCTAGGGGCGCAGATAGTACAAAAGCCATCCGTGGGGCCAGTATCCTGGAAAAGAAGGACCAGGCCAGAGTGAGGGAGCCAGCCCCCAAAACTAGTGGAGAACTGCCACACTCAGCTAGAAAGCCAGAGGCTGAGTTAACTTTAAGTGCCTCAGCCACAACCACAAACATTCCGCAAAAAGGCAGCAGTTGGGATAAAGGACCCCAGGGCCTGACCTACATTGCCCGGTGTGATCCGAGGCTGCCAGCTTGGGACACTGCTTGTGAAGGTGCAGGGCAGAAAGGAAGTGAGAGATCAGCACAGAGACACGGCCTAGAGAGGAGAACACAAAGAGGAGTCTTGAACTGGTTTTCCTGATCTATCTGGGAGTTTGATGGACCCCTCCCTCGGAGGACACAGTACCAAGCGGGTCATCTTGTGCACAAGACTTGTGAGTAAAAACCCAGAAACTGCACCTAACTGTGTCATTGGAGGCATTTACAACTCGCCTGCCATACACTGCACACACCACCTCCGTCACCAGCTCAACTGCCCCGGGATACAGCTCTGCCCGTGGAGAGCTTCACCATCTTGGCTGCTTTAACACCATCCCAGTGGATCAGCATCGCAGCATCGGCTACCCTAGCCGAGTACCACGGGTGGCGTCACGATTCCCCTTTTCCCAATTAATCATCCCACCATCTTTCCCCTCATATAAACTTCCATCTTCTTTATTTGACACCCAGGGCCACGGACCAGGTCACCATCACCACCGTAACACACTTCCCCCCTTAAAAGAGCCTGAAAGGCCCAATACCAAGTTCCCCTGTCCCTGCGGGGCATTCCACTTAACATCATGCTAGATGGATGTCTAAGCTTATCTATTGCCTCAAGAAATATCTCTTTTGTAGAGATGAGCGACTTTGCCTTTTTTCGGGTCGAGTCGGGTTTCATGAAACCCGACTTTCTCAAAAGTCGGGTCACACGAAATTGGCCGATTATCGTGAAAAGTCGAAGGCCGACTGAAACACGAAACCAAATGCAAGTCAATGGGGAAGCAAAGTCAGCAGGGAGTGGAGGACATTAAACACACCTACAGTGCCCATTTGAATAGCAAAAACATCAATTTTTATTACTGAAGCTTGTCAACCTTTATTTACTTCATAATAATAGTTACGCACTGAAAACTGGGGGTTATTTGGCTAAAGTTGTGGAGTGGTAGGGCTGGCTCCAGGTTTTCATGTGCCCTGGGCCAAAGAGCGCCCCTTTAACACATACCACAACTCATGATGCTCCGATACGGTAGAGAAATAGCGGTATAGTACAATGAAAAATACTTTACTTTTTACATCTCATGACTGATATCGATTTTAAATTCTCCAATAACTCCAAAAACGGACAGTATATTACTCCATACAGTATTATGGGCACCGCATAGTGCGCTATACAGAGTAATGAGGCCCATATATTTCTCCATACAGAATCATTGGACCCATATAATGTTCGAAACAGTATATGACGAGCTCCACATAATGCTACAGTATATGTTGGTCCCCATGGATGAAGCTCCACTGTCTTATGGGCCCAAATAATGCTCCATATATAATGGGTCCCATTTCTAATGCTCCAGTGTATAATGGGCCCTGTAAATGCTGCTCCAGTGTCTGATGTCCACCTTTGGAATGCTCCAGTGTATGGTGGGCCCCATATATCATTCTCCAGAGTATAGTGATCCCCAAAAATTGCTGTCCCAACATTGAAAACAATTAAATAAGTCTCCTCGCTAGGGAATCCCTGTACTAGTCTGGACTCCTCGTCGTCCCCATCTTCCATCTCACTGCACTTGGCTGTTTAGGCAGAGGGCATACAGACGTGATGTCATTGCGCTCTCTGATCAGAATATCACTGTCAGGACATGCGGAAGACGTCATGGCGGTGGAGCAGGGAGAGGTAAGTATTTCAACGTTGCAAGTGCTGTGATCCGGAGCAAGCAGGGGGGGCCCACTTGTTGGGGACGGCACTGGCACATGGCCCCTCATAGTATGGCGGTGTGTGGCGGTGTGTCTGACGGCGGGTGGGCCTCCCACTGGCAGAGACACTTTTGCGTACTATGAGGGGCCCTGTGCCAGTGCCATCGCCCATGAGTATGCCCCCCACCTGCTCAAGGAACCTGCACTTTAATCTGCACCTTCCTCTTTGTCACCTTATAAGGTGGTATAGTATGCGGGAAGGGGAACCTGAGTTTCATCAGGGTCACATTCTGGCTGTGTAGAGTGTGAGGGGAATGTAGTGGTCTGGGTCAATGTACCAGCAGAATCAGCTAGCAGTGGCTGGGCATCAGTGCACTTGTGGCGTCCCCAGGAGTACAGTCGCCACAGTGGCATTACCTTCCTCCTAGGGAGTGTGATGTCATTCTTGGGAGCAATGAAGGATCTCTCTAGCAGTTCAACCAACACACAACACATTTCCCACTCCAGGCCAGCAGGGTGACCTCTGAACCTGACTGCTGAGGAGCTGCTCTCTTTGGTCGGGAGGAGGTAAGTTAGGGCACTCTGTGCAGGGAAGGGGAAGTGTGTGGATGTGAGAAGGGGAGCTGGAGGATGAGCAGAGTTAAGGCTCACTCCTAGCTGGAGCGCATGGTCCGGATTCCGGTCTCCGAGTTTGTAGGGACACTGACGTTCCTGCAGCCGAAACCGGAGGAAGTAGCAGTTGTAAATGCTCTGTACCCAACTAAGGCTCGGAGGCCCCAGCATCGACGTGTGGGAGCTAGAAGGAAAAGGCTCCGGCTGCCTGCCATACGAGAAAGTTCCAAAAGAGAGTCAACAGGGGGTACTTCATTGAACTCAGCACTGCGAATACCTCAGATAACCGCTAGAACGGAGGCCACACTACCTATCTGAAGAGAGAGAATTCCAAATTGGCTTCCAGGCTGGCCAACTCCTTCTCCATCTGTACTCTGGGTCCTGGACGTCACTTACCAAGTACAGGTAAAGGAACTGCATGACTGTGTCTGTCATCTTTCTCCTGCGCCTGGCGCACGGCTCTGCTACATCCTGCACTGCACACCATCTACCAACTCTTTCATCTGCCCTGCGACTATGGCCCTACCTGTGCAGGGCATCTACATCTTAGCTGCACCACAACATCTGTCCCAGAGAAGTGACACTGCAGCGCTGGTCAATCTAATCAGAAACAACAGGTGACGTCAGGTATCATTCACCTATAAACATAATTCACCCCTTTGCATGGACGCCCAGGGCCTCAGAACGGGTCACCACCACCGTGACACATCCCTGTGAGACACCGGCCCAATACCAATTAACCCCACTGCCCTGGCTGGCCACCCACACTCCATGTCTGATTCATCTTGGACTTGGGAATTCACGATTTGACTTGATAACCCAGGCATGGTATGATAGAAAGAGCTACATGGACTAATGTGAAGTGTGGCCTGCTGCATCATTCACTTTTGGTGGGGGTGAAGGACACAAGGAAACGGGTTCTTCCTGACCAGGAGCCAGCACTTGACGACTCAGTGCTTGCATTTTTTGAAACTTCAGAAGAGGAGGGCATATTTGCTGGAGTCTGTTTCGGCAATGTAAGCCAAAACCAGTTCCTCATGCTCCGCCTTTAAAAGCGGTTAACCTACTCCCAGAAAAGGTAGCCTTCCTGGCGTTCCAGAGCCAGACAATGACGCAGGCTCAACACCTCCTGCCTAAGCTGCAATTGTGCTTTTGCCACTACCAGCAGATGCACCACCACCATCAGCACCAGCTGGCCCCCCCACGCCCACGTCCGCGGCCTCTTCCACCAAACTTCCAAATTTAGCACAAAATAAACACAAAATAACATCAGATATATGGCACTGTATCAGAAGCGTACAGCTCTATTCAATCAAAGGATAATTGTCAATCTCCCTATATATTCCATCAGTCAAACAGAGACGCTCACAGGCTCAGTATGGATTAGGCAAGAATATAAAAATTACACAAAGTGTACAGTATCATCAGATAGCAGGTGTATATATAGTATAGTCTAAACATTATAAATCTCCGTAGATATTTGAGGAGGAACACACAGACACTCTCAGGCTCAGTATTGGATTACAACACAATCTAAAAAGCCATAAAACGGTAATGGATCTCAAGAGAACAGCTGTACACAGTGTAGGTGTCATTGTTGTCAATTTCAGTATTTATTTCCACAGTCAGAAAATAACTCTCACTTGGTCAGTTTGGATTAGACCAGAATATAACAAGCAGTAAATGGGTAATGTATCCCAAGCGTAGAGCTGTATACAGTGTTGGGGTAATTTTTAAATGTACATCTAAATTGCAGGAGTAACCCATAGACACTCACACGCTCAGGATGGATCACACCACAATATAACAAGAAGATGCGCAAGAAATAATCACACATGTGGGACAATGTTCCAGGTGTCAATGATACACTTAGAGTGTTGGTTGGAGGAGGACTTCCTGGCAGAAAGGGTACAGTATCACCAGATACCAGGTATATATAGCATAGTTTAAACATTAACAATGTACTTCGATATATCAGGAGTAGTGTTGAGCCAGCCCGCTAGTGTTTTGGTTCGTCGCACAGGAGGCAAGTTCGTCAAATGTTCATCGAATGTTCGAAGAACACCGTCGAACCCCACTCAAAACAATGGCAGGCAAACACAAACACATACAAACACATAGAAAACAATTACAAAACACCTTTAAAGGTGTCCCAAAGCAGACAAAATGCTCAGAAGACAAAAATAACATATGGAAAAGGGCAACTACATATAGAAAGGAGGTGGAGGAGTAAAAGGAGGAGGTGGAGGAGACACAGATATAGGCTTGTCATGCCCTTATGAAGTCAAGAAAGGCCGGCATAAAAATGTAAAATACAAACCAAAAAAAAAAAAATTCTGAAATCGAACACGATCATATACCGTCGGACTGCCCACCAATAAATTATGGCAACTGCCGATGGGGCGGCGTTATTCCGACGAACCTCCAAACTGCATCCATGAAGGCAAAGTGTTTGGTTTCCGGGGGCTGTATGATTGCAAAGCTGAACCTTAAAGGAATGTCCAAAAGGGCACCACCAGGAGTGGAGCCTGTGGCTTAATTGGACTCCACCCGGGAAACCACAACCATACAAGCTACAGAAAAGATGGACAGATTGCAAGCTTTGTCGTTTCTGTGTGTGGAGTGCTATGTCCGTTTGTAGTTGTGCTAGCGATTTCTCAGCTTTATTCCGTTAACGACCGAGACTCCGGCATGCCCCCGCGGTACGCGTCAAGCTTACTAGAGGGATACGCGAGGCTCTGGCATGCGAGATCGAGCAATAACAGGTCTATCATGCCCTTACATGTCCGGGGATGCATGCGCGCTACACTGAAAGGACCAGCTTTTGTCTCTTACAGGTGCTGATAACCCGCTGAACACCGTTAGTGATGGGGATCTGGGATTCCAATTATTCCCCGCGAACGATGATTTCCCAGTAAGTACAGGTCAACCGCAATTACGGAATTAGGCCTAACCGGCATTCCTGACAAAATGAAAAAATTACGTGTCCAAACCACAGGTGCTGTAGCTTGCTTAACAGCTCGGCAGCCGTTCTCAGGCCCAGTATGGATTCGACAACATTGTAGAAAGTTGATAAAGGGTACAGTTTCACCGGATATCACGTATATATGTAGCATAGTTTACACATTAAAAACCTATGTCTATAGATCAGGAGGCAGGCTCAGACGGTCTCAGGCCCAGTATGGATTAAGCGTGATTGGACAAAGGTGAGAAAGGGTAACGTATCACCGGATTACAGGTATGTATAGCATAGTTTACACATTAAAAACCTATGTCTATAGATCAGGAGGCAGGCTCAGACGGTCTCAGGCCCAGTATGGATTAGATGTGATTGGACAAAGGTGAGAAAGGGTAACGTATCACCGGATTACAGGTATGTATAGCATAGTTTAAACATTTAAAATCTCCGTGTTCTCAGTATGGAGTAGACAACAGTCTAAAAAGTAGAAAAAAGGAAATGTTTTTGAAGCGTACACCAGTATACACTTTTGGTGGTATTTTTAAATCTTCATATATATTTCTGTCTCAGTAAGACAGTCCAGCCTCTACGACATAGGAAATGAGATGCATACAATTACTGACATAAAGTCTAGTGACTGCAGAAATCTAGAAATTAACAATCACGGGAAAAACTGCCATCACAATTCTCTGAGGCGATGCTGACCCTCAATTAATTTGTGTGTGGAGACAGCGAAAACATAACTTTGTGAAGAAAGTGTTGCTGTATCGCAGTACCGTTGATCCCATCATCGTTACTCATCTCCATCAAATTTTAATCACAGGGAGAGATGTAAACATGTTGCTCACTGCCTATCATGATCTGTCACGTAACTTTGGAGTGCAAAAGACAGAAGCCACAGGCCGTAGGCGATTCTATGGGATTGGCATGAGAGGGCACATTTAAAAATGTGCGCCGGAATGTCACATGTCTGTGAGTAGGAAAACTGTGAAAGCTGATGATAAACCACCACTGCATGCCATTGTGAGTCGAGGTCCATAAGAAATGGAAGCCATTGATCTTCTGAAGCTAGAGCCTGGCCAGCGGGACAGGGCATAGCTACGTCTTAACCATCATCTATCAGTTCAACAAATTTGTAGTGGCAGTCCCAGTGAAGGATTTGACAGCCCAGACTACACAGCGGAGGAGCAGGGAGAGGTAAACATTGCAAATGCTGTGGCCCTGCCCAAGCAAGGGGGGCACACTCGTGGGCGTCGGTACTGGCACTGGGCCCCTCATAGTACGGCGGTGTGTCTGACGGTGGGTGTGCACCTCCACCGTCAGGGACACTTGATTGCACTATGAGGGACCCTGCGCCAGTGCCAGCGCCCAAGAATCGACCCACCCACCTGTCCAGGGCAATGGCACTTGCACGGTTGGGTGCGCTAGGTGGTGACCCCGACCATGGGGGGGAGGCAGCCCAGTTAGGGAGGTTTACAAAATGGCATATGTTGATGTTGGACATTCAGCTGCTGCAAAAGGCGAAATTGGGCAAGTGCGAGGAAGAGGAGGACCAAAGCAAGTCATTTTTCTGTCAACCTAGGTGTCATCAGGGGAAGGTGGGACAAAATCCTTGGAAACCCATGCATGGTTCATTTTAATGAAGGTCAGATCATCCACATTTTGGGTCGACAGACGGGTCCTTTTTTCTGTCAGGATTGATCCAGCTGCACTGAAGACTCCTTCTGATAGCACACTTGCAGCTGGGCAAGCGAGCTCCTGTAAGGCATATTGTGCCAATTCAGGCCAGGTGTCCAGTTTAGCGGCCCGATAGTCAAATGGGAATGACCTGTGCGGGAGAACATCGATATGGGATGAGAAGTAGTTTGTAACCATAGTTGACAACTGCTGTCTCCTGTCACTTTCAGTCGATGCAGTATTACCAGTCGTGTGAGCGGGACTTGAAGAATCAGTCCACAACATGGTCATGAAACCCCTGTCTCCACTGCCACTTCTGATGTGTGCACCACCAACACCTCTTTCAAGTTGCCCCCGGCCCCTACGGCCCATGTGAGAACCATCACATCTGCTGTGTGCTGGGAATGCCTCAACCAACCGGTTTACCAGAGTTGCTTGTTTGTTAGCCAATATTAGGTCAAGGTTCTCCTGTGGCATTATGCTTTGGAATTTGCCTTTATAGCATAGATCCAGGATGCTGGCCAACCAGTAGTCGTCATTGTTCATCATTTTGGCAAGGCGGGGGTCCCTTTTTAGGATCTGCAAGGCATAATCTGACATGTGGGTCAATGTTCCTGGTGTCAATGATGCACTGCGAGTGCTGGGTGGAGGAGCACTTTCTGGCAAATCCACATCCCTCCAGTCACGCACAAACCCTGTACCAGACCTTGCCACGCCAACATTTTCTCTTGCCCCTCGAGAAGCATCCTCCTCCCCTAAATAATCATCCCCATCATCATCCTCCTCCTCTTCCTCTTCTTCTTCCACCTCATCCAGGAGATTTCTCAGAGCAGACAATGGCTGACTGTCATCAAGGCTTCCCTCCTCCTCTTCCTCCTCATCTACCTCGGTTGCAGACGCCTGCTCCTTAATGTGCATCAAAGTTTGCATGAGCAGACACATAAGTGGGATGCTCATGCTTATGATGGCATCGTCTGCGCTTACCAGCCATGTGCATTCCTCAAAACTCTGAAGGACTTTACAGAGGTCTTTCAGCTTCGACCACTGCACACCTGTCAACTCCATGTCTGCCCTCAAAGTGCCTGCCCTTGTATCCTCCCACAAATGCATTATGGCCTGCCTCTGTTTGCACAGCCGCTCAGCCATGTGCAGGGTGGAGTTCCACCTTGTTGCAACGTCGATAATTAGGCGGTGCTTGGGAAGGTGGAGCAATCGCTGCAGCTTCTGCATACGACTGGAGTGTACCGGCGACCGGCGATGTGCGAGCACAGTCTTCGAACCTTATGGAGCAGGCCTGTTAACTCCGGATAATTATTGAGGAAGCACTGCACCACCAGGTTCAAGGTGTGAGCCAAGCAAGGTATGTATCTGAGTTTTGAAAGGGCTATGGCTGCCACAAAATTACGGCCATTATCACTAACTACCTTGCCTGCCTCAAGATGTAGACTGCCCAGCCATGACTGTCGCTGAAAGTAGTCGGCCAGTACCTCCACGGTGTGTCTGTCGCCCAAACACATCATCTGCAACACAGTCTGCTGACCCTTTTCACTAGCTGATCGATAGGGGGACACCTCATGTGCAACACTGGCAGCTGCGGATGGAGTGCTCGTGCGACTGCGTTCTGTGGATGAGCTTTCGCTTCTGGAGGAGGAGGAGGAGGGTCGAACGCCTACAGCCAACTGTTTCCTATACCGTGGTCTAGGCAGCACTGTCCCACCACCACTGTCCCCTGTGGACCCTGCATCCACCACATTAACTCAGTGTGCAGTGATGGACACGTAACGGCCCTGGCCTTGCCGACTGGACCATGCATCACTTGTGAGGTGCACCTTTCCGCTCACTGATTGCTTGAGTGCATGGACAATGCGGTCTTTCACATGAAGGTGGAGGGCTGGGATGGCTTTGTGAGAAAAGAAGTGGCGACTGGGTAGGTCATAGCGTGGTACTGCGTAGGCCATGAGTTCGCGGAAAGCTTCGCTTTCAACCAACCGGTAGGGCATCATCTCTAACGAGATTAGTTTGGCAATGTGGGCATTCAAACCAAGTGTATGCGGATGAGAGGATGAGTACTTTTTTGTCCTACTCATAGTCTCTGGTAAGGTGAGCTGGACTTGAGAGCTGCATATGGTGGAACTAGCGACGGACATGGCGGACTGAGAGAGGGTTTGATGATGGTGATGGAGTTTGTGTTCTTTCTGATGGCCTAAATTCAGTCTTTCGTTGATATAACATTGTGATTCCCTGACTGCTTTGGCCTTGTGACGACACCTCAACATTTGCTGCTGGTGGTGTGCTAAGTGGTTGGCTTACAGTGGGGGAAACAATGTAGTGTTGCTGACTACCTTCTTTGGGAGCAGTTGCACATGTGGTACGTGAGGTTAGGTAGTCCGTCCACGCTTGCAAGTGCATGGTGGTTAAATGTCTAAGCATGCAACTGGTATTCAAATTTCTCAGATTTTTCCCTCGGCTAAAGGTCTTTGCGCACTTCTTACAGATAACCTTTGCCTGATCATTAGGATTTTGTTCAAAAAAGTGCCACACTGCACTCTTCCTACTATGGAAGACATTTTGAGGCCTTGCACGCTGTGCTATTTTGACCGTCTGGCCAAGCTGTCCTGCAACTCTTTTGCTATTTGTAACCCATTTTTGGACTGCTCCGGGCCTGCCAGATAACAGCTGTTGTGATGTCGATGCCTGCTGCGGATGCTCCTCCTCCTCTTCTGAGCTATTGGCAGCAGCACCCTCTTCCCCCAATGGTTGCCAATCTGGGTCAACAACTGGGTCATCCATCACCTCCTCTTCAATGTCATGTGCACCTTCCTCTGTGTCACCGTGTATGGTGGTACAGTATGCGGGAAGGGGCACCTGAGTATCATCAGGGTCAGATTCTGGCTCAGTACACTGCGAGGACAATGTAGTGCTCTGAGTGAATGTACCAGCAGATAAATCTAGCAGTGGCTGTGCATCAGTGCACTCCATGACAGATTCATCTTGGACTGGGGAATTCACGATTTGACTTGATAACCCAGGCATGGTATGAGAAAAGAGCTCCATGGAGTAATCTGTAGTGTTGCCTGCCGCATCCTTCAATTTTGGTAGGGGTGAAGGACACAAGGAAAGGTGTTGTTCCTGACCAGGAGCCTCCACTGACGACACAGTGTTTTTATTTTTTGAAACTTCAGAAGAGGAGGCGATAGAGCTGGAGGCTGTGTCAGCAATGTAAGCCAAAACTTGTTCCTGAAGCTCCGGCTTTAAAAGCGGTTTACCTACTCCCAGAAAAGGGAGCCTACGAGGCCTTGTGGAGCCAGACAATGATGCCGGCTCACCACCTCCTGTCTGAGGTGCTCTTGTGCTTTTGCCACAACCAGCAGAAGCATCACCACCATCAGGACCAGCTGGCAACCCCCGCCCACTTCCACGGCCTCTTCCACCATACTTCTTCATTTTCTTAAAAAAGGTAACCAAAATAGCAACAGCTATATGGTACTGTAAAACAAGGTAAAGGGTCTATAGAGTATTGGTGAGAATTTGAATCTCACTGTAGATTGGAGGACGCTGAACTATTGTCTCAGGCCCAAGATAGATTACACAGCTATGTGACAGGCAGAAATTGTCTGGTGTATGAGAAGGCAGAAGCCGTATAGAGTATTGGTGAAAATTTTAATCTCACTGTAGAGTGGAGGACGCTGAACTATTGTCTCAGGCCCAGTATAGATTACATCGCAATGTGACAGGCAGAAATTGGCTGGTGTATGAGAAGGCAAAAGCTGTATAGAGTTTTGGTGAGAATTTGAATCTCAATGTAGATTTGAGGGCGCTGAAGTATTGTCTCAGGCCCAAGATAGATTACACCGCAATGTGACAGGCAGAAATTGGCTGGTGTATGAGAAGGCAAAAGCTGTATAGAGTATTGGTGAGAATTTGAATCTCAATGTAGATTGGAGGACACTGAACTATTGTCTCAGGCCCAGGATAGATTACACCGCAATGTGACAGGCAGAAATTGGCTGGTGTATGAGAAGGCAAAAGCTGTATAGAGTATTTGTGAGAATTTGAATCTCAATGTAGATTGGAGGATGCTGAACTATTGTCTCATGCCCAGTATAGATTACACCGCTATGTGACAGGCAGAAATTGACTGGTGTATGAGAAGGCAAAAGCAGTATAGAGTATTGGTGAGAATTTGAATCTCAATGTAGATTGGATGACGCTGAACTATTGTTTCAGGCCCAGTATAGAATACATCGCAATGTGACAGGCAGAAATTGGCTGGTGTATGAGAAGGCAAAAGCTGTATAGAGTATTGGTGAGAATTTGAATCTCAATGTAGATTGGAGGACGCTGAACTATTGTCTCAGGCCCAGTATAAATTACACCGCTATGTGACAGGCAGAAATTGTCTGGTGTATGAGAAGGCAGAAGCTGTATAGAGTATTGGTGAGAATTTGAATCTCAATGTAGATTGGAGGAAGCTGAACTATTTTCTCAGGTCCAGTATAGATTACACCACTATGTGACGGGCAGAAATTGGCTGGTGTATGAGAAGGCAGAAGCTGTATAGAGTATTGGTGAGAATTTTAATCTCACTGTAGATTGGAGGACGCTGAACTATTGTCTCAGGCCCAGGACAGATTACACCGCAATGTGACAGGCAGAAATTGCCCAGTGCAACCAAAACCAGACTCATCATAAACGTGCACTGGGTGTACACACACCCGAATAAGTGCGATTCGCCACTCTGCTGAAGGATCAGAAGAGACAGGAGAACAACCAGAGTATAGCATAAAAACATAAACAATCTTTATTGATGTATACAAAAGTTAAAAACAGCATGAGAAACATAGACAATGTATAGACACCAGTGAATCCGGAATATGTAGCACAACACTGTAAAGTAACGCCAAAAAACCTCTCTAATGAATCATAGATTTCCCATGGTTAGAGAAAGAGTGTTAAGTACAAAGAGTTAAACCATGATCATTTCAAGTCAGGAGCCACAAAACAATTCAATGAGGCTCGGCCAGCCATATGACCTATGTATATGATGTTCCACAACCCAGTAACACAATGGTAAACTAATCATGAAGGAGGGGAGAGAAGAGCCGACAGGTACTCACATAATGGCACAGCAGCGGCTACCTTTGTACTTAACACTCTTTCTCCAACCATGGGAAATCTATGATTCAATAGAGGGGTTTTTGGCGTTACTTTACAGTGTTGTGCTACATATTCCGGATTCACTGGTGTCTTTACATTGTCTATGTTTCTCATGCTGTTTTTAACTTTTGTATACATCAATAAAGATTGTTTATGTTTTTATGCTATACTCTGGTTGTTCTCCTGTTTCTTCAGAAATTGCCTAGTGTATGACTAACTACAAGGTGTATATAGAATTGGGCAGAATTGGAATCTCCCTAGAGTGCAGGTCTGTAAGAACGGACAAACTCCTCGACTTTTCCTTACAGAGTCACACACGTAGATAGCTTCAATTTTGCCGTGATAACAGCCGTTACACGGTACTTAGAGAGGAGCGTGCATGTACACCGCTGTACGGTGTATGTAAAATTGTCAAGCTCCGTGTTTTTGTATACGGACTGACACACGCTGTCTCTCTCTAGTTTTGAATGTAATCAAACAGCAAATATACTAAACTGTTTGAAAAACGGACAAAACTATAAGGTGTAGGTCTGTAAGAATGGACAAACTCCTCGACTTTTCCTTACAGAGTCACACACGTAGATAGCTTCAATTTGGCCGTGATAACAGCCGGTACACGGTACTGTGTGAGGACCATACACTGCTGTACGGTGTGTGAAAAAATGAATGCTCAGTAACTCACCAGGACAAAACAAGAAAATTTGGATTGCTTTGAAAAAAGCAGTTTGCTCAGCAGTGTGAAAACAGCAATGCAGCTATCAGGGAGCCTTAAAAGGCAGCCTAATAACCAACAGAGTTGATGCACCGAAATATAGCCTCCCCTTGCACTGCACAGTAACTGGTGTGTTGTACAGGCAAAATCGCTAGCAGCAGAAGTAGTTTTTGGTACCTTCTTCCCTGCTTAACGCTCTCCCTACAGAATCAGCAGCAGCAGCTGCTCTCCCTATTCTGAGCTCAGCATAAGTAACATGGCGGTCGGCGTGCATGCCCTTTTATACCCCCTGTGACGCCACACAAAGCAAGCCAATCACTTTCATGCCCTTCACAAACATGGTGGTAACCGCTGCCTATGTCATCACGTTGCCCACAGTGTCCATTCTTCCTGATTGGCTGAAAAAGGGCGCAAAAGCATCTTTTGAAACGCAACTTTGGCACGATGGTCGCCGACCTCGTGGCCGACCTCATGCTAAGGTCGAGTTTCGTTTTATGAAACCTGACTTTGGCGAAAGTCAGCGACTTTTGAATTTTTTCGACCCGTTTCACTCAAATCTACTCTTTTGTTCCCAGTTTCATCTTACAGCGAAAGAACTTTCCGGATAGTGACAGTTTAACCAGTTTGTTGTCATGGCTTATTTGAAGGCATGGTTTACGTGTCCTTGTGCTGGGTCTGCCCCAAGACAAGATCTTGAACTGCTGCAGAAATTGGTTGATTATCGGAACAATAATGAAGCCATAGCTAAAGCACCCCTGAAGAGTTTCATACATCATCTCTGGTATTTAAGTGAAGATCTGGTAGGCTTAGCATTCTTTGATGATGGCGTCTCTGAGGAATGCAAAGTTCAGATGGTTGCTGCGCTGTCAAGGAATGGAGATGACCATCCTGATAAGCGTATACATCTGGATGAATCTGACATTTCTGCAAAGCAGTTGCCTGATTTTGTCACAGTCAACACCAGAGAAACATTTGTTACACTTGAACTGTCACAGGAGTTTCTTAGGCTTCACCTGTCCGTGTGGAAATTGTGTGATGATTATGATGGGGCCCAAACCAGAGTTTTAGCACTGAAGGTGGCAAACAACGCCGCAGAGCGGGGCATTTCAACTATTCAGGCATTCAACCCCATACTTAAGGCCCCGTCACACACAGCAATCTCGCTAGCGAGATCGCTGATTTTGTGACACCACAGCGATCTCGCCCACGAGATCGCTGTGTGTGATGGGGATCAGCGACTGGCCCCCCTGCCCCGTATCGCTGATCGTGCTCGATCGGCCTGGGCCATTTTTTGATCGCTGGTCTCCCGCTGGCCAGCACGCATCGCTGTGTGTAGCAGCGAGAGACCAGCGATCAGCGACGCTGGACGGTGGTTTCTAATGTAAACATCGGGTATCCAGGAGCTGCGGCTCTTGGATACCCGATGTTTACCTTGGAAACCGGCGTACATGCTGGTTTCCAAGGTAAACATCGGGTATCTAAGAGCTGTGCGGCTCCTGGATACCCGATGTTTACATTAGAAACCAGCTTGCTCGCTGGTCCTGATCGCTGGAGGGGCTGTCTATGTGACAGCCCACCAGCGATCAGCCTAACGATGTCCCAATGATCCCATCCATGTTGGATCGTTGGTGGGATCGCTCAGACATCGTTATGTGTATCGGGGCCTTTACAAACCAAGAGGAACAGAAACAATTTTTATTGCAGGTAGAGGAAAAACACAGTGTTGACTTGTTCCAGATCCGAACAAGTCTACACTGGTACGCAAGTTACGCGAAAAACTGAACTGACTGCTACATTGCTACTAAGTACTGATACATGAAAACAAAAACCCCTTAAACATCATCTGGCGTAATGGGGAGGGGGAACACCTAACCACCAACGCCAATATGCATAAACTCAGAAAATCAATGAGAAACAGGAGAAAACTCAGAGCATGCAGTAAAAAATTGTCAAATTTTATTAGAATAAAGTACTACAAATAACATATATCAAACAGTGTGCTAATAGGGACAAAAGCAGACAGTATCCACCCAAAGTGCCCTAAACCTCCATGTAGATGGAGAAAATAGCCCCAGACCATGTCCCCGAGGAAGTCCATAGACCCCAATATGAAGTGAAAAAACGCCCAAACACAGTGACCTAGATGTGGACATAGTAAGATTATCCATAATAAAGGGCGTCAGTGTAATGGAACAAGCTGCCACAATGAGCAGGGAAAAAAATGGGGAAGGGAAACCTCAGAGGCACTTACCGGGGCAAGGAGGAAGATGGGAACCTGGCTGTACCACCCCGACGCGTGTTTCGCGGCGTCTCAGGCTGCTTTCTCAAGAGGGATAAGTACTGATACATGTACAATGTACATAATTGTGTAATGCATATTTTACTGTAATAGAATGCTTACTGTCATTCTATGTTTTTTGAATTATAAATAGTATATCCAGTTAAAGATATGATGACAAACTGAGTGGTTGTTGTGTGTACAATATTGTGGAAAATGAGAAACATGAAATAATTCACATGCCTTGAGCAAGTGGTAAATCTACCTTATTTTCCGGCATATAAGATGGCCGGGCGTATAAGAAGACCCCCCAACTTTTCCAGTTAAAATAGAAAATCTTCTTAAAAGTCGGGGAGTCTTCTTATATGCAGTGTGTCATCTTATATGCCGGGTCTGGAGCAATCTGCATATGGCGGAGGAGTGGTCCCGATGACGAAGGGAGGGTATAAGTGGAGTTATCATCCCCTTTTACGTCATTGGTGGCAGCGGTGCTATGTGCAGGTCTCTGTGCTTGGGATCGGCGGCTCCTCCATCTGCAGTGTGGCAGCTCTGTGCTGGGGTCGGCGGCGGCTCCTCTTTGTCCAGTGTGGGGACGCTGTGCTGGGGGGTGGCTGCGGCGGCTCTTTGGGCAGCGTCGGGGCTCCTCTGGCATTTCCCCAAAGCCCGGACGCCCAGGCAGCTCCATTGCTGTGATGCGGTGGCCTCTGGGAAAATGGCCGCCGGAGCCCGTGCATGCTGATTCAGATCTCGTCTCCTGAGATCTCGGGACAAGATCTGATTCTGAGCATGTGTGGCGCCCCCAGGAGTATGGCCGCCACAGTGGCTTTGCCTTCCTCCAGGGGGGGTAATGCAAGGCTTTGAAGCAGTGAAGGGTCTCTCTCGCAGTTAACCTGTACATGCAACACACTTCCACTCCAGGCCAGCAGGGGGGACTCTGAACTGGATTTGAAGGGAGGAGTGCTCTCTGAGGGCCAAGAGGAAGGAGTGGTCAGTTAGTGTGAGGAGGGACACATGTGCAGACGTGTGGAGAAGCGCGGAGATTGAGCAGAGAGGAAAGGCTCATCTCCAGTGAGAGCGCATGAACTGGAGCCTGGTCTCCACGGTTGTACGGATACTAACGGTCCTGCAACAGACACCAGAGGAGTAGGAGGCTGTAAATGCCCTACTCCCATATAAGACTTGAGGGCACAACAGCAGCTTGGATAGTGAGCCGGGACTCAGGAGAGAGGAGTCCCCGAGATAGGCTACAGCTGTCTGCCGTGCAAGTAAGGTTCTTGAGAACATCTGTCAGGAGGAACTCCAGTGTAACTCAGTACTGGGAGTACTTCATTCAAATAAGCGCTAGGAAGGAGACTGCACAGCCCATCTGCTAAGAGAGCATCCCCGAACTGCTTCCAGGCTAGCCTGCTCTGGTACCATCTGTAATCAGGACCCTGGACTGCATTTATCAAGTAAAGGTACAGAAATTGCATCCCGCTGTGTCTCTGTCTGCTTCCTACTTTCCGGCACTGCTACATCCCCGTGCCAACTACATCTACACTGCCCTGGGACTACAGCTTCACCTCTGGGGAGCTTTTACATCTTTGCTGCACCATACTATCAGTCCCAGCGGATCTGCATGCAGCGTCGGCTTAACATTTCACTTCCCGAACACCACAGGTGGCGTCACAAACTATTCCATTAACTACAAACCACCATTCAACACCCCTGATTACTTGGGTGCCCAGGGCCACGGATCAAGTCACCGCTGCTTTGACACATCCCCCTGACACTGGCCCAGTACCGAGTACCCTACGGCCCTGGGAGGGCGACCCACATGCGTGAGCTCCGGCGGTCATTTTCCCGGAGGCTATCGCATCGCAGCAATGGAGCTGCCTGGGCCTCCGGGCTTTAGGAAAATGCCGGAGGAGCCCTGACGCTGCCCAAAGAGCCGCTGCAGCCGCCTCCCAGCACAGCGCCCCCACGCTGGACAAAGAGGAGCTGGGTCGACCCCCATCACAGAGCAGCCACACAGCTGAAGGAGGAGCCGCCGCACCGCTGCCATCAATGAGGTAAAAGGGGATGATAACACCACTTACACCCTCCCTTCTTCATCAGGACCACTCCCCCGCAATATGCACTTGGCGTATTAGACGACACCCGGCGTATAAGACATCCCCCGACTTTTAAGAAGATTTTCAGGGGTTAAAAAGTTGTCCTATACGCCGGAAAATACGGTAAATTTAATGTCAACATATTTTACATGGTGAATCATTATGCCAAAAGGAACAAATTTGAGGGGTAAGACTTACCAATTTGCAAAGTTCATTTTTCCTTGGCACCCTAATATACATAGGCACATGTTTAACAGCTCTTAAATAAGTCCCAAATTAAAAAAAATGGAGCCAATATCATCACTTGACATATCAAAGTTCATGTAAAAAAAAAGTCCAATATCATACAGACTTAATTACTTACAAATGGTCCATTTCTAACAATCTTTATTACAGGAATAAGAAAAATCAGGAAGAAACCAAAAAAATAAAGAAATATTGCTGAGAGAAAAAAAAAAATATGCATAAGGGGACGAGAACCTACAGATAAAAAAATAACTTTTCTCAAGAGTGGATTCACATGTTTATGTGTCATCATCAGTTGCACCACCAACCTCATGGACTCAAGTTTAAATCAAAAGGAGATGTAATAAAAACAATTTTATTAGGAACTACTAAACATAAATATATATATATATATATTTTTTTTTTTTAAAAGAGAAACGAGTGTTCTTTTGTTGTGTGTAAAAATATGTATTACAAATATAAGAAAAAAGAGGCACTGGGTTCAAGAAGGATTGCATAAAAAATAATTAAAACCATAAAATCCTGTATTCAATGTAGAAGCTTATTGTAAAAATATATAATATACTAGTAGATCCTAGTTATTATAACAGCTCTTGGTGCTAGCTGTAGATACACATGTCGGTACCTGAAAAGAGAAAAAAATAGGAAGAGGATCACACCACTCAACAGGATCGAGATCAACGGCTTGATCCCCCCGTAGACATGTAGCACAATTTTGTGTAAGACTGAGAAATTTGTACAGTTGATAGTAGTTAAAGAGCTATGCATATCTACACCTCAGATAGCCAGAAGTACAACAAGGTACACACTGTCCGAACCGGAGCACACAATCAATCTCGGGACCATATAGCAGGCGATCCCGCATAAAAATAAAAAATAAAAAGAGCCTGCTTGAAACTCTGTTCAAGATATCCCCAGAAAAAAAGTGAAATTATTTATAAAAGTTGACAAACATCAGTGTACGTAGTAAATATATCAAATTGCTAATATTAGTTAGATAATCAATAAATTGATTAAAGAGAATTAATAAAACTTTAGTGTGTTTATAATAGTGGATTTGAATAGAAAAAACTTCATAAAAAAAATACTTCTACTTGAAAAATATACATATATTTGTGAACAAAATTATAAGTATAGGAAACATCATGCATCATGCGTCCCCTATCTTTATCACTGAGGACGCAGGCCGTGCGCAGTATGCGTTTTTGCGGTGCCTGCGTCCTTTTGACGGTGCGCCGACCAGCGCCAAACGCAACCTGTTGCAATTTGGTTGTGCTCGGCGCACAGTCAAAAGGACGCAGGCGCCGCCAAACGCATACTGCGCACGGCCTGCGTCCTCAGTGATAAAGCTAGGGGACGCATGCAGCGTCATGCGCCCGGAGGCGGAGCTACCAGCGGAGGCGAGGCAGGGGGCGAGGCTTAGCGGCGGCCGTGCGGAGGCCGTCGCTGCGCCCTGAAGCGCAAATGTGAAACCGGCCTTAGTGGTGTTTGACAATATTTTTTTGAAATGTGGAGAATCCAAGTTAGGTCTCCTTCATGTGTGTTGCCTGCAGATTTCGGGCTCCCAGACAGGCAGGCCTGCACTTACTTATTCTCAGCTACCTACAGTATCTTACTATCCTTTTATTTTTCTACCATTAGTATTGTATAAAACTTATGTTTGTGCCATCTGAGTGTGGCTGGGAAAAAAACAATAAGAGCTGTTGCAGGAGGTATCAGGGCTCCCAGCAAAGAAGGCTTACACTGCTTCCTTAACCAACAGGTCCTCATGGAAACTTCAATTCCAGACTGTAAATGCTGGGCTAGACCCTGATACCTCATGCATGGTCTATGGCTGACTGCTCCTGTGCCATTATAAAAGGTTCTAGTGTGGATAAATTGATCAGCCAACAACCTGTGTTACTTTCCTTACATTTTTCTACCAATATTACTGTATGAAACTGATGCTTGTGACATCTGAATGTGGCTGGAAAAAAAATTGGAGGTGTTGCATGAATTATCAGGGCTCCCAGTCAAGAAGGTTTACACCATGTCCTTAACCACCAGGTCCCTCATTGAAGCTTCAATCCAAAGCTGTAAATGCTTGGCCCATAGCTGACTGCTGCTGTGCTATTTGCAAATTTCTATTGTGGATCATTTTATGCCCCTAATTTTAGCTGTTTGGGAAGCTTTTTGTCACCCCTTAAGGTGTTGTGTATATGTTTGGTTTCACCACCCATTGACTCTAATGAGGTTCGTTACGTTCGTTGAACCGTTCGGCGAACATATTCGGTGAACGTCTAATCATTTGACAAATTGAAGTGAACCAAACCTTGAAAGATTCACTCATCTTTACCCCAACACACAATTTACCAGATCAATTGTACACAATTTGAAGCCATTTCAATTATTTATATTTTAAAAATGTTTGAGATTTGGTTTTAATTTGGCAGGATCCATCTCTTTTCTATTGTTTTTTATTATATCCCCCACTTGCTCCAAACTTCTTCATTTGTCTCATAGTCAAGTCAATGTAGATAATATTGCATAAAAACAATTCACTACTATTATTAATATTTTTATTATTATTTATTGTTAGACTACTATTAATTCCATGGTGCTTAACATGAGAAGGGGTTTCAAAAAATGACACAATATAAAATAAGAGTGAACAAATTAAAAATGACAGACTGGTACAGAAAGGAGAGGACCGTGCCCTTTTGGGCTTACAGTCTACAAAATAATGAGGAAGAGACGGTAGGTTGAGGGTAATAGATTGCAGCTTCAGCATTCATAATAGATTACAGCAAGTTTCAGATGTGACTGGCAGTGTGAGCAGCTTTGTGTGGGCAGGAGCTGCCAGCTATTTCCATGCAGTAGTCTTCTGCATAAACCTGTATAAAGTAGTGACAGCTGCAATTTTTTACATACAGATCAATGATCCATGCAGAAAATCGGCATTGGCACATTGGCTATTATGGGTGCGTGGAGCGTCGGACTGGAGCACCTTGGGCCCACCAGAGAAAATCATTCTTAGGGCCCACTATGTAGTTACATAGAAATAAATTCATGACCACAAATTGTGTGGTAAAACATGCTAATATCATGGCATAATATAAGGTAGTATACATCTTAATTATGTAGCAGGGGTTGGGGTAGCCCCCTCATAGAATATAAACTAGGCCCCCTCATAGAATATAATGTAGCCTCCCTCATGGAATATAATGCAGCCCCCCTCATAGAATATAATGCAGCCCCCTCATAGAATATAATGCAGCCCCTCTCATAGGGTATAATACAGCACTCCACAAAATATAATGCAACCCCCTCATAAGGTGTAATGCAGCCCCCCCATAGAATATAATGTAGCACCCTCATATGGCATAATGCCCCCCTCCTCATATAGTATAATGCAGCCCCTCCACAGAATATAATGTAAACCCATCAGAGTATAATGCAACCCCCTCATAATGCAGCTCCCATAGAATATACTGTAGCCCCCTCATAGGGCATAATGCAGCTCCCCTCATGTAGTATGATGTAGCCCCCTGAGAGAACAATGCTGCCCTCACACAGAATGTAATAAAGCCCCCCTCATATAGTATAATGCAGCCCCTCCACAGAATATAATGTAGCCCCCTCAGAGTATAATGCAACCCCCTCATAAGGCAGCCCCCCATAGAATATGCTGTAGCCCTCTCACAGGGCATAATGCAGCTCCCCACATATAGCATTATGTAGCCCCCTGAGAGAATAATGCAGCCACCCACAGAATATAATGTAGCCCCTACATAGGGTAAAATGCAACGCCCCTGAAAGGGTGTAATGCAGCCCCCCTCCACCTCCATCATTGTTCTCCCCCTCCATCCCCATCATTGTCCTCATCATCACCTCCATCATGGCCTTCTCACCACCACCTCCATCATTGCCTCCGCCCCAGCACCATTGTCCTTTCCACCACTACCATCATCGTCCTTTTGTCAAGATCCAGGGCGACCTTTTGTCTTTGTCCCATCCTGGTAAAACAGGGGTTAATTGTTTCTGCCTCTCTCTGGCAAAGGTCAGCTATTTAGTTGCCAATCGACCTAGGTCCTCTATTATACCGTCATATCACGTCCACCATTACTAGCAGCAGTTTACCATCTCTGCACGGTGGACCGTGGGCTGCGAACGCACCCAGCCTCTGCTTTATTTTATTAGGTGTGTTCCGCAAGCCCTAACACCCGTTTACCTCACAATTGTATATAAAGTGGGTATGGAAAGTATTCAGACCCCTTTAAATTTTTCATTCTTTGTTTCATTGTAGCCATTTGCTAAATTCAAAAAAGTTAATTTTTTTCTTATTAATGTACACTCTGCACCCCATCTTGACTGGAAAAAAGCAGAATTGTAGAAATTTTTGCAAATTTATTAAAAAAGAAAAACTGAAATATCACATGGTCATACGTATTCAGGCCCTTTGCTTACTCTTATTTAAGTCACATGCTGCCCATTTCCTGGTGATCCTCTTTGAGCTGGTTCCCCACCTTCATTGGAGTCCAGCTGTGTTTAATTAAATTGATAGGACTTGATTTGTAAAGGCACACACCTTATATAAGACCTCACAACTCACAGTGCATGTCAAACCAAATGAGAATCATGAGGTCAAAGGAACTGGCCAAGGAGCTCAGAGACAGAGTTGTAGCAAGGCACAGATCTGGCCAATGTTACAAAATAATTTCTGCAGTACTCAAGGTTTCTATGAGCACAGTGGCCTCCATAGTCCTTAAATGGAAGAAGTTTGGGACCACCAGAAGTCTTCCTAGACCTGGCCGTCCAGCCAAACTGAGCAATTGTGGGAGAAGATCATTGGTGAGAGAGGTAAAGAAGAACCCCAAGATCACTGTGGCTGAGCTCCACAGATGCAGTACAGAGATAGGAGAAGTTCCACTATCACTGCAGCCCTCCACCAGTCAGGCTTTTATGGCAGATTGGCCAGACGGAAGCCTCTCCTCAGTGCCAGACATATGAAAGCCCATATAGAGTTTGCGAAAAACACATGAAGGACTCCCAGACTATGAGAAATAAGATTCTCTGGTCTGAAGAGACAAAGATAGAACTTTTTGGTGAGAATTCTAAGTGGAGAAAACCAGGCACTGCTCATCACCTGCCCAATACAATCCCAACAGTGAAACATGGTGGTGGCAGCATCATGCTATTGTGTGTTTTTCAGCTGCAGGGACAGGACGACTGGTTGCAATTGAAGGAAACATGAATGCGGTGAAGTACAGAGATATCCTGGATGAAAACCTCTCCCAGAGTGCTGTGGACCTCAGACTTGGCCAAAGGTTCGCCTTCCAACAAGACAATGACCCTAAGCACACAGCAAAATAACAAAGGAGTGGTTTCAGAACAACTCTGTGACTATTCTTGACTGGCCCAGCCAGAGCCCTAACCTAAACCCAATTGAGCATCTCTGGAGAGACCTAAAAATGGCTGTCCACCAACGATCACCAGATCACCATCCAACTTGATGGAACTGGAGAGGATCAGCAAAGAATGGATCCCCAAATCCAGGTGTGAAAAACTTGTTGCATAATTCACAAGAAGACTCATGGCTGTACTAGCTCAAAAGCGTGCTTCTACTCAATACTGAGCAAAGGGTCAGAATACTTATGACTATGTGATATTTCAGTTTTTATTTTTTAATACATTTGCAAAAATTTCTACATTTCTGTTTTTTTTCAGTCAAGATAGGGTGCAGAATATGTACATTAATGAGAAAAAATGAACTTTTTTGAATTTACAAAATGGCTGCAATGAAACAAAGAGTGAAAAATTTAAAGGGGTCTGAATACTATCCGTACCCACTGTAGTTATCTACCTGATTACCTCGCGTAAAATCAGTTCTAAATATAAGCTGCCTCTGTCATCTATGGGGAAATATCTACATATAGTTGGTCAGGTCATTGCATTTACTTTTTAGCTTGTCACCACCATTGAACTGAACTTACTCTACTGTTTGATCTGATTTAAAGGAGAAAAATGCCCCGACAGTGTATCAATCATCTGAACAGATTCTGTTGTGTGTGTGGTTCTTTTACACCAAAAGGACAAGTACGTTCAATCACTCATGATATTAAAAAGATGTATCAGATGTACTTTAAGTGTTCACTTGGTGATCATGACAAAAGCTGGGCCCCTCGTGTGATATGCTCAAGTTGTTCAAATGGTCTTCGTGACTGTTTGAATATGAGGAAAGTGGCTATGCCATTTGCTGCTCCCATGATTTGGAGAGGACCCAGAAAACATAGTGATGACTGCCACTTTTGTTTTGTCAAACTGAAGGGCTTTTCTACAAAGAACAAACCTAAGATTAATTACCATGAACTTGAATCTGCGATTAGGCCAGTTCCAGATAATGGTACCTTGCCAGTTCCTGTGCCACCGTTGTCTGGATTGGATGAAAATTAAGTAGAATATTTAAGACTATGGAACTGAAGCTACTGGTGAAGACATGGAGACCTCAAGTCAAGATGAATAAGTACCTGTGGGAGCAGCAGAGCAGCTTTACTCAACATGAATTCAATGATCTCATCAGAGACCTTTCATTGTCAAAAGATAGCTGAACTTCTTGCATCTAGGTTGAAGCAGAAGAATCTTCTTCATGATGATGTCAAAATGTGTTATTACCAAAACAGAAGTAACACTTTCAAACAATTTTTGACATTTGATGGACCAATAGTGTACTGTATCAATTTGAATCGCCACTTTGAAGAACTGAATCAAGAGTATTTTGTTGCAAATTGGCGATTGTTTATTGACTCATCCCAGAGAAGTTTGAAAGCAGTGTTGCTTCACAAAGGAAATATGTAACCAACAATCCCTATTGCTCACTCAAGTCATCTTAAGGAAAGTTATGAAAATCTGTCAGCTGTTTTGGATGCTATACAATATGAGCATCATTAATGGAATATCTGTGGACATTTTTAAGTGTTTGGTCTGCCAATGGGATTGCAAGGAGGTTTCACAAAATATTGTTGCTTCTTGTGTTTATGGGACAGTAGAAATACAGTAGAGCATTATGTTCATCATGATTGGGGACAGAGAAACATCTATGCTCCAGGTAGAGACAATGTTCAGCATAATCCTTTAGTTGCTCCAACAAAAATCTTTCTTCCTCCACTATATAGAAAGTTGTGGTTGATTAAAAACTTTGTGAAAGCCATGGCAAAGACAAATTCCCAAGGTTTCCAGTACATTTCACAGAAATTCTCCAGCATTTCACCAGCAAAACTTAAGGAATGGGCACTTGTTAGTCCTCAGATCAGAAAGCTTATGAGAGATGATGTGTTTGAAGGTGTTGAGGAACTGCTAAATGCATACCAGTGTCTTGGATGTCGCATGTCTCTGAAAATGCACTTTTTGCAATTACATTTAGATTTCTTCCTTCAAAATCTTGGGGATGTAAGCGATGAACAAGACGTGCGGTTTCACCAGGACTTTAAAGTAATGGAGCACCGCTACCAGGGTTTTTGGAATGACTCAATGATGGCAGATTACTTTTGGATGTTATATAGGGACAACCCTGAAAAATCGTATCAATGACAGTCTAATGTCAAGCACTTTTAATTTCTGCTCATATTTTGGTTTCTATTTTGCATGTGAAATTATTTTGGTTCAATAAAAACTGTTTTGTAAGGCGAAGCATTTTTTTCTGATATGTAGATTACTGTTGTCTTAATGTCGCCAGTTTATTTCCTATACATTATAATAATCATGCTGCTCCATGTAAACTATACATGATACAGAAAAAATATATACATTTTTTAAATCAGAACAAAAAAAGTACAAAGTCACCTGCGATGATTACAAAAAATATTTTTTATGTAGACCTGTGTATCTGTCATACTGTTATTTGTATAAAGGATTTTCGGTTATACATTCCAAAAAGTAGCCTCATCAAAAGTTTTGCTGGCTTTCAATGCCAGTATTAATGATATATTATTTTTAATATATTTTTTCAAATTTATAGTGCAATCCTGTTTTTATAACCCAAAGATTTCCTGAGTTTCAACGCAGTTTGATTGAGGTTTCTTAATTTAGTTATTACTTTTGTAAATCTATCCACTAAAATTTTAGTTCATATTTTATGTGCACATTAAGTACAGAGGTTAGTCTGTATAATTTAACTACACTTGGTTATTTTCCAGGCTTTAATGATTAAAGAACAGGTGAGCGGGCACCAACCAAATAAATGCTCATGCAGGGATCGCCACATGCAAGTTGACTATGTAAATATACAAAAAAAGAGAAAGGGACTATGCATAAATGTGGGATCACCACGCCAAAAACCAATTATTTGTAAAAATGTAATTTTTATTATGAAATACACAAAAGGCAGCAAGAAAGCAGCAAAAGACACCACACATAAAAACAATTAAAATAATCTGATCAACATGTAGACCGCTGGCTGCAGAATGTGAAGGCACCAATATAGAACAATAACGTTCTCAATGTCATAACATATAATACAGACAATATGATGGGGACAAAAAAACACTAATGACTGGACAATTCAATAAGATCCTATACCAACATATAAAGTGCATAGCACATGACACAGAATATCAATCAATACTTCCTGAGAAGAGCCCTGCAATGCTTGAAAAATATCTAATATGAGGAGTATAAATGACAGGTGTAACTCCCCATAGAATAAAGACAGTAGCCCAAAAAAAGTAGAAAAGGGCTAGTGATGTATGGCAGTTGAAGATCCCAAACAGAAATAAAATACATCACCCAAAGGCACAACAGTCAGTAAGTCCAGTCAGAGGTCGCCCCAGCGTCTGTGTATAGTGCCAGCAGCCACCGTGGGATAAAGGACCCACGCGTTCCGACACCGCTAGGTGTCTTTCTCAAGATGAGTGCTATTGCAGCCTCTGAGCGCCGCTTATTTAAGTCAGAAAAATCACAAATAAATCCAAACCAGGTGACGGCTGGCGGCGTGCAGGGAGAATCATTCTCCCTGCACGCCGCCAGCCGTCACCTGGTTTGGATTTATTTGTGATTTTTCTGACTTAAATAAGCGGCGCTCAGAGGCTGCAATAGCACTCATCTTAGAATCATTCTCCCTGCACGCCGCCAGCCGTCACCTGGTTTGGATTTATTTGTGATTTTTCTGACTTAAATAAGCGGCGCTCAGAGGCTGCAATAGCACTCATCTTGAGAAAGACACCTAGCGGTGTCGGAACGCGTGGGTCCTTTATCCCGCGGTGGCTGCTGGCACTATACACAGACGCTGGGGCGACCTCTGACTGGACTTACTGACTGTTGTGCCTTTGGGTGATGTATTTTATTTCTGTTTGGGATCTTCAACTGCCATACATCACTAGCCCTTTTCTACTTTTTTTGGGCTACTGACTTTATTCTATGGGGAGTTACACCTGTCATTTATACTCCTCATATTAGATATTTTTCAAGCATTGCAGGACTCTTCTCAGGAAGTATTGATTGATATTCTGTGTCATGTGCTATGCACTTTATATGTTGGTATAGGATCTTATTGAATTGTCCAGTCATTAGTGTTTTTTTGTCCCCATCATATTGTCTGTATTATATGTTATGACATTGAGAACGTTATTGTTCTATATTGGTGCCTTCACATTCTGCAGCCAGCGGTCTACATGTTGATCAGATTATTTTAATTGTTTTTATGTGTGGTGTCTTTTGCTGCTTTCTTGCTGCCTTTTGTGTATTTCATAATAAAAATTACATTTTTACAAATAATTGGTTTTTGGCGTGGTGATCCCACATTTATGCATAGTCCCTTTCTCTTTTTTTGTATATTTCCAGGCTTTAATAACACAATAGTCTCACCCTTCTGCATACAGTGTAAGAGTCACCTGTAAACATAGAAGCAGAAAAAATTCTGTTTAGAAAAGAAAACTGCAAGACTACATTTCCACAATGAGTTTTTGGTGACTTATTACACTATGTATTTTTGACATCTTTTATGGGTGCAGAGATGATGCAGGAAATCTGCAACATAAAAAACTCACCAAAAACTCATTATGGAAATGTAGCCTAAGGGCAGAGACACACTGGCGTATTTTTCGTCCGAGAATCGCATTGTAAAACTCACATTGGCTGTCTACTCTCCTGACCTGAGCTTGACAGCTGCATAGTAATCCATCATGCTGTCATGCTCAGGTCAGGAGAGGTGCCGGCCAGTCCTTTCAGTGCAATGCGATTATTGCACAAGAAATAAGCCAGTGTGTTTCTGCCATAAGGATTATTTCCAATTCCAACGATGAGCATTTGGTACATATTTAATGTTGGAAATTTTCTGCAGCTTTTCTGTACCAATTAGAAAAATTAGGTTAATTGTGTTTTTAGGAGTGTTTTTTTTACATGCGCTTTTACAGTGTTTTAAATGCTATCATTTTTGCCTATTTTTGGTATGTCATATTTTAAATCTAACTGTTTTGTTTTGGAAGACTGCTTGCAACTTAGTTTTAAACCCTTTCTGACATAGTACGTAATACGTAATATGTCCCTGCGCCATGGGCCTTATTAACTAGGGACGGATTATTATGTCTATACAATTGTGCGCGCACACAGGCTTTGCGCGCGATCGCCGCCAGGTGTCAGTTGATTCTGACATCTGACACCAGGCACTAATTGTCAGGAGCATTCCCACATCCGGGTCACCAAAGCTAGAAAAATTGCTAGATAGTGCTCAGAGCATGCTCAACAACGTTTTCTATCAGTGCAGAGCTGACAGTTTGCATAGCATAGGGATGCTGCAGTATTCCAAAGTAATACAAATTAGTCAGCCTGCAAAAAAATGATAGTCCCATAGTGGGACAAAATAAAAACGTAAAAAGTCCCGCATAAAACAAGCCATCAAATGACTTTGTATGTGAAAATTTGGAAAAATTATAGCTCTCAAAATATGGCAATGCAAAAAAGCTAGCTTTTGCAATAAAAAGGGTATTTTAATGTGTGTCAGCAGCCAAGCATAAAACCTGACAGAATCCATTTACAGGGGGGTTCTGCTGTTCTGGCACCTTATGGGCACTCCCAGTGGGTCATGGCACCAGCAAACCATAACAGTAAAATCTGGCATTGCTTGGCTTCTGAGCTTTGCACTGTGCCTGAAAAATATTTCCCAATTACATGTAGGGTATCGGCGCACTCAGGAATAAATAGACTTCAGTTTGATGCAGAAAAATTTCCTATTAGCCCTTAGAAAAATGAAAACTTAGGGCTAAAGCAACATTTTAGTGGTAAGAATGTAATTTATTCTTTCTTTATCGCTCAATGGTATAAAATTCTGTGAGGCACGTGTCAATATGATCACTGCACCCCTGGATCAATTCATTGGGGAGTGTAGTTTGTAAAATGAGTTCACATGTAAGGGATTTGTGCTGTTCTGGCACCTCAGGAGCTCTGCCAATGTGACATGGCACCGTCAAACCATTCTAGTAATATCTGAATTCCAATATGGTGCCTCTTCCCTTCTGAGCTTTCCAATGTGCCTCAAAAGTAGTATCTCCCCACATGTGGGATATCGGCATACTCAGGAGAAATTGCACAGCAAATTATATGGTGCAATTGCTCATGTTCCCCTTATGAAAATGCAAAATTTGGGGCTAAAATAACAATTTTGTGGGAAAAATGTGATTTTATTATTTCCACGGCTCAACGTTATAAACTTATGTGAAGCACCTGGGGGTTCAAGGTGCTCACCAAACATCTAAATACATTCCATGAGTGGTCTAGTTTCCAAAATGAGGTCACATATGTGTGGATTCCACTGTTTAAGCACATTAGGGGCTCTCCGAATGGGACATAGCTAGTGATGATCGAATAGTGAAATATTCGGATTCAGGAAAATCGGCATGAATAATTTCTAATATCCATAATTCATACCGAATAATGAATCCAATGGAAGTCAATGGGAAACTGAAGATTTTTCTGCTGGATCCAAAAAACAGGTCTGGGGCAAAGGGAAAAAAGCTGAAATTGATGGGTAAGGGCTAAAACTAAATGGGAACAGCATGGAGAAGATGCCTGCATGCCTTTCTCACAGGCCACCGTCACACTAGAGAGAAATACGGACGAGTGCTATGCGATAAAAAATCTCATAGCACTCGGATCAATGCTAATCTATGGGGCAGCTCCCATCATCCGTTTTTTTCTCGCCCGTATTATACGTGCAAGAGAAATCGTAGCATGCTGCGATTTGCACCGCATTATGCCCGAGACTCGCCAATGCAAGCCTATGGGTGCGAGAAAAAAATGGATTACACACGGACCATGTATGTGACTTGCAAGAAATATGCACCGGTGTCCTTTAGAAAAGCTGGTAATTCAGTGTGCTATACTGTAAATGTCATTATGTGGCCCTCTCTGACAATTAGCAGAGTGCCACCATGTGCTTCGTAGTTCATTTTGCCACTGGATCCCAATGGAATCACTGTCATAATGGGTGAAGCCGCTGTAAGGTGAGTATAATACTGAAGTTGGGTGAGCTGTATGATGAATATCAGTAAATTGGATTCTACCAGACACCAAAAGCATTAGGCTGGAGTCACACACAACGATTAAAAAAGGTCCGATTTTAACGGTCCGAAATCGCACAAAGGTATCTTAACCATTGATCCGTTTTTTATGCGATTTTTCTTCATCGATGCGATTTTAATCGCATGTAAGGATCCTTTTGACATCCGTCTTGCGAGATTTTCTCGCAGGATAGCTAAATGGACATATAATGGAGCCCAATGACAGGTTTCCGCACACAAACGAATTAATAGATCTAGACACATTAAATAAATATATATATATATTTATATATATATATATATATATATATTTTATACATGTCATAGAGACACATTTATATATATATTTCTAATTCATACAGTTCTTAATTGCAGAATAGCCGCTGAAACATTAGCCGGCTTTTGTATAACATTCTCCTGCCCGACATGAAATGACACATGGTTTACATATAGTTAACCATTTCAGTTCATGTTTTTTTGATGTCTATCACTATTAATTATATGAGGGCTTGTGGGTAAAATTTTGGAGTTGTAGGGGTTCATTTAAGGGGTTAATTCGTTGTATTAAATTGCGGGGACTCCCTGCAGCCTCAGTGACGTCAGCGGGAGTCCCTGCAATTTAATACAACGAATTAACCCCTTAAATGAACCCCTACAACTCCAAAATTTTACCCACAAACCCTCATCTAATTAATAGTGATAGACATAAAAAAAAATGAAATGAAATGGTTAACTATATGTAAACCAAAACCATGTGTCATTTCATGTCGGGCAGGAGAATGTTATACAAAAGCCGGCTAATGTTTCAGCAGCTATTCTGCAATTAAGAACTGTATGAATTAGAAATATATATATAAATGTGTCTCTATGACATGTATAATATATATATATATATATAATATATATAAATATATATATATATTTATTTAATGTGTCTAGCTCTATTAATTCGCATCTTTATTTAACTGGACACTGTGATGTTACTGTATTTTGGGAAAAAAATGCCGGCTTTTGGTGCGATTTTATCGCAACTCACACATCGGGTCCGTTTGCAATCCAATTTTTTCACGCCCCCATAGACTTGCATTGTCGAATCTGATCCGAAAATCGGTGACAATCGCAGCATGCTGCGATTGTCTCGGTCCGAGGATCGGATTCGATCAAAAATCACATGATGTGAGCTGCCCCATAGAATAACATTGGGACGAATGCAATGCGAGTTTTTATCGCATTGCATTCGTCCGTTTTAATCGCCAGTGTGACCCCGGCCTTAAAATTAAATTCTGAATACAATGTATGCAAGCGAGAGCCTGTATTATGGTCAGTCTCTCAGGCCCGAAACCCATGTCAGGAACATGTACAAGCCTCATTTTACTTGGAAGCATCCTCCTCAAGGGAAAGAGCCAGGAGTGCTATTGACCAATCTGCACAAGCCTACACACTTCTTTCGGAAACTATCCAACCAGGCATAATGTATCTTTTGCATGTTTTGAGCAACAATGGAGTAATTAGTGGATATGTCCCAGAGAGAGTCGAGGTCTGTGAAGTGTATTAGGCTATGTTCACAATAGCATTTCTATGCGTAGCGTATCATCTGAATATGCAAACGCATGCAAAACTGCTTGCAAGTGCATGTTTACACAGTGGTTTTTATCCACATCATTAGGGATGGGCGAATCCTGAAATACTCGGAATCGCTAGACTCTAACGAGTCCGACTCGGAAACTCGCTACTCGTTGCGAGTCTAGCGAGTCCAATGTTAATGAATGGGGATGCGAGTATTGCAGCGATTCCTGTGCTGCCATTTTTTTTGTTCCGCTTACTTCCCGCATGTGGCTGTGCACACCATGCGGAAAGTAAGCAAAACAATTGCGGATGGTACCCACGGTCCGGGTGAGAGGAGACTTTCCTCCGGGCTTTGGGCACCATATCCCTGTAAAAAATAGAATTTAAAAATAAAAAATATTGTTATTCTTACCCTCCGACGTCCCGCGCAGCCTTCCCGCCTCTCCACGCATCCGTTCCCAGTAGTCCTTTGCGAAAATGCCTGCGATGGTGTCCGTTCTCGCGGGATCACGAAGTCTCGCGGTCATTCGCGCCACGTCATCGCGAATAACCGCGAGACATCGCGATCCCAGGAGAACGGACGTCATTGCGGGCATTTTCGCAAAGGACTACTGGGAACGGATGCGTGGAGAGGCGGGAAGGCTGCGCGGGACGTCGGAGGGTAAGAATAACAATATTTTTTATTTTTTTTACATTTTATCTTTTACTACTGACGCTGCATAGGCAGCCTCAGTAGTAAAAAGTTGGTCACACTTGTCAAACACTATGTTTGACGAGTGTGACCAACCTGTCAATCAGTTCTCCAAGCGATGCTACAGATCGCTTGGAAAACGCTAGCATTTGCATTGGACTCGTTACTGTGCGAGTAATCGCTTGGAAACTCGCAGAGTACCGACTCCTGCGAGTCCCCTACTACTCGCAGAGTAACGAGTCCTAACGAGTAGATTCGCCCATCCCTACACATCATCTTACGTGTGATGCCAAAAAATGCTGCGTGTGCATGCATTTATATGCATTTTTGCATGCGTTTGCGTTGTTTATGCGCATGCATTCGATATTTCCAATGCTTTGCCAGTAGAGTTTCCTTGACACCAGACACCCAATGGGCGAGTCTCATGGGATTTCTAAAAATAGACACACTGCACTGATGAAATCCTCGTCTTATGCTGCTGTATCCGGCTGCAAGGTGGATCTTAGCGTGGAGAGCTTCATTATTAATCTTGATTTGTCATTGAAATTGGCTATTGCCTTTGCTGTGGCTTGTGAAGAAGAAAGAAGAGAAAGACGGAGAAGACGTTGTCGTCACTATTGGCAACACCCCATCGCTGATGTCGAGAGAGCCGTGGAGCCTGCAACTCGTTGTATACAGAGCTGCGTGAAAACCCACAAAAGTTTTTTGACTACACGAGGATGTAAGAACAGAGTTCGATGAATTGCTGCAACGTGTCTGAGGATCTATCACCAGGCTGGATACACAACTACGTCGAGCAATTCCTGCGGAGGAACATCTGGTGGTGACCCTCAGGTACGTAATTTTGAAAAACAAACGCATGTCATTAGTAGTGTTGAGCGATACCTTCCAATATCGTGAAATATCGGATCGGATTGGATCGGACCGATACCCAAAAAGTATCGGATATCGCCGATTACGATACCGGAAACCAATGCAAGTCAATGGGACAGAAATATCGGAATTAAAATAAACCCTTTCTTTCCTTGTAGGTTAAATCTACATGAAGAAAAACAACTAATAATGTAGAATGTATTGGGGGAGGTGGAGGAGACATTAAAGGCATAGAAGTTTAGCCCAATCAAATGGAATAGCAGGAATATTTTTTTTTTTTAAGACGTTCGGAGTTACAAAGATATTGACTATGTTAACCTTTTTTTATATTTTGTCAGATATGTTTGTTTCACTACTTCCATGCTCTTCACCTTCTTTTTTACTTCTCCCACACTTTCTCCTTCATGATCTTCAGCAGTAGCAGCATCTTTTTCATCAACTTCTTCTTCACCTTATTCATCTTCTTCTTCTTCACCTTCTTCCTATTATTCTTTTTTTTACATTCTTCATATTCTTCTTATTCAACTATTATTCTTCTTCATATTCTACTTCTTCATCTTATTCCTATTCTTCTTCTTCATCATATTCTTATTTGTGACAGGCATCCCTGTAGTTGTTATCTATAAAAGTTTGAAGATTACACCTTCCGTTCAGCCTGTCACAAAAGATTTACAACAGGATTTGTCCACGTTCAGTTTGGCCTGTAGCAGCAGGCATTTTCCAGGGGCACCATGAGGAGGAACGGACTCACCCCCATACACTGCTTAGTCTTCTTCTGCTTATAATTTAGATAATATCTTTTGCTCTGATTTTTAGTCTTATGCTTAATGTTCTTCTGCTTTTTGCTCTTCTTCTTGGTCTTCTGCCTCTTGTTGCTCTGTATCTTGGTGGTTGTCTTCATGTTCATTGTCCTCTTGGTCATCTCCTTCAGGGTCATCTTTTTGGTCTTCTTTGGGGTGGTCTTCAGGGTCGTCGTCAGGGAGATCCAGAGTGATTACCAAAAACCATTTCAAAAAGTTTGAAATTGGAAATGTAGCAGAAGGTACAAGAAGGCTGAGGAACTGCCGAGAACAAGCTGACGGTACTGAAACCCGGATGGGTAGCAGAAGGAACAAGAGCCAATGGAACTACCGAGGACCAGCTGATGGTACTGGAACCCGGTTACTAAGCAGGAGGTACTTGTGCTAGAAAGCACTACCAAGGACCAGCAGACGTTGCTGGAACTCGGATACCGAGAAGTAGGCACCTAAGCCAGAGGCACTGCCGAGAACCAGCTGACTGTGCTGGAACCCAGATGGGTAGCAGAAGGTAACCATGAAAAACAAAGCTGCAAGGTCGTGAGCCTGCCGCAGTTATCGAAACCCACAGTCCTATAGGGGGTGCTTGTCCTATTGGCACTACAGAACCAGCCTTTATTGCCAGAACCCGCAGCCCACATAGGAAGTACCTAAACTGAAGGCACCACAGAGTCGACTAACCCGACCGCAACACAACAGGACAATGTATTGGTGTCAAAGTGACGTTGACACTTCCCTGAAACAGCTGACAGTGCTGGAACCCGGAGCAGCTGAAGGAACAAGAGCCAATGGCACTACCAAGGACCAGCTGATGGTACTGGAACCCGGTGACTAAGCAGGAGGTACCTGTGCTAGAAAGCACTACCAAGGACCAGCAGACGATGCTGGAACTCGGATACCGAGATGGAGGCACCTAAGCCAAAGGCACTGCCGAGAACCAGTTGGCGGTGCTGGAACCCAGAGGTGCAGCAGAAGGAACAAGAGGCAATGGAATTACCGAGGACCAGCTGAAGGTGCTGGAACCCGGATGGGTAGCAGAAGGAACAAGAGCCAATGGCACTACCGAGGACCAGCTGACATTACTGGAACCCCGTTACTAAGGAGGAGGTACCTGTGCTAGAAAGCACTACCAAGGACCAGCAGACGTTGCTGGAACTCGGATACCGAGATGGAGGCACCTAAGCCAAAGGCACTGCCGAGAACCAGCTGACGGTGCTGGAACCTGGAGGTGCAGCAGAAGGAACAAGAGGCAATGGAACTACCGAGGAGGACCAGCTGACGGTGCTGGAACCCGGATGGGTAGCAGAAGGAACAAGAGCCAATGGCACTACCGAGGACCAGCTGATGTTACTGGAACCCGGTTACAAAGCAGGAGGTACCTGTGCTAGAAAGCACTACCAAGGACCAGCAGACGTTGCTGGAACTTGGACACCGAGATGGAGGCACCTAAGCCAAAGGCACTGCCGAGAACCAGCTGACAGTACTGGAACCCGGAGGTGCAGCAGAAGGAACAAGAGGCAATGGAACTACCGAGGACCAGCTGAAGGTGCTGGAACCCAGATGGGTAGCAGAAGGAACAAGAGCCAATGGCACTACCGAGGACTAGCTGACATTACTGGAACCCCGTTACTAAGGAGGAGGTACCTGTGCTAGAAAGCACTACCAAGGACCAGCAGACGTTGCTGAAACTCGGATACCGAGATGGAGGCACCTAAGCCAAAGGCACTGGCGAGAACCAGCTGACGGTGCTGGAACCTGGAGGTGCAGCAGAAGGAACAAGAGGCAATGGAACTACCGAGGAGGACCAGCTGACGGTGCTGGAACCCGGATGGGTAGCAGAAGGAACAAGAGCCAATGGCACTACCGAGGACCAGCTGATGTTACTGGAACCCGGTTACAAAGCAGGAGGTACCTGTGCTAGAAAGCACTACCAAGGACCAGCAGACGTTGCTGGAACTTGGACACCGAGATGGAGGCACCTAAGCCAAAGGCACTGCCGAGAACCAGCTGACAGTACTGGAACCCGGAGGTGCAGCAGAAGGAACAAGAGGCAATGGAACTACCGAGGAGGACCAGCTGACGGTGCTGGAACCCGGATGGGTAGCAGAAGGAACAAGAGCCAATGGCACTACCGAAGACCAGCTGACGTTACTGGAACCCGGTTACTAAGCAGGAGGTACCTGTGCTAGAAAGCACTACCAAGGACCAGCAGACGTTGCTGGAACTCAGATACCGAGATGGAGGCACCTAAGCCAAAGGCACTGCCGAGATCCAGCTGACAGTGCTTTAACCCGGATGGTAGCAGAAGGTACCCATGAAAAACAAAGTTGCAAGGCCGCGAGCCGGCCGCAGTTACCGAAACCCACAGTCCCACAGGGGGTGCTTGTCCTATTGGCACTACGGAACCAGCCTTTATTGCCAGAACCCGCAGCCCACATAGGAAGCACCTAAACTGTAGGCACCATAGAGTCGGCTAAGCCGACCGCAACAAGACAGGACAACGTATTGGTGACAAAGTGACGTTGACACTTCACGGAAACAGCTGCCGTGCTGGAACCAGGCTGGGCAGGAGGGAGTACCTGTGCCAAAGACACTGCTGAGAACCAGCTGACGGTGCTGGAACCCGGAGGGGCAGCAGAAGGAACAAGAGCCAATGGCACTACCGAGGACCAACTGACGGTACTGGAACCCGGTTACTAAGCAGGAGGTACCTGTGCTAGAAAGCACTACCAAGGACCAGCAGACGTTGCTGGAACTCGGATACCGAGATGGAGGCACCTAAGCCAAAGGCACTGCCGAGAACCAGCTGACGGTGCTAGAACCCGGATGGGTAGCAGAAGGTACCCATGAAAAACAAAGTTGCAAGGCCACGAGCCGGCCGCAGTTACCGAAACCCACAATCCTACAGGGGGTGCTTGTCCTAATGACACTACGGAACAAGCCTTTATTGCCAGAACCCTCAGCCCACATAGGAAGCACCTAAACTGCAGGCACCATAGAGTTGGCTAACCCAACCGCAACACGACAGGACAACGTATTGGTGACAAAGTGACGTTGACACCTCCCGGAAACAGCTGGCGTACTGGAACCAGGCTGGCGTAGGAAGGACTACCTGTGCCAAAGACACTTCTGAGCAGCAGCTGGTGGTGTTGGAGCACAGGGATTACAGTTCAAACAGAGTGGAGGAAGAGTCCTAACTGCAGCAAGTTTAAAATCTTTAGTTGTGTGAGTGTGGACAGAGCAGGAGACATTGCCGTACACACAGCTGGGGATCAACTGACATTACTGAACCCCAATAACACTGGTGCATATGTTGACTGTAAAGATGGCCCGTCTGAGCAGCAACTGGCGGTGTTGGAGCCAAGGATCAATTATGGTGTAGGCTGAGGCCTACTTGGAGCAAGTTTAAAATCTGATGTACTCTGATTTTGGAGGGAGCAGGAGATATTTGCCGGACACACAGCAGGGGAGCAGCTGACGTTACAGAACCCCACTAACACAGGAGCTAGTGTTTTTCTCTGTGCAGACTGCACTTCTGAGCAACAACTGGCGGTGTTGGAGCCCAGGGTCAATCATGGAGTAGGCTGAGGCCTAATTGGAGCAAGTTTAATATCTGATGTAGTTTGAATGTGGAGGGAGCAGGAGACATTGCCGTACACACAGCAGGGGAGCAGCTGGCATTACTGAACCCCACTAAAACAGGAGCTAGTGTTTTTTTCTGTGCAGATGGCACTTCTGAGCAGCAACTGGTCGTGTTGGAGCCCAGGGATTACAGTTCAGGTGGTAGAAACATGAACATAACAGGAGACCTGGATACTGTTGCCAATCAATTATTTAATCTGGAAGAGGACTGGCAAATTCAGGCGAGATCCAGGCCTTGTTCATTTTCAGAAAAGTAAGCCGTCAACATTATCGGAGGATAGTCGCATGCGACGGTCTGTTAGTACACCACCTGCGGCACTAAAGACGCGTTTCGATAATACACTAGCAGCAGGGCAAGCCAGCACCTCCAATGCATACTGGCTAAGCTCTGGCCAGGTATCCAGCTTAGAGACCCAAAACTGGAAGGGGGAAGAGCCGTCTGGGAGTACATTGAGAGGGCAAGACATGTACTCTGTCACCATTTGACGGAAACGTTGCCTCCTGCTGACTGGAGCCGTCTGTGATGGTGTAGACATTTGTGGCGGGCAAACAAAAATTTGCCACATTTTGGCCATACTGGTCTTGCCTTGTGCTGAGGCGCTGCTTCTGCTCCCTCTTTGTGCAGAGCTTCCTCCACTGCCTCGACGCACAGAGCTGCTTTGTAAAGCACTAGCAGCACTGCTCTCGGGTGGAATGGAGAACATGATGGAATGCACCAGTGTGTCTTGGTACTCCCGCATTTTACGCTCCAGATTCAACGGTGTTATGAGGCTTTGTAAGTTGTCTAGGTACCGAGGATCTAGGAGGGTGTACACCCAATAATCAGCCGTGTGGAGAATGTGGGCGATGCGACGGTCGTTTCTCAGGCACTGCAGCATGAAATCAACCATGTGCTGCAGACTCCCAACTGGCCAAGAAACGCTGTCCCCTGCTTGAGGCGTCATCTCTGCCTGCTCTGCATCACCCCACCCTCGCTCTACATACTGACTACTAGAGCATTGTGTACCTCCCTCCTCTGGAGAGATGTCTTCCTCATCCATTGACTCCTCCTCCTCCTCCTCACAAAGTGTCCCCCGCCTAGGCCTTTGTAAGGAACCACATTACGCAGACTGTCCAGAAGCAGATGGCATTTGTGACTCCTCATCCTCCACCTCTTCCAAAACCTCCTCCCTTAGTGCTTGCAGTGTTTTTTGAAGCAGGCAGATAAGGGGGACAGTCATGCTGACTAATGCATCATCTGCACTCGCCATCCACGTGGAATCATCGAAGGCACGCAAAACGTGGCAGATGTCCTTCATAGAGGCCCACTCAGTGGTGGTGAAGTGTGACCGGCGCACAGTGCGACTTGTTTGCCCCTGATGCAGCTGGTACTCCATTACTGCTGCCTGCTGCTCACACAACCGCTCCAACATATTCCACCTGGTGGGTAGGTCACATATGATGCGATGTTCTGGAAGATGGAATCGGCGCTGCAGAGCTGCAATGCGCGATCTTGCCATGCTGGAACCCCGCAAGTGAGCGCACTCTATGCGGACCTTGTGCAGCAGTGCATCAAGATCCGGATAGGCCCTCAGAAAGCTCTGCACGACCAAGTTGTGCACATGTGCCAGACATGGGATGTGAGTGAGGTTGCCTAGGCCCAGAGCTGCCACCAGATTTCGGCCATTGTCACACACTGCCAAGCCTGGCTGGAGATTCGCTGGCACAAACCACACGTCGCTCTCCTGCTTGATGGCATTCCAGAGCTCCTGCGCTGTGTGGCTTCGATTCCCCAAAGAAATTAATTTCAGTCCGGCCTGTTGACGTTTGGCCATGGCTGTGCTCATATCGGTCGTAACAGGTAAGCGTTCACGGGTCCATGTGGAGGTAGACCGTGACGGCTCCTGCAGCGCTGTTTCTGAGGAACTGGAGTATGAGGAGGAGTCAATGTGTACAGACTGGATTCCTGCAATCCTTGGAGTTGTCAGAACACATACAGCACCGCTCTCAAGATCTGTACCCGGCTCCACAACATTGACCCATTGGGCAGTGAGGGAAAGGTATCGTCCCTGTCCATGGTTACTGGTCCACGCATCGGGGGTCAGGTGGACTTTGCTACTGATGGCGTTTAGTAGCGCATGTTTAATTTTTCCCTCCACATGCTTTTGCAGGGCAGGGATGGCTTGCCTGTTGAAATAAAAGCGGCTGGGCATGGTGTATTGTGGGACTGCCAATGCCATGAAGATATGGAAGGTGTCAGTCTCCACCAGCCTGAATGAGAGCATTTCAAGGGACAGTAGTTTTGCAATGCCAGCATTCAGAGCCTGTGCTCGGGGATGGTTTGCTGAGTATGGCCGCCTTTTCTCCCATGCCTATGCTACCGATGGTTGCAGAGTGGCCTGGGAGTGTGAGGATGACAGGGAATGTGGTGCTGTGGGTGGAATGTCACTGGGTCTCTGGACAACAGTGCCAGAGGTTCTTCCATGGCGATCCTGAGAGGAAGCCGAACCAGCTGTGTGTGAGCTGGAGGAAGAGGCTACAACATGAGCTGAAGAGGTAGTAGGTGGTGCTGTAGGTTGGCCTACATCTTCAGTGTGTCTTTGTAACTCCACCACGTGCTTGGTCCGCACATGTTTCCACATATTTGTGGTATTGAGGTTGCTGACACTTTTCCCTCTTTTGACTTTCTGATTACACAGCTTGCATTTGACAAAGCAAATGTCATCTGCAACTGTGTCAAAAAGGCCCACGCACTGCAAGTCCTGGGAGCACCCGTTTTGGGTTTTGGAAGAGGAATGCTCCTAATGGGTGCCGAAGTGGAGGCTACAGGCATCCAAGTCTGCCCCCTCCCTCTCCCTCCTGTTTTGGCCGTTCGGGGAATCTCTTCCTCAGAGCTACTCCCACCACCTTCCTGTTCCTCACGCCATGATGGGTCAAGGACCTCATCATCTACACTCCCCTCTTCAAACACCTGCATCTCCTGGGTAGTCTTGCCAGCACAGTGCGCACCAGAAAGTGGAACCTGAGTCTCATCCTCTGATGCGTACTGAGGTGTGCTGACCATAGGCACTGGCCCACCCGCCTCTTCAGATTTAGAGGGACAAAGCAGTTGTGCATCACTGCATACTCCCTCTTCTTCACGTTGTAGAATGCTGCTTGGCTGGCCCCCTGTTTCCAAGCCAAGAGATTCAGAGAACAGAAGTAGAGATGGCTCCTGTCCAGGGCTCTCTGACTGCCTGGGCAATTTGGCAGGTGGTGAAGAGACAAATGGTTGCTCTTCAATGCTCTGGCCCTGAGAGGATGTGGTAGTAATTGAAGTCGATGCGTTAGCTGCCATCCATCCGAAAACGGCATCAATTTGTTCGTCCCGCGGCAGTGGGGTACAGCGAGGTCCTACAAAGCTGCACATAAAGGACTGTTCCCTGGTAAAACTGGGGGATGCTGAATCAATGGTGCCCACAGCAGGCACAGAATCCCCATGTCCTCTCCCTGATGAAACTCCACGCCCATGACCACGTGCCTTACTCCCTGCCTTCTTCATCTTGGTAGACTGATAAAGATAGGCAGAAAAGTACTAAGGGGGGCTTAGTGTGCTTATTCCTGAACAACTGCTAACAGGTATAAGAAACACTTTGGACTACACTTTAATATGGGCTAATGTGGCCTACACAATTGTCAAGTGGAGTGGTTGGTGAACTTTATTTACGTGTTTTTTTTTCAAAAAAACAAAAAGGATGTGACCAAAGATGTAAAAGCGATAGTATCACAAACTTTTTGGAGCTATTACAATGCAGGAAGGTAACCTACAATGCAATAGATGAGGCTCCAAAAAATAGGCTACTACTAATCTGGCTGGGGCTGCAGGGCACAAGCCAGAAAAAACGCTCCTCTATCTAGTCCTATATAGTGTTTGCAACCAATCTAGCTGGATACAGATGGAAGCACACTAATAGGAGAAATCTGGAAAAATGAGCAGCACTAATGCAAAAAAGGACAATGTATGAGGCAGTGACGCACGCTGAGCAGACTACAAAAAGAGGTGGCTGCTGAACACACTACAGCGTGAGCTGCACTCACACACAGAGACCACACAGACAGCCGTGAACAGAGCAGAGAACTGTGCACTAGCACTGAAAGGCTGAAGAAAGGCTCCGCTGTCTACTCCTATTTAGTGTTTGCAACCAATGTAGATGGATATGGATGGATGCACACTAATAGGAGAATTAATGAAAAATGAGCAGCAATAAAACAAAAATAAATATGTATGAGGCAGTGACACGCGCTGAGCGGCCTACAACCAGAGGTGGCTGCAGAACACACTACAGCGTGAGCTGCACTCACACAGACCTTGCAGACAACTGTGAACAGCGCTGGAAGGCAAAAGAAAGCTTCTCACAGGGGTTGCTAAACTAGCCGGGTAAAGCACAATCTAGCAAATCGATATTTCTAACTGTTCCTCAGAGTCACAAGAGCAGCGTCCTGTCCCTAACTGAATTCACAGCAGAGTGAACCCAAAATGGCAGCGGCGGCTTTTATAGTGCATCATGACATCAGTTCAGCAGCCAATCACAGCCATGCCATTAGTTAACATGCCTACATGCCTAACAGGATGTGTCCACACTTCTTAGGATTCTTCATCGGCTGAATCAAGTCAAACTGGCTCATAGCATTATGGGAACTTCCGATTCCGGTATTCGATATGCATCGGAATTCCGATACTGCGAATATCGGCCGATACCCGATATTTGCGGTATCGGAATGCTCAACACTTGTCATTAGTATTATTGTTAGAAAAGCTATGTACTTACTTTTTTTCCATTTTCTGTTCAGCAGATTCCTGGCTACCGGAGAGACCTTATCATTACATCATTTTACATTTTCAATTCTGGATTGGAGTGTCCACCCTTTCTGGGATTGTTGGAGACACCTGCCGTGCTTTATGTGACGCTTTGCGTGAATAATTTCTCCCCCAACCCACAACTGAACTGTGGCTGGAAAATGCAAGGAAATTTGTAATTTTCCAAACTGTGCGGGGGCTGTGGATGGCAAACACATTCGGATTATGAAACCTGATGGAAGTGGATCCGAGTATTTCAACTACAAAAAATACTTTTCGATTGTTCTCATGGTGATTGCAGATACTGAATGTCGATTTGTTGACATTGGCTCATTTGTATGAGGAAATGACTCACAGACTTTCAAAAACTCAACGTTTGTATGGTAATAATTTCAATTTTCCATCGCCACAACCTCTTCTGAACACTGAAGGCCCGCCAATGCCGTTTGTTGTGGTTGGGCATGAGGCGTTTCAAATGTGTGCCAACCTCATAAAACCATACTCGAGTTGGGACTTGAATCACACCAAAAGGATTTTCAACTACTGACTGACAAGGGCATGAATAACTGTGGAGTGTGCCTTTGGTTTGCTGGCATCTAAATGGTGCATTTTGGGAACACCAATCAATCTAAAAACTGAGAAAATTGATGATGTGGTCAAAGTGTGTGTTGTTATGCACAATTACATCCTGGCAAACGAGCGACAACAACTTGACGAACCTGTTGCTAGCACTTTGCAGGATTACCGTGATCACCCTCTAAGGACTACAGTGTAAGTTGCCCAGATGAGGGATAAGTTTGCTGTTTACTTTGTTTCAGATATTGAACATGTGGCCTGGCAAGACAATATGGTTTAATACACTTGTAAGTAAATGTACCTGTAATGTTTGCTGACTTTACTACTAATAAAACACGTCCAGTGAAACACCCGTTACTGCTTCACTCAACACCCCAATAGCCACATGTGAGTGTTTTCACATAAAGAGACAAAGAAAGCACAGGGATTGTGCAAACAAAATAAAAATTTTATTTACCAACAACAAACAACTGTTCATTTTCCAGTAACCAACAATTGGATTTATGTTCAGGGTCTATCTGACGGTGAGATAATGTGGACCTTGGGGGTGTTGAGCTGTGATGATTGGGTGGTAGTCGATGATGAAAGGGTTACAGGGGAAGGGGCAATAAATTGCAGGGTTGGCTCATGGATGGGGCTGGGAGTAGACAACACATTAGGAGTAGAACCTTGGGAAGGGATAGACAAATTGGAAGGGAGAAACACAAGGGAAGGTAGTGACATATTTGACAACAGAGACACATTGGGAAGTGAGAGTAGAGGTGATGAGTCCAGTTTTGGCCAACATTTTTTGCTCTGGGTCTTCATTTTCCTGTGCTGAGCAGAGTCACTAGTGGGAGTCTGTTTTTTGTGGGTACCTCTGCGTTTCTTGCTTGGCTGAGTGGGAGTGGTGGCCTCTGTTACAGTGTGCTGGGGTGGTGCTGGACTGGGCAGCATGGTGGAAGTTGAAGGCTGCTGCACTCGGCTGCATAGTGGAAGTTGAAGGCTGCATAGCTGCTGCACTCGGCTGCGTGGTTGAAGTTGAAGGTTGCATGGCTGCTGCACTTGGCTGCATGGTGGAAGTTGATGGCTGCATGGCTGCTGCGCTCAGCTGCGTGGTGTAGCTGGGTACTGTGGGAACAGTCCTAATGTCCAGCAGCGGTGGTGGTGGTGGTGGATAGGTCACTTACGCTGTCATCGGTTGTTGAGCAGACAGGTATCCAAGTCCTTGAGATGTTTGGAAAGGTCCTGGAGGATTCTGCCACTGCTGCTGTGATGGCCCTTGTTGACCTGTAGGAAACTAAGTTTGTGCCTGCTGCTGATATCAGGACTGTTGCAATGCCTGGCTGTAAGAAGCCTGGCAGGCCTGCATCAAGTTCAGCTGGAGATCAGGCAGAAGGTTTTCCGACACGCACCACTCTATTGATGAAAAAAATGTTGTCCCGGTCTTTGAAGGTCGGCTTCCAGCGGTCAAGGCATCTGTAGACTTCCTGGAAAAGTGTGTTCACCTGAGTGAACCCACTATCCAGTCTTTCTAAAACTGCCTTCAGCCCATCCCAGAAGATCAAGCCTAAGTGAAGTAGCTTGGACATGACTGGCCTCTCCCAGGCGCTCTGCCACTGATGAGAAGACCCAACAAAATCAGTGGCAGAGGGCTGGGAGAGGAGAAAACCAGATGGACCAGCTGCCTGTTCCCCAGCCTATGAAGCCAGCCTGGTGGATGATTGGGATTGGGCCTGTTCGCTGGCTGGTCGATGAGGGGCTGCTCCAACTGAGGATGATCCAGGTTGTGTTGTGCTGCACCAGGTTCTGTGTGGAAAATAAATGAAAAACATTAGTAAAAAAAATTATATTGTTTATATAATAGTAAGACAACACAAAAGATACTCACGTTCGCTGACCAACCGCAGACCTCAGAAATGAAAGTAGACGATGGTATTTATATTTTCTGAGCATTGGAGCAGCACCACTTTGAACCCAAATCTCCTCTCTCATTTGCTTATTGAAACGATCATTCATCAAACGCCAGCGGACTTTTATTCTCTTTTATTCACTGTGAAGGGGTAAAAAAAGGAAAAAATTAATTGCAAAACAATGCACCTGCATTTCTAGGTTCACTGCCACGTCAGACCACATTGCAATACTTATGAAAATCCTTTCTGGCATGTGGCGTGGCATGGTCCCAATCAGCCAGCAGTGATCTTGCCGCTTCATCCCAGAGTTGTCGAATCAATGCTGAGTCTGAATGATTACGATCACAGGGGTCCCACAACGCTGCTCGCTCTTGCACAGATTGAATGAGTTGGTCGTTATCAATCTCTGGCTTGCCTTCCTCACATTGTGGAACCTATAGATCAAATAAAAGAAAAGAATTGGTAAGTAAAACTGAAAACAAATTCAAATACAACTCTCATAATGAAAAGAATGCTTACACCCAGTCTTTCCTCATCAGAAAATTGACGCCGACGACCCTGGAAAGATCCATTTCCACTCAACTGCTCCTGCTCCTCTGCACTGGAAGTAAACTGTAAAGAAAATACATGATTTACCACATGTATAGTATTGCCAGTCAATACATACCAATCAGTATATCAAATGTGATTACATAATCAGTGTCATGTTCACTCTGGGAAGATTCACTGGAGGACATGTTGGAATAGCAGGCAACAGTCAAGTGAAACACTACAGAAAAGAACAGACAAGAAAAATTAAACTTGTTAAAAGCCAAAAAAAAATTAAAAACACAATGGATACCAATACTTACATTACAGGCAGTAGTCCAACAGTGCAGCAGTCAGGCAGTACAGCATCGGGACAGCAGCACAGCACTGGGACAGCAGCACACAACCGGGACAGAGAAATCCTGGACAGGAGAACTGATGGACCAATACCACACCACCAGGACGGGGAAATCCTGGACAGGAGAACTGAAGCGCCAAAACCACACCACCTGGACTGAAAAATCCAAGACAGGAGTACTGAAGGGCCAATACCACACCTCCTGGATGGAGAAATCCTGGACAAGAGAAGCAAGCGACAACAGTAGTCCGGGACCAGAGCAGCAGCCAGTATACAAGGAACAGAAAAAAAAGTTAGTACATAGTACAGACTGCAGAGACAGGCAGACATTTTCAAAGCTTCTATACTTACATAGACAGTCTTCTGCTCACATCCAGAGTCTGGAGAGTAATGACCTTGCAGTGTACACACTTCCTTTTATACAGTTGGCAATTAAGAGGTGGTGAAATCATTTCCTGGACCTGCTCGTTCTGAAGAACGCATGAGTTTCGAACGAATGCGCACGCATGTCCTTGCATACCAATGCATTCCCATAGACAGTAAGGCGTTGTTTTGACTCATTCATCCGCATGCAAATGACTGTGCATAATTGACGCCTCAAAAATGCAACATGTTGCATTTACCGGACACCTCCGCACACCACAAAACGACGCATGCGTAAGCATCCGCATAAGAACTGATGCAAAAGCATGTCCCTGCTTACACAATGTTAATTATAGGTACGCATGATGCATGCGGATCTACGTGGATCATACGCTGCGCACAGATATGCTAATGTGAAACCAGCCTTACTCAGGTGACAGGCAGTGCTACAGAGCTCAGGTAAAGGCTTTAGCATGGCAATGACCATGTTTCAATATGTGTAAGGCTGCGGCCTGAATAGGTCTGTGGAGTGTTTTAACCCAGACTCTTAGACGTGCTTAAAATTTTCAGAAACTGTCCAATACACCATCATCATTTTTTTAGAGACCCAAATGTAGAAAATGTAAGGGATGCGACAGTTTAATAAAGAGACAGAAGTCTCATTTAGGAGCCTGGAAAAGACAGCAATGGTCTTTGTCTAGCACCAGACAATGTAAATTGCTAATGAATATGTATGCCCTATCTAACTAAAAATTTGTGAACAGACATATATGCTGAAAGGGAACGACTGAATGCTGCGCTGCAACAATGACCTGGACATGGTTGCTGACTGCTGTGTCTGTGCAACTGCAGATTGTGGACTGTAGGTCTCAGTTCCTGCTTCCTGGACAGCAGAGTGGGAAGGACGTAACACAAGGGAAGTGACAGTGGTTTCACCATCAGACACAGATTTTGTACCCAGGCGTTCCGCCCACCTACTGGGGTGCTGTGTATATGAGCAGGATATGACGTATGTGTAATGAGGGAAACTACAATTGTGGAGTGTTTGCTGGTGTTAGGCTGGTCTGTGTTTGATCCTTCACCCACCTGCGTGACCGGAGCCTGAACGGGATACAGTGTCCCTGTGGGATGTGAACTTAAACATCCTTCGACTCCTTGATCTTTGAAAGAGAGTTTTTATTAGGAGCAAGTTCTGGCAGCACAGTTACAGTCCATCCATTTCCATAAAGCATTATCATTCCATCTTCAACACAATTCCTGATCTGATCCTAACACTTCCCGTCCTGCACCTTCTTTGAACCCAAGGCCTGCAGAATCCTCCTGTTGGCCATCACTGGATGCTCCCCGTCTATATTGCCCATCCTGGCAAGGTACCCGACTGCCTCTTGCTGTCCCAACTGGACCGTAGGTCCCAGTCAATTCCAGACGGTGTCCACAGACGCTGCCCCGAGGTTCGCTTCCTGGCCTCTCCCCGAGAGTGCTCTCCAGAATTTCAGCTTCCAACTTTCCTTTTCCAGATCAGGACACTGACTGTCTCTTCCCACTTGTTCCAAGCTATTGCTGCCACTCCACTCTAGTTCTGCTCTGTATCAACTCTCTCCACACTCTGACTAACTTTTCCTAGAACAATTCTGTCCCCACTGGGCAACTCCTCCCATCAATAATCCCATTGGCACAGCTACTTAACTGTTTCTATCCTGGCTAAAACCAGCTAACTATGGCTATCTTATCTAGTATCTAATCCCCCTATACTATACATATATAGCAACCCCTTTACATATGCTAACAGAGGTATTATGTCAAATTTCCCTTTATAAAGCGATGTGTGGGTAAGATTTTCGAACTAGCAGCATATACAGTGCCTTGCTAAAGTATTCAGCCCCTTGGAACTTTTCAACCTTTTCCCACTTATCATGCTTCAAACATAAAGAAATCAAAGGTAAATTTTTGGTGAAAAATCAACAAGAAGTGAGACACAATTGTGAAGTTGAACGAAATTTATTGGTTATTTTAAATTTTTGTGGAAATACAAAAACTGAAAAGTGGGGAGTGCAATATTAATACTTAATACTTTGTTGCGCCAACTTTTGCTGTGATTACAGCTGCAAGTTGCTTGGGGTATGTCTCTATCAGTTTTGTACATCGAGAGACTGAAATTCTTGCCCATTCTTCCTTGGCAAACAGCTCGAGCTCAGTGAGGTTTGATGGAGATCATTTGTGAACAGGAGTTTTCAGCTCTTTCCACAGATTCTTGATTGGATTCAGGTCTGGTCTTTGCCTTGGCCATTCTAACACCTGGATATGTTTATTTGTGAACCATTCCATTGTTATTATTACTACCTTCACACAATTTTTGCAATTTATTTTTTACTTTTTTATTTTAGGATATTTGTTTTGTGTTTTGTTTTTCTCTGTGTAAAGGTCATGTGTTCATATGCATTTACATTTTGCATACACATTAATTTACTTTTTCAGCTCAGACCCAGTTTCTCATTTAGTTCAATGTGCATTCTGTGCATATAAGGGTGTGACCGTCCTCTTTCTGAGTTGGAAAATCCATCCTGTCTGGCCTATGCTATTACCAGTGGTTCAGTCCCTCTGTCCTTGTTCACATTTATGTCACTTGACAAGTGGAAAGGTTTTAAATACAAGAGTTAGGGCTGTCCCACAAGGGTTGCCGTGATGTGGCGGGATGGCTTGTACATTATTTTGATCAAAATTATGTTAACTAAATACCCTTATAATTATTACTACCTTCATGCAATTTTTTCAATTTATTTTTCACTTTTTTATTTTAGGATATTTGTTTTGTGTTTTGTTTTTGGTTTGTTTTCTTTGTGTAAAGGTCATGTGTTCATATACATTTACATTTTGCATACACATTAATTTACTTTTTCAGCTCAGACCCAGTTTCTCATTTAGTTCAATGTGCATTCTGTGATACTCAGATATCTAAGGCTCACGCGGACTGTACTGTGCTTTTAGGGCACGAAGAGGAGAAGGGTGACTCCAAGGGTGAGGAATGTGATAGCACAGAGAATGATGATGATGAGTTGCTATATTCCAGTTGGTGTGAACATAGAGGCACACAGCTGAGTAGGTCATCTGAGGAAGAAGGCGAGGAGGTTACGTTGCGCCGTGCATCGCAGACACTTAGTGATGCAGCCATGACAGGCAATGCATCCTCAACCACAACTGTGCCTGTGACGAGCAGCATCCGAAGCTTGCAGGGGTGGCAAGGGTTGCCTAGCCTGGGCCTTTTTTGACACTGCAAAGGATGAGCCAACTCCCATAATCTGCCAACTTTGCAAAAAAACTTAGTCGAGGTGCAATAATTTGATTACTACATGTATGAACCTTCAACATGCGCAGTCAATATGCTTTTTTGTAAGAATCCCACTGCGCAAAAATGCAGACCAGCAGACCTCAACAACTATCAACCACCCAATCAATCAATCAATCATATCTGCTGCTTCTTCCTCCTCTATTACCATGCAAATTATTGACTCACAGGTCTTCGACCGCAGAACCTCGAGTTCTTTACCTGTTCCAGTCACGCTGACTGAGAGCATGCTGACAGCTGTAACGGAAGCGGACATGCCTGCTGTTTTTGACCAATCTCAGGGAATGAGCACACCACAAGTTTCTCAATCCACCGTAACATCTCTGCCTGCACTTCTATCATGGTCCAGCAGTTTGTCCGGTTCACTGTACTCCCCCTCTCTCAGCATTGCAGCCAGCACATGGTTCAGCAGTTGTGGTCACGTAAAAAATTGTTTCCTCCTACGCATGACAAAGCTAAGAGGTTGAACTTCACCATCTCCAATCTGTTGGCCACAGAAATGCTGCCTTTCCACCTGGTAGATGCAGATGGTTTCCAAAAGCTGATGGCTGTCACAGTCCCCAGTACCAATTACCCAGTCACCATTACTTTTCTAAGAAAGCTGTGCATGCTCTACACCAGCATGTTGCAGACAACATCACCCATTCCTTGGCAACATCTCTGTCTGCCAGGGTGCATTTCACCACATACACTTGGATGAGTGAGCAAGGCCAAGGGCGTTACATGTCACTGACCGGGCAGTGGGTGACTTTGGTGGCTGTGGGGACAGTCACTGCTCCACAAGTCTTGTAATCCCCAAGGCTTACAGGACAAGCCTCTACATTTAACACTTCCTCCACTGCTTCTGCCTCCTCCTCTATCCCCCCTTGGGCCTCCACCTGCACCCTCAACCTCCGCCTTAACGAGACACACGTTCCAACAGTGCAGAGCAAATCCCCACCACTTCCGTACTGCGCAGCCAGGACTCATGGCAATCAGGCAGTATTAAAATTGATATGCCTTGGATATCACAGTTATACAGATGGAGTTGTGGACAGCTCTCCAGACTGAGTTTGATCAATGGCTGTTTCTGCTGAACCTGCATCCAGGGAAGGCCATTTCCAATAATGATGCAAACCTGGTAGCAGCCCTATGGTGAGGCAAGCTCACACCCGTCCCTTCTGCACAGTTTCGAAATGGCTATTAAGATGGTTAGCGCTGACGATGCTATCATCAGTATCACTATTCCGGTCATCTATTATACTATTTCTACTGTGGTGAATTTGGTTGGATGTCCATCTGTTGGATTGTTGGATTAGGTGCAGTGAAAGAACTGTCAATCCCTGTTATACTATTACTACTGTGGTAAAATTGATGCCACTTATGTGGTGTCTGCCTGTAATTTTTGGAATTGTGAACACTCCTGGTTGGGTGTCCATCTGTGGATTGGGTGTAGTGGAAGACCTGTCGGTCCTTATTATATTACACTGCTCAAGAAAAAATTAAAGGGAACACTTAAACATCAGAATATAACTCCAAGTAAATAAAACTTCTGTGAAATCTAACTGTCCACTTAGGAAACAACACTGATAGACAATCAATTTCACATGCTGGTGTGCAAATGGAATAGACAACAGATGGAAATTATTGGCAATTATCAAGACACCCTCAATAAAGGAGTGGTTCTGCAGGTGGGGACCACAGACCACTTCTCAGTACCAATTCTTTCTGCCTGATGTTTTGGTCACTTTTAAATGTTGGTTGTGCTTTCACACTCGTGGTAGCATGAGACGGACTCCACAACATACACAAGTGGCTCAGGTAGTGCAGCTCATCCAGGATTCCAGGATAGCACATCAATGCGAGCTGTGGCAAGAAGGTTTGCTGTGTCTGTCACCTTAGTGTCAAGAGGCTGGAGGTGCTACCAGGAGACAGGCCAGTACAACAGGAGATGTGGAGGGGGCTGTAGGAGTGCAACAGCCCAGCAGCAGGACTGCTACCTCCACCTTTGTGCAAGGAGGAACAGGAGGAGCACTGCCAGAGCCCTGCAAAATGACCTCCAGCAAGCCACAAATATGCATGTGTATGCACAAACGGATAGAAACCGACTCCATGAGGATGATCTGAGGGTTCGACATCCACAGATGGGGTTGTGCTTACAGCCCAACATTTTGGGCTATTCCATTTGCACAACAGCATGTGAAATTGATTATAAAACAGTGTTGCTTCCTAAGTGGACAGTTTGATTTCACAGTAGCTTGATTTACTTGGAGTTATATTCTGTTGTTTAAGTGTTCCCTTTATTTTTTTGAGCAGTGTATTTCCGCTGTGATGAAATTGATGCCTCTTTTGTGGTGTCTGCCAGTAATTTTTGGAAATGTGAACACTCCTGGATGGGTGTCCATCTGCTGAATTGGGTTTACTGGAAGACCTATCGGTCCATATTAAACTGTTTCTACTCTTGTGAAATTGATGCCACTTCTGTGGTTTAAGGACCTCATTTGATTAAATGTGAACACTCCTGGTTGGGTGTCCATCTACTGGAATAGGTGTAGTGGAAGACCTGTCAGTCTCTATTATACTATCTATACTGTGGTGAAATTGATGCCACTTTTGTGGTGTAGGCCAGTAATTTTTGGAAATGTGAAAACTCTTGGTTGGGTGTCCATCTGATGGGTTGGGCTTAGTGGAATACCTATCGGTCCCTATTATACTATTTCTACTGAGGTGAAAATAATGCCACTTTGAAGGTGTCTGCCAATAATGTTTGTAAATGTGAACACTCCTGGTTTGGGTGTCCATCTGTTGGATTCGGTGTAATAGAAGACCTATCGGTTCCTATTATACTACAGTATCTATACTATGGTGAAATTGATGCCACTTTGATATTGTCTGCCAATACATTTTGGAAATGTGAACACTCCTGGTTGGGTTTCCTTCATGCATGTTGCCTGTAGCAGTAGGCCTCCGAGACTTTCAGGCCTCCACTCCTCTCTACTAAATTACCCGTTTTACTATCCTTAAATTTTTCTGACAATGGTAGTCTACAAAACTGATATTTGTGCCACCTGAGTGTGGCTCAGCATGAAAGAAGGTAGAGGTGTTGCATGTAGTATCAGGGCTCCCAGCAAAGGAGGCCTACACTGATCCCTCACCCACCTTGTTTTACAGTGACGTTCAATTGAAAGCTGTAAATGCTGTCCCAGACTCAAGTACCTCATGCCTGGCTGATTGCTGCACTGCCATGCTAAAATTTGTACTGTGGGTGAATTGAGGACACTTTCCTTGTGTCTTTCCCTCATTTGATGTGTTTTGGCAGCATTTGGGGCTGCTATAAAGTGTTTTGCATGTGTTTGTTTTTGCCTCCCATTGAGATGAATGGTGTTTGGTTATGTTTGTTGAATATTCGACAAATTAATCAGCGAATATTGCAAATTTGGTGATCGTAATCCGAACCAAACATTGAAATATTTACTCATCTCTAATAGAGAGTACAAATGTCACTGCACTGCAACAATTATAGTGTAACACTCAGGAACCTCTTGGCTTTAGACAATGAGTAAACTGAACAGAAGTACAGTAACAAGTCTGCATTTACACAAATAACTGCAGTTGCAACAAGTGAGCAACAGTTCAAATCACAGCAAGCAGGGAGATAGTGAAGTAGTTCATATGCAGCGCTGCTGCAGGCAAAGTCTCTTGGGTGAGGCACACACTAGGGAAAGCCATTCAGAAGTCACAGTTCACAACAGGGCTGGCAGTCTCTGAATAAGAGTCAAGAAAATAGTGTAAGGCAGTGTGTCTCTTAGGAAGTCGAGAACAGTCAGAAGTAATGCCACTGCACACCAACTAGGTTAGCTGAAGTAAGCTGAGGTTATGTGTCCTAAGAAGGCGGGTGGAGGCAGACGCAGAAGAACACATACACAGCTTGCTACTGAGAGCTGGAGAGGTTTACTGGAAGAGCAGAACCGGATCCTTTGGAGAGGTGCAGTCTCTTGCAGCACAGAGGACTGGAAGGCAAACCAGGGATATAAAGGCAGGGAAGGAATACTGGGGATCCCGTCCTGTAACCCTGACGCATATTTCACCGCTAGGCTTCTTCCTGGGGGAGTGGTTAGGTGAGGGGCAGAGAGCTGTTTATATAACCGGGATGTTACGTTGTGCTGGGGGCGTGGTATCAGCAGTATGCATCACTGACCCGGCACATGACTCGACTCCTCACCGTCTTTCAATGGCCGCTGTTTATATAAATAGCTCTCTGCCCCCAGGAAGAAGCCTAGCGGTGAAATGTGTGTCATGGTTACAGGACGGGTTTAAAGCTCCACATAAGGTGAATCGCTCTCCTATTCTAAGGCTTATTTGGTGTTAACACTTACTATTATTATTCTAGTGAGCATATATCACCTTTCTTAGTCTTAGCACTATTGTGGCATATATACTTGGTAATTTGTCCCCCTTGGCTAGGATCTATTATGCCTTGTTTACCATTGGCCTATTGATATATCTGTCTCTGCACTAAGATCTATTTTGCCCCTTTTTTTACCATTGGCACATTGATATATTCCAGTTATTTATATTTGCACTATGCACTTTATAGTTTATTTACTGGAACACATATGATCTATGGTAGTACAGGCTATGTTGGTTTTGGGAGGTATTTTTATATATTTCCTAGCCCTCAAGTAATTATTAATAATATGAGCATTTTGGGGGATTTATATGTGTTTGCTATCCCGTCCTTTCTTCAGGCATTTTGCTGAATTGTCTGTACCTTATCTGGTTTTTATATTTTTGAATCTTAAATAAAATAATTATTTTATGGATCTCTTCATTTTCTCCTCTTTATTATAAGTAAGGATTTGCTATATATTCTGAGTTGAAGTGCCATTCTTTTGTATATATTCTTTGGACATTAATTTGATGATATATGTTCCCCATGATTGCGGTAACTCACATGGATATGCCCGGAAGTTCGAAACGATCAGAACACGGTGTGCGCTCCACTCTGGAATGCAAGCATAATAGCCGCGGGACTTCCGGTCCAAGATAGCACGTCACTTCTGGTATGCAGTACCCAGAGTCTTGTGGGCTTGCGCTCCAAACTGGAACACAAGCACAATGGTCAAAAAAGCTTCCGGTATCAACAAGATAACTTCCGGTGATATACGCACCTACCTGGAATGCAAACCACATGCAAACCACTAGCCATCGTAGGTACCAATGAGCCTAACCAGATTATCGTTGGCTAGATTCTGGGCCCCTTTTTTTTGAAGGCGGGAAGATCTTTTTTTGAATTCTTATGAATTGGTTCCATTGTTATTTTCCCCTAGTATTGTTCCGCTATATTTCTCTTGCCTGCCTGGGGCTATATCGCTTTCTGGGTAGTCGGAGACTATTACTGTATGATTATTTGCGTTCTACAGATAATGCCCCATACAGTAAGTAATGTGATCTGCAATTTACATGCGGTTTGCATTACAGGTTGGAGAGCATATCACTGGAAGTTATCTTGTTGATACCGGAAGCTTTTTTGACCATTGTGCTTGCGTTCCAGTTTGGAGCGCACACCCACAAGCCTCCGGGTATTGCATACCAGAAGTGACGCACTATCTTGGACTGGAAGTCCTGCAGCTATTATGCTTGCGTTCCAGAGTGGAGCACATGCAGTGTTCTGACGGTTTGGAACTTCCGGGCATATCCATATGAGTTACCGCAATCATGGGGAACAGTATATTGACACCGTTGGAAAATATCATGTGCCTTTCGGTGATTAAGCCACCCACGATAGTGTAGGCAGGGCACTTTGTAGTGAGTATCTGGGTGTTATATACAAACCTGGCGCCACTGACCACCGGTACCATCACTCATCATCATGGTATCTGGCATGACGGACATCATCTCTATCTTCTATACCTCCTGATGAACCGCTATGGTGGGGAAACGTGTCAGGGTGACTCTACACATGTTAAGTGGCCGCTCTTCGATTTTTGATTTATTACCTATGTTCCATGGTCAGGCCATGGTTATTTTAAAGTCATGCAGGCATATGGTGGACCCGTGTTTATCATGATGTGGTTAATCTGTTTTTTTATTGTTATATATTTTTTCTGCGATTGCATGCATTATACCCATGGCATTCTGTTGTTTTATTTCTGCACTATCTGATATTGTTTTCCCACCTGTGATATTAGGGACTGGTAGGGGAGCGAGGGATAGTCCTCATTGAGTTGGGGCACCAAAAATCATTGCTTAGGGTGCCAACCTTCACAGACAGGCAGGGATCAGATAGGCCCAATTCAGGGCCTTGCTGCATTTCAGATTAGGTAATTTTTCTCTATTTTGGCATTTGCCATTTTTTCACTGGGAAGGTGTTTGTTTTAAAAATATTGAATAAAAGTGCTTTTAATGGATTATATGTTCACTGATATTGGCTTTGGTATTGTTTTCATGTACTGGTGATAGTTCAGCTGTTGTATTCCCTTACTGTAGAATAGTTCTGATATATTCATGTAATAGTGGTGGATCTAGTGCTATGTTCAAGTACTCCTTATGATTCTGGTGCAGTTTTCATGTGCTAATGATGGCTCTGGTGCAGTATTAATGTATTTATGATAGTTATGGTATTGAATTTATGTACTATTGTTGGTTTTGTTGATGAGATTGTACTGTTGGTGTTTCTGGTGATTTGCTCATGTTCTAATGGTGGCTCTACTAATGTTTTCGTGTTCTGATGTTATTTGTGCTACATTATTGTACTGATGGTATGATGTATTCATGTACTGTTGGTGGTACGGATGTTGTTTCATGCAATAATGTTTGGCCTCGTTTTGTATTGATGGTGTTTCTGGTGATGTATTCATGTACTGTTGATGGTACGGATGTTGTTTCATGCACTAATGTTTGGACTGGTTTTGTATTGATGGTGTTTCTGGTGATGTATTCATGCACTGTTGATGGTTCTAGTGCTGTATTATTTTACTAATTATGGTTTGGGTGCTGTATCCCTGTATTGATGATAGTTATCTTGTTGTATTCTTTTACTCATGGTGATTCTGGAGATGTGTTCATGTTTTCATGCTTTGTGTGCTGATAGTTATTCTGGTGCTCCATTCATGTATTGTTGGTAATTCTGATCCTGTACTCTTGCGCTGATGATAATTTAAGTAATGTATTCCTGGTGCTGAACTTAAGTACTGATAGTAGCATTAGTGCTGAATGAAGTCAGATAATGTTGATGTTCTGGTCCTATATTCCTGGAATAATTATGGTTTCTGGTGAGGTATTCATATACTGAAGGTGGCTCTTATTCATTTAATGATATTGACTATGGGTATGTGTTCATGTACTACTGATTGTTTTAGTGCTGTATACCTGTACTGATGGTGGTTTCAGTGACACATTTATGTACTGATGATGATTTTTGTGATGTATCCTTGTTTTGTTAGTAATTACATTATGTATTCATCTACTGTTGGTGCCTTTGGTAATGTTTAGAGATGTACAAACCCGAACAGTAAAGTTTGGTGTGTGTATTGAAAACCTACTGTTCGGGCACGGACACTGAACACGGACTTCACCAGGAAAACACGGACTTCACCAGGAAGTCAGTGTTGCTGTTCGAGCTCAGCCCCTTGAACATCAGGTATTTCTTGCGCTGTCATGTGCAAACACTTCTTCTGATCAGTCAGACAAATGCGGTTCCCACGCTGTCAAATTACAGCATGAGGCCGCAGCTGTAAGCGGAGGTAAAAAGTTTTTAAGACACCTATCCATTACTAATCTTTTAGTTATATTGTAAACACACAGCAAGAATAAAGTCTTTTATTTCAAATAAAAACAAAACACTTTTCCTTTTTTTTAAAAAATAATCAACACAGTTATACTCACCTAAAACCTATCCCATTGAATCTCTTGTCTCCTGTACTTAAATAAGAATAAAAAAAACAAATAAAACAAATAAAAAGCAACAATATCCCTCCCCTGTCCAATGTTCTGTTCCACGCCTTAATCCATGTCTGGGCATTAATAGTTTTCAGAAAAGTAATGATGTAGCAAAAATCATGAATACTAAACATATATAGATTTCATACACAAAATAATTTGTATTCAAAGAAAAATATATGTAACCATTTTTACTAAATAATCACACAGAAGAAACACAATTAAAAAACATGATTGCACAACACATGATTAAAAAATATTTAATATATACAGTATATGTATAAGGGAATGGGGTGTGCAGGATAGAGTATCATAAGAGGGAGTGCATTTCATACATGAACATAATGTAGAGATCTAACATATATATCATATAAACATTACCTGGCATAAGTCAATATTCAATAAGGGAATCAATCCAAATGGACTGCTACATATAGGAGAAGTATGGTAAATATCAATGGGCCATGATAGGTGAAATCAAGTGCAAAGTTCAATCCAATGTGATATAATATAATTGATGAAATCAAATACAGATATAGGATGGCATAAAGTAAACAAAAACACAATTAAAACAAAGCTTTTGATACGGTGCCACACAAAAGGTTGATACATAAAATGCAAACAATGGGGATAGGGGAAAATATATGTAGGTGGGTTAAGAGCTTTCTCAGGGATAGGAAACAAAGGGTCGTTATTAATGGAGCACACTCGGACTGGGTCACGGTTAGCAGTGGGTTACCACAGGGGTCAGTTTTGGGCCCGCTTCCTTTTAACATATTTATTAATGACCTTGTAGGGGGCATAGAGAGTAGAATTTCAATATTTGCAGATGACACTAAACTCTGCAGGGTAATCAATACAGAGGAGGACAATTTTATATTACAGAAAGATTTATGTAAACTAGAAGCTTGGGCTGATAAATGGCAAATGAGCTTTAATGGGGATAAATGTAAGGTCATGCACTTGGGTAGAACGAACAAGATGTATAATTATGTGCTTAATTGTAAAACACTGGGCAGAACAGTCACTGAAAAAGACCTGGGTGTATGGGTGGACGACAAACTCACATTTAGTGGCCAGTGTCAGGCAGCTGCTGCAAAGGCAAATAAAATAATGGGATGCATTAAAAGAGGCATAGATGCTCATGAGGAGAACATAATTTTACCTCTATATAAGTCACTAGTGCGACCACACTTAGAATACTGTGTACTAGAGTTGAGCGAAACGGGTCGAAAAATTTCAAAAGTCTCCGACTTTTGGCAAAGTCGGGTTTTATGAAACGAAACCCGACCCTAGGATGAGGTCGGCCACGAGGTCGGCGACTTACGCGCCAAAGTCGCGTTTCAAAAGTTTGTTTTGCGCTCTTTTTCAGCCAATCAGGATCCACGGACACTGTGGGCAACGTGATGACATAGGCAGGGGTCACCACCATCTTTCAGAAGGGCATGCAAGTGATTGGCTTGCTTTGGTGGGCGTCACAGGGGGTATAAAAGGGCGTGCACGCCGACCGCCATCTTACTTCTGCCGATCTCAGTATAGGGAGAGGTTGCTGCTGATTCTGTAGGGAGAGCGTTAGGCAGGGAAGAAGACAAAAAAACTGCTTCTGCTGCTAGCGATTTGGCCTGCACAACACACCAGTCACTGTGTGTGCAGTGCAAGGGGAGGCTATATAGTGGTGTATCAGTGGTGTTGGTTGTTGGGCTGCCTTCTAAGGCTTCCTGACATTCCTGCATTGCTGTTTACCCACTGCTCCGCAAACTGCTTTTTTAAAAGCAATCCCAATTTTTTTTTTTGTCCTGAGAAGAAAAAAAAACTGCTTCTGCTGCTAGCAATTTGGCCTGCACAACACACCAGTCACTGTGTGTGCAGTGCAAGGGGAGGCTATATTGTGGTGTATCAGTGGTGTTGGTTGTTGGGCTGCCTTTTAAGGCTTCCTGACAGGCTGGCATTGCTGTTTACCCACTGCTCCGCAAACTGCTTTTTTAAAAGCAATCCAATCTCCCTTATCCTCTAGTCCCTTTTGTCACAGCTGTGCCATCGAGCCTGTGACATAGCGTTCAGATATCAGTGGGCCTCACACAATCCAAAACTGTCCACAAGTGTCTGCAGAAATTCAAAATCTCCCTTATCCTCTCGTCACTTTTGTCACAGCTGTGCCATCGAGCCTGTCACATAGCGCTCAGATATCAGTGGGCCTCACACAATCCAAAACTGTCCACAAGTGTCTGCAGAAATTCAAAATCTCCCTTATCCTCTCGTCACTTTTGTCACAGCTGTGCCATCGAGCCTGTGACATAGCGCTCAGATATCAGTGGGCCTCACACAATCTAAAACTGTCCACAAGTGTTGCAGAAATTCAAAATCTCCCTTATCCTCTCGTCACTTTTGTCACAGCTGTGCCATCGAGCCTGTCACATAGCGCTCAGATATCAGTGGGCCTCACACAATCCAAAACTGTCCACAAGTGTCTGCAGAAATTCAAAATCTCCCTTATCCTCTCGTCACTTTTGTCACAGCTGTGCCATCGAGCCTGTGACATAGCGCTCAGATATCAGTGGGCCTCACACAATCCAAAACTGTCCACAAGTGTCTGCAGAAATTCAAAATCTCCCTTATCCTCTCGTCACTTTTGTCACAGCTGTGCCATCGAGCCTGTGACATAGCGCTCAGATATCAGTGGGCCTCACACAATCCAAAACTGTCCACAAGTGTCTGCAGAAATTCAAAATCTCCCTTATCCTCTCGTCACTTTTGTCACAGCTGTGCCATCGAGCCTGTCACATAGCGCTCAGATATCAGTGGGCCTCACACAATCCAAAACTGTCCACAAGTGTCTGCAGAAATTCAAAATCTCCCTTATCCTCTCGTCACTTTTGTCACAGCTGTGCCATCGAGCCTGTCACATAGCGCTCAGATATCAGTGGGCCTCACACAATCCAAAACTGTCCACAAGTGTCTGCAGAAATTCAAAATCTCCCTTATCCTCTCGTCACTTTTGTCACAGCTGTGCCATCGAGCCTGTGACATAGCGCTCAGATATCAGTGGGCCTCACACAATCCAAAACTGTCCACAAGTGTCTGCAGAAATTCAAAATCTCCCTTATCCTCTCGTCACTTTTGTCACAGCTGTGCCATCGAGCCTGTGACATAGTGCTCAGATATCAGTGGGCCTCACACAATCCAAAACTGTCCACAAGTGTCTGCAGAAATTCAAAATCTCCCTTATCCTCTCGTCACTTTTGTCACAGCTGTGCCATCGAGCCTGTCACATAGCGCTCAGATATCAGTGGGCCTCACACAATCCAAAACTGTCCACAAGTGTCTGCAGAAATTCAAAATCTCCCTTATCCACTCGTCACTTTTGTCACAGCTGTGCCATCGAGCCTGTGACATAGTGCTCAGATATCAGTGGGCCTCACACAATCCAAAACTGTCCACAAGTGTCTGCAGAAATTCAAAATCTCCCTTATCCTCTCGTCACTTTTGTCACAGCTGTGCCATCGAGCCTGTCACATAGCGCTCAGATATCAGTGGGCCTCACACAATCCAAAACTGTCCACAAGTGTCTGCAGAAATTCAAAATCTCCCTTATCCTCTCGTCACTTTTGTCACAGCTGTGCCATCGAGCCTGTGACATAGCGCTCAGATATCAGTGGGCCACACACAATCCAAAACTGTCCACAAGTGTCTGCAGAAATTCAAAATCTCCCTTATCCTCTCGTCACTTTTGTCACAGCTGTGCCATCGAGCCTGTCACATAGTGCTCAGATATCAGTGGGCCTCACACAATCCAAAACTGTCCACAATTGTCTGCAGAAATTCAAAATCTCCCTTATCCTCTCGTCACTTTTGTCACAGCTGTGCCATCGAGCCTGTCACATAGCGCTCAGATATCAGTGGGCCTCACACAATACAAAACTGTCCACAAGTGTCTGCAGAAATTCAAAATCTCCCTTATCCTCTCGTCACTTTTGTCACAGCTGTGCCATCGAGCCTGTGACATAGCGCTCAGATATCAGTGGGCCTCACACAATCCAATACTGTCCACAAGTGTCTGCAGAAATTCAAAATCTCCCTTATCCTCTCGTCACTTTTGTCACAGCTGTGCCATCGAGCCTGTCACATAGCGCTCAGGTATCAGTGGGCCTCACACAATCCAAAACTGTCCACAAGTGTCTGCAGAAATTCAAAATCTCCCTTATCCTCTCGTCACTTTTGTCACAGCTGTGCCATCCAGCCTGTCACATAGCGCTCAGATATCAGTGGGCCTCACACAATACAAAACTGTCCACAAGTGTCTGCAGAAATTCAAAATCTCCATTATCCTCTCGTCACTTTTGTCACAGCTGTGCCATCGAGCCTGTGACATAGCGCTCAGATATCAGTGGGCCTCACACAAACCAAAACTGTCCACAAGTGTCTGCAGAAATTCAAAATCTCCCTTATCCTCTCGTCACTTTTGTCACAGCTGTGCCATCGAGCCTGTCACATAGCGCTCAGATATCAGTGGGCCTCACACAATCCAAAACTGTCCACAAGTGTCTGCAGAAATTCAAAATCTCCCTTATCCTCTCATCACTTTTGTCACAGCTGTGCCATCGAGCCTGTGACATAGCGCTCAGATATCAGTGGGCCTCACACAATCCAAAACTGTCCACAAGTGTCTGCAGAAATTCAAAATCTCCCTTATCCTCTTGTCACTTTTGTCACAGCTGTGCCATCGAGCCTGTCACATAGCGCTCAGATATCAGTGGGCCTCACACAATCCAAAACTGTCCACAAGTGTCTGCAGAAATTCAAAATCTCCCTTATCCTCTCGTCACTTTTGTCACAGCTGTGCCATCGAGCCTGTGACATAGCGCTCAGATATCAGTGGGCCTCACACAATACAAAACAATCCACAAGTGTCTGCAGAAATTCAAAATCTCCCCTGTCCTATAGACACCTTGTACCTTGTTTTACATTACTATATAGTTTGTTGGATTTTGTCTACATTCCTACCAAAAATGAGGAAGGCTGGTGGAAGAGGCCGTGGAATTGGGCGGGGGTTGGCAGCTGGTAATGATGGTGTTGGTGGTGGATCTGATGGTAGTGGCAAGAGCAAAATAGGACCGAATGCAGGAGGTGTTGAGCCTGCGTCATCGTCTGGCTACATAAGGCCTCGAACGCTTAGTTTTCTAGGAGTTGGCAAACCGCTTTTAAAGCCAGAGCATCAGGAAAAAGTTTTGTCTTACATTGCTGACTCAGCCTCCAGCTCTATCGCCTCCTCTTCTTCAGTTGTAAAAAGTAAAAGCACTGAGTCGTCATTGGAGGCTCATGTTCATGAACCACACCTTTCCTTGTGTCCTTCACCCCAAGCAAGATTGAAGGATGACGCAGGCCATACTACTGATTACTCCATGGAGCTGTTTTCACATACCATGCCTGGATTATCAAGTGAAATGGTGAATTACCCAGGCCAAGATGAATCTGACATGGAGTGCACTGATGCACAGCCGCTGATGGATGATTCTGCTGGTACATTCACTCAGAGCACTACATTGTCCTCGCAGTGTACAGAGCCAGATTCTGACCCTGATGAGACTCAGGTGCCCCTTCCCGCACACTATACCACCATACACGGTGACACAGAGGAAGGTGCACATGACATAGAAGAGGAGGTGATGGATGACCCAGTTGTTGACCCAGATTGGCATCCATTGGGGGAAGAGGGTGCTGCTTCCAATAGCTCAGATGAGGAGCATCCACAGCAGACATCGACATCGCAACAGCTGTTATCTGGCAGGCCCGGAGCACTCCAAAGACACGTTCCAAACATCAAAAGAGTTGCTGGACAGCTTGTCCAGAGGGTCAAAAGATCACAGCGTGCTAGGCCGCAAAATGTCTGCCAAAGTAGGAAGAGTGCAGTGTGGCACTTTTTTGAACAAAATCCTCATGATCAGGCCAAGGTTATCTGTAAGAAGTGCGCAAAGACGTTTAGCCGAGGGAAAAATCTGAAAAATTTGAATACCAGTTGCATGCTTAGACATTTAACCAGCATGCACTTGCAAGCGTGGACACAACACCAAACCTCAAGTGCCACATGTGCAACTGATCACAACGAAGGTAGTCAGCATCACTACATTGTTTCCCCCACTGTAAGCCCACCGGTTAGCACAGCAGCAAATGTTGAGGTGTCGTTGCAAGGCCACAGCAGTCAGGGAATCCCACTGTTATATCAACGAAAGACTGATTCTAGGCCATTAGAAAGAACACCAACTCCATCACCATCATCAACCCTCTCTCAGTCCGCCCTGCCCACCGCTACTTCCACCATATGCAGCTCTCAAGTCCAGCTCACCCTCCCACACAATAAGTAGGTCAAGAAAGTACTCAGTCTCTCATCCGCGTACACTGGGTTTGAACGCCCACATTGCCAAACTAATCTCGTTTGAGATGATGCACTTTCGGTTGGTGGAAAGCACAGCTTTCCGCGAACTCATGGCCTATGCAGTACCATGCTATGACCTACCCAGTCGCCACTTCTTCTCTCGCAAAGCCATCCCAGCCCTCCACCATCATGTGAAAGACCGCATTGTCCATGCACTCAAGCAGTCAGTGAGCGGAAAGGTGCACCTCACAACTGATGCATGGTCCAGTCGGCATGGCCAGGGCCGTTACGTGTCCATCACTGCGCACTGGGTTAATGTGGTGGATGCAGGGTCCACAGGGGACAGCGGTGGTGGGACAGTGCTGCCTAGCCCACGGTATAGGAAACAGTTGGCTGTAGGCGTTCGACCCTCCTCCTCCTCCTACTCCTCCTCCTCCTCCAGAAGCGAAAGCTCGTCCACAGAGCGCAGTCGTACGAGCACTCCATCTGCAGCTGCCACTGTTGCACACGATGTGTCCCCCTATCGAGCAGCTAGTGGAAAGCGTCAGCAGGCTGTGTTGCAGATGATGTGTTTGGGCGACAGACACACCGCCGAGGTGCTGGCCGAGTACTTGAAGTGACAAACTGAGTCATGGCTGGGCAGTGTACATCTTGAGGCAGGCAAGGTAGTTAGTGATAACGGCCGTAATTTTGTGGCAGCCATAGCCCTTTCAAAACTCAGCCACATACCTTGCTTGGCTCACACCTTGAACCTGGTGGTGCAGTGCTTCCTCAAAAATTATCCGGAGTTAACAGCCCTGCTCCAGAAGGTGCGAAGACTGTGCGCGCACATCCGCCGGTCGCCTGTACACTCCGTTCGTATGCAGAAGCTGCAGCGATTGCTCCACCTTCCCAACCACCGCCTCATTATCGACATTGCAACAAGGTGGAACTCCACCCTGCACATGGTGGAGCTGCTGTGCGAGCAGAGGCAGGCCATAATGCATTTGTGGGAGGATACACGGCCAGGCACTTTGAGAGCAGACATGGAGTTGACAGGTGTGCAGTGGTTGAAGCTTAAAGACCTCTGTAAAGTCCTTCAGTGTTTTGAGGAATGCACACGGCTGGTAAGCGCAGATGACGCCATCCTAAGCATGAGCATCCCACTTATGCGTCTGCTCATGCAAACTTTGACGCACCTTAAGGAGCAGGCGTCTGCAGCCAATGTTGATGAGGAGGAAGAGGAGGAGGGAATCCTTGATGACATTCAGCCATTGTCTGCTCAGGGACCTCTCCTGGACGAGGTGGAGGAAGAAGAGGAGGAGGAGGATGATGATGGGGATGATTACTTAGGGGAGGAGGATGCATCTCGTGGGGCAAGTGAAAATGTTGGCGTGGCAAGGTCTGGTACAGGGTTTGTGCGTGACTGGAGGGATGTGGATTTGCCAGAAAGTGCTCCTCCACCCAGCACTCGCAGTGCATCATTGACACCGGGAACATTGGCCCACATGTCAGATTATGCCTTGCGGATCCTAAAAAGGGACCCCCGCATTGTCAAAATGATGAACGATGACGACTACTGGTTGGCCAGCATCCTGGATCCACGCTATAAAGGCAAATTACAAAACATCATGCCACAGGAGAACCTTGACCTAATATTGGCTAATAAACAAGCAACTCTGGTAAATCGGTTGCTTGAGGCATTCCCAGCACACAGCAGCGGTGATGGTTCTCACACGAGCCGTACGGGCCGGGGGCAGCTTGGCAGAGGTGTTCGTGGTGCACACAGCAGAAGTGGCGTTGGAGACAGGGGTTTCATGACAATGTTGTGGACTGATTTTTCAAATACCGCTCACACAACTGGTAATACTGCATCGATGGAAAGTGACAGGAGACAGCAGTTGTCAACTATGGTTACAAACTACTTTTCCTCCCATATCGATGTTCTCCCACACAGGTCATTCCCCTTTGACTATTGGGCCTCTAAACTGGACACCTGGCCTGAATTGGCCCAATATGCCTTACAGGAGCTCGCTTGCCCAGCTGCAAGTGTGCTATCGGAAAGAGTCTTCAGTGCAGCTGGATCAATCCTGACAGAAAAAAGGACCCGTCTGTCAACCCAAAATGTGGATGATCTAACCTTCATTAAAATGAACCACGCATGGGTTTCCAAGGATTTTGTCCCACCTTCCCCTGATGACACATAGGGTGACAGAAAAATGGCTTGCTTTGGTCCACCTCTTCCTGGGACTTCACCTATTTCGCCTTTTGCATCAGCTGAATGTCCAACATCAGCATATGCCACTTTCTAAAACTCCCTAACTGTGCTGCCTCCCCCCCATGGCTGGGGTCACCACCTAGCGCACGACACCGTGCGAGTGCCGTTGCCCTGGACAGGTGGGTAGGCCGACTCTTGGGCGCGGGCACTGGCACAGGGTCCCTCATAGTGCAATCAAGTGTCTCTGACGGTGGTGGTGCACACCCGCCGTCAGACACACCGCTGTACTATGAGGGGCCCAGTGCCAGTACCGACGCCCACGAGTGGGCCCCCCTTGCTTGGGCAGGGCCCCAGCATTTGCAATCTTTACCTCTCCCTGCTCCTCCGCTGTGTAATCTGGGCCGTCAAATCCATACTGTGCCTGACACCGTCTGAGCCTGCCTCCTGAGACATATATTTTGAATGTGTACGCTATCCATACATGTTATCTGGGGATACGGTACCCTTTCTAACCTTTGTGCAATCACGTGCAATCCATACTGGGCCTAACACCATCTGAGCCTGCCTCCTGAGACATATATTTTGAATGTGTACGCTATCCATACATGTTATCTGGGGATACGGTACCCTTTCTAACCTTTGTGCAATCACGTGCAATCCATACTGGGCCTAACACCGTCTGAGCCTGCCTCCTGAGACATATATTTTGAATGTGTACGCTATCCATACATGTTATCCGGGGAAACGGTACCCTTTCTAACCTTTGTGCAATCACGTGCAATCCATACTGGGCCTAACACCATCTGAGCCTGCCTCCTGAGACATATATTTTGAATGTGTACGCTATCCATACATGTTATCCGGGGATACGGTACCCTTTCTAACCTTTGTGCAATCACGTGCAATCCATACTGGGCCTAACACCGTCTGAGCCTGCCTCCTGAGACATATATTTTGAATGTGTATGCTATCCATACATGTTATCTGGGGATACGGTACCCTTTCTAACCTTTGTGCAATCACGTGCAATCCATACTGGGCCTGACACCGTCTGAGCCTGCCTCCTGAGACATATATTTTGAATGTGTACGCTATCCATACATGTTATCCGGGGAAACGGTACCCTTTCTAACCTTTGTGCAATCACGTGCAATCCATACTGGGCCTAACACCGTCTGAGCCTGCCTCCTGAGACATATATTTTGAATGTGTACGCTATCCATACATGTTATCTGGGGATACGGTACCCTTTCTAACCTTTGTGCAATCACGTGCAATCCATACTGGGCCTAACACCGTCTGAGCCTGCCTCCTGAGACATATATTTTGAATGTGTACGCTATCCATACATGTTATCTGGGGATACGGTACCCTTTCTAACCTTTGTGCAATCACGTGCAATCCATACTGGGCCTAACACCGTCTGAGAATGATAGATGGGGCCCACCATACACTGGAACATTCCAAAGGTGGACATCAGACACTGGAGCAGCATTTACAGGGCCCATTATACACTAGAGCATTAGAAATGGGGCCCATTATGTTTGGAGCATTATTTGGGCCCATAAGACAGTAGAGCTTCATCCATGGGGACCAACATATACTGTAGCATTATGTGGAGCTCATCATATACTGTTTCAAACATTATATGGGACCAATGATTCTGTATGGAGAAATAGATGGGCCTCGTCATGAGATGTAAAAAGTGAGGTATTTTTCATTGTACTATACCGCTATTTCTCTGCCGTATCGGAGCATGATGAGTTGTGGTATGTGTTAAAGAGGCGCTCTTTCGCCCAGGGCACATGAAAACCTGGAGCCAGCCCTCCCCCCCACAGTCTGTAGCCAAATAACCCCCATTTTTCAGTGCGTAACTTGTATTATGAAGTTAATTAAGGTTGACAAGCTTAAGTAAGAAGAATTGATGCTTTTGGCATTCAAATGGGCACTGTTGGTGTGTTTCCTGTCCTCCTCTCACTGCCGACTTTTATTCCCCATTGACTTACATTGGGTTTCGTGTTTCGGGACGACCCCGACTTTTCCCTATAATCGGACGATCTTGCTCGACCCGACTTTTGGAAAAGTCGGGTTTCACGAAACGAAACGCGACCCTAAAAAACCAAAAGTCGCTCAACTCTACTATGTACAGTTCTGGTCTCCGGTGTATAAGAAAGACATAGCTGAACTGGAGCAGGTGCAGAGAAGAGTGATCAAGGTTATTAGGGAACTGGGGGGTCTGCAATACCAAGACAGGTTATTACACTTGGGGTTATTTAGTTTGGAAAATCGAAGGCTTAGGGGTGATCTTATTACAATGTATAAATATATGCAGGGACAGTACAAAGACCTTTCTAATGATCTTTTTACTCATAGACCTGTGACGGGGACAAGGGGGCATCCTCTAAGTCTGGAGGAAAGAAGGTTTAAGCATACTCACAGACACGGATTCTTTACTGTAAGAGCAGTGAGACTATGGAACTCTCTGCCATATGATGTTGTAATGAGTGATTCCCTATTAAGAAGGGACTGGATGCCTTTCTTGAAAAGTATAATATTACAGGGTATATACACTAGTTTCCTTAATATTGCGTTGATCCAGGGAGCTAGTCTGATTGCCGTATGTGGAGTCGGGAAGGATTTTTTTTCCCCAATGTGAAGCTTACTGTTTGCCACATGGGTTTTTTTTTGCCTTCCTCTGGATAAACATGTTAGGGCAGGTTAGGACAAGATATGGGTTGAACTAGATGGACTTAAAGTCTCCCTTCAACCTTAATAACTATGTTACTATGTTACTATGTTACAATTAATATAAGGCTATATGCAGCAGGCTCAGTGATCCAAGTTCATTTAAGAACAACCATGCAAAATGCTGAACAGGTAAATGTTATGGTGCAATAGTTAAAGATACCAACCCCAAGAAAGCACACTATAGTTCCCCTAACGCCACTCCAACGCTCATTTTGCTGTCGCTTTGTCACGCTCCCTGACAAAGCTGTCAGTTTTGCCTGGCTGGTTATCAAAAATACAGAGGAACCAACGCAGTTTTTTTAAAATTATTTATTTAGAGTGCAAGCACCAGCTGATGAATACTCCCATCAGCTGCCGCCTGCTCTCTCTGTAATTAGAGGCAGCAGGTGTCGGCTGATGGTAGCAGTAGTCTCATCAGTTAACACCAATGACCGGGAGGGAACTGTGCCTGTCGAAACGGCAGTAATGAATATACCGCCAATCAGAAGCATTTTTTGCTGTGCTGTCATGCACATGACAGCATGGCAAACACTGGATGTTTGGACCCCTCATTCAAGTGAATGAGGTCCAAGTTAGGGTCCGGGTGCTATTCTGGTACCCAAACTCAAAGTTTTTTAACAGTTTGGCCGATCCCACCAGACCAGAACATCCAGGAGTCCACCCATCTTTATAATGTTTTCATGTACTGATGATGGTTCTGTTATATTCATTTGCTGATTATAATTTTGTTGGTGTAGTCATGTAGATGGTGCTTCTGGTGTCTATGAATGCAATGGTGCTGTATTCCTGTACTGCCAGTTCTGCTGTTATGCATGTATTGATGAAAATGTTCATGTATTTATGTACTGGTGGTGGTTGGGTTGGTATATTCCTATACTGATGATGGTTTTGTTAATGTGTTGATGAACTGATTATGGTCCTGGTGTTGTACTCCTGTACTGATGGTGGTTTTGGTAGTTTATTTATGTACTTATGATGATTCTGGTGCTTCATTAATATACTTATGGTGGTTCTGGTGCTGTATTCCTGCTTTAATTATAGTTCTGGTGCTGTATTCTTCTACTGATAGTAGTTCTTGTGTTGTATTCATGTACTGATGGTGGTGCTATATTATTGCACTAATTATGGTTCTGGTGCTGTATGTGACAACCGGGAAGGTAACGTCCAAGAGTGGACCCTCTGGATCGCGGCACTGGAGCTCCTGGGGGCGAGCGCGCCAGGTGGCGCCGACCCCTATACAGGGACCATTAGGGACAGACCCTCGGAAGACAGATACCGCGACTGCTAGAACCAAGAGGGGCAGCTCAAGGGACAAGAGAGGAGCTGGCGGAGTTTTGGACTGAAGGCAGGGTACCGGACAGAGAATGGAGTCCCGGACCGAGGCACGGAGTATAGGACGGAGGTACAGAATACAGGACGGAGGTACTGGGTACAGGACTGAGGTACAGAATACAGGACTGAGGTACGGAGTACTGGACTGAGGTACAGAGTACAGGACAGAGGTACAGAGTACAGGACTGAGGTACGGAGTACTGAGGCATGGAGTACAGGACAGAGGTAGAGTTGCAGGACTGAAGTACGGAGTACTGAGGCACGGAGTACAGGACAGAGGTAGAGTTGCAGGGAGAGCCCCTACAACTGGGCCAGGATACCGCAGGAAAAGCACACGATAATCAGGCATCTCCTCCATCTTGGAGACGCCTGATATAGCATGTGCAGCGGTCTGATTGGTGGCCAGAGCTCTGGGCGGGCGCTGCAGGGTTAAAGAACCCGCAGAGCGCGCGCCCGCGCCCTAGAGCGAGCGCACGTGACCCACAGGCGCCGGGGGGATGGGAGTGAGGAGGAGGCAGCTACAGTACGGCGAGGCAAGGACGGGTGAGTGTTGGCAGCGGCCACTGTATTTATGTAAAAGTGATCATTCTTGTGCTTAGTTCGCTGCTCTTTTTCAAGGTGCGGTGATGTATGTCAGACCAGGCCACTTTTAAATAGCTGCAGCTCCAGCTGTTCACAATCACGGTGCATACTTCTGGTCACGCCCCGGGAATTACATCACCGGCGGCATGGCAACATGACGCCGCGTGTCAGCCCAGGCAGATGACCTCACTGACACGCAAACGTCACCGCTGCTCTGACACACAACACCGCACCTTGAAAAAGAGCAGCGAAATGTGTGTAGGTGGCGGGGGGCTTTGGTCCAGCTGATACTTTTCATGGGTAAGCACTTAGCGTATATTTGGTGTATTACTTGATTTATGCCAGTTCCAATTTGGATGCACATGCATATATATATACTGGCATGATATTTATCATTGTATCCCCATGATTGTATATACAGTGGGGCAAAAAAGTATTTAGTCAGTCAGCAATAGTGCAAGTTCCACCACTTAAAAAGATGAGAGGCGTCTGTAATTTACATCATAGGTAGACCTCAACTATGGGAGACAAACTGAGAAAAAAAAATCCAGAAAATCACATTGTCTGTTTTTTTTTCATTTTATTTGCATATTATGGTGGAAAATAAGTATTTGGTCAGAAACAAAATTTCATCTCAATACTTTGTGATATATCCTTTGTTGGCAATGACAGAGGTCAAACGTTTTCTGTAAGTCTTCACAAGGTTGCCACACACTGTTGTTGGTATGTTGGCCCATTCCTCCATGCAGATCTCCTCTAGAGCAGTGATGTTTTTGGCTTTTCGCTTGGCAACATGGACTTTCAACTCCCTCCAAAGGTTTTCTATAGGGTTGAGATCTGGAGACTGGCTAGGCCACTCCAGGACCTTGAAATGCTTCTTATGAAGCCACTCCTTCGTTGCCCTGGCGGTGTGCTTTGGATCATTGTCATGTTGAAAGACCCAGCCACGTTTCATCTTCAATGCCCTTGCTGATGGAAGGAGGTTTGCACTCAAAATCTCACGATACATGGCCCCATTCATTCTTTCATGTACCCGGATCAGTCGTCCTGGCCCCTTTGCAGAGAAACAGCCCAAAGCATGATGTTTCCACCACCATGCTTTACAGTAGGTATGGTGTTTGATGGATGCAACTCAGTATTCTTTTTCCTCCAAACACGACAAGTTGTGTTTCTACCGAACAGTTCCAGTTTGGTTTCATCAGACCATAGGAAATTCTCCCAAAACTCCTCTGGATCATCCAAATGCTCTCTAGCAAACTTCAGACGGGCCCGGACATGTACAGGCTTAAGCAGTGGGACACGTCTGGCACTGCAGGATCTGAGTCCATGGTGTAGTAGTGTGTTACTTATGGTAGGCCTTGTTACATTGGTCCCAGCTCTCTGCAGTTCATTCACTAGGTCCCCCCGCGTGGTTCTGGGGTTTTTGCTCACCGTTCTTGTGATCATTCTGACCCCACGGGGTGGGATTTTGCGTGGAGCACCAGATCGAGGGAGATTATCAGTGGTCTTGTATGTCTTCCATTTTCTAATTATTGCTCCCACAGATGATTTCTTCACTCCAAGCTGGTTGGCTATTGCAGATTCAGTCTTTCCAGCCTGGTGCAGGGCTACAATTTTGTTTCTGGTGTCCTTTGACAGCTCTTTGGTCTTCACCATAGTGGAGTTTGGAGTCAGACTGTTTGAGGGTGTGCACAGGTGTCTTTTTATACTGATAACAAATTTAAACAGGTGCCATTACTAAAGGTAATGAGTGGAGGAAAGAGGAGACTCTTAAAGAAGAAGTTACAGGTCTGTGAGAGCCAGAAATCTTGATTGCTTGTTTCTGACCAAATACTTATTTTCCACCATAATATGCAAATAAAATGAAAAAAAAACAGACAATGTGATTTTCTGGATTTTTTTTTCTCAGTTTGTCTCCCATAGTTGAGGTCTACCTATGATGTAAATTACAGACGCCTCTCATCTTTTTAAGTGGTGGAACTTGCACTATTGCTGACTGACTAAATACTTTTTTGCCCCACTGTATACTTCTGGCACCCTAGCTCTTTATATGTATTTATTATAAATGACCTTAGCCATCACTATCTGATCCTTTGTTCATTTATTTGGGTATTGTTATTCATTTTGGCATATATGTTTAATCAATTTATAATTTTTAGACATTATGGACTTTATACTCCTTTGTGACTCCATTGGTTTCCAGTACTAGCAATGTAACTTGAGTAATACCGCACTTGTCTTTGTGACATTTAGACAGTGAGCTATCAAGAAAAAGAGACTGGTGCTGGGCAGGTAATCAAACTTGGGAAACAAAGGCTAGGGTAAGTGCTCTGTCAGGTACAAAGCACTTTACACATTGTTTGAATATTCATTAAAATACATATCTTTCAGAAAATCAGTAACAGATAGAAGTTATATAGGTGTTGATGGATTTACTTTTAAAAGACATGTGTGCTCATATATTTGAATTTGAGGAGCTTAATCTTACTGAGAGATTCTCTTTAATTTTTTGGGGGGCATTATAATGATCAGTGTTTATTAGCTTTTGCAATCATAAAGTAGAAATAGGCTTAGATATAATTTTTCAGTAGATATTATCACAATTAATAAGCTTACACAAGATTTAGATGTGCACTTGAGCTTCAGTAAGGAAGCTTTGTTTCAAACTGTGCTTGTTCCATGATGGATACAATTGCTGTCAGATGAATCCTATTGAATGTAATGGTGTGTATTTGGTTTCCTTTAGGGGATTTGTCAAATGCTGGACACCTTTATTAAAACCAATTAAACCTCATTACAGTTAAGCGATGTCACCTTCCTTGACTAGCCTTGGGTTTAACAGTTAAAATATTGATATCAGGAATGAATAATACTATTTATCCATTGTACCCAGTAAAGTGAATGTAAACAGTCTACAAATAATGATTATTTCCTTTATTTAACAATGACATTGCACCCCCTGTTAAGCCACATCCCCAAAAGTGCAGCTCTTTTCAAATTTGGCTATTATTTTTTGGTAAGAAAGTTGGCAATGTCAGCAAAAGTTGTCATAGATGGTTCTCATATTTATTATACCTGGGTCAGAAATAGGGTCCTAGGGTCCAATAACCTTAAGGTACTGTCACACTTAGCGATGTACCAGCGATCCCGACCAGCGATATGACGCGGTCAGGATCGCTGGTACATCGCTAAGTGGTCGCTAGTGAGCTGCCACACAGGCAGATCTCACCAGCGACATCGTAGCAGTCGGGGGTCACTACTTACCTGTCACACTAGGCGATCGTGACGTCCTCCCGCCCGGCTCCACGCTCGTCGCTCGTCTCTCCACAGGAAGCGCCGCAGGAAGCTGATGACGAGAAACAGTCCAGGACGTTCTCGCGCGATCAGCGATAACCAGCGGGGGAGCGGTCGGAGGTAACTATCACACACCGCGATATCGCTAGCAATATCGCTATAACGTCACAAGTTATAGCGATACTGCTAGCGATATCGCTTAGTGTGACAGGCCCTTTACTCTCTGACTTGATGGGTGGGTAAAAAGAGGGAGGTGGTTTTCGTCTAGCCTCATCTGCTTAGGGTACTAAAATACCTTGTCCTGGCCATGTGTGAAAGCTATCTCTGCATGCACAGTGATTAAGGATTCATATGCAGACAAACACCAAGGAATTCAATAAATACAATTCCAGTTTTACTGAACCTTTTGCCACAAAAATGTATATCCATCTGATCAGCTACTCCTGCTATATATCATGCTGTCTTCAGATCAGGTACCTTTCTTAACATGACACATTCCCTTTAAGCAATGACCATTTTGTAAGCACTCAATTTATTTTTGGCAACTACTCATGTGAACACATACTTAAAAAAAACACTTACAACAGAACTTTCATAAAATAGTCATCTAATTAAATAGCCATTTAAAAGAACACAATTTAAAAATAACAAGAATGGCTTGCTTAACAAAAGATATGTTGCCATAACAATTTAACTTCAGGAAATAGACATTCAATACATAAGAAGCGATATCTTTGGAGCAATTTAAAGAGCTGCAGATAAATAAGTAATTGTTAATAGTAGTATGAAACAGCAGACGGCTGAGCTATTTAAATGCGATTATATGTGCTTTTTAAGACATATCTAAAGTCTCAAAGAAATGATTGGCTGTTAATTAGATCAATTGAAGTTAAATACATTTAAAATAAATGCTATGGTGTGAGACTGCTGTCATTAAAATACAGCTTTGATTTGAAATCTGTCCTGAGTTGATAATAAAATTTCTTTTATTACAATTTCATGGAGTGTTTTCCCCTTTCTATCTGCAATTTAACGTAGACCCTGCCTGCTCTCCATATATTATTCCTCAAGCTTCCCTACTGCTTTTTTAAGTATAGGAATTAAACATGAAACATTTTCTACTCGGAATAAATGCCACTGTCCATGAAGTGCTTTAATAAGCTGTTTACTAGTGTTTGCTATTTAAATGAACTGTCACAATAGTTTGATGATAAGAAAACAAATTTAAAATAACGCATCTGTTTCCAGTAGCCAGAATGATGATAGTTTAGTTGTAGGAATGTCTGTAAAAAGGTAAAAAGGAGAATATGGAATTTTGACAATTGTACATTCTCAATAAATGCATTGACTTTTATCCATATTGACAATTTTCTATTCTGCTTTCTTTAACCCCTTTCTGACATGTGATGTACTATCCTGTCCACGTGACCCGGGACCGTGGGACTGTGGACGGGATAGTACATCACCGCGATCAGCGGTGCTCACGGGGGAAGCTCAGCTGATCACAGCAGGGTGTCAGCTGATCATCACAGCTGACACCCGGCACTACGTGCCAGGAGCGATCACGGACCACCCCTGGCACATTGACCCCTGGCACACTGCGATCAAACATGATCACAGTGTACCTGGGGCATAGGGAAGAAACATGCAGGGAGGGGGCTCCCTGCGTGCTTCCCTAAGACCCTTGGAGCAGCGCAATGTGCTCGTGTTTCTCCGAGGGCCTCCTCCCTGCAGACCCCAGATCCAATATGGACACGCGGGCGTTTGGCATCCTGCAGAGAGGCGGCTTTCTCAGTGTCTGCTGAGAGCAGGCACTGAGAAAGCCTCTGCAGTGCCTGTCAGATCGCTGATCTGACATATTGCAATACAAAGTGTCAGATCAGCGATCTGACACTTTACAGAAATGTCCCACATTGGGACAATATAATAAAGTTAAAAAAAAATTGTAAAAATAATTTTAAAAAAATCCTAAACAAATAAAAAAATATCATATTAAATTCTTTTTCTTGTAAATAAAAAAAAATAAAATTACACATATTTAGTATCATCGCATTTGTAATGACCCACCCAATAAAACTGTCTCACTAGTTAACCCCTTTAGTAAACCCCTTAAAAAAATAAAAAACAAAGCAAAAAACAATGCTTTATCATCATACCGCCGAACAAAAAGTGCAAAAAGGCGCATATAAATAAACATGGTACCACTGAAAACGTCATCTTGTCCCACAAAAAACAAGCCACAATACAGCATCATCAGCAAAAAAAAAGTTATAGCTCACAGAATAAAGAGATGCAAAAATAATGTGTGGTATCAGTGTACTCAGGACAAATTGGACAACGACTTTTGGGGTCCAATTTCTCCTGTTACCCTCGGGAAAATAAAAAAAAATTCAGACTAAAAGATCATGTTTGTGGAAGAAATATGATTTTTTTATTTTCACGCCCGGGCGTTTTAAATTTCTATGAAGCACTTTGGGGTTCAAAATGCTCACCACACATCTACATAAGTTCCTTGGGGTGTCTAGTTTCCAAAATGGGGTCACTTGTGGGGGTTTCCACAGTTTAGGCACATCATTGGCTCTCCAAATGTGACATGACACCCGCAGGCCATTCCATCAAAGACTGCATTCCAAAACATCACTACTTTACTTCCAAGCCCCTACGTGTACCCATACAGTAGTTTTCTCCCACATGTGTGGTATCAATGTACTCAGGACAAATTTGGCTACAACTCTTGAGATCCAATTTCTCCTGATACCCTTGGGAAAATAAAAAAAATTGAGAACTAAGAGATCACGTTTGTGGAAAAAATATGTTCTTTATATTTTCATGCCCGGGCATTATAAACTTTTGTGTAGCACTTTTGAGTTCAAAGTGCTCACCACAAGTTCCTTCGGGTGCCTAGTTTCCAAAATGGGGTCACTTGTGGAGGGTTTCCACTGTTCAGGCACATCAGGGGCTCTCCAAATGCGACATGGTGCCAATCTCAATTCCAGTCAATTTTGCGTCAAACGGCGCTCCTTCCCTTCTGAGCTCTGCCATGTGCCCAAACAGTGGTTTACCCCCACATATGGGGTATCAGCATACTCAGGACAATTTGCACAATAACTAGGGAAAATACAAATTTGGGGTGAAAAGATCATTTTTGTGGAAAAAATATGATTTTTTAATTTTATGACTGTATGTTATAACCTTATGTGAAGCCCATGGGGGTTCAAAGTTCTCACAACATATCTAGATATTTTCCATGGGTGGTCTAGTTTCAAAAATGGGGTCACTTGTGGGGTGTTTCCACTGTTTAGGCACAGCAGGGGATCTCCAAATGTGACATGGCATATGATCTCTATTCCAGCCAATTTTGCGTTGAAAAAGTCAAACTGCGCTCCTTCCCTTCCGAGCTCTGCCATGCACCAAAATAGTGGTTCCCCCCACATATCAGGTATCAGCGTACTCAGGGCATATTGCACAATAACTTTTGCAGTCCAATTCCTCCTGTTTCCCTTGGAATATAAAAAAAATTGGACCTGAAGTAATTTTTTTGTGAAAAAAAGTTAAATGTTCATTTATTTTAAACATTCAAAAAATTCCTGTGAAGCACCTGAAGGGTTAATAAACTTCTTGAATGCGATTTTGAGTACCGTCAGGGGTGCAGTTTTTAGATTGGGATCACTTTTGGGTATTTTTTCTCATATAGACCCCGCAAAGTGACTTCAAATGTGATGTGGTCCCTAAAAAAAATGGAGTTGTAAAAATGAGAAATCGCTGGTCAAATTTAACCCTTATAACTTCCTAACAAAAAAAATTGGTTCAAAAATTGTGCTGATGTAAAGTAATCATGTGTGAAAGAAGATGGATGTGAATACTTTTCTGCCCAATAGTGACAAAAGTATTCTAGAAGTGATACCTTTATTGGCTAACCAGAAAATAATATGTTTGCATGCTTTTAGAGCATAGAGGCTCCTTCTTCAGGTTTAAACAAAAACAAATAGATTAATAAGAAAAAAGCACAACATTTTTTAGGGATACAATGTAGGATATTTTTTCATGGCGTGGGAGGTGTGACGCCTCCTAAAGATATACCAAGGAAATCCAATTAGTCATTTTCTTATAAATGGAGAGGCAGTGGGAATGATGTTCTTAGTTATCTGGAGTCTGTCTGGTGGAGGTGTGAATTGTGTCCATGTAGTGAGTAGCGTTGAGCATTCCGATACCGCAAGTATCCGGTATCGGCCGATATTAGCTGTATCGGAATTCCGATACTGACTTCCGATACTTTTTTCATATCAGATACCGGAATCGGAAGTTCCCATAATCCTATGAGCCCGCTCGCTTTGATTCAGCCAATGGGAATCCTCAGAAGTGTGGGCACATCCTGGTAGGCATGTTAACTATTGGCATGGCTGTGATTGGCTGCTGAAATGATGTCATGATGCACTATAAAAGCCGCCGCCGCCACCATTTCTGGTCACTCTGCTGTGAATTCAGTTAGGGACAGGCTGCTGTTGAAGACTGTGAGGGACAGTTAGAAATAGCGATTCTACAAAACATATTGTGCTTTAACCAGGCTACATAAACCACCACTGTAGCTTTCTTTTCCCTAGCAGCAGTGTTCACAGCTGTCTGCAAGGGCTGTGTGAGTGCAGCTCACGCTGTGGAGTGGGTCCTGCAGCCACGTCTGGTTGTAGGCCGCCCAGCGTGCCTCACTGCTGCCTCATACATATTTTTCTTTTTGAGCTGCTTATTTTTCAAAAATTATATCTAGTGTGCTTCCATCCGTATCCATATACGTTGGTTGCAAACACTAGTAGTAGACAGCGGAGCCTTTCTGCAGCCTTTCAGTGCTAGTGCCCACTTAGCTGCACTGTTCACGGCTGTCTGAGAGGTCTCTGACTGTGTGTGAGTGCAGCTCACGCTGAGTAGTGTTTCCTGCAGCTACGTCTGGTTGTAGGCCGCTCAGCGTGCTTCACTGCCTCACACATATTTTTCTTTAATTGCAGCTCATTTTTTATTCTCCTATTAGTGTGCATCCATCTGTATCCATCTACACTGGTTGGTTGCAAACACTATATAGGAGTAGATAAAGGAGCATTTTTTCTGGCTTGTGCCCTTCATCTGCAGCCAGATTAGTATTACCCAATTTTTTTGGAGCCTCATCTTTTGCATTGTAGGTTACCTGCCTGCATTGTAATAGCTCCAAAAAGTTGGTGATACTATCACTTTCAAATCTTTAGTCACATCCTTTTAGTTTTTTTCACAAAAAAAACAATAAAGTTCACCAAACACTACATTTGAAAGTTGTGTGGGCCACATTAGCTCCTATTAAAGTGTAGTCCACAAACACACTTCATAAAATTAGTGTTTCTTCTACCTGTAACCAGCTATTCAGGAATAAGCACACTAAGCCCCCCTTTGTACTTTTCTGCCTATCTTTATCAGTCTAGCAAGATGAAGAAGGCAGGGAGTAAGGCACGTGGGCGTGGAGTTTCAGCAGGGAGAGGACGTGGGGATTCTGCAGGGAGAGGACGTGGGGATTCTGCAGGGAGAGGACGTGGGGATTCTGTGCCTGCTGCAGGCACCAGTGAGTCAGCAGCTCCCAGTTTTAGCAGGCAACAGTCTTTTATACGCAGCTTTGTAGGACCTCGCCGTACCCCACTGCTGCGGGAGGAACAAATTGAAGCCGTTATCGGATGGATGGCAGCTAACGCATCGACTTCAATGACTTCCACATCCTCTCAGGGCCAGAGCACCGAAGAGCAACCATCTGTCTCTTCACCACCTGCCAAAATGCCCAGGCAGTCAGAGAGCCCTGGACAGGAGCCATCACAGTCTCTACTTCTGTTCTCTGAATCTGTTGGCTTGGAAAGAGGGGGCCAGCCAAGCAGCATTCCAGAATGTGAAGAAGAGGGAGTATGCAGTGATGCGCAACTACTTTGTCCCTCTGAATCTGAAGAGGCGGGTTGGCCAGTGCCTATGGTCAGCACACCTCATTACGCATCAGACGATGACGAGACACAGGTGCCACTTTCTGGTGCATACGGTGCTGGTGAGACAACCCAGGAGAAGCAGGTGTTTGAAGAGGGGAGTGTAGATGATGAGGTCCTTGACCCATCATGGCGTGAGGAACAGGAAGGTGGTGGGAGCAGCTCTGAGGAAGAGATTCCCCGAACGGCCAAAACAGGAGGGAGAGTGAGGGGGCAGACTTGGTTGCCTGTAGCCTCCACTTCGGCACCCATTAGGAGCATTCCTCTTTCAAAAGGCAAAACGGGCGCTCCCAAGACTTGCAGTGCGTGGTCCTTTTTTGACACAGTTGCAGATGACATTTGCTTTGTCAAATGCAAGCTGTGTCATCAGAAAGTCAAAAGAGGGAAAAATGTCAGCAACCTCAATACCACAAATATGTGGAAACATGTGCAGACCAAGCACGAGGTGGAGTTACACAGACACACTGAAGACACGTAGGCCAACGTACAGCACCACCTACCACCTCTTCAGCTCGTGTTGGGGCCTCTTCCTCCAGCTCACACACAGCTGGTTCGGCTTCCTCACAAGATCGCCAAGGAAGAACCTCTGGCACTGTTGTCCAGAGACCCTGTGACATTCCACCCACAGCACCACGTTCCCAGTCATCCTCACACTCCCAAGCCACTCGACAGCCATAGGTAGCACAGGCATGGGATAAAAGGCGGCCATACTCGGCAAACCATCCCCGAGCACAGGCTCTGAATGCTGGCATTGCCAAACTACTGGCACTTGAAATGCTCTCATTCAGGCTGGTGGAGACTGACACCTTCCGGGACTTCATGGCATTGGCAGTCCCACAATACACCATGCCCAGCCGCTTTTATTTCAGCAGGCGAGCCGTCCCTGCCCTACAGAAACATGTGGAGGGAAAAATAAAACATGAGCTACTAAACGCCGTTAGTAGCAAGGTCCACCTGACCACCGATGAGTGGACCAGTAACCATGGACAGGGATGATACCTTTCCTTCACTGCCCATTGGGTCAATGTTGTGGAGCCGGGTACAGATCTGGAGAGTGGCGCTGTACGTGTTCTGCCAACTCCACGGATTGCAGGAATCCAGTCTGTACACATAGACTCCTCCTCCTACTCAAGTTCCTCAGAAGCAGCGCAGCAGGAGCCTGTTACGACCGATATGAGCACAGCCGTAGCCAAACGTCAACAGGCCGTACTCAAATTAATTTCTTTGGGGAATCAAAGCCACACAGCGCAGGAGCTCTGGAATGCCATCAAGCAGGAGAGCGATGTGTGGTTTGTGCCAGCGAATCTCCAGCCAGGCTTGGTAGTGTGTGACAATGGCCGAAATCTGGTGGCAGCTCTTGGCCTAGGCAACCTCACTCACATCCCATGTCTGGCACATGTGTTGAACTTGGTCGTGCAGAGCTTTCTGAGGGACTATCTGGATCTTGATGCACTGCTGCACAAGGTCCGCATAGAGTGCGCTCACTTGCGTCGTTCCAGCACAGCAAGATCGCGCCTTGCTGCTCTGCAGCGCTGATTACGCCTTCCGGAACATCGCATCATATGTGACCTACCCACCAGGTGGAATTCAATGTTACATATGTTGGAGCGGTTGTGTGAGCAGCAGGCAGCAGTCATGGAGTAGCAGATGCATCAGGCGCAAACAAGTTGCACTGTGCGCCGGTCACACTTCAGCACCACTGAGTGGGCCTCTATGAGGGACATCTGCCTCGTTTTGCGTGCCTTCGATGATTCCACGCGGATGGCGAGTGCAGATGATGCTCTAGTCAGCATGACTGTCCCCCTTATCTGCCTGCTTCAAAAAACACTGCAAGCACTAAGGGATGAGGTTTTGGAAGAGGTGGAGGATGAGGAGTCCCAAATGCCATCTGCTTCTGGACAGTCTGCGCTACGTGGTTCCTCACAAAGGCCTAGACACTTTGTGAGGAGGATGAGGAGGAGTCGATGGAGGAGGAAGACATCTCTCCAGAGGAGGGAGGTACACAAAGCTCTAGTCAGTATGTACAGCGAGGGTGGGGTGATGCAGAGCAGGCAGAGATCACGCCTCAAGCTGGGGACAGCGGTTCTTTGGCAGTTGGGAGTCTGCAGCACATGGTTGATTTCATGCTGCAGTGTCTGAGAAACGACCGCCGCATTGCCCACATTCTCTACATGGCTGATTATTGGGTGTACACCCTCCTAGATCCTCGCTACCGGGACAACTTACAAAGCCTCATACCAACGTTGAACCGGGAGCGTAAACTGCGGGAGTACCAAGACACACTGGTGCAGTCCATCATGTTTTCCATTCCACCCGACAGCAGTGGTGCTAGTGCTTTACAAAGCAGCTCTGTGCGTCGAGGCAGTGGAGGAAACTCGGCACAAAGAGGGAGCAGAGGCAGTGCCTCAGCACAAGGCAAGACCACTATGGCCCAAATGTGGCAAAGTTTTGTGTGTCCGCCACAATTGTCTACACCATCACAGACGGCTCCAGTCAGCAGGAGGCAACGTTTCCGTCAGATGGTGACAGACTAAATGTCTTGCCCTGTCAGTGTACTCCCAGATGGCTCTTCCCCCTTCAAGTTTTGGGTCTCTAAGCTGGATACATGGCCAGAGCTTAGCCAGTATGCATTGGTGGTGCTGGCTTGCCCTGCTGCCAGTGTATTATCGGAACGCGTCTTTAGTGCTGCAGGTGGTGTACTAACAGACCGCCGCACGCGACTATCTTCTGATAACATCGACCGGCTTACTTTTCTGAAAATGAACAAGGCCTGGATCTCTCCAGAATTTGCCAGTCCTCTTCCCGACTAAATAATTGGTTGGCAACTGTATCCAGGTCTCCTGTTGTGTTCATGTTTCTACCACCTGAACTATAATCCCTGGGCTTCAACACAGCCAGTTGTCGCTCAGATGTGTTGTCTGCACAGAGAAAAACACACTAGCTCCTGTGTTAGTGGGGTTCAGTAACGCCAGCTGCTCCCCTGCTGTGTGGACGGCAAAGTCTCCTGCTCCATCCACATTCAAACTCCTACTGATTTTTAACCGTGCTCCACTTAGGCCTCTGGCTCCACTGTCTCTAGTATTTCCCCTGGCCTCCAACCCCGCCTGTTACAGCTCTGAAGTGTCTGCACAATCCACACTTGTTCCTGTGTTACTTGGGCTCAGTCACGTCAGTTGATCCCCTGATGTGTGTCCGGCAATGTCTCCTGCTCTGTCCACATTCCCATTACTAGTAGACCCAGCACCTTGGGCCTAGGTGCCTCCTTCTCGGTATGCAGCTGGTCCTCGCTTGTTCCATTTGCTATTGTTCCTTCTGCTACCTATCCGGGTTCCAGTACCGTCAGCTGGTTCTCGGCAGTTCCTCAGCCTTCTTGTACCTTCTGCTACTTTTCCAAGTTCAAGCTTGTGGAAATGGTTTTTGATTCTCACTCTGGATCTCCCTGACAATGACCCTGAAGATGACGACCCTGAAGACCAGACAGAAGAATACCTAAAAGATGACCCTGAAGAAGATGACCAAGAGGACAAAAAACATGAAGACAACCACCAAGATGCAGAACAACAAGAGACAGAAGAACAAGAAGCATAAAAACCAAAAGCAGAAGAACATTAAGCATAAGACTAAAAATCTGAGCAAATTATATTATCTAATTTATAAGCAGAAGAAGTCTAAGCAGTGTATGGGGGTGAGTCCGTTCCTCCTCGTGGTGCCCCTGGAAAAGGCTTGCTGCTGCAGGCCAAACTGAACGCGGACAAATCCTGTTGTAAATCTTTTGTGACAGGCTGAACGGAAGGTGTAATCTTCAAACTTTTATAGATTACAACTACAGGAATGCCTGACACAAATAAGAATAGGAAGAAGATGAAGAAGTAGAATATGAAGAAGAATAATAGTTGAATAAGAAGAATATGAAGAATGTTAAAAAAAAAATAGGAAGAAGGTGAAGAAGAAGAAGAAGATGAATAAGGTGAAGAAGAAGTTGATGAAAAAGATGCTGCTGAGGATGATGAAGGAGAAAGTGTGGGAGAAGTAAAAAAGAAGGTGAAGTGCATGGATGTAGTGAAACATACATATCTGATAAAATATTAAAGACTTTAATATAGTCAATATCTTTGTAACTACGAACGTCTTTAAAAAAAACAAATTCCTGCTATTCCATTTGATTGGGCTAAACCTCTATGGCTGTAATGTCTCCTACACTTCCCACAATACATTCTACATTATTATTAGTTGTTTTTCTTCATGTAGAATTAACCTACAGGGAAAAAAAAGGTTTTTTTTAATTCCGATATTTCTGTTCCATTGACTTGAATGGGACTTCCAGGATCGGAATCGACGATACCCGATACTTTTTTTAGATCGGCCGATCCATTCCGATCCGATATTTTTCAGTATCGGGTGGTATCGCTCAACACTAGTAGTGAGTCATAAATCCAGGTGTTAAATTGAGTCCTAGTGTCAAAGAATTGAACTTATTTATCATTTTGAATTCCCAAATTTTTCTTTCTCTGTCATCCTTAAAATTACCTTTTAGTATTAAGACTGTTAAGTCCGTCATGCGGTGTCCAGGTCCAGAGAAGTGTTTTCCCACAGGAGTGTCCATTTCATTCCTGATTGTGTGTCTCTGTAGATTCATCCATGTTTGTAGTTTTTGCATGGTTTCCCCAATATAGATACTTCCAGGGCACCTCATACATTGTATCATGTACACCACATTGGAGGATGTACATGAAACGGAACCCATGACCTTATAGTCCTGATTTGTGTTTGGTACAAGGACTATATTTGCTAGCAATGAGTGGGTGCAAGTTTTGCATTTTTTATTGTTACATGGATATGTACCCATCACTGATGGTGATGAGAGGACACTTCTGACGAGGAGATTCCTTAAGTTAGGGGGCTGTTTGTAGGAGAGAAATGGCAGTTCTGGGAAAATGTCTTTCAATTTGTGGTCTCTGTGGAATATGGGTTAGAGATCAGCACCAATTTTCCTTAAGATGTTCATGTTGGGGTGGTATGTGACCACAAGAGGTACCCTGTTGCTGTCCTCTCTCAGTTTGTAATCCAGGAGGCTGATTCTTGGGATCCTTGATATATTACAAGTGGATGATACCCCTGTTGCCGGAATATATTCCTCAGTGATAGCAGCTGTAGTTCCCTGTCTTTTCTGTCTGAACAGATCCGAATATAGTCATGTACAAGTATTTTGTATTGATGACCACAAATATATTTATATATGTAAATTAGATCTCTTCTGATGTGTCGTTTTTCTAAACTAAACAAGCTTAACTTTTCCAACCGCTCATCATATGAACTGACTCTAAAGCTACTTTCACACTTGTTTTTTTTTGCACTGCGCACCGTGCGCAGTGCAAACGCATATGAAAAACGCATCATGCGTTTTTGTGCGTTTTTTGCTGTTTTGTGCGCGTTTTTTGCGCTGACGTGCGCATTACCATGCACAAAAAAGCGCAAAAAAACGCAAGTTTGAAACCAGCCTAACGTCTGAATATCCCTTTTGAAAGGTTAAGTCCAAAACTGTGTCCCACACTCTAGATGTGGCCTCCTCACCAGTGATTCGTAAAGAGGTAACAAAATGTTGGGATAGCGGGATTTTATCTCTCTCTTTATACAACTTAAAATCTTGTTTGCTTTTGCAGCTGCAGTTTGATTGCTACTCAGCTTAAGGCCCCGTCACACACAGCGATACCGCCAGCGATATCGCTGTGTGTGACATGGATCAGCGACTGGCCCCCCTGCCCGGTATCGCTGATCGTACAGGATCGTCCTGGGCCGTTTTTTGATCATTGGTCTCCCGCTGGCCAGCGTGCATCGCTGCGTGTGGCAGCGGGATAGCAACGAACAGCAATGCTGAATGCTTGTTTCCAATGTAAACAGCGGGTATCTAGGAGCCGCGCGGCTCTTAGTTACCCGCTGTTTACCTTGGAAACCAGCGTGCACGCTTTTTTTCCAAGGTAAACAGCATCTAACCAAGAGCCACGTGGCTCTTAAATACCCGCTGTTTCCAATGGAAACCAGCTTGCTCGCTGGTCCTGATCGCTGGTGGGGCTGTCTGTGTGACAGCTCCCCAGCGATCAGCTAACTATGTCCCAGCGATCCCATCCATGTCGGATCATTGGTGGGATCGCTGGGACATTGATGCGTGTAACGGGGCCCTAACTTGTATAAAAGCAAATACAATCCTATCAGTTAATGGTGTTAGTAGCAAGAATAGAAAATAGTTGGGTGATAAAACCTAACTATTAATATATTTATTTTAAAATCATGGAAAACATAAAGATACGCTAACAGCAACAAGTGATAGAAACACAAAATTCAATATAAGTGCTCAATAAAACCAGTGCACATTAGTAAAATGGTACGGTCTCATCCTTTTGGTGTCCCAGATGAGCCATCCAAAGTCCAAGAGTAGGTACTGGGAGGGTATTACTTGATTGTGAGCTACCCTGTCATGTCCAGTGTGAGTCTCCCATCTTAACAAGGACAGAACCCAAGTGTAGTCCTGCCCTCACTAGGTGTCCCTTATATCCCTCCTGTCGCGTTTCGTCAACCAATACAGGTGGACTCATCAGGGGAGCATTAATATATCTTGGGAACAGTTATGAGATTCCAAAATTTAGAACCAAAATTGGAGTCACACGGATCGGGGTGTTGAGGAATAACCCAGGTTAGGGGAGCCATCTTGTGTCACCAGAGTGCTACCTGATTCACAGAATAAATGTTAAGACTCTGACCCTACACCATGTGGATTTAAACACCCTATGTACCATAATTGAGGAGTCTTATTGGCTTCTTACATCTCTCTCTCCTGGCTCACCAGTGATTGCTAATGTCTCAGTGCAGTCCAATCAAATTGGACAACCATATCCAATCCCATTAGCATTTTGACAAGCTGCTATTTTACATATTCATGTTATGTCCTGATCAATACAATTGAAATAGCCACCGTCATTCTCAGCAAAGTGCCACTTTGTTGCTGAGACCACATCTTAATCATCATTCATATTACGGTATCCTAGCACGGATCTATGAAGCTATCAACTAAGATTTGGGGGAAAGAGAGCCCTTGATGGACCCGACACTATGTGCATTGATTAGTGTGTCAGTGGGAGGTGTAACCTCTGACATTTGTGTGTTCGGAGAGGGGGTCCCACTCCCAGCAGTGCTGACAGCTGAGAAAGAGATTACCAGTCAAACTGTGAAGGGCAACAGAAATCATCCACATGATATATATTTTAAATAAATGACCCAGAGCTTACCATACTTAACAGTAAAACTCAGAAGGAAGAAGCTGGTTTAAGTACCGACATAGTGGGTGGTGGTTATCACGTCAGCAGAAGTTGTAGCCTATGACGTATACAGGCTTGGTAGGGAATCGCCACAAGCCTGACAGTGAAGAGAAAGAAAGCCATGCGAGCTAGGAAAGGAAACAACGATCAAAGAGAGGTATTGATACTCTATTATCCAGGATATATTAGCCCCATCAATAAGAATTCCATTCAATAAGGATTCCATTAAAAAAGTCCATATATTTGGAATGCCATACACTTGGTTTAGGACAACAGGATAATTTCATAAGTCCCAGATATTAAAGAAACAATATTGGAGTTTATCTCTTATTACGGATATCACCAGGTGTTCACCTATTTTTAGTCTCAGTTCTTGTGTGGTTTTACCCATGTAATCTTTATCACACTCACAAGTACATTTATAAATTACTCCTTTAGATTTACAATAAATTCATTCCCTGACTTCAATTGTTTGCCCACCAAAAGACCAGAGAAGGTCTTAGCTACCTCCCTAAAAAAACAGGCAATACAACCCCCACATTTGTAGCATCCCTTAGGTCTCATTGCGAGCTAAGTCCCCACTTTATCCGGAGGTGGCAGTGGTGCAAAGTGGCTGCAAAAATTTTGAACCTCATAATAACTCCCAAGATATATTAATGCTCCCCTGATAAATCCATCCGTATTGGTGGACAAAAAGCATCGGGAGGGAGAAAAGAGACACTAGTGAGGGCAGGACTATAGTTGGGGACTGTCCTTGTTAGGACTGGAGACTCGCATGGGGCATGACACAGTAGCTCACAAGCAAGTATTATCCCTCCTTATGCCTACTCTTGGACTTTGGATTACTCATCTGGGACACCAAATGGATGAGAATGTGCCATTTTTTTTACTATTGTGCACTGGTTTTATTGAGCACTTGTATTGAATTTTGTATTTCTAGCACTTGTTGTGGTTAGTGTGTCTTTACATGTTCTCTGGTTTTAAATTAAATACTGTATATTAAAAGTTAGGTTTTATCACACAACTATTATCTATTCTTGCTGCTAGCATCAGCCTACTTGTAACCAGAATGCCTATGTCTGTCTCCTGTTTTGTAGTCCAGAGTATACTCCCATTTAAAGTATATGCAGCAATAGGATTACTCTGTGCTAGGTGAATTACTCTGCATTTATCAACATTAAACCTCATTTGCCAAGTCTTTGCCCATTCAGTCATCTTATCCAGATCATTTTGCAATATTATAATGCCAAGGTCAGATTTTAATATCCTACACCAGGAGTGGGCAATTAATTTTCTAAAGTGGCCACATGAGGAATTGGGACAGTTGTGGAGGGCCTAACTCATCAGCTGAACTTAATTTGGCTTAATATTTTATTGTTATGGAAAATACTGTTCTAATTAAATGTATATACGGGTAAGAATAGAGGTTACAATAAGCTTTATAGTAAAATCTACTAGAAGCTAATCAACATATGTTACCCCTACAGAAAAGCAAGCACATTTTCACTTCTTTAGTTGTCTTTTTAACATAACAAACTTTAACTAGTGATGCAATGTTTGGATTTTGGACATGCCTTCCGTGAGAAATATCCAGTCTGCCTTGGGCTTGAAAAAGTGTGTTGAAGTCTGGTTGAATGTCTGATCATCAGTGATAGAGGCTCTGTATCTAGATTTGTTAAATTTCATTACTGAGAATGTTTGGTCACATATGTACAGTAAGTAGATCAAAAGAGAGCAAACATCTTCTGAGCATGCCATCTCACATTTTGGAAAGTTCTCCTCTTTGAGAAAAGAGTAGAAATCCTGCAGTGATGCTGACTATTAATGGGTGAGCACTAAAATGCTTGGGTGCTCATTGCTCGGGTCGAGCAAATTGGAATGCTCTGGTGTTCAACCCGAGCAACGAGCCCAAGGTAAGTCTGTGGAAAACTCAAGCATTTTTCTGGCCGTCCCCCCAGAGGTTTGGAGAGGGACTAGAAATTGCGGAAATCGATGGAAACAGTGCTCAAATGACATGGGAACAGCATGTGGAAAACCCCTGGAAGCATTTTTGACTCCCAGGTGACTGCGGTGAAAAATGTTGTCAGAGTGTTATGCCACTTTTACAGACTCACAATAAAACATACAAAAACAAAAAGAAAATGGATTTTCCTGTGAAATATGTTAACGACCATTCTTTCCAGGGTAATGACTTGTATGTAAGTCAAAATAAATAACCAAAAACAAAAATGCTCCTCCACACCTTGGGCTATGTTCACGTGTAGCATTTTTGATGCGTTTTTGAACTTTAGCATTGCTTTCAACAAGACAAATGCATTCCCTGGGAAATGTCATTTTTAACATTTTTCAACCTTATCTGGCCATGTGGTGTGTGACACATCATAAGACACATCCTGTTTCATTTATGAAGGAGGGACTCTGAATGTCACAAAGCCTATTTTTAAATGGCCATCAGGCGGCCTTTACTATTCTTAAAGGACCTTCAGTTGTCCCTCATTAATGTCAGAGAGCCATCAGCCGGTTATGCTTTGTTGTTCCCAATATTAAACAGTGGGTCTCCTATACTGTTATTGCATATGCAGTGAGTGGCAGGGCTGCCCAAAATCTGGACACACCCCAATATCCCTTTGAAGAGATGTACAGGAGGACCTCCTGAAAACAATGTTCCCATTATTAGGAAGTGGGTCTCCCATACTGTTTGCCTATGCAGTGGATGCAAGGGCTGCCAAAAATTTGGAAGAACTCCAATGCCCCTTGGAAGAGACATGGAGGAGGGCCTCATAAAAAAATGTTCCATTAGAAAGGAGAGGGTCTCCGATACTTGTAATGCCCATGCACTAAGTATATGGGCTTTCAAACATTTACCCCTAGGGAGTATACATTAACATACTGTATAACAAAATTTTTTTACTGGCATCATAAAAACCCTTTAAAAAAATTATGTGGGTGTTGCATCACAGACCACGGTCACCCTGGTGATATGGTGGTGGAGGATGAGGATGAGGAGAAGGAGGAGGACAACAGCAAATAGCCCAAATCAGGAAGCATATACCGATGTGTGGGTGTAAAGAGGTGCATGGGAATAGACCTCCTAAAAAAAAAGAAACTGGAATTGAGTTTATGTTACACTGCTATCATTCAGTGGTGTTGAGAAGTGTGGCACAATCAAGGCTTTGTTCATTTTTATAAGAGTCAGCCTGTCAGCATTTTTAGTTGACAGGTGGATGTACTTATCAGTTATAATTCCACCAGCGGTACTAAAAGCTTGCTCAGACAAAATGCGGGGAGCAGGGCAGGCCAGGACCTCCAAGGCGTTGAGAGCCACTTCATGCCATGTGTCCAGCTTGGATACCCAATAATTATAAGGCACAGATGTTGGTACTGTCAGCAAGGTACTCCCTCAGCATCCTCCCAAACTTTACACTCCTTGTGAGAGTACCCCATGCCTCAAGGCCTGTGAGATGGGAGGGTATGAGAAAACTCTCCCAGAACTTTGCCAGTGTTCCACTGCCCCTGCTGGATTGGAGTTGTGTCTCTCTCGCCTGTACTCCTTGGTTGTCTAACGAACTGTGACCTCTGCCACCAGCGTTTTCAGATGGGAATTTTTTTAATAATTCCACAATCAGGGCCTTCTGGTACTGCCCTATTTTAGTAGACCTGTCTGCCTCAGGAATAACAGATAGAAAGTTCTCCTTGTATAGCATGGGTCTAGAAATGTCAGCAACCAGTATTGGCTGTCACCCAAAATTTTGAGAATGCGAGGGTCACGGAAAACGCAGCATAACATAAACTCAGCCATGCATGGCAGACTGCTAACAGGCAAGACTTTTGTGTCTTTACCAAGAGGACGACTGACCATGCTCTCCACTTCCTCCTCCTCCTCCTCCCTGTCCTCAGGCCATCTACACTGAACAGATGGTATGACAATTGTGCAGGTAGTACCATTTATAGTGCATGAAACTAGCTCCTGTTCTTCATCCTCCTCCTCTTCCTCATTGTCACCCAATCCACATTGGGATGAGATGAGGCTGGGCTGTGTGTAATCACCCTTTATGGTTTCTTGATCTATCTCATTGTACTCTGCCTGCAATGCATCCTCTTTGATTGTGAGCAGAAAGTGTTTCAGAATACAGAGAAGCGGGATGGTGACACTAATTATGGTGTCTTTGCCGCTCACCATCTTGGTGAACTCAAAATTTTGGAGGAAGGTACATATGTCTGAAATCCATGTCCACTCCTGGGGTCTTATGTGTGAAGTCTGAACTGAATACTGACGGCCTTGTTGATGCTGGTAGTCAACAACTGCCCTCTTCTGCTCACAAATCATTCCCAACATCTGCAGTGTAGCGTTCCAATGCGTAGGGACATCACACACCAATCAGTGAGCTGGAAGTTGCAAATGCTGCTGAAGCCAGCAAGGGTGGCGGAAGCTGTAGCCAACTTTTTAAAATGGGCACACAGGCGGCCTAGTTTGATAAGCAGGTCCAGAAGCTCCAGATTGGTATTGAGAAAATGTTGAACATGAGATTAAGCACATGGGCCAGGCATGGTACATGTGTGAGCTTGCCTCAGAGCCGCCACTATGTTCCGGCCATTGTCCTACATGACCTTGCCTGGCTGTAGGTTCAGTGGTGTCAGCCACAGATCTGCCTACTCTTTCAGAGCTGTCCACAACTTGTCAGCATTGTGCGGTTTGTCACCTAAGCATATTAGCTTCAGCGCAGCCTGTTGCTGCTTGGCTGAAGCAGTGCTGCAGTGTTTCCAGCTTGTGACTGATGTGGTCATTTCGGAGATGGCAGCTGAAGAGGAGGAGGATGAGGTGCAGGAGCTGTAAACTGTGAGGGCAACCCTGATTGACATAGGGTCCGCAATCCTCGGCGTCAGGAGGACGTGTTCCATCCCAAGGTCTGACTGGGTCCCGGCTTCCACTATGTTAACCCAGTGTGCCATCAGCGAGATGTACCATCCCTGGACTTGTCCACGTGTCCATGATAAGGTGGGCATTCCCAGTAACTGCATTGTTGAGGGCACAGCTAATGTTGAGGGACATGTGCTTGTGTAATGCAGGGACAGCACACCAGGAGACCAGGAGACTGAGTACCGAGGGACGGCCGCCACCATCAGGTTGCAGAATACTTCCATCTCCACAAGCCTAAAAGGCAAAATTTTGAGCGCAAGCAGTCGAGAAATGGGGGAATTTAGTAGTGTGGCCTGCAGGGATTTGGCTGCATAATTGCGCTTGCGTTCTAAGGACTGGGGTATGGACAACTGAACGCTGCGCTGGGACAAGGATGTGGACCTGTTTGCTGATGGTGCTAGTTGAGTGTGTGCAATGACAGGTGCATGGCAGGAGCCATATTCCCATGCACCATGGATAGGGGATTGGCTTGCATGCATAACAACGGAAGAAGCAGTGGTGTCACTCGCAGACATTGTTCCTGGACCCTCGGTTTCGGCCCACAAAGTCAGGTGCTTTGCTGCCATGTGCCTGATCATGCTGGTGGTGGTCAAGCTAGTAGTTTTGTTACCCCTGCTGATGCTGGCCTGACAGGTTGTGCATATGGCCTTTTTGGGGTTATCGCCAGAGTCTTTAAAAACAACCAGACTTGGGAAGACCTAACAGTTGTACTGCCAACTTCCGTCGTGTTGGTGTTACCTGGAACGGTTGCCCTCCTTGGGTCTACGGCCACCACACTGCTTTTTCCTGCCTGTTGGGGTGCTACGCCTCCCTCCCCCTGTGTGCTGCTGTCCTCGCTCTGCATGTCCACCTGCCAGATTGGGTCAGTTACTATATCATCCACCACCTCGTCTTCCACTTCTGTACCCTTGTCCTCCTCCTGACCTTCTGGCAATTGTGTCGCATCATCGTCCACTTCTTGTGAGACTTTCCCACCGCCACCTTCACGTGACCGTGGCTGCTCAAATATTTGGGCATGGCTACATGCGACCTCTTTTTGCCCCACTTCAAGTGGACTGGGCAAGAGGCCTTAATCTCTAAAAGGAAAAGAGACCAGCTCTTCGGAGTTTTCAAGTGTGGGATCAGTTGTCTCCGGGCACATGGCATGGTGGAAGGAAGGAAGGTCAGTATGAGGAATATGCGGTCCAGTCTCATGGCTACTGAGACTTGACCGTGTGGAAGACAGGTTGGTGGTGGTGGTGGCAAAGTGACTGGAAGCATTATCCGCTATCCAACCAACAACCTTTTGACACTGTTCTGGGTTCAATAGCGGTGTGCTATGGTCCCCTAGTAATTGAGACAGGAAGGTCGACCAAGAAGATGTGGGTGTTTTTTGTGGCACAATTTCAGCTTACCCATGGCCTCGGCCTCGGTCTCTGCATGCATCATCACCATCACCATCACGTCCAGTTCCCATCCCTTACCATGAGCCTTGCCCATTTTAAATGGAGGACAATATTTTCCACCTTCACTACAATTGGCTGAATTTGTAGCAAACTTACATGTGATCCGTGTGAAGGAAAACCACAGTTTTAAATAGCTGGCCTGTAGGTAACTATTTTTAACAGCAAACTGGTGTCAATAACTTCGCTAACACACTGCAACAAAATTTAAATTGAGGCCAGAAATGGCAGAATTTTTTGTGCACACTAATATGTGGTATCTGTGATGGACCACAGTTTTAAATAGCTGGCATGTAGGTAACTATTTTTAACAGCAAACTGGTGTCAATAACTTCGCTAACACACTGCAACAAAATTTAAATGTAGGCCAGAAATGGCAGAATTTTGAAAGCACTTTGATGTGATCCATGTGATGGACAAACCACAGTTTTAAACGGATGGATTTTTAGCGCTATTATATGGAAAGGATCTGGCTGTATTCTGCAGTGCCAACAAGCAAATGGAGCAGAAAAATGGTGTTCTCTGGATTGCTTTTTAAGTAAATAATCAGGAATAAAATTCCCAAAAAATTATTCCTGGTCCCTAATACCTGGGGCTATGTTTTGAAATATCTGTAAAAGCAGCAGCAGCAGCAGACAGAACTGGAATGGACCTTTTTGCTATATGCACTGCAATCTACCACATACACTGCCTGGCTAGCACTGATATCTATGCAGCTGGATTAGTCCTCAGAAGGACTGTTAGCTGAGATGGATATGTGTATAATATATTGTTGTATACCTGCACTAGCTAAGAAACAAGCAAATCTCTCCCTAGATCAGCAGCACCTCTCTCTACACTGCCAGATTCCGGAGTAGACTGTGACGAGCATGGCGGTTCCAGGTCTGATATAAATCACTGTAATGCTACAACCAAACATGGCTGCGGCATTATAGTGTGTGGCAGACAATTATAACAAAAAAAGTGGTTTGGTTCCGTGTTAGCCAGTAGAAAAAAATATATTATTGCACTCTCTTTGGCTTTCTAAAGAGCGCCAAACATGCAGGGAGGGGACCTGAACTCCCGCCAAGCAAACTCAGAAATACTCTTTGACCTCCCAGCATCTCAAGCGTGTACCGAGTAGTGGGGAGCATGCTCGCTCATCACTAATGCTGACCTAAAGTTCTATTCCAGTAGTCTATCAGACTTTAAGTCAATTAGCTCAAGCTGAACATCACTGGGTGTATTATCAACGATGCAGCTAAAGAAAAAAATAATTTCTTTTCATTTTTAACTGATTTGAAGTTTTGAAATTGTCTTGAAAATTCATCATGCAGTGCTCCTAACATGGAGGAGTACCTGCGACGGTGATCAGCTGATGGTGCGGCTTCCTATAGTGTTGGCAAGTGGGTAAGAATGTTGTCATTCATTTGTCTTGAAAGAAATTGCATCTTTCTCATGAAAGCCTTTAACAAGCCTTACTTTACATACATACAAAAAGGCCCTTGCATTGTAGTTTAGTATTTAGCGCATTCATTAGTGAAGTTACATCAACAGCAAATCCAAAATCTGCGATGCAATCAGCATATGATAGTTCTGTGATATAATGCCCTTTCTTGTCACAGAACTCTTGAATCTCTGTTCTCAAGTCCCATACTGTTTTAAACACTTTTCCCAGGGTGAGCCATATGACAGTTGTGTTGTAGCCTATATCACGATGTTCAGTTTCATACTCTTCCAAAACTGCAACAAACTGCCTGTGATACAGCCCTCCTGCCCTGATGAAATTAACTATTTTGGTAGCTACAACATCTACAGCATAGTTAATTTTTAGCACTGATTTACATAGCACCTCTTGATGAATAATGCAATGTAAAAATGCCAATTTCTGTTCAGGGTTCATTTCATTCACTTTGTCCTGTTTCCGTTTCAAAAGGCCAACATTTTTCCCTGTCATATTTCGAGAATCATCTGTTGTGACACCCATTAGTTTGTCCTATTTCAGCCACAGCTTGTCCAAGCATCCATTCACTTCTGTCAACAAATCGCTGTTGTTGTCCCTTTCATGGACCACATTGCTGACATTTCTTCCATAATTTTAAAGTCCTTAGATATTCCACATACAAAGATGAGCAACTGGGTCATTGCATGGATATCACAGCTCTCATCCAAAGCCTCTTTTTCATCAGGGCATATTAGCGATGCAGAGTCCAACGAACACACTTTGATAAACTCGCAATCATAAAATGGCTTACATTTTTCTGCAATTTTATGGGATATGAATAGTGATTGGCGAGCACTAAAATGCTCAGGTGCTCGTTGCTAGGGTCGAGCAAATTGGAATACTCGTGTACTCGGACAGAACAACGAGCCCAATGTAAGTCTATGGGAGATCCAAGCATTTTTGCCGCGATCCCCCCAGGAGTCCTCTTAACCCCTTTCTGCCATCTGACGTACTATCCCGTCCATGGTACCTGGGCGTGTATGACCGGGGAAGGGATGGTACGTCAGCAAGGTCAGCGGCGCTCCTGGGAGGCGGGCCGCTGATCGCGGTCGGGTGTCAGCTGATTATCACAGCTGACACCCGGCACTATGTGTCAGGGGTGGTCACAGATTGCCCTTGGCACATTGACCCCTGGCACACTGTGATCAAACATGGTCGCAGTGCACTGGGGGATTAGGGAAGAATTGCGCAGGGAAGGGGCTCCCTGCGTGCTTCCCTGGACCCTCAGAACAGTGCTATGTGATTGCGCTATTCCGATGGCCTCCTTCCCTGCCGGCCCCGGATCCAATATGGCCATGGGAGCCTTCGGAGGCCTGCATGGAGGCAGCTTCCTCAGTGCCTGCTAAGAGCAGGAGCTGAGAAAGCCTCCAGCAGTGCCTGCCAGATCGCTGATCTGACACACAGCTGTGCAAGGTGTCAGATCAGCGATCTGACACTTTATTGTAATGTCCCTCATTGGGACATTATAATAAAGTAAAAAAAAAACACGTGTAAAAATAATTTATAAAAATAATCTAAATAAATAATTTAAAAAAATATACATAATAAGTTCTTTTTTTTGTAAATAAAAAAATAAAAACAATAAAAGTACCCATAATTAGTATTGCCTCATCCGTAATGACCCGCCCTATAAAACTGTCTCGCTAATTAACCCCTTTAGTGAACCAATCAAAAAGATGCATATAAATAAACATGGTACGCTAAAAACGTCATCTTGTCCCGCAAAAAATGAGACAAATACAGTGTCATCAGCAAAAAAATAAAAAAGTTATAGCTCGCAGATTAAAGTGGTGCAAAAATAATTATTTTTATAAAAAATGGTTTTCATTGCATAAAAGCGCCAAAACATAAAAAAGACATAAAAGAGGTATCGCTGTAATCGTACTGACCCATACAATAAAACCACTTTATTAATTTTGCCACACGTGGAACGGTGTAAACGCACCCCCCAAAATAAATTCTTGAAATGCTATTTTTGTTCATTCTGCGTCCCAAAAATCGGAATAAAAAGCGATAAAAAAGTCACGTGTCCGAAAATGGTACAAATAAAAACGTCAACTCGTCCTGCAAAAAATAAGACGTCACATGACTCTGTGGGTCAAAATATAGAAAAATTATAGCTCTCAAAATGTGGTGATGCAAAAACTATTTTTACAATAAAAAGCATCTTTCAGCGTGTGACAGCTGCCAAACATAAAAAACCGCCATAAATAGTAAATAAATTCCCCTTTATCACCCCCTTAGTTACAGAAAAATAAAAATTTTTTAAAAAATGTATTTATTTCCATTTTCCCATTAGTGTTAGGGTTAGGGCTAGAGTTAGGATTAGAGTTAGGGCTAGGGTTAGGACTAGAGTTAGGGTTAGAGCTAGGGTTAGGGATAGGACTAGGGTAAGGGCTGATATTAGGGTTAGGGGTGTGTTGAGGTTAGAGTTGGAGTTAGAATTGGGGGGTCTCCACTGTTTGGACACATCAGGGGCTCTCCAAACGCAACATGGCATCTGAACTCAATTCCAGCCAATTCAGCATTGAAAAAGTCAAACGGTGCTCCTTCCCTTCCAAGCTCTGCCATGCGCCCAAACAGTGGTTTATCCCCACGTATGGGGTATCAGCCTACTAAGGACAAATTGCACAACAACTTTTGAGGTCCAATATCTCCTGTTAACCCTTGTGAAAATAAAAAACTGGGGGCAAAAATATCATTTTTGTGGAAAAAATATGATTTTTTTATAGCTCAACGTTATAAACTTCTGTGAAGCATTGGGGGGTTGAAAGTGCTCACCACACTTCTAGATAAGGTCCCTGGGGGTCTAGTTTCCAAAATGGGGTCATTTGTGGGGGTTTCCATAGTTTAGGCACATCAGGGGCTCTACAAAGGCAGCATGACATCCACAGTCCATTGCATCAAAGTCTGCATTCCAAAATGTCACTACTTCCCTTCTGAGCCCCGACGTATGCCCATACAGTAATTTTCTCAAACATATGGGATATCAGCGTACTCAAGACAAATTGGACAACAACTTTTAGGGTCCAATTTCTCCTGATACCCTTGGGAAAATAAAAAAAGGGGACTGAAAGATCATGTTTGTGAAAAAAATATGATTTTTTTATTTTCATTACCGGGTGCAATAAACTTTTGTGAAGCCTTTGTGGCTTCAAAGTGCTCACCACACATCTAGATAAGTTCCTTGGGGGTCTAGTTTCCAAAATGGGGTCACTTGGGGGGGGTTTCCACAGTTTAGGCACATTAGGGGCTCTCCAAAGGCAACATGACACCCGCAGACCATTCCATCAAAGTCTGCTTTCAAAACATCACTACTTCCCTTCCGAGCCCCGACGTGTGCACATACAGTAGTTTTCTCCCACATATGGGATACCAGCATACTCAGGACAAATTGGACAACAACTTTTCCTGTTACCATTGGGAAAATAAAAAAATTGGGGACTAAAAGATCATGTTTGTGGAAAAAAGATGACATTATAAACTTCCTTGAAGCCCTTGGGGGTTCAAAGTGCTCACCACACATCTAGATAAGTTCCTTGGGGGATCTAGTTTCCAAAATGGTGTAATTTGTGGGGTGCTTCCACTGTTTAGGCACATCAGGGGCTTTCCAAATGCGACATGGCGTCCATCTCAATTCCAGCCAAAAAGTCAAATGGCGCTGCTTCCCTTCCAAGCTCTGCCATGTGCCAAAATAGTGGTTTACCCCCACATATGGGGTATCAGCATACTCAGGACAAATTGCACAATAACTTTTGGGGTCCTGTTACCCTTGGGAAAATAAAAATTGGGGCTGAAAAGATCATTTTTGTGGAAAAATATGATTTTTTAATTTTATTACTGTACGTTATAAACTTCTGTGAAGCCCGTGGGGGTTCAAAGTTCTCACCACATATCTAGATAAGTTCTTTGGGGGGTCTAGTTTCCAAATTGGATCACTTTTGGGGGATTTCCACTGTTTAGGCACATCAGGGGCTCTCCAAACATGACATGGCGCCCGATCTGAATTCCAGCCAATTTTGCATTGAAAAAGTCAAACGGCGCTCCTTCCCTTCTGAGCTCTGTCATGCGCCAAAACAGTGGTTCCCCCACATATCAGGTATCAGTGTACTCAGGACAAATTGCACAATAACTTTTGCAGTCAAATTTTTCCTGTTACCCTTGGTAAAATAAAAAAAACTGGTCCTGAAGTAATTTTTTCGTGAAAAAAAGGTAAATGTTCATTCAAAAAAATTCCTGTGAAGCACCTGAAGGGTTTATAAACTGCTTGAATGTGGTTTTGAGCACCTTGATGGATGCAGTTTTTTGAATGGTGTCACTTTTGGATATTTTCTTTCATATAGACCCCTCAAAGTGACTTCAAATGTGATGTGGTCCCTAAAAAATTGGTGTTGTAAAAATGAGAAATCGCTGGTCAACCATTAACCCTTATAACTTCCTAACAAAAAAAAATTTTGTTCCAAAATTGTGCTGATGTAAAGTAAACATGTGGGAAATGTTACTTATTAAGTTTTTTTGTGCCATATCTCTGTGATTTAAGGGCATAAAAATTAAAAGTTGGAAAATTGTGAAATTTTCAAAATTTTTGCCAAATTTCCATTTTTTTTCACAAATAAACGCAAGTCATATAAATGAAATTTTACCACTAACATGGAGTACAATATGTCAGTAGAAAACATTGTCAGAATCACCGGGATCCATGGAAGCGTTCCAGAGTTATTACCTCATAAACGAACAGTGGTCAGAATTGTAAAAATTGGCCTATCATTAACATGTAAACCACCCTTGGGGTAAAGGGGCTATGGTCTAAAAACCTCTGAAAATGATGGAAACACTGCTCAAATGACACAGGGACATCAAGGGGATCATCCCTGTTAGCATTCCTGTCTCCTAGTTCACAGCTTTAAACAATGTTGTCAGTTTCATGCCATTTTTACCGATGCACCAAAACACATACCAAAACAAAACCAAAACAATTTTGCTGTGAAATATGTCTATGTACATCCTTTGCAAGTTAATGACTTGTATATAAGGCAAAATAACTAACCCCAGACCAAAATGTTCCTCCACCACTTTGGTTATGTTCAGAAGCAACGTTTTTGCAGCGTTTTTCAACTTTAACATTGCTTTCAACCAATACAAATGCATTTACTTGGAAATATCACTGTAACATTTAACAACCCTAGCTGGCCATGTGGTGTGTGACACATGAGCAGATATATCTTGCTTCATTTATGATGTAGGGACTCTTAAAGTCACAGAGCCTATTTTCACCGGGGCATCTGGCAGCATTATTCTTCTTAAAGGGCCATTACTAAACAGTGGGTCTACTAAACTGTTATTGTCTATGCAGTGAGTCGATGGGCTGCCATGAATTACAACGCACCACAATACCCCTTTCATGAGAGGTACAGGAGTGCTTCCAGAAAAAAATGTTGCATTGAATGCAAGGCCTGGCTTGCCCCAAAGTTATATGCATCCCAATAAGCCTTTGAACCCACATAATGGATGGGCACAGGAAAATCCACTTCATATTATTCATTTTCTACTCCCATTCTGTTTTATTATGCATTGACAGCAAGGCCTGCCCTGCTGCCAAGTTATATGCACCCCAATAAGCCTTTGAACCCACATACTGGAATGGAACAGGAAAATCCACTTCACATTGTTCATTTTGTTCTCCCATTCTGTTTTCTAATGCATTGACTGCAAGGCCTGCCCTGCTCCAAGTCATATGCACCCCAATAAGCCCTTGAACCCACATACCGGATGGGCACAGGAAAATCCACTTCACATTATTCATTCTGTACTCCCATTCTGTTTTCTTATGCATTGACTGCAAGACCTTCCCTGCTACCAAGTCATATGCACCCCAATAAGACTTTGAACCCACATACCGGATGGGCACAGGAAAATCCACTTCCTATTATTCATTTTGTGCTCCTATTCTGTTTTCTTATGCATTCACTGCAAGGCCTGCTCTGCTACCAATTCATATGCACTCCAATAAGCCTTTGAACCCTTGTACTGGATGGGCCTAGGAAAATCCACTTCACATTATTCCTTTTGTACTCCCATTCTGTTTTCTTATGCATCGACTGCAAGGCCTGCCCTGCTACCAAGTCATCTACACCCCAATAAGCCTTGAAACCCTCGTACTGGATGGCCCCAGGAAAATCCACTTTACATTATTCCTTTTGGACTCCCATACTCTTTTCTGATGCATTGACAGCAAGGCCTGCCCTGCTACCAAGTCATATGCACCCCAATAAGCCTTTGAACCCTCGTACTGGATTGGCCTAGGAAAATCCACTTCACATTATTCCTTTTGTACTCCCATTCTGTTTTCTTATGCATCGACTGCAAGGCCTGCCCTGCTACCAAGTCATCTACACCCCAATAAGCCTTGAAACCCTCGTACTGGATGGCCCCAGGAAAATCCACTTTACATTATTCCTTTTGGACTCCCATACTCTTTTCTGATGCATTGACAGCAAGGCCTGCCCTGCTACCAAGTCATATGCACCCAATAAGCCTTTGAACCCTCGTACTGGATGGGCCTAGGAAAATCCACTTCACATTATTTCTTTTGTACTCCCATTCTGTTTTCTTATGCATTGACTGCAAGGCCTGCCCTGCTACCAAGTCATATGCACCCCAATAAGCCCTTGAACCCACATACCGGATGGGCACAGGAAAATCCACTTCACATTATTCATTCTGTACTCCCATTCTGTTTTCTTATGCATTGACTGCAAGACTTTCCCTGCTACCAAGTCATATGCACCCCAATAAGACTTTGAGCCCACATACTGGATGGGCACAGGAAAATCCACTTCATATTATTCATTTTGTGCTCCCATTCTGTTTTCTTATGCATTGACTGCAAGGCCTGCCCTGCTACCAAGTCATATGCACCCCATTAAGCCTTTGAACCCTCGTACTGGATGGGCCTAGGAAAATCCACTTCACATTATTCCTTTTGTACTCCCATTCTGTTTTCTTATGCATCGACTGCAAGGCCTGCCCTGCTACCAAGTCATCTACACCCCAATAAGCCTTGAAACCCACGTACTGGATGGCCCCAGGAAAATCCACTTTACATTATTCCTTTTGGACTCCCATACTCTTTTCTGATGCATTGACAGCAAGGCCTGCCCTGCTACCAAGTCATATGCACCCCATTAACCCCAATCCCTCCTTGGATGAAACCAAGAGGAGGGCCTCTTGCCAAAAAATGTCCCATTAAAAAGGAGTGGATCTCCTAGACTTGTAATGCCCATACGCGCAGTGCATGGGCTGACAAACATTTCCCCTTGGGGGCTACATTTTTAAAAAATATACTATGGGCATCATAGACACCCTTGCCAAAAAATGGACTGCCTGTAGCATCACAGAACATATTAACCCTGGTCATCTAGTGGGGGACAAGGAGGAGACATTGATGAAGGCCTCAGTAAAAACTAGGCCTAATGTAAAGGAGTGGGTCTCCTAGACTTCTAATGCCCATACATGCAGTGCATGGGCTGACAAACATTTCTCCATGGGGGCTTAATTTTTTACAAGTATACTATGTGCATCCTAGACACCCTTTGCAAAAAATGGGACCGCCTGTAGCAGCACAGATCATGTTAACCCTGGTGACCTTGTGACGGAGAATGAGGAGACATAATGAGAAATCATACTGAAATCAAAGAAATTAAAAATGTGAATCCACCTATGAAAGAAAATAATAAAAGGGAGGGGCGAACACAGGTTCATTGATACGAAGCCAGAATGTGTCCAACGAGATATGTTTGTCCCTGGCAACAGCTCAGAGACAGGGATATAAATAAAAATATAGTGACTTTTGCATCATGGAATACATTGACCCTGGTGTTTTACTAGTTGTGGATGATGAGGATGAGGACAAGGAGGAGGATAACACCAAACAGACCCAATCAGGAAGCGGATAACCATGTGTGATTGTGAAGAGGAGCATGAGAATACACCTCCCCAACAAACCCAAAAAATAATTTGAGGTTATGTTTCGATGTTTTTATTTGGTGGTGTACAGAAGTCTTAGCCAATCCAGCCCTTGTTCAATTTTATAAGAGTCAGCCTATCAACATTGTCCGTTGACAGGCGGATGTGCTTAGCTGTTAGAATTCCACCAGCGGCACCAAAAACCCGCTCTGACAGAACGCTAGCAGCAGGGCAGGCCAGGACCTCCAAGGCATAGAGAGTCAGTTCATGCCACGTGTTTAGCTTGGATACCCAATAATTAAAAGGCACAGAGGAATCCCGGAGGACGTTTGTATGATCTGCAAGGTACTCCCTCACCATTTTCCCAAACATTGCACTTCTTGAGACACCACCCCTTGCCTCTGTGGCTGCATGATGGGAGAGTCTGAGAAAACTGTCCCATAACTTTGCCATTGTTCCTCTGCCTGAGCTGGATTGTACTTTTGTCTCTCTCACTTGGACTCCTTGGCTGTACAACAAACTCTGAAGTCTGCTGTCAGCGTTCTCACATGGGAATTTTTTAAGTAATTCTGCTACAAGGGCGCTCTGGTGCATCAACATTTTTATACACCTCTCTGCCTCTTGAATAAAAGACTGAAAGTTTTCCTTGTAGCGTGGGCCTAGAAGTGTCACCAACCAGTAATGAGAGCCCCCCAAAATGTTTATAGTGCGAGGGTCCAAGGAAACGCAGCGCAAAATAATGTCAGTCATGCGTTCCAGACTACTAACAGTCAAGACTTCCGTGTCCTCACCAACAGGACGACTGACCAACCTGTTCTCCTCCTCAACCTCATCCTCCTCCTCCCTGTCCTCAGGCTATCCCTGCTGAACAGACGGTATGACAGCTGTGCTTGTAGTACCATCTATAGTGCATGAAAGTAGCTCCTTTTCTTCTTCCTCCTCCTCCTCATTGTCTACCAATCCACGTTGCGGCGACATGAGGCGGGGGTGAGTGTAATCACCCTGTATGCTTCCTTGCTTCATGTCCTCGTGCTCTTCCTGCAATGCATCATCTTTAAATGTGAGCAGAATGGTTTTCAGAATGCTGAGAAGTGGGATGTTGACCTTAATTATGGCATCATCGCTGCTCAACATTTTGGTGAAGTCCTCAAAGTTCTGCAGGATGGTACATATGTCTGACATCTATGTCCACTCCTGAGGTCTTATATGTGGAGTCGCAACTGAATATCGACAGCCTTGTTGATGCTGGTAGTCAACAACTGCCCTGTTCTCATTACAAATCCTTTGCAACATATGCAGTGTAGAGTTCCAATGCGTGGTGACATCACACACCAGTCGTTGAGCCGGAAGATGCAAACGCTGCTGAAGTCTGGCAAGTGCGGCTAAAGCTGTAGCTGACTTTCTAAAATGGGCAGACAGATGGCGTAATTTCACTGGCAGATAATAATAATAATAATCTTTATTTATATAGCGCCAACATATTCCGCAGCGCTTTACAGTTTAACAGTTTCAAAACACAAGTCATAAGTAACAACAATTAAAGCAAAATAAGATGAAATAAGACGACCCTGCTCGTGAGAGCTTACAATCTACCATGAGGTGAGGGAGATACAAAGTACAGGTGTGTATTTACAATTGCATATTTACAATGAAGCACAAAAAAGGAAAAAACCCTCAAAATGCATTTTTATTCATGCTTGTGCAAGTGCACAAAAATAGCCCCAAAGAGTAATGAGAGCATAGAGACGACTCGCACAAGACTAAGAAAAAAGGGGAGAAAAAGAGTCCAAAACTACTATAAAGTACCAGCTTTTATTGTATAGGACAAAAGGAACAAGACACAAAGGCATTAAAAGATCAAATAGAAAAATATCATAGTCACCGGATACAACAAAGACCCTGAGCAATGTGATTCATGGTGAATATGGGTAAGAATGATGAAATCCCTCATAAAAAGCGGGCAAATTAACAAAAATTGCTGGACCCTCCAATCCCCTTTCAATAACCATACCCTGGACATATAATCCTAGAACATAACAGAATGACAGTGTGCTTCTGGTGTTTACAATGATGGGTATGTTTTAACTTTAACCCTTTCCTTTCTAAATGGGCTATGTGCAATTGTTTTATTGATTCCTTCCACCCCACTCTGTTATGTTCTAGGATTATATGTCCAGGGTATGGTTATTGAAAGGGGATTGGAGGGTCCAGCAATTTTTGTTAATTTGCCCGCTTTTTATGAGGGATTTCATCATTCTTACCCATATTCACCATGAAGCACATTGCTCAGGGTCTTTGTTGTATCCGGTGACTATGATATTTTTCTATTTGATCTTTTAATGCCTTTGTGTCTTGTTTCTTTTGTCCTATACAATAAAAGCTGGTACTTTATAGTAGTTTTGGACTCTTTTTCTCCCCTTTTTTCTATATTTACAATGAAGGTCCAGCCATCTTGAGGGAGTGAAGGATGGATGGAGATAGTGAATGGGCTACACACGCACACTTACACATAGAATGACTTTGATTAGTGAACGTGATAAGACCCTCTGAACAAATGTGCTTTGAGGGAGCGCCTAAAACTATGCAAATTGTGGTTAGTCCTAATTTCTTGGGGTAGAGCATTCCAGAGGATAGGAGCAGCACGGGAGAAGTCTTGGAGTCGGGAGTGGGAGGTACGGATTAGTGCAGAGGTTAGTCGAAAGTCGTTTGCAGAGCGCAGCGATCGGCTAAGCCGATAGACAGAAATGAGGGAGGAGATGTAGGGGGGTGCCACACCGTGGAGAGCTTTGTGGGTGAGAACAAGTACTTTGAATAGGATCCTATAATGAATGGGCAGCCAGTGTAATGACTGACGAAGAGCGGACACGTCCGATTACCGATTAGCCAGATGGACGACCCTGGCTGCTGCATTAAGTATGGACTGGAGAGGGGATAGTCGAGTGATGGGGAGGCCAATTAATAGATCGCTGCAGTAATCCAGGCGGGAGTGGATCAATGCTACAGTGAGGGTTTTTGTTGTTTCCATGGTGAGAAAAGGGCGGATTCTAGAGATGTTCTTTAGGTGTAAGCGGCAAGAGCGGGCAAGAGATTGTATATGGGATGTGAAGGAGAGATTGGTGTCAAACAACACCCAGACAGCGCGCCTGCTGCCGGGGAGTTATTGTGGTACCACCCACGGAGAGGGAAATGTCAGATTTAGGGAGGTTAGTAGACGGCGGGAGCAGAAGAAGTTCAGTTTTGGAGAGGTTGAGTTTCAGATAGAGAGTGGACATGATATTGGAGACTGCGGACAGACAGTCACTGTCGTTCTGTAGTACAGAGGAGGTAAATTCGGGGGAAAACGTATATAGTTGTGTGTCATCAGCATAAAGATGGTACTGAAAGCCAAATCTGCTGAAGGTCTGTCCAATTAGGGCTGTGTAGAGCGAGAAGAGAATGGGGCCAAGGACTGAGCCCTGAGGTACCCCGACAGCAAGAGGAAGAGGAGATGAAGTGGAGCCAGAGAACAAAACATTGAAGGAACGGTCAGAGAGATAGGAAGAGAACCAGGAGAGAGCAGTGTCCTTAAAGCCTAGTGACTGGAGCCTAGAGAGTAGGAGATGGTGGTCAACTGTATCGAAAACTGCAGATAGGTCAAGAAGAATGAGCAGAGAGTGGTCACCGTTACGTTTTGCTGTCAGAAGGTCATTGGTCACTTTGATGAGTGCAGTTTCAGTCAAATGTAGGGGGCGGAAGCCGGACTGTGAAGGGTCTAGAAGGGAGTGAGTGGAGAGGTAACGGGTAAGGCGGGAGAAAACTAGGCGCTCCAAAAGTTTAGAGATGAAGGGGAGATTGGAGACTGGTCTGTAGTTGTTTGTGCAGGATGTGTCGAGAGCGGGTTTCTTTAGTAATGGAGTAACGATGGCGTGATTGAAGGAGGATGGGAAAATGCCAGAGGAGAGGGAGAGATTAAAGATTGCAGTTAGGTGGGTTGTGACGACTGGAGAGAGTGACTGGAGGAGATGTGAGGGAATGGGGTCGGTAGTGCATGTAGTCGGACGAGAAGAAGAGAGGAGTCTGGAGACTTCTTCTGTGATGGGATCAAATGTGGAAAGTGAGCCAGGGAAGATGCAGGAAGGGATGGGAGTCACAGCACTTGGTGGTTGGGAGCAGATTTCCTGACGGATATTATCTATTTTTTCTGTAAAGTGGGAGGCCAGGTCATCAGCACAAATGTCTGTGATATGGGCTTGTGCTTGTGGCCTGAGTAGGGAGTGAAAAGTGTCAAAAAGTTTCTAGGGGTTGTTGGCTAGTGAGGAGATCAGGGTGGTGAAGTAGGTCTGTTTGGCGAGGTGAAGTGCAGCGTTATAGGTTCTTAACATAAATTTGAAGTGGATGAAGTCTTCTGGTGTGCGGGTTTTTCTCCATAGGCGTTCAGCATTCCTAGAGCATCGCTGGAGAAGTTGAGTTTGCGATGTGTGCCAGGGCTGTTTTACTCTGTGCTTGGAGGTTCTGAGGGTGAGGGGAGCTACTTGGTCAAGGGTGCTTCTAAGAGTTTCATTGTAGTGATAAACAGCTAGATTAGGACAGGAAAAAGAGGAGATTGGGGACAGTGATGAGTGTAGGGAGTCTGAAAGATTTCTGACTGTGTGGTAGATAGGAGTGAGCTGGGGTGGGCGAGGATTTGTGAGCGTGAAGGAGAGAATGTTGTGGTCAGAGAGTGGAAGCGATGAGTTATTTAGGTGGGAGATTGAACAGAGCCGGCCAAAGACCAGATCAAGGGTGCTACCGTCCTTGTGTGTCTCAGAGGTTGAAAGCTGTGAGAGGCCTAGAGGGATGGTTAGTGATAGAAGCTGGGATGCAGATGTGGAAGTAGGGCTGTTAATGGGGATGTTGAAATCTCCCAGGTTAAGGGTTGGAAGTTCTGAGGACATGAAGTGTGGCAGCCAGGCTGAAAAGTGGTCAAGGAAGTGGGTGGGTGAGCCTGGGGGCCGGTATATGACTGCTACTCTGAGGGAGAGGGGACATAAGAGCCTGATGGTGAGGACCTCAAAAGAAGGGAATAAGAGTGATGGAACTGGGGGGATGATCTGGAAAGTGCATTGTGGGGACAGGAGTATGCCGACTCCACTACCATGTCTGTAATGGGTCTCGGGGAGTGAGAGAATTGTAAGCCACCGTAGGAAATGGCAGCAAGAGAGACAGTGTCAGAATCCTGAATCCAGGTTTCAGTGAGGGCCAACAGATTAAGAGAGTTGTTCAGAAAGTAGTTGTGTAGGAAAGGAAGCTTGTTACAAGCAGACCGTGGATTCCAGAGGGCACAATTAAAAGATGGAGATGAGGGAGTGCAAGTAATATTAATAAGATTATTATGGTTTCGATATGAGGTAGGGTAGGGGTTGAGATTGGGGGAAGGTGGACCAGGGTTGGGGGAGATGTCCCCTGAAATCAGTAGGAGTAGGAAGATAAAGAACAAATAGTTGTTGGAATTGTAAGTAGTTTTTTCTGCGATGTGTTTGGGCAAGATGGGCTGAGGTTTCTCAGGAAGGTGAGGAGTGCATGGGAGCTGTACATGGGAAAGGGATGTATAGAGGGGCTGATGTGTTTGAGTCATGATAGAGGGGGGATAGGGTGGTGAATGTGGATGGCAAAGGAACACAGGAGGTTAAAAATAAAGCACATCTGGCAGCTCCGGGTAGCTTTTGAGAAAACGTTGAAACACGAGGTTAAGCACATGGACTAGGCAAGGTACATGTGTGAGCTCACCTTGCCTCAGAGCCGCCACCAGGTTCCGGCCATTGTCATATAACCATGCTTGGCTGTGGGTTAAGCAGTGTCAGCCAAATATCTGACTGCTCTTTCAGCGCTGTCTACAACTCTTCTGCATTGTGCGGTTTGTCACCTATGCAGATTAGCTTCAGCACAGCCTGTTGCGCTTGCGTTCCAGTGACTGGGGTATAGACAACTGAAGGCTGGGCTGGGACAAGGACATGGACGGGCTTGATGATGATGCTGGTTGACTGTGGGCAACAACAGGTGCAGGGCCCAAGGCATCTTCACAGGCACGGTGAACTGGGGATTGGCTTGGAGGTGAAACAGTGGAAGAAGCAGTGTTGTCACCTGCAGACAGTGTTCCTGGAGCCTGGGGTTTGACCCACAAAGTTGGGTGCTTTGCTCCCATATGCCTAATCTTGCTGGTGGTGGTCAGGCTGGTAGTTTTGCTACCCCTGCTGATGCAGGCATGGCAAATGCTGCAAATGTTGTTCTTATCTTCAAAAAGGGGAAGAAGGTGGACCCAGGCAACTATAGGTTGACTATAGGTCTGACTTCTGTACCAGGAAAGACCTTTGAATAAATTATTAAACAACATGTATGTAAGTACCTGGATAAGAATGAAGTGATTAAACAGAGTCAGCATGGGTTTGTAACTAATAAGTCATGTCAGACTAACTTAATTTCCTTCTATGACAGAATCACTGTTTGGGTGGATCAGGGAAATGCTGTATATATAGTATATCTTGACTTCAGCAAAGCATTTGACAAAGTATCTCACACAATTCTTATTGAAAAAATGGCTAAGTATGGAATAGACAAGGCAACTGTTAGGTGGATTCATAACTGGCTTAGTGATCAAACCCAAAGAGTGGTCGTAAATGGCTGCACATCCAATTGGAAGAAAGTCTCAAGTGGGGTACCACAGGGCTCTGTCCTGGGCTCTGTATAGTTCAACATATTTATCAACGATTTAGATGAAGGAATTGAGGGTAAACTGATTAAATTTGCTGATGACACAAAGCTAGGAGGGATAGCTAATACTAGAGAAGAGAGAGAGAGGATTCAAAAAGATATAAATAAACTTGAGCAGTGGGCAGCAACTAACAGAATGGTTTTTAACAGGGAAAAATGCAAAGTACTACATCTGGGCAATAAAAATGAAAAAAGCATATACAGAATGGGAGGAATAGGGCTAAGCAACAGCACATGTGAAAAAGACTTGGGTATACTAATAGACTGAATATGAGTCAAAGTGTGATGCAGCAGCAAAAAAGGCAAATGCAATTCTAGGATGTATTAACAGAAGTATACAGTCTAGATCACATGAAGTCATTATTGCCCTCTACTCCTCTTTGGTCAAACCTCATCTGGAATATTGTGTCCAGTTTTGGGCGCCACATTTTAAAAAAGACATCAACAAACTGGAGCAAGTTCAGAAAAGAGCGACCAGAATGGTGACCGGTCTGCAAACCATGTCTTATGAGGAAAGGTTGCAGGATTTGGGAATGTTTAGCTTGCAGAAGAGAAGACTGAGAGGAGACTTAATAGCTGTCTACAAATATCTGAAGGGCTGTCACATTGTAGAAGGATCATCTTTGTTCTCATTTGCACAAGGAAAGACTAGAAGCAATGGGATGAAAATGAATGGGAGGAGACACAGATTAGATAAAAGAAAAAACTTTTTGACAGTTAGTGTGATCAATGAGTGGAACAGGCTGCCACGAGCGGTGGTGAGTTCTCCTTCAACAGAAGTCCTCAAACAGAGGCTGCACAGACATCTGTCTGGTATGATTTAGCGAATCCTGCTTTGAGCAGGGGGTTGGACCAGATGGCCCAGGAGGTCCCTTCCAACTCTACGATTCTATGATTCTATGAAATGGCCTGTTGGGGTTATCAGCAGAGACTTTAAAAAATAACCATAGAGCAAAGAACTGTGATCAGGAGGGCACCAAGGACAAGAGGGAAGTCTGTTTGATGTCTTTATTCCACAACGCATTTCAACAGCAGGACGCTGTCTTCCTCAGGTGGGAGGACACCTGAGGAAGACAGCGTCCTGCTGTTGAAATGCATTGTGGAATAAAGACATCAAACAGTCTTCCCTCTCATCCTTGGCGCCCTCCTGACCGCGGTTCTTTGCTCTACAGTTACTGTCCCTCAACGAGGGTCTGCGGCTGGTGCTGCCTTGGGCTTGTCATCTACAGTCCTCTCCACTGGTGTGGCTCATGCCAGCACTCCATTGAGACCGCTTTCATTTTATTCATTTAAAAAATAACCACTCGGGAAGATCTAACAGAAGGAATGGCAACTTCCGTCATGTTTGTGTTAGGGGGAATGGATGCACGCCTTCTGTCTGCGGCCACCACTCTGCTTCTTCCTGCCTGTTGGGTGATATGCCTCCTTCCCCATGTGTGCAGCTTTCCTCGCTTTGCATGTCCACTCTGCCAGGTTGGGTCAGTCACTATGTCATCTACCACCTCATCTTCCACATCTGCACCCTGCTCCTCCTCCTGACTTCCTGGCAATTGTGTCTCATCACCATCCACCTCAGGTGACCGTGGCTGCTCAAAGATTTGTGCATCGCTACATGGAATATCATCTTGCCCCGCTTCAAGTGGAGCGGGCGAGAGGCACGAATCTGCAAATGGATAACTGAACAGCTGTTCGGAGTGTTTGAGTGTGGTATCAGTTTTCTCAGGGCACTCGGCATGGTGGGAGGAAGGAGGATCAGGGTGAGTAATATCCGGTCCACACTCAAGGCAACTCATACTTGACCGTGTGGAAGACATGTGGTGGTGGCTAAGTGACTGGAAGCATTATCCGCTATCCAACCAACAACGGTTTCACACTGCTCTGGATTCAATAGTGGTGTGGTGCGGTCCCCTAGAAACTGGGACAGGAAGGTCGAGCATGAAGATGTAGGTCTTTGCTGTGGCCCACTTTCTGCTTGACTACGGCCTCGTCCTCTGCATGCACCATCAGCATCACGTCCACTTACCCGTCCCTTGTCCCTTGCCCCTTGCCTTGCCCATTTTAAATGGACTACTGAAATATTTGAAAACCTCAATACAAATAGATTTCTCGGGAGAAAAATTAGATGTGATAAATATGCCTGCAAGGCAAACAATTTTCCACCACAGATACACCAGGCCTCAGCCTGAGCTAACAGACTGTATTAATTTTTTATTATTTCTTGGATACAAAAGACTGCTGGATATAACGACTGTTACAGCCAGGCAAAAAAAGAGCAACTAACATAAAATGGCCAAACTTTCAACACACACAGAGATGAGCTGGAATGAAGATACCGCACCAAAACATTGGTGGCCTGTACGTGTTTTTTTGGCCCAAAATACTGATTTATTTTAGAAAAACTAGCAGCCAGGCAACAAAGATAAAAAAGACGTAAACTGGCCAAACTTTCACCACACACAGATAACAGCTGTCACGAAGACACCACACCAAAAAATGGGTGGCTTTTTTTTTCTTTGGCCTAAAAACTGAATTATTTTAATAAATAATAATAATAATTTTATTTCTATAGCACCAAAATATTCCGCAGCACTTTATTTTATAGAGGGGACTTCTACAGACAATAGACATTACAGCATAGCAATAAACACATAGATCAAAACAGATACCAAGAGGAATGAGGGCCCTGCTCGCAAGCTTACAATCTATAAGGAAAAAGGGGAGACATGAAAGATCAATGGTAACAATTGCTTTTATTGGTTGGACCAGCCATAGTGGAAGAATCGGGTGTTTCTGTTGCTGCATGAACCAATTAACAGTCTAAATAAGTAACAGTACAGACACAGAGTGCTATTAAATGCATAAAGCATGTGAGAATATGATGCGAGGAACCTGGTTATGGTAAAAATTTTGAAATGGCAACACAGGGATAGTTTGGTTAATGCGTTGAGATGGTAGGCCAGTCTGAACAAAAGCATTTTTAGGGCACACTTAAAACTGTGGGGATTGGGGATTAATTGTATTAACCTGGGTAGTGCATTCCAAAGAAATGGCACAGCACGTGTAAAGTCTTTGAACCTGGAGTGGGAGGTTCTGATTATTGAGGATGTTAACCTCAGGTCATTGGCAGAACAGAGGGCACAGGTAGGGTGGCAGACTGAGACGAGGGAGGAGATGTAGGGTGGTGCTGAGCCATGGAGTGTTTTGTGGATGAGGGTAATAAGTTTATACTGAATTCTGGAGTGAATGGGTAACCAGTGTAAGGACTGGCACAAGGTAGAGGCATCGGTATAACGATTGGTGAGGAATATGATCCTAGCCGCAGCATTCAGGACGGATTGGAGAGGGGAGAGTTTGGTAGGAGGGAGGCCGATTAGTAGAGAGTTACAATGGTCTAGATGAGAATAAATAAGAGAAATAGTAAGAGTTTTCGCAGAGTCAAAAGTAAGAAAGGGTCAAATTCTAGAAATATTTTTGAAGTGCAGATAACAAGAGCGAGCCAGTGATCTGATGTGGGGGGTGAATGAAAGCTCGGAATCAAGTATGACCTCAAGACAGCGTGCATGTTGCTGAGGGGTAATGGTGGAACCAAACGCGGAAATGGCAATGTCGGGCATCGGTAGGTAAGTAGAGGGAGGAAACACGAGTTCAGTTTTTGAGGGGTTCAGTTTCAGATAGAGGGAGGACATGATGTTAGAGACAGCGGTAAGACAATCACTGGTGTTTTCCAAAAAGGCAGGCAAGCTATCAGGAAAAAAGTGTATTATTGGGTGTCATCAGCATAGAGATGGCACTGGAACCCAAATCTACTGATTGTTTGACCAATAGGGGCAGTATACAAAGAGAAGAGGAGAGGGCCTAGAACCATCCTTGAGTAACCCCAACAGTAAGGGGAAGATAAGAGGAGGAGGAGCCAGCAAAAGATACAGTAAAGGAGTAGTCAGAGAGATAGGAGGAGAACCAAGAGAGAACTGTGTCCTTAAGGTTAATGGAATGGAGCATAGTGAGGAGGAGCTGATGATCCACATTGTCAAATGCTGCGGCGAGATCCAAGAGAATTAGCATGGAGTAGTGACCATTAGATTTAGCTATTAGTAGATCATTAAAGACTTTAGTGAGGGCAGTTACAGTAAAGTGTAGAGAGCGGAAACCGGATTGTAGAGGGTCATGGAGAGAGTTATCTGAGAGATAGCGGATAAGTCGGGTGTGAACCAGGTATTCCAGGAGTTTAGAGATGAAGGAAAGATTAGAGACAGGTCTTTAGTTAGCGGCACAGTTTTGGTCGAGGGATGGTCTTTTAAGTAATGGCTGTATGGCGGCATGTTTAAATGAGGAAGGAAAGATACCAGAAGAGAGAGAGGTTAAATATTTTAGTTAGGTGAGTGGTGACATCAGGGGAAAGGGACTGGAGAAAGTGTGTTGATATGGGGTTACTGGTGCAAGTGGTAGGGTGATAAGATGCAAGGAGCTGTGGTGCCCCCAGGAGTATGGTCGCCACAGTGGCATTGCCTTCCTCCAGGGAGGGTGATGTCATGCTTGGAAGCAATGAAGGGTCTTTCTAACTGTTAATCATTTACATGCAACACGTTCCCACTCCAGGCCAGCAGAGGGAGCTCTGAACCAGGATTGGGGGAGGAGCGCGCTCTGAGGGCCAGGAATGGAAATAGTTAGTTAGTGTGAGGAGGGCAAAGCGTGTAGACATGTGGGGAGTGTGCCTTATTAGTAAAGATGGAGGAGAAACCTCAGCAGCAATATCAAGGGATCATTTGAAATTATGTCCTGACAAGTTAAAAGAAAGAATGGAAGAACAAAATAACATCCAACCAATGGAAGAAGAAGCAAAGGTCAGCACTATACTTGGAGAATTCCCTGCTAACTGGAATAAAGTAAATAATGCCATAGTGGTGCTGGTGTTAACATTTCCCCAACTGGTAGTACAAGAAGACGTGACTCAAGAGAACTCTGAAAATCAGGAAGTTCAGGCAGCAGATGCCACACCAGCAGTGGAGTCAGAGAGCCCTTGCCCTGCCAGTGGTGAATTTGTCATACCCATGGTGAATCTAAGAGTTCGCAGACAGCTACTACCTAGTTTACCTAAAGTGAACAGAAGTGGACCTAGAAAATCTAGTATCCCTGTGCTACGTAGAAACATCAGTATTGTAGTCAGTTCAACACCAGTGGTTAGTACCAGACAACCAGTGAGGTCCCAAACACACCAGTATTATGCAGATCTACTTGTACTACACAAGGTATACCACCCATCAGATTCAGCATATAAGTTAAAGTAATGTTAACCTGTACATGTATATATGTAACTGTTCAAGTTTTGTGCCTGCAGATAATCTGTAAGAATTTCCTTTGAATTTTCCAGTTTTGTTTCTATGGACATTTTGACCACAGGATTGTGTGTGGTCACTACTCTTGTCAATAGTTTACCATTTGCTCAGGAATGGACCATGGATGTTGATGCTTGGACTTATCGATACAGGACTATTTTTGGAGCATTTGGTTTTTGTAATTTTTCCTTTTTCAAATCTTGTAACTTTCATATTGTTTATTTGTTTACATGGTGTTTTATGTTTTTCATCAGCCCAGGAGTGGTGACTTGCACTAGGGGGGAATGTGGCGCCCCCAGGAGTATGGTCACCACAGTGGCATTGCCTTCCTCCAGGGAGGGTGATGTCATGCTTGGAAGCAATGAAGGGTCTCTCTAACAGTTAATCATTTACATGCAACACGTTCCCACTCCCGGCCAGCAGAGGGAGCTCTGAACCAGGATTGGGGGAGGAGCGCGCTCTGAGGGCCAGGAAGGGAAATAGTTAGTGTGAGGAGAGCAATGCGTGTAGATGTGTGGGGAGAAGCTGGAGGTTGAGCTGAGGATGGAGAGCTCCCTCCTTGTGATAGTGCATGATCTGGAGCTTGGTCTCCACGGTTGTATGGATACTGAAGGTCCTGCAACAGAAACCAGAGGAATAGGAAGCTGTAAATGCTTTATGCCCACCTAAGACTCGGAGGCACAACCGCGACTGGTGAGCCAAGAGAGATAGAGGGCTACAGCTGTCTGCCATACGAGGTAGTTCTAAGAGAAGATAAGAAGGAGGAACTTCAGTGTAACACTGTACTGCATGCACCTCAAGCCAGCGCTAGGAAGGAGACTACACAACCCATCTGATAGAGAGATTCCTGAGTTGCTTCCAAGCTAGCCTGCTCCTGTACCATCTGTAATCAGGATCCTGGACTGCGTTTGCCAAGTAAGGGTATAGAAACTGCACCCTATTGTGTCCTTGCCTCCTTCCTGCAACATCCTCAGCACTGCTACATCTCTGTGCCAAACACTGCACCTTCTTCCTAACCCTTTATCTACACTGCCCTGGGACTACAGCTCTGCCTGTGGAGGGCTACAACATCATTGCTGCACTTCACCATCTGTCCCAGAGGATCTATTTGCAGTGTCGGCTTAACACCTCCCTTGCCGAACACCACAGGTGGCGTCACAGATCACTTATAAACTTTATTCCCAACTGAAACCCTTTTATATGGGCGCCCAGGGTCACGGACTGGGTCACCGCTGCTGTGACATTCCCCTCTGAAGGACCGGCCCGGTACCAAGTACCCTACAGCCCTGGGAGGGCGACCCAGAGCCTGATTACTTCTTCTTCTGTTACTGGTTCAAAATCAGAGAGTGAGCTAGATTCATTGGGGGAGGGAGGACAGTGCATGGTATGAGATGACTGGTAGATAATTTCCTGTCGGATATGGTCAATTTTTTCTTTGAAATAATTAGCCAAATCATCAGCATGGAGATCCGTGGTTGGGGCTTGCACTTTTGGGTTGAGTAGGGAATGAAAAGTGTCAAAGAGACGTTTCAGGTTATTGGATAGTGAGGTGATGAGGGTGTTGAAATAGGTTTGTTTTGAGAGGTGAAGAGCAGTGTTGTATGTTTTAAGCATAAACTTATAATGGATGAAATCTTTGTGTAGATTGGATTTTCTCCACAGACGTTTGGCGCACCTGGAGCACCACTGTAGGAAGCGTGTTGGCAGTATGTGCCACTGTTGTTACCATTTATGCCTAGTTGTTCTATGTATAGGAGGTGCAGTTTCATCTAGGGCACTTTAAAGTGTTTAATTGTAATGCTTCATTGCAGAATCAGGATATGAGAGGGAGTAGATAGGGGCCAATGATGACTGCTAGTTCTTCCTAAGTTCCTGGGTGTTAATGGCCTGTATGTTTCTAAAAGTGTGTAAAGTGGGGGTGACCTGGGCGGAATGGCAGTTCTTGATAGAGAATGATAGAAGGTTGTGGTCAGAGAGCAGGAGAGTGGAGTTTGTGGAATCATTCACTGAGCAAAGCTGGGAGAAGACCAAGTCGAGGGAGTTTCCGTCTTCATGCGTGGGGGAGTTAGTATGCTGTGAGAGGCTGAAAGAGGAGGTTAGAGATAAAAGGTGAGAGGCAGATGGTGAGAGGGAACGAACAATGGGGATTTTGAAGTCTCCGATGATGAGGGTGGGGATGTCACAAGAGACATAGTGTGGAAGCCAGATGGCAAAGTGATCTAAAAACTGATGGGAGGGGCCCGGAGGACCATACACCACCTCCACTCGCATGGAGAAGGGGACATAGAGTCTGACAGCATGGACCTCGAAAGAAGGGAAGACAAGTGATGATACTTGAGTGATAACCTAAAAGGTACATTTGGGTGATAGGAACAGACCAACGCGACCGCCTGCTCTGTTGTCTGATCTTGGGGTATGAGAGAAGTGTGGTCCACCATATGAAAGTGCAGCAGCAGCGGTGGTGTCTGACTGCTAGATTCAGGTTTCAATAAGAGCCGGAAGGTTAAGAGAATCGGAAAGGAAGAAGTCATGGATGAAGGAGAGTTTGTTACACACTGAGCGAGAATTCCAAAGGGCACAATTAAAAGAGATAGAAGGCATGCATGGAATATTAATAAGATTAGAGGGGTTTCTGAGTGTAGCAGTTGAATGGTTCGACTTACTATAACATGAGGGGCCGGGGTTGGAAGAGATGTCCCCTGTGACTAGGAAAAGGGCATAGAAAGAGTGAGCAGATGGTTAAGTGATTTGTGAGAGTGTCTTGTGTGTTGGATGGTGGGACTGAATGGATCTGTGCTATTTATCAATGTGAAAAGAGCATGAGTGCTATACATAGGAGAGGAAAAGACAGAGGGGTCGATATGGATGGAGTTTACAGAGTGAACCCCTTTACCACCAAGGGTAGTTTGCACGTTCATGACCGGGCCAATTTTTACATTTCTGACCACTGTCCCTTTATGAGGCAATAACTCTGGAACGCTTCCATTGATCCTGGTGATTCTGACACTGTTTTCTCGTGACATATTGTGCTTCAAATTAGTGGTAAAATTTAATTGATATAACTTGCGTTTATTTGTGAAAAAAAAGGAAATTTGGCAAAAATTTTGAAAATTTCGCAATTCTCCAACTTTGAATTTTTATGCTCTTAACCCCTTCCTGACCTGTGACACAGCTTATGCGCCATGAAAGTTGGTGCCAATCCAACCCATGACACATACCCATGACACATACACCCATTCTAAAAACTTCATCCCTCAAGGTGCTCAAAACCACATTCAAGAAGTTTATTAACCCTTCAGGTGCTTCACATGAATTTTTTGAATGTTTAAAAAAAATCAACATTTAACTTTTTTTCACAAAAAAATACTTCAGGTCCATTTTTTTATTTTACCCAGGGTAACAGGAGAAATTGGACTGCAAAAGTTATTATGCAATTTGTCCTGAGTACGCTGATATCTGATATGTGGGGGGAACCACTGTTTCGGCACATGGCAGAGCTCAGAAGGGAAGGAGCGCCGTTTGACTTTTTCAATGCAAAATTGGCTGGAATTCACATCGGACGCCATGTCACGTTTGGAGAGCCCCTGATGTGCCTAAACAGTGGAAACCCCCCACAAGTGACCCCATTTTGGAAACTAGACATCCGAAATAACTTATCTAGATATGTGGTGAGAACTTTGAACCCATAAGGGCTTCACAGACATTTATAAAGTAGAGCCGTGCAATTAAAAAAACATATTTTTTACAAAAAAATGATCTTTTCACCCCCAATTTTTATTTTTCCAAGGGTAACAGGACCCTAAATGTTCTTGTGCAATTTGCCCTGAGTATGCTGATGCCCCACATGTGGGGGTTAACCACTATTTGGGCGCATGGGAGAGCTCGGAAGGGAAGCAGCACCATTTGACTTTTTGGGCTGGAATTGGGATCGGACGCCATGCCGCGTTTGGAAAGCCCCTGATGTGCCTAAACAGTGGAAACCCCCCACAAATGACACCATTTTGGAAACTAGACCCCCCAAGGAACTTATCTAGATGTGTGGTGAGCACTTTGAACTCATAAGGGCTTCACATAAGTTTTTAACGCCCAGGCATGAAAATAAAAAAAAATCATATTTTTTCCACAAACATGATCTTTTAGTCCCCAATTTTTTTATTTTCCCAAGGGTAACAGGAGAAATTGGACCCCAAAAGTTGTCCACTTTGTCCTGGGTACGATGATACCCCATATGTTGGAGAAAACTACTGCATGGGCACACGTGGGGGCTCGGAAGGGAAGTAGTGATGTTTTGGAATGCAGACTTTGATGGAATGGTCTGCGGGTGTCATGTTGCCTTTGGAGAGCCTCTGATGTACCTCAACTGTGGAAACCCCCAACAAGTGACCCCATTTTGGAAACTAGACCCCCTAACGAACTTATCTAGATGTGTGGTGAGCACTTTGAACCCCCCAGTGCTTCACAGAAGTTTATACCGCCCTGGCGTGAAAAAAACAATATCATATTTGTTCCACAAACATGATCTTTTAGTCTCCAATTTTTTTATTTTCCCAAGGGTAGCAGGAGAAATTGGTCTCAAAAAGTTGTTGTCCAATTTGTCCTGAGTACACTGATACCCCATATGTGGGAGAAAACTACTGTATGGGCACACGTCAGGGCTTGAAAGGGAAGTAGTGACATTTTGGAATGCAGATTTTGATGGAATAGTCTGCTGGTGTCATGTTGTGTTTGGAGAGTCTCTGATGTGCCTAAACTGTTGAAACCCCCCACAAGTGACCCCATTTTGGAAACTAGACCCCCCAAGGAACTTATCTAGATGTGTGGTGAGCACTTTGAACCCCCAAGTGCTTCATAGAAGTTTATAACGCCCGGGCGTGAAAATAAAAAAATCAAAAAAATTTTTCCACAAAAATGATTTTTTTGCCCCCAATTTTTTATTTTCCTAAGGGTAACAGGAAGAATTGGACCCAAAAAGTTGTTTTGCAATTTGTCCTTAGTAGGCTGATACCCCATATGTGGGGGTAAAACACTGTTTGGGCGAATGGCAGAGCTTGGAAGGGAAGGAGCATCATTTGACTTTTTCAACACAGAATTGGCTGGAATTGAGATCACACGCCTTGTTGCATTTGGAGAGCACCTGATGTGCCCAAACAGTGGAGACCCCCCAATTCTAACTCCAACCCTAACCCCAACACACCCCTAACCCTAATCTCAGCCCTAACCCTAGCCCTAGCCCTAGCCCTAACTCTAATGGGAAAATGGAAATAAATACATCTTTTTTAAATTTTATTATTTTTCCCTAAGGGGGTGATAAACGGGAGTTTGATTTACTATTTATGGCGGGTTTTTATGTTTGGCAACTGTCATGCACTAAAAGACGCTTTTTATTGTAAAAATAATTTTTGCATCACCACATTTTGAGAGCTATAATTATTCCATATTTTGACCCACCGAGTAATGTGAGGTCTTATTTTTTGCGGGACGATTTGATGTTTTTATTGGTACCATTTATGGGTACGTGACATTTTTTATCGCTTTGTATTCCAATTTTTGGGACGCAGAATGAACAAAAACCAGCATTTCATGAATTTCTTTTGGGGGGTGCGTTTACACCATTACTCGTGCTGTAAAATTGATAAAGCAGTTTTATTCTTCGGATCAGTACGATTACAGCGATACCTCATTTATGTCATTTTTTTATGTTTTGGCGCTTTTATGCAATGAAAACAATTTTATATAAAAAATATTTTTGCATCGCTTTATTGTGCGAGCTATAACTTTTTTATTTTTTCGCTGATGATGCTGTATGGTGGCTCGGTTTTTGTGGGACAAGATGACGTTTTCAGCGGTACAATGGTTATTTATATCCGTCTTTCTGATCGCGCATTTTTGCACTTTTTGTTCGGCGGTATGATAATAAAGCAGTATTATTTGCTTTGTTTTTTATTTTTATTTTTTAAGGGGATCGCTAAAGAGGTTAACTAATGGGACACATTTACATGGCGGGTTGTTATGGATGCGGCGATACTAAATATGTGTACTTTTATTGTTTTTTTTATTTCCAAAAAATGAATTTATTAGGGAATATTTTTTTTTTTATTTATTTAGCGATTTTTTATAAATTATTTTTACACTTTTTTTTTTACTTTATTATATTTTCCCGGGGGGACATCACTGTAATTCAGGTTGTACAGTGCTCTGTCAGATCAGCAATGTGACAGGCGCTGCTGCAGGCTTTCTCAGAGCCTGCTCTCAGCATGCGATGAGAATGACACTTCCTTGTAGGCCCCCGAAGGTCCCCGCCGCCATATTGGATCCGGGGACCTGCAGGGAAGGAGGCCCCCGCAGCATCACTGCACATCGCGCTGCTGCGGGGGTCTCAGGGAAGCACGGAGGGAGCCCCCTCCCTGCCGATGCTTCCCTAAACCCCCAGTACACTGCGATCTTGTTTGATCACAGTGTGCCAGGGTTTAACGGGCCAGTAGCAGTCACTGACCGCCCCTGACACATAGTGCCGAGTGTCAGCCGTGAGCGCTGCTGATCGCTATGACATACTATCCCATCCATGGGCATAGGGGCCCAGGTCCCATGGACGGGATAGTACGCCAGATGTCGGGAAGGGGTTAATGCAAGGGTGGTGGTTGTGAGTGAATGCAGCAGCCAGGATATAAATTATACAAATGCATATGGTATATATTTTCGGTAATCCAAATGTAAAGGGAATAGATGTATTAATTTGTCTTACTGTCTCCAGCCCTGTCTAACTGCCATGTTATAACTGCCCGTACTTTGATATATGTACATAAATGCCCCTCTGCATAAATGCTTCCCCAGGCTATGTCTGAATATATAGGAGGCCAGTTCTAAGATCTTACTTTTTTTTTCTCACTCATTAGCAATCAATCTAAGTTGAGACAGCAAGACACAATAAACATATGTGCAGATGTCCAGGCCTACATGGATCATAAACCACTTTGAAAAGTTACATGACCTCATACCATAAGTTGAGCAGAGTAAGTTGAAATAACTATATACTATTATATATGCTGCTAAGAGGAATTACATAGGTTGGACACAAGCAGGATTCAGTGAAGTGGCTTGAAATAGTTAAATACCATTATATAAGCTGCTAAGATGAATTACATAGGTTGGACACATACAGGATTCAGTGAAGTGGCTTGAAATAGTTAAATACCATTATATATGCCGCTAAGATGAAATACATAGGTTGGACAGATGCAGGATTCAGTGAAGTGGCTTGATATAGTTAAATATCTGTATCAAGAGAATAGAAAAGCAAAACTAATAGCAAGTGTTATGAATGAGTCACCGAAGGAGGAAAAAACAAAAATACAAGCTAAGTCCAGAAAACCGGAGAGGTTGGTAGATATCGGATTGCAGACCCCTGATCCTATCCACAACAACTAACAGTAGCCGTGGGGGGTTCCTACGATGCCCTAGACCCCTCGATCACAGCCAGAGAACTAAATAGGCCTAAAGAAAGAAAGGGGAAATCTAAACTGCCCCAGAGCAGACCCCAAAGCAATAGGCAGCCCCCAACATATAATGACGGTGAAGCAAGATGAAAACACTAACACAGATAGAAAGATAGGTTGAGCAAACGATGGGGCCCAAGCTAACTAAAAAGGACAGGATAGAAAAGCTGCTCTCTGCAATCCGCAAAAAAACCCTACCAAAAAATGTCCCAACCGTCTGATAGGAAAAACAGGCCCTGAAGTCGCTAGGACTTCAAAATAACTATATCAGCACTCAGGTAAGTTCTGAAGACAGAGCAAAGAGACAAACTGATCAGAGACAAAAATGGAACTCAGCACACCCCCGACAGGGATGGCTGAACTCCAAAAAACAAGGTAAACAAACAAAACTAATAAGTTCAATAGCAGAGCAAAAACTTATCTTTGGGAAGCAGGAATCAGACTGGTCTCCAAGAATCCAGCAGAGAAATCACCAGCGACTCAGAAGGGCGTCGGCTGCCTTATATCCAGTCAGCAGTTCCTGTTACCCAGTCATCATCTACCAGATCAGGTGTTTGGTAATCAGCCTCACTACCTTCCTTCACCAGAAGAGGGAGTTCATCAGACATCGACGGTGAAGGGGAAAATGAACTCACAACAGTACCTCCCCCTTGAGGAGGGGTCACCGAACCCTCATCCACGCCACCAGGGCGATCAGGATGGGCCCGATGAAAGGCACGAACCAATCTTTCGGCATGAATATCGGATGCAGGGACCCAAGAATTATCCTCCTGGCCATAACCCTTCCATTTAACCAAATACTGGAGTCTCCGTCTAGACAGGCGAGAATCCAGTATGTTCTCAACCTCATATTCCACATTACCTTCAACCAATACCGGGTCAGGAGGTGCCACCACAGGAACTACTGGCTCAACAAACCTCTTTAACAGAGACTTATAAAACACGTTATGGATCTTATATGTAACAGGAAGAGCCAATCGAAAAGAGACTGGATTAAGAATCTCCAAAATCTTGTAAGGTCCAATAAATCTAGGTTTAAACTTTGGAGAAGCCACCTTCATAGCGATATTCTTTGATGAAAACCAAACCATATCACCCACCTTAAACTGGGGTCCAATGGTCCTATGCCGGTTGGAAAACCGCTGGGCCTTTTCCTGGGAGAGAGATAACTTATCCACCACTTGGTCCCAGATCTGGTGCATTCTCTCCACCACAGTGTCAACACCTGGGCAGGCAGAAGGCTCCACCTGCCCTGAAGAGAATCGAGGATGAAACCCAAAGTTACAAAAAAAAGGTGACATCAAAGTGGCAGAACTAGCTCTATTATTTAAAGCAAATTCGGCCAAGGGCAAAAATGAAACCCAATCATCCTGATCAGCAGAAATAAAACATCTCAAATACGACTCCAAAGTCTGGTTTGTTCTCTCCGTCTGCCCATTGGTCCGAGAGTGAAACGCAGAGGAGAAGGACAACTGAATTCCCAGCTTGGAACAGAAAGTCCTCCAAAATCTAGACACAAACTGAACTCCTCTGTCAGATACAATGTTCTCAGGAATCCCGTGCAAGCGAACCACCTGTTGCAAAAACAAGGGCACCAACTCTGCGGAAGATGGCAACTTAGGGAGTGGTACAAGATGGACCATCTTAGAGAATCTATCACAAATTACCCAAATAACAGTCATTCTCTGAGAGACAGGCATATCAGAGATAAAATCCATTGAAATATGGGTCCATGGCCTCCTGGGCACCAGCAAAGGCATCAACAACCCACTAGAGCGAGAACAAGGTTTAGACCGAGAGCAAGTCCCACAGGACTGCACAAAATTCCTGACATCACGAGACAAGGCGGGCCACCAAAAAGACCGACTCACCAAATCTCTAGTACCGAAAATACCTGGATGACCAGACAATGCAGAGCAATGAACTTCAGACATCACTCTCTTCCTCCACTGGTCAGGAACATACAATTTTCCAATGGGACAATGCTCTGGTTTGTCCTCCTGAAACTCTTCCAGAGCACGTCTCAAATCGGGCGAGATGGTAGAAAGAACGACCCCCTCACCTAAGATGGTAGCAGGCTTGGTCACAACAGGAGAATCAGCAAAGAAACTCCTAGAGAGTGCGTCTGCCTTGACATTCTTAGTGCCCGGAAGAAAAGAGACCTCAAAATCAAAACGTGTGAAAAACAAGGCCCACCTAGCCTGTCTAGGATTCAAGCGTTTGGCCGACTCCAGGTAAATCAAATTCTTGTGGTCAGTAAGGACCACGACTTGTTGTTTAGCTCCCTCCAACCAATGTCTCCACTCCTCAAATGCCCATTTCATGGCTAACAGTTCCCGATTCCCCACATCATAGTTGCATTCGGATGGGGAAAACTTTCGGGAAAAGAAGGCACAGGGATTCATTTTAGATGTTACAGGATCCTTTTGGGACAAAACAGCTCCTGCACCAATCTCAGAAGCGTCCACCTCTACCTGAAACGGGAGTGAGACATCAGGTTGCCGCAAAACCAGAGCAGAAGTGAACCTTCGCTTCAGCTCTTGAAAGGAAGAAACAGCCTCCGGAGACCAATTCAGCACATCAGCACCCTTTTTAGTCAAATCAGTCAATGGTTTGGCAATGCCAGAAAAATTAGCTATAAATTTACGATAAAAATTAGCAAAACCCAAAAACTTCTGGAGGGTCTTCAAAGAAGTGGGCTGAACCCAATCATAAATGGCCTGCACCTTGACCGGGTCCATTTCAATAGTTGACGGAGACAAAATAAATCCCAAAAATGAAATCCTCTGTACACCAAAAAGGCATTTAGATCCCTTGACATACAGGGAATTCTCCCTCAAAATCCGGAACACAGTCCGAACATGTTCCACATGAGAGTCCCAATCCTTGGAAAAGATCAAAATATCATCCAGATAGATGATCAAAAATTTATCCACCAAGTCTCAGAAAATATCATTCATGAAGCACTGGAAGACAGAAGGGGCATTAGTGAGCCCAAAAGGCATCACCAGGTACTCAAAATGTCCCTCCGGAGTATTAAACGCCGTCTTCCATTCATCCCCATGCGTAATGCGAATAAGATTATACGCCCCCCTGAGGTCAAGCTTTGTAAACCAGCAAGCACCTTTAACTCTGGAGAATAGATCAGAAATCAGGGGTAACGGATACTGATATTTAACAGTAATTTTGTTGAGGGAACGATAGTCAATACAAGGCCTTAATGACCCATCTTTCTTAGCCACGAAAAAAACCCCAGCACCTAAGGGTGAAGAGGATGGTCTAATATGACCCTTCTCCAACGACTCCTTAATATAGGATCGCATAGCCTCGTGCTCGGGTACAGATAAATTGAAAAGTCGACCCTTGGGAAATTTACACCCAGGGCTCAGCTCAATTGCACAGTCATAACTCCTATGAGGAGACAAAGACGCAGACTCATTCTCACTAAATACAACATAAAAGTCAGCCAAATTTTCAGGAACATCATGCGACTGAGGAGAGGTGGAAAAAACCGGAGCCTCACTAAAGGCACAACGACAACCCCAACTCACCACAGACACAGATTTCCAATCCAAAACTGGATTATGGATTTGCAACCAGGGAAACCCCAGAACAATGGTATCATGCAAATTATGCAACACCAAAAATCTGCAATTCTCTTGATGGTCTGGAGCGACCCGCATTACCACCTGGGTCCAAAACTGAGGCTTATTCTTCGCCAAAGGAGTAGCATCAATACCCATCAAAGGGATAGGCGTCCGCAAAGGTGTTATAGGAAATCCACAACGTTTAGCAAAATCCAAGTCCATCAGGTTCAGAGCTGCTCCCGAATCCACAAAAGCCTTAGCGGAAAATGTGGACAGGGAGCAGATCAGAGTAATTGCCAGAAGAAACTTAGGTTGAACACCACCCACAGCAAATGTGTGTGCAAAATGTTTCTCTCGTTTAGGGCAGACAGAAATGATATGCAAGGCATCACCACAGAAGAAACACAGCTTATTACGCCTTCTGAACTCCTTACGCTACGCCCCAGACAAAACGCTATCACATTGCATAGGTTCAGACATTTGTTCAACAGGTGGCAACACCTCTCGTGCGGTTTTGCGTTCACGCAAACGTCGATCAACCTGAATGGCTAATGACATAGAATCGTCAAGACCAGAGGGAACAGGAAATCCCACCATAGTATCTTTTACGGTTTCTGACAAACCCTTCTGAAAGAGAGCTGCCAAGGCACCATCATTCCAGGTAGTAAGGACCGCCCACTTTCAGAATTTTTGACAGTGCAACTCTGCAGAATCCTGACCCTGGCTCAATGCCAACAGGGCCTTTTCAGCCTGATCAATAGCATTAGGTTCATCATACAACAACCCCAAGGCTTGAAAAAATGCGTTCACATTAGTAAGAATAGGATCATCAGGTTTCAAAGAAAACGCCCAATCCTGGGGATTGCCGCGCAGCAAAGAGATGACAATTTTAACCTGCTGCGCGGAGCTCCCCAACGAGTTAGGCTTCAAGGCAAAAAATAATTTACAATTATTCTTAAAATTCAAAACTTTAGACTGATCCCCAAAAAACACATCAGGAGTAGGGATCTTTGGTTCAGCAGCATGTGAATGAGCAAGATAGGTGGAAATTCCCCGCACTTCAGCAGTGAGCTGCTCCACACAATCAGACAATTGCTTCATCTCCATTGAGAAAGAAAAAAAAATTCCCCGTACGGCCTCAGAGACATAGAGGAAAAAATATATACAAAAAAAAGTATTCTGACAAACTCTCTTTTTTTTTTTTTTTTTTAACAATTCTTTCCTGCTATTGAGTACCCCAGGATCTGCAGTATGGCTGGTGATTCTGTTATGAATGAGTCACCGAAGGAGGAAAAAACAAAAATACAAGCTAAGTCCAGAAAACCTGAGAGGTTGGTAGCTATCGGATTGCAGACCCCTGATCCTTTCAACAACAACTAACAGTAGCCGTGGGGGGTTCCTACAATGCCCTAGACCCCTCGATCACAGCCGGAGAACTAAATAGGCCTAAAGAAAGAAAGGGGAAATCTAAACTGCCCCAGAGCAGACCCCAAAGCAATAGGCAGCCCCCAACATATAATGACGGTGAAGCAAGATGAAAACACTAACACCGATAGAAAGATAGGTTGAGCAAATGATGGGGCCCAAGCTAACTAAAAGGGGCAGGATAGAAAAGCTGCTGTCTGCAATCCGCAAAAAACCCAATCAAAAAATGTCCCAACCGTCTGATAGAAAAAAACAGGCCCTGAAGTCGCTAGGACTTCAAAATAACTATATCAGCACTCAGGTAAATTCTGAAGACAGAGCAAAGAGACAAACTGATCAGAGACAAAAATGGAACTCAGCACACCCCCGATCGGGGATTGCTGAACTCCAAAAAACAAGGTAAACAGACAAAACTAATAAGTTCAATAGCAGAGCAAAAACTTATCTTTGGGAAGCAGGAATCAGACTGGTCTCCAAGAATCCAGCAGAGAAATCACCAGCGACTCAGAAGGGCGTCGGCTGCCTTATATCCAGTCAGCAGTTCCTGTTACCCAGTCATCATCTACCAGATCAGGTGTTTGGTAATCAGCCTCACTACCTTCCTTCACCAGAAGAGGGAGTTCATCAGACATCGACGGTGAAGGGGAAAATGAACTCACAACAAGCAAGGCAACAAAGAGAAAAAAGCCGTAAACTGGCCAAACTTTCACCATGCACAGATAACAGCTGACACGAAGATACCGCACCAAAAAAATGGGTGGCCTTTTTTTTTCTTTGGCCCAAATACTGTTTTACTTTAGCAAAACTAACATCCAGGCAGCAAAGAGAAAAAAAAGCTGTAAACTGGCCAACTTTCACCACGCACAGATAACATCTGGCACGAAGATACCACACCAAAAAATGGGTGGCCTGTATGTCCTTTTTTGGCCCAAAATACTGCTTTATTTTAGCAAAACTAACAGCCAGGCAAAAAAGAGAAAAAACCCGTAAACTGGCCAAACTTTCAGCATGCACAGAGATTATAATGTATATGCAATGCTCTATATACACATACAGTGCCTGCAGGCCTTGCGCTGATGTGCATACAGCGATGTACACTCCTCTGCCTGCCTAACACTGGAACATATGTACTTCAGAATTAGTCCTTACAATTACTGTTGGTTTAGCTGAATGTGAGTATTTAGGATGGTAGACCCCACACTAGCGGAGAAATGCCCAATCAAGGCAGCCGCTCTCCCTACACTCTCTGAATCCAGACCTTAATGCCCCGAGCAGGGCTGCGTCCGGTTCCTTGTACCCCTGATGATGCTGTGCGGCCAGCCAATCAGTGCACGACCACAACAAAGATAGCTGCAGCGTTTCATGGCCTGGCAAACAATCCCTGCACTGTGATTGGGTCTCTAAAGTCTGCCAAAATTGCTGGGTGGAGACCCAAGTTCCCGCCGAGTAATCCCGGAAATACTCGTTGCTCGCCGAGTACACCGAGCACAGTGATTCTCGGGCAAGTACCGAGTAGTGGCGAGCACGTTCGCTCATCACTAATCATGATTCAAAATTAACAAATTATATTGAAAAGTAAATTACAAAATTATAACACATGCAGTAAACAGCTAAAGAGACAAGGTACACAGACAGTTCCTGTGTGAAGGACAAACAACCATTGGTTAAAGGTAACCTGTCACCACTTTTTTGGCTTACTAGGTAAAAATATAATTTAATTGAGTGTCAGATATGCATTCCACAACTAGTCCTGAAACCCTCTGACTCCCCATGTATCATCCATAAAAACTTTTTTTATCTGTCTTGTGCTGTGTTAATCTGTTCAGTCCGGTCCGATGGGTGCTGCCTCTCTTCCGTCACATCACTGCTTCTCGGCCTGCTGTATGCATTCTTCGCTGTGAAAATCGCAGATAGCATACATATTTGACCATGTGCATTAAAATGCGACCTCTCACGTGCGCAGTATGCTTTGCCCAACTGAGAGCAAAACCGAAAATCAGTAGTGCCCATAGCCACGAAATACTTCCAGAATGTTGAGTCGTTATACACCTCGATTCAACATCAAGATGGGATAGAGGCACTAACTTTCTTCCTAGAATCACGTGGATTAGATGGCAACTTGTGTACATTTCTCATTAAAGCACTAATCTTTGCCCTTATAATTTTTTTATGTTCAGTGAGGTGTTTTACGAACAGCTCCAGGGGACGGCTATGGGGGCATCCTGTGCTCCTTCATAAGTCAACTTTTCCCTGGGGCTCTGGGAGCATGAGGTGTTTCAAACTGCACCTTCTAGACTAAGCAATAGAGTTGTCAATTTGTGGAGATAAATAGATGACAACCTCAAGACATGGCAAGGTACCCAGGAAGAACTCCAACAGTTTATCACTGACTTAAAAATGAACAATTGCAACATTATACTGATGTACCAAAGCAGCAAAAAGAGGATTGAATTTCTGGATAGCAGGAAGGAAAAGATTGGTGTCAAGCGATAAAAGGTTCAATTCCAGCAGTAAGGTAAAAAAAACTTAACTTGTAATTAAACCATTAAAAACTTTACAACCAGTGTGGGTTGCTGAACAGATAGTTAACACAGATGAAACTGATGCTTTCAGCAACAAGTCTTAGTCATGGTGTTTAAGGCTTGCTGCTGAAACGCTTTGATTTCATCTGTGTGAACTATCTGTTCAGTGACCCACAGTGGTTATAAAGTTTTTAATGGTTTAATTAAAAGTTAAGCTTTTTTAGGCCAGGTTCAGATTACGTTAGTGCAGTCCGTTCAACGTATGCGTTAAACTGATTGCGCCAGCGCAACTGCCTTTTTTGGATCGTGTTATGCAATCCCGCTAGCGCAGATCCTTCATCTGCATTAGCAGTGACGAACCCTAGGATGCTGCAGACCGCGTCCGAGGGTCCATCACAAAATGACGGCACATCGCAAACGCATGCCGATTATGACATGCGTTGGCGATGAACTTGTCTATAACAGTCTACGGGTGCATTAAGGCATCCGTTACCTAGCGTTAATGCTGCTATGTAACGGATGCATTAAACGCACCCCCTAGCGCTATGTGAACCCAGCCTTACATTACTGCTGCAATTGAGCCTTTCATTGCTGGAGACCAATCCTTTCCTTCCCGCTCTGCTGACTGCATCCAAGACTGGGACGGCTCCGTGCAGATGATCTTTATGGACAAGGTGCATGGCATTAACAGTGATCTGATTTACCATTTTCTCTTATTCTACTTTTTGTGTGAATTTCTTTGATATTGTGGTTCCCTTGTTTTACTATTACTGCTTTCTGATACATGTATCTGATGGATGCATAATGGAATATATAGGAATGGACAAATGATGTATTAATATGTTTGTGTAACATTTTTCTGTGAGGACTACATATATCTTCGGGAGTACCCACTAAAGTTTTCTGTACCTGTGGTATTTGTCTTACCTCTTAAATCTTTTTTATATGAAGTTGTCAAATAAAATTTACTATTTTATTTGATACATGGCTGTATGTAATATATATGGCATGCTGTTTCACATTTAGCTAGTGCAAAAATAAGATTTAGAATGCTATACTCATGCATGGAGCACAATAGAAGCAGTGCACAACACACTTTTAGGACATGTGCCAAGCTGGCTTTGTCTGTGGACCTCAGTAATGGCAAAAAAATTCTGTAAGGTCAATAGCATTGCAGCCTTGCAGCGCTGGAGTCCTGGGTTCGAATCCCACCAAGGACAACATCTGCAAGGAGTTTGTATGTTCTCCCCGTGTTTGCGTGAGTTTCCTCCGGGTACTCCGGTTTCCTCCCACATTCCAAAGACATACTGATAGGGAATTTAGATTGTGAGCCTCATCGGGGACAGTGATGATAATGTGTGCAAAAATGTAAAGCGCTGCGGAATATGTTAGCGCTATATAAAAATAAAGATTATTATTATTATTTCTCAGCCACACGGGATAATACCTAGCTAAACTATCTGAGTAAGAAACAACTGTTTAACTACACTGCCAGCATCAGGACAGAGCAGCCTCTCTGTGTTATTACAGTGTCAAAATGGCGCTAAAACAATATGTCCACTCTTTACATGAGTAGGGACATGTGATTTCTGCAGCCAGTGATACAATCCGATGTGTCAGGTCAATGTGGATGTTTCCTGTGCCATTATTGGCAAGCTGCAATGCGCACACATAAAGTTAGAGAAAAAAATACATATATATATTATATATACAGTATATATTTTTTTCAACTTAAATTTTAAAAATTTCAAAAAGGAAAATGGACCAATGCAAAAGTTTGAGCACTCTAAGAGATTTGTATGCTCAGATAACTTTGACAAGGCTTCCCACCTTAAATTTCCAAGCTTTATAAAAATCCAGCCTCCTTTAACCTTGTGCCAAAAACAGCTGTTATGGATTCTTCTAACCCCTTAGTGACAGAGCCAATTTGCAGCTTAATGACCAGGCCAATTTTTACAATTATGACCACTGTCACTTTATGAGTTTATAACATTGGAATGCTTTAACAGATCCCACTGATTCTGATCAGGTTTTTTTTAGACATATTGTACTTCATGTTTGTGGTAAAATTTCTTTGATATAACTTGTGTTTATTTATGAAAAAAATGGAAATATGGCGAAAATTTTTAAAATTTCACAATTTTCAATTTTTTATTCCCTTAAATCGGAGAGATATGTCACACAAAATAGTAAATAAATAACATTTCCCACATGTCTACTTTACATAAGCACAATTTTGTAAACAAAATTTTTAGTTAGGAAATTATAAAGGTTTTAAGTTGACCAGCGATTTCTCCTTTTTACAAAAAATTTTTTAGGGACCGCATCACATTTGAAGTCACTTTGAGGCGTGTACATGACAGAAAATACCCAGAAGTGACACCATTCTAAAAACTGCACCCCTCAAGGTGCTCAAAAACCTCATTCAAGAAGTTTATTAACCCTTTACATGCTTCAAAGGAACTGACGCAATGTGGAAGGAAAAAATGAACATTTAACTTATTTTCCCAAACATTTTAATTCAGAACAAGATGTTTTATTTTCAGAAATGCAAAAAGAGAAAATAAACCACAAAATTTGTTGTGCAATTTCTCCTTAATACCCCAATACCCCATATGTGGGGGTAAACCACTGTTTGGGTGCACGGCAGAGCTCGGAAGGGAAGGAGCATGGTTTGACTTTTTCAATTCAAAATTGGCTGGAAATGAGATTGGACGCCATGTTGCGTTTGGAGAGCCCCTGATGTGCCTAAACAGTGGAAACCCTCACAAGTGACACTATTTTGGAAACTAGACCCTCCAAGGAACTTATCTAGATGTGTGGTGAGCACTTTGAACCCATAAGTGCTTCACAGAAGTTTATAACGTAGAGTCGTGAAAATAAAATATAATATTTTTCCACAAAAATGATTTTTTCGCCCCCAAATTTTTATTTTACCAAGGATGACAGGAGAAATTGGACACATAAATTGTTGTGCAATTTGTCCTGAATAGACCAATACTCCTTTTGTGGGGTTAAACCACTGTTTTGGCGCATGGCAGAGCTCAGAAGTGATGGAGCGCTGTTTGACTTTTTTCAATGAAGAATTTGCTGAAATTGAGATTGGACACCATGTTGCATTTGGAGAGCCCTGATGTGAATAAACAGTGGAAATCCCCCACAAGTGACCCCATTTTGGAAAGAGACCACCAAAGGAACTTATCTAGATGTGTGATGAGCACTTTGAACCCCCAATTGTTTCACTAAACTTTATGATGTAGAGCGGTGAAAATAAAATATCATTTTTTTTCCATAAAAATGATATTTTAGCCCACAATTTTTTTATTTTCACAAGGGTTTCCGGAGATATTGGACCCCAAAAGTTGTTGTGCAATTTGTTCTGAATGCACTGATATACCATATGTGGTGGGAAACCACTGTTTGGGCACATGGCAGAGCTCGGAAGGGAAGGAGCGCCATTTTGAAATGCAGACTTTCATGTAATGGTCTGAGGGCGTCATATTGTGTTTGCAGAGCCCCTGATGTTCCTAAACAATAGAAACCCCCCCACAAGTGACCCCATTTTGGAAACTAGACCCCCAAGGAACTTATCCTTTGAACCCCCAAGTGTTTCGCTAAAGTTTATTCCTCAGAGCCGTGAGAATAAAAAATATATTTTTTTCCTTAAAAATGATTTTTTAACCCCTAGTTTTTTATTTTCACAAGTGTATCAGGAGAAATTGGACCACAAAAGCTGTTGTCCAATTTGTCCTGAGTACGCTGGTACCTCATATGTGGGAGAAAACTACTGTTTGGGCACACGTCGGGGCTTGGAAGGGAAGTAGTGACGTTTTGGAATACAGACTTTGATGGAATGGTCTGCATTCGTCATGTTGTGTTTGCAGAGCCCATTATGTACCTAAACAGTAGAAACCCCCACAAGTGACACCATTTTGGAAGCTAGACCCATCAATGTACTTATCTAGATGTGTTGTGAGAACTTTAAACCCCAAGTGTTTCAAAAAAGTTTATAACGCTGAGCCGTGAAAATAAAAAATAATTTTTTTCCATAAAAATGATTTTTTAGCCCTCAATTTTTTAGGGTAACAGGAGAAATTGGACCCCAAAAGTTGTTGTCCAATTTGTCCTGAGTACGCTGATACCCAATGCAGAATTGACTGGAATTGAGATCGGATGCCATGTTGCGTTTGGAGAACACTGATGTGCCTAAACAGTGGAAATCCCCATTTCTAACTCCAACCCTAACCCCAACACACCTCTAACTCTAATCCCAATGCTAACCATAACTTTAACCACAACCCTAACCCCAACACACCCCAAACCTTAATCTCCTATTTATGCCGTGTGCTGGCCGGCAGCTCTCGGCGGGTGCACCTTCCATGCGCCTGCCATTTTCTTATCATAAGAAGATGCTGGTGGCAGTGAGGGGAAGCAGGAGGGCCTAGGGACACCATGAGGTACCGGGGCATTTTCAATCCTTTTTCTCTCTCCTCTAATGTGCGATAACATCAGAGGAGAGAGAAATTAAATGGCAAATCTGACTTTTTTTGCGGTCGCCTTTATACTGTTAATAACAGCGATCACAATCCCGAGGATGGTAAAAACTGACCTGAATCATGTTCTCTGAGGTCTCGGTTACCCCCAGCAGCTGAGACCCCAGAGAAATTCTGACTCTGGGGGGTGCTATACACTTTTTCCTCAGTGCCATTAAATAACGGTGCAGCAGTTAAAATACCCTTAACTGGCGCCGTTAAAAGGCGTATCGATGGTCGTTAAGGGGCTAAGCAGCTGCCTAGCACTCTGATATTGAAAATGATGGCGGCCCACAAAGCAGGAGAAGGCTATAAGAAGATAGCATAGTATTTTCAAGTTGCTTTTTCCTCAGTTCAAATTGTAATTAAGAAATAGCAGTTAACAGGAACAGTGGAGGTCAAGATAAGATCTGGAAGACCAAGCAAAATTTCACAGAGAGCTGCTCGTAGAATTGGTAGGGAGGCAAATATGAACCTCCTTTTGACTGAAAAAGCCCTTCAGAAAGATTTTGCAGACTCGGGAGTTGTAGTTCATTGTTCTACTGTTCAGAGACACCTGCACAAATATGTCCTTTTTGGAAGAGTCATCAGAAGAAAACTTCTCCTGTGTACTCACCATAAAATTCAGCATCACAAATTAGCAAAATAACATTTAAACAAGCCTGATCAATTTTTGAAACAAGTCATGTGGACTGAAGAGGTTAAAATGAATCTCTTTTCCACAATGATCAAAGGTATGTGTGGAGATTTAGGCCTCTTTCAGACATCCGGTGTCAGGGGTCCGGCGGCCTGCGGCGAATAGCCGGGCCGCCGGATCCGGCCTGCAGCGGTGACACCGGATGTACATGCGGCCCCTGATGCGGCTTGGAGGACATTTAAAGGAGCCGCAGCACCGGGGGTCGAGAGAGCCAGCCAGAGAGAGATCGGGAGGCGAGAGAGCAGCCAGAGAGACAGCGGGGGACGAGAGAGCAGCCAGAGAGACAGCGGGGGACGAGAGAGCAGACAGAGAGACAGCGGGGGACGAGAGAGCAGCCAGAGAGACAGAGGGGGACGAGAGAGCCAGCCAAAGAAAGGTATGGAGAGAGAGAGAGAGAGAGAGAGAAGGGGAGGGGGAGAGAGAGAGAGATGCGCGCCGGGCACTTGTGGGGTTAAAACTCATAGTGCCCGGGCATGCGCAGTTGAAAAAGCAGGTCCGGCGCTGCAAAAAAACGTTGCAGCCAACGTTTTTTGCAGACGCCGGACGGCGCATGTTTGCCGTACCCGGCAAAACCCGGAGGCGCCGCATGTCCATCCGGCATGATGCGGCGATCATTACATTCTATGTGAAAAAAACGGATCCAATTCCGGATCCGGTTTACACAAATTTCGCCGCATCATGCCGGATTTAAAAAAACGGATGTGTGAAAGTAACCAAAAGGGCACAGAATTTCAGGAAAAGAACATCTCGTCAACCACTAAGCAAGGGAGTGGATCAATTATGTTTTGAGATCGTGCTGCAGCAAATGGCACAGACAACATTTCACAGGTAGATTTAAGAATGGATTCAATGAAATTTCAATAAGGCCGGGATCACACATGCGAGAAACTCGGCCGAGTCTCGCATCTTAATACCTGGCACTGCCGCCGGCACTCGGGAGTGGAGCGCGCGGCTGCCTAGAAATACATGCAGCTGCATGCCCCGTTCCCGAGTGGCAGTGGCAGTGCTGACCCCAGCCTAAGGCTAGAGTCACACACAAGGTAGAAAAATACGGACCGTATTTTACATCTGTAGTACGCATAAATGGTCCCTAAATAGTGCTCCGTATGTCATCCGTTGTTAGGGTGTGGGCACGTATTTTTCTCATGTAAGCATCCATATGTAATCCGTATGGCATCCGTATACCGTTTTTTTCTCGCAACCTTGCAAAATGGACATTTAACGGTTTTGAGGCCTGCACATAATTTAAATCATCAGCACCAACCCTATTTATTGGCTCAACATCAGGTGGCAGCCTCCAATCTGCCCATTTTGGTGCTGTGCTCGTGTGGGGGTCTTGCTGGTTGTTAGCAAACATGTCTGACACACTTCAGTTCACCCCAACTGACCGTGTTCTCTACAACTGGGTTTTGTCTAGGCGCTTTGGCCACCCATACCCAGTGATTGTGGATCCGAGGAGGAGGAGATGCATGTGGGTCCATCCACTTTTGAGGCAACGACTCACAAGAGGTAATTTTCAGCCCCTCTATTCTTCTCTGCGGGATCAACCTGAAAAATTTTACAAATACTGTCGCATGAGCCTTGCAACATTTGATCTACTCTTGGAGACAGTGCGCCCTGGGATCCTGGGATAACCTTTCAGGACACAAGGATGCGCAAAGCTAGATCTGCAGAGGAGCAACTTCTACTCACATTACGGTATGTACTACACAACCACATTCTTTATGTTCATGATGTGTTGCCCAAAGTATGTTTTTTATTTTGTCCTAAGTTTAATGCCCTCATCTTATTCCAGATATATATAAACTTACAGACCAGAATGTTATGTGTAATATGTACTGAATATCACGTAGTGATTGTGTGACCAAATATATGTGTGTTAGTAGATATGAATCACTAACAAGTTTGGTATGTATGTACTTGGTGTTTTGTTAATTTGTGCATTCTAAAATGTTCCATTTCTGTTGTTCTTCAGCTTCCTGTCCACTGGCCTGTCTTATGCCACCCTCCACCATGATTTTCTCATTGGAAGATCTAACATTTCTGGCATAGTCAGGTCGACATGTAGTCAAATATGGTCAAGACTACATCAACTCGTCATGCCCCAGCCAAGGATGGAAGACTGGTTGAGGATATCAAGGGACTTTGAGGAATGCCACTTTCCTAATTGTATTGGGGCCCTTGATGGCAAACATATCCTGGTGCGTAAGATGGCGAACTGTGGTTCACAATTCTTCTATTAGAAACAAGACTTTATTGTTGTATTGTTTGCTCTGGCCGACCCTCAATACAAGTTTATAATTGTTGACATTGGGGCCTATGGAAGGACGGGAGACTCTAGAGTCTTCAATACTTCCATTATGGGTCGGCGGATACGCACCAACTAGCTGGATCTACCCCCACCATGCCAGCTACCAGGATCCACTCAAGAATCAGTCCCTTATGTCCTTGTGGCAGATAAGGAGTTTCAGTTAACGTGCAATGTCATGAGGCCATATCCCCGGCGCAACCTGGACCACCGGCGCTGAATTTGTAAGTTGCGCCTATCTCGTGCTCGGCGACTGGTGGAGTGTTCCTTTGGCATACATTGGGCCAAACGGTGGGTCCTACAGTCTGCCACTCAGATGAGTGAACAAAACGTAAATGAAGTAATTAAATCATGTGGAGTTCGCCATTACTTCACCAGGATACATGATTGCTCCTCCTCTGCTGGTGTTGTGCGTGGGTCAGACAATGTACGTAGGGCGAGACCACCTATCAACCCTCAACGTCGACCACTCTCTGGGCTCAAAGTGTGTGATATTTTCACAAATTACTATGTCACCTGAGGGGGAAATTTCTTGGCAATAGCATGCCGTGTCTATGTTGTAATTGTTTCTTTTTGGGCTTTGGGAAACTATATATATTGCAACCCCTTATGTCTTTTCTCTGTTTATAAATCAATGTGTAAGCATATGGCAGCATGTCGTGATGTAAGTTCATCATTGATAAAGACAGCAACAATTGAAAGTTAAAACTTTTTATGTATCCTTTTTTTAAAGGCCTTGTGAAGCCTTATGTTACTTAGCAAAATGGCCAGAATTGGCGTTAGAACACAAACAAATTTTTATAATGTTACAAAACAGCATTTAACCACAAAAACACACACAAAGTTATAAATTGTAGTATGTAGGGGGGGAGAAGGTGGCAGCCCAGCCTGTGTTGCCTGATGGCTAGTGTGGCCACCTTGGCCCTTGGCCTGTGTGGGGCATACTCTTGCCGATGATGGAGGTAGTGGGCCGGCTCATGGACTTGAGGTGGATAGTGGGCACTATATTGGAGACGACTCTCCTGTTGAGGCTGGTAGGGCCGTGAGTCTAAACCACCAAAATGGCCATGTCATCCCCAACCAGATCGGGACCAGCCTCCCACATTGGCTGGGAACAAGTAGCCATATTGGTGTGCTGGGTTATACCCTGACATTTGGGAATGTTGTTGCCAATGTTGGGTGGGGGGGTGAAGGGAGTGTGGTGTAGGCTCATGTGTAGGAGGATCCTCAGACCCTGATTGAGCAAGCACTTGGGGGTGTGGGTTAAGACGCATGAGATTCCTGGGTGACAGCTGCCACCTCTCCAGAAACTCAAACAGCTCATAAGGGGTACTGGGGGGGTGTGCTTGTGTCAATTAGGATCTGAATGGATCCTCGCACATGTAGCTGCACCTCTCGGGGAAGGGAACAAAGATAATGGGCAAGGCTGCATGAGTACTCCTCCTCCCCATCATCAGTGGCAACTCTGTTACGAGAATTTTGGTCCCCTGTATCCACATTGGTCGTGGTATCAGTGGCAGGGATATGGCGCCTTCGTCTATGTCGCCTGGATGGCACAACAGGCTGGGGGGAGCCCTGTAGCCGAACAGTTGGGCTGCTGTTGTTGCCCTGTTCATCCTGGATGTCGGGTGGTGATGCAGCTGATGGTCCTTGTTGTGGCTCTGTTCCTGGTGGTGGTGTTTCTGGTGGCGGCCCAGGTTCTAGGGCAGGATCAGGTCAAGCTCGAGAAGTCACTTGGGCCTGGCTCCTTGGAAGGTCACAAGATGGGCCAGACACCTCAACCCCTCCATCTACAGGATCGATGGCTTCTGATTCAGACCCTGTCTCCCTTTCAGTGATGTTAGAGTGAGTTCTGTGAGTAAATATAAAATGTACAAAAAGGAAATTTTTGATCAGGCCCTATAAAGCATTTGTGTCATGTGGTGTTTTTGTGATACTTATGGTCTGAGATCCATAATTGGAGCAAGGAACGAGAGGTGGTAGAAATAAACATATTTCCGCTTTGTGTGGGCCCCTGAACCACTTCTTGCCTGCTGCTGGCGCTCACGGCGATACTGATCATGGATGCTGCACCAGCGTCTCATCACATCTTTGACTGCAATGTGACATAAAAAGAATGAAAACTTACAATTTGCCTAAAACAAATTTTTGAACTAGTATCAAAGTCATGTGGCCTACTAGGGTGTGAGTTCTACCCAGGGTGGCATATAGCATTGGTGCAACCAGGCCAGATGCACAGGGTCACAGTAGCTCATGTGGCAATTAGCAACTCTTTAAACTGTTTTTGCTAGGCATTATGAGGAGCTTGGGGACAGGGTAACATTCTCTCAGGGTCAAACAGTGGGTCCAAAAATAATTTACAAGCCACAAGAGCCCAATATCAGAAGCACAGGATGTGGAGGGGGCCTACTTATAACATTTTTGGGGGATGGCAGGTAATTTGACATGCAAAATTTATGTGCACGTACTTATGTGCTGCTGCTCCTCACGTGGCCGATCACCAAAATCAGGGAACATTTTGCGACATATGCGCCACCATGCAGCCTCCTTTCTTGCCCGGTCAGCATAATGTGCATCCCGTTGGTCCCATAATTCCAGGCGATCAAGCACAAGAACAATTAGCAGCTCCACATTGAGATTCTCGTAGGGTGCCATGATGCTGTACTCCGTGGAGGCGCACTTCCTGTATGTCTGGAGCGCTTTTTGAGATAATTTGCATGTCTAAGCTTCCTGATGATGGATTGGCCCATTTCCTGTCACCAGGAAAAGTCTTGCGTATTTCTCACGAGTCACACGGGTGGTCCATGTGTAATGCGATGTTTTTGCGCACCCATAGACTTGCATTGGCACACTACGGTCGTAATACGGTGACAATCGCAGCATGCTGCGATTGGCACGGACCATAGAAAATACGACAGAAAAATACGGCTGATGGGAGCTGCCCCATAGAGAATGATTGGTCCGTGTGCAATGCGTTGTTTTATCGCCTGTGAGGTGCCAAGGGGAGAGGTACTAGAAAACAGGTATATTTCTCCCCGTTTCATTTCATATGTCTCCCTGTACTGAGGATGAAGCCAGTTTATTTCATGGTAATCCAGTCCTGGTTTCCTTAGTGATCAGCATGGAAAGGACTGGTAGTTCCCCTCCACTTATTCAATCCAGGTTTTGGTTTCCTGACTGGTCCAGCTGATATAATCAGGAGGAGCTGGGATCTCTCAGTCTATCTCATCTGCTGAGCTGGGAGCTGACACAGTAAGATTACATGGACTTGTTTGCTGTTATATAGGTTTATTTTGTAGTTAGCCTGCTATTGTTAGTTTGTGGCCAGACGGCCTTAGATGTTTTATTTCATGTTTGGCATGTGTAACATTGAATAACAAGTGTGCACAATAAATATGCCGTGTCCATATTCATGTGGAACTTGCTAGTCTGCTGAAGTGACTTCATAGCCACACGCTTGTGCCAAAGCAAAGATCCCAGCTGAGCTATCTATTCCCCACAAATGGTGGAGAATGCGGGCACTTGTGGCTGCTGGACTGTGACTGCAGAGAAAACGCTGTGTATGTCCTGGCTGAAAGCTTCTGCGCTTTTGAAGAGCCAAGTGTCCAATAATATGGAGGAACTAGTGAAGCAGTTATTGCAAGCAAATGTGCAACAACAGCAGACTAATACTTGCTTCCAGAAGGCTCTGGAGCAGCAACACCAGATGCAGCAAGAGCAGTTGGAGGCAATAAAACAGGCCTTGGTTCGGCAACCCCGAGATGAGGGAGACCGTGCACAAAGCGCTGCTAGTGCGCAGAAAGCCGTACAGAAGACTTTGCTTAAAATGACCGCAGACGATGATGTGGAAGCATACCTCACCGTGTTTGAACGTATTGCAGAATGTGAGCACTTACCACTGGACAGATGGGCTGAGGTAGTTGCTCCATTTCTGATCGGAGATCCACAAAAGGCCTATTACGATCTGAGTGGAGCGGATGTTATGGACTATATCAAACTCAAAAGCGAAATCCTGGCAAGGCTGGGAGTAAACACGTATGTACGCGCACAGAGGGTGCATTTATGGAATTTTGTGGAGCATCAGCCAGCCTGCTCACAATTGCATAATCTCATCCATCTAGTAAAAAAATGGCTGCAACCAGAGGCTTTGACGTCCGCACAGATGGTGGAGCGTGTTGTTCTAGACAAGTACCTGCGGTCCTTACCCGCTAAGATCCAGAGGTGGGTTGGACAGGGTGACCCAACTACCGCTGACCAGTTGGTGAATATGGTCGAACGCTACAATGCTTCTGAAAGCCTACTCCAAGGGACGTTAGCACCCCACTGGCTCCCCAAGAAATCGCTGGAGAGTCCTGCGAAACCTACTTCATCTTCAAAAGAAGAGAACGTCACAATGAAGGGTAGCAGACCTACAAAGGACTATGGAGGTGGTACGGGCTCACATCAAGCCAGCAGACCTCGTCTGGGATCTCCATCGAGGAGACAAGGGCCTATACAATATTGGCGATGTCGCGGGCTTGGCCATGTAGCAGCTAACTGCCCAATGACTACAGAGCCAATGGACTGTAACACTATGAGGCGTCTTTCGTTATATGTGCAGTCAGTCTGTGTGGTGGAGACCCTCACGGGAAATGAACAACACGTGTGCCACGTCGAGGTTGATGGTTATAGTGTGAATGCCGTCTTGGATTCCGGCAGTCAAGTAACTTTGGTACATGCCAGTTTGGTGGACTCTAGCGCCCTAACGAACTTAACCTTGTTCATTAGTTTCATCCACGGGGATACTAAGAACTACCCCACTGCCTGGGTTACTCTTGCCACGCCAGTAGGGACCAAAAGACATCAGGCGGCAGTCATAAAGTCTATGGGACACAGTGTAATCCTGGGGAGAGACTCTCCCTTATTTTGAGACTTGTGGAACTTCAAAAGAGGCATGAACCCTCTAGTTGAAGATGGTAGTCCGGAGCTAGTCCCTGAACCATTGCAGCAAGATGACGGAGAACCCATCTCAGAGGAAGTACTAGAATCTGCGGACTCTCCTCTGGCTGTGTATGCAGGCGAGGCAGACCAGCTAGAGGATGCTTTAGAAATGCCTGATCTTGAGGTGGCCCGTGGTAAGTTCAGGACCGCTCAGCACCAGGATCCTACTCTAGCAAGGGCGTGGGAAAACATAAAGGTCTCCGAGGGAAGACCATTGTACCCAGGGGTTCAAAACGAGTTCCCACACGTGGCGGTGCAGCAGGATATGTTGTATCACATAGACAAGGTGCAAGGGGTGGTGGTAGAACAACTAATGGTACCTAAGTCCTTTCGCCAGGTAGTTTTGGAGTTGGCACATAAACATCCCTTGGGAGGACACCTGGTGGTAGAAAAGACAAAACACCGTATTCTGCAACGTTTCTTTTGGCCGGGTCTAATGTGAGACGTGACCCAGTACTGTCGGTCATGTCCTACGTGTCAATTGACCGCACCTATGTCCCATTTTAAAAGCCCCTTAGTGCCCTTACCAATAATAGAGGTGCCCTTCGAGAGGATAGCAATGGATATAGTCGGTCCATTAGTTAAATCTGCCAGGGGTCATCAGTACATTTTGGTAGTATTGGATTACGCCACGTGTTATCCCGAAGCAGTGCCCTTGCGGAATGCCAATGCGAAATCAATTTCAAAGGAGCTGGTTAATATGTTTTCCCACACCGGCATTCCGAAAGAGATACTTACGGATCAAGGGACCCCCTTTATGTCTCGTATACTTAAGGATTTATGTAAACTACTAAAAATCTCCCATTTGCGTACCTCAGTATATCACCCTCAGACTGATGGTTTGGTGGAGTGCTTTAACAAAACCTTAAAGGGAATGTTGAAAAGGGTGGTGGATAAGGACGGGAGAGATTGGGATGCCCTACTACCATACCTCCTGTTCGCTATACGTGAGGTACCCCAATCCTCCACAGGCTTTTCACCTTTTGAGTTGGTTTATGAACAGTGTCCTAGAGGCCTGTTAGATATTGCCAAGGAGACTTGGGAACAAGAGGTGACTCCTTATCGCAGTGTAATTGAACACATGACACTTATGCAGGACCGAATTGCAGCAGTTATGCCAATAGTTAAAGAGTGTTTAGAGCGCGCACAACATGCCCAAAGCACGGTATACAACCGAGCGGCAAAAACACGAGTCTTTCAACCTGGAGACAGGGTGTTGGTATTGGTGCCTACCGTAGAGAATAAATTTCTTGCGAAATGGCAGGGACCATACGAAGTGCTGGAACAAATAGGTGAAGTAAATTATACGATACACCAACCAGACAAGAGAAAGCCAGAACAAATATACAGTGGGGCAAAAAAGTATTTAGTCAGTCAGCAATAGTGCAAGTTCCACCACTTAAAAAGATGAGAGGCGTCTGTAATTTACATCATAGGTAGACCTCAACTATGGGAGACAAACTGAGAAAAAAAAATCCAGAAAATCACATTGTCTGTTTTTTTTTTATTTTATTTGCATATTATGGTGGAAAATAAGTATTTGGTCAGAAACAAGCAATCAAGATTTCTGGCTCTCACAGACCTGTAACTTCTCCTTTAAGAGTCTCCTCTTTCCTCCACTCATTACCTGTAGTAATGGCACCTGTTTAAACTTGTTATCAGTATAAAAAGACACCTGTGCACACCCTCAAACAGTCTGACTCCAAACTCCACTATGGTGAAGACCAAAGAGCTGTCAAAGGACACCAGAAACAAAATTGTAGCCCTGCACCAGGCCGGGAAGACTGAATCTGCAATAGCCAACCAGCTTGGAGTGAAGAAATCAACTGTGGGAGTGTGACGCCTCTGGCAATACGTCCAAGAGTGGACCCCCTGGATCGCGGATCCGGAGCCCCTGGGCCGAGCGCACCTGGTGAAGACCGACCCCTGTACAGGGATCGTTAGGGGCAGGACCACAGGGGGCGGAACCGCGACAGCCGGAGCCAGCAGGGACGACTCGGAGGACTGGCAGACAGAGCAGGAGTAGCGGGGAGGAAGGCAGAAGGTGATGGCAGGAAGACTACAGGAAAGGTACAGGGAGGACCACGGAAGGAGACAGGCTGACGGACAAGGACCAGGAACAGGGCAGACAACGGAGCAACAAGGATAGGCAGGGAACACTGAAAAAGGTAAGGCCGATGGGTGCTGCGAGTCACAAACAATCATCAGGCGCCCTCAGAATGGAGCGGGCGCCTGATATATGCGGAGACCGGAAGTGCGCCCTACAGACCCTCCCCTAGCGACGCCCCCTGCCAACAGAGGCCGGAGGAACGCGCGCGCGCGGCCTAAGGCCGGCGCGGTTACCCGCAGCAGAGCGGCAAGCAGCGCGGAAGGACGCGCGAGCAGGGGGAGGCAGGTGAGAGGAAGCTGCGGCGGGCACCGCCGCTAAAGGGGCATCGGCGGGTACGGCCGCCGATGTCACAGTACCCCCTCCCATATGCCCTCTCCTTCTGAGGCTGGTCAGAAATCTTTTCATGATAAGGGGGGCATCGACATTCTCTCGGGGCTCCCAGGACCTCTCCTCTGGGCCAAAACCCTTCCAGTCGATAAGAAAAAGAGTTTTACCCTTGACCCTTTTCATAGCCAGGATGTCCTTTACTTCAAAGACATTGTTAGAACAAATGGGCGAGGGAGAAGACATGGAGGTTGGTTGGAACCGATTCAAGACCACAGGTTTGAGGAGCGAGATATGGAAGGCGTTAGGGACCCGGAGTGACGCCGGCAACCTCAATTTGTAGGCTACCTTGTTAATGCGCCCAAGTATTTCAAAAGGCCCGATGTACCGAGGACTTAATTTGTAAGCAGGGGCCTTCAGGCGGATATGTTTGGTAGAAAGCCAGACTTTGTCCCCGGGCTGGTACGGGGGTAGATCCCTTCGTCTTTTGTCCGCGTGTCTCTTAATTCGGACGTTGGCCAGCTCGAGCGCCTCTCTGGTCTCCTTCCAAATTTGTGAAAACTCCTTGGCGAGAGTGTCTGCTGCAGGAACTCCGGATGATGCGGAAAAAGGCAATGGAACCCCAGGATTTAGCCCAGTTACCACAAAGAACGGTGTCTTGGACGTTGATTCGCTGGAATGATTATTATGAGCGAATTCCGCCCAAGGTAGAAGAGAGACCCAATTATCTTGATGGGCGTTAGAAAAGTGGCGTAGGTAGGTGGTCAGAATTTGGTTAATCCGTTCCACTTGGCCGTTGGTTTGAGGATGATACGCTGAGGAGAAGTCGAGAGACGTGCCCAGGAGCCGACAGAGGGCCCTCCAGAATCGGGAAGTAAACTGGACCCCACGATCGGTCACGATTCGCAGAGGGAGACCATGTAGCCGGAACACGTGGTGGATAAAGATCTCGGCCAACTTTGGAGCAGATGGCAGTCCGACCAGGGGAATAAAATGGGCCATTTTGGAAAAGCGGTCAGCGACGACCAAGATGGTAGTGCATCCTGCAGAGCGGGGCAGATCAGTCACGAAGTCCATGGCGATTTGCTGCCAAGGAGCCTCTGGCACAGGCAACGGATGAAGGAGGCCGGAGGGCAGAGTCCTTGGAATCTTGTTCTGAGCACAAGTCCTGCAGGAGGCTACAAAGTCCTTTGCATCCTGGTGGAGAGAGGACCACCAGTAATACCGGGACAGAAGCAAAAGAGTCTTCTTAATCCCAACGTGCCCAGCAACCTTGGAAGAATGACCCCAGCGCAGTACTTCCAGACGTTTGTTTGGAGGAACGAAGGTCTTGCCAGGCGGAGGGTTAGAGAACCTCACGGGGGCCACGGAGATAACTTTAGCCGGCTCGATGATATAAGATGGGTCCTCCTCCTTCTCTGGTGGCTGCAAAGACCTGGAAAGCGCGTCAGCTTTGATGTTCTTACTGCCGGGCCGGAAATGGAGCTTAAACTCAAAACGGGAAAAATACAGAGCCCACCTGGCTTGTCTGGAGTTGAGTCTCTGGGCAGATTGCAGGTAGGCCAGGTTCTTGTGGTCCGTGAAGATAGTAAAGGGGTGCACTGCCCCCTCGAGCAGATATCGCCATTCCTCCAGCGCCATCTTAATGGCCAATAATTCCCGGTCCCCAATGGAGTAGTTGCACTCCGCGGGAGAAAAGGATTTGGAGAAGAACCCGCAGGGGACAAGACGTCCAGATGGAGCCTGTTGGGAGAGAACTGCCCCAGCTCCAGTGGAGGAGGCGTCAACTTCCAGGATGAAGGGCCTACTAGCCACTGGACGGTGTAAGATCGGAGCAGAAGCAAACGAGCGTTTCAGGGTCAGAAAGGCGTCCTCGGCTTCAGAAGGCCAGACGTTAGGCTTCGTCCCCTTACGGGTCAGGATCGTAATGGGCTTGGTGACTGTAGAGAAGTGGGGTACAAACTGCCGGTAATAATTAGCGAAGCCGAGGAAACGCTGGATGGCCTTTATGCCAACTGGACGAGGCCACTGGAGTACCGCGGACAGCTTCTCCGGATCCATCCTAAGACCGGACTCCGTGATGATATACCCCAAGAAGGGTAAGGCTGTTTGCTCAAAAAGGCACTTCTCGATCTTGGCGTAAAGACGATTTTCTCGAAGGCGCTGCAGGACCATGCGTACACTTCTCCGATGGGAGGAGAGGTCGGTCGAGAAAACGAGGATATCGTCCAAATACACCACCACGCAGGAATAGAGTAGGTCTCGGAACACCTCATTTACGAATTCCTGAAACACCGCTGGAGCATTGCAGAGACCGAACGGCATGACCAAGTATTCATAATGGCCGTCCCGGGTATTGAAGGCCGTCTTCCACTCGTCCCCCGCTCGGATTCGGACTAAGTTGTAAGCTCCCCGCAGATCCAACTTCGTGAAGATTCTGGCCCCCCTCAGCCGGTCGAAGAGTTCAGGAATCAGCGGGAGCGGGTACCGGTTTTTAACCGTGATGTTGTTCAGGCCCCGGTAATCAATACAAGGTCGCAGGGACCCATCTTTCTTCCGGACGAAGAAGAAGCCTGCGCCCGCAGGGGACGAGGACTTCCGGATGAACCCCTTGGCCAGATTTTCCTGTATATATTCCGACATAGCCGAGGTCTCTGCTGGGGACAAAGGATAAGTTCTCCCTCTGGGAGGAGTGGCACCAGGAACTAGGTCGATAGGGCAGTCATAGGAGCGATGAGGGGGTAAGGAATCCGCCTCCTTCTTGCTAAACACGTCGGCAAACGTGTGATAGGGTGCGGGTAGGCCCGGGAGGTCGGCAGGCTTCAAGCATGGACGGGGACGCGTGAGAGCCCGTAGGCAGTGCTCCTGGCAGGAGTGCCCCCAACGGAGAACTTCCCCAGAGCGCCAGTCAATCACAGGCTCGTGCCGTCTGAGCCAGGGAAGCCCTAGGAGAACAGCATGGGCTAGTTGTGGCAAGACATAGAAGGCTATCTTCTCGAGGTGGAGAGCTCCGATTTGAAGGTCTACTTCGGCGGTAACCATGGTGATGAGTCCGGGTAAAGGTTTACCGTCAACGGAGGAAATAGCGCGAGGGTTCTTCAATACCAACACCGGAATCTGGAGTTTGTCAACCTCCTCCTGGCGGATGAAATTACCGGCAGCACCCGAGTCCACATACGCCTCCACAGATCCACGCCCCCGACCTGTAATTAGCAAAGCAGAAAGGGTAAGGGGAAGAGAGGAATTTTGATCACCTAGGGGGTCCTCTCTTACCTGACCTAGGTGGAGGCATTTCCCGATCTCTCTGGCTTCTCCGGACAAGTACGCACAAAATGGTTGGCACCCCCACAGTACAGGCAGAGACCCTTGGTCATCCTCTCCCTGCGGCGTTGCTCGGACAGCCTGACACGATCGACCTGCATAGGCTCAGGAGCGGTGCTAACGGGAGATACCGGGAAACGGGGGACAGGAGCCTGATACAGCCTAAAGGACCTCCTCTCTCCGACTGCCTCTCGAGCGCGCTCCTGAAAGCGGAGGTCTATGCGAGTGGCTAGCGAAATAAGGTCCTCCAGAGTGGTGGGGGTGTCACGCCCGGCAAGCTCATCCTTGATCTTACTGGAGAGGCCTCTCCAAAAGGCTCCTACAAGGGCCTCATTGTTCCACCCCAACTCAGAAGAGAGGGTCCGGAAGCGGATGGCATATTGCCCCACTGTGAGGGAACCCTGGCGGAGGTTAAAAAGGGCCTCAGTGGAGGACGCTAAGCGACCCGGTTCATCGAATACCTTGCGAAAGGTTTCTAAGAAGGTCTGTATGCTTAACACGACGGGGTCATCTCTCTCCCATAAGGGGTTCACCCAGGACAGGGCCTCACCCTCGAGATGGGACACAACGAACGCCACCTTGGCGCGGTCAGTGGGGTACTGAAGGGGGGCAAGCTCAAAATGTAGCCTGCATTGATTTAAAAAGCCCCGGCATAACTTGGGATCTCCACTGTACCTGGGGGGTTTGCCCAGACGGGGAGCCGGGGTAGAGGCTACATCCGGGGAGGAAGTTGCAGCGGCAGCAGAGGATTGCAGGGCCTGTAATCGGTCATCCACGGATGCCATGTAACCCAAGATGTGGGATTGGGCGTCGCGCTGCTGCGCGAGCTCCTGCTGAAGGCTGACTAAGAGGGGAGCGTGTCCGGGGTCAGAGGTCTGCAGGGCGGACAACCGGGTGTCCATAGACTTCATAAAGGACATTATCCGGCTCTGATTTTCACGAAGGAAAAGCAATTCCTTTTGTGTGGCGGCTGCGGCACCGGCGGGATCCATGGCCTGATGATACTGTGACGCCTCTGGCAATACGTCCAAGAGTGGACCCCCTGGATCGCGGATCCGGAGCCCCTGGGCCGAGCGCACCTGGTGAAGACCGACCCCTGTACAGGGATCGTTAGGGGCAGGACCACAGGGGGCGGAACCGCGACAGCCGGAGCCAGCAGGGACGACTCGGAGGACTGGCAGACAGAGCAGGAGTAGCGGGGAGGAAGGCAGAAGGTGATGGCAGGAAGACTACAGGAAAGGTACAGGGAGGACCACGGAAGGAGACAGGCTGACGGACAAGGACCAGGAACAGGGCAGACAACGGAGCAACAAGGATAGGCAGGGAACACTGAAAAAGGTAAGGCCGATGGGTGCTGCGAGTCACAAACAATCATCAGGCGCCCTCAGAATGGAGCGGGCGCCTGATATATGCGGAGACCGGAAGTGCGCCCTACAGACCCTCCCCTAGCGACGCCCCCTGCCAACAGAGGCCGGAGGAACGCGCGCGCGCGGCCTAAGGCCGGCGCGGTTACCCGCAGCAGAGCGGCAAGCAGCGCGGAAGGACGCGCGAGCAGGGGGAGGCAGGTGAGAGGAAGCTGCGGCGGGCACCGCCGCTAAAGGGGCATCGGCGGGTACGGCCGCCGATGTCACAGGGAGCAATAATTAGAAAATGGAAGACATACAAGACCACTGATAATCACCCTCGATCTGGTGCTCCACGCAAAATCCCACCCCGTGGGGTCAGAATGATCACAAGAACGGTGAGCAAAAATCCCAGAACCACGCGGGGGGACCTAGTGAATGAACTGCAGAGAGTTGGGACCAATGTAACAAGGCCTACCATAAGTAACACACTACGCCACCATGGACTCAGATCCTGCAGTGCCAGACGTGTCCCACTGCTTAAGCCTGTACATGTCCGGGCCCGTCTGAAGTTTGCTAGAGAGCATTTGGATGATCCAGAGGAGTTTTGGGAGAATGTCCTATGGTCTGATGAAACCAAACTGGAACTGTTTGGTAGAAACACAACTTGTCGTGTTTGGAGGAAAAAGAATACTGAGTTGCATCCATCAAACACCATACCTACTGTAAAGCATGGTGGTGGAAACATCATGCTTTGGGGCTGTTTCTCTGCAAAGGGGCCAGGATGACTGATCCGGGTACATGAAAGAATGAATGGGGCCATGTATCGTGAGATTTTGAGTGCAAACCTCCTTCCATCAGCAAGGGCATTGAAGATGAAACGTGGCTGGGTCTTTCAACATGACAATGATCCAAAGCACACCGCCAGGGCAACGAAGGAGTGGCTTCGTAAGAAGCATTTCAAGGTCCTGGAGTGGCCTAGCCAGTCTCCAGATCTCAACCCTATAGAAAACCTTTGGAGGGAGTTGAAAGTCCGTGTTGCCAAGCGAAAAGCCAAAAACATCACTGCTCTAGAGGAGATCTGCATGAAGGAATGGGCCAACATACCAACAACAGTGTGTGGCAACCTTGTGAAGACTTACAGAAAACGTTTGACCTCTGTCATTGCCAACAAAGGATATATCACAAAGTATTGAGATGAAATTTTGTTTCTGACCAAATACTTATTTTCCACCATAATATGCAAATAAAATGAAAAAAAAACAGACAATGTGATTTTCTGGATTTTTTTTTCTCAGTCTGTCTCCCATAGTTGAGGTCTACCTATGATGTAAATTACAGACGCCTCTCATCTTTTTAAGTGGTGGAACTTGCACTATTGCTGACTGACTAAATACTTTTTTGCCCCACTGTACCATATAAACTTGCTTAAGGCCTGGCGGGACAGGGAGAGTCTGGTGGCAGGAGCTGCCCTTGTGGATGGGCCTCGAGGGGCACCACCTTCTAAGGTAAAGGACCCCCAGGTAGCTCCGCCAGAAGTGGGTATTGCAGACACGCTATCTGAAAGCCAAAAACGAGAGACCAGGGAGTTCATACAGAGGAACGCAGATATTTTCTCGGAACTTCCTGGCCTGACTCACCTAATTAAACATGACATTGTTACTGATCCACAGGTGCGGGTACGGCTAAAACCATATCGAATTCCGGAGGCTCGGAGACAAGCCATTGCCCAGGAAGTGAAGAAGATGTTAGAGCTCGGGGTCATTGAGGAGTCCCGGAGTGATTGGGCTAGCCCTATCGTACTGGTGCCCAAACCCGATGGGACTATTTGATTTTGTAACGATTTTCGGAAAGTAAATGAAGTATCAAAATTCAATGCCTACCCGATACCAAGAGTCGATGAACTCATAGAGAGACTGGGTTCGGCCAGGTACATATCCACTATTGACTTAACAAAAGGTTATTGGCAGATTCCCCTCACGGAATCAGCCAAAGAGAAAACTGCCTTTGTTACGCCCCAGGGATTATTCCAGTACCGAGATATGCCATTTGGGTTGCATGGTGCCGCAGCCACCTTCCAACGTCTAATGGATATTGTCCTAAAACCACATGGCCTGTATGCATCCGCGTACTTGGACGACATCATTATCTTTAGCGATGACTGGGACACGCATTTGTCAAAAGTACAAGCCGTCTTAGACTCCCTAAAAACAGCTGGGTTGACTGCCAGTCCCAAGAAATGTACGTTGGGATTGGAAGAGGCTCGCTATCTGGGATATAGCTTAGGGAGAGGCATCGTGAAGCCTCAAGCTAATAAAGTAGACGCTATTCAAAATTGGCCTCGTTGGCTATGGGATCGTTGGTTATTATAGGCGGTTCGTCAAACATTTTGCGACCATCGCAGCTCCTCTCACAGATCTTACTAAGGGGTCGAAATCTGTCACAATAAAGTGGAACGCAGAAGCAGAGAAGGCCTTTCAGCAATTGAAAACAGTCCTCTGTGACCAACCAGTGTTGGTTGCACCAGACTTTAAACGGGAGTTTATTGTCCAAACGGACGCCTCTGGGGTGGGCCTCGGCGCGGTTTTGTCTCAAGAAGTAAATGGCGAGGAACACCCAGTGGCCTATCTAAGCAGAAAGCTTACGAGAGCAGAAAAGAACTACAGTGTAGTCGAGCGGGAAGCCCTGGCTGTGAAATGGGCCCTGTGCACCTTGCGCTATTATTTACTAGGTCGCCAGTTTAGACTAGTGACGGACCATTCGCCCCTAACGTGGATGTCCCGGGCAAAAGAAGGCAATGCGCGGGTGACACGCTGGTTCTTAGCATTACAAGGGTTTAAATTTTCCGTTGAGCACAGGGCGGGCACAGCGCACAGAAATGCAGATGCGTTGTCTAGAACGCACTGCTTGGTGACTCGTCGTGTCCGACCCCACGGGCTCGAACAGAGGAGGGGGGTGTGTGAGGTGCCAAGGGGAGAGGTACTAGAAAACAGGTATATTTCTCCCCGTTTCATTTCATATGTCTCCCTGTACTGAGGATGAAGCCAGTTTATTTCACGGTAATCCAGTCCTGGTTTCCTTAGTGATCAGCATGGAAAGGACTGGTAGTTCCCCTCCACTTATTCAATCCAGGTTTTGGTTTCCTGACTGGTCCAGCTGATATAATCAGGAGGAGCTGGGATCTCTCAGTCTATCTCGTCTGCTGAGCTGGGAGCTGACACAGTAAGATTACATGGACTTGTTTGCTGTTATATAGGTTTATTTTGTAGTTAGCCTGCTATTGTTAGTTAGTGGCCAGACGGCCTTAGATGTTTTATTTCATGTTTGGCATGTGTAACATTGAATAACAAGTGTGCACAATAAATATGCCGTGTCCATATTCATGTGGAACTTGCTAGTCTGCTGAAGTGACTTCATAGCCACACGCTTGTGCCAAAGCAAAGATCCCAGCTGAGCTATCTATTCCCCACACGCCTCTCACTCGTCTGTATACCTCTCTAGTGTCACGCCGGCCTTAATTTTTCTCTCTATATGTAATCTCATTAAATGCAGACTCAGAGGCATTAATCAATCTATAAACATACACTTTATATGTATTTCTATGTGTGCACTATTTGTGGTATTTATTAAAGAGGTTGCCCTGGATTTATCCTTCATGACTTGGCTATTTTCGGTTTTGTTGGTTTTTGTTTCTCCTCTTCTTTCAAGAGACATAACTTTTTTAGTTTTCCATCCACAAAGCTCTATGAGGGCTTGTTTTTTTGCAGGACTAGTTGTTCTTTTAAACAACACAATTCATTTTATCATGTGATGCACTGGAAAAAAAATCCAAGTGCGTTGAAATTGCAAAAGTAAGTGCAATTCCACAATTGTTTCTTGGGTTTTTATTTACCATGTTCACTTTACAGTAAAACTAACCTGGCTATATGATTCTCTAGGTCAGCACGAGTACGCAGATACCAAACATGTATAGTTTTTTTATGTAAGGGATGAAAAATAAATTCGGAAATTACATTGAATCTGATACCATTTTGCGGTACACACAATGTTTTGATCGCTTCTTATTGCATTTTATTACAATGCTGCTGTGGCCAAAAAAACACAATTCCGGTGTTGATATTTTACCTCATTGCACATATACTGATTGGATTAATCTATTTTATATCTTGATACATTAGATTTTTAAAAATGTAGCAATACCAAATATGCGATTTTTTTTTGTTTCATTTTTAATGGGGCAAAAGGGAGAATTGAACTTTTGTATTTTTTCAATATTTTTAAAAAACTTTTTTTTCACATTTTTTACAGTATTTGATGACTTGAAGTTGCGATCATTTGATCACATACCGTTGTGGCCAAAAGTATTGACACCCCTGCAATTCTGTCAGATAATACTCAGTTTCTTCCTGAAAATGATTGCAAACACAAATTCTTTGGTATTATTATCTTCATTTAATTTGTCTTAAATGAAAAAACACAAAAGAGAATGAAGCAAAAAGAAAAACATTGATCATTTCACACAAAACTCCAAAGATGGGCCAGACAAAGGTATTGGCACCCTCAGCCTAATACTTGGTTGCACAACCTTTAGCCAAAATAACTGCGACCAACCGCTTCCAGTAACCATCAATGAGTTTCTTACAATGCTCTGCTGGAATTTTTGACCAATCTTCTTTGGCAAACTACTCCAGGTCCCTGATATTTGAAGGGTGCCTTCTCCAAACTGCCATTTTTAGATCTCTCCACAGGTGTTCTATGGGATTCAGGTCTGGACTCATTACTGGCCACCTTAGAAGTCTCCAGTGCTTTCTCTCAAACCATTTTCTAGTGCTTTTTGAAGTGTGTTTTGGTTCATTGTCCTGCTGGAAGACCCATGACCTCTGAGGGAGACCCAGCTTTCTCACACTGGGCCCTACATTATGCTGCAAAATTTGTTTATAGTCTTCAGACTTCATAATGCCATGCACACAGTCAAGCAGTCAAGTGCCAGAGGCAGCAAAGCAACCCCAAAACATCAGGGAACCTCCGCCATGTTTGACCATAGGGACCGTGTTCTTTTCTTTGAATGCCTCTTTTTTTTCTCCTGTAAACTCTATGTTGATGCCTTTGCTCAAAAAACTCTACTTTTGTCTCATCTGACCAGAGAACATTCTTCCAAAACGTTTTAGGCTTTTTCAGGTAAGTTTTGGCAAACTCCAGCCTGGCTTTATTATGTCTCGGGGTAAGAAGTGGGATCTTCCTGGGTCTCCTACCATACAGTCCCTTTTCATTCAGACACCGACGGATAGCTCCGGTTGACACTGTTGTACCCTCGGACTGCAGGGCAGCTTGAACTTGTTTGGATGTTAGTCGAGGTTCTTTATCCAACATCCGCACAATTTTGCGTTGAAATCTCTTGTCAATTTTTTTTTCCGTCCACATCTAGGGAGGTTAGCCACAGTGCCATGGGCTTTAAACTTCTTGATGACACTGCGCACGGTAGACACAGGAACATTCAGGTCTTTGGAGATGGACTTGTAGCCTTGAGATTGCTCATGCTTCCTCACAATTTGGTTTCTCAAGTCCTCAGACAGTTCTTTGGTCTTCTTTCTTTTCTCCATGCTCAATGTGGTACACACAAGGACACAGGACAGAGGTTGAGTCAACTTTAATCCATGTCAACTGGCTGCAAGTGTGATTTAGTTATTGCCAACACCTGTTAGGTGCTACAGGTAAGTTACAGGTGCTGTTAATTACACAAATTAGAGAAGCATCACATGATTTTTCGAACAGTGCCAATACTTTTGTCCACCCTCTTTTTTATGTTTGGTGTGGAATTATATCCAATTTGGCTTTAGGACAATTCTTTTTGTGTTTTTTCATTTAAGACAAATTAAATGGAGATAATAATACCAAAGAATTTGTGTTTGCAATCATTTTCAGGAAGAAACTGAGTATTATCTGACAGAATTGCAGGGGTGTCAATACTTTTGGCGACAACTGTATACTATACAAAGCAATACAAAAATACAGTCTCTTATAAATGCCAGCTAAACATTGGCTTTTACAGGAGAATCGCCATGACAAGCACAGAGGTCTTCAGCAGACCCACAGCTGTCGTGGCATTCCATCAGCTCCCCACGAACATGTCATAGGCATGGCGATGAATGCATGGAATAACGTGTCCCCCTGCGACCACATGTTAAATGCTGCTGACAGAGATTGACAGTGGCAATTAACATGCCAACAACCGTGGTCGGAGCTCCGCTCCACCCATGGTTGGTAAAGGAAGATAATGGCTGAATAATTCAGCCATCATCTTCAAGGAAAGATGCAGGCTCAGCTTGCCAGTCTGTGTCGAAGTCAAGGACCTGACATATGAAGTAACTGTACGTAATATGTTATGAAGGGATTGAAAAAAAGTAGCAGGAAAAAATATAAATTGGTAATTAGAAAAAAAATACTTACCTGGCAAATCCCTGTCATCCTAGCACTGCTACTTGTTGTTCTCAGTAGCTCTCAGCAATAGATTTGTAGACTGATTTATAAGGAGAAATCCCATTACAAACCCAGTGCTGAACGCTCATCACCGATGCAGAAGTCAGTCTGTGCTCCAGCCGGCACTGTGACATTGGTAATACGGTATATTCAGAGAGCTTCTGAGGTTCAGTTAGGGCTGTGTGGTTGTTTACTGCACGGGGTAAGCTGTGCCATTCGCTAGGGCTAGGGACATACTGACTAATGTATGGACTGCTGAGTGCTAATCAGAGGAATAAGCAGTGCAGCCCTCAGTTACTTGCACCGGGAGGTAGTTCCACTTATAATGTGGTGTGGAGATTAGATTAGAGTTGAGCGACTTTGGTCGGATCGGGTTTCATGAAACAAAATTTGTTTCAGATGAAACTGGTCCGACTAGGGCAAAAAAAGTCGGAGTTTTGTCCGAAACCCAACCCCAATGCAAGTCAATGGGGAATAAAAGTCGGCATTGAGTGGAGAAATGTCATCCGCTCAGTGCCGACTTTTATTTCCCATTGACTTGCATTGGGGTCGGGTTTCGGAAGAAACTCCGACTTTTTTTCCCTAGTCAGACTAGTTTCATCTGAAACAAATTTTGTTTCATGAAACCCGATCCGACCAAAGTCGCTCAACTCTAGTGGAGATATCACTTATTCCTGTTAGAAGCACTCATCATATACAGCTTTAGCGCTCTCAAAGTACCGACCAGCGTGTACAATGACTGCTGTGTTGATGAAAAGCACTCAGCGCTGAACTGGAGGGATTCCTTCAGGGAATCCCTCCACAAGCCCAGCACTGAGAAGTCTTTACTAGCGCAGCACTGAGTCTCTTTGCACTATGTACCTATACTGCATATGCTGAGTAGTACTCATCCCTTGATACACTGATCAGCGCTGGGCTGGTAGACGAATTCCCTCTATCAGTCCAGCACTGAGTCCTCATCATTATTGCGGTCCAAGGGGTAAGATTTCTCCTTGTGGAGAGTGCCATACCTGCAATCCCTTGTCAAGGTAAGGAGGCTTATTAGCCATGCAGCGCTCCTCTGGAAAATTTAGTATGCAAATTGCCTCTTCAGAAAAAGAGGACCTAAACTCTATAGCGCCACCTGTTGGAAGTAATGATCATTCAAGCCACAACTCTATAGCACCAACTGTTGGAAGTAACGATCGTTCAAGTCGCAATCAACCCCTTATAATGAGTCTTGTAATATCACTTAGGATAAAAGCCAAATCAGAATCTCAATTTGCAGACACGGTGTTTCGGGCTATTAGCCCTCATCAGTGCAAAGTATGAGAACTGATTTGGCTAGGTGAGAGGCTCTGGACTGGGGTCTAAGGGGTAAGGTTTTTCCTTGTGGAGAGTGACATACCAGCTCTGGCTTGTCAAGGTAAGGATGCTTATTCGCCATCTAATGCTCCTCTGGGAAATTTAATATACAAATTGCTTCTTCAGAGAGAAAAAGGACTTGAACTCTATAGCGCCACCTGTTGGAACTAGCGATCCTACAAGTCACTATCAAGCCTTTAATGAGTCTTGTAATATGACTTACAGTAAAAGCCAAATAAAAATCTCAATTTGCAGACACAGTGTTTCGGGCTAGGATCGCTAGTTCAAATAGGTGGTGCTATAGAGTTCAAGTCCTTTTTGTCTCTGAAGAGGCAATTTGCACATCATTATTGCAGCAGCCAATGCATAAGGCTGGAAGCACATAAGCATATGGCATCCAATGCGAGAGCATAGGATGTGATATGCTAATTAGCCTCAGCTTCAGCTCTCCTGCGAACATGAGCCGACTGTCAGTGCTTTGTGCTCTAATCCTCTCCCATGATAGAATCACAGCAAAGTTATGGCGGAGATGGAGAAGTTAATTTCTCCTTCTCCTTGTATTGTCTCAGCATATATTGGACTGCACTTAGCTGACACCAAAGTGCAGTCCGATGTTTCACACGCACCCATAGACACTGGAGCATATGAACTGAGTCACGCTGCCAATCGCAGCATGCTGGTATTGTTCTTTCACGCCGAATCAGCATGAGAAAATAATCACAGATGTGCACTGCTGCCTAGAATAACATTGAGCTGAGTGCTATGCGATGTTTTATTATACGCATGTGTGACCCTGGCCTTAGTCAGTCTCTATCCCCATGGAATGGAACCGCTTATTCCCTGCAGTAGACACCACCAATTCCTGTCAGTAGCACTCAGCATATACAGCATTGGCTCAGTACCAGCCAGGGCGCAGACCAGCTAAATTCCTCTACAAGCCCAGCGCTGAGCAGTCAGTGTGGGTCTTGATTGACACTGTGATTGTACCAATACTTTATATGATGACCAATCCTGACAGTACTAACACTGCACAATAAATTGTAGGAATATTAAGATGCAGCAGGTCACGTTGCATTTGGCGCAGGTCACCGCAGCGTCAAAGCGACGCATGCGGTGGCATCTGCATACTGGGGAACGGCCTGCGTACCAAATAAATAGAAATAGTGGAAGGAGCCAGCTCACCGGTAAACCCTAGCAGGTTCTCGGAGCTCCGTGCGGACCAATGTAGGTAATATGGAAAAAGACATTTCGCTCCAGCTGCATAAAATCTTCTTTTATTGGAAATACATAAAATGACAAATAGTTCAGCTCTCCATATAGCCACACCAGACCAAGATGAAACAAAAGGCTACGTGTTTCGACCTACATGGTCTTTATCAAAGCCATACCCAGTCTCTGGTCCGACTCAGCTATATATAAGAGACTGGCCAATGTAAAACATGCAACTGATCACATGATACATAATTAAGGTCCTGCGCATGAATAATATCACATACACTCACTGGCCACTTTATTAGGTACACCTGTCCAACTGTGTGTTAAGACTTAATTTCTAATCAGCCAATCACATGGCGGCAACTCAGTGCATTTAGGCATGTAGACATGGTCAAGACAATCTCCTGCAGTTCAAACCGAGCATCAGTATGGGGAAGAAAGGTGATTTGAGTGCCTTTGAACGTGGCATGATTGTTGGTGCCAGAAGGGCTGGTCTGAGTATTTCAGAAACTGCTGATCTACTGGGATTTTCACGCACAACCATCTCTAGGGTTTACAGAGAATGGTCCGAAAAAGAAGAAAAATCCAGTGAGCGGCAGTTCTGTGGCCGGAAATGCCTTGTTGATGCCAGAGGTCAGAGGAGAATGGGCAGACTGGTTCGAGCTGATAGAAAGGCAACAGTGACTCAAATTGCCACCCGTTACAACCAAGGTAGGCAGAAGAGCATCTCTGAACGCACAGTGCGTCGAACTTTGAGGCAGATGGGCTACAGCAGCAGAAGACCACACCGGGTACCACTCCTCTCAGCTAAGAACAGGAAACTGAGGCTACAATTTGCACAAGCTCATCGAAATTGGACAGTAGAAGATTGGAAAAACGTTGCCTGGTCTGATGAGTCTCGATTTCTGCTGCGACATTCGGATGGTAGGGTCAGAATTTGGCGTAAACAACATGAAAGCATGGATCCATCCTGCCTTGTATCAACGGTTCAGGCTGGTGGTGGTGGTGTCATGGTGTGGGGAATTTTTTCTTGGCACTCTTTGGGCCCCTTGGTACCAATTGAGCATCGTTGCAACGCCACAGCCTACCTGAGTATTGTTGCTGACCATGTCCATCCCTTTATGACCACAATGTACCCAACATCTGATGGCTACTTTCAGCAGGATAATGCGCCATGTCATAAAGCTCGAATCATCTCAGATTGGTTTCTTGAACATGACAATGAGTTCACTGTACTCAAATGGCCTCCTCAGTCACCAGATCTCAATCCAATAGAGCATCTTTGGGATGTGGTGGAACGGGAGATTCGCATCAGGGATGTGCAGCCGACAAATCTGCGCCAACTGTGTGATGCCATCATGTCAATATGGTCCAAAATCTCTGAGGAATGCTTCCAGCACCTTGTTGAATCTCTGCCACGAAGAATTGAGGCAGTTCTGAAGGCAAAAGGGGGTCCAACCCGTTACTAGCATGGTGTACCTAATAAAGTGGCCAGTGAGTGTATAACAATACATTATTAAAACCATTAATAGTAGTGCAACATTAGATCGTGTCTTTTATTCAGAGCAATTGGATGTCTCCTGTTCAAATGATATATCCAAAATGCCTCTCGGGTGAGGAGTCGCCGTCTCATATCTCCCCCTGAGATGACATGCTGACCCGTTCTATCCCTTGTATTTTAAAATGGGACGTACTTCTGGCGTGACATTTTATAAAATGTTTTGACGCTGCTGATATATTTCTTCCAAAATTATTAGTATTCGTGACATCATATAAATGCTCTCTTATTCTTATTTTTAGTTGTCTGGTTGTGCACCCGACATAGGACAAATTGCAAGCGTCACAGTTGATTTTGTACACTATATTTTTCGAGTTACAATTAATGTAGTTATTAATTTTAAGAGTATTGTCACTGTTATAATATTCCTTGGATATCTGTGCATGCTTGCACATTTTACAACAGGTAGCACCACATTTATAAAAGCCCTTATTTTGTAGCCAATTATCTTTGGTATTTCTACTGGATGAAAACATGCTAGGTGATAATTTGTTACCCAAGGAGGGGCTCTGCGGGACACTACATTTACACCAGATGTTAAAATATGTGCCAATTTCTCATCTTCATATAAAATGGGTAAATATTTATATATGATTTTTTTGATGCCCGAAAATTGCGGACTGTATTGGAAACAGATATAGGGTTTATTTGCTATATCTTGATTTTTTTTCTTTCCCTTGTAAATGGCATGATTAATTCCTGCCGATTTTTGGTGTGTACTATTTGCTGAGCTCTTTTAAGTGTCCAATTTGGATACCTTCTATTTTTCAATTTGTTGGTGACATATTCAAATTCATTCTTTAAGGCATCATTTGAGCTACAATTTCGTTTAATGCGAGTATATTCACTAACTGGGATGGATTTAATTGTTTGTCTGTCATGACTGCTAGTTGCATGTAGGATAGTGTTCCCACTCAGCGGTTTATGATGCATTTTTGTTTGAATGATATTACCATCAATACCCATCAAATCCAAGTCCAAAAAGGAAATTTTTTTCGAATCACATTTATAGGTAAATAGGATATTGTATTGATTGGAATTAAGATATTTGACAAAATCCGATATGGCACTACTATTAATGGTTTTAATAATGTATTGTTATATGTGATATTATTCATGCGCAGGACCTTAATTAGGTATCTTGTGATCAGTTGCATGTTTTACATTGGCCAGTCTCTTATATATAGCTGAGTCGGACCAGAGACTGGGTATGGCTTTGATAAAGACTATGTAGGTCCAAACGCGTAGACTTTTGTTTCATCTTGGTCTGGTGTGGCTATATGGAAAGCTGAACTATTTGTCATTTTATGTATTTCCAATAAAAGAAGATTTTATGCAGCTGGAGCAAAATTTCTTTTTCCATAGTACCAAATAAATACAGGGTACACAGGCCACAGGCAGCCGCATGCCAACAGAGGAGGAGCTGACTGGAGGAGGTGTGGCCATGGGTAGAGCTTTACAGAGGACGTCTGCATCCCTTTGCAGCTCCGGGGTGCGCAAATGTGAAACTAGCCTAACAATACAGACACAGAGGGCTATTAAATGCATAAAGCATGTGATAACATGATGCGAGGAACCTGGTTATGGTAAAAGATTTTGAATGGGCAACACAGGGATAGTTAGGTTATTGCATTGAGATGGTAGGCCAGTCTGAACAAACACATTTTTAGGGCACACTTAAAATTGTGGGGATTGGGGATTAATCGTATTAACCTGTGTAGTGCATCACAAAGAATTGGTGCAGCACGTGAAAAGTCTTGGAGACGGGAGTGGGAGGTTCTGATTATTGAGGATGTTAACCTCAGGTCATTGGCAGAACAGAGGGCATAGGTAGGGTGGTCGACTGAGACGAGGGAGGAGATGTAGGGTGGTGCTGAGCCATGGAGTGTTTTGTGGATGAGGGTAATAAATTTGTACTGGATTTTGGAGTGGATGGGTAACCAGTGTAATAAATGGCACAAGGTAGAGGCATCGGTGTATCGATTGGTGAGGAATATGATCCTGGCTGCAGCATTCAAGACAGATTGGAGGGGGGAGAGTTTGGTAAGAGGGAGACCGTTTAGTAGAGAGTTACAATAGTCCAGACGAGAATGAATGAGAGAAATAGTAAGAGTTTTTTGCAGAGTCGAAAGTAAGAACGGGCATAATTCTAGCACTGTTTTTGAGGTGCAGATAACAAGAGCGAGCCAGTGATCTGATGTGGGGGGTGAATGAAAACTCGGAATCAAGTATGACCCCAAGACAGCGGACATGTTGCTGGGGAGTAATGGTGGAACCACACACAGGAATGGCAATGTTGGGCATAGGTACATTAGTAGAGGGAGGAAACACAAGGAGTTCAGTTTTTGACAGGTTCAGTTTCACATAGAGGGAGGACATGATATTAGAGACAATCACCAGTGATTTCTAAAAAGCCATGCATGCTATCAGGAGAAGAAGTGTATAATTGAGTGTCATCAGCATAGAGATGGTACTTGAAACCAAAACTACTGATTGATTGGCCAATAGGGACAGCATACAAAGAGAAGTGAAGGGGCCTAGAACCGATCCTTGAGGAACCCCAACAGTAAGGGGAAGATGAGAGGAGGAGGAGCCAGCAAAAGATACAGTGAAGGAGCAGTCAGAGAGATAGGAGGAGAACTAGGAGAGAATGGTGTCCTTTAGGCCGATGGAGTGGAGCATAGTGAGGAAGAGCTGATGATCCACAGTGTCGAATGCTGCAGAGAGTTCCAAGAGAATTAGCATGGAGTAGTGACCATTAGATTTAGCTGTTAGTAGACACTTTATTGAGGGCAGTTTCAGTAGAGTGTAAAGAGCAGAAACCGGATTGTAGAGGGTCGAGAAGAGAGTTATCTGAGAGATAGCGGACAAGACGGGAGTGGACAGGCGATCCAGGAGTTAGAGATGAAGGGAAGATTGGAGACTAGAGTTGAGCGAAACGGGTCGAAAAAATTCAAAAGTCGCCGACTTTTGGCAAAGTCGGGTTTCATGAAACGAAACCCGACCCTAGGATGAGGTCGGCCACGAGGTCGGCGACTTACGCGCCAAAGTCGCGTTTCAAAAGTTTGTTTTGCGCTCTTTTTCAGCCAATCAGGATCCATGGACACTGTGGGCAACGTGATGACATAGGCACGGGTCACCACCATCTTTCAGAAGGGCATGCAAGTGATTGGCTTGCTTTGGTGGGCGTCACAGGGGGTATAAAAGGGCGTGCACGCCGAGCGCCATCTTACTTCTGCCGATCTCAGTATAGGGAGAGGTTGCTGCTGATTCTGTAGGGAGAGCGTTAGGCAGGGAAGAAGACCAAAAAACTGCTTCTGCTGCTAGCGATTTGGCCTGCACAACACACCAGTCACTGTGTGTGCAGTGCAAGGGGAGGCTATATAGTGGTGTATCAGTGGTGTTGGTTGTTGGGCTGCCTTCTAAGGCTTCCTGACAGGCTGGCATTGCTGTTTACCCACTGCTCCGCAAACTGCTTTTTTAAAAGCAATCCAATCTCCCTTATCCTCTAGTCACTTTGGTCACAGCTGTGCCATCGAGCCTGTCACATAGCGCTCAGATATTCATTGGGCCTCAAACTGCTTTTTTAAAAGCAATCCCAATTTTTTTTTTTGTCCTGCTGAGAAGAAAAAAAAACTGCTTCTGCTGCTGATAGCAATTTGGCCTGCACAACACACCAGTCACTGTGTGCAGTGCAAGGGGAGGCTATATAGTGGTGTATCAGTGGTGTTGGTTGTTGGGCTGCCTTTTAAGGCTTCCTGACAGGCTGGCATTGCTGTTTACCCACTGCTCCGCAAACTGCTTTTTTAAAAGCAATCCAAACTCCCTTATCCTCTAGTTACTTAGGTCACAGCTGTGCCATCGAGCTTGTCACATAGCGCTCAGATATTCATTGGGCCTCACACAATCCAAAAGTGTCCAGTGTCCAAAAGTGTGTGCAGAGATTCAAACTCTCACTTATCCTCTAGTCACTTAGGTCACAGCTGTGCCATCGAGCTTGTCACATAGCGCTCAGATATTCATTGGGCCTCACACAATCCAAAAGTGTCCAGTGTCCAAAAGTGTGTGCAGAGATTCAAAATCTCACTTATTCTCTAGTCACTTAGGTCACAGCTGTGCCATCGAGCCTGTCACATATCGCTCAGATATTCATTGGGCCTCACACAATCCAAAAGTGTCCAGTGTCCAAAAGTGTGTACAGAGATTCAAAATCTCACTTATTCTCTAGTCACTTAGGTCACAGCTGTGCCATCGAGCTTGTCACATAGCGCTCAGATATTCATTGGGCCTCACACAATCCAAAAGTGTCCAGTGTCCAAAAGTGTGTGCAGAGATTCAAACTCTCACTTATCCTCTAGTCACTTAGGTCACAGCTCTGCCATCGAGCTTGTCACATAGCGCTCAGATATTCATTGGGCCTCACACAATCCAAAAGTGTCCAGTGTCCAAAAGTGTGTGCAGAGATTCAAACTCTCACTTATCCTCTAGTCACTTAGGTCACAGCTGTGCCATTGAGCTTGTCACATAGCGCTCAGATATTCATTGGGCCTCACACAATCCAAAAGTGTCCAGTGTCCAAAAGTGTGTGCAGAGATTCAAAATCTCACTTATTCTCTAGTCACTTAGGTCACAGCTGTGCCATCGAGCCTGTTACATAGCGCTCAGATATTCATTGGGCCTCACACAATCCAAAAGTGTCCAGTGTCCAAAAGTGTGTGCAGAGATTCAAAATCTCACTTATTCTCTAGTCACTTAGGTCACAGCTGTGCCATCGAGCTTGTCACATAGCGCTCAGATATTCATTGGGTCTCACACAATCCAAAAGTGTCCAGTGTCCACTAGTGTTTGCAGAAATTCAAAATCTCCCTTATCCTGTAGTCACTTTTTTCACACCTGTGCCATCGAGCCTGTGACATAGCGCTCTGATATTCAGTGGGCCTCACACAATCCAAAAGTGTCCAGTGTCCACTAGTGTGTGCAGAAACTCAAAATCTCCCTTATCCTGTAGTCACTTTTTTCACACCTGTGCCATCGAGCCTGTGACATAGCGCTCTGATATTCAGTGGGCCTCACACAATCCAAAAGTGTCCAGTGTCCACTAGTGTGTGCAGAAATTCAAAATCTCCCTTATCCTGTAGTCACTTTTTTCACACCTCTGCCATCGAGCCTGTGACATAGCGCTGTGATATTCAGTGGGCCTCACACAATCCATAAGTGTCCAGTGTCCACAAGTGTGTGCAGAAATTCAAAATCTCCCCTGTCCTATAGACACCTTGTACCTTGTTTTACATTACTATATAGTTTGTTGGATTTTGTCTACATTTCTACAAAAAATGAGGAAGGCTGGTGGAAGAGGCCGTGGAATTGGGCGGGGGTTGGCAGCTGGTAATGATGGTGTTGGTGGTGGATCTGATGGTAGTGGCAAGAGCAAAATAGGACCGAATGCAGGAGGTGTTGAGCCTGCGTCATCGTCTGGCTACATAAGGCCTCGAACGCTTAGTTTTCTAGGAGTTGGCAAACTGCTTTTAAAGCCAGAGCATCAGGAAAAAGTTTTGTCTTACATTGCTGACTCAGCCTCCAGCTCTATCGCCTCCTCTTCTTCAGTTGTAAAACGTAAAAGCACTGAGTCATCATTGGAGGCTCATGTTCATGAACCACACCTTTCCTTGTGTCCTTCACCCCAACCAAGATTGAAGGATGATGCAGGCCATACTACTGATTACTCCATGGAGCTGTTTTCACATACCATGCCTGGATTATCAAGTGAAATGGTGAATTACCCAGGCCAAGATGAATCTGACATGGAGTGCACTGATGCACAGCCGCTGATGGATGATTCTGCTGGTACATTCACTCAGAGCACTACATTGTCCTCGCAGTGTACAGAGCCAGATTCTGACCCTGATGAGACTCAGGTGCCCCTTCTCGCACACTATACCACCATACACGGTGACACAGAGGAAGGTGCACATGACATAGAAGAGGAGGTGATGGATGACCTAGTTGTTGACCCAGATTGGCATCCATTGGGGGAAGAGGGTGCTGCTTCCAATAGCTCAGATGAGGAGCATCCACAGCAGACATCGACATCACAACAGCTGTTATCTGGCAGGCCCGGAGCACTCCAAAGACAGGTTCCAAACATCAAAAGAGTTGCTGGACAGCTTGTCCAGAGGGTCAAAAGATCACAGCGTGCTAGGCCGCAAAATGTCTGCCAAAGTAGGAAGAGTGCAGTGTGGCACTTTTTTGAACAAAATCCTGATCAGGCCAAGGTTATCTGTAAGAAGTGCGCAAAGACCTTTAGCCGAGGGAAAAATCTGAAAAATTTGAATACCAGTTGCATGCTTAGACATTTAACCAGCATGCACTTGCAAGCGTGGACACAACACCAAACCTCAAGTGCCACATGTGCAACTGATCACAACGAAGGTAGTCAGCAACGCTACATTGTTTCCCCCACTGTAAGCCCACCGGTTAGCACAGCAGCAAATGTTGAGGTGTCGTTGCAAGGCCACAGCAGTCAGGGAATCCCACTGTTATATCAACGAAAGACTGATTCTAGGCCATCAGAAAGAACACCAACTCCATCACCATCATCAACCCTCTCTCAGTCCGCCCTGTCCACCGCTACTTCCACCATATGCATCTCTCAAGTCCAGCTCACCCTCCCAGACACTATGAGTAGGTCAAGAAAGTACTCAGTCTCTCATCCGCGTACACTGGGTTTGAACGCCCACATTGCCAAACTAATCTCGTTTGAGATGATGCCCTTTCGGTTGGTGGAAAGCACAGCTTTCCGCGAACTCATGGCCTATGCAGTACCACTCTATGACCTACCCAGTCGCCACTTCTTCTCTCGCAAAGCCATCCCAGCCCTCCACCATCATGTGAAAGACCGCATTGTCCATGCACTCAAGCAGTCAGTGAGCGGAAAGGTGCACCTCACAACTGATGCATGGTCCAGTCAGCATGGCCAGGGCCGTTACGTGTCCATCACTGCGCACTGGGTTAATGTGGTGGATGCAGGGTCCACAGGGGACAGCGGTGGTGGGACAGTGCTGCCTAGCCCACGGTATAGGAAACAGTTGGCTGTAGGCGTTCGACCCTCCTCCTCCTCCACCTCCTCCAGAAGCGAAAGCTCGTCCACAGAGCGCAGTCGTACGAGCACTCCATCTGCAGCTGCCACTGTTGCACACGATGTGTCCCCCTATCGAGCAGCTAGTGGAAAGCGTCAGCAGGCTGTGTTGCAGATGATGTGTTTGGGCGACAGACACACCGCCGAGGTGCTGGCCGAGTACTTGAAGCGACAAACTGAGTCATGGCTGGGCAGTGTACATCTTGAGGCAGGCAAGGTAGTTAGTGATAACGGCCGTAATTTTGTGGCAGCCATAGCCCTTTCAAAACTCAGCCACATACCTTGCTTGGCTCACACCTTGAACCTGGTGGTGCAGTGCTTCCTCAAAAATTATCCAGAGTTAACAGCCTTGCTCCAGAAGGTGCGAAGACTGTGCGCGCACATCCGCCGGTCGCCTGTACACTCCGTTCGTATGCAGAAGCTGCAGCGATTGCTCCACCTTCCCAACCACCGCCTCATTATCGACATTGCAACAAGGTGGAACTCCACCCTGCACATGGTGGAGCGGCTGTGCGAGCAGAGGCAGGCCATAATGCATTTGTGGGAGGATACACGGCCATGCACTTTGAGAGCAGACATGGAGTTGACAGGTGTGCAGTGGTCGAAGCTGAAAGACCTTTGTAAAGTCCTTCAGTGTTTTGAGGAATGCACACGGCTGGTAAGCGCAGACGACGCCATCCTAAGCATGAGCATCCCACTTATGCATCTGCTCATGCAAACTTTGACGCACCTTAAGGAGCAGGCGTCTGCAGCCAATGTTGATGAGGAGGAAGAGGAGGAGGGAATCCTTGATGACATTCAGCCATTGTCTGCTCAGGGACCTCTCCTGGACGAGGTGGAGGAAGAAGAGGAGGAGGAGGAGGATGATGGGGATGATTACTTAGGGGAGGAGGATGCATCTCGTGGGGCAAGTGAAAATGTTGGCGTGGCAAGGTCTGGTACAGGGTTTGTGCGTGACTGGAGGGATGTGGATTTGCCAGAAAGTGCTCCTCCACCCAGCACTCGCAGTGCATCATTGACACCGGGAACATCGGCCCACATGTCAGATTATGCCTTGCAGATCCTAAAAAGGGACCCCCGCATTGCCAAAATGATGAACGATGACGACTACTGGTTGGCCAGCATCCTGGATCCATGCTATAAAGGCAAATTACAAAACATCATGCCACAGGAGAACCTTGACCTAATATTGGCTAATAAACAAGCAACTCTGGTAAATCGGTTGCTTGAGGCATTCCCAGCACACAGCAGCGGTGATGGTTCTCACACGAGCCGTACGGGCCGGGGGCAGCTTGGCAGAGGTGTTCGTGGTGCACACAGCAGAAGTGGCGTTGGAGACAGGGGTTTCATGACAATGTTGTGGACTGATTTTTCAAATACCGCTCACACAACTGGTAATACTGCATCGATGGAAAGTGACAGGAGACAGCAGTTGTCAACTATGGTAACAAACTACTTTTCCTCCCATATCGATGTTCTCCCACACAGGTCATTCCCCTTTGACTATTGGGCCGCTAAACTGGACACCTGGCCTGAATTGGCCCAATATGCCTTACAGGAGCTCGCTTGCCCAGCTGCAAGTGTGCTATCGGAAAGAGTCTTCAGTGCAGCTGGATCAATCCTGACAGAAAAAAGGACCCGTCTGTCAACCCAAAATGTGGATGATCTAACCTTCATTAAAATGAACCACGCATGGGTTTCCAAGGATTTTGTCCCACCTTCCCCTGATGACACATAGGGTGACAGAAAAATGGCTTGCTTTGGTCCACCTCTTCCTGGTACTTCACCTATTTCGCCTTTTGCATCAGCTGAATGTCTAACATCAACATATGCCACTTTCTAAAACTCCCTAACTGTGCTGCCTCCCCCCCCATGGCCGGGGTCACCACCTACCGCACGACACCGTGCGAGTGCCGTTGCCCTGGACAGGTGGGTAGGCCGACACTTGGGCGCGGGCACTGGCACAGGGTCCCTCATAGTGCAATCAAGTGTCTCTGACGGTGGTGGTGCACACCCGCCGTCAGACACACCGCTGTACTATGAGGGGCCCAGTGCCAGTACTGACGCCCACGAGTGGGCCCCCCTTGCTTGGGCAGGGCCCCAGCATTTGCAATCTTTACCTCTCCCTGCTCCTCCGCTGTGTAATCTGGGCCGTCAAATCCATACTGTGCCTGACACCGTCTGAGCCTGCCTCCTGAGACATATATTTTGAATGTGTATGCTATCCATACATGTTATCCAGGGATACGGTACCCTTTCTAACCTTTGTGCAATCACGTGCAATCCATACTGGGCCTAACACCGTCTGAGCCTGCCTCATGCTGTATAGACATATATTTTGAATGTGTACGCTATCCATACATGTTATCCGGGGATACGGTACCCTTTCTAACCTTTGTGCAATCACGTGCAATCCATACTGGGCCTAACACCGTCTGAGCCTGCCTCCTGAGACATATATTTTGAATGTGTACGCTATCCATACATGTTATCCAGGGATACGGTACCCTTTCTAACCTTTGTGCAATCACGTGCAATCCATACTGGGCCTAACACCGTCTGAGCCTGCCTCATGCTGTATAGACATATATTTTGAATGTGTACGCTATCCATACATGTTATCCGGGGATACGGTACCCTTTCTAACCTTTGTGCAATCACGTGCAATCCATACTGGGCCTAACACCGTCTGAGCCTGCCTCATGCTGTATAGTCATAAATTTTGAATGTGTACGCTATCCATACATGTTATCCAGGGATACGGTACCCTTTCTAACCTTTGTGCAATCACGTGCAATCCATACTGGGCCTAACACCGTCTGAGCCTGCCTCCTGAGACATATATTTTGAATGTGTACGCTATCCATACATGTTATCTGGGGATACGGTACCCTTTCTCACCTTTGTGCAATCACGTGTAATCCATACTGGGCGTGAGAACGGCTGGCGAGCTGTTAAGCAAGCTACAGCACCTGTCCAGACAAGTACAGGGATTCCCTAGCGAGGAGACTTATTTGATTGTTTTCAATGTTGGGACAGCAATTTTTGGGGAGCACTATACTCTGGAGAATGATAGATGGGGCCCACCATACATTGGAACATTCCAAAGGTGGACATCAGACACTGGAGCAGCATTTACAGGGCCCATTATACACTAGAGCATTAGAAATGGGGCCCATTATGTTTGGAGCATTATTTGGGCCCATAAGACAGTGGAGCTTCATCCATGGGGACCAACATATACTGTAGCATTATGTGGAGCTCATCATATACTGTTTCAAACATTATATGGGACCAATAATTCTGTATGGAGAAATAGATGGGCCTCGTCATGAGATGTAAAAAGTGAGGTATTTTTCATTGTACTATACCGCTATTTCTCTGCCGTATCGGAGCATGATGAGTTGTGGTATGTGTTAAAGGGGCGCTCTTTCGCCCAGGGCACATGAAAACCTGGAGCCAGCCCTCCCCCCCCCCACAGTTTGTAGCCAAATAACCCCCATTTTTCAGTGCGTAACTTGTATTATGAAGTTAATTAAGGTTGACAAGCTTAAGAAAGAAGAATTGATGCTTTTGGCATTCAAATGGGCACTGTAGGTGTGTTTCCTGTCCTCCTCTCACTGCCGACTTTTATTCCCCATTGACTTACATTGGGTTTCGTGTTTCGGGACGACCCCGACTTTTCCCTATAATCGGACGATCTTGCTCGACCCGACTTTTGGAAAAGTCGGGTTTCACGAAACGAAACGCGACCCTAAAAAACCAAAAGTCGCTCAACTCTATTGGAGACATGTCTATAGTTAGCAACACAGTTTTGGTTGATGGATGATTTTTTAAGTAATGGATGTATGATGGCATGCTTAAATGAGGAGGGAAAGATACCAGAAGAGAGAGAGAGAGGTTGAATAATTTTGTTAGGTGAGCGGTGACAGCAGGGGAAAGGGACTTGAGGAGATATGACAGAATGGGGTCACTGGTGCAATTGGTCGGGCGATAAGATGCAAGGAGCCTGATTACTTCTTCTTCTGTTACTGGTTCAGAGTCAGAGAGTGAGCTAGATGTAGTGGGGGAGGGAGGACAATGCATGGTATGAGGGGATTGGGAGATAATTTCCTGTCGGATATATTTATTTTTTTCTTTGAAATAATTGGCCAGTTCGTCAGCATTGAGATCCGTGGTTGGGGCCTGCACTCTTAGGTTGAGTAGGGAATGAAAAGTGTTAAAGAGACGTTTTATGTTATTGGATAGTGAGATGATGAGGGTCTTGAAATAGGTTTGTTTGGAGAGGTGAAGGGCAGTGTTGTATGTTTTAAGCATAAACGTATAATGGATGAAATCTTCGGGGAGATTGGATTTTCTCCACAGACGTTTGGCGCACCTGGAGCACTGCTGTTGGGATATATATCTATCCCTACAAATAACTGCTTAGTGTACAGTCTATGTATAAGAACAAACACAGAAAAATAGCAAAGCAGCACTAATCCACAAATTGGGTATGACCATTGGATGTCAAAACATGGATGTAAAAAAGATGCAAAATTTTCTCTCCAGCAATAAGCCCTTTATTGGTAAAAACGAAGGGGCTTCAGTACTGGCACTATTTCTGTGTGCTTAATATATAGAGTATGTGTCTGTGTATCTATCTATCTATCTATTATATATTTATATAGAAATATATATATATATATATATGTGTGTACCATACTTGGACCATGTTAGCCATAAGGTTTCATATAACATACCAATTATACACTCTCTGTGTTACTATAAATGTGAACTTTTATAAATAAGCACTCTCATGTAAATATGTTGATATGTGTACTACATGTTATGTTTTGCTCTGTAGCCTCAAGCGCTGCCTAGCAACTAGCCTGTAATCTGGAGGCATGTGTCATGAGAACACAGCATGTTGAGCTGCCAATCCTAAGATGGCCGCTCCCATCAACTGTGATTCTCTCAACATAATTCTTCTATTCACAGATAATATGCTTTCAAATGTGGTTTATTTATACATAGAGTCTCCTTGCTCTGATATATGCTAATATGTGTGAAGGTGACTGGTCCTCTTTAAGTATTCTATTATCATTTTGTGATTTTTAAAATACCCTTTTAATGATTTCCTGGGTATTGGAATACTAAACTTTTATCAACATTATACATGAAATACGTGCTGCACTTTACACATTGGAGCTGCTTGATTGACTTTTCATAAAATAGAAATTTAACACTGAATCAAAGACAGCGCATTTGTTCTACATTTTTTACTGTGTAGTGATGTTCAACTGAAACATCTGCTCTAATGAGTTTGACATTTGCACTAATGGCAGCATTCGTTTACTTAATGCCCTGCATTAGACTTCTTTCCCAAAAGAGAAATTCTTTCCTGCAAAAGGGAGGACAAATTTGCAATTGATAGACTGACAGCTTATTTGGGAATTGTTTTTAGTGATTCAAAGCATTATCAATCAGTTTACCATTTAGTTGACAATGACTGTTACTGCATTTTTTGGGCCAACGTGAGAATATGTGATAGAGGTAGATTTTGTTATGTACAGTAGCTTTTTAATTTAATTATCATCTTTATGTAATGTGCATTTTACTTTGATACAATTCGTACAATTATGTTGGTCTTTTTCATCAATGAACCATGACATATGGGAACATTTGGAAAAACAAAATACTTTTGCAAGTGTTGAGTTATTTATTTTGAGCTGAAAGTACAGAATCTGCTGCTGATTACCCTCTACTGAATTAAGTATTGGCAGGACCTGCACTATGCTGTACTTTAGGTCATATTCACATGTTGTGGATTCTGTCAGTTTGCAGAAGCAAAGTCCTGATAGGATTAGCCCCATTAAATTACCATAGAGATGACTGATCTGCTGCATATTTGTTTAAAAAAAATCCAAGTTTTAACTGTGTGTTTGGCTATGGATGTTTTTGATAATCTTCTGCCTATTTGCCTTGTTTAAGTTTGGACCGAGTGAATATACCTTAATAATGCTACCCAGAGTGTCATTATTAATAGTACGGATATCCAGAATGCTTTCATTAACTACTATGACTCATTATTGTTGTGTACATCCAAAGTGCCAGACTGTTGAATGCCAGAGCTCAAAGTGACGCACTCACAGTCGTTCATCATCGGCCCTGTGCTGCACAGAGTGAGAATCAGATGCTATGGACTCAGGTGACCTTACAGTAAGTTTAACACAGTTCACAACCCAGCAAACACAGCGCTTACCATGAGAACTGCTGCCTGAGACATGCGGTAACCTTAATTACATCACCGTTTGTCACTGCAGTCATGTTCTCATGCCAAGGTCTGTGTGTTCCAGCTGGCATCATCAGCGGTCACATTACTGATGTCACCGCTCACCACAACATCTGGATGTAGCAAAGTTCGGGGATCATCATGGGATCTCACCATTATGGATTAACAGTGGACAGGTGAGGATGACTTAGATTTTTATTTTTATGTTAATAAATGGGAAAAGAGAGAGTTATAGACAGGGAGTGTTTTGTACAATTAAAGGACTTTTCTCTATGTGTATCTTTATTACTTTTCGCTTCCAGGTTAGTAATAGGGGTTTCTGATAGACACCTCTCCATTACAAACCTCTAGACTTGATGTCAGTGGACATAAAACAGTGGACATAAACCCCATAAACTATTACCTCACTTGACAACACACCAGGGCAAGCGTGAATAGCCAAGGCTAAGCTTCAGAATTGGCGCATCTAATAGATGTGTCATTTTGGGGGTGGCTGAGGGCTGGTGCTATCAGGTTGGGAGGGGGCCAATATATATGGCTCCTTACCAGCCTAATAATATCAGCCTGTAGCTGTCTGCTTTGCCTAAGCTGGTTATTAAAAATAAGGGGGACCCCACATCATTTCTTTTAGGGTTCACTCTATGTTTATTAGCCAGCTAAAGCATAGACAGCTGCTTGCTGATATTAATAGGCTGGTCAGCTCCATGGATATTGGCCTTTTCCCAGTCTAAAAATACCAGCCCCCAGCTGTCTGTTTTCCCTCAGCTAGTTTTAAAAAGGAAAGGGACTGCATGTTGTTATTTTTTTGTGCTTATTTATTTTAACTGTCCTGCCAATCACAACCATACCATTATTTGACATGTCTGTGATGAAGGAGGAAGTGCCCACAGCCTTAAAGCTTGCTGATTGGGCTCGCTGCAGCCTTTCAACAATCTTTATTAAACTTCCGGACAGGAAACTGCACATACAGTAATAAGTACATCATTTTACATAATTTGGGGTCCGGTACAGGACATTAGAAGTCTCATACAAACCCTGAACTGGAAAGTTCTGGCTCGCTCATCTCTAAATGCCACTCAATTTTCTTCATTAACTTAAATGCTATCTAGTGTATTGTACATGCAGAGTGATTTTATTAATTATAATGCCAAACACAGTGCCACCATATATTATAATTGGCATTCAAAGTATTCAACTGAATTGTAATACTAACCATGCAGGCTGCAGTTAACATGCCAGATATTGTTTGTTGGTAATTGTAGAAATATGCTTATAAGTAAAGATAAAATCCATAGAGATAAACCATATTTTACAAGGGAATTTGAAATTTCTGGCACTCGAGGGTATTAAGGTACGTGTACACAATGTCTTTTAGATGCCAGTGTACCTGCCTAATTTTGCAAAAGATAGACGTTTCAGGAACACACCAGAGGTGATTTTGCAGAAGGATCTTTTCTACTGTGTTGTGGCCAGATGTGCTGACTTATTGATCTGCAAAGCACAGCTCCATCAATGGAAAAATGGCCATGCAGAGATACTCAATAGGGGGAGAATGTGCTGGCCATGGCTATGGCTACTATGCAGTTAACATCTGCTCCACAGCTGTAAATAGCTCAAAGATGGGGGTGCCAGGACAGGCCATCAATGTAAAGGTCCCACACAACTCCTTTGATTTTCAAAGCCCAAATTAAGTATTTCAAAATAGATTTTGAACACCCCTAATTTATTTTAGAAATATAGATGGGTAAAGGAGTTGTCCCCTTTCCGAAAACATTCTTCCATAATTTATGGTAGTTATGAAAAATAGACTAAAAATGACAGATTTTGAAGCTTTCTTCTGCTGCCTGGTTCTCTGCTGTTTGCTCTCAGAGCTGCTAATGTGCCTTCATCACTGCAGACAATCAATAAACTTAGTGGCTTGTGTTATCTATACTAAGTTCACTGATTCACTGCAAAGCAGATGACTAAAGGCAGTCAACAGAAACCAGTAGCAACTTGGCAATGTACTCAGTTACAATAAAAAAAGTGTTGCTGCTTTATGTGTGGTGTACATTATTCGCGGACAGTTTAAAATGAGAAGTTTGAATAATCATTCTAATTTTTTATTCATCTGAGAAAAAGTGATGAAACCAAACTGAGCAAACTCTAATGAAACTCTGATAGAAAAACATTGATGACAGATGGACTTTTTTATATTTGCGAAACATCACTGAGCTTTAAGAAAAAAGTTGGGAGACAAAAAGCCTCCTTCACAAGTCAGTGTTGAACGTGTGCACCAACAACTGGCACATTACATTCTATGAAACTTCACATATCAGTTTTTCTTGACTGGCTAAAGTAATTCACAAAAAATAAGACATGTCCTACTTTGGACTGATTTGCAGACCAAACGTAGAAACTCATGAAGTCCACTAAAAAATAACTTCACAAACATCACAAGAAGTTTATAAGGTTAAACTTGAGAAACCTACATTAGCTTTAGTTTTTCATACAAGAAAAATGGATGGCACATAGATGGTAAAACAGATACTCAGATCAAAAACACCGGCAGACATGTTTTCAAGACGGGGCACTGCCAGACCCCCCAGACGGGAGAGGTCTATTGCTCCGGACCAAGGACTGGACAAAAAGGCTCAGGACTGCAATACGAGCTCCAGGACTCTATAAGGGCCCCTGCAGGAGAGGTTGGAAGCACCCAGACTCCATCGCCAGGAATTCCTCTAATCTTTGGCTGCTGCAGCTGCTGTGGGTGTGGTTGGAGAGCGTGACAGGGAGAGAGTAGGAAAACCAGTGTTGTACTTGTGCCCTTCGTCTTCTTCTTCTTTACCATTGTTCATTAATGAATTCTTTTCCCTGTTGGGCAACAATTGCCTTTGTGAACTTCGAATCGTCTGGACTGCTGTTGCCAGAAGTGGAGGTAATCTGTGGAGAGAAACTGCATCAATCCCATATTACATGTACAAGGGGCCGGGGGTGCACAAGCTTCCTCATGCCCCCCGAGGAAGCTAAATAGCGATTGGGGTCTTGTTCTCCACTAAAGAGTAAGGGTACCGTTACACCTAGCGATGCACCAGCGATCCCGACTAGCGATATGACGCAGTCAGGATCGCTGGTGCATCGCTGGGTGGTCGCTAGTGAGCTGCCACTCAGGCAGATCTCACCAGCGACATCGCTGGGGACGGGGATTGCTACTTACCTGTCAGACGCGGCGATCTTGCATCCTCCCGCCCGGCTCCACGCGTCGCTCGTCGTCACAGCAGGAAGCGCCACAGGAAGCAGACGACGAGAAATGGTCCAGCAGCTTCTCGCGCGATCAGCGATAACCAGCGGGGGAGCCGGTCGGAGGTAAGTATCACATGCAGCGATATCGCTAGCAATATCGCTGCAACGTCACAAAATCGGTGACTTTGCAGCGATATTGCTAGCGATATCGCAGTGTGTAACGGGGGCTTAAGTCTGGGTCTTGGCCTATTTTCTGTTGGACACATTTATATCTGCAATTGTCTATTTCTGGCTCCTTTATAATCAGTAGCCTGATATATTATCATTGACATATGATTAAGTCCTCTGTTTACTTATGGGTATATTAGGACAAACTGCATTTATGCACTAATCCACTTTAATCTCCTATTGGAGATAAAAATCTCTTTTTCCTTTATATACATACATATTTACCAGAAACTGCAACTTTGCTTTATTATACATTTTATCATATATGTGTGTATATATATATATATATATATATATATATATATATATATATATATTATGTGAAGCCAATCTTTGTGTAATTGTCCTGGTGTTTGCCAAACTGGATACCCTTTCTTAACTCTATGTGGATACTAAGTGTCACTGATTCCCTTATACATTGTAACTTTTGATTGATTTAGTACTTGTATTTTATTATTCATTTTGGAAAATAATAAAATTATATAAATTTGTATTTTATTGCTCCTTACTCCATCTTTCTTTTGGGTCTTATTTCTTGTTGTGATGGATAAAGCTATGATATATTAGCCTCCTTTGGTTTGTCATTGTGACAGATGCCCGCCCAGTTTGAGGCATGGTGGTCAGAAGAATTGGAGGAGCAACTGCCGTTTCTGCAGCCGAATCAGCAACCAGTGGAGGATGAGGACCTGATGACACTCTGGCGGGAACCCCGAGGAGTGCAGAAGGCTTTGGAGGTGGCTCTGCAGGGGATGATGACAGCCACAATCACTGATGTCGGTGGCTGCGCAAGAGGACTACCAGCGGCTACGGCGGTAAGATACTCCTGCCCGGCCGACCTGCTGCCATGCCCGCTGTCCTCTCACCTCTCGTGGCTCTGCCGTAGTCTCCGGAGATACCCCAACTGTGTTTAGCCAGCCTCATCGGAGGCGCCCTGACTGCTGGCTTAGTCGTCACCTCCTGCCGTGTCAGCACCCGTGCTTACCCAGGCCGCTCCCATCCCAGCTGATGGCCACTGCCTGCGTGCAGAGGAGCCCCGGGTGTCTATGGAGGCCGAGTGGATCCATGAAGTGATGTGCCAGAAAAGACAGTGGGAGATCAGCGTCCTTGCAGAACTACAGCGCCCCGGCGGAGGAACCACAGTAGGCCGGATGACCTGCGGCCTTGTCAGCTATCTGAATTGCAACAAGGGCTATGGCTTTGTACAGGAGCTGGAGACCGGGGTCAAAATTTACATAAATGCTGGCTCCCTCATGTTCAATGTCCCCCTTTGGGAGGGGGATTATGTAGAGTTTATTAAAGAACAGGGACCTCGGGGGCCTTATGCAGTGGCCATTAGGATGTCCTCTAACCGGGAGGCCAGTCCACCACCAGAGAACTTAAATATGGAATGGCTGGCTACTGTGACCGCAGTTGCCCTGGCTGCACAGGAGAGAGCGGTGGCTCAGGGCTGTGAGGCGGCCGCAACCGTGTCAACAGAGTCAGAGGCTCAAGGAGCTACAGGACCACCACTGGAGGGAGTGCGGAGCTAAAGGAACAGTGGTGACTCCTCCTCCTCCTCCAATGGGTCTGCATCACAAGTGTACATGGTGGTACAGGGGACAAATGCGGCCCACTATAAATCTCAGCAGCCATGTACAGACTGAAAGGCACCCAGCAAATATGAGGGACTGTTTGGCATCCCTAAGAGGACAGTGGACCTTACATGGTAGCCAAGGACAATGGCGTTTGTAGTGGCCACCCGTGGACAGACCTATTTGTTTGTTTTTCCCTCCTCCCAATTTTGATTCCACTGTTGGTGTCCCCCTTGCTGGATCACGGGACCATGACCCCATGTGGTTAATAGCGGACTCCGGATGTGGCTGATGGACTGTGTGCTCCTGAACTTTGCCCCACTTCAGCCCTTAGAATAGCCCCATGTTTACAAAAGCAGCCCACCACCATTGAAAGGGCCTGTGATCCGTTTAAAGGAGGGAGGAGGAGGTTGTTCTCTAAAGGAATGTTGGGTTTGATAGTGGCCCACTTCAAAGACTGTGGCCACCCGTGTTAAAGGGATGGCTGGCCAATACCGGACTACATGTGCCTTATAAAATGTGCTTTTTAGGCATTTTGCCCAAGTTGCAATTGCCGGGGATGTCCATGTTTAAGGAGGGGGAGTGTAAGTAGTTGGCCGGTTCCCTCAGTTGTACCCCCTCCACCTTCTTTGTGACCATCCATGCACTTGATATAGATATGTTCATTATTGCAATGTATGTGATGTACCCTGTATACCGCCATATGATGCAGCTGTATGTTATTGTGTCATTAAGCTGTATGTGTTATTTACCTGTAATAAATTGAGATGTTTCCCTTTAAGTGTTGTATATGCAATGTATAATGTTCCTATATGTGTCACTAATGCAGAGTTAGGGACAGGCAATGTTTAAAATAGGGGCTGGTCCAGCAGCAGCAGAGAGGCTGGACCTGTAGCCACAAGCGCAGAGGAAGCTGTTGTCCCAGGCAGACGTGTTTTCAAGATGGGGCACTGCCAGACCTCTGGACCACAGAGGTCTGTTGCTCCGGACCAAGGACGGGACAAAAGGGCAAAGGACTGCAATAAGGGGCCCCTGGACCCTAGAAGGGTCCCTGCTGGAGGGGCTGGAAGCACCCATACTCCAGCATGTGGAATTCCTCTAATCTTTGACTGCTGCAGCTGCTGTGAGTGCGGTTGGAGAGCGTGACAGGAAGAGAGTAGGAAAACCAGTGTTGCACTTGTGCCCTTCGTCTTCTTCTTTAACACTATTTTTCCTGTTGGACAACAGTTGCCTTTGTGAACTTTGAATCATCTAGACTGCTGTGACCAGAAGAGAAGGTAATCTGTGGAGAAAACCTGCATAAATCCCGTATTACATGTACAAGGGGCTGAGGGTGCTCACTGACCGTGTGCTTAGTGGATTCTGTCAATGTACTGTGTCTTTAAGTAACTTGCCACAACTGCCCCCCGGTCGCCCTTGTTACAACATCATCACATTTGATCTGGTAGCAAACACCATCTGGGAGCAAAGAGGTTGTGTGGAAGGAACATAATGAGAATGTTGTCATTTTCAATGGGACTAAACCAGAAAACTCATTTAAATCATCAGCTTTTTATACTTTGCTAAGTCCCTGCTACATTAACATTTCAATATTGAAGAACTTACTGTATATCATAAGGTCTGTCTTGAAATATATATCATATCATGTACAGTTAGAAAGATCTCTTGATTTGCATTTTAAAATAATTACACCAAAGAATAGATTACATCTGTGCAGTGCATGTTATACTGCAAGAAACATATTGTGATTTTTTTTCCCAAAGGGGTCTAGTATTGAACTTCTGCCTTTGCTAAAGTGTTTTGGGGAGTTGGTTTACATAATAGATGTTATCTGAGAGTAAATTGCTATTATGTGGATATTGCTGCCATGGAGTACTGCTTTTTCTTTTCACACTGTAATACCTTTGACACAGTATAAATGTGATCGCATTTTATTTTCAAGGTGTATATAAATGTTGAAATTGTTTTCTGAGTTTAGTGAAGGTCAAAACAGGAACCAATATTTTAAAGTGAATTTCACTTTATACACATTAAATTAATGCCTTTAAAAAATTTGTGTAATCTAAGTAAATAATCAATTTAAAGATAAGTGCATATGATGTCTCTGTTCAGTAAATGATATAAAGAAAGTAATATATAATGTATTTTAAAACCCCTTACTAGGAATAGGGCATGTCAATATTTAATCACCCATATTTTAATAAAAGGTCATAAAATGAAAATATTTTCCTCATTGTTCAAATCATTATCCATTAGTCTTTTGTACAGTTCTTGCAATTATTTGTTCATTTGGGTAATCATACTAACCCTCTATATTCATAAATGCAGTAGATCACCTATTTAAAAATAATTTTTATACTAGTGTTGGATCAATATTTTATTTTATATGCCAATGAACACTATATCCCTTCTTCATATACTTTTACATTATATTACATTATACATTTCAATAACCAGTTCAGGACTATGCCATTTTCATAGAATCATAGAATGATTAAAAGGTACAGTTTGTCTGGACCTCCAGGGTCATCTGGTCCAACCCCCTCCTCAATGCAGGATTCACTAAATCACCTCAGACAGATGTCTGTCCAGCCTTTGTTTGAAGACTTCCATTGAAGGAGAACTCGCCATCTGTTGTGGCAGCCTGTTCCACTCATTGCTCAACCAAACTGTCATAAAGTTTTTTCTAATATCTAATTTGTATTTTCTCCCTTTCAGTTTCATCCCATTGCTGCTAGTCTTTCTTTGTGCAAATGAGAATAAATGTGCAAATGAGAATAAAGCTGATCCATATACAGTGTGACAGCCCTTAAGATATTTGCACACAGCTATTAGGTCTCCTCTCACTCTTCTCTTTTGTAAGCTAAACATTCCAAAATCTTTTAATCATTCCTCATAGGATGTTGTTTGAAGACCGCTCACCATTCTCATCGCTCTTTTCTGAACTTGCTCCAGTTTGCTGGTCTTTTTTAAAATGTTGTGCCCAAAACTGGACACAGTATTCCAGATGAGGTCTGACCAAAGATGATCACAAGGGGATAATTACTTCTTGTGATCAAGACTGTATGCTTCTGTCAATGCAACCAAGAATTGTGTTTGCTTTTTTTGCTGCTGCATCACACTGTTGACTCATGTTAAGTCTGTGTTCTATTAGTATACACAAGTCTTTTTCACATGTGCTGTTGCTTAGCCCTATTTCTCCAATTTTTTTATATGCTTTTTTCATTTTTCTTGCTTAGTGTGATGCTGGTCACTTCTCACGGCCAAGCTGTGAGTCAGAGTGGTCAAGGAGTCCAAGGTCAGAAGCCAGGAAGGTACGTCATAAACAGAAGGAAGAGACAAAAGCGTAGTCAGGTAACGTTCCGAGGTCAAAGTACTGGGAGGTTAATGGATCAGAACTGAAAGGGTTAAACATGTGGATGGTCAGAATGAAGTCCAAAGTAAGGCAATAGATCAAGCAAACAGGACACAAATCACAGAAGAGCACAGAGCACAAACCTCACAAGATGAATGTACTTCTGGCAGTGGTTTGGGAGAAGCTGCTCAGTTAAGGAGTTTCCAAAATGGGGTCACTTGTAGGAAGGTTCCACTGTTTAGGCACAACAGGGGCTCTCCACAAGCGATATCACCTCCTTCCCTTCCAAGCTCTGCCATGCACCCAAACAGTGGTTTACCCCCTTATGTGGGGTATCAGCCTACTCAGTACAAATTTCACAATAACTTTTGGGGTCCAATATCTATTGTTACCCTTGGGAAAATAAAAAATTGGGGGTGAAAAGATTATTTTTGTTGAAAAAAATATGATTTTTTATTTTTACGGCTCTACGTTAAAAACTTCTGTGAAGCCCTTGGGGGTTAAAAGTGCTCATCACACATCTGTATAAGTTCCTTGGGGGGGTTTAGTTTCCAAAATGGTGTAATTTGTGGGAGTTTCCATTGATTAGGCACATCAGTGGCTCTCCAAAAGCGACATGGCGTCTGACCTCAATTCCAGCCAATTTTGCATTGAAAAGTCAAACGGCGCTCTTTCCCTTCTGAGCTCGGCCATGCGCCCAAACAGTAGTTCCCCCCATATATGGTGTATCAGTGTACTCAGGAAAAATTGCACAATAACTTTTGGGTACAATTTCTCCTGCTACCCTTGGCAAGATGAAAAAAAATTGGATCTGAAGTAAATTTTTTGTGAAAAAAAGTTAAATGTTCCTTTTTTAAAACAATTCAAAAATTCCTGTGACGCACCAGAAGGGTTAATAAAGTTCTTGACGGTGGTTTTTAGCACATTGAGTGTGCCGTTTTTAGAATGGTTTCACCTTTGGGTATTTTCTATCATATAGACCCCTCAAAGTGACTTCAAATCTGACGCTGGCCCTAAAAAAAGATGTTCTAAAAATGAGAAATCGCTGTTTAAATTTTAACCCTTATAATTTCCTAAAACAAAAAAAAATTTGGTTCCAAAATTGTGCTGATGTATAGTAGACATGTGGGAAATGTTACTTATTAAGTATTTTGTGAGATATACAGTGCCTTGCGAAAGTATTCGCCCCCCTGGGACTTTTCAACCTTTTCTCACATATCATGCTTCAAACATAAAGATACCAAATGTAAATTTTTGGTGAAGAATCAACAACAAGTGGAACACAATTGTGAAGTTGAACGAAATTTATTGGTTATTTTAAATTTTTGTGGAAATTCAAAAACTGAAAAGTGAGGCGGGCAATATTATTTAGCCCCTTTATCTTAATACTTTGTTGCACCATCTTTTGCTGTGATTACAGCTGCAAGTAGCTTGCGGTATGTCTCTATCTGTTTTGCACATCAAGAGATTGAAATTATTGCCCATTCTTCCTTGGCAAACAGCTTGAGCTCAGTGAGGTTTGATGGAGATCATTTGTGAACAGCAGTTTCCAGCTCTTTCCACAGATTCTCGATCTGATTCAGGTCTGGATTTGACTTAGCCATTTTAACGCCTGGATACATTTATTTGTGAACCATTCCATTGTAGATTTTGCTTTATGTTTGGGATTATTGTCTTGTTGGAAGACAAATCTCCATCCTAGTCTCAGGTCTTTTGCAGACTCCAACAGGTTTTCTTCAAGGATGGTCCTGTATTTGGCTCCATCCATCTTCCCATCAATTTAACCATCTTCCCTGTCCCTGCTAAAGAAAAGCAGCCCCAAACCATGATGCTGCCACCACCATGTTTGACAGTGGGGATGATGTGTTCAGGGTGATGAGCTGGGTTGCCTTTATACCAAACATATTGTTTGGCATTGTTGCCAAAAAGTTCGATTTTGGTTTCATCTGACAGATCACCTTCTTCCACATGTTTGTTGTGTCTCCCAGGAGGCTTGTTGGATACTTTAAACAACACTTTTTATGGATATCTTTGAGAAGTGACGTTCTTCTTGCCACTCTTCCATAAAGGCCAGATTTGTGCAGTGAACGACTGATTGTTGTCCTATGGACAGACTGTGCCACCTCAGCTGTAGATCTCTGCAGTTCATCCAGAGTGATCATGGGCCTCTTGGCTGCATCTCTGATCAGTCTTCTCCTTGTTTGAGATGAAAGTTTAAAGGGACGTCCGGGTCTTGGTAGATTTACAGTGGTATGATACTCCTTCCATTTCAATATGATTGCTTGCACAGTGCTCCTTGGGATGTTTAAAGTTTTGGAAATCATTTTGTATCCAAATCCAGCTTTAAACTTCTCCACAACAGTATCTCAGACTTGCCTTGTTAGGAAAGGCGGAACGCACTAAATAAAAATAATAAAGTGCGTTCGCTGCTCTGGGTCCACCATGCAGTAGGTATTATACCGCAGCTAGGTAATGGGAGATGCACAATATGGCGGTATATTGCACACGAGTTGAACGTCACCCAAGTGCGGTAAGAAATCTCTGTTTGCTCACAGAGATATCAGCAGAGGTAAACACAAAAGGCTGAGCCTGTTAGTGTCACAGGACTCAGGTAAATGCACACATGGTATCAGGTCACAGGAGCAGGACCCAAAACAGAGGAGCTGCGTCCGACTAGACCTACCGTGCATGCGGCGTCACAACTGCGGATGCCAAAGAGGGCTGCAACTGCAGCGGGGCGTAGAACACTGCCGCTAGTCGACAAAGTAAGGAAGCAGGTGCAATATCGGATGCTAGCACTGTGGATGATGCTGTAGTGGCTTGAGGCTTGCCACACGCTGGCACTGACTCTAATCTAAGTCCCTGTACACATTCGTAATATCAAAGGAAGGGGATCTTAATGAGTCATTCGCAGGTTCATACATCCATCATCATTCACACAGTAGCAACTAGAGACTATACTAGCGCATGGCCGAACGGTCATGCGCGCTTTTTATAGCTGGTACCTTCCTGAAGCTTCTAGATCTCCGAGATGGACCAATGAGATCTGGAGCAGGACCTGCACACATGACTCCTGATCTCCAATGGGAGATCATCTCGTGAGCATGCCCAGTAGGAGAACAGAGGGACAGTCTCTGGAGCGATCTGCTGCAAAGCAATCTCATCTGCGGTAGATAGACAGCAGGAGACCACAGAATGTGAGGCTCTGGATTCCTGCAGAGCAAATGCAGAAACCTGATGCCTAACATTACCCCCCCTCCTAGGGCCCCCTCCCCTCTGAGCCTTCCAATCCACCACCTTGTGCCCATCAGAGGCATAGGCCTCAGACTCGTCCGAAGGCAAGTCTGATGTTCCGGCAGGTGAAACAGAAAACCTGGACATGTGGAAGGTATCAGAGGCAGCAAGATCGCCAGGTTTAAGAAGGGACACATGGGAGACAATGGGAGCAGAAAAATTGCCAGGAGCAAAAGTAGTAGTGGAACGCCGCAGTGTGTCGGCGGGCGTCCTCACTCTCTGTTTAAGGAATCTATTCCGAGCACAAGAGTCACATGCCCAAATATATTTTTTAGTGTCCTGAGCCCTGTGCAGCCACCAATAAGACCCTTCCAGGAGTTTTTTGGTCTGTATGTAGCCACAGTGACCACCTGCCCTGGACGCGTGTGCCCATGCGAGAACCTTCGGCCGAAGGCGAGGGGGGACAAAGGTCTTGCCCGGCGGCACATAGTTTGGCCATTGCAGGGCCCTGTTATCCTGGGGAACAGAGTGCTGACAGTGGTAACCGCGAGTGGGACTTAGTGCCGGACGTGCCACGAGGCTGGCGCAAGACACCTCCATGGGCTCTGGGGGTGAACACTCTGGCTCGGGAAATTCTGGAGGTTCAAAAAGGTTGGGAGCAGAAGTAGCCTTCCGTCTGGTCTGAGCACACTCCAGCCCGCGCTCCGAAAAACTGAAATCAATGCGGGTGGCAATGGCAGTCAGCTCCTCCAGACTTACCGGAACCTCTCTGGTAGACAGAGCATCCTTAACATGCTCCGCTAAACCTCTCCAAAACACAGGGATGAGGGCTTTATCAGACCACTCCAGCTCAGAAGCCAGTGTCCAAAAACGAACGGCATACTGGCTAACCGAGAGAGATCTCTGAGTTAATGCAAGTAGCTGAAGAGAGGTATCGTGCGTGACCCATGGTCCCAGGAAGACCTGCTTGATAAATGTTAAGAACTGAGCAGCGGTCCGAACCTCTGGGTCACCACGCTCCCATAGTGGCGTGGTCCACTCCAACGCCCTGCCCGACAGTAGGGAAACAATAAACCCCACTTTAGCCTGTTCCGTAGGGAATCGCGCAGCCAGTAACTCCAGCTGGATAGAGAACTGGCTCACAAAACCCCTTCAGGAGGCACAATCACCAGAAAATTTAACGAGAGACGGGAAACTGTTGGCGCAGGGGAGGATGTGGACATACGTGAAACTGCCTCTGCGATTGCCTGTACAGCAGCCTCAGTAGACTTCACAGCTGAGATAGCACTCTCAAGAGTAGTCAACCGGCCCTCTAGCTGCCGAATGTACTGTAAGAGTTGCTGCTGGTCTGCCATTACTAGCCAGACCCTGGCGCTAGTATAATGTTAGGAACGGCGGAACGCACTAAATAAAAATAAATAAAGTGCATTCGCCACTCGGGGTCCACCATGCAGTAGGTGTTACACCGCTGCTAGGTAATGGCAGACGCACAATATGGCGGTATATCGCGCACGGGTTCAATGTCACCCAAGTGCGGTAAGCAATCTGTTTGCTCACAGAGATATCAGCAGAGGTAAACACAAAAGGCTGAGTGTTATGAATGGGTCACCGAGGAGGAAAACAAGACCAAGCCAAGTCACAGAAAACTAGAGAGGTTGGTAACTACGCGGATTGCAGACCCCTGATCCTAACCACACAACTAACAGCAGCCGTGGAGCGTACCTACGATGATTCTAGACCCCTCGTCACAGCCAGAGGACTAAATAAGCCTAAAGCAAGAAAAGGGGAAATCTAAAACTGCCCCAGAGCAGACCCCAAAGGAATAGACAGCCCCCACACATGTATTGACGGTGAGACAAGATGAAAACACGAACACAGGTAGGAAAATAGGCTGAGCAAACGATGGGGCCCACACTAACTAAAAAGGACAGGAAAGGAAAGATACTGTCTGCAATCACGCCAAAAAACCCTGCAAAAATGTCCAACACTTCTGATAGCAAAAAATACCCTGAAATCACTAGACTTCTCCCACTATATCAGCACTCTGGGATATTCTGAGAACAGAGCAAAAAGAGGCCTATGTAATAAGGGACAAAAAGCTAACTGGCACATAGAGTGACATAAGAGTGGAAATTCAGCACAGCCCCAGCTGGGGCTGGCTGACCACACAAAAAACTGAATAGATCAAACCAAATCAAATGTGAACATTAGCAAAGACAACTTAGCTTGAGAAGGCAGGACCTGAGCTGGAAACTAAGACCTCAGGAGGCAGGAAAAAATCACCAGCATGGGAATAGGGAGTCGGCTGTCTTAAATCTAGTCTGAGACTCCAAATGTCCAATTCTCTTCCTCATTATCAGGTGGCAGGTCTCTGTTAATTAGATCAGCTTCACTACCTCCTTCCACCACCAGAGGGAGCCCGGAAAGAGAACTCACAACTCCTCTGTCAGCACATCCAACTCCCTCTCCAGAAACCAAAGGCAGACCAGAAAATGAGTTCACAACAGCTGAGCCTGTTAGTGTCACAGGACTCAGGTAAATGCACACATGGTATCAGGTCACAGGAGCAGGACCCAAGACAGAGGAGCTGCATCCATCTAGACCTACCGTGCGTGCGGCGTCACTACTGCGGACTCGAAAGAGGGCTGCAACTGCAGCGCGGTGTAGAACACTGCCGCTAGACGACAAAGCATGGAAGCAGGCGCAATGTCGGACACTAGCACTGTGGACAGGGCCGGTTTTAGGCAAACTTTAAAATGGGGCCCCAAATGCTAACATATTGCACATCACACAGAAGCATTTCGATTGTATTTACATGCGTTGAGTTCAGGCGGTTAAATGATCGACAAAATTAAAGAAGTCGTTCAATACTTGTTTCCCGGCCTCATTCCACCGTCTGAGAAAGAATGAAGGGGACAGAAAGATCACTAATGGATCACTAAGGTTGTGTGCATACGTTGCAGTCTTTGCTGCGGAAACGCAGCGGATTTGGTCCTGCGGATCCGCATCAGTTTCCATCCGGTTTACAGTAGCATGTAATCCTATGGAAAACCAAATCCGCCATGCACATGCTGCGGAAAATTCCACGCAGATTTGCTGCTGTTTATTTTCCGCAGCATGTTACTTCTTTTCTGCAGAACCGCAGCTGCAGTGTACGTTCCGGGACATACAAATCAATCTCTCTCTCATCCGCACTGCCAACCCTCACTAGAACCTGCATCAAATCCGCAGGAAAAATGAATGTGTTTTACCCTGCGGTTTCTGCCAAGAGATATGGATTCTCTGCAGAAAAAGCCGCAGACTAATCCGCAACGTGTGCACACACCCAACAGATCACCATACAGTATCATGTCATCAGCAGCACATCTACAGTTTACACCCCATAGTCCTCCATATAATATAATATGCCCCATAGTCCTCCATATCCACTGTGTTCCAAATTATTATGCAAAAAATATTTCCTCATATTTTCTCTAAATTACCTATATGAATTGCAGTCATTGCTATTTTCCAGTTATCTAATATTCTAGTATAATTGCAATGTTTTTTAACAAACTGCCTAGGAAAACAGTATATTTTTAAAAATAAGAAACACTCAAAATGCATGTTCCAAATTATTATGCACAGCAGAGTTTTCAAACTTTTTATTATTTTGAACAAAAAAATGGTCAATTGTGAAATTATAAGCATTATCAGTAGAGTTGAGCGACTTTTGGTTTTTTAGGGTCGAGTTTCGTTTCGTGAAACCCGACTTTTCCAAAAGTCGGGTCGAGCAAGATCGGCCGATTATAGGGAAAAGTCGGGTCGTCCCGAAACACGAAACCCAATGTAAGTCAATGGGGAATAAAAGTCGGCAGTGAGAGGAGGACAGGAAACACACCTACAGTGGCCATTTGAATGCCAAAAGCATCAATTCTTACTTAAGCTTGTCAACCTTAATTAACTTCATAATACAAGTTACGCACTGAAAAATGGGGGTTATTTGGCTAAAGTTGTGGGGGGGTAGAGCTGGCTCCAGGTTTTCATGTGCCCTGGGCGAAAGAGCGCCCCTTTAACACATACCACAACTCATCATGCTCCGATACGGCAGAGAAATAGCGGTATAGTACAATGAAAAATACTTCACTTTTTACATCTCATGACAAGGCCCATCTATTTCTCCATACAGAATCATTGGTCCCATATAATGTTTGAAACAGTATATGATGAGCTCCACATAATGCTACAGTATATGTAGGTCCCCATGGATGAAGCTCCACTGTCTTATGGGCCCAAATAATGCTCCAAACATAATGGGCCCCATTTCTAATGCTCTAGTGTATAATGGGCCCTGTAAATGCTGCTCCAGTGTCTGATGTCCACCTTTGGAATGTTCCAGTGTATGGTGGGCCCCATCTATCATTCTCCAGAGTATAGTGCTCCCCAAAAATTGCTGTCCCAACATTGAAAACAATCAAATAAGTCTCCTCGCTAGGGAATCCCTGTACTAGTCTGGACTCCTCGTCGTCCCCATCTTCCATCTCACTGCACAGTATTTCAACCTTGCAAGTGCTGTGATCCTGAGCAAGCGGGGGGGGCCCACTCGTTGGCGACGGCACTGGCACAGGGCCCCTGATAGTACGGTGGTGTGTCTGATGGCGGGAGGGCCGAACTTGCACTTTCATCTGCAGCTTCCTCTTTGTCACCGTGTAAGATGGAACTGTATATGGGAAGGGTAACCTGAGTTTCATCAGGGTCAGATTCAGGCCGTGTAGCGTGCGAGGGGAATGTAGTGGTCTGGGTCAATGTACCAGCAGATTCATCGAGCAGTGGCTGGGCATCAGTGCACTTGTGTCGCCCCCAGGAGTACGGTCGCCACAGTGGCATTACCTTCCTCCTAGGGAGTGTGATGTCATGCTTGGGAGCAACGAAGGATCTCTCTAGCAGGTTAACTGATTGGGCGGCGTTATTCCCACGAGTCATGACCCTCCAAACAGCGTTCATGAAGGCAAAGTGTTTGTTTTACGTGGGCAGTATGGTTGCAAAGCTGAACCTTAAAGGAATGTCCAGAAGGGCACCACCAGGAGTGGAGCCTACGGTTAAATTCGACTCCACCTGGGAAACCTCAACCATGCCAGCTACAGAACAGATGCACACATTGCAAGCTTAATTCCGTTAACGAACGAGACTCCGTCATGCCCCAAGGTCCGAGTCCGGCTTACTAGAGGGACACGTGAGGCTCTGGCACATGAGATTGGCCAATAACTGGTGTGTCATGCCCTTACATGTCCGTGGCTGCATGTGCGCTACACTGAAAAGGCCAGCGTTTGTCGCTTACAGGTGCAGATAACCCGCTGAACAACGTTAGTGATGGGGATCACTGATTACAAATATTACCCGCGAACAATGATTTCCCAGTAAGTGCAAGTCAACCACAGTTCCGGAATTAGGCCTAACCGTCATTCCTGAAAAAATGAAAAGCTTACGTGTGCAAACCACAGGTGATGTAGCTTGCTTAACAGCTCGCCAGCCGTTCTCACGCACAGTATGGATTACACGTGATTGCACAAAGGTGAGAAAGGGTACCGTATCCCCGAATAACATGTATGGATAGCGTACACATTCAAAATATATGTCAATACATCAGGAGGCAGGATCAGACGGGGTTAGGCCCAGTATGGCTTGCACGTGATTGCACAAAGGTGAGAAAGGGTACCGTATCCCCGGATAACATGTATGGATAGCGTACACATTCAAAATATATGTCTATACATCAGGAGGCAGGCTCAGACGGTGTTAGGCCCAGTATGGATTGCACGTGATTGCACAAAGGTGAGAAAGGGTACTGTATCCCCGGATAACATGTATGGATAGCGTACACATTCAAAATATATGTCTATACATCAGGAGGCAGGCTCAGACGGTGTTAGGCACAGTATGGATTTGACGGGCCAGACTACACAGCGGAGGAGCAGGGAGAGGTAAAGATTGCAAATGCTGGGGCCCTGCCCAAGCAAGGGGGGCCCACTCGTGGGCGTCGGTACTGGCACTGGGCCCCTCATAGTACGGCGGTGTGTCTGACGGCAGGTGTGCACCACCACCGTCAGAGACATTTGATTGCACTATGAGGGACCCTGTGCCAGTGCCCGCGCCCAAGAGTCGGCCTGCCCACCTGTCCAGGGCAACGGCACTCGCACGGTGTCATGCGCTAGGTGGTGACCCCGGCCATGGGGGGGGGAGGCAGCACAGTTAGGGAGTTTTAGAAAGTGGCATATGTTGATGTTGGACATTCAGTTGATGCAAAAGGCGAAATAGGTGAAGTCCCAGGAAGAGGTGGACCAAAGCAAGCCATTTTTCTGTCACCCTATGTGTCATCAGGGGAAGGTGGGACAAAATCCTTGGAAACCCATGCATGGTTCATTTTAATGAAGGTTAGATCATCCACATTTTGGGTTGACAGACGGGTCCTTTTTTCTGTCAGGATTGATCCAGCTGTACTGAAGACTCTTTCCGATAGCACACTTGCAGCTGGGCAAGCGAGCTCCTGTAAGGCATATTGTGCCAATTCAGGCCAGGTGTCCAGTTTAGTGGCCTAATAGTCAAAGGGGAATGACCTGTGTGGGAGAACATCGATATGGGAGGAAAAGTAGTTTGTAACCATAGTTCACAACTGCTGTCTCCTGTCACTTTCCATCGATGCAGTATTACCAGTTGTGTGAGCGGTACTTGAAAAATCAGTCCACAACATTGTCATGAAACCCCTGTCTCCAACGCCACTTCTGCTGTGTGCACCATGAACACCTCTGCCAAGCTGCCCCCGGCCCGTACAGCTCGTGTGAGAACCATCACCGCTGCTGTGTGCTGGGAATGCCTCAAGCAACCGATTTACCAGAGTTGCTTGTTTATTAGCCAATATTAGGTCAAGGTTCTCCTGTGGCATGATGTTTTGTAATTTGCCTTTATAGCGTGGATCCAGGATGCTGGCCAACCAGTAGTCGTCATCGTTCATCATTTTGGCAATGCGGGGGTCCCTTTTTAGGATCTGCAAGGCATAATCTGACATGTGGGCCAATGTTCCCGGTGTCAATGATGCACTGCGAGTGCTGGTTGGAGGAGCACTTTCTGGCAAATCCACATCCCTCCAGTCACGCACAAACCCTGTACCAGACCTTGCCACGCCAACATTTTCACTCCTCTTCTTCCTCCACCTCGTCCAGGAGAGGTCCCTGAGCAGACAATGGCTGAATGTCATCAAGGATTCCCTCCTCCTCTTCCTCCTCATCAACATTGGCTGCAGACGCCTGCTCCTTAAGGTGCTTCAAAGTTTGCATGAGCAGACGCATAAGTGGGATGCTCATGCTTAGGATGGCGTCGTCTGCGCTTACCAGCCGTGTGCATTCCTCAAAACACTGAAGGACTTTACAGAGGTCTTTCAGCTTCGACCACTGCACACCTGTCAACGCCATGTCTGCTCTCAAAGTGCCTGGCCGTGTATCCTCCCACAAATGCATTATGGCCTGCCTCTGCTCACACAGCCGCTCCACCATGTGCAGGGTGGAGTTCCACCTTGTTGCAATGTCGATAATGAGGCGGTGGTTGGGAAGGTGGAGCAATCGCTGCAGCTTCTGCATACGAACGGAGTGTACAGGCGACCGGCAGATGTGCGCGCACAGTCTTCGCACCTTCTGGAGCAGGGCTGTTAACTCCGGATAATTTTTGAGGAAGCACTGCACCACCAGGTTCAAGGTGTGAGCCAAGCAAGGTATGTGGCTGAGTTTTGAAAGAGCTATGGCTACCACAAAATTACGGCCGTTATCACTAACTACCTTGCCTGCCTCAAGATGTACACTGCCCAGCCATGACTCAGTTTGTCGCTTCAAGTACTCGGCCAGCACCTCGGCGGTGTGTCATCGCCCAAACACATCATCTGCAACACAGCCTGCTGACGCTTTCCACTAGCTGCTCGATAAGGGGACACCTCGTGTGCAACAGTGGCAGCTGCAGATGGAGTGCTCGCACGACTGCGCTCTGTGGATGAGCTTTCGCTTCTGGAGGAGGAGGAGGAGGTCGAACGCCTACAGCCAACTGTTTCCTATACCGTGGGCTAGGCAGCACTGTCCCACCACCGCTGTCCCCTGTGGACCCTGCATCCACCACATTAACCCAGTGCGCAGTGATGGACACATCACCTCAGTTGTGAGGTGCACCTTTCCACTCACTGACTGCTTGAGTGCATGGACAATGTGGTCTTTCACAGTCCCCACAGAGGACTCCGAAACGCGCATCGGGGACTGGATCTACCTCACTGCCACCACTGCTTCCAGGTATAGGAATATTGCTATCTGCTTCTAATTGTGATGCCTTACTGGGCATCGGTTATGTATGCTATGTGCACTTTATGGGCAGGGAATTCCTTTATTTAAAAGGGCAGTAGCCTTTGGCTACATGGTGATGTCTCTGTACACTCCTTGCCATATTAATGGTTGCCATTTTCCCTGACCGATTATTGGTAATCTGCGTACATTCTACACATTTTTATTTCCTGGTGCTATGCTCGCAGTTTGGCTGGTCCTTTTGACCATGTTGTCGTCATATTTTCTGTCTCTCCCCAAACATGCACTGTATGTCCTTATAATTTTTTTTAAACATTATCTAATAAATTTGTATTTTATGGAATTTTGACTGCTTTTTCCTTTTGGGTAGTTTCTATTAAATGTGCAGTGTTCCTTTTTTGGTTAGTCTTAATATGTGGATCATGATATACAATATATATTATTGATCATTTTTCTATGGCCGTTTAACCATTGCTTATCCGGCCTCCACATTATTATGTCTTCTACCTATTTACTCTTCCTACTTTGGCAGACATTTTGCGGCCTAGCACGCTGTGATCTTTTGACCCTCTGGACAAGCTGTCCAGCAACTCTTTTGATTTTTGGAACCTGTCTTTGGAGTGCTCCGGGCCTGCCAGATAACAGCTGTTGCGATGTCGATGTCTGCTGTGGATGCTCCTCATCTGAGCTATTGGAAGCAGCACCCTCTTCCCCCAATGGATGCCAATCTGGGTCAACAACTGGGTCATCCATCACCTCCTCTTCAATGTCATGTGCACCTTCCTCTGTGTCACTGTGTATGGTGGTATAGTGTGCGGGAAGGGGCACCTGAGTCTCATCAGGGTCAGAATCTGGCTCTGTACACTGCGAGGACAATGTAGTGCTCTGAGTGAATGTACCAGCAGAATCATCTATCAGCGGCTGTGCATCAGTGCACTCCATGTCAGATTCATCTTGGCCTGGGTAATTCACCATTTCACTTGATAATCCAGGCATGGTATGTGAAAACAGCTCCATGGAGTTATCAGTAGTATGGCCTGCTTCATCCTTCAATCTTGGTTGGGGTGAAGGACACAAGGAAAGGTGTGGTTCATGAACATGAGCCTCCAATGACGACTCAGTGCTTTTACTTTTTACAACTTCAGAAGAGGAGGCGACAGAGCTGGAGGCTGAGTCAGCAATGTAAGACAAAACTTTTTCCTGATGCTCTGGCTTTAAAAGCGGTTTGCCAACTCCTAGAAAACTAAGCCTTCGAAGCCTTATGGAGCCAGACGATGACGCAGGCTCAACACCTCCTGCATTCGGTCCTATTTTGCTCTTGCCACTACCATCAGATCCACCACCAACACCATCATTACCAGCTGCCAACCCCCGCCCAATTCCACGGCCTCTTCCACCAGCCTTCCTCATTTTTTGTAGAAATGTAGACAAAATCCAACAAACTATATAGTAATGTAAAACAAGGTACAAGGTGTCTATAGGACAGGGGAGATTTTGAATTTCTGCACACACTTGTGGACACTGGACACTTATGGATTGTGTGAGGCCCACTGAATATCACAGCGCTATGTCACAGGCTCGATGGCACAGGTGTGAAAAAAGTGACTACAGGATAAGGGAGATTTTGAATTTCTGCACACACTAGTGGACACTGGACACTTTTGGATTGTGTGAGGCCCACTGAATATCACAGCGCTATGTCACAGGCTCGATGGCACAGGTGTGAAAAAAGTGACTACAGGATAAGGGAGATTTTGAATTTCTGCACACACTAGAGGACACTGGACACTTTTGGATTGTGTGAGGCCCACTGAATATCAGAGCGCTATGTCACAGGCTCGATGGCATAGGTGTGAAAAAAGTGACTACAGGATAAGGGAGATTTTGAATTTCTGCACACACTAGTGGACACTGGACACTTTTGGATTGTGTGAGGCCCACTGAATATCAGAGCGCTATGTCACAGGCTCGATGGCACAGGTGTGAAAAAAGTGACTACAGGATCACAGAGAATTTGAATTTCTGCACACACTTGTGGACACTTGACACTTATGGATTGTGTGAGGCCCACTGAATATCACAGCGCTATGTCACAGGCTCGATGGCACAGGTGTGAAAAAAGTGACTACAGGATAAGGGAGATTTTGAATTTCTGCACACACTAGTGGACACTGGACACTTTTGGATTGTGTGAGGCCCACTGAATATCAGAGCGCTATGTCACAGGCAGAAATTGGCTAGTGTATCACAAACTACAAGGTGTATGTAGAATTGGGCAGAATAGGAATCTCCCTAGAGTGTAGGTCTGTAAGAACGGAACAAGTCCTCCACTTATCCTTCCACAGTGACACACAGATAGCTTCACTGTGGCCGTGATAACAGCCGTTACACGGTACTGAGAGGAGCGTGCACGTAAACGGCTGTCCGGTGTAAGTAAAATTGTCAAGCTCCGTGTTTTTTAAGTATACGGACTGACACACGCTGTCTCTCTATAGTTTTGAATGTGATCAAACAGCAAATATATTTAACTGTTTGAAAGCTAGACAAAACTAGTAGGTGCAGGTCTGTAAGAACGGAACATGTCCTTGACTTATTCTCACAGAGTGACACACAGATAGCTTCACTGTGGCTGTGATACCAGCCGTTACACGGTACTGTGTGAGGAGCGTACACCGCTGTATGGTGTGAAAAAATGCACGCTCAGTACCTCAGCAGGACAAAAAAAAAAATTGGGATTGCTTTTAAAAAAGCAGTTTGCAGAGCAGTGGGTAAACAGCAATGCAGCTGTCAGGAAGCCTTAGAAGGCAGCCTAACAACCAACACCGCTGATCCACCGCAATATAGCCTCCCCTTGCACTGCACACACAGTGACTGGTGTGTTGTACAGGCAAAATCGCTAGCAGCAGAAGCAGTTTTTTTTTCTTCTTCCCTGCCTAACGCTCTCCCTACAGAATCAGCAGCAGCAACCTCTCCCTATGCTAAGATCGGCAGAAGTAAGATGGCGGTCGGCGTGCACGCCCTTTTATAACCCCTGTGACGCCCACCAAAGCAAGCCAATCACTTGCATGCCCTTCTGAAAGATGGTGGTGACCCCTGCCTATGTCATCACGTTGCTCACAGTGTCCGTGGATCCTGATTGGCTGAAAAAGAGTGCAAAACAAACTTTTGAAACGCAACTTTGGCGCGTAAGTCGCCGACCTCGTGGCCGACCTCATCCTATTGTCGGGTTTCATTTCATGAAACCCGACTTTGCCAAAAGTCGTCGACTTTTGAAATTTTTCGACCCGTTTCGCTCAACTCTAATTATCAGCTTATTACAAAATGAAATCAAACAGTTTTCAAGTCAAAACTTTATTCTAGGTGATGTTACATTTGCACATAGGACCCCTTGTTCGAAAGAAGCTTCTGAACTCTCTTGTCCATTGAATTTGTCAGTTTTTGGATGGTTTGTACTTCAATTGTTTTGCATGTGGACAGAATACCCTCTCAGAGCTGTTGCTTAGATGTGAACTGCCTCCCGCCATCATAGACACTCCTTTTGATGATGCTCCCAAGATTCTCAATGGGGTTGAGGTCAGGGGAAGATGGTGGCCACACCATAAGTTTGTCCTCTTTTATGCCCATAGCAGCCAGAGATGCAGATGTATTATTTGCAGCATGAGACGGTGCATTATCATGCATGAAAATGATATTGCTGCGGAAAGCACGGTTCTTCCTCTTGAACCATGGCAGGAAGTGCTGTTTTAGAAACTCCACATAGATTAAGGAGTTCATCTTTTCCCTTTCAGGGATCCTAAAGGGGCCGACAATCTCTCTCCCCATGATTCCAGCCCAAAATATTACTCCACCTCCTCCTTGTTGGCGCCTTAGCTGTGTTTTCATGGGGTGTCCATCAACCAGCCATCCTCCACTCCATCCATCTGGACCATCGAGCGTTGCACGGCACTCATCATTGAACAAAACAGTTTGGAAGTCAGTTTTCATGTATCGATTGGCCCACTGGAGCCGTTTCTGCTTGTGTGCATGGCATAATACAGCCCAGCATGGTATATAGCCCCCCCAGAATGGTCTGATACAGCCCAGCATGGTCTAATACAGCCCAGCATGGTGTATAGCCCCCCAGAATGGTATACAGCCCACCATGGCATATAGCCCCCCCAGAATGGTATAATACAGTCCAGCATGGTATAATACATCCCAGTATGGTATATAGCCCCCCAGAATGGAATATGTACAGCCCAGCATGGTATAATATAGCCCAGTATGGTATATAGCACCCCAGAATGGAATAATACAGCCCAGTATGGTATATAGCCCCCCCAGTATGGTATAAAACAGCCCAGCATGGTATATAGCCCCCCCAGAATGGTGTAATACAGGCCAGCATGGTATAATACAGCCCAGCATGGTATATAGGCCCCCCAGATAGGTATAATACAGCCCAGCATGGTATATAGCCCCCAAGAATGGTGTAATACAGCCCAGCATGGTATAATACAGCCTAGCATTGTATAATACAGCCCAGCATGGTATATAGCCCCCCAGAATGGTATAATACAGCCCAGCATGGTATAATACAGCCCCGCATAGTATATAGCCCTCCCAGAATGGTATAATACAGCCCAGCACGGTATAATACAGCCCAGCATGGTATATTGCCCCCCCAGAATGGTGTAATACAGCCCAGCATGGTATATAGCCCCCCAGCATGGAATGATACAGCCCAGCATGGTATATGGCCCCCCAGAATGGTTTGATACAGCCCAGCAGGGTATATAGCCCCCCAGAATGGTATAATAAGGCCCAGCATGGTATATACAGTTGAGGCCAAAAGTATTGACACCCCTGCAATTCTGTCAGATAATACTCAGTTTCTTCCTGAAAATGATTGCAAACACAAATTCTTTGGTATTATTATCTTCATTTAATTTGTCTTAAATGAAAAAACACAAAAAGAATTGTCCTAAAGCCAAATTGGATATAATTCCACACCAAACATAAAAAAGAGGGTGGACAAAAGTATTGGCACTGTTCGAAAAATCATGTGATGCTTCTCTAATTTGTGTAATTAACAGCACCTGTAATTACCTGTGGCACCTAACAGGTGTTGGCAATAACTAAATCACACTTGCAGCCAGTTGACATAGATTAAAGTTGACTCAACCTCTGTCCTGTGTCCTTGTGTGTACCACATTGAGCATGGAGAAAAGAAAGAAGACCAAAGAACTGTCTGAGGACTTGAGAAACCAAATTGTGAGGAAGCATGAGCAATCTCAAGGCTACAAGTCCATCTCCAAAGACCTGAATGTCCCTGTGTCTACCGTGCACAGTGTCATCAAGAAGTTTAAAGCCCATGGCACTGTGGCTAACCTCCCTAGATGTGGACGGAAAAGAAAAATTGACAAGAGATTTCAACGCAAGATTGTGTGGATGTTGGATAGAGAACCTCAACTAACATCCAAACAAGTTCAAGCTGCCCTGCAGTCCGAGGTTACAACAGTGTCAACCCGTACTATCCGTCGGCCTCTGAATGAAAAGGGACTCTATGGTAGGAGACCCAGGAAGACCCCACTTCTTACCCCGAGACATAAAAAAGCCAGGCTGGAGTTTGCCAAAACTTACCTGAAAAAGCCTAAAACGTTTTGGAAGAATGTTCTCTGGTCAGATGAGACAAAAGAAGAGTTTTTTGGGCAAAGGCATCAACATAGAGTTTACAGGAGAAAAAAAGAGGCATTCAAAGAAAAGAACACGGTCCCTACAGTCAAACATGGTGGAGGTTTCCTGATGTTTTGGGGTTGCTTTGCTGCCTCTGGCACTGGACTGCTTGACCGTGTGCATGGCATTATGAAGTCTGAAGACTACAAACAAATTTTGCAGCATAATTTAGGGCCCAGTGTGAGAAAGCTGGGTCTCCCTCAGAGGTCATGGGTCTTCCAGCAGGACAATGGCCCAAAACACACTTCAAAAAGCACTAGAAAATGGTTTGAGAGAAAGCACTGGAGACTTCTAAGGTGGCCAGCAATGAGTCCAGACCTGAATCCCATAGAACACCTGTGGAGAGATCTAAAAATGGCAGTTTGGAGAAGGCATCCTTCAAATATCAGGGACCTGGAGCAGTTTGCCAAAGAAGAATGGTCTAAAATTCCAGCAGAGCATTGTAAGAAACTCATTGATGGTTACCGGAAGCGGTTGGTCGCAGTTATTTTGGTTAAAGGTTGTGCAAAACAGCAAAAGAGCAAAAAGGTTTACCCGTACAGGCCTCCAGACAAATGCAGTGGACCCATATAATTAACTGCACTCGACTGCACTCTGAATAAAAAGTGCAAAAAAAAATTTAAAAAAATGTGGAGTATTAGCTGATATTTTGGACAAAACGTGGAGATCTTTGACGCACGTTATGGGCTCACGTATGTTGGCCAAAATATCAGCTAATACTCCACATTTTTTTAAATGTGTTTTTTGCACTTTTTTATTCAGGGTGCAGTCGGGCCCATTTGGTCTTGTAAACTGCTGCGTCTGTTCACATGGCGTGCATTTTGATAGTGCTGGGCCAGCCCGCCTGAGCTAATAGAAGGGTGTCACTACTAGGCTGGCCTGGATGCTGTGCATGGCCATAGTGTGAACAGCGCCGCATACAAGTGTTTTGTTGTGCATTAACATACCAAGCAACCACCCCATCCATGTATTGGTAGGCTGCGAGCGGTTGTTTTATCGGTATTCTTGCACCTGTGAGTCATCTTAATTATATGGGTCCACTGCATCCTGATAGTGCATTTGTCTGGAGGCCTGTACGGGTAAACCTTTTTGCCCTTTGCTGTTTTATATTATTGGTGGATTTTCAAGTCCTCTTTCTGTGCTGTATCAGAACTAAAGTTTGTGCAACCAAGTATTAGGCTGAGGGTGCCAATACTTTTGTCTGGCCCATTTTTGGAGTTTTGTGTGAAATGATCAATGTTTTGCTTTTTGCTTCATTCTCTTTTGTGTTTTTTAATTTAAGACAAATTAAATGAAGATAATAATACCAAAGAATTTGTGATTGCAATCATTTTCAGGAAGAAACTGAGTATTATCTGACAGAATTGCAGGGGTGTAAATACTTTTGGCCACAACTGTAGCCCCCCAGCATGGGGGCTACAACTGTAGCCCAGCATGGTATATAGCCCCCCAGAATGGTGTAATACAGCCCAGCATGGTATATAGCCCCCCAGCATGGTATGATACAGCCGAGCATGGAATAATACAGCCCAGCATGGTATAATACAGCCCAGCATGGTATATAGCCCCCCAGAATGGTGTAATACAGCCCAGCATGGTATATAGCCCCCCAGCATGGTATGATACAGCCCAGCATGATATATAGCCCCCCCCAGAATGGTGTAATGCAGCCCAGCATGGTATATAGCCCACCCAGCATGGTATGATACAGCTGAGCATGGTATAATACAGCCCAGCATGGTATATAGCCCCCCCAGCATGGTATGATACAGCCGAGCATGGAATAATACAGCCCAGCATGGTATATAGCCCCCCCAGAATGGTGTAATGCAGCCCAGCATGGTATATAGCCCACCCAGCATGGAATAATACAGCCCAGCATGGTATAATACAGCCCAGCATGGTATATAGCCCCACCAGCATGGTATGATACAACCCAGCATGGTATATAGCCCCCCAGCATGGTATGATACAGCCCAGCATGATATATAGCCCCCCCAGAATGGTGTAATGCAGCCCAGCATGGTATATAGCCCACCCAGCATGGTATGATACAGCCGAGCATGGCATAATATAGCCCAGCATGGTATAATACAGCCCCGCATGGTATATAGCCCCCCCAGCATGGTATGATACAGCCGAGCATGGAATAATACAGCCCAGCATGGTATAATACAGCCCAGCATGGCATATAGCCACCCAGCATGGTATGATACAGTCCAGCATGGTATATAGTCCCCCCAGAGTGGCCCCACAGTCCAGTACTCACACTGATTTAAAAAAAAAGAAAAAAACACTCCTCACCTTCTCCTCATGCCAGTGCTGCTGGCTGCTCCTGTCTCCTCCTGCTCTGTCTGGCACACAGTGAGAATGCGATGACATCATCGCGCCCCCGCTGTGTCAGAGACACAGCGGAGAATGCGAGAGGGAGCATCAGCTGATGCTCTCTCCTCCATCACTGCCTCCTTCAGTGTGTGGCGGGAGTCGGCGCTGGGGGCAGGCGGACCCCCCTGCCTCACAGGGGCCTCATAGCGGCTGTGTGATGTGCCGCTGGCTGGGGGCCCCTGGAGGAGCGGGGGCCCTAGGCAGCTGCCTGGTCTGCCTGCCCATAATGCCGGCCCTGACTGTGGATGATGCTGTAGTGGCTTGAGGCTTGCCACGCGCTGGCGCTGACTCTAATCTAAGTCCTTGTACACATTCGTAATATCAAAGGAAGGGGATCTTAATGAGTCATTCTCAGGTCCATACATCCATCATCATTCACACAGTAGCAACTAGAGACTATACTAGCGCATGGCCGAACGGTCATGCGCGCTTTTTATAGCCGGGACCTTCCGGAATCTTCCAGATCAATGAGATCTGGAGCAGGACCTGGGCACATGACTCCCGATCTCCAATGGGAGATCGTCTCTTGAGCATGCCCAGTAGGAGAACATAGGGACTTAGTCTCTGGGGCGATCTGCTGCAAAGCAAACTCCTATGCGGTAGATAGACAGCAGGAGACCGCAGAATATGAGGCTCTGGATTCCTGCAGAGCAGATGCATAAACCTGACGCCTAACATGCCTGTTGTGTTCCTTGGTCTTCATGATGCTCTCTGAGCTTCAAACAGAACCCTGAGACTATCACAGAGCAGGTGCATTTATACGGAGACTTGATTACACACAGGCGGATTATATTTATCATCATTAGTCATTTAGGACAACATTGGATCATTCAGAGATCCACAATGACCTTCTGGAGTGAGTTTGCTGCACTGGAAGTAAAGGGGCCGAATAATATTGTATGCCCCACTTTTCAATATTTAAATCTCCAAAAAAATTTAAAATAACCAATAAATTTAATTCAACTTCACAGTTGTGTTCCACTTGTTGTTGATTCTTCATCAAAAATTTACATTTGGTATCTTTATGTTTGAAGCATGATATGTGGGAAAAGGTTGAAAAGTTCCAGGGGCCCGAATACTTTCGCAAGGCACTGTATCTGTGTGATTTAAAGGCATGAAAATTCTAATTTGGAATATTGCAAAATTTTGAAAATTTCGCCAAAGAATGCAAGTTGTATCAAATAAATTTTACCACTATCATAAAGTTCAATATGTAATGAGAAAAGAGTGTCAGAATCACAATCCAAGGAATTGCTCTGCTCGCCAGAGTATTTCACTGCTCGATATGTTCAGAGCTCGCTGAGTATTTCCAGGATTGCTCAGCGGGAGCTCAGGTCCCCACCCTGCATGTTTGGTGCTCTTTATTTGGCCAATAAACATGCAGGAATTGTCTGCCACACACTGTAATGCTGCAGTCATGTTGGCTGTGGCATTGCAGTGATTGGCTGGCCGCACAGTGTCATCAGGTCTATATCAGACCTGGCTGCCACAGTCTGCTCCGGAATCAGGCAGTGTAGGGAGAGTTGCCATGTGTATTCAGACTGGCTAGCAGCCGCAAATCATTGAAAGCAAAGAGAACAAATAGGAGTATGGAGTCCATAATCATATTAAAAGGATATAAATTTATTAATCATGTCATAAATAGCAATACAAATAGACAAGGATCAGGTAATGATGGCTATAGGGGTCCACTTTTATAGATGCATAAAGTGCTTCAGTGCCACAAAGTACAAGCATATAACATAGGTTAACGTATACAAAGCCAGATAACAGCAACAATCAAATGCAAGTGCCTACATAAATGATGGGATATATAAAATCACCCACAGGTACTGCTTACCCATAATATGCAGAGACCGAACTCAAGCCCACCGACACGCGTTTAGCTGCACTTTCTCAAGGTGCAGTAGTGTGTACCGTGCAGGGTCAAATCTAGATAACCCATACTCCAGCTGTCTACAACCATGGCGCATGTACCCGGAAATGCCCACCGGAACTTGCATCACTTCCGGCATGGTGTAAAGACTATGCGTGCCAGCGACTGTCACGCTGACATCACTGACACACAAATCATGCAGCTACGGCGACAGAAGCTAAATCTCCGAGCACATCCAAATACTCGGAAATCACCCAAGCATGCTCAGGAAATCTCGAGTAATGAGTATAATCACTCATCTCTAATTGCAATCAGTATATCATAAGATAATCCTTTAATCGTCCCACCATGGGGAAATTCAGAGCAATACAGCAGCAAGGCAGGAACAAGTACAGATACAGATGCATAAAGGCATTACATTGACAGTAGGTACATATACGGAAAAAAAAAATATAGCACTGAGTAGTTACAATTGCTCATTTTGCCTTTCTACCGAGCTAATTCTTCTGTTTTTCATTAGGTCTATGACAACACATGATTAGACTAGATGAATCCTTCTAAGCTCTATGCAGAAACAGGAGGAAGCCAGCGGAAACGCGCATTGGGGCTGCGTGTTCCGGAACCCTTAGTGAGGGACGATGGGTAAGATTGGTTATTTATCATGATATCTATTGCTGATGTATGGGTTGTTATCAGGGATCAGTTGGGAGACCCTTAATATGATATGGCTAATTATTCATTTCTATGGCTTACATTGAGGAACTTGCACTTTAGGCCGTGTATTATTATATATATATGAAATTTGTCATGGTCACGTGTGTCAGGACGCAGATGATACCGCAAGGCGGACCCATAACACACGTGACCCTGGATACACCGCCTCCAGTGGGGCGCATTTAAATAATAAAACGTGCAGGTGGATACGCCGCCTCCACCTGGCGAATTTAGGTATTACACGTTATACATACAATAATCAAATAATAAAGGGGGAACCTGGGAAACTTTAACAATGGTGGGCCCTGCGATAGGGAATGGGGACATGGAGACCTCCTAAGCTCCCCTGAGCCAGTGTCCCTGCACTCCTTACATTCCCTAAACAGGCTCCGCACCTGTCGCTGCACGCGTACCTTAACGCCCTTGCTCACCCTGACCCTAAACCCTCACTAGGGAATGGGTCGGTGCGGAGACTAATCCCACCACTGCACTAACAACACACATGAGGAAAGAGACAATACAGGGGAAACACCACTTAGCTTTGCTCTGCTGCGTGCGCTCCTAGCAACAGAGCCCTCCACCTGAGTGCATCTTCTCCTCCACCTGGATCCATCACCATAACAGGATCCTTCACCTTAGTGCAGCCTTGGAGCAGAGTCCAACACCAGTTGCAGCTGCTTAGTACCAGAGTCCCAAGGAAGTGTTCAGCTTCTGCCACGAAGTCAAGCATGCTTGAGTCCAGCTCAGTGGCCAAGTCCCACATGGTGAGTGCCACTCTCCATAGTAGCCACTCCACCAGCCCATGCAGACACTTCCCGCTGACACCATCACTGCGACTCCACCACGCCATGCCAGCCCTTCGTCCAGACACCATAGCTGACACTCTTCCCCCTGGCTAAGCTGCGCAGGACTCCTCACCAGCTCCATCCTTCCTCCAGGCTCTCCAACTCAAAGTGAACAATCTCACAATATCACAGGCCGTGAGTGAACACCCTAAGCACACCTTTATAGGGTGTCACACCTGATCCATAATTAAGTGAACATTAACCTAAACCTAAGGTGCGATACCATTCCCCACCACCGGGCAACTTAGAATGAACGACACCACGTGATAATTCTAATGGCCACCGGGGGCAATCACGACAAACTTTGGAACCAAAGGAAAAAAAGTTCACTTAATGCATTTAATACCGCCAGATCCAACACTGGATCATGACAGTACCTCCTCCTTAATGAGGGGCCTCTGGACCCTCAAGACCACCCCTCATTGGGGAAACACCTACAGCGGGGACGCCCAGACCCTGAGTTCACCCCACCATTACCTGACACTTCAGGTTTATGACAAACGCACCGCTGGTATAGGCAATAAAGTTCATTTTGGAGGCACCACTCATCTCCAGAACGCCGACATGGGGAACGAGTTAATGTATGTGTATGTTTGTTTGTTATGAGCTGATCAGGCTCCACAGCACACTTCCACAAGATGTTTTTTGGTGGCACACATACACGCTCGTTCACACACAGGTCCGGACCTGAACGTTTATTACACACATTCGTTTGTCAAAAAATTGGTGAACTCATTCAGGACCTGATCACAGAGGCGTCCCCCTGTGTCACCACACTCACACCCCGCTATTCACCAAGGGATCACCACCCTCCAACCCTCTTCACCATGAGGTCTGCGCCTCCCAGGGTTGGTTTAATGGCGAGGGTTGAGATTTTTCCCTACTCCCCCACAGCACACCTGCTGCTCACACCAGGAGAAGAGGGAACGCATATGGAGGAAATGTACACTCACTGGCCGCCTCCACACGGCCAGGAGGGGCGGCTTCTACGGTGGTATTTGAAGATTTGGCGTAAGCCCCGCGGACTCTACACCAGTCTGCTCATCACTGGAACGCACCCCTTCACCTCGGGGAACACCAAGCAGCTCCGTGGGGCACCATTCCTCCCACCTGCCTGGGTACGCCCACGTGCATGAGCAAGTCCCGCTCCCCAGCAGCGACTCTAGGGGCTTTTGCCAGACCCGCAATTAGCCAAAGCCGCCATTTTAATTTCCTGGTTACCTGAGCAGAGGCCCCAGACGGTGATAACTGCTGCTGCAGCGGCTCTAAACACCTTGCCGCTCCCCACTCACATCAGTGAGGCCCGGCAGCAATTACTCAGTGGTCTCCACATGGCCAAAGCTCACCAGAAAAAAAACTGTAAGGCCTGTGATAATGTCATGGTCACATGTGTCAGGACGCAGATGATACCGCAAGGCGGACCCATAACACACGTGACCCTGGATACACCGCCTCCAGTGGGGCGCATTTAAATAATAAAACGTGCAGGTGGATATGCCGCCTTCACCTGGCGAATTTAGGTATTACACGTTATACATACAATAATCAAATAATAAAGGGGGAACCTGGGAAACTTTAACAATGGTGGGCCCTGCGATAGGGAATGGGGACATGGAGACCTCCTAAGCTCCCCTGAGCCAGTGTCCCTGCACTCCTTACATTCCCTAAACAGGCTCCGCACCTGTCGCCGCACGCGTACCTTAACGCCCTTGCACACCCTGACCCTAAACCCTCACTAGGGAATGGGTCGGTGCGGAGACTAATCCCACCACTGCACTAACAACACACATGAGGAAAGAGACGATACAGGGGAAACACCACTTAGCTTTGCTCTGCTGCGTGCGCTCCTAGCAACAGAGCCCTCCACCTGAGTGCATCTTCTCCTCCACCTGGATCCATCACCATAACAGGATCCTTCACCTTAGTGCAGCCTTGGAGCAGAGTCCAATACCAGTTGCAGCTGCTTAGTACCAGAGTCCCAAGGAAGTGTTCAGCTTCTGCCACGAAGTCAAGCATGCTTGAGTCCAGCTCAGCGGCCAAGTCCCACATGGTGAGTGCCACTCTCCATAGTAGCCACTCCACCAGCCCATGCAGACACTTCCCGCTGACACCATCACTGCGACTCCACCACGCCATTCCAGCCCTTTGTCCAGACACCATAGCTGACACTCTTCCCCCCTGGCTAAGCTGCGCAGGACTCCTCCCCAGCTCCATCCTTCCTCCAGGCTCTCCAACTCAAAGTGAACAATCTCACAATATCACAGGCCGTGAGTGAACACCCTGAGCACACCTTTATAGGGTGTCACACCTGATCCATAATTAAGTGAACATTAACCTAAACCTAAGGTGCGATACCATTCCCCACCACCGGGCAACTTAGAATGAACGACACCACATGATAATTCTAATGGCCACCGGGGGCAATCACGACACACTTTGGAACCAAAGGAAAAAAGTTCACTTAATGCATTTAATACCGCCAGATCCAACACTGGATCATGACAGTATTAATGTTATTCTAAACCACCTTCCCACCTCTTGATGTTTTTCTAAGGCCCAGTTTACATATCTGCTTGTTTGTTCCTTCCCTGTATTTGAACCTTCTTTTTTGTGTGTATGTATATTTATAGGAATTCTGTATAACAAACTGATTGCTTGAATAAAATTTGGATTTTGTATTACTGGATTTACACTCATTGTTTTTGTATATCATGTCTGAGCGAGTGTACCATTTGGGAGTGTTCTGTCCTCACTAATGAACTGGGATTCATGTAGCTTATACAGGCAGCTAAACCTCTATACCGGGGTCCAATAAGGGAGACTGTAGTAGAATCTGTGTTTTATTGAACATAGGGTATATTGGCGTGGTGAAACTACCAGATGTTGACACAAGGGGAGTAGAGGAATGAGATGTTCACAGGAAGCAGGCTTGAAAGAAAATGGAAGACAGGAGAGAAGAATAGGGCTGGAATAGACCATAATGCTTTGTAGACTTACCCAGAATACATTGTGAATTGGAGGGAAAGAGAATTCAGGAAGTACAACGTATAATAACATGCAGTTATGACTTTGGTCAGTAAATGGAGCCAAAGATACAGAAAACAGTAAACTATATAGAAATCTGAACATTCTATACATACAGCAAATCATTTTATGTAATCGAAATAGACAGTGAAAGGTTGTGAATTATGTCAGAGACAGAACACTCCCCATCTGGCATCAAACGGATGTCACTGTTCTTATTCTCTGAAGACAACAATAAGACCAGCTTAGTTACTGGTCTGGAGAATGTCTTAAGTTAATCTCCTTTGGCCATCCTAAGTTCGACTTTGCGGACGTTGCCATCTTTACTCGGGAATATCACAGTCACTAGTCCAAGTGGCCACTGGTTTCGATGGATGGGCCTGACAGTCTTTCACAAGGACGAGGTCACCAATCATCAGATTAGGCCTGGTAGATTGCCACTTCCTTCGTGGCTGCAGGGTAGACTAGTATTGCTTGTGCCACCTGTCCCAGACTGTATTGGCAAGACTCTGTACCTGTCTCCATTGGCACTTGTAGATGTCCTTAGCGTTGAATCCTCCTGGAGGGGCACTGGATAGTCCTGTTTTCTGGGTGAAGAGAGTAGCTGGAGAGTGGATTTCAGCACCTGAGTCCTCTCTCATTAGTTCAAAGGTGTGTGGTCAACGTTCCACAGTGTACTATAGTTTTGGTCCTGAGAGCCATGTTGTGCTCCTTAGTCAACTTGTGTCAACTGCTCTAGTTGCATGATCTGCAGGGTTTTGGTCCATGGGAATGTAATGGCACTGTTTTGGATGAACTGATCTCCTAATTCGTAGCACTGTTGTTGACATAAACGTAGAATCGCCTGGTTTCATTGCAGATGTATCCCAGGACTACTTTGCTGTCTGAGTAGAACTTGGTTTGTGTCAGGTCGATATCCATCTCTGATGCGATGATCTCAGCTAACTCGACGGCTAAGACTGCAGTACAAAGTTCTAACCTTGGTATGGTGTGCTCTGGTTGTGGAGCAAGTTTGGCCTGAACCCAATGTGGCTCTGACATTTGGAGTCTACAGTTTTGAGATAGGCAACAGCGGCAATTGCTTTGACAGAAGCATCTGCAAATACATACAGTCTTTGACTCTGTATTTCTGTAGACGGCACAGGGGTGTATAGCCTTGGCACATTCAGGTTGGAGAGGGCTGCTAAAGAGTTCTTCCATACTTTCCACTGGATTCTCTTATCTGGTGGCAGAGGTGCATTCCAGTCAGAAGTCTCCTTAGTTAAGTCTCTTAGTATGGCTTTGCCTTGTATAGTAACAGGAGCTGCAAACTTAAGGGATCGTACAGGCTGTTGATAGTAGACAGGACACCACTGCGTGTGAAGGTTTTTCTTCCTGGCTGACCTGAAAGGTAAAGGTGTCTGACTGTAGATTCCAGAGAAGCCTAGGCTGCGTTGCATTGGTGTGGGGTCTGACACCAGGTCCAGGTCTCTGAGACCATTACACAAGTCTTGTGAAGGGAATACTTTCATGAGTTCTTGGCTGTTTGAGGCTATTTTTGAAGCCTGAGGTTAGAGCAAGTAGCATCTCTTGGGCTCTCCTGAGAAGACTGATGGCAGTCTCATTTGAAGGCATGGCTTTCAGACAGTCATCAACATAAAAGTATTTTTCTATGAATTGTCTGACATCTGATCCGTATTCTGTTTCTCCTTCTAGAGCTGACCTTTTGAGTCTGTAGACAACTGCAGGAGAAGGGCTATTGCCAAAGTTGTGCACTCTCATGCGGTACTCTGTGACCTCTTTAGTAGGATCATTGTCTCTGTACCAGAAGATTCTCAGGAAGTTCCTGTCTCTCTCTCTCAGAAGGAAACAATGGAACATTTGCTGGATGTCAGCCATAAAGGCAATGGAATCCTTCCGGAAGCGCATAAGTACTCCCAGTAATTTGTTATTGAGGTCTGGTCCTGTCAGTAGAACATCATTCAGGGAGACATCATCAAACTTAGCAGTGGAGTCAAACACCACTCTAATCTGGGCCGGTTTCTTAGGGTGGTATACTCCAAACATGGGTAGGAACCAGCATTCTTCAGAGTCTTTGAGAGTGGGAGCTAGTTCTGCATGGCAGTTCTCAAATATCTTTGACATGAAGGAGAAAAAGTGATCTTTCACCTCTGGTTTCCTTTGCAGATTATGTTTAAGGAAGGAGAAACATTTTAATGCCTGATTTCTGTTGTTTGGCAGATGTGGTCTGTGGGTTCTGAAGGGAAGTGGTGCGACCCAGCTGTTGGTCTCATCTTTTACGAGTCCCTTGTCCATTACCTCTAAGAACAACTTATCCTCTACCGACATTGCTACTTGGCTGTCTTGCTTAGTTCTCTGGAAGACTGTGAACCCCAACTCATCCTCATAGTTTCCTGACACCATACTGCTGTCATGAGTAAAATCTATTAAATGTTTGGGTAGTTGGATGCTGTGTGGTAGTTCCTTGACATGGACCTCGTTGTTGCAAGGTTGAAACAGAGATGGGCATCCTTTATCCAGTGTATTTGTTAGCATGCTTGTCACAGAAGATGGGGCGTGCATGCGTCCCAAGCATACGTTTCCTATTATGACCCATCCTAGGTCTAGCTTTTGGGCATAGGGAGCATTGTGGAGTCCATTGATGTGACTTCTCACTTTATGAACCTGTAGGATATCTCTTCCCAACAGCAGTATTATCTGTTCCTGATGGTCGAGTTCTGGTATAAGGTGTTAGGCGTCAGGTTTCTGCATCAGCTCTGCAGGAATCCAGAGCCTTACATTCTGCGGTCTCCTGCTGTCTATCTACTGCAGAGGAGATTGCTTTGCAGCAGATCGCTCCAGAGACTAAGTTCCTCTGTTCTCCTACTGGGCATGCTCACGAGACGATCTCCCATTGGAGATCGGGAGTCATGTGCCCAGGTCCTGCTCCAGATCTCATTGGTCCAGCTCGGAGATCTGGAAGCTTCAGGAAGGTCCCGGCTATAAAAAGTGGGCATGACCATTCGGCCATGCGCTAGTATAGTCTCTAGTTGCTACTGTGTGAATAATGATGGATGTATGAACCTGCGAATGACTCATTAAGATCCCCTTCCTCTGATATTACGAATGTGTACAGGGACTTAGATTAGAGTCAGCGCCAGCGTGTGGCAAGCCTCAAGCCACTACAGCATCATCCACAGTGCTAGCGTCCGACATTGAGCCTGCTTCATTACTTTGTTGACTAGCGGCAGTGTTCTACGCCGCGCTGCAGTTGCAGCCCTCTTTGGCGTCCGCAGTAGTGACGCCGCATGCACGGTAGGTCTAGATGGACGCAGCTCCTCTGTCTTGGGCCCTGCTCCTGTGACTAGGTACCGTGTGTGCATTTACCTGAGATCTGTGACACTAACAGGCTCAGCCTTTTTTGCTTACCTCTGCTAACATCTCTGTGAGCAAACAGAGATTGCTTACCGCACTTGGGTGACGTTCAACCCGCGTGCGCATTTCCGCCATATTGATCGTCTGCCATTATCTAGCAGCGGTGTAACACCTACTGCACAGTGGACCCCGAGCGGCGAATGCACTTTATTATTTATTTTTATTTGGTGCATTCCGCCATTCCTAACATAAGGTGTGCTATGCGTTTTAAGTGATCGTGATGGATTGCCAAATCTGATGTAGGTATTTCAGATCTATTGTCTGGGATCTGGTTACACTCAATGATTGTAGGTAGTGGCAGGCAGAATTGTCCATTTAAGGACTCAATTTGGTAGTCAGTGACTTTCCTGCCCGCTGTTATCACAGTACCTGCACATGTCTTTAAGGCTACTTTCACACATCAGGTTTTCGGAGTCAGGCGCGATCCGGCGTAGTGCCGGAACGCCGGATCCGGCAAATGTTTTGTAAAACCTGATGTGCCGGATCCGGTTTTCTGCCGGATCCGTGTTGTTCTTGACAGACAAAACCGGATCCGTCTCATCCGGTTCATCCGTTTTTCTATCCGTTTTTCGACGGATTACGCCGGATCCGGTTTTTAAAATTGACCCTTGTGGCCTTCCGAACGGGATTGGCTACTGGAAAACTATATATAGCGTCTTCCTACAGCCCTTCTTTGACAGGTTGTAGAGGAGAAAGTGCAGGTTGGAGAGAAGAGCAAGTTACTGGCGAAGATGGATGTTGTGATTGGAAATATTTTGAAGAATTTGGCGGATTTTATAGCGGAGGCGAATCGTTTGAGGGTGATTGTTCTGGAGAAGGAGAGAGTGAGACAGCAGCGCATCAGGCATCGTAGACGACGTTTGTGGATCCACCCCATCACAGCCAAGAGAATGACGCGTGGGGTCTATTCTACACTCTGCATGGACCTTCGACGAAACCCGGATAAATTTTTTGGATATGTTCGGATGAAAATGGAGAATTTTGATTACTTGGTGGAGCGCATTGCACACCTCATAAGAAAAGCGGACACCTATTGCCGCTTCTCTGTTTCACCCGCAGAGCGTCTGATGGTGACTTTAAGGTAAGCCACATTTATTGGATGTGCTCGCATCAGAGCACACTTTCACTGCAATCTTGTTGGTGGTAGTTTGTATCTCCAAGTGTTATAGCTGAGTTTTGGTATGTAATGCTGTGATTTAAAACTAATTGACTGTTTTTTAATTCCCCACAGATTTCTTGCAACTGGAGAATCCCTTTCGTCACTGCATTTCCAGTACAGACTCGGGATTTCCACCATATCTGGAATAGTGAAGTACACATGCCGTGCACTGTGGGACTCCTTAGCTGAAGAGTTTTCACCAGAGCCCACAACAGAGAGGTGGATTGAAATTGCTGACAAGTTTCAACAGATATGTCAGTTTCCCAACTGCTTGGGCGCTGTGGATGGGAAACATATCTGCATTGTAAAGCCAGCCGGATCGGGATCGGAATATTTCAATTACAAGAAATATTTTTCAATTGTCCTCATGGCCATCGCTGACGCGGAATACAAATTTATTGCTGTTGATATTGGGGCCTATGGCCGCTCCAATGACTCTCAAGTTTTCAAACAGTCTGCCATGGGGCGTAAACTGTATGGAAACACCTTCCAGTTCCCTAGACCGCTGCCGCAAACATCTGGTCCACCTATGCCATTTGTCTGTGTAGGGGATGAAGCCTTCCAGCTGTCAGAACACCTTTTGAAACCGTACTCTAGCAGAGGATTGACAAGACCAAAACGCATTTTTAATTACCGCCTCACAAGAGCAACAAGAATGGTTGAATGTACCTTTGGTATTCTGACAGCCAAATGGCGGGTCCTATTGACTGCGATCAATCTCAAGACAGAAACTGTTGACGAGGTGATCAAAGCTTGAGTGGTACTCGACAATTTTGTTATCTGCAAGGAACCCATTTCCATTGAGGGCACCTCTGAAGAAACCACCTTGCAAGATTACCATGACATTACCACTAGAAGTTCTGTGACGGTTTCAGTAATGAGGGACAATTTTGCACTATACTTTATGTCACCTCAAGGCAGAGTACACTGGCAGGATGACAGAGTGTGAAAGATTTGTGCCCTAACCAAACTTGCGTACCTTCTGTACCAACAGTATATACCTTTGCCAACCAAAGTTGGCTATCTTGTCATGGTCTCTATTTTTAGCTTTAGGCCACAGGTGTGTACCTGGTTGTGTTTTATGCAAAGTATTTCACCTTTAAACAAAAGTTGTGTACATTGTTAGGAAATCACCAACAATAAACACAACTTTTTAGGTGAAATACTTTGCTTCAAACACAACCAGGAACACAACTGTGGGAAAAAGCTAAAATTTACCCACAGTTATATACCTGGTTTTGAATACCTTTTTACCTTTTAAATACCCTGTATTTAACCTTTTTTTAAACATATTTCGCCGCAGAAAGAAATGACAGACAACCAGTGTAAACAATAATTTAACTTTTATTTAAAATATTTTTTTTTTGTAAACTGTTTTTAAAGTTAAAAAAACTTTTTTAATAAAGGTTTGAAACCAACAGGGCATTTTTATTACAAAACACATCATAAATCTGTGTAGTGTGGGGTGGAAATACTGCTGGAGGGGCTGCGGGACACTTCGACAATGGGAGTGTGGAGAGAGGACTGGGATCGTGGTGGGTAAGGAACAGTTAGAGGTGATGGTGTGGAAAAAGCTACAGAATGGGTGGACATGTGGGAGGCAGAAGAGGTGGTGGGCGGTGGAGTGGAGGGTTGGGCAGGGACTGTAGGAGCAGATGATGTTGATGGAAAGTTGTACGGGGAAGGAGTTTGGTATGGGGCAGGTTGCTGGAAGTGGGGAGATGTCTGGTACTGGGGAGGTTGCTGGTACTGGGGAGGTTGCTGGTACTGGGCAGGTTGCTGGTATGTAATAGGAGGGGGAGGATGGAAAGTGGCTGGAGGGGGTGCAGATGTAATAGGAGGGGGAGGATGGAAAGTGGCTGGAGGGGGTGCAGGTGGAGGAACTACAGTGGTGGGAGGTGGAGGTTGGGAGGTAACCTGCTGTAGAGCACCGTGGCACGAATGCATTACATGCATCTGCTGGGTAGGAGATAGTGTTGCCATGCGCTCCACAACAGACCTGAAAAAGGTGTGGTTTGGCGAAGATCTTGCTTCTGAATGCATGGTTTGCAGAAGTGTCTTCACCTCCAGAATGCTGGAGTTGATCTGCTGAAAGACTGCGGAGATTTGCTCTGACAAGACTTTTAGACAGTTCTGGAAAGATGCATTCAGATGCAAGAACTCTGGCGCATAACTCTTTTCCTGACCCCTCTGCCGCTGCCACCCAGTACCCGCAGGTGTACTAGAGGTGGCAGGGGCAGAAGGGTGGGGTAAAGGGAAAGCGATCTCCTCACCAGCAGCTTCATGTAATGTAGGCGGCCACGATGCTCCTGTGCTGGTGGATGGGACAGATGGGTCGAATGTGTGGGAAGGCTGGGAAGGTGCAGATGTACCGGGGCGGTCGAAGTGTCCCTCGGTGCCGGTCTCCTCAGGGATCACCTCAGAAGGGTCCAATCGTGCAGGCTCCCGAGTGCTGCTCACCGTGCTGTGGAATAAAGAGAAAAAAAACAATTAAACAGTGACATGGTATGGCCCTGGCTGAAAAAAAAAAGTTACATCTAAACATTTTTTGTCACATGTGGTGTGTAATATTTACCTTCTGGTGAGCATTGTCTCCCGGAGGAACGACAGGGCTCGTGCGTACTTGTACTTGCTCCTGCGTCCTCCAGATCCACTCGGGGCCCACATCTCTTTATTGAACTCCTTCTTGAAACGATCCCTCACAGACCGCCACCGCTTCACAATTCTCTCCCCTGAAATGAGAAAGGACAAAGTGGTTAGTATACAACATCAGTGTTTCCCAAACTCCAGTCCTCATGGTCCCCAGGGGTCATGTTTTCAGGATTTCCAAAGTAAATAGAAATCCTGAACACATGATCAGTGGGGACCACGAGGACTGGAGTTCGGGAAACACTGGTTTAAATCAAGCAACCGGTACTGTATATACTTACGCTCTTTAATCTGGGCCCGAGCTTCGAGGTCCTCCCAGCGGTCCACAAGGAGCGAACAGATTTCCTCCCAGAGTCGTCGGGTAACGATAAGGTCAGCGTGGCGGCGGTCAGCCATATTCCAGAGCGGCTCCCTTTCTCTGACGAGATCGATGAGGTGGTCCACATCAATCCCTCCATCCTCACCGTCAGAGTCGGGAGCACGCTGTGAATGCTGTTAAAGAAAAAGACAAAAATAACATAATTAGCCTCCACAAAAGAAATGAAATAAAAAGTGCAAAAAAAACAAAGCAAAAATATTTATACTTACACGCTGGTGACCGCCGCGTTGCTGTCGCCGACGACCCCGGGAGGCACTGCGAGGACCTCTTGGCCGAGCACCAGATTGGGAAGACTAGAGAAGAAAACAAAAAATGTTATGTCTTTGGATGTAGGCATTTGTTTGCTGTGTGTGGTCTGCAGAACATTGTTTTCTATGTGTTGTGTGTAGTGTGATGTTGTGTTTCTGCGTTTGATGCAAAAAACTTACCAATTGTGAGCCCACTCTAAGTGTCTGTCCACCCCTTCCTTCTTCTTCTGGGAGCTCCTCTTCATCTTGTGATTCCTGTTTTGAAATAAAAGGCAATGAATAGACATATATTACAGAGATGATGGATTTTGGAAATAAAAACTTACCGTCAAACGCTGACGATGCGAGGGAGGGCTCCCAGAAGAAGATGTGCTGTCTTCCTCATGGCCAGACTCCATGGCTGTGGGTGGTGTTCCTGCTGCTGCCGCCATTGCTGCTGCTGCTGCATCTATTGGGCGGCTGTTGAATAAAGAGAAACAAAGGGCCAATGAATATCTTGATATTCCATAGCCCTAGTTTGGAGGAATGGGGGATTTGATAATTACCGTCTCTCATCTGCTGCTGGACTCCCCTCCCATTGTTCAGCATGCTGCTCCATTTGGGGTGGTGCTGATGGTGCTGCTGCAGATGTCTGCTGCCTTCTCCTGCTCCTGGTTCTTGGCTTGGGTGTCATGTTGGGTGTGGCTGAGGGTCCCACTGTCTTGCTTTTATATATGTCTTGTGGGCAGAGCTACTGAGCATGCTCAGACCAAAAAAAACGGATCCGGCCACCGGATCCGGCTGTCGCCGGATCAGGCGCATTGCGGCGCTCATAGGCTTTCATTGTATGAAAAAGCCGGACACGCCGGATCCGGCGTGTCCGGCTTTTTCGCCGGAGACAAAAAATGTTACAGTAGCCGTTTTTTCCAGACGCCGGATCGCGTCACATTGCCGGATCCGGCGAAAATCGGATGAAACGCATGGCCATCCGGCTCGATCCGGCTCTAATGCAAGTCAACGGGGGGGAAACCGGATCCGGCATTGCATTTCGCCGGATCCGGTTTTTGTCAAAAGCGCCGGATCGCGCCTGACGGCGAAAACCTGATGTGTGAAAGAGGCCTAATGAGTAAGGAGTGCTTTAATGAGTAAGGAGTGCATTCTCTTTCTGGAAGCTTCTTTGATCTGGCATAGATTTTCCTCTGAAGGCTCTGCATTTTCGGAGATTATGAAGCTTCTGATGGAGCTGCTTGTCAGGTTCTTGTACTTTTGTCTCTGATTGAGAGTGGCCAGCAGACCAGTAATTGGAACTTGGAGAAGAAACATAAGTCTTGTGCACTGCCACAGATGTTCTGCGTGGGTTTGCAGCTGGTAGTGGTGCAGCACATGACATTGCAAAGTCAAAGCTGGGATCATTTCTGACTGTAGCTTGTTCGTGTATAAAGTCTACAAAAATGGAAAAGGGAGGGAATGAAACACTGTGTTTGTATTTGTGGTTCTCCTGTAGATTGTAGGGCAACTTTTGGACTATAGGGTTAACACCTTTGGCTGTGTCAAGGTATGCAAGTCCTAGTAGGTCATCTTCACATTTGACAACTAGAACCTCCTTTAGCAGGTAACGTAGCTCTCTAAGTTTTGGGAGACCTTTGCTAGTTATTTTAGAAAAGTCATCGATTCTTATCACCTCTGTTGAGCCTTAACACTCATCCAGCCTCTTCCAGATCTCTTTGAGGCCGATTTGAGGGTGGTTTATGTTAATGTCTCTGATCCTTACTGTGTGTTTGACTGACTCTTCTCCTAGGTATTTGACTAAGAGATCTATCTCTTCCCTGTGTTAAGGCACAGAAATAGAACACAGTATGACAAACGTGCATGAATACTCTGCTGTAAAATATATGTAACTGTAAGTAGCAAGTGCTAGTGAAAGATGTTAACAAAACCAGGGTATTTTGTTGATACGTTTTTCTGCAAAAAAATGTACTCTAAGCCACTCCGCCGCGTCAAGGCATACCCTTCTCGGAGCAGTCCTATCTAATATATTTAAAAATCTGAACATGTGAATATACCTTCATGAGCAGGGTTCAGAAAGGCGCTGCCCGGTATGGGCTCGCTGGGCGAAATGGCTTTTTATGCATGTCCCTGTGTTGTAGCCCCAAGTCTCTATTGACATTTTGGAAGGAAGCTTTCCAAGCTCTGTAACCTTCAGCATGGTCAGTGAATTTCATGAGTCCCTTGGTAACCAGATCATGTCATGTGATGAGCTTTGCAAGTTCTGTTGTGAACCAGTTGCCAGCAGAGTATACTGGTGATGGGTCACCCTGATAGTGATGTGAGGTGCATTCATACCTGTTAGTATCCTCAGGGTGGCGCCAGCCGGTGTCATATTGCTTCAGTCTGACGTGTGGTGTGTCAGCAAGGTGATTCACATTGGTTACCTGGCGAGGGGCAAAAAAGACATTAGCAGAGTTGTTTTGCTCCACGTTTTCCTGGAGCTAAGCCTCATGATGACTCTCATTCGTTTCACTGGATGTGTCATGCTCTTGGTTATAGTTTGGATCAAGAAGTTCATTAACATACTGAGATGTGCGTTGTGGTGAATCTTGCAGTGACAACTTCAGACTTGACGTACTGCTATGGCTATGCAGCTCAGGGTTGTGCGCGGCTTCTAGTGCTTCTGCTAGTGCTGCAGCAGCCTCTCTATTTACTGCTAGGCTCTCTAAGGCGGCATCTTCACGTGCCTTCTCTAACTGCATCTTTCTCTTTTGCTCATCTTTTTGTAAGCCTGACCTTCTCTCTTGGTCCTCTAGGCATGCTTTCTCTTACTGCATCCTTTTCTCTTGGTCGTCTTTCTCTATGCGTGACTTTCTCTCTTGGTCATCTAGGCATGCTTTCACTAATTTAAGCTCCATCTCTTCTGCAACAAAGCTTGCTCGCATTTTGGTGGCTTCAGCATTTGCGCGGGCAATGGCGACCGCGCTGCTGATAGATACAGTGTTTGAGGAGACGGATGTAGCAGATTTTATCCTGTGTGATTTGTGGGACATGGTGTCTTGGAGGGATGTTTGGCTGTGCAGAGATTGTTGTAGCTGTATTAGTCTCTGTGTAGCCGGTGGCTTGAATCTCACTAGATGGATTTCTGCATCTTACTAGTTCCTGCAAGCTTGATGAAGGGCTGTCTTTTCCCTGAATTGCATTAGCTGGATGGCGCTGTGTAACTGACCTCTGCAGGAAGGAAGAATCTTCTATCTCTGTGTTTTCACTGGCTGGATAGCTGCTGTTTTACTGCAGTCCTGCAAGATGGAAAGCTCTTCTCTCTGTTTTCTCACTAGCTGGAGAGCCTGTGTTTCACTGTTCTGTCCTCACTAATGAACCGGGATTCATGTAGCTTATACAGGCAGCTAAACTGTATACTGGGGTCCAATAAGGGAGACTGTAGTTGAATCTGTATTTTATTGAAAGTAGGGTATATTGGAGCAGTGAAACTACCACAGATGCTGACACAAGGGGAGTAGAGGAATGAGAAGTTCACCGGAAGCAGGCTTGAGAGAAAATGGAAGACTGGAGAGAAGAATGGGGCTGGAATAGACCATAATGCTTTGCAGACTTACCCAGAATATATTATGAATTGGAGGGAAAGAGAATTCAGGAAGTACAACGTATAATAACATGCAGTTATGACTTTGGTCAGTAGATGGAGCCAAAGATACAGAAAACAATAAACTATATAGAAACCTGAATATTCTATACATACAGCAAATCATTGTATGTTATCAAAATAGACAGTCAAAGGTTGTGAATTATGTCGGAGACAGAACAGGGAGATTCCCCTGGACTTCTATTGCATTAGCCACTCAAATATGCAAAAAATCGAACTGAACACTTTGAAAACAAAATGCATAATGGTTACATTTAAATATTTATTGTGAAGTTTCACCTTTATTCACATTGCCTGTGTAAACTGAAAATGTAATAAACAGAAATTTAAATTTTTTCTTTGCTGGTTAACTTACTTTTCAAATTTTTTTTATTGACTAGCTGCTGTCAAAGTGTAGCTTACTTACTTAAAGTGTAACCATCTTTTAAGATTTTATTTAATAGATCAATAGTATATGAAAAATAAGCAACTTTGTAATAGATCAGAGACATCTGTTCCTTTCTTCTCCTGGATTAATTATGTAATGTAATGAGATAATGATATAATCTACTATATAATCGTCTAATTCTGTCTGTCTGTTTGTAACGGAATTCCCACGTCGCTGATTGGTCGCACCCGGCTGCCGCGACCAATCAGTGACAGGTGTGGTCTGGCTGCGAATCCTGCATTGCTGATTAGTCGCGCCCCACAGGCTGTGACCAATCAGCGACAGGCGCAGTCCAGCCATGAATTGGCGCGGAATTCGAACGACGCATGCCACCCCTACCATCGGGAGATCTGCGGCGCTAGCCGTTGATCGCCCGACGGTTGCCACGGGTCTTGTCCTGCCGCACGGAAGTCAGCGGCGACGCAGCCGGGAGATGACCGGCACTAGCCTGATTGATCGCGGCCGGCCGTGCGCGACCAATTAGTGACAGGTGCAGTCTGCCCGTGAATTGCCGCGGAATTTGAACCACACTTTTCTGATTGGTCGTGCCCGGCGACCAATCAGCGATATTGGCGCGGAATTTAACCCTCACACACAGCACGACGTAGTTCACTCATCTTTACTGAACAAGTTCTGTCTTAAATCTTCATAAATAAACTACATACATATTCTAGAATACCCAGTGCGTTAGAATCAGGCCACCATCTAGTATGATATAATATAATGATAATGTATGTAAAGCTCTGTGGAATAAAAATGACAGAAAAACTGACGGCACATCTAGAACTAGTTTGAATAGGTGCATACGAAAAAACAGCTTACATATCAAATAAGAAAATGGTAGCACACAATTGCATTAAAGCATGGAAATATTAGACATGCTTTAATGCAATTGTGTGCTACCATTTACTAGATTTGTGACTGAGCACTCCACCCTTCATCAAGCTGTGATTTTAATTGCATTCAATCACATTTTGGTTCCTATCTTCCTATAAATACAGGCTTTACCATGTTATTAGCCAGAGGTTAGTTCACACTAGGCAGTTAGAATAGGGACCCGTTCAATGAGATCACCTTGACGTTGGTGAATGGGCTCACATCTTTTGGCCAAGTTTTGTGCTAAGTATCTCATATGTTTTTCTAGATTACAAAAGCCACAAATTACAAAATTAACTAATATATATATATTTCTACTAAATAGCCTTCTACACTGTGTTCCAAATTATTATGCAAAAAATATTTCCTCATTTTCTCTAAATTACCTATATGAATTGCAGTCATTGTTATTTTCCAGTCATCTAATATTGTAGTATAATTGCAATGTTTTTGAAGAAACTGCCTATGAAAACAGTATATTTTTAAAAATAAGGAACACTCAAAATGCATGTTCCAAATTATTATGCACAGCAGAGTTTTCAACCTTTTTATTTTTATTTTGAACAAAAAAATGGTCAATTGTGAAATTATGAGCATTATTAGCTTATTACAAAATGAAATCAAACAGTTTTCAAGTCAAAACTTTCTTCTAGGTGATGTTACATTTGCACATAGGACCCCTTGTTCGAAAGAAGCTTCTGAACTCTCTCGTCCATTGAATTTGTCAGTTTTTGGATGGTTTGTGCTTCAGTTGTTTTGCATGTGGACAGAAAACCCTCCCAGAGCTGTTGCTTAGATGTGAACTGCCTCCCGCCATCATAGACACTCCTTTTGATGATGCTCCAGAGGTTCTCAATGGGGTTGAGGTCAGGGGAAGATGGTGGCCACACCATAAGTTTGTCCTCTTTTATGCCAATAGCAGCCAGAGATGCAGATGTGTTATTTGCAGCATGAGACGGTGCATTATCATGCATGAAAATGATCTTGCTGCGGGAAGCACGGTTCTTCCTCTTGAACAATGGCAGGAAGTGCTGTTTTAGAAACTCCACATAGATTATGGAGTTCATCTTTACCCCTTCAGGGATCCTAAAGGGGCTGACAATCTCTCTCCCCATGATTCCAGCCCAAAACATTACTCCACCTCCTCCTTGTTGGCGCCTTAGCCGTGTTTTCATGGGGTGTCCATCAACCAGCCATCCTCCACTCCATCCATCTGTACCATCGAGCGTTGCACGGCACTCATCGGTGAACAAAACAGTTTGGAAGTCAGTCTTCATGTATCGTTTGGCCCACTGGAGCCATTTCGGCTTGTGTGCAGTGGATAGAGGTGGTCGACAGGATGGCTTACGCACAGCTGCAAACCTCTGAAGGACCCTGCATCTTGTTGTTCGGGGGATGTTGAAGGCACCAGCAGCTTCAAAAACTTGTCTGCTGTTATGACAAGGCATTTTTGCAGACTGCTCTTTTAACCTGACGCAATTGCCTGTTGGAAAGAGTCCTCAATTTTTCCTTATCAGCATGCACATGTGTGTGCTGGGAATCAGCTACATACTTCTTGAATGTGCGATGATCACGATGAAGTGTCTTGGCAATGTTGATTGTAGTCATGCCTTGACCTAAATACTCCACAATTTGTTGCTTCTCAGCAACCAACACATCCTTTTTCTTTACCATTTTGGCAAAAAATGTAGGCTGCATAATAATGTGGAACAGCCTTCTTAAGTAGTCTTGCCTTTATTTAGACACACCTGCCAAACTAATTTGCACAGGTATCTGCAATTGCTTTCAGTGATATAAAGAGCCCTGACACACATCACCATCAATGAGTTTAAATGACAAACAAAAAAATTCTAACCTTTTCACTCCTAAACTCTTTTTGCATAATAATTTGGAACACAGTTTATATGTTAATAGATTTGAAGTGTTCACTTCTTCTGCACTAAACTATATATTGTGTATGTGTATAGGCTTTGAGGCATTTGGGTTTGTTTACTGTTCTGAAGTGCGATCCTACACATAATATATAATATGATTATTATACAAGCGGGCATTTTTTTGATGATGTAAGAGAATTATGTCAGCAGCAACTGCCATCTCCTATCTAAATACTGTAATATAAAACTCTGTCTTTACTGAATACAGATTTTACCTTAGAATTGAGAATTTTGAGAATAAATAGTTCTGGCTGAGAAATAAGCAGATTCCTAGATAAGATATACTACAGAGAAGCTTGTTGTGATGTGTAATGTTGATTTATTAATTAAAATTAAAACAGCGGTTAGACTATGTGCACACGTAGCTGGAAGTGCTGTGGATTTTTCCGCGCGGATTTTGAAAAATCCGCAGGTCAAAAGACCTGCGGATTACCTGTGGATTAGCCTGCGGTTTTGCCCTGCGGTTTCACACCTCACAAACAATGGTGAAGGTGTGAAACTTCAGCGGATTCTGCACAAAGAATTGACTTGCTGCGAATTGTAACCCGCAGCAAATCCGCGTGGAAAAATCCGCAGCATGTGCACAGCGTTTTTGGTTTTACCATTGCAAATAATGGTACTGTACAATGCAGAAGAAACTGTTGCGGACCCGCAGGGCCAGAAACGCTGCGGATCCGCAGCAGAATCCGCAACGTTTGCACATAGCCTTACTCTTTTAAAGTTTACTTACAGATTATTTCCAGAGTGATTTGGTGATTTTCAATCTGACAATCTGGCTTAAAGGGGCTGCCATATCCCAAAAATTGAAGACCAATGAGGTCATAAATAGCAGATTGTTGGAGGTCTGACACAAATACTAATTAGTTGTATTAGCTCTAGCAGTGACTGGGTGTAAACAAATGGAACAGTACTGCAATTTCCAGCTTTATGCAATGAAGCAGTTATTGAGTATTCTCAAAAAGTTCCTACCCGACAGTGCCCTCTGCACACTGCAGCTCTATTCAAAATATTTGCATCCGGACACCATTGAAGCTTGCAACGACTAATCAGTGGGGCAGCTGGATATTCATTGCTTATTCTAAAGGGGGTTTTACACATAGCGATATTGCTAGCGATATCGCTATGTGTGATACTTACCTCCGACCGACTCCCCCGCTGGTTATCGCTGATCACGTGAGAATGTTCGGCTCCATTTCTCGTCATCAGCTTCCTGCTGGGGCTTCCTGCTGGGACGACGAGCGATGCGTGGAGGCGGGCGGGAGGACGTCTTCATCGCTGTGTGTGAAAGGTAAGTATTGTGCGCTGCGTCGCTGCTGCATCGCTGTGAGATCTTTCTGTGTGAAAGCTCACTAGCGATCATTTAGTGATGCACCAGCGATCCTGACCGGGTCGGATCGCTGGTCGGATCGCTAGTGCGTCGCTAAATGTAAAAGGGCCTTAAGGTTAGGTAATCAATATCTGGTGACCACCAGGGAACTGGTTGTCAAACTAGAAGAAGTCATTATCTACTGCAGGGTGTGTGATAGCTGGTTGATCGGCTGGAACCTGTACCAATCAGCAGAGTAATGAGCTTTCAATCCCTGATACAATGAAGTGGCAATGGCAATGCTTGAACTGCACTCCATTCATTCCCTATGGGACTGTACAGTATTCAGATTGTCCCAGCAGCATTGATAGAGTCCTTTCCTGCCATAACATAATGGGGGTAAAATATGCCCATCTGAGATAAAAAAAAATCCCTGATTATTGCAGATCTCTGTGGTAAGACAACCACATGATCATAGAATCATAGAATCATAGAATCATAGAATCGTAGAGTTGGAAGGGACCTCCTGGGCCATCTGGTCCAACCCCCTGCTCAAAGCAGGATTCGCTAAATCATCCCAGTCAGATGTCTGTCCAGCCTCTGTTTGAAAACTTCCATTGAAGGAGAACTCACCACTTCTCGTGGCAGCCTGTTCCACTCATTGATCACTCTAACTGTCAAAAAGTTTTTTCTAATATCTAATCTGTGTCTCCTCCCATTCAGTTTCATCCCATTGCTTCTAGTCTTTCCTTGTGCAAATGAGAATAAAGTTGATCCTTCTACAATGTGACAGCCCTTTAGATATTTGTAGACAGCTATTAAGTCTCCTCTCAGTCTTCTCTTTTGCAAACTAAACATTCCCAAATCCTGCAACCTTTCCTCATAAGACAGGGTTTGCAGACCGGTCACCATTCTGGTCGCTCTTTTCTGAACTTGCTCCAGTTAGTTATCACCTATTCTGTGAATAGGAGACAGCTGGTTTGAACCAGGCAACCACTTTAATTAAAAAATGAAAGTGATCAAATGTAACAATTATTGGTAGCACTGTCGTCATAACACCCTGAAAAAATGCTATTTGTAAAATTGTAAACACTAAAAGTATTGTTTGAATTGCTTTTTTGGCACTTAAAGTTTCTCAAAATTAGTAAATGTCAAACATCTAACATATGCAATATACACTCACTGGCCACTTTATTAGGTACACCTGTCCAACTGTGTGTTAAGACTTAATTTCTAATCAGCCAATCACATGGCGGCAACTCAGTGCATTTAGGCATGTAGACATGGTCAAGACAATCTCCTGCAGTTCAAACCGAGCATCAGTATGGGGAAGAAAGGTGATTTGAGTGCCTTTGAACGTGGCATGATTGTTGGTGCCAGAAGGGCTGGTCTGAGAATTTCAGAAACTGCTGATCTACTGGGATTTTCACGCACAACCATCTCTAGGGTTTACAGAGAATGGTCCGAAAAAGAAAAAAAATCCAGTGAGCGGCAGTTCTGTGGCCGGAAATGCCATGTTGATGCCAGAGGTCAGAGGAGAATGGGCAGACTGGTTCGAGCTGATAGAAAGGCAACAGTGACTCAAATTGCCACCCGTTACAACCAAGGTAGGCAGAAGAGCATCTCTGAATGCACAGTGCGTCGAACTTTGAGGCAGATGGGCTACAGCAGCAGAAGACCACACTGGGTACCACTCCTCTCAGCTAAGAACAGGAAACTGAGGCTACAATTTGCACAAGCTCATCGAAATTGGACAGTAGAAGATTGGAAAAACGTTGCCTGGTCTGATGAGTCTCGATTTCTGCTGCGACATTCGGATGGTAGGGTCAGAATTTGGCGTAAACAACATGAAAGCATGGATCCATCCTGCCTTGTATCAACGGTTCAGGCTGGTGGTGGTGTCATGGTGTGGGGAATTTTTTCTGGGCACTCTTTGGGCCCCTTGGTACCAATTGAGCATCGTTGCAATGCCACAGCCTACCTGAGTATTGTTGCTGACCATGTCCATCCCTTTATGACCACAATGTACCCAACATCTGATGGCTACTTTCAGCAGGATAATGCGCCATGTCATAAAGCTCGAATCATCTCAGATTGGTTTCTTGAACATGACAATGAGTTTACTGTACTCAAATGGCCTCCTCAGTCACCAGATCTCAATCCAATAGAGCATCTTTGGGATGTGGTGGAACGTGAGATTCGCATCAGGGATGTGCAGCCGACAAATCTGCGCCAACTGTGTGATTCCATCATGTCAATATGGTCCAAAATCTCTGAGGAATGCTTCCAGCACCTTGTTGAATCTCTGCCACGAAGAATTGAGGCAGTTCTGAAGGCAAAAGGGGGTCCAACCCCTTACTAGCATGGTGTACCTAATAAAGTGGCCAGTGAGTGTATACCTGAACAATGTAGCAATAAGAAATACCACCTTCCCAAACTCAGTCTCCCTCAAAAGCAAGCGTCTGCGTGCCTTAGGCTACTTTCACATGTCCGTCGGTGGCATTCCGGCGCCATGCGGCAAAAAGATGGAGTGCCGGATCCAGCCGTGAACGGAGGGACCGGAAGTATATGCGGCGCATCTTACGGCGCCTGACACGGCTATGTTGCAAAGGAGTCACCAGGGAAGAAAAGGATCCAGGAGCCGGTGAACGGGGTATGAAAAAGAGAGAGAACGTGGTATGAAAGAGAGAGAGAACAGGGTATGAAAGAGAGAGAGAACGGGGCATGAAAGAGAGAGAGAGAGAACGGGGCATGAAAGAGAGAGAGAGAGAACGGGGCATGAAAGAGAGAGAGAGAGAGAACGGGATATGAAAGAGAGAGAGAGACCGGGGTATGAGAGAGAGAACGGGTTAAAGAGAGAGAGATATCCGGGCATGCGCACAGGGTAAAACCGTGCATGCGGTGGCCGGATCAGGTAGAAGTCTGATCCGGCGGCCGGAATGTGCCATTGAGAAACATTGTCCCGCAGAGCCGGAAGGGCCGCATACGTCCATGTCCGGCTTTTTTTGCCGGACAAAAAAACGCTGCAGCACCCGTCCTGTCCGGCCGCCGGACAGAGGAATTCAGCCGGATCCGGTAAAAACCGGAACAAACGGAAGCACATGCGGCACGATCCGGCGCATGTGCTTCTCAATGACAAAAAAACGCATCCGTTTTTTTACACACATGCCGGATTGTGCCTGACGGCACAAACCGGATGTGTGAAAGAGGCCTTATTTTACCATTTTAAACATAGAGTAATATAAAGTGAATAAGCGAGGACTGTAAATAAAACGCAATAATGTCCAGATTTTTCATGCAACAGCTTAAAAAAAAACAAAAAAACTAGGTATCATATAGTTATAGCTCAGATTAAAGGGATTTTCTTACCCTGGACAAACTTTCAGCAAGCACTGCAGTTTGCCAAATACTATCAATATGTAATACACATAGGCCGGAGTCACGCTACAGCGAGATACGGCCGAGTCTCGCGGGTTAAAACCAAGCTCGGGCGCTGGCACTCCGGAGCAGAGCGTGCAGCTCCATGTATTGCTGTGCGGCTGCACGCTCCGCTCCAGAGTGCTGGCGCCCGAGTTTGGTTTTAACCTGCGAGACTTGGCCGTATCTCGCTGTGTGTGATCCCGGCCATACTGTTAGGATTTGTCTCTGCTGGCTAGTTATAGTGGTTATCTTGACACTGTAAGTATGCAATTTGCCTACTTGTGGTCATGTGCCAACAAGATTCTCACCTTCTCTCAATAGTACACTGACAGAAATGGATGAAAATCTAGTTGGCACTTGGCTGCAATTGTGAAAATTGCATACTATCAGTCACATTACAACTGATTGAACCAGCTAACAAAACTATCGGAGACAAATCCTTAAAGTGTGCATATTACACACTGTTAGTATTCTGCAGCCTCAATAGAAAATTAAAAAAAGTGGATGAGAATCTAGTCGGCGTGTGACCACAACTATAGAAATCACATACTTGTGATCACGTGACAACTGCTCAGACCACCTAGCAGATAATATTACACGGTGTTAGTATTCAGCAAGCAGCATTGATTGCCAAAAGATTACCATAATAAACTAATTATCCATACAATATAACTATCATCATTCTCTATAGCACGCTGCCTATAATATAGTAAAATAACGAATTCCCCATTTATTAATAAACTTGCTATCATGGGAGAATCGTGATTTGGCTTGTTTGTTGCCCTAATTTTATAATCCACCATTGTGATGGACTATCATTTACTTTCTTAAATCCCCTTATTAGGGAAAAAAAATACATATGATATACACTTGTAATATTGTTTCATCTTCACATGAAGAAAATGAGGGGCGTTGTATATTACTTTTTTTTTCTTTTGGTAAAAGGAATTTGCTGTTCTGGAAATATGCCTTTCTTAATAGAACAGCAGGCAGCAGGAGGTGAAGCAACATTATAATTATCCTCCAGGGGTCACAATTGGGTTATAAATTCTGTACAAAGCAAGTGACAACACATTGGATTCGGACAACTTATTCACATTTTTTAGTTATTAAAAGTCTGATAAATAATGGTGAAACATAATCAGACACAGAGTGTAGTGTATCGCGTGCTACTTCCTTTTATAAACATTTATTCACTAGAACAAATATTCCTCCATCTGTACCTTCCATTCCTTTCACTTACTGTTTTATAATGCATAATTAAGAAGGTGGAAACTAATGAAGCAATGCAGAGTAAAGTTCAAGTAATCCCCAGGCACCACTTATTCTATTAGATCTCAGGCATGAATGTCAGACTGGCAGGAGTCAAAGCCCAGAGACAGTGAACTGGCAGCTTCACTGCACTCAAACAACCTGTTGTGGCGTACCTGCAGTGTCTAGCCAGTTCTAAGTGCCTGTCTTAGAAAAGAAAATCAAAGAAAACTGGTCAGCCGGAACCTTTATTGCATCTAAACACTGACCTGTTAGCTCATGGGTTGTTATAGTAGTCCAGTATTGTTGTGACAAGTCATGTATTGTACCATGTTAATGTCCACCAGTTTAATTTCATGCAATTGCATTTTTACACATTTAGTGCAAATAAATATACATACATACCGTATTTTTCGGACTATAAGACGCACCGGACCATAAGACGCACCCTAATTTTCAGAAGGAAAATAGGGAAAAAAATAATAATGTGTCAAATGGGGGTCCGTCTTACAGTCTGAATTCAGCTTACCTGGGAAGGGATCCGGTACAGGTGGAGGAGTGGTCACAGGGGTCATTCTGTGGTCCAGGCTCGTGCGGTGGCGGCTCTGTGCTGGGGCAGGTTGGTTGTGCTGGGGCAGCTGGGCTGTACTGGGGCAGCTGGGCTGGGCTGGGCTGTGCTGGGGCTGGGGTAGCTGTGCTGTGCTGGGGCAAGTGGGCTGTGCTGTGGCAGCTGTGCTGGGGCTGGGGCAGCTGTGCTGGGGGACTGGGGCAGCTGTGCTGGGGCAGCTGTGCTGGGGCAGCTGGGCTGTGCTGGGGCAGCTGTGCTGGGGCTTGGGCAGCTGGGCTGTGCTGGGGCAGCTGTGCTGTGCTGGGGCAGCTGTGCTGTGCTGGGGCAGCTGTGCTGGGGCAGCTGGGATGTGCTGGGGCAGCTGTGCTGGGGCTGGGGCAGCTGGGCTGGGGCAGGTGGGCTCTGTGGGGTGAGGGAGCCTGGACGCCGGAAAGATGGCCGCCGGTCCGGGGACGGCGCATGCGCAGGTTCAGATCTCGTCCCGAGATCTCGGGGGACGAGATTCAAATCTCGGCAACGAGATCTCGTCCCCTGAGATCTCGGGACGAGATCTGAACCTGCGCATGTGCCATTCCCGGACCGGCGGCCATCTTTCCGGCGTCCATGCTCCCGGAGGCCACCGCAAAATGGCAGCGGCCAGCAAGGGATGTACGGGGGCCTCCGGGCTTGGAGGAAATGCCGGCGGAGCCGCCGCCCCTGCACCGGAGCAGCAAAAAACGCGCGGAAAAATCAGCACCATCTGCATTGCGGTTTCAATTTTCCATAGGCTAGAATAGTACTGTACATCACCTGCAGTTCTGCTGTGGATCCGCAGGGCCAAATCCGCTGCGGATCCACAGCAGAATCTGCACCGTGTGCACACACCCTAAGACCACTACTGCTGCAAGTTATTTTGTTTATATCTCTACCAGCTTTGCACATCTAGACTGAAATTTTTGCACATTTTTCTTTGCAATCTAGCTCAGTGAGATTGGATGGAGAGCATTTGTGTACAGCAATTTTTAAGTCTTGACGCCACAGATTCTCAATGGGATTTAGGTCTGGACTGTGACTGGGCCATTCAAGCACATGAATATGTTTTGATTTAAACCATTCCATTGTAGCTCTGGCAGTATGTTTAAAGTCTTTGTCCTGCTGGAAATAGAAACTGTGTCCCATTCTCAAATCTTTTGCAGCCTCTAACAAGTTTTCGCCCAGGATTTACCTGTATTTAGTTCCATCCATCTTGCCATCAACTCTGAACAGGTTCCCTGTTCTTACCAAAGAAAAAGCCTTCCCACAGCTTGATGCTGCCACCACCATATTTGACAGTGGGCATGGTATATTAAGGGTTTTGTGCAGTGTTAGTTTTGCATTTTGTATTTAACTCAAAAAGTTCTACTTTGGTCTCATCTGACCAGAGCACCTCCTGCCACAGAACTTCTTATGACTTGTTTTAACCCCTTCACTCCCAGAGCGATTTTTCGTTTTCGTTTCCCTTCTTTCCAGAGCCATAACTTTTTTATTTTTCCGTCAATATAGCCATGTGAGGGCTTATTTTTTGTGGGACGAGTTGTACTTTTAAATGACATCATTGGTTTTACCATGTCGTGTACTCGAAAGCGGGAAAAAAATTCCAAGTGCAGTGAAATTGCAAAAAAAGTGCAATCCCACACTTGTTTTTTGCTTGGCTTTTTTGCTTGGTTCACTAGTTGCTAAATCTAACCTGCCATTTTGATTCTCCAGATCATTAGTAGTTCGTAGACACCAAACATGTCTATGCTCTCTTTTACCTAAATGGTGAAAAAAATTCCAAAGTTTGCTAAAAAAAAAAAATTGCACAGTTTTCTGAGACCTGTAGCGTCTCCATTTTTCGTGATCAGGGGTCGGGTGAGGGCTTATTTTTTGCGTGCTGGACTGGCATTTTTAATGATACAACTTTTGTGTAGATACGTTCTTTTGATCGCCCGTTATTGTATTTTAATGCAATGTCGTGTTGACCAACAAAACGTAATTCTGGCGTTTTGAATTTTTTTCCCGCTACGCCGTTTAACAATCGGGTTAATGCTTTTTTTTATTGATAGATCTGGTGATTCTGAACACGGCGATACCTAATATGTGTATGTGGGATTTTTTTTTATTGTTTTATTTTGATTGAGGCGAAAGGGGGGTGATTTGAAGTTTTAGGTTTTTATAATTTTTTTTTATTTTTAAACATTTTTTTACTTTTGGCATGCTTCAATAGCCTCCATAGGAGGCTTGAAGCATGCAATACTCGATTAGCTCTGCTACATATGGGTGATGAGCAGATCGCCCATATGTAGCAAATTTACTTCTGTGCTTTCAGCGGCGACCACCGGGTGGCGTTGAAAGCCATCTGCCTGGAACAACCATAGAGGTCTCATAGAGACCTCTGGTTGTCCAGGCAAAATGACACCGACCCCCGATCACATGACGTGGGTCGGCGATGAGCTCATTTCCGGCCCGGTGGCTGGGTTTTAACAGCGGGTTTTAACTAGTTAATAGGCGCAGGCGGACGGCGATTCTGCTCGCGCCTATTGCGGGCACTTGTTACCTGTTCATAACAGCTGACATGTTGCGGCTTTAAGGTGGGCTCACCGCCGGAGCCCACCTCAAAGTGGGGGACCTTAACAATGAAGTACCATTCCGTCATCGGTAAGGAAGGGGTTAAAAATGGCTTTCTTCTTGCCACTCTTGATCTTGGTAGGTTGAAATTGTGCCATACTCATTCCTTTTCTGAACGATGGATTGACCAGTGCTCCATGAGATGTTTAGACCTTGGGCTACCATTTTTAACTGAACCCAGATTTACTCTTCTTCACAACTTCAACTGTGACCTGTCTGGTGTGTTCATTGGTTTTTATGATGCTGTTTTGATCCCTAATGTTCGCAAACAATCCTCTGAGGCATTCAAATAAAAGCTGTAGTTATATTGAGAATACACAACACAGAAGTTGCCTAAAACTACTATTTATGTGACTTTTGGAGGCAATTTGTCACTAAGGATTTTATTTAGGGATATCAGACTACAAGCGGCTGAAAACAAAGCATGTCACAATTTTCAGATTTATGTTTTACAATAATTAGAAAACCATGTAACATTTCATTTACACTTCACAAATTCTTGCTCCTTTGGGATTGTTGTATAAATACATTTAACTTTATGGGTGTAACGTGAAAAAATGTGGAAAAGTTCACTGAGTATGAATATTTCATCAAGGCACTGTATTGAGAAGTCATCTTACCATGCTCATATCCATCATCATTCTATTCGTGACATGCAAGGAAGTTTAAGTAATACATTTTTCAGTTTTCAAAATATTAATCATTTTAATCTGTTCATTTCCTACATGTGTTCACTTTTCAGAAACAAGTTTATCAGTCCAAGGTTTTCTAATTAGTTTTTATCTTTAGTTTTTAATTATTTTTTATATTTTTTTCTAGTAATAAAAATGGTTATACAGGAGATTTTTTTGTTTATATCGGGCAAAGCACTTATCTCCAAGTAATTGTTAATTACTTGCCGGTCTGCCATGTGATGATCTCTCCTGACTCAGAACAGTCATGGACTTAAAACTTATCCCTTAAAAAAAATCCCAGATAACCCTATAAATATTGTAATTAGTTTAATAAAGCAATTTTATAATGACCGTTAGTTGTATTTTGGATTCGTTCTCCCCCTTGTGCCTTGTATAATATTGCAACTGGTCAATTATAGTCCTTGGGACATGTGGATAGTATGTTGCCTAAAATTGTATAGATTCCCCCACGTGTCATATATACCGGGTTATACTACCCTCGCTATTTAAGGTCATTTAAGAAGATTTTCATTTTCCGTGATTGATAAAGGTTATTATAAATCAGTTGTGCGTACTTTTTAAACATAGATTGTAGAGATCATTGAATTGATTCACATCAGATTGAGTTTGAGTTGACTTTCCTGAAACTCACAGTTTTACGCAAATTCAAACGTTTTGAGTTTTAGTTTGCTGTTTGCAAAAAAAAAGCTAGTTTGGTACCATTTCCCACACTGCTGAAGCATCAGAGAGTGGGCGTAAAAAATTTTTTGTGGCTGTGTGGGAAATGTTTATTCTGATGTCATGTCAGATATTGAGATAAACATCCATATGTGTCTTTTTATATAGTGGATGGAAGCTTCTGATTTCAACTGTAATTCCCTGGAGCTATGACATCTTATAAATTAACATACCTTGTACAGTTGCAGTCAATAACTGGGACATCTGGGATTCAATTCCAGTGGAGAACAGAGTCACTGGTTAAGTCTTTTTCTTCTCTAGTATATAAGCACTTATGGTCAGATGGCCCTCTACATTTTTCTCTGTTCTATAGAATGAAAGCACTTATGGTCAGTGGAGTTCACATGTAAAAAATAATGTAGACATGCATTAAAAAAAACACTAGTAACCTAATTTACCTAAAACTATGTGTGCATGGAATCTTTTTGATGAGCAAAAACTGAGTGGAAACTCAAAGTTTTTGAGGCATTTTGAGATATGCAGGATGATTTAAAGAGTAAATGCTCAGTTTTTGCTACCAAAAACTCCTAACTCTGGTCGGCGGGGGAGGGGGAGCGGCAGGAGTCGGTAGCTGTCACATCACAATCACCCACTCCCTGCATCTCTCTGTTGTCCAGGTAAGGCAGCTTCTTCCTGTGTTCAGCAGTCACATGGTACCACTCATTAAAGTAATGAATATGCACGTGTCTCCACTCCCATAGACGTGGAGCCCATATCAGGGGCGGATAATGACAGCTTGGGGCCCCTGTGCAAGAAATGTGTCTGGGCCCCCTTCCTTTTATGGCGACAAAGCTATATATATATATATATATATATATATATATATATATAATAACTTTTATTTCTATAGCGCTGACATATTCCGCAGCACTTTACATTTCAGAGGGGACTTGTACAGACAATATACATTACAGCATAACAATAATCACATAGATCATAACAGATACCAAGAGGAATGAGGGCCCTGCTCGAGGGCTTACAATCTATGAGGAAAAAAGGGGAGACACGAAAGGTGGGTGGTAACAGTTGCCCTGATTGTATGGACCAGCCATAATATTAAGTGTGTAACAGTACGGATGCAGAGGGCTAATGGATGCATAAAGCATGTGGGAACATGATGCGGGGAACCTGGTTATGGTAGAAAACTTTTGGCTGTGCCACACAGGGATAGATTAGGTTAATACAGTATGTTGAGGATATAGGCCAGTCTGAATAAATGCGTTTTCAGGGCACGCTTAAAATTGTGGGGATTGGGGACTAATCATATTGACCTGGGAAGTGCATTCCAAAGAATTGGTGCAGCACGTGTATAGTCTTGAAGATGGGAGTGGGAGGTTCTGATTATTGAGGATGCTAACCTCAGGTCATCAGCAGAATGGAGGGCGCGGGTAGGATGGTATACTGAAACAAGGGAGGAGATGTAGGGTGGTGCTGAGCCATGGAGGGCTTTGTGGGTCAGGGTAATAAGTTTGTACTGGATTCTGGAGTGGATGGGTAGCCAGTGTAATGACTGGCACAAGGTAGAGGCATCAGTGTAACGATCGGCGAGGAATATGATCCTGGCAGCTGCATTCAAGACAGATTGGAGGGGGGAGAGTTTGGTAAGAGGGAGACCGATTAGAAGGGAGTTACAATATACACACACATACATATAAATATTACATAGTCTCCATTATTATGTATATCGCTGTCCCTTTTACAGTGCCCTCTCTTGTTATGTATAGTACCGTCCCTTACATATTGGATTATATAGAGCCCTGTTTTTATTACATACCGTCCTGTCTTGTTAGCTGTATAATGCAATGATGGCTGATAGAGCATGGAAAAGCTTCCTTTCAAATGGAGGAGCTGATGGACTGGTAGTCTGGTCCAGGCTCTTCGATCAGCAGTCATTTTATATCTAAAAAGAGAGGGAGCTATGTAATAAAAGAGGGCACTGTGAATAACAAAATTAACAAGAATACACTATGTAAGAGACAGCAATATACATAACAGCAGAGGAAGCTATATAATAAGGGATTTCACCATATATAACTAGAGAGGATGGTACATAATAAGGGATGGTGTTATACATAATAAAAGAGATAACTATGTAACTAAGGATGGTGTTATGCAGAATTAGTGAGTACAATATATGCTAAGGGACTGTGTTATACATAATAAGTAAGTATACTATATGCTAAGGGACTGTGTTATACATAATAAGTATGCGCACTATATGCTAAGGGACTGTGTTATACATAATAAGTACGTACACTATATACTAAGAGACTATGTTAGACATAGTAAGTGAGTACACTATATTCTAAGTGACTGTGTTAGACATAATAAGCGATAATGGCTTCCTCCACCTCCCCCTGTTCCTAAGGCCATTATAAGTCCCCTTTCCTCCCATCCCAATCCCCACACTCCTCATTGTCCTCCTCCCCCCGCATCCCATTATTGTCCTCTCCCCCACCCCATCATTGCCCTCTTCACCACCTTCATCATTGCCTTCTCCCCCACCACTCCCATCATTGCCCATTTCACCACCTCCATCATTTCCTTCTCCCCCACCACCCCCATTATTGCCCTTTCCACCACCACCATTGCATTCTCCCCTACTACCTCATCATTGCCCTCTCCATCACCCCTATCATTGCCTTCTCCCCATCACCCCATCATTGCCTTCTCCACATCACTCCCATCACTGCCTTCTCCATCACCCCATCATTGTCTTCTCCCATCACCCCCAATATTGTCTTCTCCCCATCACCTGTATCATTGCCTTCTCCCCATCACCCTATTACCTTCTCTCCATCACTCCCATCATTGCCTTCTCCCTATCATCCCATCATTACCTTCTCCCCATCACTTCCATCATTGCCTTCTCCCCATCACTCCCATCATTGCCTTCTCCATCACCCCATCATTGCCTTTTCCCCATCACTCCCAATATTGCCTCCTCCCCATCACCCGTATCATTGCCTTCTCCCCATCACCCCCAATATTGCCTCCTCCCCATCACCCGTATCAATGCCTTCTCCCCATCACCCCCATCATTACCTTCTCCCCATCACTCCCATTATTGCTTTCCCCATCACCCCCATCATTGCCCTCTCCTCATCACTCCCATCATTTCTCTCCATCACTCCCATCATTGCCTTCTCCCCATCACTCCCATCATTGCTTTCTCCATCACCCCATCATTGCCTTCTCCCCATCAATGCCTTCTCCCCATCACTCTCATCAATGCCTTCTCCCCATCACTCCCATTATTGCTTTCTCCATCACCCCCATCATTGCCTTCTCCCCACCACTCCCATCATTTCTCCCCATCACTCCCATCATTGCCTTCTCCCCATCACTCCCATTATTGCTTTCTCCATCACCCCCATCATTGCCTTATCCCCATCACTCCCATCATTTCTCCCCATCACCCCCAATATTGCCTCCTCCCCATCACATGTATCATTGCCTTCTACCGATCACCACAAATTTTGCCTCCTCCCCATCACCCGTATCATTGCCTTCTCCCCATCACCCCATCATTACCTTCTCCCCATCACCCTATCAATGCCTTCTCCATCACCCCATCATTGCCTTCTCTCCATCACCCCCAATATTGCCTCCTCCCCATCACCCGTATCATTGCCTTTTCCCCATCACCCCCATCATTACCTTCTCCTCATCACTCCCATTATTGCTTTCTCCATCACCCCCATCATTGCCTTCTTCCCATCACTCCCATCATTTCTCCCCATCACTCCCATCATTGCCTTCTCCCCATCACTCCCATCATTGCTTTCTCCATCACCCCATCATTGCCTTCTCCCCATCAATGCCTTCTCCCCATCACTCTCATCAATGCTTTCTCCCCATCACTCCCATCATTACCTTTTCCATCACCCCATCGTTGCCTTCTCCCCATCACCCCCAATATTGCCTCCTCCCCATCACACGTATCATTGCCTTCTCCCCATCACCCCCATCATTACCGTCTCCCCATCACCCCCATCAATGCCTTCTCCATCACCCCATCATTGCCTTCTCCCCATCACCCCAATATTGCCTTCTCCCCATCACCTGTATCATTGCCTTCTCCTCATTATTACCTTCTCCCCATCACTCCCATCATTGCCTTCTCCCCATCATCCCCATGATTACCTTCTCCACATCACTCCCATCATTGCCTCCTCCCCCATCACCCGTATCATTGCCTTCTCCCCATCACCCCCAATATTGCCTCCTCCCCATCACCCGTATCATTGCCTTCTCCCCATCACCCCCATCATTACCTTCTCCCCATCACTCCCATTATTGCCTTGTTCATCACCCACATCATTGCCTTCTCCCAGTCACTCCCATCATTGCCTACTCCCCATCACTCCCATCATTGCTTTCTCCATCACCCTCATCATTGCCTTCTCCCCATCACTGCCTTCTCCCCATCACTCCCATCATTGCCTTCTCCCCATCACCCCCCAATATTGACTCCTCTCCCGTCAACCATATCATTGCCTTCTCCCCATCTCCCCATCACCCCCAATATTGCCTCCTCCCCATCACTCGTATCATTGCCTTCTCCCCATCACCCCATCATTATCTTCTCCCCATCACTCCCATTATTGCCTCCTCCCCATCACTCCCATCATTGCCTTCATCACCTGTTATGAGTTCATTTTCCCCTTCACCATTGAGGTCTGATGAACTCCCTCTTCTGGTGAAGGAAGGTAGTGAGGCTGATTACCAAGCACCTGAGCTGGGAGAGGATGACTGGGTGACGGGGATCTCTGACTGGATATAAGGCAGCCGACGCCCTTCTGCCTCGCTGGTGATTTCTCTGTGGAACTCTAGGAGACCAGTCTGATTCCTGCTCCTCAAAAGCTAAGTTTTCTGCTTTGCCTTTTTGCATTTGTGTTTTGGTTTTAGTTTGCCTTGCTTTTCTGGATTCTGCCATTCCCTGCTGGGGTGAGCTGAATTCCTTTTTGTCGGTTTGCTCTGTCTTCAGAAAATACCTGAGTACTGACATAGTCTTTTTGAAGCCTAGCGTCTCCAGGGCCTTTTTCCCTGTCAGTCTGTGGCTCTTATTTTGATAGGGTTTTTCGCGGATTGCAGACAGCAGCCTTCCTATCTAGTTAGCTTGGGCCCCATCATTTGCTCAGTCTATCTTTCTATCTGTGTTAGTGTTTTTTCTTCTTGCTTCACCGTCATTATATGTTGGGGGCTGCCTATTGCTTTGGGGTCTGCTCTCGGGCAGTTTAGATTTCCCTTTCTGTCTTTAGGCTAGGCAGTTCTCCGGCTGTGATCGAGGGGTCTAGGGCATCGTAGGAACCCCCCACGGCTACTGCTACTTGTTGTTGATAGGTTCAGGGGTCTGCAATCAGATAGCTGCCAACTTCTCTGGTTTCCTGGACTTAGCTAGCATTTCTGTTTTTGCCTCCTATGGTGACTCATTCATAACAATCACCCCCATCATTGCCTTCTCCCCATCACTGGCTTCTCCCCATCACTCCCATCATTGCTTTCTCCATCACCCCATCATTGCCTTCTCCCCATCACTGCCTTCTCCCCATCACTCCCATCACTGCCTTCTCCTCATCAATCCCATCAATGCCTTCTCCATCACCACCATCATGGCCTTCTCCCCATCTCTCCCATCATTGCCTTCTCCCCATTACTCCCATCATTGCCTTCTCCCCATCACCCCCATCATTACCTTCTCCCCATCACTCCCACTATTGCCTTCTCCCCATCACTCCCATTATTGACTTCTCCATCACCCCTTCATTGTCTTCTCCCCATCACTGCCTTCTCCCCATCACTCCCATCATTGCCTTTTTTCCATCACCCCCAATATTGCCTCCTCCCCCCATCACCCATATCATTGCCTTCTCCCCATAACCCCCAATTTTGCCTCCTCCCCATCACCCATATCATTGCCTTCTCCCCATCACCCCCATCATTACCTTCTCCCCATCACTCCCATTATTGCCTTCTCCATCACCCCCATCATTGCCTTCTCCCCATCACTCCCATCAATGCCTTCTCCCCATCACTACCATCATTGCCTTCTCCATCACCCCCATTATTGCCTTCTCCCCATCACTGCCTTCTCTCCATCACTCCCATCACTGCCTTCTCCCCATCACTCCCATCATTGCCTTCTCCCCATCACCCCCAATATTGCCTCCTCTCCCATCAACCATATCATTGCCTTCTCCCCATTACCCCCAATATTGCCTCCTCCCCATCACTCGTATCATTGCCTTCTCCCCATCACCCCATCATTACCTTCTCCCCATCAATCCCATTATTGCCTCCTCCCCATCACTCCCATCATTGCCTTCATCACCCCCATCATTGCCTTCTCCTCATCACTGCCTTCTCCCCATCACTCCCATCATTGCTTTCTCCATCACCCCATCATTGCCTTCTCCCCATCACTCCCACTATTGCCTTCTCCCCATCACTCCCATCATTGCCTTGTCCCCATCACTCCCATCATTGACTTCTCCATCACCCCCTTCATTGCCTTCTCCCCATCACTGCCTTCTCGCCATCACTCCCATCACTACCTTCTCCTCATCAATCCCATCAATGCCTTCTCCATCACCACCATCATGGCCTTCTCCCCATCAATGCCTTCTCCCCATCACTCCCATCATTGCCTTCTCCCCATTACTCCCATCATTGCCTCTTCCCCATTAACCCCAATATTGCCTCCTCCCCATCAGCTGTATCATTACCTTCTCCCCATCACCCCCAATATTGCCTCCTCCCCATCACCCGTATCATTTCCTTCTCCCCATCACTCCCATTATTGCCTTCTCCCCATCACTCCCATCATTGCTTTCTCCATCACCCCCATCATTGCCTTCTCCCCATCACTGCCTTCTCTCCATCACTCCCATCACTGCCTTCTCCCCATCACTCCCATCATTGCCTTCTCCCCATAACCCCCAATATTGCCTCCTCTCCCATCAACCATATCATTGCCTTCTCCCCATCACGCCCAATATTGCCTCCTCCCAATCAATCGTATCATTGCCTTCTCCCCATCACCCCCATCATTACCTTCTCCCCATCACTCCCATTATTGCCTCCTCCCCATCACTCCCATCATTGCCTTCATCACCCCCATCATTGCCTTCTCCTCATCACTGCCTTCTCCCCATCACTCCCATCATTGCTTTCTCCATCACCCCATCATTGCCTTCTCCCCATCACTGCCTTCTCCCCATAAATCCCATCACTGCCTTCTCCTCAACAATCCCATCAATGCCTTCTCCATCACCACCATCATGGCCTTCTCCCCATCTCTCCCATCATTGCCTTCTCCCCATTACTCCCATCATTGCCGTCTCCCCATCACCTCCATCATTACCTTCTCCCCATCACTCCCACTATTGCCTTCTCCCCATCACTCCCATCATTGCCTTGTCCCCATCACTCCCATCATTGACTTCTCCATCACCCCCTTCATTGCCTTCTCCCCATCACTGCCTTCTCCCCTTCACTCCCATCATTGCCTTTTTTCCATCACCCCCAATATTGCCTCCTCCCCCCATCACCCATATCATTGCCTTCTCCCCATAACCCCCAATATTGCCTCCTCCCCATCACCCATATCATTGCCTTCTCCCCATCACCCCCATCATTACCTTCTCCCCATCACTCCCATTATTGCCTTCTCCATCACCCCCATCATTGCCTTCTCCCCATCACTCCCATCATTGCCTTCTCCCCATCACTCCCATCATTGCCTTCTCCCCATCACTCCCATCATTGCCTTCTCCATCACCCCCATTATTGCCTTCTCCCCATCACTGCCTTCTCTCCATCACTCCCATCACTGCCTTCTCTCCATCACTCCCATCATTGCCTTCTCCCCATCACCCCCAATATTGCCTTCTCTCCCATCAACCATATCATTGCCTTCTCCCCATTACCCCCAATATTGCCTCCTCCCCATCACTCTTATCATTGCCTTCTCCCCATCACCCCCATCATTACCTTCTCCCCATCAATCCCATTATTGCCTCCTCCCCATCACTCCCATCATTGCCTTCATCACCCCCATCATTGCCTTCTCCTCATCACTGCCTTCTCCCCATCACTCCCATCATTGCTTTCTCCATCACCCCATCATTGCCTTCTCCCCATCACTGCCTTCTCGCCATCACTCCCATCACTACCTTCTCCTCATCAATCCCATCAATGCCTTCTCCATCACCACCATCATGGCCTTCTCCCCATCAATGCCTTCTCCCCATCACTCCCATCATTGCCTTCTCCCCATTACTCCCATCATTGCCTCTTCCCCATTACCCCCAATATTGCCTCCTCCCCATCACCTGTATCATTACCTTCTCCCCATCACCCCCAATATTGCCTCCTCCCCATCACCCGTATCATTACCTTCTCCCCTTCACTCCCATTATTGCCGTCTCCCCATCACTCCCATCATTGCTTTCTCCATCACCCCCATCATTGCCTTCTCCCCATCACTGCCTTCTCTCCATCACTCCCATCACTGCCTTCTCCCCTTCACTCCCATCATTGCCTTCTCCCCATAACCCCCAATATTGCCTCCTCTCCCATCAACCATATCATTGCCTTCTCCCCATCATGCCCAATATTGCCTCCTCCCCATCACTCGTATCATTGCCTTCTCCCCATCACCCCATCATTACCTTCTCCCCATCACTCCCATTATTGCCTCCTCCCCATCACTCCCATCATTGCCTTCATCACCCCCATCATTGCCTTCTCCTCATCACTGCCTTCTCCCCATCACTCCCATCATTGCTTTCTCCATCACCCCATCATTGCCTTCTCCCCATCACTGCCTTCTCGCCATCACTCCCATCACTACCTTCTCCTCATCAATCCCATCAATGCCTTCTCCATCACCACCATCATGGCCTTCTCCCCATCAATGCCTTCTCCCCATCACTCCCATCATTGCCTTCTCCCCATTACTCCCATCATTGCCTCTTCCCCATTACCCCCAATATTGCCTCCTCCCCATCACCTGTATCATTACCTTCTCCCCATCACCCCCAATATTGCCTCCTCCCCATCACCCGTATCATTACCTTCTCCCCATCACTCCCATTATTGCCTTCTCCCCATCACTCCCATCATTGCTTTCTCCATCACCCCATCATTGCCTTCTCCCCATCACTGCCTTCTCTCCATCACTCCCATCACTGCCTTCTCCCCATCACTCCCATCATTGCCTTCTCCCCATAACCCCCAATATTGCCTCCTCTCCCATCAACCATATCATTGCCTTCTCTCCATCACGCCCAATATTGCCTCCTCCCCATCACTCATATCATTACCTTCTCCCCATCACCTCCATCAATACCTTCTCCCCATCACTCCCATTATTGCCTCCTTCCCATCACTCCCATCATTGCCTTCATCACCCCCATCATTGCCTTCTTCCCATCACTGCCTTCTCCCCATCACTCCCATCATTGCTTTCTCCATTACCCCATCATTGCCTTCTCCCCATCAATCCCATCATTGCCTTGTCCATCACCCCATCATTGCCTTCTCCACATCACCCCCAATATTGCCTCCTCCCCATCACTCATATCATTGCCTTCTCCCCATCACCCCATCATTACCTTCTCCCCATCACTTCCATCATTGCCTTCATCACTCCCATCATTGCTTTCTCTCCATCACTGCCTTCTCCCCATCACTCCCATCACTGCCTTCTCCCCATCACTCCCATCATTGTCTTCTCCATCACCCCATCGTTACCTTCCCATCACCCCCATTATTGCCTTCTCTCCATCACTCCCATCATTGCCTTCTCCCCATCACCAGTATCATTGCCTTCTCCCCATCACCCCCATCATTACCTTCTCTGCATCACTCCCATCATTACCTTCTCCCCATCACTCCCATCATTGCCTTCTCCCCATCACCCCATCATTCCCCTCTCCTCCACCTACACACACATACACACACACGCACACACACACACATACACACATTCACACACACACATACACACACACAGCACCTTTCACCTGTCTGCAGCATCACCGGCACCCGTACTTCCTCGCTCTGGCACAGCGACCGCTGAATGATGATGTCATCCTGCAGCTCTGCTCTCTTTGTCGGGGACAGGAAGTGCCACCACCAGGAAGGAAGCAGGACGGATCCTTGCAGCTCTGCTCCTGCTATTTTCTCTTGCAGGCAGCAGAGCTGCCTGGATTGCTCCCTGCCTGCCGCACATGAGGGCAATCTGGCCAGGAGCCTCCCAGAGCCTCGGGACCAGAGAAACTGGCCAGATTTCCCTCATCATTAGCTGCACTGCAGGGGCCCCCTGGAGCCTCTGGGCTTGGTGCAGCCACACAGGTTGAACCGGCGGTATGTCCGCTCATGGCGCATATTCATTACTTTAACCCCTTCACGACCAATGATGCCACATAGGCGTCATGAAACCTGGTTCAAATCTGACCAGTGACGCCTATGTGGCGTCATGACTTCTAAGCCCCCCTGCGGGTCGGGTGACCGGGGTCACTGAAAGGTCACCCGACCCGCAGATACAGGGGGCTTTGTAATTCACCACAGGGGGCGTGGCTTCGCCCCCACGTGGCTACGATCGCTCTGATTGGCTGTTAAAAGTGAAACAGCCAATCAGAGCGATAGTAATATTTCATCAATGAAAATTGATGAAATATTACAATCCAGCCATGTCCGACGCTGCTGTAGCATCAGACATGGCTGGAGACACCGATTCCACCCCCCCACTGGCGATCGCCCCCCCGCAACTGAATGACAGCGGCGATCTGCCGCCGCTGTCATCATCTGCCCCCCTCCCATTCCCTCTGCTCCCCGCCAGCCTCCGATCCCCCCTCACCCCCCCGGTACCTCCTGAGTCCCCCCGTCCCTCCCGGTGTCCCTCGGGTCCGGATGATGGGCGCCGCCATCTTTGAAAATGGCGGGCGCATGCGCAGTGCGCCCGCCCGAATCTGCCGGCTGCAGATTCCATTCTTTCATTTTGATCACTCTCACAGTGATCAAAATGAAAGAAAAAGTAAATAAACCCCCCGATTATCACCCCCATAGGTAGGCAGAACTAATAAAATAAAGAAAATATTTTTATTTTTATTTTTCCATTAGGGTTAGGGTTAGGGTTGAAAAGAGGGTTAGGGTTAGGGTTGAAAAGAGGGTTAGGGTTAGGGTTAAAAAGAGGGTTAGGGTTAGGGTTGAAAAGAGGGTTAGGGTTGAAAAGAGGGTTAGGGTTAGGGTTGGAAAGAGGGTTAGGGTTGGAAAGAGGGTTAGGGTTAGGATTGGAAAGAGGGTTAGGGTTGGAAAGAGGGTTAGGGTTGGAAAGAGGGTTAGGGTTGGAATTAGGGTTAGGGTTGGAATTAGGGTTAGGGTTGGAATTAGGGTTAGGCTTGTGGTTAGGGTTATGGTTAGGGTTGGGATTAGGGTTCGGGGTCTGTTGGGGTTATGGTTAGGGTTGGAATTAGGGTTAGGGATGTGTTGGGGTTAGGGCTGTGGTTAGGGGTGTGTTGGGGTTAGGGCTGGAGTTAGAATTGAGGGGTTTCCACTGTTTAGGCACATCAGGGGGTCACCAAACGCGACATGGTGCAACCATTGATTCCAGCCAATTTTGCATTCAAAAAGTTAAACGGTGCTTCCTCCCTTCCAAACCCTGACGTGTGCCCAAACAGTGGTTTACCCCAACATATGGGGTATCAGCGTACTCAGGAAAAATTGCACAACAACTTTGGGGGTCTAATTTCTCCTGGTACCCTTGAGAAAATAAAAAATTGGGGGCTAAAAAAATATTTTTGTGGAAAAAAATTTTTTTTTAATTTTCACGTCTCTGCGTTATAAACATCTGTGAAGCACTTGGGGGTCCAAAGTGCTCACCAGGCATCTAGATAAGTTACTTGGGAGGTCTAGTTTCCAAAATGGGGTCACTTGTGGGGGGTTTCTATTGTTTAGGCACATCAAGGGCTCTGCAAACGTAATGACGACCGCAGACCATTCCATCAAAGTCTGCATTTCAAAACGCCACTACTTCCATTCCGAGCTCTTACGTGTGCCCAAACAATAGTTCCCCCCCATATATGGGGCACCAGCGTACTCAGGACAAACTGTACAACAACTTTTGGGGTCCAATTTATCCTGCTACCCTTGTGAAAAAAAAATTGCTGGCTAAAAATCATTTTTTTGAGGAAAAAAAAATATTTTTTATTTTCACGTCTATGCGTTATAAACTTCTGTGAAGCACTTGGGGGTTTAAGGTGCTCACCACACATCTAGATAAGTTCCTTAGGGGGTCTAGTCTCCAAAATGGGGTCACTTGTGGTGGGGTTCCACAGTTTAGGTACATCAGGGGCTCTGCAAATGTAACATGACACCCGCAGACCATTCCATCAAAGTCAGCATTTCAAAATGTCACTACTTCCCTTCCGAGCCCCGACGTGTGCCCAAACAGTGGTTCCCCCCCACATGTGGGGTACCAGCGTACTCAGGACAAACTGGACAACAAATTTTGGAGTCTAATTTATCCTGATACCCTTGTGAAAATAAAAAATTGCGCACTAAAAAATAATTTTTTGAGGGAAAAATTTTTTTTTTTATTTTCACGACTCTGCGTCATAAACTTTTGTGAAGCACTTGAGGGTTCAAGGTGCTCACTACACATCTAGATAAGTTCCTTAGGGGGTCTAGTTTCCAAAATGGGGTCATTTGTGGGGGAGCTCCAATGTTTAGGCACACAGGGGCTCTCCAAACACGACATGGTGTCCACTAACGATTGGAAGTAATTTGCATTTCAAAAAGTTAAATGGCGCTCCTTCCCTTCTGAGCCCTGCCGTGTGCCCAAACAGTGGTTCCCCCCCACATATGGGGTACCAGCGTACTCAGGACAAACTGGACAACAAGATTTGTGGTCCAATTTCTCCTGTTAGCCTTGTGAAAATTAAAAATAGTGTGCTAAAAATCATTTTTGAGGAAAAAAAAATATTTTTTATTTTCACTGCTCTGTGTTATAAACTTTTGTGAAGCACTTGGGGGTTCAAAGTGCTCCCTACACATCTAGATAAGTTCCTTAGGGGGTCTAGTTTCCAAAATGGGGTCACTTGTGGGGGAGCTCCAATGTTTAGGTGCACAGGGGCTCTCCAAATGCGACATGGTGTCCGATAACGATTGGAGCTAATTTTCCATTCAAAAAGTCAAATGGTGCTCCTTGCCTTCCGGGCCATGCCGTGCACCCAAACAGTGGTTTATAACCACATATGAGGTATCTGTGCACTCAGGAGAAATTGCTCAACAAATTTTAGGATCCATTTTATCCTGTTGCCCATGTGAAAATGAAAAAACTGAGGCTAAAAGAAAATTTTTGTGAAAAAAAAGTATTTTTTTTTTTACAGATCAATTTGTGAAGTACCTGGGGGTTCAAAGTGATCACTATGCATCTAGATAAGTTCCTTGGGGGGTCTAGTTTCCAAAATGGGGTCACTTGTGGAGGAGCTCCAATGTTTATGCACACAGGGGCTCTTCAAACACGACATGGCAACCGCTAAATATTCCAGCATATTTTCCATTCAAAAAGTCAAATGGCGCTCCTTCCCTTCTGAGCCGTGCCGTGCGCCCAAACAGTGGTTTATGACCACATATGAGGTATCGTTGTACTCAGGAGAAATTGCCCAACAAATTTTAGGATCCATTTTATCCTGTTTCCCATGTGAAAATGAAAAAATTGATGCTAAAAGAAAATTTTTGTTGGAAAAATTAAAATGTCCATTTTTTCTTTCCACATTGCTTTAGTTCCTGTGAAACACCTGAAGGGTTAATAATCTTCTTGAATGTAGTTTTGAGTAGCTTGAGGGGTGCAGTTTTTAGAATGGTGTAACTTTTGGGTATTTTCTGCCATATAGACCCCTCAAAGTGACTTCAAATGTGAGGTGGTCCCTAAAAAAAATGGTTTTGTAAATTTAATTGTAAAAATGAGAAATCGCTGGTCAACTTTTAACCCTTATAACTTCCTAACAAAAAAATATTTTGTTTCCAAAATTGTGCTGATGTAAAGTAGACATATGGGAAATGTTATTTATTAGCTATTTTGTGTCACATAACTCTCTGGTTTAACAGAATAAAAATTCAAAATTTGAAAATTGCAAAATTTTCTAAATTTTCACCAAATTTCTGATTTTTTGACAAATAAACACAAAAATTATCAACCTAAATTTACCACTAACATGAAGCCCAATATGTCACGAAAAAACAATCTCAGAATCGCTAGGATCCGTTGAAGCGTTCCTGAGTTATTACCTCATAAAGGGACACTGGTCAGAATTGAAAAAAATGGCCTGGTCATTAAGGTCAAAATAGGCTTGGTCATGAAGGGGTTAATGAGCGGTACCACGTGACCACTGAACACAGGAAGAAGCTGCCTCGCCTGGACAACAGAGAAGCAGGGAGGTGCAGAGACCATGCCAGGAGGGGGTGAGTATGATGGGGTGGATTGGGGGAGCCATGTTGAGCCCTGCATAAAATAGGGGGAGGACGAAGGAGCCATGCATACACAGGGGAGGATGCCGAGCCATGCATACCGCAGAGAGGAGGACGAGGGAGCCATGCATACAGCAGGGGGAGGATGGAGAAGCCATGCATACAGCAGGGGGAGGACACCAGGGCCTTGCATACAGCAGGGAGAGGACAGAGGAGCCATACATACATGGGGAGGACAAAGAGCCATGCATACAGCAGGGGGCGGATGGATGAGCGATGCATACAGCAGGGGGAGGACGGAGGAGCCATGCATAGAGCAGGGGGAGGACAGAGGAGCCATGCATACAGCAGGGGGAGGATGGAGGAGCCATGCATACTGCAGGGAGAAGATGGAGGTGCCATGCATACAGCAGTGGGAGGATGGGGAAGCCATGCATACAGCAAGGGGAGCCACAAATACCAGGACAAGGAAGAGTTGACAGTGCATACCCAGCTTATACTCGAGTCAATAAGCTTACCCAGTTTTCCGTGGCAAAATTAGGTGCCTCAGCTTATACTCGGGTCTGCTTATACTCGAGTATACATAGTAGTTGACTTTGCCAAATTTTTCCCAAAAAATAGATTGTTTACAAATCTCAATACTGGAGGAGAAAGAGAGAATTATGCTGACCATAAGAGCTTACACTATATAGGAGAGACAGAGGACCCCGCTGACCATAAAAGTTTGTTCTGCAGGAGAGAGAGTACATCAGTGTCTGTAAGATCTTACACTCTACAGGAGACCCCTCTGACCCCTCTGACCAATAAAGCTTACACTCTACATCAGAGAGAAAGAGGGTCTCTGATGACCAATAAAGCTTACACTCTACATGAGTGAGAGACTTACCAACGTTATGGAAGACGACTGCTGTACAAACTGCACTGCTGGGAACCACTGATCTCTGATGGCTCAGGTACTGACCATCACTGTACAAACTATGAAGAATCTTTAAGCTGTCATAGCTGCAGGTCATTATGGGAGGCTCACACGGTAAGCTAAATGACATTAGCCTGCTCTCTCATGCTTCAGCAGTGTGGGAAGTGGACCCAGGGAAGTTTTTTTTCTGTAAACCTCGAATCGGATCTCAAAATGTTTGAATTCGCTTGAAACTGTGAATATCATGACATTTGATTTGAATTCTATCGATCCATGCTTCTCAATGGAGAAACATACTGCAGTCAAAGAAACACTCAGAATAAAGCTATTGCAGGAAATGTAGACATTTTAGACGTGGTATAAGTCAAATGTAGCAAATGGCATAAAATTTCATTACAAATCTTAGAAGCATAGTGCAGAATAGACTACGAGATGTGCATTTTAAATTGTACATCCATCTCTGTTTTAACATCTGTCTTGCTCAAAAGGATAATAAAATTCCTAATAATATACATTGAACACGGTTTTAAATAATTGAAGTAAACTGTAAATTATGCATCCACTTTCATTTGTAGCTACAATATGAGTTAATAGATTATGTATATTGTCAGATGGAGTAAAGGGAACCTCAGAACCAAGTTTTAGACTTAAGGGGGTTTTACACATATTTGTGTGATTCACCGCGCTATGCTGAGCAGATGTATACAAAAAAAAAAAAGGGGAAATAAATACTTAACAGCAGTTATACGTACTTACTTAAAAATGAAGTTGATGTAGAATATTCTGTGTAAGTTGAGATGTCTACGTGGTAAGTAGTTTGCAGGTTATCTGATGGTAGAGATCTCGTTTTTGATAGCTGCTGATGCTATTGGAACAATGATATATTAAGGTACCAATAAAACATACAAAATGTCACACCACTCCTTGCATGTCCACCATACTCACTGGTTGTATCTTAACGTTTATATTCTCTTTGGGGTGTTCCCTTTATGGTGGATCAATTGATACAATACTAAATATGAAGAGAATTTCAATTACTAACAGTGACCACAACCTTGATATTCAGTCCCAGTTCCTGGGGTACATATGCACTTACTTGTGCTAGATTTGCTATGCTACCCAGGTGTAAATCCTGATAGACTCTCTATAATGGTCTTTGTTGGCTTTATTTAGAGCCAGTTGAGGGACGATATCCACTGTTGAAAAAAATGACAAAGTGCTGGGTAAGGAGGGATCCACTAAACCCACAAATAGTGCTAGCGTTCCAGTAGCCAGTTAGTCCTGGTAGGACTTCTCTGCACTTACTTCTGGTAATTGCTCTGTCGCAGTCTGGCTGAGGCAGCAGCTGCTGATAGAGTGATAAGCGATGCAGTGTAAGGAGGGATCCACTAGATACCCTAATTATGCTAGCGTTCCAATAATCAGTTAGTCCTAATAGGACTTCTATGCACTTACTTCTGGTGACTGCTCTGGCGCAATCTGGCTGAGGCAGCGGCTCTGGCTGAGGCAGCGGCTGATGATGGAGCGATAAGCTATGCAGCGTGTAGTAGGGGAGCGGGTAGACGCCAGCACCTCGTGTACTCCGGCCGGAAGTATTGACGAGGACGTGGCGAGAGTGGGGGCGGAGCTACTGTGACGTCACAGGCAGGGAGGAGGACAGGTGCACGAGAGGCACAAACCAACCAACATGTTTCGAGGGGTGCTTCCCTCTTCGTCAGGGCTATGCTGAATGCCTGTCAGCCCGTCCTTATATAATAGCTCACCCAGCTGCAACCCATACCAATCATTAATTAATATTGGGCAGAAATGTATGGGTTTTTTTTTTTTTGTTTTTTGTTTTTTCCCTTTCTCTGTGTGTATTGTTGCCTCAAGATATGCCTTGCTGCTATAATTGCAATATTATTTTGTTGATTTATTAAAATGGATAGTCCGCTTTGTCTCCTAAATAATAAAAGTATACCTAACTTGTGTGCATAATATACTATACTTTTATTTATACCAATTTTAAGATAATTTCAAATAATTTTACTGGAACTAAATAAATAAAACATGAGTATGGAGGATTACACGAGCAGATTGACCCTCCGCATGTTAATAAAATAGATACCTATATTTTCTAAAAAGTATATGTGTGCTACCAGCACTTTAGCAAAAAAAAAAAACAGAAAAAAGGATAGAAATGGAAGGGGGGAAAGGACTAATTTGACCATATGGTACTCGTCGTGAATCTCTATATAAAGAAAATATGGATAAAGACGGAAACTGACGCACGGATGTAGTATGTACATCCTTAATTGTATGTTTCATAAAATGTAGATAGAAATAACAATAAGTGTATTAAAAATAAATAAAAAATAAATAAATAAAAAATAAATAAAAGTATTATAAAAATAAGATTAATGTTTTAATAATTTTATCTAAAAAGCATATAGCTCAATCTCATGGTTGAGGCCTTTTGGGGCCAGGCTGTCAAGAGTGTAAATCCACTTTGACTCCACTCTTGACATAGCTTTCAAATAGTTGCACTTCCTTGGATTTTGGGGGACCCCCTGGATTCCACAATAGGATACCCCCTTGTAAGACTGATTATGTTTGTCCAAAAAATGACGCGATAAGGGGTGACCTTTGAATCCTTTTTTAATGTTATCCAGGTGCTCCTTAATCCTATCCATTAAACGTCTCTTTGTTCTGCCTACATAGATTTTATTGCAAGGGCACCTGAGTATATATATCACCCCCTTAGTTTGGCATGTTATTTCATCTCTAATACTAAATTTATTATTTGCCATATCTGTGAATGTTGTTTGTAACTTCCTTTGTGTCAACGTTCTATTGCAACATAAGCATCTCTCACATGCCAAAAACCCAGATGGTTGTGTATTTGAATTAGTAAGGAGTGTTTGGCGTAAGGATGGCCTTGTTATGGGTTTGATCATTTTTGTGGTGGGTGCCACTAGAAGCCCTAAATTCTGGGCTCTAGTGTAAACAAATCTAGGACGTTGCGGTAGCAATTCCCCTATGTGTTTATCCCCCTGTAATATCGGCCAATATTTCCGAATAATGTTATTGAATCGTTTATAGCCCGCATGAAATTGTGTAATAATAGGTAATTTTTTAATTTGATCTTGAATATTAAGTGGAGTGTCACTATTCTGAGATTTGTATATTAGAGATGTTCTAGACATGTTTTCCACCTCTTTCTTGGTTTGGTTCAATTGTTGAGGATCATAGCCTTTTTCCATGAACTGATCTGTCAGACGTTCTGTTTCCTTATGGAAATCCTGGGTATTTGTACAATTTCTTTTTACCCTCATGTATTGGCTTTTGGGTATATTTGTTAACCACACCGGTAGGTGACAGCTATTAATGTGAATATAGCTGTTTGAATCCACTTCCTTGTGGTATCCCTTGGTGATTAATTTATTGTGTTCTACACAGATCGTTAAGTCAAGGAAGTTCACACTAGTCTTGCTATATGTAGGTGTAAATTCCAGGCCGTATGAATTTGTATTTAGACTAGCAATGAATGTTTGTAAGTCTAAGAGTGCGCCATCCCAGACAAAAAGTATGTCATCGATAAAACGCTTCCATAATCCCAGGCCTTTATGAAGGCTGTTGTTTTGAAAGATCAAATCATGTTCCCACATGCCTATGTATAAATTTGCAAAACTGGGCGCGAATCCCGTGCCCATAGCAGTGCCGTGTGTCTGTAAATAATATTGGTTGTCGTATGAAAAATAGTTGTGCTTGAGTATAAATTCAATACACTCAACAATGAATGCTATTTGGGAATTATGATATGTTCCCAGGGTGTCAAGAAAAAATTGGGCTGCCTGGCAGCCTTTCAATGGGTCTATGACTGTATAAAGAGACTTAATATCTAATGTTCCCAGAATGGAGTTGCTATTCCACTCTAGCGAATTTAAAATTTGTAAAGTGTGTGTAGAATCTTTTAGGTAGGCTGGTATTAGTGGCATGCATTTTTGTAATTGTGTATCCACATATCTTGATAAGTTGGCAGTCAGGCAGTTTATGCCGGATATGATTGGCCTGCCTGGTGGTTTTTGTATGTCCTTATGAATTTTTGGGATATGGTAAAATACTGCTATAGAGGGAGTTTTGTTATTTATGTATTGGTATTCTTTTTTATTTAGGATCCCTACAGTTTTACCTTTTGTTGATAACCTATTCAATTCCTTCATAAACTGGATGGTAGGGTCATAGGGTATTCTTTTATATGTGATTGTGTCCCCTAGGAGTCTCAAGGATTCTTCGTGATAGGATAAACAATCCATTACTACAATACCCCCACCTTTGTCCGCCGGGCGGATTACAATTTGGTTATTTTCCTGGAGTTTGATGATTGACTGTCTTTCTCCTAGGCTTAAATTATGCATAACCATTTTATTTGATCGGTTATTGATCTTTCTTATTTCTGCTGTTACTAGGGTCTCAAATGTTCTGAATGTATTTGAGTATTCATTCAGAGGGTTTAAAGTTGAAGGTAGGGACAAGCTGGGGTGGATGTTGGTGATTGTCCCCTTTTTTTAAAAAATATTTTTTAAGGGCAAGGTTACGGAGGTATTTCTTCATACTGATATATAGATTAAATGGTTTAGATGTGGCAGTTGGAGCAAATTTTAGACCCTTTTGGAGTAATAATCTCTCATTCGCTGAGAGTTTATAAGAGCTTAAGTTAAAGATTTTTTGTGTACTGATTGATTCTGTATGGTTCAATTTATTTATTTTCTTTTGGGAGAGTGACCTACCCCTTTCACCTCTTTTTGTTTTGCATTTTGTACCTGAAAAAAATCCTTAATTGGTGGATGCTTCTGGAGACCTCCTTGTCTTTTGGGTTTTGTCAATTGGTTAGTGGTTATTTTTGATCTATAATTAGGTTTATAATTTAAACCATAGTTTGAAACTGGTTGCCTGCGTGCAGGGTTTTTCCCATTTGAGGGTCCATTGTTAGACAGGGTTTTTCTATATATTGGATTAGTAGATCTTGTCCCTTTGGCCAAATTTGACAGTGTGCTCATAGATCTGCTCGATTCTTGTGTCCGTAATGTATTGCTCCCTGAGGGAGTAGATTCTTCCCAATTACTAACATTGTCTGGTTCCTCCGCCAATGCAGCTAGTTCCGAGTACCTGTTGGTGGTAGGAATGTTATCCGTATTCATGAAGGGAGAATCTGTGATAGTGGAGGGATCCTCCTGGCATTGGAGGTGATTAGGGGTATCATCCACCTCCGGAGAATGGTTTTGTACCTGTCTTGAATGAGTGCGAGTTGAGACAGGTGTATATTGTGTTGAGTTACTATATGTAGAAAATACCATTGATATTTCTGATGGATTTTGTATTGTAGACCGATTATATTCATCCAAGGTTATAAGATTGTTATTGTCAATTGGGCTATAAACAGAATCCTCATTATTAATAGGATGATTCTGTTTATATGTCTCGTTTATAGAGATATTATCTCTTGCAAATTTACGCATTTTCTTGGTTATTATCTCTTTTTCTTTTTGCTTCAATCTATACATGATGTTGTCGGTGAGGTTCTCCAGCCCCTCTAGATCATTAAAGGCATTTAATTCATCAAAAAATGCATTGATTATGCCGCTGGTTTTTTTAAGATTAGCTGCTCTTTTAGCAATAATAAATTGTAGTATTTGGCTGGAAAATTTTACAAAGAGATTATCCCATTCTATTTGTATATCGGGGTCTCCAAAGTCGCCTGCTAGTGTTTTATAGACTACCAGGCCTTTGGGAACCACACCTACTTGGGCATACTTTTCCAAAGACGCAATTTCCCACATATCCCGCATTTCAATGATTAACTGTTTCTCCAATGATTTTAAAAGGTCCTTGGCTATGTCCAGTTCTTTCCTAGAATTATCATATTCTGGGAATTGTTTATTGATAAATGTGCGGCGAAAGTTTCTATCTTCTCTAAGAGCCTCAATGGCCATAATGGTGCTGCCAACGTGTAGTGACACAGTGGAAGTGAAAAATAATTACGGTAAAGTAACACGGGCGCTACCTATCCAAAAAACTCAGATGCAGCTGGTGAAGAGACAGGACTGTGTCGGCTCCTGTTATAAAGTCTGAGCGAACCGTATATTTGTGTGATTCACCGCGCTATGCTGAGCAGATGTATACAAAAAAAAAAAGGGGAAATAAATACTTAACAGCAGTTATACGTACTTACTTAAAAATGAAGTTGATGTAGAATATTCTGTGTAAGTTGAGATGTCTACGTGGTAAGTAGTTTGCAGGTTATCTGATGGTAGAGATCTCGTTTTTGATAGCTGCTGATGCTATTGGAACAATGATATATTGAGGTACCAATAAAACATACAAAAGGTCACACCACTCCTTGCATGTCCACCATACTCACTGGTTGTATCTTAACGTTTATATTCTCTTCGGGGTGTTCCCTTTATGGTGGATCAATTGATACAATACTAAATATGAAGAAAATTTCAATTACTAACAGTGACCACAACCTTGATATTCAGTCCCAGTTCCTGGGGTACATATGCACTTACTTGTGCTAGATTTGCTATGCTACCCAGGTGTAAATCCTGATAGACTCTCTATAATGGTCTTTGTTGGCTTTATTTAGAGCCAGTGGAGGGACGATATCTACTGTTGAAAAAAATGACAAAGTGCTGGGTAAGGAGGGATCCACTAAACCCACAAATAGTGCTAGCGTTCAAGTAGCCAGTTAGTCCTGGTAGGACTTCTCTGCACTTACTTCTGGTAATTGCTCTGTCGCAGTCTGGCTGAGGCAGCAGCTGCTGATAGAGTGATAAGCGATGCAGTGTAAGGAGGGATCCACTAGATACCCTAATTATGCTAGCGTTCCAATAATCAGTTAGTCCTAGTAGGACTTCTATGCACTTACTTCTGGTGATTGCTCTGGTGTAATCTGGCTGAGGCAACGGCTGAGGAAGCGGCTCTGGCTGAGGCAGCGGCTGCTGATGGAGCGATAAGCTATGCAGCGTGTAGTAGGGGAGCGGGTAGACGCCAGCACCTCGTGTACTCCGGCCGGAAGTATTGACGAGGATGCGGCGAGAGTGGGGGGGCGGAGCTACTGTGACGTCACAGGCAGGGAGGAGGACAGGTGCACGAGAGGCACAAACTAACCAACATGTTTCGAGGGGGGCTTCCCTCTTCGTCAGGGCTATGCTGAATGCCTGTCAGCCCGTCCTTATATAATAGCTCACCCAGCTGCAACCCATACCAATCATTAGTCTTGGGCAGAAATGTATGGGTTTTTTTTTTGTTTGTTTTTTTTTTTGTTTTTTTTTTCTTTCTCTGTGTGTATTGTTGCCTCAAGATATGCCTTGCTGCTATAATTGCAATATTATATTGTTGATTTATTAAAATGGATAGTCCGCTTTGTCTCCTAAATAATAAAAGTATACCTAACTTGTGTGCATAATATACTAAACTAAAACATAACTTTTATTTATACCAATTTTAAGATAATTTCAAATAATTTTACTGGAACTAAATAAATAAAACATGAGTATGGAAGGTTACACGAGCAGATTGACCCTCTGCACGTTAATAAAATAGATACCTATATTTTCTAAAAAGTATATGTGTGCTACCAGCACTTTAGCAAAAAAAAAAAAAAAACGGAAAAAAGGATAGAAATGGAAGGGGGGAAAGGACTAATTTGACCATATGGTACTCGTCGTGAATCTCTATATAAAGAAAATATGGATAAAGACGGAAACTGACGCACGGATGTAGTATGTACATCCTTAATTGTATGTTTCATAAAATGTAGATAGAAATAACAATAAGTGTATTAAAAATAAATAAAAAATAAATAAATAAAAAATAAATAAAAAAATTATAAAAATAAGATTAATATTTTAATAATTTTATCTAAAAAGCATGTAGCTCAATCTCATGGTTGAGGCCTTTTGGGGCCAGGCTGTCAAGAGTGTAAATCCACTTTGACTCCACTCTTGACATAGCTTTCAAATAGTTGCCCTTCCTTGGATTTTGGGGGACCCCCTGGATTCCACAATAGGATACCCCCTTGTAAGACTGATTATGTTTGTCCAAAAAATGACGCGATAAGGGGTGACCTTTGAATCCTTTTTTAATGTTATCCAGGTGCTCCTTAATCCTATCCATTAAATGTCTCTTTGTTCTGCCTACATAGATTTTATTGCAAGGGCACCTGAGTATATATATCACCCCCTTAGTTTGGCATGTTATTTCATCTCTAATACTAAATTTATTATTTGCCATATCTGTGAATGTCGTTTGTAACTTCCTTTGTGTCAACGTTCTATTGCAACATAAGCATCTCCCACATGCCAAAAACCCAGATGGTTGTGTATTTGAATTAGTAAGGAGTGTTTGGCGTAAGGATGGCCTTGTTATGGGTTTGATCATTTTTGTGGTGGGTGCCACTAGAAGCCCTAAATTCTGGACTCTAGTGTAAACAAATCTATGACGTTGCAGTAGCAATTCCCCTATGTGTTTATCCCCCTGTAATATTGGCCAATATTTCCGAATAATGTTATTGAATCGTTTATAGCCCGCATGAAATTGTGTAATAATAGGTAATTTTTTAATTTGATCTTGAATATTAAGTGGAGTGTCACTATTCTGAGATTTTTATATTAGAGATGTTCTAGACATGTTTTCCACCTCTTTCTTAGTTTGGTTCAATTGTTGAGGATCATAGCCTTTTTCCATGAACTGGTCTGTCAGATGTTCTGTTTCCTTATGGAAATCCTGGGTATTTGTACAATTTCTTTTTACCCTCATGTATTGGCTTTTGGGTATATTTGTTAACCACACCGGTAGGTGACAGCTATTAATGTGAATATAGCTGTTTGAATCCACTTCCTTGTGGTATCCCTTGGTGATTAATTTATTGTGTTCTACACAGATCGTTAAGTCAAGGAAGTTCACACTAGTCTTGCTATATGTAGGTGTAAATTCCAGGCCGTATGAATTTGTATTTAGACTAGCAATGAATGTTTGTAAGTCTAAGAGTGCGCCATCCCAGACAAAAAGTATGTCATCGATAAAGCGCTTCCATAATCTTAGGCCTTTATGAAGGCTGTTGTTTTGAAAGATCAAATCATGTTCCCACATGCCTACGTATAAATTTGCAAAACTGGGCGCGAATCCCGTGCCCATAGCAGTGCCGTGTGTCTGTAAATAATATTGGTTGTCGTATGAAAAATAGTTGTGCTTGAGTATAAATTCAATACACTCAACAATGAAGGCTATTTGGGAATTATGATATGTTCCCAGGGTGTCAAGAAAAAATTGGGCTCCCTGGCAGCCTTTCAATGGGTCTATGACTGTATAAAGAGACTTAATATCTAATGTTCCCAGAATGGAGTTGCTATTCCACTCTAGCGAATTTAAAATTTGTAAAGTGTGTAGTATCTTTTAGGTAGGCTGGTATTAGTGGCATGCATTTTTGTAAGTGTGTATCCACATATCTTGATAAGTTGGCAGTCAGGCAGTTTATGCCGGATATGATTGGCCTGCCTGGTGGTTTTTGTATGTCCTTATGAATTTTTGGGATATGGTAAAATACTGCTATAGAGGGAGTTTTGTTATTTATGTATTGGTATTCTTTTTTATTTAGGATCCCTACAGTTTTACCTTTTGTTGATAACCTATTCAATTCCTTCATAAACTGGATGGTAGGGTCATAGGGTATTCTTTTATATGTGATTGTGTCCCCTAGGAGTCTCAAGGATTCTTCGTGATAGGATAAACAATCCATTACTACAATACCCCCACCTTTGTCTGCCGGGCGGATTACAATTTGGTTATTTTCCTGGAGTTTGATGATTGACTGTCTTTCTCCCAGGCTTAAATTATGCATAACCATTTTAGTAAAAAATAAGGGGAAGTAAAGTAAAGGGAACCTCAGAACCAAGTTTTTGACTTAAGGGGGTTTTACACATAGCGATATCGCTAGCGATATTGCTATAATGTCACCGATTTTGTGACGTTATAGTGATATCGCTAGCGATATCGCTATGTGTGATACTTACCTCCGACCGGCTCCCCCGCTGGTTATCGCTGATCGCGCGAGAATGTCCGGCTCCATTTCTCGTCGTCAATTTCCTGTTGGGGCTTCCTGCTGTGACGACGAGCGACGCGTGGAGGCGGGCGGGAGGACGTCTTCATCGCTGTGTGTGAAAGGTGAGTATCGTGCGCTGCGTCGCTGCTGCATCGCTGTGAGATCTTTCTGTGTGACAGCTCACTAGCGATCATTTAGCGATGCACCAGCGATCCTGACTGGGTCGGATCGCTGGTCGGATCGCTGGTGCATCGCTAAATGTAAAAGGGCCTTTAGGGATAATTGATACCACAGTCATAATACACTGATATTCAGATGTAATATGATAAGATTGTGATACGCATAGTATATATATGTGTAAAGAATGTAGCCAGGGAACCAGGCTACATAATAGAAATGATGTAAAATAACCCTATAGGACACATATATATATGCAGGACTGTAAAGGGTAACTGTCAAAATTCAATAGCAACAACAAAAAAAAAAAAAAAATGGCAATAAAAATAAACAGAAAAAATGAATACACGGATCTGAACAAATCTATTTAGAAATATTCTATACAGATTACGGTAACTAGCACTTCCACTTATGCGCATAAAAGAAGCTGTAAGGTCTCATCATACTAGCTGCTCATGTATAACATATTAACTTCATACTATTTGTAAATGTTAGCAAAATGAAAAACAAAATTTGGTGTGACCACTAACTACCTTTCACCTTCAAAACAGCATCAATTCTTCTAGGACAAGTTGCACACACTTTTTGTAGGAACTAGGCAGGGAAGTTGTTCCAAACATCTTTGAAAACCAACCACTGATACTTTGTGGAAGTGTTGTAAACTTGCGCAAATCTTTCTGTATCTTCTACACTTTTCTAAAAGTTGAGTTTCCACAAAATTCAGCTTCATCAGTACCTGTACAGGCGGTGTGAGCACTTTGTTTATTCACACATATACTGAAATAACAAAATATTTCCCAATTAAAGTTGGGTGGATAGTTTGAATTTAGACTGTTACCTGTTGTAACCAAAAGTAGTTTTTGGTTGGTGTATATGTCTAATATTAGACTATTACAATAACAAAGTGTGCAACAAGAAAGTCTTTTACAACTTTGTGAGGAAGGCACTTGTATTTAAAGAAGCACTCCCATAAAAATTTGTATCCTCTTAATATATTACAATCCTCTTGTGAAGGAAATACTGTATAGAATTAGTAAGGGAAAGCATAACAGCACTAGAGTCACATTTAGCTCACAATGGGGTGAAACTGCATATGCCGCGGGCGGCACGGTGGCTCAGTGGTTAGGGGTCCTGGGTTCGAATCCCACCAAGGACAACATCTGCAAGGAGTTTGTATGTTCTCCCCGTGTTTGCTTGGGTTTCCTCCGGGCACTCCGGTTTCCTCCCACACTCCAAAGACATACTGATAGGGAATTTAGATTGTGAGCCCCATCGGGGACAGTGATGATGATGTGTGCAAACTGTAAAGCGCTGCGGAATATGTTAGCGCTATATAAAAATAAAGATTATTATTATTATGCCAGTATTGTAAACACAAAGGGGCTTTTGCTGGAGGTGTCAAACATGGCATCTTAGCTCCTGGATCCTAAGATTCAAGGGGTTTAGCAAATGGTCTGCACTGGGCAAACAATTTCCTATTGAATGTATAGAGAGAAGTGTGGGAGATACAGGATATTAGAAATGCAAGACCATAAATTAACCCATCATCTAGTCACACACAGTAACTTTTAAATGGGCCAATCCGGGTCATCCTGGAAATATGAGCAAATACAGTAGTCAGAACTATAAAATGCTGAGGGGCACAAACGGAGTTGTTAGTATGTGGTGGATACCTAAGGTGCTGGTGTGATCGATAATTAATTTCTCCTTCGTCAAGGAAACAGAAGATATCTGTAGCCTAAATATTTAGGTATATTTCTGTTATTTTTGTATTTTTATAACTGTTTGCATGTTTGTGTGTTGTTTTATTTCTACTTTTTTATATCTTTTATTGTAAGCATTGTATATTTTTATATTAAAGCTTAAAATCTTTAATAAGTTTGACCCTTGTATATGCTCTAACAGAATCTATAGCTTTTGAGAGAGTGTGTGACTTTTTGATTGCCTGTAAGAAGGAAGACCGGGTGGCGGGTACTTGCACGATTCTGGGTCCAGAACTGTGGAGGCTGCGCCCAGTGTGGCCGGGGGGAAAGAGTGAAGGGCAGGAACAGGAAGCATGGGAAAGTTTCTTCTGTTTCCCGTCAGCATTGAAAGTAGAGGCAAGCGTGCAGCGCACTCTGCAGGGTGAGAGACAGCGCAGAGCTTAGCCTCGGCAGAGCCTTCGTGTACGCGCCATCAAGTCAGTGGGAATGCAGAGCGCCGTGCACCCAGCTAATCTGAGTGCAAGGCTCGCACTGATGAGCAAGGGCCAAGTGCAAGACCCTGAGGGGTGTTCCCCTTTGCTGATGGATGCACAGCGGCACCCATGCTGGACAGAGACTACTGCAGAGATCCTCACTTTGGCTGTACAGAGTTATGGACTAGGGGCTCAGTGGGCAGAACCAGTGACTGCCCGCTGCCCCAGAAGCCAGACCAGGATCTGTTGGGATCCACCTAGAAGACTCTATACCAGACGATGCTGGTACTACTACCTCCAGTGGATGGCCTGTGGCTGAGGAAACTAAAGACACGATAACTGGACTGTTGTTTTATTGCATTTCCTGTTCTCAATTTATCTGTTATCTCCCTGTGAGGAGTTGTATTACTGTTGTAATTAAATTGTTTTATTGTTAATCCTTGCTCTGCCCTCCCTGCGTCATTGCATCCCGTAACCTTCTTACATTTGGCGTAGTCGGCAGGATGCATTCTATGAGTGCAGGGGCACCAGACCAAGCGGACATGTGTGCCCCAAGAGCCAGCTTACCACTGGGGGCCATGCTCAGCAATCTCCCAAATTTTATGTAGAGCAATTCACTATGCAAGCAGAGATTGCAGTGATGGCCCTGGACAGGGAGGCTAGATGTGCTGCAATGTTCCGCCCCCTCGTGAGCAGAACACCTTCACCAAGGTGTTGTGTGACACCCCAGAGTCCGGTTGTCACAGTGATATTATCTCCCTCTAATGGGTAAAGTCATGCTTGGAGGCAGAAAGGGACCCCATGCCAGGCAGCATAGATTTAATCACAATTTCCTGCTGCAGGTCAGAAAAGGGAGATGCCTTATAAATTCTGGCCTGCAGAGGGGGTTGGTGAGTCAGCTAGAAATCAGCTGAGGGAGTTGTCATGGAAACGAAACAGCTGTGAGCTGTGAGGAGAGATGACAGTTACAACGTGAGGAGGTGAGGTAAAGAGATCTTTCTGGAAGATCCTGTCAGACAAAGACAGGGAGCTGATCTGTGAAGAGGGAAAGGACAAGTGCAGAGACTGAGAGACTCTAGGGAAGCTAAAATACTGCATATAGCAGACCCCTGAGTGAAGCGCTAATAAAGAAAAAAGGGACATCAGAGTCCTAGGCTGACAGGAGCTGTACGCCCTGATTGCCGAATCTGAAAGTACAGGGGATTGTAAATTCCTGTGCACATTAATCACCTGAGGGCATGGCAGCAGATAAGGAGTCCGGGGCCAACGGGAAAAGAACGGTACCAGTGGAATAGGCTCACGCTGACAGCATAGTTATATACAGCGGAGACCCGCACACAAAGCGCAGAAAGGAAGGTCCTAAATCCCCACCTGGCAAGGTGGATCCCCTGAATGCCTCTAGGCAAGCCGGACTCATTCCATCACCTGTGTGTGGTACTCTGGACTGCAGCCTATTACCAGTAAAAGGTAAAGAAACTGCACCTCTATGTGTCTTTCTCTCATTTATCTGCACCCGAACGTTTACAGCCACTTTTGCTATTTATTTAACATCTTTGCCCTGGGACTACAGCCCTACCTGTGGAGGGCTACAACATCATAGCTGAACCCAACATCCATCCCAGAAAAGCAACACCGCAGCGCTGGTCACTTCTGACCAGAATACCACAGGTAGCATCACGTATTTCACCATCTAATAACTTTATTTTCATTTTTACCACATAAATACCACACAACTTTCCCCTATTTTATTACTGGATGCCTCTGGGCCACGGACCGGATCGCCGCCGCCGTGACACCGTCGCCCATGGAAGTCGACGGGCCTGGTACCGAGTAACCCCAGGCCCCGAGGGGCGCTCCAGTTGCAAATTTTAGAAGAGATGCATGGGGATCCCACTTGATGTTGGAGAATTGCGGATGCGATTGTTTAGCCATGTTCAGAGAGGGAGAATCCTTGACTCAATAAATGTATGTGTTACAAGAGGTGCATGCGGCGATCGCCAAGCGCCAAGCGGGATGATGTGGGCATGGGACCCCCTGATGTGATCTTGAGAGATCAATTTGTAGCGGGCCTCAAAGATGCATCACTTAAACAAGCTTTGCGGGAGCGCCTGCGTACCGTTCCACGCATGACCTTCTTAGAAATCGGGGTTGAAGCACGCGTGCGAGAGCAGGAGCAGGGGAAGGCAGTCTCGGCAGGAATGGTTCGGAGCAGTGAGGTACCTGCCTTGACTGTGGCTGAGCCAGGATGGGCCAGAGAGATCCGGAAGGAAATACAGGAAATGCAGGAAGAGTGGTTCGGCTTCAAAAGAGTCTCCAATGTGGCTCCAAGTCCATCCAGAGACAGGAGTGACCCTGAGTCCCACTTGCCAGTTGTACATTGTCAGGAGATGGGGCTATCCTGAGAAGAGAGACTTCCGACTTGTTTCAAGTGTGGGGACATGAGACACTATGCCCGATGGTGTGCGAGACGGGGGTGGCCTCTTACTCATCAGCCGTTAAACTAGTGTCATGTCGGACGCTGTTCACACCACAGCATCCGGCAGGCAGAGGTAGTTCCACCTCCAGCCACTATAGCCTCAGTGGCGCCGGCCTGATCTTCAGGCTCTCGGGGGTTAATCCTGCTGGAGACCAGGTTGGATGGTTAGTCACGCCCACGGTCTTTAAATAGTCATGCTGGCCTATGGGCGTCGCCGATTATAGCTTGTGTTTCATACCAAGTGGTTCCGGTCTGGAGTGGAGGTGTTCAAGAGAGAGAGATTCATATCTGGTGTCGTATGATCCGTCGTTATCCTTTCTCCTTCCCATATTTGTGTTTAGTTGTGCCCTGTTCACATTACTGTTTATTCCTGTGTGTGTGCGGCGCAGTGCAGTTTAAGTTCTCCCTGTCTGTCATTATTTGTGTGGGAGCTTTGGTGGTGACTTCTCACTGGGTGGAGGGTTAAGTGCAGGGCTGAGCAGGAGATAAGGAAAGGTCGGAGGCTCAGGCATTTGCACCTTCAGCAAAAACCCTGGGTTGAGGGTCAGACAGGGTTTCCCCTAGTAAAGGGACACCACAGGGGCCCCGGGTCTTTCAGCCTTAGTTGAACTAAGCCCCCGTGACATTATAATCGGCCCACATTTTTTCAGGAGTCCATGGATCCATTAGATTCCATAACCCGCCAGTTGGCGGCGCTGTCCATACAGGTCTCCGAGTTGAATGGGGCAGTTCAGCAGCAGGGCCTGGTAGTAGCAAAGGTGCAAACGGCATCTGCAGGTATCGGTGCAGAGCCGAAGTTTCCGCTGCCAGAACGATTTTCAGGCGATCGCAGCAAATTTGTCGTATTTCGGGAGGCCTGCAAATTATACTTCCGCATGCGGCCAATATCCTCAGGTAATGAGGCCCAGCGAGTAGGGCTGGTGTTGTCATTACTGAGTGGTGACCCCCAAGCATGGGCATTTTCCTTACCACCTGACTCTGCTACATTTCATTCGGTCGATAATGTTTTTTCTGCCCTCGGGCTCATTTACGATGACCCTGACCGACTGGCTCTAGCGGAATCTAAAATCCGCGCCCTCCGCCAGGGGGAGCGCTTGGCAGAGGACTATTGTTCGGAATTTCGCCGCTGGGCCGTAGACACACAGTGGAATGACCCAGCACTGCGGAGCCAGTTTATGCATGGGGTATCAGGGAGGGTGAAACAAGCCCTCCTGATGTATGAGACTCCGGCATCATTGGAGTCTGCCATGAGTTTGGTGATACGTATTGATCGCCGTTTTCGTCAGGGGGCACAGGAGACGCTACCTCTGGGGGAAAACAGAGGTGCAGGTGTGGTTGAAGTAGATGAGTCCCCTGAACCTATGCAGATTGCTGGCGTGGCACAGGTTCAGCCTCGCGCTCCGGGAGTCCGGAAGTCCGGAGCATGTTTCTACTGTGGTAAAGGTGGTCATTATGTTAACGTTTGCCCGGTACTACCTAAGAGGGTCACACCGGCGGAAAACTGTTAAGCTCAGAGGGTATGGAGGAGACCCAACTGAGCGTATGCATATCCTCCATGATGGTATCTCATTGTATGCTCCCTGCCAAGGTTATTGTCGCCGGCAGAGAGCTACCTATATCAGTGTTTGTGGATAGCGGTTCCGCCACCAATCTCATAGATGAGGAGTTTGCACACACCGCCGGGTTTAAGATTGAAAAACTTCCTCACCCCATACAGGTGGTGACCATTAATGCTGTTCCCCTCCCTCAAGGGGAGATTACTGAGTTTGTGGCAGAGGTGAAACTCCACATTGGGGTCCTACATTCTGAGTCGGTTACATGTAGGGTCCTCCGTAATCTCCCAGCTCAAATGGTCCTGGGTTTTCCATGGCTGTCCAGGCACAACCCGGTAATTGATTGGAAAACTCAGGACATAGTACAATGGAGTGGTTTCTGCCAAGACAATTGCTTGGCCACATGTGTGTCCGCCGTGACGCCCAGCCTGCCGGAGGCTTTGCAGGATTTCGCGGATGTTTTCTCTGAGAAGGGTTGCTCAGAACTGCCTCCACATAGAGCCTATGACTGTGCTATTAGGCTAAAACCCGGGGCCAAATTACCTAAGGCCAGGATGTTTAATATTTCTGGTCCTGAGAGACAAGCTCTGAAAGACTACATCGCGGAGAGTCTGAGCAAAGGTCACATCCGGCCTTCGTCCTCGCCTGTAGCAGCGGGGTTTTTCTTCATTAAGAAGAAAGATGGGGGGTTACGCCCGTGTCTGGATTTCCGAGAGTTAAACCAGATTACTATCCGTGATCCCTACCCAATGCCGTTGATCCCGGATTTGTTCAACCAGGTAGCGGGGGCAAAATGGTTTTCCAAGCTGGACCTCAGGGGGGCGTATAACCTCATAAGGGTCCGTCAGGGGGATGAGTGGAAGACGGCGTTTAACACTCCTGAGGGTCATTTTGAGAGTCTGGTTATGCCGTTTGGGTTGACCACCGCGCCTGCCGTTTTCCAACATTTTATTAATGATGTCTTTGCTCATGTCCTGGGGAGATTTGTGATTGTATACCTGGATGATATCCTCATTTATTCTAGCGATCGGGACACTCATTTGCAGCATGTTAGGCAGGTGTTACAGTTGCTCCGGGAGAACCAGCTCTATGCTAAGCTGGAAAAATGTTTATTTTTTGTCCAGGAGTTGCCCTTTTTGGGATATATTGTGTCCGCAGCTGGTTTTAAAATGGACACCACTAAGGTGCAAGCGGTGTTGCAATGGGAGAGGCCGGAGAGTCTGAAAGCACTCCAGCGGTTCCTGGGGTTTGCGAATTATTATAGGAAATTTATAAAACACTTTTCGACTGTCGCCAAACCGCTCACGGACATGACAAAAAAGGGTGCCGATCTGGCGAACTGGCCTGAGGTGGCTATACGTGCATTTGAGCGTCTGAAGAATAGTTTTGCTTCAGCCCCCATTCTGGTGCAACCAGACGTGTCTAAACCTTTTGTGGTAGAGGTTGATGCGTCGGAGGTGGGAGTGGGGGCAGTACTGTCTCAAGGCTCGTCCTTGAGCGAGATGCATCCATGCGCCTACTTCTCCAAGAAGTTGTCGCCGGCCGAACGGAATTATGATATCGGCAACAGGGAGTTGTTGGCCATCAAACTGGCTTTTGAGGAATGGCGACACTTCTTGGAGGGGGCGGCTCACCAGGTCACAGTTATCACCGACCATAAGAATCTGCTCTACCTGGAGTCGGCCAAGCGTCTGTCTCCTAGGCAGGCTCGCTGGGCATTGTTTTTTACTCGTTTCAATTTTCTTGTGACGTACCGTCCCGGGGCTAAAAACACCAAGGCGGATGCTTTGTCTAGGTGTTTTCCGGGGGGAGAACCTCGGGAAGAGCCGGTACCCATCCTCCAGAAAGGGGTAGTGGTCTCGGCTCTCACGACTGAGGTAGAGGCGGAGATTGCCGAGGCCCAAGAGGAGGTACCACCAGGACTTCCCGCCAACAAATCATTTGTACCCCTGCATCTTCGGCCTAAGGTGTTGAAGGAACACCACGATTCGGTACTGGCTGGTCACCCAGGGGTGAAGGGCACCTTAGAGCTGGTATCGCGTCGTTTCTGGTGGCCCAAAATCCGGCAGGACGTGGTCTCGTACGTGGCAGCTTGCATCACGTGCGCTAGGGCTAAGTCACCCCGAACCCGTCCTGCTGGCACGCTACAGCCTCTGGGGGTACCCAATAGGCCATGGACAGAAATCTCCATGGATTTTATCACTGACTTGCCAGCCTCGGCAGGGAACACGGTCATCCTGGTGGTGGTTGACCGTTTTTCAAAGATGGCGCATTTTGTGGCGTTGTCCTCTTTGCCCAATGCTAAGACGTTGGCTCAGGTATTTGTGAAGGAGGTGGTCAGACTCCACGGAGTACCGTCTGACATAGTATCTGATAGGGGTACGCAATTTGTGGCGAGGTTTTGGAAAGCTTTTTGCTCAAGGTTGGGGATCAAGTTGTCACATTCATCGGCGTTTCATCCACAGTCTAATGGACAAACTGAGCGCATGAACCAAAATCTTGAACAGTATTTACGATGCTTTGTGTCCGACAACCAGGAGGAGTGGTCTACTTTCCTTCCTCTGGCCGAATTCGCATTAAATAATCACCGCCAAGAGTCATCAGGAGAGTCTCCATTCTTTTGTGTGTACGGTCAACATCCTCAGTTTTGTACCTTACGTCAGGGTGACTCCGGGGGTGTCCCGGAGGAGGATCAGCTAGGAGCCCAATTGTCATCAGTCTGGAGGCGGGTGAAACAGCGTTTGTTGAGCATGAGTGCCAGGTACAAACGGGTGGCTGACAGTAGACGCGTGCCAGGTCCGGACCTGTGTGTGGGTGAATGGGTGTGGTTAGCTACGAAGAACATAAAACTCAAAATCCCTTCTTTAAAACTGGGTCCAAGGTTTATTGGGCCTTTTAGGATTTCTGCCATCATTAACCCAGTGGCTTATCGGTTGGAACTTCCCGCAGTGTACAAGATACACAACGTGTTTCACAGGGCTTTATTGAAAAAGGTGGTAGGCTCTGTGGACACAACGCCGATGCCACCTCCAGTCATGGTGGATGGCGAGTTAGAGTTCGAGGTCGCCAAGGTAGTGGACTCTCGAGTAGTACGCTGTACTCTTCAGTATTTGGTGCACTGGCGGGGGTATGGTCCAGAGGAGAGGTCTTGGGTTCCAGCCTCAGACATACATGCGGATCGGCTGGTCAGTTCTTTTCACCGTCGTCATCCGGACAAGCCGGGTCCTATGAGTCTTGAGGGCCCTGGGGTCCCTCGTAGAAGACGGGGTACTGTCATGTCGGACGCTGTTCACACCACAGCATCCGGCAGGCAGAGGTAGTTCCACCTCCAGCCACTATAGCCTCAGTGGCGCCGGCCTGATCTTCAGGCTCTCGGGGGTTAATCCTGCTGGAGACCAGGTTGGATGGTTAGTCACGCCCACGGTCTTTAAATAGTCATGCTGGCCTATGGGCGTCGCCGATTATAGCTTGTGTTTCATACCAAGTGGTTCCGGTCTGGAGTGGAGGTGTTCAAGAGAGAGAGATTCATATCTGGTGTCGTATGATCCGTCGTTATCCTTTCTCCTTCCCATATTTGTGTTTAGTTGTGCCCTGTTCACATTACTGTTTATTCCTGTGTGTGTGCGGCGCAGTGCAGTTTAAGTTCTCCCTGTCTGTCATTATTTGTGTGGGAGCTTTGGTGGTGACTTCTCACTGGGTGGAGGGTTAAGTGCAGGGCTGAGCAGGAGATAAGGAAAGGTCGGAGGCTCAGGCATTTGCACCTTCAGCAAAAACCCTGGGTTGAGGGTCAGACAGGGTTTCCCCTAGTAAAGGGACACCACAGGGGCCCCGGGTCTTTCAGCCTTAGTTGAACTAAGCCCCCGTGACAACTAGTGGGCTCCGTGGCTGGGGGACAACGCTCGGAGCCTGACAGGCCAAGGAGGAGAGAAGGCAGTGCCGAAAGTTTAATTCTCCTGAGCCCCCTCATATGGGCTGAAATCAATGGTCGGGCCATTCGCTGCCTAGTCGATACCAGATCACAGGTGACCACCATGCTGGAAATGTATTTCAGAAATCTTTTCCCCGAGGTGACACAGCCGGAGTGGGGCCCAGTAATCAAGCTGACGGCAGCCAATCAGTTGCCCAACCCGGTTGCAGGGGTGGTCTAGATGCAAATTACAGTGTACGGTAAAGATGTGGTCTGGAAAGGAGTCGTGTTGACTGCTGTAGATACCGGCAATGGCCCTGCGGTGACTCTGGGGATGAATGTGCTGAAAGAACTCGGGACTCTCCTGATCAGCGAGTCGCCAGATGCTTTTCTGGACTGATGGAGCCCACGAGCCCCCCAGAGGAGGGTGTTTCAACAATTGATATGGGTTGTCCAGGACCAGGAAACGTTGAGTGAAGGGAAAGTTTTAGGAAAAGTGATAGCCCCTGCAGCTGCTAAACTCATTTTACCACCTGGTCAGACTGTGCTCACGTTGCCTGTATGAGCTTGTACGACACTTGAAGTTGTGGAAGTACAAATAGAGCCAACCTTAATGGATCATTGGGAATAGAAGGTAATTGGAGGGCACCACTAGACAATATTACAGGGGTTCTCCGTAGGCATGTAGAAAAATGCTACAAAACGAAAAGAAAAAGATCATGCCCACATGGATGGGAACACCTACAATAAGTAAAAGACATATGCTTTATTATCAAATTCAAAAAGGGAACAATTAAGCAGGACATAACAACAGATAAAAACATTTAAAAACTACAAAAGGTACATATACAAGTCATGCCTTAATATGGAGGCAGTGGCAACCCACAGAAAATTCCCTCAAAGCATAAAGATAAGTACAATATGGCTCAAAAAAGAAAACCAATTAGGTAACAACAATATGCTGGTATAAATACAGCATAATCAGATTATTGTACTGGGGACCATATTTATTCACAGTACCATATAGGCAAAAAAAGCGGCAGTCGCATAATGCAAGAAAACTGTCATCTATCATCATACATACAGACAGTGGCACATAGATGAACCGGATCACTGAAAAGGCACCACAATAAAGCACCAAGTTGTGTTCAGAATAGCATGGCTTACACAACATGTAAGACAGGTTAAGAAGTTACCGTACTCTTTCTTAAAATAAGAAAGGAAGAAGAGCCCAATTACTCAGACCAAAATATGTGGGAATCCTTGAGTCCTAAACAGAGCCATGGAAGCTGAGAGGGAAGAAAATGTGGGATGAACACCCACATGTATCGCCACACTAAGCGTGGCTTCCTCAGGGAAAATATGATAAATAATAATAATAATAATAAAAATGATATATGACAGAGGGACCTTCAAAATGTCAGGACCCTCCCAATTGTAAAAGGCAGAAAAAAAACACAACAGTACGTGTGAACAAACGCTAAAAGGGATATTTTTTGTTTCTCTGGTTTATTTAGCCTTATATACAAGTGATTATGCAGGAAAAAACTCTTTCTTAACCTTTTTGGTCTGTTAAATGCAATTTAGATTAGGTTTGGTAGTTGTTCTTTTGTATCTGTAAAAGAGGTGTAATACTGTGACAAACTTATTCCCAGAAACCACATGTGAGTCAGAAATGCATGCAGGCATATTCTCCAGGCTTTTCCCATTCTCTTTCATCACTTTCCCATCTATTTCAGCCTTTTCCTCAGGCCCACAGACCCCTTTGTAGGGTCCAGCAGAAAATTACTCGCATTTCCCATTGACTTGCATTGTACTCGCTATTCAGAACAAATACGCGATTTTTACAAAGTATAGCGATTATAAATTTTACGGTACTCGCTCACCACTAATTGCATTTATATACTTGTTTTGCAATTTTACTGCACTTGAAAAATTTTTCCTACTTTCCAGTACATTGTATGGTTAAATGAATGGAGTCCTTCAAAACTACAACTCGTCCTGAAAAAAAAAGGCGCTCATATGGCTATGTGGATGGAATAATAAATAAGCCAAAATGTAAAAATTTGACTGTGTTGGGAAAGGGCTAATATAATATACTAATCTGATAAAATATTAAGCAAGATACATTTAGTTTCCCAGATTTTTTTATATTCATCTCTGTAGTATTTTTAAAGTAAAATGTAAAAAATGTACCTCTAAATGCATTAAAGTCGATCAAATGTTTAAATAAAAATAGTTTATTCCATGAAACACAAAACTAAAAGCAGGTATGAAAAGTTAAAATTCATTCTGCCAGTAAACAATCCAAAATAATTGCATTTTGCTACTATCAAAAGACTCATAAATATAATACAGTAATCTTCTATTTGATTTTAAACTCCAATTAGTATTAATATACTATACTTTGCATCATGACTGTAATCCCTTGCTTCTTCGCTTGGGAATTTTCTAATTAAAATAATTGGTTTTGTAAAGCTCGTGACAGTAGAGGGTAAGGCAAAATGAATGATTTAAGTTCAATTTGAAGCCGTCGATAGCAAACTGACTTCTTAGAATTTGATAACAACAATGTTGTTTTCCATTAAATAACTTACCGTATATACTCATGTATAAGCCAAGATTTTCAGCACTTTTTTTGTGATGATACCGACCCCCTCGGCTTACACACAAGTCATTGTCCAGAAAACTGGCGGGGGAGGAGGGAGAGAGAGCGACGGACCAGTGGCAGGAGCCTGCAGCTGTGGCACAGTGACAGCTGCAGCCTCCGACTTCCAGAAGACATCATACTCACCCTCCTCGCGCTGCTGCTGCATCTCCGTCCCTGCATCTTCATCCCGGCGCCGGCACCTCTTCCTGTGCTGAGTGGTCACGTGGTACTGCTCATTAAGGTGCACGCGTCTCCACTCCCATAAGCGTGGAGCGCATACTCATTACCTTAATGAGTGGTACCATGTGACCGCTCAGCAGTAGGAGCAGCACTGCCCCAGGGAGAGAATGTCTGAGCCGATGCTAGTGTAGTGTATGGATGATGTTCTGACAGGCTCCATTCCAAATGTGCAGCAAAAGCATTTTCAGTGAATCAACTAGTGCACTCAATGACAGCATCAGAAATACCATCAGCACACAAGTCCGTCTGATTGTGGATGCCAGGATGCTGTTAAGTCCTGACCCTGATCACTATCTATGCGATCTGTGCTGATGATCCCCCTTTTATCTCCTGCAGAGACAGATAAGGCTTTTTGTGCCCGATCTGCTCTCTGTCAGGACACAGCAGCTCCACCCTCAAGATTTCCACAGGTGTCATTAACACTTCCAAACTGCTCTGAAAAACTTCACTCTTCAGAATTGAGCAGCTATTTCTGGTCAGGGGGCTGATTATAAGACCAGCTTGAAAAATGATTTTAAAATCCAAAATTTTGGCCTACTGAAATGTATGTTCATCAAATGCATTCAATACTTGGTCCGGGCTCAATTTGCATCAATTACTGCATCAATGCAGTGTGGCATGGAGTCGATCAGCCTGTGGCACTGCTGAGGTGTTATGAAAGCCCAGGTTGCTTTGATAGCATCCTTCAGCTTGTTTGTATTGTTGGGTCTGATGTCTCTTATCTTCCTTTTGACAATTTCTCATAGATTCTCTATGGGGTTAAGGTCAGGCGAGTTTGCTAGCCAATCAAGCAAAGTGATACTGTTGTTTTCAAACCAGTTAGTGGTACTTTTGACAGCAGGTGCCAAGCTCTGCTGGAAAATGAAATTTCCATCTCCAAAAAGTTTGTCAGCAGAGGGAAGCAGGAAGTGCTCTAAAATTTCCTGATAGATGTCTATGCTGTCTTTGGTCTTAATAAAACACAGTGAATCTACACCGGTAGATGACATGACTCCCCAAACCACCACTTATTGTGGATAGAGATGAGCGACTTTGCCTTTTTTTGGGTCGAGTCGGGTTTCATGAAACCCGACTTTCGCAAAAGTCGGGTCGAACGCAATAGGCCGATTATCGTGAAAAGTCGAAGACCGACTGAAACACGAAACCCAATGCAAGTCAATGGGGAAGAAAAGTCGGCAGTGAGTGGAGGACAGGAAACACACCTACAGTCATGGCCAAAAGTTTTGAGAATGACACAAATATTATATTTTCACATAATCTGCTAGCCTCTGGTTTTTATGTGTGTTTGTCAGATGTTTTTATCACATACAGAAATATAATTGCAATCATATTATGAGTAACGAAAGGTTATATTGACAGTTAGAATGAGTTAATGCAGCAAGTCAATATTTGCAGTGTTGACCCTTCTTCTTCAGGACCTCAGCAATTCTCCCTGGCATGCTCTCAATCAACTTCTGGATCAAATCCTGACTGATAGCAGTCCATTCTTGCAAAATCAATGCTTTTATTTTGTCTGAATTTGAAGGTTTTTGTTTGTCCACCCGTCTCTTGATGATTGACCACAAGTTCTCAATGGGATTAAGATCTGGGGAGTTTCCAGGCCATGGTCCCAAAATCTCTATGTTTTGTTCCCTGAGCCATTTAGTTATCACTTTTGCTTTATGGCAAGGTGCTCCATCATGTTCAAAAAGGCATTGTTGATTGCCAAACTGCTCTTGGACGGTTGGGAGAAGTTTCTCTTGGAGGACATTCTGGTACCATTCTTTATTCATGGCTGTGTTTTTAGGCAAGACTGAGAGAGAGCCCATTCCCTTGGCTGAGAAGCAACCCCACACATGAATGGTTTCAGGATGCTTGACAGTTGGCATGAGACAAGACTGGTGGTAGCGCTCACCTGGTCTTCTCCGAATAAGCCGTTTTCCAGATGTCCCAAACAATCGAAAAGGGGATTCATTACAGAAAATGACTTTACCCCAGTCCTCAGCAGTCCACTCCCTGTACCTCTTGCAGAATATCAGTCTATCCATGATGTTTTTCCTGGAGAGAAGTGGCTTCTTTGCTGCCCTCCTTGAGACCAGGCCTTGCTCACAGTGCGTGCAGATGCACTCACACCTGCCTGCTGCCATTCCTGAGCAAGCTCTGCACTGCCGGTAGCCCGATCCCGCAGCTGAAACACTTTTAAGAGACGGTCCTGGCGCTTGCTGGTCTTTCTTGGGCGCCCTGGAGCCTTTTTGGCAACAAGGGAACCTCTCTCCTTGAAGTTCTTGATGATGCGTTAGATTGTTGACTAAGGTGCAATCTTTCTAGCTGCGATACTCTTCCCTGTTAGGCCATTTTTGTGCAATGCAATGATGACTGCACATGTTTCTTTAGAGATAACCATGGTTAACAGAAGAGAAACAATGATGCCAAGCACCAGCCTCCTTTTAAAGTGTCCAGTGGTGTCATTCTTACTTAATCATGACAGATTGATCTCCAGCCCTGTCCTCATCAACACCCACACCTGTGCTAATGGAGCAATCACTGAAACTGTTAGCTGGTCCTTTTAAGGCAGGGCTGCAATGATGTTGAAATGTGTTTTGGGGGATGAAGTTTATTTTCTAGGCAAATATTGACTTTGCAAGTAATTGCTGTTAAGCTGATCACTCTTTATAACATTCTGGAGTATATGCAAATTGCCATTAGAAAAAATGAAGCAGTAGACTTTGTAAAAATTAATATTTGTGTCATTCTCAAAAATTTTGGCCATGACTGTACTATTTATGTGACTTTTGGAGGCAATTGGTCTCTAAGGATTTTATTTAGGGATATCAGACTACAAGCGGCTGAAAACAAAGCATGTCACAATTTTCAGATTTAAGTTTTACAATAATTAGAAAACCATGTAACATTTCATTTACACTTCACAAATTCTTGCTCCTTTGGGATTGTTGTATAAATACATTTAACTTTATGGGTGTAACGTGAAAAAATGTGGAAAAGTTCACTGAGTATGAATATTTTATCAAGGCACTGTATTGAGAAGTCATCTTACCATGCTCATATCCATCATCATTCTATTCGTGACATGCAAGGAAGTTTAAGTAATACATTTTTCAGTTTTCAAAATATTAATCATTTTAATCTGTTCATTTCCTACATGTGTTCACTTTTCAGAAACAAGTTTATCAGTCCAAGGTTTAATTAGTTTTTATCTTTAGTTTTTAATTATTGTTTATATTTTTTTCTAGTAATAAAAATGGTTATACAGGAGATTTTTTTGTTTATATGGGGCAAAGCACTTATCTCCAAGTAATTGTTAATTACTTGCCAGTCTGCCATGTGATGATCTCTCCTGACTCAGAACAGTCATGGACTTAAAACTTATCCCTTAAAAAAAATCCCAGATAACCCTATAAATATTGTAATTAGTTTAATAAAGCAATTTTATAATGACCTTTAGTTGTATTTTGGATTCGTCCCCCCCTTGTGCCTTGTATAATATTGCAACTGGTCAATTATAGTCCTTGGGACATGTGGATAGTATGTTTCCTAAAATTGTATAGATTCCCCCACATGTCATATATACCGGGTTATACTACCCTCGCTATTTAAGGTCATTTAAGAAGATTTTCATTTTCCGTGATTGATAAAGGTTATTATAAATTAGCTGTTCGTACTTTTTAAACATAGATTGTAGAGATCATCGAATTGATTCACATCAGATTGAGTTTGAGTTGACTTTCCTGAAACTCACAGTTTTACGCAAATTCAAACGTTTTGAGCTTTAGTTTGCTGTTTGCAAAAAAAAAACTAGTTTGGTAACATTTCCCACACTGCTGAAGCATCAGAGAGTGGGAGTAAAAAATTTTTTGTGGCTGTGTGGGAAATGTTTAACATTCTGGAGTATATGCAAATTGCCATTAGAAAAAATGAAGCAGTAGACTTTGTAAAAATTAATATTTGTGTCATTCTCAAAACTTTTGGCCATGACTGTACAGTACCCATTTTAATGCCAAAAACATCAATTCTTATTACTTAAGCTTGTCAACCTTAATTTACTTTATAAAAATAGTTAGGCATTGCAAACTGGGGGTTATGTGGCTAAAGTTGTGGGGGGGTTAGGGCTGGCTCCAGATTTTCGTGGGCCCAGGGCCAAAGAGTGTCACTGGGCTCCTTTAACACATGACACAATTCATGATCCTCTGATATGGCAGAGAAATAGCGGTATAGTACAATGAAAAATACTACACTTCTTACATCACATGACTCATATCCATTTTAAATTCTCAAATAGCTCCAAAAACGGACAGTATATTACTCCATACAGTATTATGGCCACCGCATAGTGCGCCATACAGAGTAATGAGGCCCATATATTTCTCCATACAGAGTCATTGGTCCAATATAATGTTCGATACAGTATATGATGAGCTCCACATGATGCTACAGTATATGTTGGTCCCCATGGATGAAGCTCCACTGTGTTATGGGCCCAAATAAAGCTCCATATATAATGAGCCCCATTTCTAATGCTCCAGTGTATAATGGGCCCTGTAAATGCTGCTCCAGTGTCTGATGTCCACCTTTGGAATACTCCAGTGCATGGTGGGCTCCATATATCATTCTCCAGAGTATAGTGCTCCCCAAAAATTGCTCCCAACCTTTAAAACAATTAAATAAGTCTCCTCGCTAGGGAATCCCTGTACTCTGGACTCCTTGTCGTCCCCATCTTCCATTTCTCTGCACTTGGACTGTTTAAGCAGAGGGCGTACAGACGTGATGTCATCGCGCTCTCTGACCAGAATGTCACTGTCAGGAAACACGGAAGATGTCACAGCGGTGGAGCAGGGAGAGGTAAGTATTTCAACTTTGCAAGTGCTGTGATGCTGAGCAAGCAGGTGGGGCCCATTCACTGGGGACGGCACTGGCACAGGGCCCCTCATAGTACTGCGGTGTGTCTGACGGCGGATGGGCCCTCCCACCGGCAGAGACACTTTTGCGTACTATGAGGGGCCCTGTGCCAGTGCCGTCGCCCATGAGTATGCCCCCCCACCTGCTCAAGGAACCTGCATCTTCATATTTGTCACCGTGTAAGGTGCTATAGTATGCAGGAAGGGGAACCTGAGTTTCATCAGGGACAGAGTCTGGCTGTGTAGAGTGCGAGGGGAATGTAGTGGTCTGGGTCAATGTACCAGCAGAATCATCTAGCAGTGGCTGGGCATCAGTGCATTTGTGGCGCCCCCAGGAGTACGGTTGCCACAGTGGCGTTACCTTCCTCCTAGGGAGTGTGATGTCATGCTTGGGAGCAATGAAGGATCTCTCTAGCAGTTAAACCAACACACAACACAGTTCCCACTCCAGGCCAGCAAGGAGAGCTCTGAACCTGAGGAGCTGCTCTCTGGGGTCGGGAGGAGGGAAGTTAGGGCAGTCTGTGAAGGGAAGGGGAAGTGTGTGGATGTGAGAAGGGGAGATGGAGGATGAGCAGAGTTAAGGCTCATTCCTAGCTGGAGCGCATGGTCCGGATTCCGAGTTTGTAGGGACACTGACGGTCCTGCAGCAGAAACCGGAGGAAGTAGCAGCTGTAAATGCTCTGTTCCCAACTAAGGCTTGGAGGCCCCAGCATCGACGTGTGTGAGCCAGAAGGAAAAGGCTACGGCTGCCTGCCATATGAGAAAGTTCCAAATGAGAGTCAACAGGGGGAACTTCAGTGAACTCAGTACTGCGAGTACCTCAGATAAGCACTAGAACGGAGGCCACACTGCCTATCTGCAGAGAGAGAATTCCTAATTTGCTTCCAGGCTGACCAACTCCTTCTCCATCTGTACTCTTGGTGCTGGATGGCACTTAACAAATACAGGTAAAGGAACTGCATGACTGTGTCTGTCATCTTTCTCCTGTGCCTGGCACACGGCTCTGCTACATCCTGCACTGCACACCATCTACCAACTTTCATCTGCCCTGCGACTATGGCCCTACCTGTGCAGGGCTTCTACATCTTAGCTGCACCACAACATCTGTCTCAGAGAAGCGACACTGCAGTGCTGGTCAATCTGATCAGAAACCACAGGTAGCGTCACGTATCATTCACCTATAAACGTTATTCACCCCTTTGCATGGACGCTCAGGGCCATGGACCGGGTCACCACCACCATGACACATCCTTCTGAGACACCGGCCCAGTACCGATTAACCCCACTGCCCTGGCTGGCCACCCACACTCCATGTCAGATTCATCTTGGACTGGGGAATTCACGATTTGACTTGATAACCCAGGCATGGTATGTGAGAAAGAGCTACATGGACTAATGTGAAGTGTGGCCTGCTGCATCATTCACTTTTGGTGGGGGTGAAGGACACATGGAAAGGGGTTCTTCCTGACCAGGAGCCAGCACTTGATGACTCAGTGCTTGCATTTTTTGAAACTTTAGAAGAGGAGGGCATATTAGCTGGAGTCTCTTTCGGCAATGAAAGCCAAAACCAGTTTCTGATGCTCCGGCTTTAAAAGCGGTTAACCTACTCCCAGAAAAGGTAGCCTTCCAGGCCTTCCGGAGCCAGACCATGATGCAGGCTCAACACCTCCTGCCTTAGCTGCTATTGTGCTTTTGCCACTACCAGCAGATGCACCACCACCATCAGTACCAGCTGCCCCCCCATGCCCACGTCCGCGGCCTCTTCCACCATACTTCCAAATTTTGGAGAAAATGTACCCAAAATAACATCAGATATATGGTACTGTATCAGAAGCGTACAGCTGTATACAGTCAAAGGATAATTGTAAATCTCCGTATATATTTCATGAGTCACACAGAGACGCTCACAGGCTCAGTATGGATTAGACAAGAATATAAAAAGTAGAAAAAGGGTACAGTATCATCAGATAGCAGGTAAATATAGTATAGTTTAAACATTCTAAATCTCCGTATATATTTCAGGAGGCAGACACAGATGCTCTCAGGCTCAGTATGGATTACAACACAATACAAAAAGCCGTAAAACGGTAATGAATCTGAAGCATACAGCTGTATACAGTGTAGGGGTGATTGTCAATCTCAGTATTTATTTCCAGAGTCAGAAACAGACTCTCACTTGGTCAGTTTGGATTAGACCAGAATATAAAAACAGTAAATGGGTAATGTATCACAAGCGTATACAGTGTTGGGGTAATTTTTAAATCTACATATAAATTGCAGGAGTAACCCATAGACTCTCACATGCTCAGGATGGATCACACCACAATATAAAAAGAAGATCCGCAAGAAATAATCACACATGTGGGCCAATGTTCCAGGTGTCAATGATACACAGAGTGGTGGGTGGAGGAGGACTTTCTGGCAGAAAGGGTACAGTATCACCAGATACCAGGTATATATAGCATAGTTTAAACATTAAAAATGTACGTCTATATATCAGGAGTAGTGTTGAGCCACCCCACTAGTGTTCGAGTTTGGTTCGGTTCATCGAACAGGAGGCAAATTCGTCGAATGTTCGTCGAACATTCGACGAACACCGCCGAACCCCATTGAAAACAATGGCAGGCAAGCACAAACACATACAAACACATAGAAAACACATACAAAACACCTTAAAAGGTGTCCGAAAGCAGACAAAATGCTCAGAAGACACAAATAACATATGGAAAAGGGCAACTACATATAGAAAAGAGGTGGAGGAGTAAAAGGAGGAGGAGGAGACACAGATGTAGGCATGTCATGCCTTTATAAATTCAAGAAAGGCTGGAATAGAAATCTTAAATACAAAAAAATTTCTAAAACTCTAAAATCGAAGACGATCATATGCCGTCGGAGTTCCCACCATAAATTATGCCAACTACCGATCGGGCGGAATTATTCCCACGACTCTCCGAACAGCATCCATGAAGGCAAAGTGTTTGATTTACGGGGGGCAGTATGGTTGCAAAGCTGAACCTTAATGGAATGTCCAGAAGGGCACCACCACAAGGAGTGGAGCCTGTGGCTTAATTGGACTCCACACGGGCAACGTCAACCATGTCAGCCATGGAAAGGATGGACAGATTGCAAGCTTTTTCGATTCAGTGGGTGGTGGTGCATGGCCGTTTTTAGTTGTGCTAGCAATTTGTCAGCTTAATTCCGTTAACGAACGAGACTCCAGCATGCCCCCGTGGACCGCGTCCAGCTTACTAGAGGGACACGCGAGGCTCTGGCACGCGAGATCGAGCAATAACAGGTCTATCATGCCCTTACATGTCCGGGGCTGCACGCGCTACACTGAAAGGACCAGCGTGTGTCGCTTACAAGTGCGGATAACCCGCTGAACCCCGTTAGTGATGGGGATCTGGGATTCCAATTCTTCCCCAAGAACGAGGGTTTCCCAGTAAGTGCAGGTCAACCGGAATTCCGGAATTAGGCCTAATCGGCATTCCAGAAAGAATATGCAAAAAATAAGTGTCCAAACCACAAGTGCTGTAGCTTGCTTAACAGCTGGGCTCCTCTACTGAGTAGCACACAGTTCTTACATAAACAGGCGGCATAGCTTGGCTCACGGGTGGGCAACTCTGCTGAGTAGCAGACAGTGCTTACATAAACAGGCGGCATAGCTAGGTTCATGGGTGGGCTCCTCTTCTGAGCAGTAGACACAGGTACTAGGCCCAAAGTATTGACTGAGATAAATGGAGTTAAAAAATGGTTCTTACATAAACAGGTGGCACAGCTTGGTTCACGGGTGGGCTCCTCTGCTGAGTAGCAGACACAGTTACTAGGCCCAAAGTATTAACTGGGCTAAAGTCAGTCAAAAACTGGTTCTTTCATAAACAGGCGGCATAGCTAGGTTCACGGGTGGGCTCCTCTGCTGTGTACCAGACAGTGCTACAAGGCCCAAAAGGATTTTCTGGACAAGATGCAGTAAAAAATAATTAGAAACACACACGGTGTAGCTCCTTGACAGGTGTTCTACACCGCTGGCTATCAGACTCTGCTACTATGCCATGAGACTGTCTATTAACATTGAAAACCATTATTAATGTGAAAATAAAGTTACGCTTTTGGTGAACGAACCGTTCTCGAGCGGAACCCCGAACAGCCGAATTTTAAGCAAAGTGTTCGAGTTCGACGAACGGCTCGAACTCTGCCCAAAACAGCTCGAATTTGAACTTGGCGAACAGTTCGACTCGAACACCGCTCATCTCTAATCAGGAGGCAGACTCAGACTGTCTCAGGTCCAGTATGGATTCGACAAGATTGTAGAAAGTTGAGAAAGGGTACAGTATCACCGGTTACCAGGTATACATAGCATAGTTTACACATTAAAAATCTATGTGTATATATCAGGAGGCAGACTCAGACGGCTTCTGGCCCAGTATGGGTTCGACAAGATTGTAGAAAGTTGAGAAAGGGTACAGTACCACCGGATAACAGGTATATATAGCATAGTTTAAACATTAAAAATCTCTGTGTATATTTCCGGAGTCCGACAAAGACACTCACTGCCTCAGTATGGATTAGACAAGAATCTAAAAAGTAGAAAAAGGGTAATGTATTCGAAGCATACACCAGTATACACTGTTGGGGTATTTTTAAATCTTCATATATATTTCAGTCTCAGTAAGACAGTCCAGACTCTCCGCATGAGGAAACCAGATGGATACCAAGTACAAACGGAAAGTCGAGTGATTGCAGAAATTTTGGAATTACTAATCACGGGAAAAACTCCCGGGAGAATTCTCAGAGGCGATGCTGACCCTCAATTACTTTGTCTGTGGAGACAGCAAAAACAGTTCTTTGTGAAGAAAGGGTTGCTGTATCGCAGTAGCGTGGATCCCATCACCGTTACTCATCTCCATCAAATTGTGATCACAGGGAGAGATGTAGACATGGTCCTCACTGCCTATCATGATCTGTCACGTAACATTGGAGTGCAAAAGACAGAAGCCACAGGCCGTAGGCGATTCTATTGGATTGGCATGAGAGGGCACATTTAAAAATGTGGGCAGGAATGTCATACGTCTGTGAGTAGGAAAACTGTAAAAGCTGATGATAAAGCACCACTGCATCTCATTGTGAGTCGACGTCCATAACAAATGGAAGCCATTGATCATCTGAAGATAGAGCCCAGCAGGACAGGGCATAGCTATGTCTTTACCATCATCTATCAGTTCACCAAATTCGTAGTGGCAGTCCCAGTGAAGGATTTAACAGCCCAGACTACACAGCAGTGGAGCAGGGAGAGGTAAGTATTGCAAGTGCTGGGGCCCTGAGCAAGCAGGGGGGGCCCACTCGTGGGCGGTGGTACTGGCACAGGGCCCCTCATAGTACATTGGTGTGTCTGACGTCAGGTGTGCACCCCTACTGTCAGAGACACTTGATTGTACTATGAGGGACCCTGTGCCAGTGCCATCGTCCAAGAGTGGGCACACCCACCTGTCCAGGGCAATGGCACTCGCACCAGTGCGTGCGCCAGGTGGTGACCCCGGCCCTGGGGGGGAGGCAGCCCAGTTAGGGAGGTTGAAAAAATGGCATATGTTGATGTTGGACATTCAGCAGCTGCAAATGGAGGAATTGGAGAGGTCTGAGGAAGAGGAGGACAAAAGCGAGCCATTTTCCTGGCAACATATGTGTCAGCAGGGGAAGGTGGGACAAAATCCTTTAAAACCATGCATGGTTCATTTTAATGAAGGTTAGATCATGAACATTTTGGGTCGACAGACGGGTCCTTTTTTCTGTCAGGATTGATCCAGCAGCACTGAAGACTCTTTCGGATAGCACACTAGCAGCAGGGCAATCGAGCTCCTGTAAGGCATATTGTGGCAAATCAGGACCGGTGTCCAGTTTACAGGCCCAATAGTCAAAGGGGAATGACCTGTGAGGGAGAACATCGATATGGGAGGAGAAATAGTTTGCAACCATAGTTGACAACTTCTGTCTCTAACGCCACTTCGGATGTGTGCACCACGAACACCTCTTCCATGTTGCCCCCTACGGCTCGTAGGAGAACCATCACCGCTGCTGTGTGCTGGGAATGCCTCAAACAAACGGTTTACCAGAGTTGCTAGTTTGTTAGACAATATTAGCTCTAGGTTCTCCTGTGGCATGATGTTTTGGAATTTGCCTTTATAGCGTGGGTCCAGGATGCTGGCCAACCAGTAGTCGTCATCGTTCATCATTATGGCAATGCGGGGGTCCCTTTTTAGGATCTGCAAGGCATAATCAGATGTGTGGGCCAATGTTCCAGGTGTCAATGATGCACTGCGAGTGCTGGTGGAGGAGCACTTTCTGGCAAATCAACATCCCTCCAGTCACGCACAAACCCTGTACCAGACCTTGCCATGCCAACATTTTTTCTTGCCCCCTGAGAAGCATCCTCCTCCCCTAAATAATCATCCCCAACATCCTCCTCCTCCTCCTCTTCCTCCACCTCGTCCATGAGACTTCCCTGAGCAGACAATGGCTGACTGTCATCAAGGCTTCCCTCCTCCTCTTCCTCCTGGGCTGCTGACGCCTGCTCCTTAATGTGCATCAAAGTTTGCATGAGCAGACTCATAAGTGGGATGCTCATGCTTATGATGGCATCTGCGCTTACCAGCCGTGTGCATTCCTCAAAACACTGAAGGACTTTACAGAGGTCTTTCAGCTTCGACCACTACACACCAGACAACTCCATGTCTGCCCTCAAACTGCCTGCCCGTTTATCCTCCCACAAATGCATTGCAGCCAGCCTCTGTTCGCACAGCCTCTCAGCCATGTGCAGGGTGGAGTTCCACCTTGTTGCAACGTCAATAATTAGGCGGTGCTTGGGAAGGTGGAGCAATCGCTGCAGCTTCTGCATACGACTGGAATGTACGGGCGACCGGCGGATGTGCGAGCACAGTCTTCGCACCTTATGGAGCAGGGCTGTTAACTACGGATAATCTTTGAGGAAGCACTGCACTACCAGGTTCAAGGTGTGAGGCAGGCAAGGTATGTGTCTGAGTTTTGAATGGGCTATGGCTGCCACAAAATTCCGGCCGTTATCACTATCTACCTTACCTGCCTCAAGATGTAGACTGCCCAGCCATGACTCAGTTTGTCACTGCAAGTAGTCGGCCAGTACCTCTGCGGTGTGTCTGTTGTCGCCCAAAGTCATCATCTTCAACACAGCCTGCTGACGCTTACCACTAGCTGCTCGATAGTGGGACACCTCCTGTGCAACACTGGCACCTGCGGATGGAGTGCTCATGCGACTGCGCTCTGTGGACGAGCTTTCGCTTCTGGAGGAGGAGGGTCGAACGCCTACAGCCAACTGTTTCCTATACCGTGGGCTAGGAAGCACTGTCCCACCGAGGCTGTCCCCTGTGGACCTTGCATCCACCACATTAACTCAGTGCGCAGTGATGGACACGTAACGGCCCTGGCCATGCCTACTGGACCATGCATCTGTTGTGAGGTGCACCTTTCCACTCACTGATTCCTTGAGTGCATGGACAATGCGGTCTTTCACATGCAGGTGGAGGGCTGGGATGGCTTTTCGAGAAAAGAAGTGCCGACTGGGTAGGTCATAGCGTGGTACTGCGTAGGCCATGAGCTCGCGGAAAGCTTTGCTTTCAACCAACCGGTAGGGCATCATCTCTAACGAGATTAGTTTGGCAATGTGGGCATTCAAACACAGTGTACGTGGATGAGATGATGAGTACTTTCTTGTCCTACTCAGTGCCTCTGGTAGGGTGAGCTGGACTTGAGAGCTGCATATGGTGGGACTAGCGGTGGACATGGCGAACTGAGAGAGGGTTGGTGATGGTGATGGTGTTGGTTGTCTTGCTGATAGCCTTGATTCAGTCTTTCGTAGCAATAACATTGTGATTCCCTGACTGCTTTGGTCTTGCGACGACACCTCAACATTTGATGCTGGTGGAGTGCTAACCAGTGGGCTTACAGTGGGGGAAGCGATGTAGCATTGCTGACTACCTTCATTCAGAGCAGGTGCACATGTGGTACGTGAGGTTTGGTAGTCCATCCACGCTTGCAAGTGCATGGTGGTTAAATGTCTAAGCATGCAACTGGTATTCAAAATTCTCAGATTTCTCTGGTCTTTGCGCACTTCTTACAGATAACCTTTGCCTGATCATTAGGATTTTGTTCAAAAATTGCCACACTGCACTCTTCCTACTATGGAAGACATTTTGAGGCCTTGCACCCTGTGCTAATTTAACTATCCGGCCAAGCTGTCCTGCAACTCTTTTGGTTTTTGTAACCCGTTTTTGGACTGCTACGGGCCTGCCAGATAACAGCTGTTGCGATGTCGATGCCTGCTGTGGATCCTCTTCTTCTTCTGAGCTATTGGCAGCGGCACCCTCTTCCCCCAATGGATGCCAGTCTGGGTCAACAACTGGGTCATCCATCACCTCCTCTTCAATTTCATGTGCACCTTCCTCTGTGTCACTGTGTAAGGTGGTATAGTATGCGTGAAGGGGCACCTGAGTTTCATCAGGGTCAGATTCTGGCTCAGTACACTGCGAGGACAATGTAGTGCTCTGAGTGAATGTACCAGCAGAAAAATCTAGCAGTGGCTGTGCATCAGTGCACTCCATGTCAGATTCATCTTGGCCTGGGGAATTCACGATTTGACTTGATAACCCAGGCGTGGTATGTGAAAAGAGCTCCATGGAGTAATCTGTAGTGTGGCCTGCCGCATCCTTCACTTTTGGTAGGGGTGAAGGACACAAGGAAAGGTGTTGTTCCTGACCAGGAGCCTAAACTTACGACTCAGTGCTTTTATTTTTTGAAACTTCAGAAGAGGAGGCGAGAGAGCTGGAGGCTGTATCAGCAATGTGAGCCAAAAATTGTTCCTGAAGCTCCGGCTTTAAAAGCGGCTTACCTTCTCCGAGAAAAGGGAGCCTTCGAGGCCTTGTAGAGCCAGACGATGACGCAGGCTCAACACCTCCTGCCTTAGGTGCTATTGTGCTTTTGCCACTACCAGCAGATGCACCACCACCATCAGTACCAGCTGGCAACTCCCGCCAACATTCACGGCCTCTTCCACCATTCTTCCTCATTTTTGGGAAAATGTACCCAAAATACCATCAGCTATATGGTACTGTAAAACAAGGTACAAGGTGTATATAGTATTGGGGAGAATTTGAATCTCCCTAAAGATTTTAGGAGGCTGAACTATTATCTCATGCCCACTATAGATTACACCTCAATTTAACAGGCTGAAATTGGCTGGTGTATGACAAAGTACAAGGTGTATATAGTATTGGGGAGAATTTGAATCTCCCTAGAGATTTTAGGAGGCTGAACTATTATCTCAGGCCCACTATAGATTGCATCTCAATTAAACAGGCAGAAATTGGCTGGTGTATGACGAAGTACAAGGTGTATATAGTATTGGGGAGAATTTTAATCTCCCTAAAGAATTTAGGAGGCTGACAATGATGCTCTCAGTCCAAGTATGGCAGCAGGCAGCCTAAAGTATTTTTGCTTTTAAAAAAGCAGTTTGCACAGCAGTGTGCAAACAGCAATGCAGCTATCAGGGAGCCTTATAAGGCAGCCTAATAACCAACAGAGCTGATGCACAAAAATATAGCCTCCCCTGTCACTGCACACAAACTGTTGTGTGGTACAGTGAAAATCGCTACCAGCAGAAGCAGTTTTTTTATTCTTCTTCCCTGCCTAATGCTCTCCCTTATTCAGAATCAGCAGCAGCAACCTCTCCCTCCCTATGCTAATATCGGCAGAAGTAAGATGGAGGTCGGCATGCACGCCCTTTTATAGCCCCTGTGACGCCACACAAAGCAAGCCAATCACTTGCATGCCCTTCTCAAAGATAGTGGTGACCGCTGCCCATGTCATTGGCTGAAAAAGGGGGCTGGAAGCATCATTTGAAACGCGACTTTGGCGCTCTGGTCGCCGACCTCATGGCCAACCTCACGCTATGGTCAGGTTTCGTTTTATGTAACCCGACTTTAGCGAAAGTCAGCGACTTATGAATTTGACCGACCCGTTTCGCTCAACTCTAATTGTGGAAAGTTCACACTAGATCTCAAACAGCTTAGATTGTGGCCTCTCCTCTCTTCCTCCAGATTCTGGGACCTTGATTTTAAAATGAAATGCAAAATTTACTTTCAACTGAAAGCAACACCTTGGATCACTGAGCAACAGTCCCGTTCTTTTTCTCCTTGGCCCAGGTAAAATGCTACTAGTGCTTTTTATTGATCATGAGTGGCTTGTCAAAAGGAATGCAACACTTCTAGCCCATGTCCTGGATATGTCTGTGTGTGGTGACTCTTGAAACAATGACTCCTGCAAATGTCCACTCCTTGTAGAATCTCCCCCAATTTTTGAATGCCTTTTCATAACAATTCCTTCAGTGCTGCGGTTATCCCCTGTTGCTTGTGCAAATTTTTGTACCACACTTGTTCCTTCCACTCAACTTTGCATTAATATTCTTGGATTCAGCACTCTGTGAACAGCCAGCTTCTATAGCAATGACCTTTTGTAGCTTACCCTCCTTGTGGAGTGTGTCAATGACTGCCTTCTGAACATCTGTCAAATCAGCAGTCTTCTCCATGATTGTTGAACCTACTGAAGCAGAATAATGGACCTTTTTTAAATGCTTAGGAAGCCTTTGCAGGTGTTTTTTGTTAATTATTGTAATTTATTGCGATAATGACTTTTGAGTTTCATTCTCTGTAAGCCATAATTCTCAACATAAACAGAAATAAACACTTGAAATAGATCACTCTGTCTATAATGACTCTATAGAATATATGAGTTTCACTTTTTGTATTGAAGAAATAAATGAAGATATTTGGTGATATTCAAATTTCGTGAGAAGCATCTGTGTACTGTATAATATATTTATATATATATATATATATATATATACACTGCTCAAAAAAATAAAGGGAACACTAAGGTACCACATCATAGATATAACTGAATGAAATATCGCAGCTGCAAATCTTTATTCATTACTTATTGGCATGCGTTGAGAACAAGAAAACATAAAAATTATCAATGTAAATCAAAATTAATATCCCATGGAGGTCTGGATTTTGGAAGGATACTCAAAATCAAAGTGGAAAATCAAATTACAGGCTGTCCAACTTCAGTGGAAATGCCTCAAGACAAGGAAATGATGCTCAGCAGTGTGTGTGGTCTCACGTGCCTGTTTGATCTTTTCAGTTTTTGTGCGTCTCACAAATGTTCTTCTGTGTGATCCAAACACCTCAAGCTTGGATTTGCCTGTCCATAACACTTTTTTCCAATCTTCCTCTGTCCAATGTCTGTGTTCTTTTGCCCATATTAATCTTTTCCTTTTATTAGCCAATCTGGTATGGCTTTTTCTTTGCCACTCTGCCCTGAAGGCCAGCATCCCGGAGTCGCCTCTTCACTGTAGATGTTGACACTGGTGGTTTGTGTGTACTATTTAATAAAGATGCCAGTTGAGGACCTGTGAGGCATCAATTTCTCAAACTACAGACTCTAATGTACTTGTCTTGTTGCTCAGTTGTGCAGTGGGCCTCCCACTTCTCTTTCTACTCTGGTTATAGCCTGTTTGGGCTCTGCTTTGAAGGGACACACCATTGTAGGAAATCTTCAGTTTCTTGGCAATTTCTCGCATGGAATAGCCTTCATTTCTAAGAACAAGACTGTTGAGTTTCACATGAAAGTTCTTTTTTTCTGGCCATTTTGAGAGTTTAATGGAACCAACAAATATAATGCTCCAGATTCTCAACTAGCTCAAAGGAAGGTCAGGTTTATAGCTTCTCTAATCAGCCAAACTGTTTTCAGCTGAGCTAAGATACTTGCACAAGGGTATTCTAACCATCCATTAGCTTCTTACACAATTAGCAAGCACAAAGTACCATAAAAACACAGGAGTGATGGTTGTTGGAAATGGGCCTCTATACACCTATGAAGATATTGCATTACCAACCAGACGTTTGCAGCTAGAATAGTCATTTACCACATTAACAATGTATAGAGTGTATTTCTGAATCATTGGTTAGCTTCATTGGAAAAAACTGTGCTTTAAAAAATAAGGACATTTCTTAGTGACCCTAAACTTTTGAACAGTAGTGTAATTGCCAATAATTTCCATTTTCACAGAAGTTTGATTTACTTGGAGCTGTTGTTTAAGTGTTCCCTTTTTTTTTTTGAGCAGTGTATATACTGTAGCCCTGGCAAAAATTAAGAGACCACTTCCAAATGTTCAGTTTGTCTGATTTTTCTCTTTGTAGGTATAATTTTGAGTAGAATGTAAATTGTTCTTTTAGTCTACAAATGTCTGACAAAATGTCTCCGAATTTCCAAGCAATAAATTTTGTTTTTTTTTCTGAAAAGGAGAAATGGTCAAAATTAAAAAAAACAGTGCTTTCAGACCTCAAATAATGCTAACAAAACAAGTTCATAATCATTTAGAAACAACAATACTAATGTTTTAACTCAGGAAGAGTTCAGAAATCAATATTTTATGGAATAACCATGATTTTTAAAAACAGCTTTCATGCTTCTTAGCATGCTTGCCACCAATCTTCCACACTGCTTCTAGCGCAAAAATTTAAGAAGTTCTTCCTTGTTTGATGGCTTGTGACTATCCATCATTCCATCATCCTCTTGATTACACTGCAGAGGTTTCCAATGGGATTCATGTCTGGAGAATGGGCTTCCCATGATAAGGTTTTGATGTGGTCATCTCTTATTTTTTGCCAGAGCTGTATAATATATATATATATATATATATATATATATATATATATATATATATATATATAATACTAGCTGAAGAGCCCAGCGTTGCCCTGGCATAGTAACTAACTGTTTAGTAAGCTATAACAAGCATCATTTGCCACAGCATCTCTAAGGTGAATGTATTCCTCCACTCTGAGCTTCTTTTGATTTAGTCGGATATACAGAAGGCGCTCACTCTCAGTTTTTACATACATGTCAGCGATGAATTGGTGGAAGAGATGTCTGCATTTGAAGATGTGATTTTCCTCACCAACTCTTGTCATGATCCTATAGGCATAAAAGTCCATGGCCGACACTTTTTTCCCTGAAGGGTTACCTGTTGCAGGATTTGTCTGAGGTATTTCAAAGAGATGGCCATCCTGTCCCTGCCAAAAGATAATTGGATATTGCAGTGCATCATAGGACCTGTGAATTTTTGCCACCCGTTGGAAACCATTCTTCCTTTTCTGAAGCACAATGTCACAGCTATGAAACTCATTATCCACAATCAAAATAGCTACCTCTTAAAATGTGGGGGCATTGTAATGCCGTTGATGCTCTCCTTGTGTAAGGACTGGGATTGTATATCTGTTTTGTCTGCTCTTGCCCTTACTTTTGATGGATTTTGCCCTTAACCAAGATGGAGTTGCTGGCTTCACGGGGGCCATCTTGTTTCCTGTCTGAGACTCCTTGTTTGCTGTTTGCTGTATACATAAGGGAACTCTGCACACTATGCATTGTTTGTGTATCTTGTTCTTTACTTGATGCCAAGCTGGAAGGACTAGCAACCTGTTTGCCCCTTCTACTCTTTGGGATACCCCGCTTGTTCCCATATCTACGTACCATGGAAGTACTCTGCTGCTATACCTGCTCTGCACACACCTCTTCTACTGTCTGCTCTCCATTAGGCCCGGGCTCTGGGTCCTGGATTCCGCATTGCTGGACTGGTATTCGCACCCTCGGACTGTACTATTACTTGTGCATACTACTGAGACTGTCTTATTGTCTGCTTTGCATCTGTCAGCTGAAGTACATATTTCTGCAATAAGATATATATCAATCTTCATCTGTGATATACCGTGTCTGTCTTAATTTCTGACCCACATCATCGGGCTACATAGAGTTCTAGTATAAACTTATAACAGAATACACAAGCCACAAAAGATGGAGCTCACTGGGTTAGATACGGTGGAGACACGAGTGAAAAAGCTGTGCTCATTTGTCACAGGACTGCACGGGGAACTGCAAGGAATTAAGACTAAGCTGGCGGCATTAGAGGCTCAAACTAATCATAATGCAAATGTAGCTGATAATTCTATCCAGGCAATAACCTCTCGCCTCTCAAATGTAGAGACTACAGCTGCAGCTGCGGTTCCAGTCCCAGATCCAACTCCAGATGCTGTTTTCCCCAAACTCCCTCCATTCAGGTTTGGTGGCGAAAGAGAGAAATTTTGTGGTTTTCTGAATCAATGTCAGCTGTATTTTTCTGCACGTGTGGCTCAGTTCACAACTGATCGGGATAAAGTATTAACCATGATAATGCTGCTGACAAACAAAGCTTTAGCCTGGGCAAATCCTCTAATTGAAACCAATGATGCATGTTTGAATTCTCTGAATGACTTTATTGCTGCTATGTGTCAGATGTTCGATAATCCTAACCGAAATGTCACGGCAGAAACTGCATTATTAGTACTTCGCCAAGGAAAGCGTCTTGTTGTGGAATATGCTATGGAATTTTGGAGGTGGGTGCTGGACACTACATGGTGTGACTCAGCAAAATATGCAGTGTTCAGGAGGGGTTTGTCTGCTACTATTAAAGATGAACTGGCTCGGGGTGAATCACCTACTAACCTGACTGACTTTAAAAATCATTGTATCCGGATAGATATTCGTCTCACGGAACGCTGGCAGGAGAAGTGCGCTGAGGCCAATCATAATAACCCCATATTCCTCCAGGGAAACTCAAAATAAGTCTTCTTCTCCGGCAGAGGATGAACCTATTGTGGTGTAGTGACCACTATGTCAGCTAGGGGGCGCTGTGTGGGTGTCCCAGGATGGGTGTACAGGCACATTCAGTGTGGTAACAGGAGCAGGGTCCTAAATGACCATTATGGGTCTCAAGGTGGGTGGCCTTGGGATGCAGGCTCCAGGGTGTATTGATCAGCAGAGGTACTGCTGATATTTCTGTTACACTGTGTCAGGGAAGCCTGTATATGTCTGTGTGCAATAGAACCTTTAGTGAGGTCATAGCCAGGTGATCACCTGTGGGTGTGGTTACAGGGCTATGTAATTGAGGTGTCTAGCACATGTGAGAGAGTGAAAGGGTGAGAGTCTGTCTGAGATTGTTGACAGACTTCCCTGTGTCCAGGTGGGACACTACAGAGAGTGGCCTGTGTGCTAAAGAAGTAGAAACCTTTTCTGTGTCAGCGGCTGCAGAGAGAGCGCTGCTCAGGACATTGCCCTGGCCAGTGTATTAGTTGTATATGGGGAGGACTACATCTCCCAGCATGAGCTGAGACTCTCGGTCCAAGTCTGAAGCCACGGACGCTTATGATCTTTTTGGTGATATGCTGAGTTATGGTTTATGAAGTGAATAAACCTCATGGACTTTGGGAAGAACGTGCCTCATAATTGTCTCCCGCTGCACCTGAGCGAGTCACATCCCTACAATTGGTGGAGAATGCGGGCAGCGATTCCCAGAAGCATGTGTGGCAGCGCTGGCGATTCTGAGACAGGAGAGCAGACGGTCTGACAACCGGGAGTAATACTGACCGAGGTCAGAGAAAGTGACTGTATTAAAATTTGTGGGATACCTCTGAGGAGAAGAGGCGTCCAGGAACCTGTGTGGCCGACACAGGTAACAGACAGGAGTCTGTGTTGCAGTGACCAGGGTCAGTGAGAGACTGTGTTCCTGGAGGGGTCAGTGAGCAAGGTCCTGGAGGGTCAGTGTTGGGAGGTTCAGGGAGAGGAATCGGATCCCTGGAACACGTGATATGACCTTGGACCTGGTGAGGCATGTGTTGGGCAGTTTCAGGCGGAGACGGATGTCCTGCAGAGCACCCGCTGAGCACCTGGACCTGGTGAGGCCGGTGTGTTGGGAAACCCTGGGAGGAGGGTCGGCTCCCTGAATAGCACCCGGTGTGCCCTGTGTGTTGGACGTTCTCAGGTGGAGACGGTACATTCTGAGTGGCACACGGACAGGACACGTGAGAGACTGTGCATGTTTTTTTTTTTTTCTCTACAAAACCTGAAGGTGCTTGCTGTGGCTCAGTGGGGTCACGAAGGTCTCTCAGCACAAGGACCTGGTGTTTTCTTTTTGGGATCTGCCCTGGGAGCATTGGTAGCAGACGCTGTCTGTCTACGCCATCCTGCTGCAGCTTTATGGCATGTGACTAAGCGGATACAGTAGTTGTGGCTTTACACAACTATTAAGGGTGAGTACCCTGTATTATTGCTTCATAACACATTATACTTGCACTGGTAAGGCCCTATGGGCGCACTTTTGTGGTTTTTTTATCTTTGAGGGTGACAAGCGGCTTCCGGTAACCCGGCGGGGTTACGACGGGGACAAGCGGCATCCGGTGGATCGGAGGGTCCACGAAGACGGCACAGCAGGAACTGCAGTGACACCAGCCGCTGTGTGTCTGTGAACGGCAGCCGGAGGTGTCGGTGGTTTGTGACAGCAGAAGCTGTGGTGGTGCCAGCAAGGACTTGTCTGGTATCGTGAGAGACAAACTGTGTGGTGTGAACTGTGACATAAGAAGTTCTGCAGAACGGACATGGGGAAATCCCAAAAGGGAGTGGTAACCCAAAAACGGGTGGAGTCCCAAAAGGGGGCGGTGACCCAAATTGGAGTGGTAACCCAAAAAGTGGTGGAGTCCCAAAAGGGGGCGGTGACCCAAATTGTAGTGGCAACCCAAAGTGGGGTGGTGGTCCAGAAAGGGGCCAAGTGTGAAGAAGTGACAGCGCTGGGTGACTCAGTAGGTATGTCTGGAGTACCGCAGTGTATGTACAGGTCTTTTACAGAATGTGGAATATCTTTTCCAGGTAGTAATGACAGGCCACAGGTGTGTACCGTGATGTTGCACCGGGAAGGAGCCTTTGGTCGGCTGGACTCAGAGAGTCAGGTGACTCTGACAGGAACTCCTCTCGTTTTCTCTCTGACTGAGAAAAACGTCAGGGTTCGCTGTAAACACGGGGTCACAGTGAACTACGCAGTAGACAGGGTAGTGTTTGAGGGGACCAAAGGTGGTGAGTGCCAAGGTAGAGGGATACCACGGGACTTAGTCTATGCCTGGGAGAGGGGCCGGGACTTTCTTGTGTTTGATGACGTTTGGTCGGACGATGGAGATGCTTCGACTGTGGGGCAAGCAGACACTGAGACAGTGACGGCTCCTGACGTGGACAGGTCAGAGGTAGAACTGACCGGAAGAAGGACATCTGCCCAACTTACGGACCTGACGTCTCGTGATAAGACAGATGGTGGGCTGGGAGATGAGACGACTGGACTAGACACATTGGTGCTGGACGGTAACTGGAGGGATCACTCGACTGGTGTGACTGACCCAGTGGTACCCGTTGAAGATATAATTAGAGAAGTGGTGGTGCAACACGTGATGGACAAAAGAGAGCAGGATCGTGAGATACAACTGATAAAGGAGACTGTAACAGAACATGTCGAACGGGAAAGAGTCCTAAGGCAAGCAGCTGAGCACAGAGTGGATGAGCTGGAGAAGGAAGTCTCTGAGCTCAGAGGTCACCTGTCAGTGTGTCAAACTAGGAACAAAGCTATAGTGAAGGATATGGAGGTGCTCAGAGAGGCCCAAGAGAAGCATCAACAGGAGATTCTCAGGAGAGAGGATGAGCGTCGCTACCTGGCTGAGGAGCGAGATAACGTTCTGCAAGAACTCAGTGGAGTAGTAAAAGGTCTTCTACAGAATCAGAAGTGGATGGGTGAAGACTAGAGTTGAGCGATACCGTCCGATACTTCAAAGTATCGGATCGGAATGGATCGGCCGATCTTAAAAAAAAGTATCGGTATCGCCGATTCCGATACCGGAAGTCCCATTCAAGTCTATGGGACTTCCGGTATCGGAATAAGAAAAATCCTGTTTTTCCCTTGTACAGCCTCTCTGGGGTCTGTACGGGCCTTTCGGGGGGCTGTGCCGGCCTGCCAGGGGGTCTGTGCAGGCTCCGGTGGTCTGTGCCGGCCTGCCGGGGGGCTGTGCAGGCTCCGGTGGGCTGTGCCGGCCTGCCGGGGGGCTGTGCCGGCCTGCCGGGGGGCTGTGCCGGCCTACCGGGGGGGCTGTGCAGGCTCCGGGGGGCTGTGCCGGCCTGCCAGGGGGCTGTGCCGGCCTGCCGGGGGGCTGTGCAGGCTTCGGGGGTCTGTGCAGGCATCGTCCGATGGAACTACAAGTCCCATCGGGCGATGCCTGCTACCATGACAGTGATTGACACATTAGCCAATGATGGGACAGTAGTAGTCCCATCATCCGGCTAATGTGTTGAATGTAAAAAAAAAAAAATATTACATGCTACATACATGCTACATACATACAACATGCATACATGCTACATTCATACTACATATATACTACATGCAACATACATACTACATATATACTACATGCATGCAACATGCATACTACATATATACTACATGCAACATACATACTACATATATACTACATGCAACATACATACTACATATATACTACATGCATGCAACATGCATACTACATATATACTACATGCTACATACATACTACATATATACTACATACATACTGCATGCTACATACATACTACATGCTACATACATACCACATACATACTACATACATACTACATGCTACATATATACTACATATATACTACATGCTACATACATACTACATATATGCTACATACATACTACATACATACTACATGCTACATACATACTACATATATACTACATACATACTACATACATACTACATGCATGCTACATACATACTACATGCTACATACATACCACATACATACTACATACATACTACATGCTACATACATACTACATATATACTACATACATACTACATACATACTACATGCTACATACATACTACATATATACTACATACATACTACATACATACTACATGCATGCTACATACATACTACATGCTACATACATACCACATACATACTACATACATACTACATGCTACATACATACTACATATATACTACATGCATGCTACATACATACTGCATGCTACATGCATGCTACATACATACTACATACATACTACATGCTACATACATACCACATATATACTACATACATACTACATACAATACATTCATACAATACATACATAGACATACAGTACATATAACATAGAGTAACATACTTACTGAAATTCCCACACAGCAATGGCATAAAGTGAGACTAGGGACTTTTTTTTTTTTAAGTGGCGGAGGAATACAGTGCGGAAGGATACCTACCTTCCGTCAATGGATTCCTGCAGCCCGTAGAGAACGGCAGCAACAGCTGATGCTGCAGTTCTCTACCCAAGATCGTCGTGGGACACACTCGTGGACTGCTTCGGATCGTGGGTGAGTATTTTTGTGGTTTGTTATGTTAATATTTATTCCGTAAAAGACAATGGCTTCGGGGAACAATGTGACAAGTATTGGTAAGTATGTTACTCTATGTTATATGTACTGTATGTCTATGTATGTATTGTATGAATGTATTGTATGTAGTATGTATGTAGTATATATGTGGTATGTATGTAGCATGTAGTATGTATGTAGTATGTATGTAGCATATATGTAGTATGTATGTAGCATGTAGTATGTATGTAGCATGCAGTATGTATATAGCATGCAGTATGTATGTAGCATGTAGCATATATGTAGTATGTATGTAGCATATAGTATATATGTAGTATGTATGTTGCATGCATGTAGTATATATGTAGTATGTATGTTGCATGTAGTATATATGTAGTATGTATGTAGCATGTAGTATGTATGTGGTATGTATGTAGCATGTAGCATGCATGTAGTATGTATGTAGTATATATGTGGTATATATGTAGCATGTAGTATGTATGTAGCATGCAGTATGTATGTAGCATGCATGTAGTATATATGTAGTATGTATGTAGCATATATGTAGTATGTATGTAGTATGTATGTAGCATGCATGTAGTATATATGTAGTATGTATGTAGCATGTAGTATATATGTAGTATGCATGTTGCATGCATGTAGTATATATGTAGTATGTATGTAGCATGCATGTAGTATATATGTAGTATGTATGTTGCATGTAGTATATATGTAGTATGCATGTTGCATGCATGTAGTATATATGTAGTATGTATGTTGCATGTAGTATATATGTAGTATGTATGTTGCATGTAGTATATATGTAGTATGAATGTAGCATGTATGTAGCATGTAGTATGTATGTAGTATGTATGTAGCATGCATGTAGCATGCAGTATGTATGTAGCATGCATGTAGTATATATGTAGTATGTATGTAGCATGTAGTATGTATGTAGTATGTATGTGGTATGTATGTAGCATGTAGTATGTATGTAGCATGCATGTAGTATGTATGTAGTATATATGTAGTATGTATGTAGCATGTAGTATGTATGTAGCATGCATGTAGTATATATGTAGTATGTATATAGCATGTAGTATGTATGTAGCATGCATGTAGTATATATGTAGTATGTATGTAGCATGTAGTATGTATGTAGCATGCATGTAGTATATATGTAGTATGTATGTAGCATGTAGTATGTATGTAGCATGCATGTGGTATATATGTGTTATGTATGTAGTATGTATGTATATATGTGGTATGTATGTAGTATGTATGTAGTATGTATGTAGTATGTATGTGGTATGTATGTAGTATGTATGTAGCATGTAGTATGTATGTAGCATGCATGTAGTATGTATGTAGTATTTTTTTTTTTTTTTTTTTAACATTTATCACATTAGCCGGATGATGGGACTACTACTGTCCCATCATTGGCTAATGTGTCAATCACTGTCATGGTAGCAGGCATCGCCAGATGGGACTTGTAGTCCCATCGGACGATGCTTGCACAGGCCCCCGGACATCAGCACAGCCCCCCGGCAGGCCGGCACAGCCCCCCGGCAGGCCGGTACAGACCCCCACAGGGTGCACAGACCACCGGCAGGCCGGCACAGCCCCCCGGCAGGCCGGTACAGACCCCCACAGGGTGCACAGACCACCGGCAGGCCGGCACAGCCCCCCGGCAGGCCGGTACAGACCCCGGGCAGTCCACACAGCCCCCCGGCAGGCGGGCAGAGACCCCCGGAAGGCCCGAAATGACGGCGCATCATGATGCGCACACACCGCGCATCATGATGACGTCAGGCTGTCAATCAACTTTGAACTTCCGATTCCGATGCCGACTTCCGATATTGAAAAAATATCGGAAGTCGGTATCGGAATTCCGATACAGCAAGTATCGGCCGATACCCGATACTTGCGGTATCGGAATGCTCAACACTAGTGAAGACGTACAGCGGCCGTGCCTGACTGATAGCAAGGCAGAACTGCCAAAGCCCATCTTGGAAAAGGGTCCTGAAGACTGTAAATCTCAGGAAGATGGTAAGCCAAGAGCTGCACAAGACAGTCACCCGGTCTTGGCAGATACCTTGAGGGAAGTGTCTGTGGGGAACCCAGAGCCATCTGTCCAGGATGAGAGCAAGTCTATGACCTTCAAGTGCGTGATGGAGGTACCTGAAGACGTGCGAGAAGCGTGTGCCAGCAAAGGTGTGCATGAGACCTTTAAAAAGGCAGTAAAGTCCTATAGTGTGAGCTGGGCACCAGAAACAGACCAGTTGGTGATACTGGCAGAAACGGAAGACACAGAGAGAAGGGTGGCTGTCCTGAAGGAGATGCACCTACAATGTCTCTGCATGAAACAGATGCTCGTGGAGCGTAATAGGAAAGCCGCTCGACGTCTGGAGCTTGCAAGGGAAGCTCAAAGTCGGCTGGGCTTTGTGGAAGACATAATTCCGGTACCCAGAAATCTGGTAGGGAAAGTTGTTGGCAGACTTGGAAAGGTGATGCAGGAGATGGTGAATCGATCCAGTGTGAAGAGAGTGAGGATCCCACCTACTGGTGAAATCCAAGTCGCTGTTGAAGATGACATGGTTCCTGTCATTGTGGTTGGTTCGGTGGAAAGCATTGGGAAGCTTTGCATGCTCCTGGAATATCGGGTAGCGTACCTGAAGGAGATTGAGCAGCTAAGACAGGATCGACTGCAGATGAATGAGCAGATAGAGAACGTCAGGTGGCGTTCACCTCCAACCCAAGGTGTAAGGACCCGAAGGGATCCTCCAAGGAATGAAAGGACAGGTAGTCGAAGGCAAGAACGTCGAGAGTCCACAAGTGGCCGTTCTAATCTTAGTAACATAGGCACGAGACTCGGTGGTGGATATAGCGACAGAGGGTCAGACTCAGACCAGCCAGTTGGCCCAGCTGGACGTGGGACTCATGATCGTGCGAACTGGGAGAGCCGGCCAGTGAGAGAAAGGTCGGGTGACAGAGCGCACTGCAGACAGGTGGAGACTAAAGAGTGTCTGGTCACACTGATGGATGTTCACGGGAAGGCCAAAGCCCAAGGTCGAGATACTGACCGCTGGGGGCGGGGGAGGCCTAACGTAAACATGATGCAGTATGACTACCGAAACAGACGGAGATGGTCCTCTCGACTTGTAGGGCAAGGTGACATGGGTGCCAGGTCTCAAGATCCCTGGGTGATGTCATGTGTTCAACCCCACAAGTTTGAACAGAGGGGGGAGGTATGTGGTGTAGTGACCACTATGTCAGCTAGGGGGCGCTGTGTGGGTGTCCCAGGACGGGTGTACAGGCACATTCAGTGTGGTAACAGGAGCAGGGTCCTAAATGACCATTATGGGTCTCAAGGTGGGTGGCCTTGGGATGCAGGCTCCAGGGTGTATTGATCAGCAGAGGTACTGCTGATATTTCTGTTACACTGTGTCAGGGAAGCCTGTATATGTCTGTGTGCAATAGAACCTTTAGTGAGGTCATAGCCAGGTGATCACCTGTGGGTGTGGTTGCAGGGCTATGTAATTGAGGTGTCTAGCACATGTGAGAGAGTGAAAGGGTGAGAGTCTGTCTGAGAGTGTTGACAGACTTCCCTGTGTCCAGGTGGGACACTACAGAGAGTGGCCTGTGTGCTAAAGAAGGAGAAACCTTTTCTGTGTCAGCGGCTGCAGAGAGAGCGCTGCTCGGGACATTGCCCTGGCCAGTGTATTAGTTGTATATGGGGAGGACTACACCTCCCAGCATGAGCTGAGACTCTCGGTCCGAGTCTGAAGCCACGGACGCTTATGATCTTTTTGGTGATATGCTGAGTTATGGTTTATGAAGTGAATAAACCTCATGGACTTTGGGAAGAACGTGCCTCATAATTGTCTCCCTCTGCACCTGAGCGAATCACATCCCTACACTATGCAGATTGATGCAGTTCGAAGGAGTACCATTGACACACGTAAGGAACAGCGTTTGAGAAAATTTATGCTTCTACTGCGGAAAATCGGGTCACTTTATCTCGGTCTGTCCCGGAAAAAATCACAAGTCCGCAGCTGCGGTAATCAAATGTGACTTTTCTGATATATCTTCTGTTGGTTCATAGTTAAATACATGTAGGAGAGTGATGACAGACGTAACCCCTGACTTCCCTGACTCGAGTTCAGAAGCATCCTCATCGGTGGGTGAGGAGGTTCTCTCAATAAGTACCGCTATGACGGTCTCAGGCAAAGCCAGAAAGGATACACTTTGTACTATTCCCATTGAAATCTGGGTGCAATCCCATTAGATTACTAGTACAGCCATGATTGATTCTGGGGCTAGCGGCAATTGCATGGACATTGCAATTGGTAAAAAACACGGTATACACTTGCAGAAAAAGCGTTCACCAGTGTTAATGAAGACTATAGATGGGTCCCCATTGGTATCTGGGCCGGTAGACTCTCAAACTACCCCTCTGAAGATTCGTTTGGGAGCAAGTCATTCTGAAAAACTGTCGTTCTTGCTAATTTCCTCCCCTAACTTTCCTATAATTCTAGGATTACCGTGGTTACAGCAGCAGAACCCCACTATCGATTGGAGGACGAAAGAATTGCAGTTTCCAAGTAAACAGACATCATCTGGAGAATTAACTTCAATCAGACCAGGCTCTCGCAATGGGAAGACCAACGCGCTGTCTAGGATTCATTCGCATGACGTGACCTGGGCTTCACCTCCAAAGGCCCTACTGTCAGAATGAAACTTCGTAAGTGTGCTGCACAATCAAGACCTATTAAAAGATATTAAAGAGGCCTACACCACAGATTCACTTCTGATTCAACCATCTACTCAGGTAAATTTAACCTTAAAAAACTGCCTTTGGTTTCAGAGACAACGTCTGTATGTCCTGAAACAATAAAATTAAGGGTATTGAAACTAATGCATAACTCTAAGATCACCGGTCATAGAGGAATTCAGAAAACTCAAGAATTTTTGTCTCACTTCTTTTGGTGGCCGACTTTCCGAAAAGACGTTCGACTGTATGTGTCATCATGTGAGGTATGTGCCAGATCAAAAGTTCCTCACTCCTGACCTACTGGACTATTGCAATCTCTTCCTCGACTTCCGATAAACATGTCTGTGCCTGCAGTAGCCGACCGCACTTCATCTCTTCAGGAGAATCTGGAAGTTCCAAAGCAGACACTGGCAGCAGACAGATTCCGTAAGCCAGTACCCTCATACAAGGTAGGAGACATGGTTTGGCTTTCAACGAAGAGCTTGAAACTCAAGATTCCAACATTAGAACTGGGGCAGAAATATGTTGGTCTGTACAAGATCAGCAGCATAGTGGGTTCTGTAGTCTGTCGACTCAAGTTGCCTAGCTCTTTAAACATACATCCTGTTTTTCACTTCTCTCTGTTTAAACCGGTAGTTTCAAATCCTTCCTCTGGGCGCACCTCTGCTCCTCCTGTTCCAATTCTCATTGACAGGCAGGAGGAATTCATCGTGGAGAAGATCATTGATTCTCGGATCCATTGGGGACGACTCCAATATCTGGTAAAATGGCAAGGATACTCGTCTGAAGAGAATTCCTGGGAACCTCTGGAGAATACTCACGCTCCTCGTCTGATCGGACAGTTCCACAGCAGATACCCCAATAAACCAGATGTAAGATCGTCAAGAGGACATCTTTAAAGAGGAGAGTAATGTAAGGACTGGGATTGTATATCTGTTTTGTCTGCTCTTGCCCTTACTTCTGATGGATTCTGCCCTTAACCAAGATGGAGTTGCTGGCTTCACAGGGGCCACCTTGTTTCCTGTGCTGCGCCAATCCTCTGGAATGCTCTACCCCAAAATATTAGGACCATCCACAATTTGCATAGTTTTAGGCGCTCGCTCAAAACACATTTGTTCAGAGCGGCCTATCACATTCAGTAATCAAAGTCATGTTTGTGTGTGTGTAGCCCATTCACTATCTCCATCTAACCCCCACCCCCTGAAGATGGCTGGACCGTCATTGTAAATACATCATTGTAAATACAAACCTGTGCTTTGTATCCCCCCCACCTCATTGTAGATTGTAAGCTCCACGAGCAGGGTCGTCTTATTTCGCTTTAATTATTGTATTGTTAACGTTGTTACTTATGACTGTTGTGTTTGAAACTGTTCAACTGTAAAGCGCTGCGGAATATGTTGGCGCTATATAAATAAAGATTATTATTATTTATTATTATCCTGTCTCAGACTCCTTGTTTCCTGTTTGCTGTATACATAAGGGAACTCTGCACACTATGCATTGTTTGGGTATCTTGTTCTTTACTTGCTGCCAAGCTGGAAGGACTAGCAACCTGTTTACCCCTTCTACTCTTCGGGATACCCCGCTTGTTCCCGTATCTACGTACCACGGAAGGACTCTGCTGCTTTACCTGCTCTGCACCCACCTCTGCTATGGTCTGCTCTCCATTAGGCCCGGGCTCTGGGTCCTGGATTCCGCATTGCTGGACTGGTATTCGCACCCTGGGTCTGTACTATTACTTGTGCATACTACTGAGACTGTCTTATTGTCTGCTTTGCATCTGTCAGCTGAAGTACATATTTCTGCAATAAGATATATATACATCTTCAACTGTGATATACCGTGTCTGTCTTAATTTCTGACCCACATCATCGGGCTCCATAGAGTTCTAGTATAAACTTATAACACCTTGTGGTCTTTTGTCAGCTCTGATTACATCTTTGTAATCATCACTTGACATGCATTCAAGTGCAGTCTTGAAAGGTTGAGCATATGGATTGTTTAAGTGAAGGAACTGATGCAAGTTAGTGACAATATCAAGGCGAGTGTTTGGAATTAAAGAGCATCTCTGCTGAGCCTCTGCTTCTACATTTCCCATGAAGTAGAGTTGAAGAAATTAAAGGTTCTTTTCCTTGTAATGAAAGCAGTAGGACAATTAAGTCGTAAATCTGACCTTGAACTTTCAACGTGGGCATAAATCCAGTTGAAAAACTTCTCTTTTTACACCAAATAATGTCATTTGGAAGCAGGACTTGTACTTCCTGATGTTATCCAAGAAATGGTTTGATATTGCAATGGTGCCTGTCATCAGAGACTTCAGAGAATCTGGTGGTGTTTTGTTTCCCGAATCCTTGATCCTGGATCTGTTCCTGTACCTGACCCTGTCTGAACTGTGTTATGTTCCTGAGGTCCTTCTGTGTCTTGAATCCTGTGCCCAGTGTCTGTGACTCTTTGCTAACTGACTTTCTGTGATCCAACCTGGGTTCATCTTGGAAGTAGGAGTCCGGTGTGTCCGCTGAGTTTCTGCTCCTCTGTACTCAGCTTGTTATTCGGTGGAATCCCCGACCAGTTCCAGTCCAACCCAGCGGGGCTTGCACCAGACCTCTTCGGTTCCTTATTAGGTTGCTGCAAGATGTCTGGAGCCCAATGATGGTGGCCTCTCATCCGGAGCCTGATGACCGCGGTCCGATGTCCGGTGTCTGATGACCACTTCCAGATGTGCTGTGCCTGATGTCCTCCACCAGATGTTCGGATGCTATACTTCCCTGACTGATGTCTGGAGCCTACCAATCGCTGCCAGAGGTCCGGAGCCTGATGACTGCAGCCTCAAGTCCGGAGCCTATTGATTGCTGCCAGATGTCCGGAGTCTGATGCCAGTGTTCTGATGTTCTATCTGAGATCCGAGTCCTGATGTCCTGCCTGAGACCTGATCCCTCCCTTTATTTTCTTATTTTCCTTTTTTTTTTCTTTTCCCTTCTTATTCCCCATATTGTTTTTAAGGTTTTCCTTACCATGAATTATGTTGGCTTTTTTTTGCTATTCTTGATTTATTTGCAGTTAACCTTTATTTGATCTATTTATTCTAATTTTTGTATATATTGTTGTCAGGCTGATGAGGGTCCAACTGGGACCGAAACGTCCTGTTATTGTGACTGCTTATTAAAATTTTCTGGACTTCCTTACCATAAGTTGAGTGCAAAGTTTCTTATTACTAGTTCTCTGGCTTGGGAACCTACTTGAGTACCTTCACAGTAGTACTACGATTTATTCTCTTATCACCTCTACCTATCCGTATGCACACTGTACGCAATGGCAACGAGCACTTTCTCATACAATCCTGATGAGACCACTAATATCTTATCTAAATTGAATCTCCCATGTGACTTTCTGAAAGTTCCTCCTAGGGAGACCAGGGGAAAGGACTTAGAAAGAGAACTACGTCACCAGATTAATTATGGATTTCATTATGCAACGTTATCTGAATATTTGCGGGTGAAGGGGATTCCTAGAGGACTGAGAGATTTGTCTCAAGTTTGAACAGATCTTGAATAAATGTTCTTTTGACTTAATGACACTGACCATTGAACATCTCCAACAGGCCATTACTAAAACTAAGGCAGAGATTTCTAACATTGAGAACCAACTTACTTCTGCGGGGACCCCCTTTGAACTTGCTTCCCTCAAATCCAAAATCAAGTCCATGACTGATCAGCATAGGAAAGATACTGAGTATAGAAAAAGAATCAAATTTCAGTGGGACGCTGATGATTACGAACAAGGCTGCATATATTGGTGGCAATCAATCGTTCTTCCTATACTAGATCTAACTACAGATCCTCTACAGATCTTTCAACATCAGAATCGAAATCTGCAAGGAGGGATCCCCGCCCAGGACCTAGATGCTAATCCTTTGCATCTAATCTGGTTGTGCCTTTTTCTTGCTTTCTGCTTTGTTGCGAGCGTTCAGCATACTCCCTGCTGGGGGCAGCGATGGGCCCCGCTACATATGTTACAGCTTGTGCTAGTTTGTTTAGTCCCCTGTTATATTAGTATCTTTTGCTTTGCTTCCAGTTCACACCAGAGTGCTGATCTAGCGGGGGTGAGGTTGTGTGGCCTCAGGTTTTTTGTATATCAGATGTGTTGTATTTTTTAGGGTTTTTGCGTGGTTGCAGACAGTATCTTTTCTGTCCTGTCCTATCTAGACAGTTTGGGCCCCATCATTTGCTCAGTCTATTTTCTGCCTGTGTTTGTGTTTCATCTTGTCTCACCGACAATATATGTTTGAGGGCTGTCTATTCCCTTGGGGATCAGCTCCGGGGCAGTTTAGATTTCACCTTTCTGGCTTTAAGCTTAGATAGTTCTCCGGCTGTGCCGAGGCATCTAGTGCATCGTAGGAACGCTTCACGGCTACTGCTAGCTGTGTTGTTAGGATCAGGTGTCTGCAATCCGCTGAGTTACCAACCTCTCTGGTTTCCTGGTGGCTTATCCTGTTCCTGCTATCCTCCTCGGTGACCCATTCATAACAGAATCACCAGCCAAATCTGTAGACTCTAGGGTACTCAAAAGAAGGAGAGAATTGTAAAAAAAAAGTGTCAGAATTTTTTGTATATTTTTTCCTCTTTTTCTCTGGGACCGTAGGAGGATTTTTTCCTTAATGGAGACTAAGCAATTGTCCGATTGTGTTGAGCAGCTCACTGCTGAAGTGAGGGGAATTTTTGTCTATCTCGCTCAATCATATGCTGTAGAACCAAAGATCCCTACTCCTGATGTGTTTCCGGGGGATCGGTCAAAATGTTTGAATTTTAAGAATAACTGTAAACTAGTTCTTGCTTTGATACCTAATTCATCGGGGAGCTCGGTGCAGCAGGTTAAAATTGTCATCTCCCTGCTGCGCAGCGATCTCCAGAATTGGACTTTTTCTCTGACACCTGGAGATCCTATTCTGGCTAATGTAGATGCATTTTTTTAAGGCCCTGGGTTTGTTGTATGATGAACCTAATGCTATTGATCAAGCTGAGAAAACCTTATTGGCATTGAACAAGGGTCAGGATGCTGCGGAGTTATATTGCCAGAAGTAGCGAATGTGGGAGGTCCTTACTAAATGGAATGATGATGCCCTAGCAGCTCTCTTTCGGAAAGGTCTGGCAGAAACCGTATAAGATGTCATGGTGGGATTTCCTGTCCCCTCTGGTCTTAACGACTCCATATCATTAGCCATTCAAATTGATCGACGTTTACGTGAACCTAAAGGTACGCAAGAGGTGGTGCTGCCTTTTGAACAAACTTCTGAACCCATGCAATGTGATAGGGTTTTGTCTAGGGCGCAACGTCAAGGGTTCAGAAAACGTAATAAGTTATGCTTCTTTTGTGGGGACGCCTCTCATGTTATTTCTGTCTGCCCTAAACGAGAAAAACATTTTTCTCACTCATTTGCCGTGGGCAGTGTACAGCCTAAGTTCCTGTTGGCGGTTACCTTGATCTGCTCCTTGTCTACATTTTCTGCTAAGGCCTTTGTTGATTCAGGAGCAGCTTTGAATCTCAGGGATCTTGACTTTGCAAAATGTTGTGGTTTCCCCATGGTGCCCCTGCAGACCCCTATTCCCTTGAGGGGGATTGATGCTACCCCTTTGGCAGAGAATAAACCCCAGTTTTGGACCCAGGTGATAATGCGGGTCGCCCTGGACCATCAAGAGAACTGTAAATTTGTTGTGTTGCCCAATTTACATCATATTATTGTACTGGGTTTTCCATGGTTGCAAACCCATAATTCTGTTTTGGATTGGAAATCTGTGTCTGTGGTGAGTTGGGGTTGTCAATGTGTTCTTAGTCTCAAGATGTTCCTGACTATTTGGCTGATTTTTCTGGAGTATTTAGTGAGAGTAAGTCCGCGTCTTTGCCTCCTCACCGGAGTTATGACTGCACAATTGAGTTAAGGCCTGGTTGTAAATTTCCCAATGGTCGGCTTTTCAACTTATCGATACCTGAACATGATGCTATGTGATCTTATATCAAGGAATCATTGGAGAAAGGTCATATCAGACCATCCTCTTCGCCTTCGGGTGCTGTTTATTTTGTGGCCAAAAAAGATTTCTCATTAAGACCATGTATTGACTATCGTTCCCTTAACAAAATCACTGTTAAATATCAGTACCCGATACACCTAATTTCTGATTTATTTTCCAGAGTTAAAAGTGCTTGATGGTTTACCAAACTTGACCTCAGGGGGGCATATAATCTTATTCGCATCAAGCACGGGGATGAATGGAAGACGGCGTTTAATACTCCGGAGGGACATTTTGAGTACCTGGTGATGCCTTTTGGGCTCACTAATGCCCCTTGCGTCTTTCAATCTTTTATGAACGATATTTTCCGGGACCTTGTGGATAAGTTTTTGATCATTTATCTGGATGACATTTTGATTTTTTCCAGTGATTGGGATTCTCATGTGGAACATGTCCAGACTGTGTTGCGGATTTTGAGGGAAAATACTCTGTCTGTTAAGGGATCAAAATGTCTTTTTGGTGTACAGAGGATTTTGTTTTTGGGATTCATTTTGTCCCCGTCTGCTATTGAAATGGACCCGGCCAAGGTACAGGCCATTTATGATTAGGTTCAGCCCACTTCTCTGAAGGCTCTTCAGAAGTTTTTGGGTTTTGCTAATTTCTACCATAAATTTATAAGTAATTTTTCTGGTATTGTTAAACCTCTGATGGATTTGACCAAAAAGGGCGCTGATGTGGTGAATTGGTCTCCAGAGGCAGTCTCGGCATTTCAGGAGCTTAAGCAGAGATTCACTTCTGCTCCGGTTCTTTGGCAACCTGATGTTTCACACCCATTTCAGGTGGAAATAGATGCTTCTGAGATTGGTGCAGGGGCCGTTTTGTCTCAAAGAGATCTGGTAACCTCTAATATGAATCCCTGTGCCTTCTTTTCTCGAAAATTTTCTCCATCTGAACGTAACTATGACGTGGGGAATTGGGAATTATTGTCCATGAAGTGGGCATTTGAAGAGTGGAGACATTGGTTGGACGGAGCTTGACATCAAGTTGTGGTCCTCACCGATCACAAGAATTAGATTTATCTTGAATCAGCCAAGCGCTTGAATCCTAGACAGGCTAGGTGGGCCTTGTTTTTCACGCGTTATAATTTTGTGGTCTCCTTTCTTCCGGGCACTAAGAATGTTAAGGCGGACACCCTTTCTAGGAGTTTCTTTGTGGATTCTCTTGATGTGACCGAGCCTACTACCATTCTAAATGAGGGTGTGGTTCTTTCCGCCATCTCTCCCGATTTGAGATGTGCGCTGGAGGAATATCAGGAGGATAAACCTGAATGATGCCCTATGGGGAAATTGTACAGTATGTCCCTGACCAGTTGATTAGACGAGTAATGTCTGAAATTCATTGCTCCGCGTTGGCTGGTCATCCAGGTAGCTTTGGTACCAGAGATTTGGTGAGTTGGTCTTTTTGGTGGCCTGCCTTATCTCGTGATGTCAGGAATTTTGTGCAGTCCTGTGGGACTGGTTCTCGGTCTGAGCCCTGTTCTCATGCTAGTGGTTTGTTGATGCCCCTGCCAGTGCCCAGGAGGCCATGGACTCATATCTCAATGGATTTTATTTCTGATCTCCCTGTCTCTCAGAGAATGACTGTTATTTGGGTAATTTGTGACAGATTTTCTAAGATGGTCCATCTTGTACCACTCCCAAAGTTGCCATCTTCTTCTGAGTTGGTGCCCTTGTTTTTACAACAAGTGGTTCATTTGCACAGGATTCCTGAGAACATTGTGTCGGACCAAGGAGTCCAGTTTGTTTCCAGATTTTGGAGAGCTTTTTGTTCCAAACTGGGAATTCAGTTGTCTTTCTCCTCTGCATTTCATCCTCAGACCAATGGGCAGACTGAGAGAACAAACCAGACTTTGGAGTCCTATTTAAGATGTTTCATATCTGCTGATCTGGATGATTGGGTCTCATTTTCGCCCTTGGCCGAATTCGCGCTAAACAATAGGGCTAGTTCTGCCACTTTGATGTTTCCTTTCTTCTGTAACTTTGGGTTTCATCCTCGATTTTCTTCAGGGCAGGTGGAAGCTTCTGCCTGCCCAAGTGTGGATTCTGTGGTAGAGAGAATGCAGCAGATTTGGGAGCAAGTAGTGGATAAGTTGTCCAACTCTCAGAAAAAGGCCCAACGGTTTTCCAACCGGCATAGGACCATTGGTCCCCGGTTTAAAGTGGGTAATATGGTTTGGTTGTCCTCAAAAAATATTCCCATGAAGGTTGCATCTCCAAAATTCAAGCCAAGGTTTATTGGACCTTATAAGATTTTGGAAATCCTTAACCCCGTTTCTTTCCGTTTGGCTCTTCCAGTTACGTTTAAGATTCATAACGTTTTTCATAAATCTTTGTTGAAAAGGTTTGTGGAGCCAGTAGTTCCCATGGCGGCACCCACTGACCCTGTACTAGTTAAGGGTAATTTGGAGTATGAGGTAGAGAAGATATTGGATTCTCTTCTGGCTACACGGAGACTTCAGTACTTGGTCAAGTGGAAAGGTTATGACAAGGAGGATAATTCCGATATTCTGCTCTGATATTCATGCCAAGAGATTGATTCGTGCTTTTCACCGATCCCATCCTGATCGGCCTGGTGGCGTGGATGAGGGTTCGTTGACCCCTCCTCAAGGGGTGGTACTGTTGTGAATTCACTTGCTCAGACTTCTGAGCTGGAGCTCCCTCTGGTGGTTACTGGGAGTAGTTGAGCTGGCCAGTCTGATGGAAGTTTGCCACCTGACGACGATGATTGGGAATCTGGGATTACTGGCTGGGAGCATATAAGTGAGTAGGCTTCCCTTAGTTGTTGCTGGTGATTTCCTCCTTGTGCATTTTGAGCTCTTCAGTCTCCTGCCTGATCTACATGGTTCAGTTAAGTGATTCTTTTGCTAATCTTTTGCATCTAATCTGGCTGTGCCTTTTTTTTGCTTTCTGCTTTGTTGCGAGGGTTCAGCATACTCCCTGTTGGGGGCAGCAATGGGCCCCGCTACATATGTTATGGCTTGTGCTAGTTTGTTCAGTCCCCTTTTATATTAGTATCTTTTGCTTTGCTTCCAGTTCACACCAGAGTGCTGATCTAGCAGGGGTGAGGTTGTGAAGCCTCAGGTTTTTTGTATATCAGATGTGTTGTTTTTTTTGGGTTTTTGCATGATTGCAGACAGTATCTTTTCTGTCCTGTCCTATCTAGACAGTTTGGGCCCCATCATTTGCTCAGTCTATCTTCTGCCTGTGTTTGTGTTTCATCTTGTCTCACCGACAATATATGTTTGGGGGCTGTCTATTCCTTTGGGGATCTGCCCTGGGCCAGTTTAGATTTCATCTTTCTGGCTTTAGGCTTAGTTAGTTCTCTGGCTGTGCCGAGGCGTCTAGGGCATCATAGGAACGCTCCACGGCTACTACTAGTTGTGTTGTTAGGATCAGGGGTCAGCAATCCACTGAGTTACCAACCTCTCTGGTTTCTTGGTGGCTTAGCCTATTCCTGCCATCCTCCTCGGTGACCCATTCATAACAATATACTTACAGACTTTAAGTATAGCCAAAAACTGTCTACTACAAAGGGGACTATCCTTTTGCTTGGCATATCGTTTAAACACTTTTAACTTTGATATGGAATTACAACATTTCTTCCGAAGTCTTAGACTCAAGGCTTATTTTGCCAATAGGGACAGGGTACTGCCATCCTCTGATCTACCACGGGATTCTCGATCCTTTTCCTTGGCTTGCTTAGGCCTTTGAAAGAAGAGTACTTACATTCCACCACAGGGTTCACATGCCCTGGAAGCCTTTATCGAGCTAGTAGACACAGCCTCACGCCAACTTAGACAGGACATGGAGGGTGGAAGAATACATTACAATTCTAACCTCAGTCACCTTGATTTTCAAGGCCTACGGGCCTTACACGAGGACAAGACTATAGTTATAAAACCCAGTGATAAAGGGGGTTCTATAGTAGTTATGAACAAGTCTGACTACCTACAGGAAATATACCGCCAACTGGGGGATGACTCAGTCTACACACGATTATCAAAGGACCCCTCTTCTGAAATCCGCAACCAGATTGATGGGGTCCTAAACAGCTTTCTTGACCTGGAAGTCACAAAAACGAAGGAATATCTAACCAAACAAAATCCAATTACCCCCTTATTCTATACCCTGCTCAAGGTCCACAAAAACCTTGAACACCCTCCTGGCAGACCAATAATCGTCTCTACTGAATCCGTTTTGTCTCCTCTTTCCATCTACTTAGAGAAAGTCCTCACCCCGCTCATTCGTGATATACCCTCGTTCTTATTGGACACTGGTGATTTTTTGGATAAAATTAAATCAATATTCTCTTTACCCCAGACAGCCATTCTTGTCCCATTGGATGTGAAGGATTTGTACACATCCATTCCCCATAGTCATGGCATTGCATGGTCAAAAAACTATTGTAATCTTCTAAAATGCATGACAACACCTTCCAGTTCTGCCTTGAGCTCCTCACCTTGGTTTTAACTAAGAATTTTTTTATGTTTGAGGACCTTTTCTATCTGCAGACCAGAGGCATGGCTATGGGGTCCAATGTGGCCCCTCCTTATGCCATCTGTTATATGGCGAGTTTTGAAGAGGAGGTAGTCTACTCTGACCCACTCTTCCGGACACACAACTTGCTTTGGAAATGATATATCGATGATATATTCTGTATAAACTTAACTCTGCTTGGCCAGGAATATCCTTTGCCATATCAAGTAGCCAACACAAGGTCAATTTCCTTGACACAATGGTCATTAAGAACCAGTTTGGCAACCTAAGTACTGATCTATATACGAAATCCACAGATCAAAACAGCCTTCTCCATTTTGATAGTCTGTATCCCCAGCTGTGAAACGATCAATCACTCATTCACAATTCAAAAGGATACAGAGAATTGTATCCGATCCCTCCAATTATAACCTCAGACATACTGCGATGTATACCAAATTTGTTCAATGTGGCTATCCTCCTAACCTCTTGTCGGAGGCCACCTTACCTTCAGAAAAGTCTAATCCTCCAATAGACAAACAAATTCCTTTAGTCCACACCTATCATCCCCTCGTCCACATTTTACATAAAACAATCAGAAGACACTGGGGCCTGTTAGGAAGAGCACATCCAGAAATTACAGAGTTTCAAAACCCATTTCTACCATGCTATAAAAGACCTTCCAACCTTCGTGAAAGCCTGCTAAGGGCCGACATAGGCACATCCGGTCAAACTCCCACTCAGAGATTTTTACAGAATCCTAGGACAAGAACCTTCCCCTGTCTACAATGCAATCAATGCCATAATGTACTGAAAGGCAACATCATTCATCACCCGCATTCCGGTAAACAGAATACTATTAAATGTTACGCTATGTGCAACACCTCCTTTGTTTACCTGATTAAATGCACATGTGGACTTTTATATGTTGGGGAGACCACACAAGTCATAAAAGATAGGATCTCTAAACATAAATCGATCATAAGATGCAAAAACGTACTTTTAACCATTCAACACTATTTTGTCACCACAGGCCACCAGATTTCCCAGTTAAAGTCATTGAGCATGTTCCCATGCCAAGACGGGGGGGTGACAGGATCCGGACCGTTAAAAAGGGTGAAGCTTTCTGGATACATGAACTCCAAACACTTTCACCCAAGGGTCTTAATATAGAGTAATATCTTCTTTCTTTTATTTAATGAGGTTTTCCCTTTGTGATTCCTAGGGCCCTCCTCACCCTATACCCCCCTGGGATTGTTATGTCATTCTATCATGTATATCCATTCTCTTATGTACTATTTAATACTTGATATACAGTATGTCTGCTGTACCTAGGATTATATAATTTTTATATTGATATATATTATGATTACTAGAGTTGAGCGAAACGGGTCGAAAAAATTCAAAAGTCGCCGACTTTTGGCAAAGTCGGGTTTCATGAAACGAAACCCGACCCTAGGATGAGGTCGGCCACGAGGTCGGCGACTTACGCGCCAAAGTCGCGTTTCAAAAGTTTGTTTTGCGCTCTTTTTCAGCCAATCAGGATCCACGGACACTGTGGGCAACGTGATGACATAGGCACGGGTCACCACCATCTTTCAGAAGGGCATGCAAGTGATTGGCTTGCTTTGGTGGGCGTCACAGGGGGTATAAAAGGGCGTGCACGCCGACCGCCATCTTACTTCTGCCGATCTTAGTATAGGGAGAGGTTGCTGCTGATTCTGTAGGGAGAGCGTTAGGCAGGGAAGAAGACAAAAGAACTGCTTCTGCTGCTAGCGATTTGGCCTGCACAACACACAAGTCACTGTGTATGCAGTGCAAGGGGAGGCTATATTGTGGTGTATCAGTGGTGTTGGTTGTTGGGCTGCCTTCTAAGGCTTCCTGACACACTGGCATTGCTGTTTACCCACTGCTCCGCAAACTGCTTTTTTAAAAGCAATCCAATCTCCCTTATCCTCTAGTCACTTTTGTCACAGCTGTGCCATCGAGCGTGTCACATAGCGCTCAGATATCAGTGGGCCTCACACAATCTACAAGTGTCCAGTGTCCAAAAGTGTACGGAGAGATTCAAAATCTCCATTATCCTCTCGTCACTTTGGTCACAGGCAGCTGTGCCATCGAGCGTGTCACATAGCGCTCAGATATCAGTGGGCCTCACACAATCTACAAGTGTCCAGTGTCCAAAAGTGTACGCAGAGATTCAAAATCTCCATTATCCTCTTGTCACTTTGGTCACAGGCAGCTGTGCCATCGAGCGTGTCACATAGCGCTCAGATATCAGTGGGCCTCACACAATCTACAAGTGTCCAGTGTCCAAAAGTGTACGCAGAGATTCAAAATCTCCATTATCGTCTCGTCACTTTGGTCACAGGCAGCTGTGCCATCGAGCGTGTCACATAGCGCTCAGATATCAGTGGGCCTCACACAATCTACAAGTGTCCAGTGTCCAAAAGTGTACGCAAAGATTCAAAATCTCCATTATCCTCTCGTCACTTTGGTCACAGGCAGCTGTGCCATCGAGCGTGTCACATAGCGCTCAGATATCAGTGGGCCTCACACAATCTACAAGTGTCCAGTGTCCAAAAGTGTACGCAGAGATTCAAAATCTCCATTATCCTCTCAACACTTTGGTCACAGGCAGCTGTGCCATCGAGCGTGTCACATAGCGCTCAGATATCAGTGGGCCTCACACAATCTACAAGTGTCCAGTGTCCAAAAGTGTACGCAGAGATTCAAAATCTCCATTATCCTCTCGTCACTTTGGTCACAGGCAGCTGTGCCATCGAGCGTGTCACATAGCGCTCAGATATCAATGGGCCTCACACAATCTACAAGTGTCCAGTGTCCAAAAGTGTACGCAGAGATTCAAAATCTCCATTATCCTCTCGTCACTTTGGTCACAGGCAGCTGTGCCATCGAGCGTGTCACATAGCGCTCAGATATCAGTGGGCCTCACACAATCTACAAGTGTCCAGTGTCCAAAAGTGTACGCAGAGATTCAAAATCTCCATTATCCTCTCGTCACTTTGGTCACAGGCAGCTGTGCCATCGAGCGTGTCACATAGCGCTCAGATATCAGTAGGCCTCACACAATCTACAAGTGTCCAGTGTCCAAAAGTGTACGCAGAGATTCAAAATCTCCATTATCCTCTCGTCACTTTGCTCACAGGCAGCTGTGCCATCGAGCGTGTCACATAGCGCTCAGATATCAGTGGGCCTCACACAATCTACAAGTGTCCAGTGTCCAAAAGTGTATGCAGAGATTCAAAATCTCCATTATCCTCTCGTCACTTTGGTCACAGGCAGCTGTGCCATCGAGCGTGTCACATAGCGCTCAGATATCAGTGGGCCTCACACAATCTACAAGTGTCCAGTGTCCAAAAGTGTACGCAGAGATTCAAAATCTCCATTATCCTCTCGTCACTTTGGTCACAGGCAGCTGTGCCATCGAGCGTGTCACATAGCGCTCAGATATCAGTGGGCCTCACAAAATCTACAAGTGTCCAGTGTCCAAAAGTGTACGCAGAGATTCAAAATCTCCATTATCCTCTCGTCACTTTGGTCACAGACAGCTGTGCCATCGAGCGTGTCACATAGCGCTCAGATATCAGTAGGCCTCACACAATCTACAAGTGTCCAGTGTCCAAAAGTGTACGCAGAGATTCAAAATCTCCATTATCCTCTCGTCACTTTGGTCACAGGCAGCTGTGCCATCGAGCGTGTCACATAGCGCTCAGATATCAGTGGGCCTCACACAATCTACAAGTGTCCAGTGTCCAAAAGTGTACGCAGAGATTCAAAATCTCCATTATCCTCTCGTCACTTTGGTCACAGGCAGCTGTGCCATCGAGCGTGTCACATAGCGCTCAGATATCAGTGGGCCTCACACAATCTACAAGTGTCCAGTGTCCAAAAGTGTACGCAGAGATTCAAAATCTCCATTATCCTCTCGTCACTTTGGTCACAGGCAGCTGTGCCATCGAGCGTGTCACATAGCGCTCAGATATCAGTAGGCCTCACACAATCTACAAGTGTCCAGTGTCCAAAAGTGTACGCAGAGATTCAAAATCTCCATTATCCTCTCGTCACTTTGGTCACAGGCAGCTGTGCCATCGAGCGTGTCACATAGCGCTCAGATATCAGTGGGCCTCACACAATCCACAAGTGTCCAGTGTCCAAAAGTGTACGCAGAGATTCAAAATCTCCATTATCCTCTCGTCACTTTGGTCACAGGCAGCTGTGCCATCGAGCGTGTCACATAGCGCTCAGATATCAGTGGGCCTCACACAATCTACAACTGTCCAGTGTCCAAAAGTGTACGCAGAGATTCAAAATCTCCATTATCCTGTCGTCACTTTGGTCACAGGCAGCTGTGCCATCGAGCGTGTCACATAGCGCTCAGATATCAGTGGGCCTCACACAATCCAAAAGTGTCCACTGTCCACAAGTGTGTGCAGAAATTCTAAATCTCCCCTGTCCTATAGACACCTTTTACCTTGTTTTACATTACTATATAGTTTGTTGGATTTTGTCTACATTTCTACCAAAAATGAGGAAGGCTGGTGGAAGAGGCCGTGGAATTGGGCGGGGGTTGGCAGCTGGTAATGATGGTGTTGGTGGTGGATCTGATGGTAGTGGCAAGAGCAAAATAGGACCGAATGCAGGAGGTGCTGACCCTGCGTCATCGTCTGGCTACATAAGGCCTCGAACGCTTAGTTTTCTAGGAGTTGGCAAACCGCTTTTAAAGGCAGAGCATCAGGAAAAAGTTTTGTCTTACATTGCTGACTCAGCCTCCAGCTCTATCGCCTCCTCTTCTTCAGTTGTAAAAAGTAAAAGCACTGAGTCGTCATTGGAGGCTCATGTTCATGAACCACACCTTTCCTTGTGTCCTTCACCCCAACCAAGATTGAAGGATGACGCAGGCCATCCTACTGATTACTCCATGGAGCTGTTTTCACATACCATGCCTGGATTATCAAGTCAAATGGTGAATTACCCAGGCCAAGATGAATCTGACATGGAGTGCACTGATGCACAACCGCTGATGGATGATTCTGCTGGTACATTCACTCAGAGCACTACATTTTCCTCGCAGTGTACAGAGCCAGATTTTGACCCTGATGAGACTCAGGTGCCCCTTCCCGCACACTATACCACCATACACGGTGACACAGAGGAAGGTGCACATGACATAGAAGAGGAGGTGATGGATGACCCAGTTGTTGACCCAGATTGGCATCCATTGGGGGAAGAGGGTGCTGCTTCCAATAGCTCAGATGAGGAGCATCCACAGCAGACATCGACATCGCAACAGCTGTTATCTGGCAGGCCCGGAGCACTCCAAAGACAGGTTCCAAACATCAAAAGAGTTGCTGGACAGCTTGTCCAGAGGGTCAAAAGATCACAGCGTGCTAGGCCGCAAAATGTCTGCCAAAGTAGGAAGAGTGCAGTGTGGCAGTTTTTTGAACAAAATCCTCATGATCAGGCCAAGGTTATCTGTAAGAAGTGCGAAAAGACCTTTAGCCGAGGGAAAAATCTGAAAAATTTGAATACCAGTTGCATGCTTAGACATTTAACCAGCATGCACTTGCAAACGTGGACACAACACCAAACCTCAAGTGCCACATGTGCAACTGATCACAACGAAGGTAGTCAGCAACGCTACATTGTTTCCCCCACTGTAAGCCCACCGGTTAGCACAGCAGCAAATGTTGAGGTGTCGTTGCAAGGCCACAGCAGTCAGGGAATCCCACTGTTATATCAACGAAAGACTGATTCTAGGCCATCAGAAAGAACACCAACTCCATCACCATCATCAACCCTCTCTCAGTCCGCCCTGTCCACCGCTACTTCCACCATATGCAGCTCTCAAGTCCAGCTCACCCTCCCAGACACTATGAGTAGGTCAAGAAAGTACTCAGTCTCTCATCCGCGTACACTGGGTTTGAATGCCCACATTGCCAAACTAATCTCGTTTGAGATGATGCCCTCTCGGTTGGTGGAAAGCACAGCTTTCCGCGAACTCATGGCCTATGCAGTACCACGCTATGACCTACCCAGTCACCACTTCTACTCTCGCAAAGCCATCCCAGCCCTCCACCATCATGTGAAAGACCGCATTGTCCATGCACTCAAGCAGTCAGTGAGCGGAAAGGTGCACCTCACAACTGATGCATGGTCCAGTCGGCATGGCCAGGGCCGTTACGTGTCCATCACTGCGCACTGGGTTAATGTGGTGGATGCAGGGTCCACAGAGGACAGCGGTGGTGGGACAGTGCTGCCTAGCCCACGGTCTAGGAAACAGTTGGCTGTAGGCGTTCGACCCTCCTCCTTCTCCTCCAGAAGCGACAGCTCGTCCACAGAGCGCAGTCGTACGAGCACTCCATCTGCAGCTGCCACTGTTGCACACGATGTGTCCCCCTATCGAGCAGCTAGTGGAAAGCGTCAGCAGGCTGTGTTGCAGATGATGTGTTTGGGCGACAGACACACCGCCGAGGTGCTGGCCGAGTACTTGAAGCGACAAACTGAGTCATGGCTGGGCAGTGTACATCTTGAGGCAGGCAAGGTAGTTAGTGATAACGGCCGTAATTTTGTGGCAGCCATAGCCCTTTCAAAACTCAGCCACATACCTTGCTTGGCTCACACCTTGAACCTGGTGGTGCAGTGCTTCCTCAAAAATTATCCGGAGTTAACAGCCCTGCTCCAGAAGGTGCGAAGACTGTGCGCGCACATCCGCCGGTCGCCTGTGCACTCCGTTCGTATGCAGAAGCTGCAGCGATTGCTCCACCTTCCCAACCACCGCCTCATTATCGACATTGCAACAAGGTGGAACTCCACCCTGCACATGGTGGAGCGGCTGTGCGAGCAGAGGCAGGCCATAATGCATTTGTGGGAGGATACACGGCCAGGCACTTTGAGAGCAGACATGGAGTTGACAGGCGTGCAGTGGTCGAAGCTGAAAGACCTTTGTAAAGTCCTTCAGTGTTTTGAGGAATGCACACGGCTGGTAAGCGCAGACGACGCCATCCTAAGCATGAGCATCCCACTTATGCGTCTGCTCATGCAAACTTTGACGCACCTTAAGGAGCAGGCGTCTGCAGCCAATGTTGATGAGGAGGAAGAGGAGGAGGGAATCCTTGATGACATTCAGCCATTGTCTGCTCAGGGACCTCTCCTGGACGAAGTGGAGGAAGAAGAGGAGGAGGAGGAGGAGGATGATGGTGATGATTACTTAGGGGAGGAGGATGCATCTCGTGGGGCAAGTGAAAATGTTGGCGTGGCAAGGTCTGGTACAGGGTTTGTGCGTGACTGGAGGGATGTGGATTTGCCAGAAAGTGCTCCTCCACCCAGCACTCGCAGTGCATCATTGACACCGGGAACATTGGCCCACATGTCAGATTATGCCTTGCGGATCCTAAAAAGGGACCCCCGCATTGCCAAAATGATGAACGATGACGACTTCTGGTTGGCCAGCATCCTGGATCCACGCTATAAAGGCAAATTACAAAACATCATGCCACAGGAGAACCTTGACCTAATATTGGCTAATAAACAAGCAACTCTGGTAAATCGGTTGCTTGAGGCATTCCCAGCACACAGCAGCGGTGATGGTTCTCACACGAGCCGTACGGGCCAGGGGCAGCTTGGCAGAGGTGTTCGTGGTGCACACAGCAGAACTGGCGTTGGAGACAGGGGTTTCATGACAATGTTGTGGACTGATTTTTCAAATACCGCTCACACAACTGGTAATACTGCATCGATGGAAAGTGACAGGAGACAGCAGTTGTCAACTATGGTTACAAACTACTTTTCCTCCCATATCGATGTTCTCCCACACAGGTCATTCCCCTTTGACTATTGGGCCGCTAAACTGGACACCTGGCCTGAATTGGCCCAATATGCCTTACAGGAGCTCGCTTGCCCAGCTGCAAGTGTGCTATCGGAAAGAGTCTTCAGTGCAGCTGGATCAATCCTGACAGAAAAAAGGACCCGTCTGTCAACCCAAAATGTGGATGATCTAACCTTCATTAAAATGAACCACGCATGGGTTTCCAAGGATTTTGTCCCACCTTCCCCTGATGACACATAGGGTGACAGAAAAATGGCTTGCTTTGGTCCACCTCTTCCTGGTACTTCACCTATTTCGCCTTTTGCATCAGCTGAATGTCCAACATCAACATATGCCACTTTCTAAAACTCCCTAACTGTGCTGCCTCCCCCCCCCATGGCCGGGGTCACCACCTACCGCACGACACCGTGCGAGTGCCGTTGCCCTGGACAGGTGGGTAGGCCGACTCTTGGGCGCGGGCACTGGCACAGGGTCCCTCATAGTGCAATCAAGTGTCTCTGACGGCGGTGGTGCACACCCGCCGTCAGACACACCGCTGTACTATGAGGGGCCCAGTGCCAGTACCGACTCCCACGAGTGGGCCCCCCTTGCTTGGGCAGGGCCCCAGCATTTGCAATCTTTACCTCTCCCTGCTCCTCCTCTGTGTAATCTGGGCCGTCAAATCCATACTGTGCCTGACACCGTCTGAGCCTGCCTCCTGAGACATATATTTTGAATGTGTACGCTATCCATACATGTTATCCGGGGATACGGTACCCTTTCTAACCTTTGTGCAATGACGTGCAATCCATAGTGGGCCTAACACCGTCTGAGCCTGCCTCATGCTGTATAGACATATATTTTGAATGTGTACGCTATCCATACATGTTATCCGGGGATACGGTACCCTTTCTAACCTTTGTGCAATCATGTGCAATCCATACTGTGCCTGACACCTTCTGAGCCTGCCTCCTGAGACATATATTTTGAATGTGTACGCTATCCATACATGTTATCCAGGGATACGGTACCCTTTCTAACCTTTGTGCAATGACGTGCAATCCATACTGGGCCTAACACCGTCTGAGCCTGCCTCATGCTGTATAGACATATATTTTGAATGTGTACGCTATCCATACATGTTATCCGGGGATACGGTACCCTTTCTAACCTTTGTGCAATGACGTGCAATCCATACTGGGCCTAACACCGTCTGAGCCTGCCTCATGCTGTATAGACATATATTTTGAATGTGTACGCTATCCATACATGTTATCCGGGGATACGGTACCCTTTCTAACCTTTGTGCAATCATGTGCAATCCATACTGTGCCTGACACCGTCTGAGCCTGCCTCCTGAGACATATATTTTGAATGTGTACGCTATCCATACATGTTATCCAGGGATACGGTACCCTTTCTAACCTTTGTGCAATCACGTGCAATCCATACTGGGCCTAACACCGTCTGAGCCTGCCTCATGCTGTATAGACATATATTTTGAATGTGTACGCTATCCATACATGTTATCCGGGGATACGGTACCCTTTCTAACCTTTGTGCAATGACGTGCAATCCATACTGGGCCTAACACCGTCTGAGCCTGCCTCATGCTGTATAGACATATATTTTGAATGTGTACGCTATCAATACATGTTATCCGGGGATACGGTACCCTTTCTAACCTTTGTGCAATCATGTGCAATCCATACTGTGCCTGACACCGTCTGAGCCTGCCTCCTGAGACATATATTTTGAATGTGTACGCTATCCATACATGTTATCCAGGGATACGGTACCCTTTCTAACCTTTGTGCAATCACGTGCAATCCATACTCGGCGTGAGAACGGCTGGCGAGCTGTTAAGCAAGCTATAGCACCTGTCCAGACATGTACAGGGATTCCCTAGCGAGGAGACTTATTTGATTGTTTTCAATGTTGGGACAGCAATTTTTGGGGAGCACTATACTCTGGAGAATGATAGATGGGGCCCACCATACACTGGAACATTCCAAAGGTGGACATCAGACACTGGAGCAGCATTTACAGGGCCCATTATACACTAGAGCATTAGAAATGGGGCCCATTATGTTTGGAGCATTATTTGGGCCCATAAGACAGTGGAGCTTCATCCATGGGGACCAACATATACTGTAGCATTATGTGGAGCTCATCATATACTGTTTCAAACATTATATGGGACCAATGATTCTGTATGAAGAAATAGATGGGCCTCGTCATGAGATGTAAAAAGTGAGGTATTTTTCATTGTACTATACCGCTATTTCTCTGCCGTATCGGAGCATGATGAGTTGTGGTATGTGTTAAAGGGGCGCTATTTCGCCCAGGGCACATGAAAACCTGGAGCCAGCCCTCCCCCCCCACAGTTTGTAGCCAAATAACCCCCATTTTTCAGTGCGTAACTTGTAATATGAAGTTAATTAAGGTTGACAAGCTTAAGAAAGAAGAATTGATGCTTTTTGCATTCAAATGGGCACTGTAGGTGTGTTTCCTGTCCTCCTCTCACTGCCGACTTTTATTCCCCATTGACTTACATTGGGTTTCGTGTTTCGGGACGACCCCGACTTTTCCCTATAATCGGACGATCTTGCTCGACCCGACTTTTGGAAAAGTCGGGTTTCACGAAACGAAACGCGACCCTAAAAAACCAAAAGTCGCTCAACTCTAATGATTACTAATTTTATGTTCCTTTTGTTACAGAGCCAATTATATTGAATGTCTCCATCTGATCCACTCTCCCTGGACTCCCCCCTTTTTGTTCTCCTCCCCCTACTCGGCTGCACACTGTTTTTCACTCTTGATGAATTAATGAAAAAATAAAAAAACTAATTCACATCACGTGACTAGTATTCTATCCTTTTTATTCTCTACCTATAGAAATAATAAATGAGTTTTACATAGTCGACATATTCCTTCACCCTCCATTACAATACTCCCATCATCATAGTATTGTAGTCCCTTAGAACGTGGTAGAACGCAAACAAAGATGGCGGTGGAACGCATACATCACATCCGCCCTTCACACTTCCGGTTTGTGCGCCTCTAGGTCCCGCCCCTTCCTTACTTCTTCACAGCCCGGCGCGTCCTCCACATCTGACAAATGGTGGATACCGGGTCTGTGTAGGAGAGACTTTGTACAGCTCCTTATAAGTAAGTCTTATATAAGCTAAATACACTTATTTAACTTAACATTGTGCGCCATTATTTATACGACTTTGTCCCATATATACTCCATCTACAAGCACCGCTGCCACCTATGGTCTTACTGAATAAATCTCTACAAACCCCCTTTTACTTCTGGAGCCACTTTATACCTAAATGTGGTATATACCACATTCCCCTCCAGGTGGATCGTAGTTAATGGGGTCTTTTATTCATAAGAGAGCATAACATTTATTTTACATAGTCCCCCACAGAGTTTGTATACACTATAATGGAATCCATTTTTTCTGCAACCTCCATAATCTATCCCTGGTCAGTTTGACCTACTCATTTCTTCCAGAAATTGCAGGTATGCTTTTATATTCTTTAGTTCTACCTTTAGGGTACACATACCACTATTCAATATCCTAATGCGCATGCTTCTTAATTGTTACAGGACTACATACTCACTATTTCTGCAACTCTGTTGCTCACATTGGGCTCCTCTAAAACTACAGGCACATATAACCTTATCTTCACAAAAGTCCATTACTCACAGCAGTCGGGTAGGTACCTGAACCCATCCCTCCCTTTATTTTTTTATTTTCCTTTTTTATCTCTTCCCTTCTTATTCCCCATATTGTTTTTAAGGTTTTCCTTACCATGAGTTCTGCTGGCATTTTTTCGCTAATCTTGGTGTTCCCGTTCCTGTCCTGTCTGTGTCCCGATGTTCCGCCGGTTCCCTGGGGTCCACTCTGTGATGACGTCTGTCCTGGATCAGTGTCTGATGATCTCCTAATGAGCCTGTGCTATGCCTGAGGCCTGAGAGAGAGGCCATCCTAGTATGCCCATGCCAGATTACCCTGGACTGCATCAACCCGTGATGACCCCTGCCATCGACTGGAGTCTGTCCGAGTTCGCTGTCTGATGTTCTCCTGCTGAGCCTGTGCTATACCTGAGGCCTGAGAAAAGCCGTTCTAGTATGCCCATACCAGATGACCCTGGACTGCATCAACCCATAATGTCCTCATGCCTTTGTCTGCTATCCTGTGACATGTACCTTTCCTGGAATCAGGAGCCTGGCATAATTATGTTTCATTTATGTACTATGTTTTCGTTTGAGTAAACTTTATGTTTTCATACCTGAAGTTGTGCGGTGTCATATAGTTCTGCACGTCGCCATCTTTTCTAGATGCTCTGCTGTCACAGACCCTGTTCGTTACCCTTCCCTAGTCTGGGTAGGTCCAGCTTACCCTATGTGGTACAGTGGCGTGGTCGGGCGACGTGGAGGCATCGGCTGGGCCGCGTCCATGGTCGCAGTCATGACAATGAGACTTCGACACCTTTATTGCACAAAAAAGCTGTAACCAATGTGTCACGGACTCTTGTCACAAAGGACAACAAACATTTTTTTGCCTTCTAAAGGGCTAAAGACAGACTCTTTTGGAGTGGGCCCTACTGATGAAATGGCCATTCATAAGTAGGGTGAGCTCCAAAAGAGTCTGTCTTTAGCCCTTTAGAAGGTAAAAAAAATTACCATTAATAATTTACATTCAAGAGTCACAGAGGAAGATATCATGGACCTTTTCTGTGTATGCGGTGCCTTGAAGCGCACCTGCTTGTTGAGTTCCTGAGTTGCCGATGTTGTGTTTGTAAGAAAGTTAGATGCAGTTGGTGACTACAAAAAATACAACAACAGATACCTAGATGGACAACCAATGAAATGCAGTCTTCCATTGAATGGTAGTGTGATAACATCAGACCAGTCCATACTGCTAAGATTAAGTAACACCCCATCAAAGAAGGAAGGTGAATCTAGAAGAAACAACCTCCTCCCCCTCGAGTGTTGCTTATAATCCTCCAGCTGAAGTTGATCCTAATACTATCTTAAAAGCACTCTTTAAATCCTCAGGGTCATCAGCAGTCATCCAACAACCTCCATTTAAGGTTAAGCTATGATGACACCGATACAACTTCGAGACTGTAATAAGAGAGATTCACGCAGGTGATGATGTTTGAAGGAGTCTGGCATTCTGGAGTCAGACATTGGACAATTTATCCTGTTCCCAGCATTGTAGTACAGTTCACCTTTGTTGTGGGACAGTTGCTTTATTGCATCAAAGATTTCTGTTTTCCCCTTGCTCTAGCATTGTGATACAGCATGATAATGGTTCTACTGTTCTGTCAAGGAAGGCTAAATAAATATTGAATAACTTTTTTAAATTTCTTCAATAATCTGTTTCTACTTAAAAAAAATAATCTTTGTTGTTTTGTACTTTTAATATCTGGATTCCTACAAATGTATCTCAAGACCTTCATATTCCAGTAAATCGGGGGATTACTAAGTGTCCACCGACTGCGTTCTAGACAAATAAATGTTTTATGCCTAATTAATGTTTCACACTGTCAAAATGTCATCCAGAATTGTTCAAGCGTAGGCAATACTTATTGCCCTGTGGCTGAAAGATGTTGTGATATCTGTGATCTGAAGATAGAGAAATGCTGAAGGGAAATAGATCACGCTAATAGTGATATAAATACTGAGATGTGTACAGAGGAATGCTGGGAGGACAAAGATTGTGGTTTTCTATCAACTTCATCTGCATTTAAATTTTTTTATTTAATACTGGTAATTAAAAAAAAATTACTCATGTTGGCAGCGCGCAGTGCCATACCACAACTATCTATTTGCTCTTCCTGTAAACCCTATAAAGTTTTTTAAAATTGACATTTATGTGGACTCCTCCTTGGGAGGGGGGATACACAATAAATGATAGGTGAACTCTGATGAGACCACAAACACCCCTTTGCAAACAATAACGTGCCTGAGTCAGGGAACACGTTCACCCTGGTGATGTAGTGGTGGTGTCTGAAGAGATATGGAGGATGTGTGGTATCCTTCAAAGTGGCCATTTCTATGGGATACCGAATATATAGTGTGTTTTCATATAAATGCTGTGAGTTTTTATGTGGACAGGGCATTTTAAATACATTGTGAAACCTGCTGACAGGCAGCACAACAAGGGTTCATCTTCTCCAACCAAGCTTGAAAAGGTGACCCAGCTCTGTTTAATATTCAGAACGTTTCAGGCCTCCATAGAATTGTTTTTGTTGTGTCAGCTTACTTATATACACCATTTTTCTGGCACAAAAAAAGGCCAGATATTTGAAAGTGGGGTATCTTTGTCAGGCAACTCATCTATCTGTGGGCTAAAAATTGGGGCATTTCAGGCCTCAATTCAACTGTTTTTGCTGCGTGTTACCATAATTCTTGACCCCATTTTCCTGTATTAAACAAAAATACAGGCCACATATTTTACAGTGTGGTACCTCCGTCACACGCCTCATATATCTGTGGGCTGCAAATTGTGGCATTTGAGTCCTCAATTCAACTGTTTTTCCTGTGTCTTACCCTAGTTATTCGTAGAAAAAATGATTCACCACACTCAACAATTTGATAGTATGCAGAAAATTGGGAATTTATTCAAAATGTCCAATCCAACAGAGAATGTGCCAAAACAAGATTAGAATACGTACAGTCAAAACACCCGACGTTTTGATCCTCCTGGATCTTAATCATGGGGTACACTAAAATGAAAGAGAACGTTGAACAATAAATATACAATAAACATACAAATATGTACAGGATATATACAGGATATATACAGAAAATGGATTGACAACCGACAGTGTATATACAATAACAAATATTCAAAAAAACAAAAAAACATAAGACAAAGCAGATCTGAGGGAATATAGTACTAGTGCGTTCCTTGCCAGCTATAGCATATTGATTGGATTAAATTACAAAGAAATAGCTTCAGGAGATTAAGAGACTGGAGACACTATTGATTTACCTTAATAGACATAATATTGGACCTGAGGCACTTGGAAAGGATATAGATCCCCTTAAGGTGGTCACAGGTACTACAGGTGAATATATATATATATATATATATATATATATTAGTAGCTAAATATAGACAGAATAACGGGCCAGGAGAAAGGTGCATGGTATAACTGGTACATTTAGTTATTGCTGAAAATGGCTCAAATAGATGTCGCTGGATTTTCGCAGTTGGTGAAATAGAAGTACCATATAATGGTTTTGGCTGGGTTAATGAAAAAGAAAAAAAGAAGGGGGGAAGTTTATATTAGCATCATGTTTGTAGGATGTCAAGATTGTTAGGAGTATATACCCAGAAGTCAATTGCATACCTTGTAGTAAGGGGGTTTTAGCCTGGGCCTGTAGTGGCCGTCATATAATGTTCTCCACCTGTGAAGTGAGTGGCACACAATGAAGGAAGTGTTACAGATGGCAAAGTGTGGTGTTCAATTCACCTGGGTACCGTGGATTACCTGGGGGATCCTCTGGTTAGGGTACAGGCAGCAGGGTAGAGGCGGCGCTCCCACGCCCTGTCCTGGGCTAAATGGAGGGCTGTGCTGGTCTGTGGCACGGCGGGGTTTAAATGCCTCACTGTGTACCGCCGGATCGGAAGTGCGTCAGTCAGCCTGGAAGTGACACAGCGCTGTAATGAGAAAGGCACCGCGCATGCACGGTAGTAACAAAGACCACAATAGATTACATGAGTGACCGCGCTTGCGCCGCAAGAGAAAAAGCTGCGATGTTGTTGCAGCGTTGTCTTAGAGAAGGGGGCGTAATTGTAGTGCAAGTAAAGGCACAGTAAAAATAAAAAGGGAGATATGCGTCCACCGGTAATAGGAGCATTTCACTGAGGCCGGGCAGATGTCTTAATAGGGAGTCAGTAGATTATATAAAGGAGCAGCATATTGGTAATAAATGTATATGTAGGTTATATTGAGGAGCAATCTTATGGATAATAGGGATGTATAAAAATGTGTAGAAAATTGTACTTGGGGATAATATATGATGGTAAGGTAAAAAACAATGAAAAAATAAAAATAGTGGAAAAATGATGAAAAAATCAAAAAAATTAAGACAAACATTGAAAAAATGAAAAATAACAAATAAAAAATAAGAAATAAAAAATAAGACTCCCCTGAGTCTCTAGAATCTTTTCACACCTACCTGAATTCATTGGATACTGACTTGCAATTCACCATCCACTATGACATGAAACACATACCATTCTTAGACACTAAGGTACAAAAGGACTCTCTGGGTAATCTCACTACTGACCTCTACACAAAACTCACGGACTGTAATAGTCTTTTACACTACTCCAGTAGTCATCCTAAAGCCACTAAGAGCAGTCTTCCGAGGTCACAGTTCACACGTGTATCGAGAATAGTCTCTGATCCAGAACTGTTACCTACTCGTCTGGATGAGATGTCATCTAAATTCATAGAGAGAAATTACCCCACTGGACTCTTCCAACAGGAGAGAGCACAAATCCTAAATCCACCTACTACGGTTTCAACTATCTCAAAACCTGAAAGAGTCCCGTTTGTCCACACCTATCACCCCCTTCTGCCGAAAATTCACTCCTTCATTCACAAACATTGGCCATTGCTCTCAAGGGCATGTCCTAACATCAAAGCATTCACTACACCGGCCCTCATGTGCAATAGGAGAGCTCCCAATGTCAAGGATAAACTAGTCCGGGCAAACATAGGTAGCAAACAACCCACATCTACACAACGGCAGCTTGCTATGCGTCGTAAAGGCACCTTTCCTTGCCTTAGTTGTGCCTCTTGTGCCAACATCATCAAATCTGACACAGTTACTCACCTACGTATGGGTAAATCATTTCCCATCCAAGGGTTTTATACCTGTGATTTTAATTTCGTAATATATGTCATCAAGTGCCCGTGTGGCCTTCTGTACGTGGGTGAGACAACACAACATGTCAAAGACAGAATCGCAAGCCACAAATCTACGATTAGATGTGGCAAGACCTGGTTACCCATTCCGGACCATTTCATCAAACACAAACATTCAGTGGCGCAATTAAAATACCAAGTAATTGAACAGGTATCAAAACCTAGAAGGGGTGGCAACCATATAAGATTATTGAAGCAGAGAGAAGCTTATTGGATCCACAAATTGGATACACTGTCCCCAAAAGGCCTAAATAGGGAAATAAATTGGCTTCTATGATTAACCTATCTTTTATCTATTATTTTCAGACATGTTGACAGTCTTCTATAATTGGTAAGTCTTACCTTCCTTTTTTACCTTTTTTCACAAATTTTTATTTTTCCCTATTTTTCTATTCTTTTGTTTATTATTTTTATTTTTTATTGTTTTATTATTATTTTCTCATTATTTTTTTCACTATTTTCCATTTTTTATTTTTATTTCTTATTTTTTATTTCTTATTTTTCATTTTATCAATGTTTATCTTAATTTTTTTGATTTTTTCATCATTTTTCCTTTATTTTTATTTTTTCATTGTTTTTTACCTTACCATCATAGACTATTCTCAAGTACAATTTTCTACACATTTTTATAAATCCCTATTATCCATAAGATTGCTCCTCAATATAACCTACATATACATTTATTACCAATATGCTGCTCCTTTATATAATCTACTGACTCCCTATTAAGACATCTGCCCGGCCTCAGTGAAATGCTCCTATTATCGGTGGACGCATACCTCCCTTCTTATCTTTACTGTGCCTTTACTTGCATTACAATTACGCCTCCTTCTCTGAGACAACGCTGCAACAACATCGTAGCTCTTTCTCTTGCCGCGCAAGCGCGGCCACTCATGTAATCTATTGCAGTCTTTGTTACTACCGCGCATGTGTGGTGCCTTTCTCAATTCAGCGCCGGATGACGCACTTCCGGTCCAGCGGTACACAGCGCGGCATTTAAACCCTGCCGTGCCACAGACCAGCACAGCCTTCCATTCAACCCAGGACAGGGCACGGGAGCGCCGCCTCTACCCTGCTGCCTGTACCCTAACCAGAGGATCCCCCAGGTAACCCGCGGCACCCAGGTGAATTGAACACCGCACTTTGACATCTGTAACACTTCCTTCATTGTTTGCCACTCACTTCACAGGTGGAGAACATTATATGACGGCCACTACAGCCCCAGGCTAAAACCCCCTTACGACAAGGTATACTATTGACTTCTGGGTATATACTCCTAACAATCCTGACATCCTACAAACATGATGCTAAGATAAACCCCCCCTTCTTTTTTTCTTTTTCATTAACCCAGCCAAAACCATTATATGGTACTTCTATTTCACCAACTGCAAAAATCCAGCGACATCCATTTGAGCCATTTTCAGCGATAACTAGGTGTACCAGTTATACCATGTACCTTTCTCCTGGCCCGTTATTCTGTCTATATTTAGCTACTAATATACAGTGCCTTGTGAAAGTATTCGGCCCCCTGGAACTTTTCAACCTTTTGCCACATATCATGCTTCAAACATAAAGATACCAAATGTAAATTTTTGGTGAAGAATCAACAACAAGTGAAACAGAATTGTGAAGTTGAACAAAATTTAAAGGTTATTTTAAATTTTTGTGGAAAGTCAAAAACTGAAAATTGGGGCGTGCAATATTATTCAGCCCCTTTAACTTAATACTTTGTTGCGCCACCTTTTGCTGTGATTACATCTGCAAGTCGCTTGGGGTATGTCTCTGTCAGTTTTGTACATCGAGAAACTGAAATTCTAGCCCATTCTTCCTTGGCAAACAGCTCGAGCTCAGTGAGGTTTGATGGAGATCGTTTGTGAACAGCAGTTTTCAGCTCTTTCCACAGATTCTCGATTGGATTCAGGTCTGGACTTTGACTTGGCCATTCTAACACCTGGATACGTTTATTTGTGAACCATTCCATTGTAGATTTTGCTTTATGTTTGGGATCATTGTCTTCTTGGTAGACAAATTCCGTCTCAGTCTCAGGTCTTTTACAGACTCCAACAGTATTTCTTCAAGAATGGTCCTGTATTTGGATCCATCCATCTTCCCATTAATTTTAGCCATCTTCCCTGTCCCTGCTGAAGAAAATCAGGCCCAAACCATGGTGCTGCCACCACCAAGTTTGACAGTGGGGATGGTGTGTTCAGGTGATGAGCTGTGTTGCCTTTACGCCAAGCATATCGTTTGGCATTGTTGCCAAAAAGTTCGATTTTGGTTTCATCTGACCAGAGCACCTCCTTCCACATGTTTGTTGTGTCTCCCAGGTGGCTTGTTGCAAACTTTAAATTACACTTTTTATGGATATCTTTGAGAAATGGCTTTCTTCTTGACACTCTTCCGTAAAGGCCAGATTTGTGCAGTGTATGACTGATTGTTGTCCTATGCACAGACTGTCCCACCTCAGCTGTAGATCTCTGCAGTTCATCCAGAGTGATCATGGGCCTCTTGGCTGCATCTCTGATCAGTCTTCTCCTTGTTTGAGATGAAAGTTTAGAGGGATGGCCGGGTCTTGGTAGATTTGCAGTGGTATGATACTCCTTGCATTTCAATATGATCACTTGCACAGTGCTACTTGGGATGTTTAAAATTTTGGAAATCATTTTGTATCCAAATACAGCTTTAAACTTCTCCACAACAGTATCACGGACCTGCCTTTTGTGTTCCTTGGTCTTCATGATGCTCTCTGTGCTTCAAACAGAACCCTGAGACTATCACAGAGCAGGTGCATTTATACAGAGACTTGATTACACACAGGTGGATTACATTTATCATCATTAGTCATTTAGGACAATATTGGATCATTGAAAGATCCACAATGAACTTCTGGAGTGAGTTTGCTGCACTGAAAGTAAAGGGGCCGAAAAATATTGCACGCCCCACTTTTCAGTTTTTGATTTTCCACAAAAATTTAAAATAACCAATAAATTTAATTCAACTTCACAATTGTGTTCCACTTGTTGTTGATTCTTCACCAAAAATTTACATTTGGTATCTTTACATTTGAAGCATGATATGTGGGAAAAGGTTGAAAAGTTCCAGGGGGCCGAATACTTTCGCAAGGCACTGTATATATATTTTCACCTGTAGTACCTGCGACCACCTTAAGGGGATCTATATCCTTTCCAAGTGCCTCAGGTCCGATATTATGTCTATTAAGGTAAATCAATAGTGTCTCCAGTCTCTTAATCTCCTGAAGCTATTTCTTTGTAATTTAATCCAATCAATATGCTATAGCTGGCAAGGAACGCACTAGTACTATATTCCCTCAGATCTGTTTTGTCTTATGTTTTTTTGTTTTTCTGTATATTTGTCATTGTATATACACTGTCGGTTGTCAATCCATTTTCTATATATATCCTGTACATATTTGTATATTTATTGTATATTTATTGTTCAACGTTCTCTTTTGTTTTAGTGTACCCCATGATTAAGATCGGGGAGGATCGAAACGTTGGGGATTTTGACTGTACATATTCTATTCTTGTTTTGGCACATTCTCTGTTGGATTGGACATTTTGAATAAATTCACGATTTTCTGCATACTATCAAATTGTTGAGTGCAGTGAATCATTTTTTCTACGTATGTTTAGGGCCCCAGTGGTCCAATTCACCAGCACCTATTTTTCTAAATATGACCTGAGTGCGCACCATTCCTACTATTACCCTAGTTATTGACAGCAGTTTGCTGAAAAAAAAAATGTTAACTACAGGCCAGATATTTTAAACTGTGGATTTACTGCACATGAATCGCATATAAGTTCGTTCAAAGTTCAGCCATTTGTAGTGAACATAGAAAATATTGTAGTCCAATTAAAATGGTCAAGGCTCGTGGCAAGGGACGGTAAAGTGGAGGCAATGGTGATGGTGCATGCAGAGGCCGAGGCCGTGGGCAAGCTGAAATTGGGCCACAACAAACACCCACATCTTCTTGCTCAAACTTCCTGTCCCAGTTATTAGGGTACCGCAGCAGCACACCACTGTTGAATCCAGAGCAGTGTCTAAAGGTTGTTGGTTCGATAACGGATAATGCTTCCATTCAGTTTGCCACCAAAACCACCAGCACCCTGTCTTCCACATGGTCAAGTCTGAGTAGCCGTGAGTCTGGAACGCATATTCCTAACCCTGATCATCCTTGCTCCTATCATGCTGAGAGCCCGAAGGACACTGATACCACACTTGGACACTCCGAAGAGCTGTTCACTTTTCCATTTATAGATTCGGGCCTCTCGCCCAGTCCACTCGAAGTGGGGCAAGATGAGATTGCAGGTAGCAATGCCCAAATATTTGAGCAGCTACGGTGACACGGAGGCGATGGTGGGAATGTGACACAAGAGGTGGACAATGATTTGACACAATTGCCAGAGAGTCAGGAGGAGGACCAGGATGAGGAAGTGGAAGACGAGGCAGTGGATGACATAGTAACTAACCCAATCTGGAAGGAGGACACGCAGAGCGAGGACAGCAGCACACAGGGGGAAGGAGGTGTAGCACCAAAACAGGCAGGAAAAAGCAGTGTGGTGGCCACAGACAGAGGGCAGGCAACCGATCCTCATAACACCAACATGACAGAAGTTGGCAGTACAACTGTTAGGTCTTCCTGAGTCTGGTTGATTTTTAAAGACTCTGCCTATGACCCAAACAGGCCATTTGCACCACCTGCCATGCCCGCATCAGCAGGGGTAGCAAAACTACCAGCCTGACCACCACCAACATAATCAGGCACATGGCAGCAAAGCACCTGATTTTGTGGGCCAAACCCCAGGCTCCAGGAACAGTGTCTGTAGGTGACACCACTGCTTTTTTCACTGTTGTGCGTGCAAGCCAATTCCCTGTCCACGGTGCATGTGAAGATGCCTCCTGCCCTGCACCTGTCATTGCCCACACTCAACTAGCACCATCATCAAGTACGTCCAGATCCTTGTCCCAGCGCAGCCTTCATTTGTCCATACCCCAGTCATTGGAACGAAAGCGGAAATACTCAGCCAAAGACCCACAGGCCACAGCACTATTCAAACATTCTCGTCTGCTTGCACTCTAAATGTTGCCTCTTAGGCTCGTGGAGATGGAAGCTTTCCGCAACCTGATGGCGGCAGCAGTCCCAAGGTACTCGGTTCCCAGCCGCCACTATTTCTCTCGGTGTGCCATCCCGGCATTACACGAGCACATATCCCACAACTTAACCCTGCCCTCAACAATGCTGTTTCTAGGAAAGTCCACCTAATCACGGACATGTGGACAAGTGCTTGTGGGCAGGGATGGTACATCTCACTAACGGCACACTGGGTTAACATAATGGAAGCCGGGACCCAGTCGGACCTTGGGAGACCATGTCACAGATGTATAGAGGAGACAGGTTGTGGATGGCTTTGTATGTCATAGTTAGGGTTTTGAACTGTAGCCTCTGGGCAATAGGAAGCCATTGAAGGGCCTGGCAGAGAGGAGAGGCAGTGGAATAAAGGTACTTGTGATGGAACACGTCCTCCCAACGCCGAGGATTGTGGGCCCTATGTCAATCTGGGTTGTCCCCACAGTCTACAGCTCCTACAACTCCTCCTCATCCTCTTCAGCCTCATCTTCGAAATGACTATATCAGTCACAAGCTGGAAGCACTGCTGCACTGCCTCAGCCAAGCAGCAACAGGCTGTACTGAAGATAATATGATTAGGTGACAAACTGCATAATGCTGAAGAGTTATGGACAACTCTGAAAGAGCAGTCAGATGTGTGGCTGACAGCGCTGAACCTACAGCCAGGCATGGTCTTATGTGACAATGGCCGGAACCTGGTGGCGGCTCTGAGGCGAGGCGAGCTCACACACGTACCATGCCTGGCCCATTTGCTTAACCTCATTGTTCAACGGTTTCTCAAGAGCTACCCAGAGCTGCCGGATCTGCTTGTGAAAGTATGCCACCTGTGTGCCCACTTTATAAAGTCAACTACAGCTTCAGCCGCCCTTGCCGGTCTTCAGCAGCATTTGCAGTTTCCTGCTCACTGACTGGTGTGTGTTTTCCCCACCCATTAGAACTCTACACTGCAGATGTTGAAAAGGATTTGTGAGCAGAAGAGGGAAGTTGTTGACTACCAGCATCAACAAGGCCATCGATATTCAGTTCAGACTCCACACATAAGACCTTAGAAGTGGACATGGATGTCAGACATATGTACCATCCTTCAAAACTTTGAGGACTACACCAAGATGGTGAGCGGCAATGACACCATAATTAGCGTCACCATCCCACTTTCCTGTGTTCTAATAACAATAATAATAATCATTATTTATATAGTGCCAACAAATTCCACAGCGTTTTACAGTTTAACAGTTTCAAACACAACAGTCATAAGTAACAATGTTAACAACAATACAATAATTAAAGCCAAATAAAATGACCCTGCTTGTGAGAGCTTACAATCTACAATCAGGTGGGGGAGATACAAAGTACAGGTATGCATTTACAATGATGTATTTACAATGATGGTCCAGCCATCTTGAGGAAGTGGGGGATAGATAGAGATCTTGAATGGGCTACACACACGCATAAAATGACTTTGATTAGGGGACGTGATAGGCTGCTCTGAGCAAACGTGTTTTGAGGGAGTGCCTAAAACTGTGCAAGCGGTTGCTTGACCTAATTTCTTGGGGTAGAGCATTCCAGAAGGTTGGCAGAAGGCGGGTGAACTCTTTGACTCGGGAGCGTGAGGTACTGATTAGTTCAGAGGTTAGTCGAAAGTCATTTGCAGAGCGCAGCGATCGGCTAGGCCAATATGAGGGAGGAGATATGAGGGGGTGCCGCAAAGTGGAGATCTTTGTGGGTGAGAACAAGTACTTTGAATTGGATCCTATAATGAATGGTCAGCCAATGTAATGAATGGCAAAGATCGGATGCGTCCGAGTACTGATTAGCCAGATGGACGACCCTGGCTGCTGCATTAAGGATGGACTAGAGAGGGGAAAGTCGAGTGAGGGGGAGTCCAATTAATTGAGGGTTAAATGCTCTCTGCTCACAAAGAGGATGCATTGCTGTTGGAGCATGAAGAGATAGAGCAAGGAACCATACAGGGTGATTACACACAGCCAAGTCTCATCTCATCCCAACATGGATTGGGTGACAATAAGGAAGAGGAGGAGGAGGAAGAACAGAAGCTAGTTTCATGCGCTATAGATGGTATTACAAACACAACTGTCATACCGTCTGTTCAGCGTGGATGGCCTGAGGACAGGGAGGAGGAGAGCATGGTTAGTCGTCCTCTTGGTGAGGACACAAAAGTCTTGCCTGTTAGCAGTCTGGCACAAATGGCTGAGTTTATGCTATGCTGCCTGATCCATGTCCCTTGCATTCTCAAAATTTTGGGTGACAGGCAATACTGATTGGTGACATCTCTAGACCCTTGCAACAAGGAGAACTTTATATTTCTTATTCCAGAGGCAAACGGGTGTACTAAAATGTTGCAGTACCAGAGCGCCCTTCTTGCGGAATTATTTGAAAAAAAAATTCTCAGCCAAAAACGCTGGACATCAAAGGAGTACAGGTGAGAGAGATGCAACTCTAATCCAACAAAGGCAGTGGAACACTGGCAAAGTTCGGGGAGAGTTTTCTCAGAACCTCCCATCGCCCTTGCCCTGAGGCGTGGGGTACTCTCAAAGGAATGCAAACTTTTGGAAGATGCTGAGGGAGTACTTTGCTGACTGTACCAATGTCCTCCGTGATTCCTCTGTGCCTTGTAATTATTGGGTATCCAAGCTGGACACGTGGCACGAACTGGCTCTCTCCTGTGCATGGGCGCTGTACTCACTGTCTTGGAGCGCACGGCGCCTCTCTTTCTGGCAGTTACCGGGCGCATGACGCCTCTCTCTCTGGCAGTCCCGCTGTTAGCAGAGGGAGCCAACGGGAACAGTCCTTCGTGGTGCCAGTGATCTAAGGACGGAGGATGCTTCTCAGCCTCCTGTCATGATCCAGACGTGGATCTGTCAGATTAAATGGACAAAGTGAACGTTTTTTCCTTTGGCAAGGTGACGTGATTGCCCCCGGTGGCCATTGGAATTATCACATGTGGTGTCATTCATTCTGAGTTGCCCCGGTGGTGGTTAGTGGTATCGCACGATAGTTTGGGTTTAATATGTACGTAATTATGAATCAGGTGTGGGGCTCTATAAATGAGTCTCAGGGTGTGCAATCACTGCTGGTGATATTGTGTCATTTTGAAAGCAAGCCTGGGTGAAGATGGAGCTGAACATGAGTCCTGCGTGGCCCAGCCAGTGGGGACGAGTGGCAGCTATGTGGTCTGCAAGAAGGACTGGCATGGCATGGCATGGTGGAGTCGCAGTTTATTGTCACAGGAGGTGCTTGCATGGCTTGGTGGAGTGGCGACTATGAAGAGAGTCGCACTCAGTATGCGGGACTATGTTGTTGAAGAGCTGGACTCAAGCATGCTTGACTTCTTGGCAGGGGCTGACTCATCTTTGGGACTCTGTTACTGGACTGCTGCAATTGGTGATGGACTCTGCTCCAAGGCTGCACTATGGTGAAGGATCCTGTTGTGGTGATGGATCCGGGTGGAGGAGAAGATGCACGCAGGTGGTGGGCTCTGTTGCTAGGAGCGTACGCAACAGAGCAAAGCTAAGTGGTGTTTCCCCTGTATTGTCGTCTTTCCTGATGTGTGTTTAGTGCAATGGTGGGATTAGTTTCCGCACCGACCAATTCCCTAGTGAGGGTTTAGGGTCAGGGCGAGCAAGGGTCTTAAGGTACGCGTGCGGCGCCCGGTGCGGAACCGGCATAGGGAACGTTAGGAGTGCAGGGACACTGGCTCAGGGGAGCTCAGGAGGTCTCCACTTCCCTATTCCCTATCGCAGGGCCCTCCATTGTTAATGTTACCAAGGTTCCCCCTTTTATTATTTAAATTCGCCCCACTGGAGGCGCTGTATCCTGGGTCACGTGTGTTATGGGTTCGCCTTGCGGTAACCGCTGCGTCCAGACACACGTGACCTTGACATTATCACCAGCCTTACCTCTTTTTTTTTCTGGTGAGCTTTTGGCCATGTGGAGTCCTGTGAGCAATTATCAGGGTCTGGGGCCTTTGGCCATGTGGAGACCTGTGAGTAATTATCAGGGTCTGGGGCCTTTGGCCATGTGGAGACCTGTGAGCAATTGCTGCTGGGCTTCACTGAGGTGAGTGAGGAGCTGCATAGTGTTGAAACAGCTTCGACAGCAATTTTCAGGGTCTTGAGCCTTTCCTCTGGCTCAACCAGAAAATCAAAATTGCGGCTCTGGCATTGAAGCCCCCTAGAGTCGCTGCTGGGGAGCGGGACTTGCTCATGCACGCGGAGGTACCCAGGCAGGTGGGAGGAGTTGGTGCCCACGGAGCTGCCTGGTATTCCCCGAGGGGAAGGGGTGCGTCCCTGTGGTGAGCAGACTGGTGTGATAGTCTGCGGGGTTTACGCCAAATTTTCAATATCACCGAAGAAGCCGCCCGCTCCTGGTCGTTTGGAGGTAGGCGACCAGCGAGTGTATATTTCCTCCATGTTCCGGTCCCCTTCTCCTCCAGATGTGAGCAGCAGGTGTGCTGCGGGGGAGTAGGGACAAATATCACCCCTCGCCACTAACCAACCCAGGGAGGCGCAGACCTCATGGTGAAATGGTTGGAGGGTGGTGTCCCTTGGTGAATAGCAGGGGTGTGAGTGTGGTGACAGCAGGGGGACGCCTCTGTTGTCGAGTCCAGAATGAGTTCACCAAAATATGACAAACTAATGTGTGGCAATAAACGTTCAGGTCCGGACCTGTGTGTGAACGAGAATGTATGGGTGGCCACCAAAAAACCATCTTGTGGGAGTGTGTTGTGGAGTCTGATCAGCTCATAGCAAACATACCCATACATAAACTCGTTCCCCAGGTCGTCGCTGTGGAGATGAGTGGTGCCTCCAAAATGAACATATATTGCCAATACCAGCGGTGCATTTGTCATTAACATGAAGTGTCAGGTAGTGGTGGGGTGAACTCAGGATCTGGGGATCCCCACTGTAGGTGTTTCCCTAATGAGGAGTGGTCTTGAGGGTCCAGAGGCCCCTCATTAAGGAGGGGGTACTGTCATGATCCAGGCGTGGATCTGTCAGATTAAATGGACAAAGTGAACGTTTTTTCCTTTGGCAAGGTGACGTGATTGCCCCCGGTGGCCATTGGAATTATCACATGTGGTGTCATTCATTCTGAGTTGCCCCGGTGGTGGTTAGTGGTATCGCACGATAGTTTGGGTTTAATATGTACGTAATTATGAATCAGGTGTGGGGCTCTATAAATGAGTCTCAGGGTGTGCAACACTGCTGGTGATATTGTGTCATTTTGAAAGCAAGCCTGGGTGAAGATGGAGCTGAACATGAGTCCTGCGTGGCCCAGCCAGTGGGCACGAGTGGCAGCTATGTGGTCTGCAAGAAGGGCTGGCATGGCATGGCATGGTGGAGTCGCAGTTTATTGTCACAGGAGGTGCTTGCATGGCTTGGTGGAGTGGCGACTATGAAGAGAGTCGCACTCAGTATGCGGCACTATGTTGTTGAAGAGCTGGACTCAAGCATGCTTGACTTCTTGGCAGGGGCTGACTCATCTTTGGGACTCTGTTAATGGACTGCTGCAATTGGTGATGGACTCGGCTCCAAGGCTGCACTATGGTGAAGGATCCTGTTGTGGTGATGGATCCGGGTGGAGGAGAAGATGCACGCAGGTGGTGGGCTCTGTTGCTAGGAGCGTACGCAACAGAGCAAAGCTAAGTGGTGTTTCCCCTGTATTGTCGTCTTTCCTGATGTGTGTTTAGTGCAATGGTGGGATTAGTTTCCGCACCGACCAATTCCCTAGTGAGGGTTTAGGGTCAGGGCGAGCAAGGGTCTTAAGGTACCCGTGCGGCGCCCGGTGCGGAACCGGCATAGGGAACGTTAGGAGTGCAGGGACACTGGCTCAGGGGAGTTCAGGAGGTCTCCACTTCCCTATTCCCTATCGCAGGGCCCACCATTGTTAATGTTACCCAGGTTCCCCCTTTTATTATTTAAATTTGCCCCACTGGAGGCGCTGTATCCTGGGTCACGTGTGTTATGGGTTCGCCTTGCGGTAACCGCTGCGTCCAGACACACGTGACCTTGACATTATCACCAGCCTTACCTCTTTTTTTTCTGGTGAGCTTTTGGCCATGTGGAGTCCTGTGAGCAATTATCAGGGTCTGGGGCCTTTGGCCATGTGGAGACCTGTGAGTAATTATCAGGGTCTGGGGCCTTTGGCCATGTGGAGACCTGTGAGCAATTGCTGCTGGGCTTCACTGAGGTGAGTGAGGAGCTGCATAGTGTTGAAACAGCTTCGGCAGCAATTTTCAGGGTCTTGAGCCTTTCCTCTGGCTCAACCAGAAAATCAAAATTGCGGCTCTGGCATTGAAGCCCCCTAGAGTCACTGCTGGGGAGCGGGACTTGCTCATGCACGCGGAGGTACCCAGGCAGGTGGGAGGAGTTGGTGCCCACGGAGCTGCCTGGTATTCCCCGAGGGGAAGGGGTGCGTCCCTGTGGTGAGCAGACTGGTGTGATAGTCTGCGGAGTTTACGCCAAATCTTCAATATCACCAAAGAAGCCGCCCGCTCCTGGTCATTTGGAGGTAGGCGACCAGCAAGTGTATATTTCCTCTATGTTCCGGTCCCCTTCTCCTCCAGATGTGAGCAGCAGGTGTGCTGCGGGGGAGTAGGGACAAATATCACCCCTCGCCATTAACCAACCCAGGGAGGCGCAGACCTCATGGTGAAAGGGTTGTGTTATGGGTTCGCCTTGCGGTAACCGCTGCGTCCAGACACACGTGACCTTGACACCTCCTATGCGCTGCTTGTCCCTGCCAAAATTCTCTGCTGTCTTGCACACTTTCTCTTAGCACCGCCCCCTGCCTCTAGGTCACCGGGTCTGTCTGCTGCAGTCCATCACTGCAACGGTGCTTCGGGTGCATAGCACGCTGCCTCATCCATTCTCGCACGCTGATAGCAGCGGACTCACTCTTGCTTTGCACGCTTTTCCCCTCAGCTTCCGGACGGGTTTCCTGACTAAACACGCCCTCTCTTCCTGGGTTATGGGGCCTGTCCAGTCCCCTATTACTTCCCGCGGGAAACAGGGGATGCAGCCTCGACAGTTCCGGACCCAGCGCAGCACAGGTAACCCACAGCCCGGTCTTCCTCCTTTCATATCTGTCCAATCAGTTCTTTAATGCAAGCATCATAGAAGGCATGTGATCCAATTTTCAAGTGCAAATTGTACATTATCTCCAGAACTGTTTCACTTTGACAGACTTTGTAGCTCACATCAATGCACATCATGATACTAGTCTCATACTTCAAAATTTCGGTGGCAAATCCTTGCCACACAAATAGGTTGTGTGTAGTGTTGAGCATTCCGGGTATCGGCCGATATTCGCTGTATCGGAATTCCGATACTGAGTACCGATATTTTTACAATATCGAATACCGGAATCGGAAGTTCCCATAATGCAATGAGCCAGTGTTGTGGCTGTGATTGGCTGCTGAAATGATGTCATCATGATGCGGGGTCTGTGCGCATCATGATGCGCAGTCTGTGCGGGCCTGCCGGGGGTCTGTGCGGGCTGCCGGGGGTCTGTGCGGGCCTGCCGGGGGTCTGTGCGGGCCTGCCGGGGGTATGTGTGTATGTATGTATGTGTGTGTGTGTGTATGTCCGGGATAGGCAGCCGCACCGTCACAGCTACAGCCACAAAATTTGGCACAGTCACTCGTCTGGACCCCGAGAGCGTCCTAAGCTATGTTGTGAGGCAAAATTTTAACCCTGCGCGTTCCAATTCACCAAACAATTTTGCCCCTGTCTACATACTGGGGAAAAAGTGTGTGTGCGTCAAGCCCCGCCCCTCATTGTGATGTCATAATGCCCCTATCTACATAATGGGGAAACAGTGTGTGCGTATCAAGCCCCGCCCCTCATTATGATGTCACATTGGTTGCCATGGTGACGCTGATGTCATCATAGGTTGCAAGCCCCACCGCTCATTATGATGTCATAATGGTTGACTATGGGATGGAGGATGTGTGATGGGTATATGGGCACTGGACTATGGGATGGAGGATATGCATGACGGGTATATGGGCACGGGACTATGGGATGGAGGATGTGTGATGGGTATATGGGCAGGGGACTATGGGATGGCGGATATGTATGATGGGTATATGGGCATGGGCCTATGGGATTGTGGATATGTATGATGGGTATATGGGCATGGGACTATGGGATGGAGGATGTGTGATGGGTATATGGGCACTCGACTATGGGATGGCGAATATGTATGATGGGTATATGGGCATGGGACTATGGGATGGAGGATATGTATGATGGGTATATGGGCATGTGACTATGAGATGAAGGACGTGTGATGGGTATATGGGCACTCGACTATGGGATGGCGAATATGTATGATAGGTATATGGGCATGGGACTATGGGATGGAGGATGTGTGATGGGTATATGGGCTTGGGACTATGGGATGGAGGATGTGTGATGGGTATATGGACATTCGACTTTGGGATGGAGGATATGTATGATGGGTATATGGGCACGGGACTATGGGAAGGCGGATATGTATATGGGCACGGGACTGTGGGATGGAGGATGTGTGATGGGTATATGGGCACTGGACTATTGGATGGAGGATATGTATGATGGGTATATGGGCATGGGACTATGAGATGAAGGATGTGTGATGGGTATATGGGCACTCGACTATGGGATGGCGAATATGTATGATGATATGGGCATGGGACTATGGGATGGAGAATATGTATGATGGGTATATGGGCATGGGACTATGGGATGGAGGATATGTATGATGGGTATATGCGCACGGGCCCATGGGATGGTGGATATGTATGATGGGTATATGGTCACGGGCCTATGGGATGGTGGATATGTATGATGGGTATATGGGCACGGGACTATGGGATGGATGATAATTATAATTTGCTATAACTAACCACAGTTAGTTACTATGCCCGGGCAGCGCCGGGCTCTTCAGCTAGTACTTCATATACATATATACTACATTCATACAACATACATACATACTACATACATATATACTACATTCATACAACATACATACATACATACTACATACATACTACATATATACTACATTCATACAACATTCATACTACATTCATACAACATACATACATACTACATACTACATACATACTACATATATACTACATTCATACAACATACATACATACTACATACTGCATACATACTACATATATACTACATTCATACAACATACATACATACATACTACATACATACTACATATATACTACATTCATACAACATACATACATACTACATACAACATACATACTACATACATACTACATACAATACATTCATACATTCATACAATACATACATATAGACATTCAGTACATATAACATAGATTACATACTCACCATCACTTGTCACTTTGATCCCCGAAGCCAGTGTCATCTCACTGTAAAAAATATTAAAATAACAAACAACCGATATACTCCCTGATCCGCAGAAATCCACGAGTGTCCCACGACGATCTCCTGCAGTGCATCACTGAGAGGTTACTATAGTTCACTGGTCTCACTTTATGGCAAAAGCTGCGTGGGAACTTTCTCACACAGCAATGCCAAAAGTGAGACTAGGGACTATTTTTTTACAGTGGTGGAGGAATAGAGTGCGGAAGGATACCTGTCTCCCGTCATTGTATTCCTGGGGCCCCTATTGAGTGGTGGCATCAGCTGATGCTGCTGTTCTCCACTGGAGATCGTCGTGGGACACTCGTGGATTTCTGCGGATCACGGAGTATATCGGTTGTTTGTTATTTTAATATTTTTTACAGATGACACTGGCTTCGGGGATCAAAGTGACAAGTGATGGTGAGTATGTACTCTATGTTATATGTACTGTATGTCTATATGTATGTATTGTATGAATGTATTGTATGTAGTATTTATGTAGTATGTATATTGTATGTCTGTTGTGAGTTCATTTTTCCCTTAACCATTGAGGTCTGATGAACTCCCTCCTCTAGTGAAGGAAGGTAGTGAGACTGATTACCAAACACCTGGGCAGCTAGATGATGACTGGGTGGCTGGAATTGAGGACTGGATATAAGGCTGCCGACGCCCTTCTTCCTGGCTGGTGATTTTCCTGCTGGATTCTTGGAGACCAGTCTGATTCCTGCATCTCAAAGCTAAGTTTTTCTGCTCTGCTTTGTACTATTCAGTTTTGTTTTTATTTTGCCTTGTTTTTTGGGAGTTCTGCCATCCCCGGCCGGGGGTGAGCTGAATTCCATTTTTGTCTCTGATCTGTTGATATTTTGCTCTGTCTTCAGAATATACCTGAGTGCTGATATAGTCTTTTGAAGCCTAGCGACCTCAGGGCCTGTTTTTCCTATCAGTCGGTTGGCTCATTTTGATAGGGTTTTTGCGGTTGGCAGACAGCAGCTTTCCTATCCTGTCCTATGTAGTTAGCTTGGGCCCCATCATTTGCTCAACCTATCTTTCTATCTGTGTTAGTGTTTTCATCTTGCTTCACCGTTATTATATGTTGGCGGCTGCCTATTGCTTTGGGGTCTGCTCTGGGGCAGTTTAGTTTTTCCCCTTTCTGTCTTTAGGCTATATAGTTCTCCGGCTGTGATCGAGGGGTCTAGGGCACCGTAGGAACCCCCCCACGGCTACTGCTAGTTGATGTGGATAGGTTCAGGGGTCTGCAATCCGATACCTGCCAACCTCTCTGGTTTTTCTGGACTTAGCAGGTATTTTGTTTTTTCCTCCTTCGGTGACTCATCATAACAGAATCACCAGCCATACCGCAGATCCTAGGGTACTCAATAGCAGGAGAGAATTGTAAGAAAAAAGAAAAAGTGTCAGAATTTTTTTTTTTTTGGGTGCATATTTTTTCCTCTATATCTCTGAGGCCGTAGGGGGAATTTTTCTCTCAATGGAGATGAAGCAATTGTCTGATCGTGTGGAGCAGCTCGCTGCTGAAGTGCGGAGAATTTCCGCCTATCTTGCTCATTCACATGCTGCTGAACCAAAGATTCCTTCTCCTGATATATTTGTGGGGCATCGGTCTAAATTCTTGAATTTCAAGAATAATTGTAAATTATTTTTTGCCTTGAAGCCTAACTCGTCGGGGAACTCCGCGCAGCAGGTTAAAATTGTCATCTCTTTGCTGCGCGGCGATCCCCAGGATTGGGCGTTTTCTTTGAAACCTGATGATCCTATTCTGAATAATGTGAACGCATTTTTTCAAGCCTTGGGGTTGTTGTATGATGAACCTAATGCTATTGATCAGGCTGAAAAGACCCTGTTGGCAATAAACCAGGGTCGGGATTCTGCAGAGTTGTACTGTCAAAAATTCCAAAAGTGGGCGGTCCTTACTACCTGGAATGATGGTGCCTTGGCAGCCCTCTTTCAGAAGGGTTAGTCAGAAACTGTAAAAGATACTATGGTGGGATTTCCTGTTCCCTCTGGTCTTGACGATTCTATGTCATTAGTAGAGTTGAGCGATACCGTCCGATACTTCAAAGTATCGTATCGGATGGTATCGGCCGATCTTTAAAAAAAGTATCGGTATCGCCGATTCCGATACCGGAAGTCCCATTCAAGTCTATGGGACTTCCGGTATCGGAATAAGAAAAACCCTTTCCTGCCCTTGTACAGCCTCTCTGGGGTCTGTACGGGCCTTTCGGGGGGCTGTGCCGGCCTGCCAGGGGGTCTGTGCAGGCTCCGGTGGTCTGTGCCGGCCTGCCGGTGGTCTGTGCAGGCTCCGGGGGGCTGTGCCGGCCTGCCGGGGGGCTGTGCCGGCCTGCCGGGGGGCTGTGCAGGCTCCGGGGGGCTGTGCCGGCCTGCCGGGGGGCTGTGCCGGCCTGCCGGTGGTCTGTGCAGGCTCCGGGGGTCTGTGCAGGCATCGTCCGATGGGACTACAAGTCCCATCGGGCGATGCCTGCTACCATGACAGTGATTGACACATTAGCCAATGATGGGACAGTAGTAGTCCCATCATCCGGCTAATGTGTTAAATGTAAAAAAAAAAAAAAAAAAAAAATTACATGCTACATACATACAACATGCATACTACATACATGCTACATTCATACTACATACTACATACATGCTACATTCATACTACATAAATACTACATGCAACATACATACTACATGCATGCTACATACATACTGCATGCTACATACATAACACATATATACTACATGCATGCTACATACATACTACATGCTACATACTACATATATACTACATGCATGCTACATACATACTACATGCTACATACTACATATATACTACATGCATGCTACATACATACTACATGCTACATACATACTACATATATACTACATGCATGCTACATACATACCATATACATACTACATGCATGCTACATACATACTACATGCTACATACATACTACATATATACTACATGCATGCTACATACTACATGCTACATACATACTACATATATACTACATGCATGCTACATACATACTACATGCATGCTACATACATACTACATGCTACATACATACCACATACATACTACATATATACTACATGCATGCTACATACATACTGCATGCGACATGCATGCTACATACATACTACATACATACTACATGCTACATACATACCACATATATACTACATACATACAATACATTCATACAATACATACATAGACATACAGTACATATAACATAGAGTAACATACTTACCAATACTTGTCACATTGTTCCCCGAAGCCATTGTCTTTTCCGGAATAAATATTAACATAACAAACCACAAAAATACTCACCCACGATCCGAAGCAGTCCACGAGTGTGTCCCACGACGATCTTGGGTAGAGAACTGCAGCATCAGCTGTTGCTGCCGTTCTCTACGGGCTGCAGGAATCCAATGACGGAAGGTAGGTATCCTTACGCACTGTATTCCTCCGCCACTTAAAAAAAAAAAAGTCCCTAGTCTCACTTTATGCCATTGCTGTGTGGGAATTTCCCACGCAGCAATGGCATAAAGTGAGACTAGGGACTTTTTTTTTTTTTAAGTGGCGGAGGAATACAGTGCGGAAGGATACCTACCTTCCGTCATTGGATTCCTGCAGCCCGTAGAGAACGGCAGCAACAGCTGATGCTGCAGTTCTCTACCCAAGATCGTCGTGGGACACACTCGTGGACTGCTTCGGATCGTGGGTGAGTATTTTTGTGGTTTGTTATGTTAATATTTATTCCGGAAAAGACAATGGCTTCGGGGAACAATGTGACAAGTATTGGTAAGTATGTTACTCTATGTTATATGTACTGTATGTCTATGTATGTATTGTATGAATGTATTGTATGTATGTAGTATATATGTGGTATGTATGTAGCATGTAGTATGTATGTAGTATGTATGTAGCATGCATGTAGCATGTAGTATGTATGTAGCATGCATGTAGTATATATGTAGTATGTATGTAGCATGCATGTAGTATATATGTAGCATGTATGTAGTAGGTATGTGGTATGTATGTAGCATGTAGTATGTATGTAGCATGCATGTAGTATATATGTAGCATGTATGTAGTATGTATGTGGTATGTATGTAGCATGTAGTATGTATGTAGCATGCATGTAGTATATATGTAGTATGTATGTAGCATGTAGTATGTATGTAGTATGTATGTGGTATGTATGTGGCATGTAGTATGTATGTAGCATGCATGTAGTATGTATGTAGCATGCATGTAGTATGTATGTAGTATGTATGTAGTATGTAGCATGTATGTAGTATGTATGTGGTATGTATGTAGCATGTAGTATGTATGTAGCATGCATGTAGTATATATGTAGTATGTAGTATGTATGTAGTATGTATGTGGTATGTATGTAGCATGTAGTATGTATGTAGCATGCATGTAGCATGCATGTAGTATGTATGTAGCATGCATGTAGTATGTATGTAGTATGTATGTAGTATGTATGTAGCATGCAGTATGTATGTAGCATGTATGTAGTATGTATGTAGTATATATGTAGTATGTATGTAGTATATATGTAGTATGTATGTAGCATGTAGTATGTATGTAGCATGCATGTAGTATGTATGTAGCATGTAGTATGTATGTAGCATGCATGTAGTATGTATGTAGTATTTTTTTTTTTTTAACATTTAACACATTAGCCGGATGATGGGACTACTACTGTCCCATCATTGGCTAATGTGTCAATCACTGTCATGGTAGCAGGCATCGCCCGATGGGACTTGTAGTCCCATCGGACGATGCTTGCACAGACCCCCGGACATCAGCACAGCCCCCCGGCAGGCCGGCACAGCCCCCCGGCAGGCCGGTACAGACCCCCACAGGGTGCACAGACCACCGGCAGGCCGGCACAGCCCCCCGGCAGGCCGGTACAGACCCCGGGCAGTCCACACAGCCCCCCGGCAGGCCGGCACAGCCCCCCGGCAGGCCGGTACAGACCCCGGGCAGTCCACACAGCCCCCCGGCAGGCCGGCAGAGACCCCCGGAAGGCCCGAAATGACGGCGCATCATGATGCGCACACACCGCGCATCATGATGACGTCAGTCTGTCAATCAACTTTGAACTTCCGATTCCGATGCCGAATTCCGATATTGAAAAAATATCGGAAGTCGGTATCGGAATTCCGATACAGCAAGTATCGGCCGATACCCGATACTTGCGGTATCGGAATGCTCAACACTAGTCATTAGCCATTCAGGTGGATCGGCGTTTACGTGAACGCAAAACTACACGAGAGATGTTACCACCTGTTGAACAAATGTCTGAACCTATGCAATGTGATAGAGTTTTGTCTAGGGCGCAACGTCAGGAGTTCAGAAGGCGTAATAAGCTGTGTTTTTTTTGTGGAGATGCCTCACATATTTTTTCTGTCTGCCCTAAATGAGAGAAACGTTGTGCACACACGTTTTCTGTGGGTGGTGTTCAACCTAAGTTTCTTCTGGCAATTACTCTGATCTGCTCCCTGTCCACATTTTCCGCCAAGGCTTTTGTGGATTCAGGAGCAGCTCTGAACCTGATGGAATTGGATTTTGCTAAAAGCTGTGGATTTCCTATGACACCTCTGCGGACGCCTATCCCTTTGAGGGGTATTGATGCTACTCCTTTGGCGAAGAATAAACCTCAGTTTTGGACCCAGGTGGTAATGCGGGTCGCCCCAGACCATCAAGAAAATTGCAGATTTTTGGTGTTGCATAATTTGCATGGTACCATTGTTCTGGGGTTTCCCTGGTTGCAAATCCATAATCCAGTTCTGGATTGGAAATCTTTGTCTGTGGTGAGTTGGGGTTGTCGGTGTGCCCTTAGTGATGCTCCTGTTTTCTCCACCTCTCCCCAGTCACATGATGTTCCTGACTATTTGGCTGACTTTTATGATGTATTTAGTGAGAATGAGTCTGCGTCTTTGCCTCCTCATAGGAGTTATGACTGTGCTATTGAGCTGAACCCAGGGTGTAAATTCCCCAAGGGTCGGCTTTTCAATTTATCTGTACCCGAGCACGAGGCTATGCGATCCTATATTAAGGATTTGTTGGAGAAGGGTCATATTAGACCATCCTCTTCACCCTTAGGTGCTGGTTTTTCTTTCATGGCCAGGAAAGATGGTTCATTAAGGCCGTGCATTGACTATCGCTCACTCAACAAAATTACTGTTAAATATCAGTATCCGTTACCCCTGATTTCTGATCTATTCTCCAGAGTTAAAGGTGCTTGCTGGTTTACCAAGCTTGACCTCAGGGGGGCGTATAATCTTATTCGCATTAAGCATGGGGATGAATGGAAGACGGCGTTTAATACTCCGGAGCGACATTTTGAGTACCTGGTGATGCCTTTTGGGCTCACTAATGCCCCTTCTGTCTTCCAGTGCTTCATGAACGATATATTCCGAGACATTGTGGATAAATTTTTGATTATCTATCTGGATGATATTTTGATCTTCTCCAAGAATTGGGACTCTCATGTGGAACATGTTCGGACTGTGTTCCGGATTTTGAAGGAGAATTCCCTGTATGTCAAGGGATCGAAATGCCTTTTTGGGGTACAGAGGATTTCATTTTTGGGATTTATTTTGTCTCCGTCAACTATTGAAATGGACCCGGCCAAGGTACAGGCCATTTATGATTGGGTTCAGCCCACTTCTTTGAAGGCCCTCCAGAAGTTTTTGGGTTTTGCTAATTTTTATCGGAAATTTATAGCTAATTTTTCTGGTATTGCCAAGCCATTGACGGATTTGACTAGGAAGGGTGCCGATGTGCTGAATTGGTCTCCGGAGGCTGTTTCTTCCTTTCAGGAGCTGAAGCAAAGATTCACTTCTGCTCCGGTTTTGCGGCAACCTGATGTCTCACTCCCGTTTCTGGTGGAGGTGGACGCTTCTGAGATTGGTGCAGGAGCGGTGTTGTCCCAAAAAGATCCTGTGACATCTAAAATGAATCCTTGTGCTTTCTTTTCCCGAAAGTTCTCCCCATCCGAATGTAACTATGATGTGGGGAATCGGGAACTGTTGGCCATGAAATGGGCATTTGAGTAGTGGAGACATTGGTTGGAGGGAGCCAAACACCAAGTCGTGGTCCTTACTGACCACAAAAATTTGATTTACCTGGAGTCGGCCAAGCACTTGAATCCTAGACAGGCTAGGTGGGCCTTGTTTTTCACACGTTTTGATTTTGTGGTCTCTTTTCTTCCGGGCACTAAGAATGTCAAGGCAGACGCCCTCTCTAGGAGTTTCTTTGCTGATTCTCCTGTTGTGACTAAGCCTGCTACCATCTTAGGCGAGGGGGTAGTTCTTTCTGCCATCTCGCCCGATTTGAGACGTGCTCTGGAAGAGTTTCAGGAGGACAAACCTGAGCATTGTCCCAGTGGAAAGTTGTATGTTCCTGACCAGTGGAGGAAGAGAGTGATGTCTGAAGTTCATTGCTCTGCATTGGCTGGTCATCCAGGTATTTTTGGTACTAGAGATCTGGTGAGTCGATCTTTTTGGTGGCCCGCCTTGTCTCGTGATGTCAGGAATTTTGTGCAGTCCTGTGGGACTTGCTCCTGGTCTAAACCTTGTTCTCGCTCTAGTGGCTTGTTGATGCCTTTGCCGGTGCCCAGGAGGCCATGGACCCATATTTCAATGGATTTTATCTCTGATATGCCTGTCTCTCAGAGAATGACTGTTATTTGGGTGATTTGTGATAGATTCTCTAAGATGGTCCATCTTGTACCACTCCCTAAGTTGCCATCTTCCTCTGAGTTGGTGCCCTTGTTTTTGCAACAGGTGGTTCGCTTGCACGGGATTCCTGAGAACATTGTATCTGACAGAGGAGTTCAGTTTGTGTCTAGATTTTGGAGGACTTTCTGTTCCAAGCTGGGAATTCAGTTGTCCTTCTCCTCTGCGTTTCACCCTCAGACCAATGGGCAGACGGAGAGAACAAACCAGACTTTGGAGTCGTATTTGAGATGTTTTATTTCTGCCGATCAGGATGATTGGGTTTTATTTTTGCCCTTGGCCGAATTTGCTTTAAATAATAGAGCTAGTTCTACCACTTTGATGTCACCTTTTTTTTGTAACTTTGGGTTTCATCCTCGATTCTCTTCAGGGCAGGTGGAGCCTTCTGCCTGCCCAGGTGTTGACACTGTGGTGGAGAGAATGCACCAGATCTGGGACCAAGTAGTGGATAAGTTGTCTCTCTCCCAGGAAAAGACCCAGCGGTTTTCCAACCGGCATAGGACCGTTGGTCCCCAGTTTAAGGTGGGTGATATGGTTTGGTTGTCATCAAAAAATATCGCTATGAAGGTGGCTTCTCCTAAGTTTAAGCCTAGATTTATTGGACCTTACAAGATTTTGGAGATCATTAATCCGGTCTCTTTTCGGTTGGCTCTTCCTGTCACATTTAAAATTCATAATGTGTTTCATAAGTCCTTGTTGAAGAGGTTTGTTGAACCAGTAGTTCCTGTGGTGGCACCTCCTGACCCTATATTGGTTGAAGGTAACATGGAATATGAGGTAGAGAAGATACTGGATTCCCGTCTGGCTAGACGGAGACTCCAGTATTTGGTTAAGTGGAAGGGTTATGGTCAGGAGGATAATTCCTGGGTCTCTGCCTCTGATATTCATGCCGAAAGATTGGTGCGTGCCTTTCATCGGGCTCACCCGGATCTCCCTGGTGGCATGGATGAGGGTTCGGTGACCCCTCCTCAAGGGGGAGGTACGGTTGTGAGTTCATTTTTCCCTTCACCCTTGACGTCTGATGAACTCCCTCCTCTAGTGAAGGAAGGTAGTGAGACTGATTACCAAACACCTGGGCAGCTAGATGATGACTGGGTGGCTGGAATTGAGGACTGGATATAAGGCTGCCGACGCCCTTCTTCCTGGCTGGTGATTTTCCTGCTGGATTCTTGGAGACCAGTCTGATTCCTGCATCTCAAAGCTAAGTTTTTCTGCTCTGCTTTGTACTCTTCAGTTTTGTTTTTGTTTTGCCTTGTTTTTTGGGAGTTCTGCCATCCCCGGCCGGGGGTGAGCTGAATTCCATTTTTGTCTCTGATCTGTTGATATTTTGCTCTGTCTTCAGAATATACCTGAGTGCTGATATAGTCTTTTGAACCCTAGCGACTTCAGGGCCTGTTTTTCCTATCAGTCGGTTGGCTCATTTTGATAGGGATTTTGCGGTTGGCAGACAGCAGCTTTCCTATCCTGTCCTATGTAGTTAGCTTGGGCCCCATCATTTGCTCAACCTATCTTTCTATCTGTGTTAGTGTTTTCATCTTGCTTCACCGTCATTATATGTTGGGGGCTACCTATTGCTTTGGGGTCTGCTCTGGGGCAGTTTAGTTTTTCCCCTTTCTGTCTTTAGGCTATATAGTTCTCCGGCTGTGATTGAGGGGTCTAGGGCACCGTAGGAACCCCCCACGGCTACTGCTAGTTGATGTGGATAGGTTCAGGGGTCTGCAATCCGATAGCTGCCAACCTCTCTGGTTTTTCTAGACTTAGCTGGTATTTTGTTTTTTCCTCCTTCGGTGACTCATCATAACATATGTCTGTAGCATGTTTTATGTATGTTGTACGTATGTAGTATGTATGTCCTATGTATGTATGTATGCATGTTGTATGAATGTAGTATATATGTAATATGTACAGTAAGTAGTATGCAGCATGTATGTTGTATGAATGTAGTATAAATGTAGTATGTGTGTAGTATGTATGTATGTATGTTGTATGAATGTAGTATATATGTAGTATGTATGTAGTATGTATGTATGTATGTTGTATGAATGTAGTATATATGTATGTAGTATGTATTTGTGTTGTATGAATGTAGTATATATGAAGTATGTATGTGGTATGTAGTATGTATGTATGTTGTATGAATGTTGTATATATGTAGTATGTATGTTTTTTTTTACATTCAACACATTAGCCGGATGATGGGGCTACTACTGTCCCATCATTGGCTAATGTGTCAATCAATGTCACTGTAGCAGGCATAGCCCGATGGGACTTGTAATCCCATCAGACGATGCCTGCACACACACACACAACCCCCGGCAGACCCGCACAGACCCCCGGCAGCCCGCACAGACCCCCGGCAGGCCCGCACAGACCCCCGGCAGCCCGCACAGACCCCCGGCAGGCCCGCACAGACCCCCGGCAGGCCCGCACAGACCCCCGAGAAGCCCGTACAGACCCCGCCCGCACACACAGACACGCACAGTGTCCGCCCACGCACCGCCCACACTCTTCCCCCCTCCTGAACTGGATGTGCAAGTAAAGAAAGGGTTTTTTTTAGTTTCGATATTTGTGCCCCATTAACTTGCATGGGGTTTCCGGTATCGGAATCGGCGATACCCGATACTTTTTGGGTATCGGTCCGATCCAATCCGATCCAATATTTCTCAATATCGGAAAGTATCGCTCAACAAAAGTTGTGTGTTCTGACTTCTGTAATATCATTTGGGTGAAAATATTTCATACCTATTTGCTTCATATTCATCATCTTCAGAAGCCTTCAGAATATAATGTTGTAAAACTGAAAGCAAGTTGGTAGTAACTCATTTGTGAAAGTAGTTGTAATCTTTACTATTTCTCCATTGCATGTGCATCTAACCACCACATGGAACTTATTTAGTTTCTTTGGCAAGAAAAGAACAGCTCCATCAAAACCACATGCTTTTCCTATTAATTCATCAAACTGATAAAGTAGAGATGAGCTTAGGGATTGGATTTAGATTCTATCTGTTGACTGTAGTCAACATAGTACTGGGACAAGACCCATTTGGGTGTAGCAATCAATTTGACAAAGTTTGTGCAGAGCTGAATAGAGTCACCAGAAAAAACAGATTTTGATTCTATGACATGTTGGATGGAATGTCTACGACCACCACGCTCTCCAATTGACATATCTTGAAATCCAGTGTAAAAATCTCTAGCCTCTGTTTTTGCAACTGCAGGGGCTCCATTTTGACGTTATTGCCCAAAGAGTTCGGTATTACTAGGTGATGGCTTGTCAGATTCTAGCCCAGAAAAGCCAGGCTTGGGTGGTTGCGAGTTCTGGTGCCATGATCTTCCACGTGCTCTTGCTTTGGCTCTTCCAGTCATGATTTAATCTAAAAGCTTTCACCTTCATAATCCACTGACAGAGTACAACACCGCCCAAGGGTTCACCCTCTGCTCCTCATTCTTTATATCTGCGCATTAACTGCCTCTAGGCAGAAGATGATGATGGTGGTAGTAGTTGGTGCATTTGAGCCCCAGTCATGAAACAACTGTAAGAATTTGAAACAGAAGTCTTTTTACTAAAGGAAAATGGGCAAATTATTATTTACAAACAGCAGTAAACTGAAGTACAGGATTACACTCATAGTTGATGATTGCTGTGTACCTACAGACAGGCAGATCTTAGTAACCTCTGGATTTATTAAGTCTGAATATCTCTTCTTCAGCATTGTGCTCTGTTTCTTCCCTGAGGCAATTCTCCCTCCTAGAGTTGCAATTATAGTCTTCCTCATATGAAGACTGTTAACTTCCCTTAACTTCCACTTTTTAAGCAAAGCCGGAAGGGAGCATGTTGGTAATTCTTTCACCTACAAAATGGCCTCCTCTTACCAAGATGTCCGTCCACCAACTGCCACTTCAAATTTTAAAACTCTCTTCCAATACTTGGCTCATCTCCTTTCTATGTGACATTAGAGCTGCAGTCATCGGCTGAGTGGCCTGAGACATTTTTCAAAGACCTAGGTCATCTGATGAAGCCTGGGAGGAGAATATGAACCTTTTTGTGCTGCCTGTCAGCAGGTCTCACATTGTATTTAAAATGCCCAGTCTGCATAAAAATTCACAGCATATATGTGACAACACACTATATATCCAGTATCCCATAGAAATGGCCACTTTGTGGGATATTGCACATCCTCCACATCTCTTCAGACACCTCCACTAGAAGACCAGGGTGAACGTGTTCCATGATGCAACAGCCACGTTACTATTTTCAAGGGTGTTTATGATACCAGTAAAATAAATGGTTACACAGTATGTTGATGTGTAAACCCCAGGTGGAAAAGTTTGTCAGACCATACACTTAGTGCATGGCCATTACAAGTATAGGACACCCGCTCCTTTCTAATGTGAAAATTTTTTTATGGGGCCCACCTCCACATTTTTTCCAAAGAGGATTGTTGTGTGCACAAATTTGGGGCAGGTCTTGCATTAAATGCATAGACTGCAAACAGTATGGGAGTAGCAAATTTCTAATAATGGGAACTTTGGTTTAATGTAGCCATCCATGAGGTTGGTTCAAAGGGTTATTAGGGTACATGTAACAAAGTGGCAATGTGGGCCTTTCATTCAATGCATAGACAAGCAGTGCCGCAGTACCAAAGGAAAAAGAATGGAACATTTGGTTTCATGTAGCCATCCAGGACATTGGTTCAAAGGGTTATTGGGGTGCGTGTAACTTTGGGGCAAGGCAGGCCTTGCATTCAGTGCATAGGCAATGTTAAATATTAATTATTGATTATTGACTTATTCTTATTCTAAATTCTGTACTGATCACATTGCCTTTCGCTGACACTACATATGTTATTTCTGTAAATTTAGCTCATAGTAAATGTCAATCCCATATATAGAGAACACGTGCTTTGTGGGATGAATATAACACATGACCCACAGGAAGAAGGGGGGTCTCTTCTTTACTCTCTTCGGAAACACTCCATGGACACTTTTCTCTGACACTACAAATTTCTTATGCATTCTTTTATCTATAAATGGTTTACAAAGTTTTATGTTATGCGTATTTGTGGAATATTCAAAGAAATATTAAGATATTAAATATAATAGTTTACAATGCGCATTGATAATTAGAATACAATACTTTGGGTTAATATATATGTATTCATACCTTTGTATGTGGAATCTGTGGTGTGAACTTATATGTGTCACAGTCTGAGTGACAGATGCATGTATGAGCAACTGCTAAGAGAGAATATAAATAACATAAGAGTAACGTGGTATGTGTGATGTATGAGAGGCCTCATGACTAGAGTTGAGCGATACCATCCGATACTTCAAAGTATCGTATCGGATGGTATCGGCCGATCTTTAAAAAAAGTATCGGTATCGCCGATTCCGATACCGGAAGTCCCATTCAAGTCTATGGGACTTCCGGTATCGGAATAAGAAAAACCCTTTCCTGCCCTTGTACAGCCTCTCTGGGGTCTGTACGGGCCTTTCGGGGGGCTGTGCCGGCCTGCCAGGGGGTCTGTGCAGGCTCCGGTGGTTTGTGCCGGCCTGCCGGGGGGCTGTGCCGGCCTGCCGGGGGGGCTGTGCAGGCTCCGGTGGGCTGTGCCGGCCTGCCGGTGGTCTGTGCAGGCTCCGGGGGGCTGTGCCGGCCTGCCGGGGGGCTGTGCCGGCCTGCCGGGGGGCTGTGCAGGCTCCGGGGGGCTGTGCCGGCCTGCCGGGGGGCTGTGCCGGCCTGCCGGGGGGCTGTGCCGGCCTGCCGGTGGTCTGTGCAGGCTCCGGGGGTCTGTGCAGGCATCGTCCGATGGGACTACAAGTCCCATCGGGCGATGCCTGCTACCATGACAGTGATTGACACATTAGCCAATGATGGGACAGTAGTAGTCCCATCATCCGGCTAATGTGTTAAATGTAAAAAAAAAAAAAAAAATTACATGCTACATACATGCTACATTCATACTACATACTACATACATGCTACATTCATACTACATGCAACATACATACTACATATATACTACATGCATGCTACATACATACTGCATACTACATGCTACATACATACTACATATATACTACATGCATGCTACATACATACTACATGCCACATACATACCACATACATACTACATATATACTACATGCATGCTACATACATACTACATATATACTACATGCATGCTACATACATACTACATGCTACATACATACTACATACATACTACATATATACTACATACATACTACATGCATGCTACATACATACTACATGCTACATGCATGCTACATACATACTACATATATACTACATGCATGCTACATACATACTACATGCATGCTACATACATACTACATACATACTACATATATACTACATACATACAATACATTCATACAATACATACATAGACATACAGTACATATAACATAGAGTAACATACTTACCAATACTTGTCACATTGTTCCCCGAAGCCATTGTCTTTCCGGAATAAATATTAACATAACAAACCACAAAAATACTCACCCACGATCCGAAGCAGTCCACGAGTGTGTCCCACGACGATCTTGGGTAGAGAACTGCAGCATCAGCTGTTGCTGCCGTTCTCTACGGGCTGCAGGAATCCAATGACGGAAGGTAGGTATCCTTCCGCACTGTATTCCTCCGCCACTTAAAAAAAAAAAAAGTCCCTAGTCTCACTTTATGCCATTGCTGCGTGGGAATTTCCCACACAGCAATGGCATAAAGTGAGACTAGGGACTTTTTTTTTTTTAAGTGGCGGAGGAATACAGTGCGGAAGGATACCTACCTTCCGTCATTGGATTCCTGCAGCCCGTAGAGAACGGCAGCATCATCTGATGCTGCAGTTCTCTACCCAAGATCGTCGTGGGACACACTCGTGGACTGCTTCGGATCGTGGGTGAGTATTTTTGTGGTTTGTTATGTTAATATTTATTCCGGAAAGACAATGGCTTCGGGGAACAATGTGACAAGTATTGGTAAGTATGTTACTCTATGTTATATGTACTGTATGTCTATGTATGTATTGTATGAATGTATTGTATGTATGTAGTATATATGTAGTATGTATGTAGTATGTATGTAGCATGCATGTAGCATGTAGTATGTATGTAGCATGCATGTAGTATATATGTAGTATGTATGTAGCATGCATGTAGTATATATGTAGCATGTATGTAGTATGTATGTGGTATGTATGTAGCATGTAGTATGTATGTAGCATGCATGTAGTATGTATGTAGTATATATGTGGTATGTATGTAGTATGTATGTAGTATATATGTAGTATGTATGTAGTATATGTAGTATGTATGTAGCATGTAGTATGTATGTAGCATGCATGTAGTATATATGTAGTATGTATGTATGTAGTATGTATGTAGCATGCATGTAGTATGTATGTAGTATGTATGTAGCATGTATGTAGTATGTATGTGGTATGTATGTAGCATGTAGTATATATGTAGCATGCATGTAGTATGTATGTGGTATGTATGTAGCATGTAGTATATATGTAGCATGCATGTAGTATGTATGTAGTATGTATGTAGTATGTATGTAGCATGCAGTATGTATGTAGTATGTATGTAGTATATATGTAGTATGTATGTAGCATGCATGTAGTATGTATGTAGCATGTATGTAGTATGTATGTAGTATATATGTAGTATGTATGTAGCATGTAGTATGTATGTAGTATTTTTTTTTTTTTTTTTTTTTTAACATTTAACACATTAGCCGGATGATGGGACTACTACTGTCCCATCATTGGCTAATGTGTCAATCACTGTCATGGTAGCAGGCATCGCCCGATGGGACTTGTAGTCCCATCGGACGATGCTTGCACAGACCCCCGGACATCAGCACAGCCCCCCGGCAGGCCGGCACAGCCCCCCGGCAGGCCGGTACAGACCCCCACAGGGTGCACAGCCCCCCGGCAGGCCGGCACAGCCCCCCGGCAGGCCGGCAGAGACCCCCGGAAGGCCCGAAATGACGGCGCATCATGATGCGCACACACCGCGCATCATGATGACGTCAGGCCGTCAATCAACTGAACTTCCGATTCCGATGCCGAATTCCGATATTGAAAAAATATCGGAAGTCGGTATCGGAATTCCGATACAGCAAGTATCGGCCGATACCCGATACTTGCGGTATCGGAATGCTCAACACTACTCATGACTCATGGTATGCTAGGAAAAACCAAAAACCTTGATTTTATGGGAAATAATACAAATCATTTTAATTATTAGAATATTAAGATACAAAATGAAATATTATCTACACAACATATATTTCTTTAGTACGGTAATTATTATTTCTTGATTTAGTTAATTGTGGATGAGTGTAATCACATAAAAATGGGTTATCAGGAAAATCTACATTTAGATTAATTTTTTCCAAAAGATAAATTTATGATATTCAATGTTATTTTTAATGGTTACATAGATGGGTACACATCTTCAGACAAATATATGGTTTAAAGCAAGTATAAAATGTACACAAATAATTTATAAATTAATTATTTTTGATTTTGATAAATGAATTATTTCATAAAAAATTTTTTGGTATTAAGGGGGAAATGTGTTTTTGATCCTGATTACATCATCAATACCTCTTCTTCACACATTTTAATAAAGAAGAAATATAAATAAGGTACAATGGTATAAGTGTTTTATATACTGTAATTACTAGAGTTGAGTGAAACGGGTCGAAAAAATTCAAAAGTCACCGACTTTTGGCAAAGTCGGGTTTCATGAAACGAAACCCGACCCTAGGATAAGGTCGGCCACGAGGTCGGCGACTTACGCGCCAAAGTCGCGTTTCAAAAGTTTGTTTTGCGCTCTTTGTCAGCCAATCAGGATCCACGGACACTGTGGGCAACGTGATGACATAGGCACGGGTCACCACCATCTTTCAGAAGGGCATGCAAGTGATTGGCTTGCTTTGGTGGGCGTCACAGGGGGTATAAAAGGGCGTGCACGCCGACCGCCATCTTACTTCTGCCGATCTTAGTATAGGGAGAGGTTGCTGCTGATTCTGTAGGGAGAGCGTTAGGCAGGGAAGAAGACAAAAAAACTGCTTCTGCTGCTAGCGATTTGGCCTGCACAACACACAAGTCACTGTGTGTGCAGTGCAAGGGGAGGCTATATTGTGGTGTATCAGTGGTGTTGGTTGTTGGGCTGCCTTCTAAGGCTTCCTGACACGCTGGCATTGCTGTTACCCACTGCTCCGCAAACTGCTTTTTTAAAAGCAATCCAATCTCCCTTATCCTCTCGTTACTTTGGTCACAGGCAGCTGTGCCATCGAGCGTGTCACATAGCGCTCAGATATCAGTGGGCCGCACACAATCCACAAGTGTCCAGTGTCCAAAAGTGTACGCAGAGATTCAAAATCTCCATTATCCTCTCGTCACTTTGGTCACAGGCAGCTGTGCCATCGAGCGTGTCACATAGCGCTCAGATATCAGTGGGCCGCACACAATCCACAAGTGTCCAGTGTCCAAAAGTGTACGCAGAGATTCAAAATCTCCATTATCCTCTCGTCACTTTGGTCACAGGCAGCTGTGCCATCGAGCGTGTCACATAGCGCTCAGATATCAGTGGGCCGCACACAATCCACAAGTGTCCACTGTCCACAAGTGTACGCAGAGATTCAAAATCTCCATTATCCTCTCGTCACTTTGGTCACAGGCAGCTGTGCCATCGAGCGTCTCACATAGCGCTCAGATATCAGTGGGCCGCACACAATCCACAAGTGTCCACTGTCCACAAGTGTACGCAGAGATTCAAAATCTCCATTATCCTCTCGTCACTTTGGTCACAGGCAGCTGTGCCATCGAGCGTGTCACATAGCGCTCAGATATCAGTGGGCCGCACACAATCCATAAGTGTCCAGTGTCCAAAAGTGTACGCAAAGATTCCAAATCTCCATTATCCTCTCGTCACTTTGGTCACAGGCAGCTGTGCCATCGAGCGTGTCACATAGCGCTCAGATATCAGTGTGCCGCACACAATCCACAAGTGTCCAGTGTCCAAAAGTGTACGCAGAGATTCAAAATCTCCATTATCCTCTCGTCACTTTGGTCACAGGCAGCTGTGCCATCGAGCGTGTCACATAGCGCTCAGATATCAGTGGGCCGCACACAATCCACAAGTGTCCACTGTCCACAAGTGTACGCAGAGATTCAAAATCTCCATTATCCTCTCGTCACTTTGGTCACAGGCAGCTGTGCCATCGAGCATGTCACATAGCACTCAGATATCAGTGGGCCGCACACAATCCACAAGTGTCCACTGTCCACAAGTGTACGCAGAGATTCAAAATCTCCATTATCCTCTCGTCACTTTGGTCACAGGCAGCTGTGCCATCGAGCGTGTCACATAGCGCTCAGATATCAGTGGGCCGCACACAATCCACAAGTGTCCACTGTCCACAAGTGTACGCAGAGATTCAAAATCTCCATTATCCTCTCGTCACTTTGGTCACAGGCAGCTGTGCCATCGAGCGTGTCACATAGCGCTCAGATATCAGTGGGCCGCACACAATCCACAAGTGTCCACTGTCCACAAGTGTACACAGAGATTCAAAATCTCCATTATCCTCTCGTCACTTTGGTCACAGGCAGCTGTGCCATCGAGCGTGTCACATAGCGCTCAGATATCAGTGGGCCGCACACAATCCACAAGTGTCCAGTGTCCAAAAGTGTACGCAGAGATTCAAAATCTCCATTATCCTCTCGTCACTTTGGTCACAGGCAGCTGTGCCATCGAGCGTGTCACATAGCGCTCAGATATCAGTGGGCCGCACACAATCCACAAGTGTCCACTGTCCACAAGTGTACGCAGAGATTAAAAATCTCCATTATCCTCTCGTCACTTTGGTCACAGGCAGCTGTGCCATCGAGCGTGTCACATAGCGCTCAGATATCAGTGGGCCGCACACAATCCACAAGTGTCCACTGTCCACAAGTGTACGCAGAGATTCAAAATCTCCATTATCCTCTCGTCACTTTGGTCACAGGCAGCTGTGCCATCGAGCGTGTCACATAGCGCTCAGATATCAGTGGGCCGCACACAATCCACAAGTGTCCAGTGTCCAAAAGTGTACGCAGAGATTCAAAATCTCCATTATCCTCTCGTCACTTTGGTCACAGGCAGCTGTGCCATCGAGCGTGTCACATAGCGCTCAGATATCAGTGGGCCGCACACAATCCACAAGTGTCCAGTGTCCAAAAGTGTACGCAGAGATTCAAAATCTCCATTATCCTCTCGTCACTTTGGTCACAGGCAGCTGTGCCATCGAGCGTGTCACATAGCGCTCAGATATCAGTGGGCCGCACACAATCCACAAGTGTCCAGTGTCCAAAAGTGTACGCAGAGATTCAAAATCTCCATTATCCTCTCGTCACTTTGGTCACAGGCAGCTGTGCCATCGAGCGTGTCACATAGCGCTCAGATATCAGTGGGCCGCACACAATCCACAAGTGTCCACTGTCCACAAGTGTACGCAGAGATTCAAAATCTCCATTATCCTCTCGTCACTTTGGTCACAGGCAGCTGTGCCATCGAGCGTGTCACATAGCGCTCAGATATCAGTGGGCCGCACACAATCCACAAGTGTCCACTGTCCACAAGTGTACGCAGAGATTCAAAATCTCCATTATCCTCTCGTCACTTTGGTCACAGGCAGCTGTGCCATCGAGCGTGTCACATAGCGCTCAGATATCAGTGGGCCGCACACAATCCCCAAGTGTCCAGTGTTCAAAAGTGTACGCAGAGATTCAAAATCTCCATTATCCTCTCGTCACTTTGGTCACAGGCAGCTGTGCCATCGAGCATGTCACATAGCGCTCAGATATCAGTGGGCCGCACACAATCCACAAGTGTCCACTGTCCACAAGTGTACGCAGAGATTCAAAATCTCCATTATCCTCTCGTCACTTTGGTCACAGGCAGCTGTGCCATCGAGCGTGTCACATAGCGCTCAGATATCAGTGGGCCGCACACAATCCACAAGTGTCCAGTGTCCAAAAGTGTACGCAGAGATTCAAAATCTCCATTATCCTCTCGTCACTTTTGTCACAGGCAGCTGTGCCATCGAGCGTGTCACATAGCGCTCAGATATCAGTGGGCCGCACACAATCCACAAGTGTCCACTGTCCACAAGTGTACGCAGAGATTCAAAATCTCCATTATCCTCTCGTCACTTTGGTCACAGGCAGCTGTGCCATCGAGCGTGTCACATAGCGCTCAGATATCAGTGGGCCGCACACAATCCACAAGTGTCCAGTGTCCAAAAGTGTACGCAGAGATTCAAAATCTCCATTATCCTCTCGTCACTTTGGTCACATGCAGCTGTGCCATCGAGCGTGTCACATAGCGCTCAGATATCAGTGGGCCGCACACAATCCACAAGTGTCCACTGTCCAAAAGTGTACGCAGAGATTCAAAATCTCCATTATCCTCTCGTCACTTTGGTCACAGGCAGCTGTGCCATCGAGCGTGTCACATAGCGCTCAGATATCAGTGGGCTGCACACAATCCACAAGTGTCCAGTGTCCAAAAGTGTACGCAGAGATTCAAAATCTCCATTATCCTCTCGTCACTTTGGTCACAGGCAGCTGTGCCATCGAGCGTGTCACATAGCGCTCAGATATCAGTGGGCCGCACACAATCCACAAGTGTCCACTGTCCACAAGTGTACGCAGAGATTCAAAATCTCCATTATCCTCTCGTCACTTTGGTCACAGGCAGCTGTGCCATCGAGCGTGTCACATAGCGCTCAGATATCAGTGGGCCGCACACAATCCACAAGTGTCCACTGTCCACAAGTGTACGCAGAGATTCAAAATCTCCATTATCCTCTCGTCACTTTGGTCACAGGCAGCTATGCCATCGAGCGTGTCACATAGCGCTCAGATATCAGTGGGCCGCACACAATCCACAAGTGTCCACTGTCCACAAGTGTGTGCAGAAATTCTAAAACTCCCCTGTCCTATAGACACCTTGTACCTTGTTTTACATTACTATATAGTTTGTTGGATTTTGTCTACATTTCTACCAAAAATGAGGAAGGCTGGTGGAAGAGGCCGTGGAATTGGGCGGGGGTTGGCAGCTGGTAATGATGGTGTTGGTGGTGGATCTGATGGTAGTGGCAAGAGCAAAATAGGACCAAATGCAGGAGGTGCTGACCCTGCGTCATCGTCTGTCTACATAAGGCCTCAAACGCTTAGTTTTCTAGGAGTTGGCAAACCGCTTTTAAAGGCAGAGCATCAGGAAAAAGTTTTGTCTTACATTGCTGACTCAGCCTCCAACTCTATCGCCTCCTCTTCTTCTGTTGTAAAAAGTAAAAGCACTGAGTCGTCATTGGAGGCTCATGTTCATGAACCACACCTTTCCTTGTGTCCTTCACCCCAACCAAGATTGAAGGATGACGCAGGCCATACTACTGATTACTCCATGGAGCTGTTTTCACATACCATGCCTGGATTATCAAGTCAAATGGTGAATTACCCAGGCCAAGATGAATCTGACATGGAGTGCACTGATGCACAGCCGCTGATGGATGATTCTGCTGGTACAATCACTCAGAGCACTACATTGTCCTCGCAGTGTACAGAGCCAGATTTTGACCCTGATGAGACTCAGGTGCCCCTTCCCGCACACTATACCACCATACACGGTGACACAGAGGAAGGTGCACATGACATAGAAGAGGAGGTGATGGATGACCCAGTTGTTGACCCAGATTGGCATCCATTGGGGGAAGAGGGTGCTGCTTCCAATAGCTCAGATGAGGAGCATCCACAGCAGACATCGACATCGCAACAGCTGTTATCTGGCAGGCCCGGAGCACTCCAAAGACAGGTTCCAAACATCAAAAGAGTTGCTGGACAGCTTGTCCAGAGGGTCAAAAGATCACAGCGTGCTAGGCCGCAAAATGTCTGCCAAAGTAGGAAGAGTGCAGTGTGGCAGTTTTTTGAACAAAATCCTCATGATCAGGCCAAGGTTATCTGTAAGAAGTGCGCAAAGACCTTTAGCCGAGGGAAAAATCTGAAAAATTTGAATACCAGTTGCATGCTTAGACATTTAACCAGCATGCACTTGCAAGCTTGGACACAACACCAAACCTCAAGTGCCACATGTGCAACTGATCACAACGAAGGTAGTCAGCAACGCTACATTGTTTCCCCCACTGTAAGCACACCGGTTAGCACAGCAGCAAATGTTGAGGTGTCGTTGCAAGGCCACAGCAGTCAGGGAATCCCACTGTTATATCAACGAAAGACTGATTCTAGGCCATCAGAAAGAACACCAACTCCATCACCATCATCAACCCTCTCTCAGTCCGCCCTGTCCACCGCTACTTCCACCATATGCAGCTCTCAAGTCCAGCTCACCCTCCCAGACACTATGAGTAGGTCAAGAAAGTACTCAGTCTCTCATCCGCGTACACTGGGTTTGAACGCCCACATTGCCAAACTAATCTCGTTTGAGATGATGCCCTTTCGGTTGGTGGAAAGCACAGCTTTCCGCGAACTCATGGCCTATGCAGTACCACGCTATGACCTACCCAGTCGCCACTTCTTCTCTCGCAAAGCCATCCCAGTCCTCCACCATCATGTGAAAGACCGCATTGTCCATGCACTCAAGCAGTCAGTGAGCGGAAAGGTGCACCTCACAACTGATGCATGGTCCAGTCGGCATGGCCAGGGCCGTTACGTGTCCATCACTGCGCACTGGGTTAATGTGGTGGATGCAGGGTCCACAGGGGACAGCGGTGGTGGGACAGTGCTGCCTAGCCCATGGTCTAGGAAACAGTTGGCTGTAGGCGTTCGACCCTCCTCCTCCTCCTCCAGAAGCGACAGCTCGTCCACAGAGCGCAGTCGTACGAGCACTCCATCTGCAGCTGCCACTGTTGCACACGATGTGTCCCCCTATCGAGCAGCTAGTGGAAAGCGTCAGCAGGCTGTGTTGCAGATGATGTGTTTGGGCGACAGACACACCGCCGAGGTGCTGGCCGAGTACTTGAAGCGAAAAACTGAGTCATGGCTGGGCAGTGTACATATTGAGGCAGGCAAGGTAGTTAGTGATAACGGCCGTAATTTTGTGGCAGCCATAGCCCTTTCAAAACTCAGCCACATACCTTGCTTGGCTCACACCTTGAACCTGGTGGTGCAGTGCTTCCTCAAAAATTATCCGGAGTTAACAGCCCTGCTCCAGAAGGTGCGAAGACTGTGCGCGCACATCCGCCGGTCGCCTGTACACTCCGTTCGTATGCAGAAGCTGCAGCGATTGCTCCACCTTCCCAACCACCGCCTCATTATCGACATTGCAACAAGGTGGAACTCCACCCTGCACATGGTGGAGCGGCTGTGCGAGCAGAGGCAGGCCATAATGCATTTGTGGGAGTATACACGGCCAGGCACTTTGAGAGCAGACATGGAGTTGACAGGCGTGCAGTGGTCAAAGCTGAAAGACCTTTGTAAAGTCCTTCAGTGTTTTGAGGAATGCACACGGCTGGTAAGTGCAGACGACGCCATCCTAAGCATGAGCATCCCACTTATGCGTCTGCTCATGCAAACTTTGACGCACCTTAAGGAGCAGGCGTCTGCAGCCAATGTTGATGAGGAGGAAGAGGAGGAGGGAATCCTTGATGACATTCAGCCATTGTCTGCTCAGGGACCTCTCCTGGACGAGGTGGAGGAAGAAGAGGAGGAGGAGGATGATGGGGATGATTACTTAGGGGAGGAGGATGCATCTCGTGGGGCAAGTGAAAATGTTGGCGTGGCAAGGTCTGGTACAGGGTTTGTGCGTGACTGGAGGGATGTGGATTTGCCAGAAAGTGCTCCTCCACCCAGCACTCGCAGTGCATCATTGACACCGGGAACATTGGCCCACATGTCAGATTATGCCTTGCGGATCCTAAAAAGGGACCCCCGCATTGCCAAAATGATGAACGATGACGACTACTGGTTGGCCAGCATCCTGGATCCACGCTATAAAGGCAAATTACAAAACATCATGCCACAGGAGAACCTTGACCTAATATTGGCTAACAAACAAGCAACTCTGGTAAATCGGTTGCTTGAGGCATTCCCAGCACACAGCAGCGGTGATGGTTCTCACACGAGCCGTACGGGCCGGGGGCAGCTTGGCAGAGGTGTTCGTGGTGCACACAGCAGAAGTGGCGTTGGAGACAGGGGTTTCATGACAATGTTGTGGACTGATTTTTCAAATACCGCTCACACAACTGGTAATACTGCATCGATGGAAAGTGACAGGAGACAGCAGTTGTCAACTATGGTTACAAACTACTTTTCCTCCCATATCGATGTTCTCCCACACAGGTCATTCCCCTTTGACTATTGGGCCGCTAAACTGGACACCTGGCCTGAATTGGCCCAATATGCCTTACAGGAGCTCGCTTGCCCAGCTGCAAGTGTGCTATCGGAAAGAGTCTTCAGTGCAGCTGGATCAATCCTGACAGAAAAAAGGACCCGTCTGTCAACCCAAAATGTGGATGATCTAACCTTCATTAAAATGAACCACGCATGGGTTTCCAAGGATTTTGTCCCACCTTCCCCTGATGACACATAGGGTGACAGAAAAATGGCTTGCTTTGGTCCACCTCTTCCTGGTACTTCACCTATTTCGCCTTTTGCATCAGTTGAATGTCCAACATCAACATATGCCACTTTCTAAAACTCCCTAACTGTGCTGCCTCCCCCCATGGCCGGGGTCACCACCTAGCGCACGACACCGTGCGAGTGCCGTTGCCCTGGACAGGTGGGTAGGCCGACTCTTGGGCGCGGGCACTGGCACAGGGTCCCTCATAGTGCAAATAAGTGTCTCTGACGGTGGTGGTGCACACCCGCCGTCAGACACACCGCTGTACTATGAGTACCGACGCCCACGAGTGGGCCCCCCTTGCTTGGCCAGGGCCCCAGCATTTGCAATCTTTACCTCTCCCTGCTCCTCCGCTGTGTAATCTGGGCCGTCAAATCCATACTGTGCCTGACACCGTCTGAGCCTGCCTCCTGATGTATAGACATATATTTTGAATGTGTACACTATCCATACATGTTATCCGGGGATACGTTACCCCTTCTAAACTTTGTGCAATGACGTGCAATCCATACTGGGCCTAACACCATCTGAGCCTGCCTCATGCTGTATAGACATATATTTTGAATGTGTACGCTATCCATACATGTTATCCGGGGATACCGTACCCCTTCTAACCTTTGTGCAATGACGTGCAATCCATACTGGGCCTAACACCGTCTGAGCCTGCCTCATGCTTTATAGACATATATTTTGAATGTGTACGCTATCCATCCATGTTATCCAGGGATACGGTACCCCTTCTAACCTTTGTGCAATGACGTGCAATCCATACTGGGCCTAACACCGTCTGAGCCTGCCTCATGCTGTATAGACATATATTTTGAATGTGTACGCTATCCATACATGTAATCCAGGGATACGGTACCCTTTCTAACCTTTGTGCAATCACGTGCAATCCATACTGGTCCTAACACCGTCTGAGCCTGCCTCATGCTGTATAGACATATATTTTGAATGTGTACGCTATCCATACATGTTATCCGGGGATACGGTACCCCTTCTAACCTTTGTGCAATGACGTGCAATCCATACTGGGCCTAACACCGTCTGAGCCTGCCTCATGCTGTATAGACATATATTTTGAATGTGTACGCTATCCATACATGTTATCCGGGGATACGGTACCCCTTCTAACCTTTGTGCAATGACGTGCAATCCATACTGGGCCTAACACCGTCTGAGCCTGCCTCATGCTGTATAGACATATATTTTGAATGTGTACGCTATCCATACATGTTATCCAGGGATACGGTACCCTTTCTAACCTTTGTGCAATGACGTGCAATCCATACTGGGCCTAACACCGTCTGAGCCTGCCTCATGCTGTATAGACATATATTTTGAATGTGTACGCTATCCATACATGTTATCCGGGGATACGGTACCCCTTCTAACCTTTGTGCAATGACGTGCAATCCATACTGGGCCTAACACCGTCTGAGCCTGCCTCATGCTGTATAGACATATATTTTGAATGTGTACGCTATCCATACATGTTATCCGGGGATACCGTACCCCTTCTAACCTTTGTGCAATGACGTGCAATCCATACTGGGCCTAACACCGTCTGAGCCTGCCTCATGCTGTATAGACATATATTTTGAATGTGTACGCTATCCATACATGTTATCCAGGGATACGGTACCCTTTCTAACCTTTGTGCAATCACGTGCAATCCATACTGGGCCTAACACCGTCTGAGCCTGCCTCATGCTGTATAGACATATATTTTGAATGTGTACGCTATCCATACATGTTATCCGGGGATACGGTACCCCTTCTAACCTTTGTGCAATGACGTGCAATCCATACTGGGCCTAACACCGTCTGAGCCTGCCTCATGCTGTATAGACATATATTTTGAATGTGTACGCTATCCATACATGTTATCCGGGGATACGGTACCCCTTCTAACCTTTGTGCAATGACGTGCAATCCATACTGGGCCTAACACCGTCTGAGCCTGCCTCATGCTGTATAGACATATATTTTGAATGTGTACGCTATCCATACATGTTATCCAGGGATACGGTACCCTTTCTAACCTTTGTGCAATGACGTGCAATCCATACTGGGCCTAACACCGTCTGAGCCTGCCTCATGCTGTATAGACATATATTTTGAATGTGTACGCTATCCATACATGTTATCCGGGGATACGGTACCCCTTCTAACCTTTGTGCAATGACGTGCAATCCATACTGGGCCTAACACCGTCTGAGCCTGCCTCATGCTGTATAGACATATATTTTGAATGTGTACGCTATCCATACATGTTATCCAGGGATACGGTACCCTTTCTAACCTTTGTGCAATGACGTGCAATCCATACTGGGCCTAACAACGTCTGAGCCTGCCTCATGCTGTATAGACATATATTTTGAATGTGTACGCTATCCATACATGTTATCCGGGGATATGGTACCCCTTCTAACCTTTGTGCAATAACATGCAATCCATACTGGGCCTAACACCGTCTGAGCCTGCCTCATGCTGTATAGACATATATTTTGAATGTGTACGCTATCCATACATATTATCCGGGGATACGGTACCCCTTCTAACCTTTGTGCAATGATGTGCAATCCAAACTGGGCCTTACACCGTCTGAGCCTGCCTCATGCTTTATAGACATATATTTTGAATGTGTACGCTATCCATACATGTTATCTGGGGATACGGTACCCCTTCTAACCTTTGTGGTGCAATGACGTGCAGTCCATACTGGGCCTAACACCGTCTGAGCCTGCCTCATGCTGTATAGACATATATTTTGAATGTGTACGCTATCCATACATGTTATCCGGGGATACGGTACCCCTTCTAAACTTTGTGCAATGACGTGCAATCCATACTGGGCCTAACACCGTCTGAGCCTGCCTCATGCTGTATAGACATATATTTTGAATGTGTACGCTATCCATACATGTTATCCGGGGATACGGTACCCCTTCTAACCTTTGTGCAATGACGTGCAATCCATACTGGGCCTAACACCGTCTGAGCCTGCCTCATGCTGTATAGACATATATTTTGAATGTGTACGCTATCCATACATGTTATCCTGGGATACGGTACCCTTTCTAACCTTTGTGCAATGACGTGCAATCCATACTGGGCCTAACACCGTCTGAGCCTGCCTCATGCTGTATAGACATATATTTTGAATGTGTACGCTATCCATACATGTTATCCAGGGATACGGTACCCCTTCTAACCTTTGTGCAATCACGTGCAATCCATACTGGGCCTAACACCGTCTGAGCCTGCCTCATGCTGTATAGACATATATTTTGAATGTGTACGCTATCCATACATGTTATCCGGGGATACGGTACCCCTTCTAACCTTTGTGCAATGACGTGCAATCCATACTGGGCCTAACACCGTCTGAGCCTGCCTCATGCTGTATAGACATATATTTTGAATGTGTACGCTATCCATACATGTTATCCGGGGATACGGTACCCCTTCTAACCTTTGTGCAATGACGTGCAATCCATACTGGGCCTAACACCGTCTGAGCCTGCCTCATGCTGTATAGACATATATTTTGAATGTGTACGCTATCCATACATGTTATCCGGGGATACGGTACCCTTTCTAACCTTTGTGCAATGACGTGCAATCCATACTGGGCCTAACACCATCTGAGCCTGCCTCATGCTGTATAGACATATATTTTGAATGTGTACGCTATCCATACATGTTATCCAGGGATACGGTACCCTTTCTAACCTTTGTGCAATGACGTGCAATCCATACTGGGCCTAACACCGTCTGAGCCTGCCTCATGCTGTATAGACATATATTTTGAATGTGTACGCTATCCATACATGTTATCCAGGGATACGGTACCCTTTCTAACCTTTGTGCAATCACGTGCAATCCATACTGGGCGTGAGAACGGCTGGCGAGCTGTTAAGCAAGCTACAGCACCTGTCCAGACAAGTACAGGGATTCCCTAGCGAGGAGATTTATTTGATTGTTTTCTATGTTGGGACAGCAATTTTTGGGGAGCACTATACTCTGGAGAATGATAGATGGGGCCCACCATACACTGGAACATTCCAAAGGTGGACATCAGACACTGGAGCAGCATTTACAGGGCCCATTATACACTAGAGCATTAGAAATGGTGCCCATTATGTTTGGAGCATTATTTGGGCCCATAAGACAGTGGAGCTTCATCCATGGGGACCAACATATACTGTAGCATTATGTGGAGCTCATCATATACTGTTTCAAACATTATATGGGACCAATGATTTTGTATGGAGAAATAGACGGGCCTCGTCATGAGATGTAAAAAGTGAGGTATTTTTCATTGTACTATACCGCTATTTCTCTGCCGTATCGGAGCATGATGAGTTGTGGTATGTGTTAAAGGGGCGCTCTTTCGCCCAGGGCACATGAAAACCTGCAGCCAGCCCTCCCCCCCCACAAATTTAGCCAAATAACCCCCATTTTTCAGTGCGTAACTTGTATTATGAAGTTAATTAAGGTTGACAAGCTTAAGTAAGAAGAATTGATGCTTTTGGCATTCAAATGGGCACTGTAGGTGTGTTTCCTGTCCTCCTCTCACTGCCGACTTTTATTCCCCATTGACTTACATTGGGTTTCGTGTTTCGGGACGACCCCGACTTTTCCCTATAATCGGACGATCTTGCTCTACCCGACTTTTGGAAAAGTCGGGTTTCACGAAACGAAACGCGACCCTAAAAAAGCAAAAGTCGCTCAACTCTAGTAATTACATTAAGTATTATAAAGTCAATTCTTTACACTAAGAAGAGTATAACATGCAAAGTTGCATAATTTGAATATTTTGGTAACACAAGTTTATGACAAATATGAAATAATCCAGATCATGGAAATATTAAGGGTATATGTTAATGAGAACATAACTACTCTGCATTTGTCATTAACATATAAAGGCCTTATTTTTATTTTTAATTTTCAATTTTTATTCTTACTTTATTTTTATTTGCAATTCTTAAATTTTTCTTTTTCTTTCAATCAAGGAAAAAAAACATCAATAAAAAAATCAATATTTAATCAAATAATGCCTAGTACAAGAATATTGCTTTATTAAATACAAGCTGAAGAGCCCGGCGCTGCCCGGGAAAAGTAACTAACTACGGTTAGCTATAACAAATTATAATGATTATATCTATATATATAAAGCTGAGTGTATAGCCCCGCCCATTCCGCATAGCCACATTTACTATAATATCCCACATCATCCCATCAGCCAGAGCCACTACCCCTAATATCCCACATTATCCCATCAGCCAGAGCCACTGGACAACTACCAGTAATATCCCACATCATCCCGTCAGCCAGAGCTACCGGACTACAACTCATAATATCCCACATCGTCCAATCAGCCAGAGCCACCAGACTACTACCACTAATATCCCACATCATCCCGTCAGCCAGAGCTACCGGACTACTATCCATAATATCCCACATATCCCGTCATCCAGAGCCACTGGACTACTACTCCATATATGCCACATCATCCCATCAACCAGAGACACCGGACAACTACCACTAATATTCCACATCATCCCCTCAGCCTGGAGTCAGAACCAGAGCGCTGAGTGGAACGGTCCTAACTTCCATAGTGGGGATCCCTTTAAGAGAGGCCTGGCCTCAAAACCAGAGCACTGAGTGGATTTGCCCTGACTTCCATACCAATGATCCCTTTAATAGAAGCCTGGGGTGACAATCAGAGTGCTGAGGGATTTACCCTAACTTTCATACCAGAGATTCCTTTAAGAGAGGCCTGGGGTCAGTACCAAAGCGCAGAGTGGATTTTCCCTCACTTCCGTACCGAGGATCCCTTTAAGAGGAGACTTGGGTCAGAACCAGAGCGCTGAGTGGATTTACCCTAACTTCCATACCGGGGATCCCTTTAAGAGAGGCTGGGATCAGAACCTGAGCACTGAGTGGATTAGCCCTGACTTGCATAACCAATGTTTAGAGTTGAGCGAAACAAGTCGGTCATATTCAAAAGTCGCCGACTTTAGCTAAAGTTGGGTTTCGCCGATCGAAACCTGACCATAGCGTGAGGTCGGCCATAAGGTTGACGACCCGAGCGCCAAAGTCGCATTTCATATAATGCTTTCAGCGCATTTCTAAACCAATGATGGAGGACGCACACTGTGGGCAACGCGATGACATGGGCAGCAGCCACGACCATCTTAGAGAAGGGCATTGAAGTGATTGGATGGCTTTGTGTGGCATCACAGTGGCCATAAAAGGCCGTGACCGCCGACCACCATCTTACTTCTGCCGATCATAGGATAGGGAGAGGTGCTGCTGCTGATTCTGAATAGGGAGAGCGTTAGGCAGGGAAGAAGAAAAAAATAGCTTCTGCTGATAGCGCTTTTCACAGTACAGTTAGTGTGCAGTGAAAGGGGAGGATTTTTGTTGTGTGCAGCAGCGCTGGTGGTGATTAGGCTGCCTTTTAAAGCTACCTGATAGCTGTATTGCTGTGTGCACACTGCTGTTCAAACTGCTTTTTTCAAAGCACTCCAACTTTTATTATTTTGTTCTGGTCAGTTACCGAGCGTTCATTTTTTCACACACCGTATAGCGGTGTACGCTCCTCACACACTACCGTGTACCGGCTGGTATCACGGACAAATACAAGCTATCTGTGTGTGACTCTGGAAAAACAAACAGAGGAGATTTTCCATTTTCCAGACCTCCACCGTATAGAGCTGTCCGCTTTTCAAACAGTTTCGTATATCTGCTGATTGATAGTGGTCAAAACTATACAGAGACAGTGTGTGTCACTCCGTATAAAAATAGACGGAGATTTAAAATTTTCCATACATACACCACATAGCGGTATACGCTCCTCACACACTAAAGTGTACTGGCTGGTATCACGGACAAATACAAGCACTATCTGTGTGTGACTCTGGAAAAACAAACAGAGAAGATTTTCAATTTTTTGAAGACCTGCACCGTATAGAGCTGTCAGATCTTCAAACAGTTTCGTATATCTGCTGTTTGATAACGGTCAAAACTATACAGAGACAGCGTGTGTCACTCTGTATAAAAATAGACGGAGATTTACAATTTTCCATACAGACACCATATAGAGCTGTCCGATTCTCAAACAATATTGTATATCTGCCATTCGCATTACGGTCACATCTATACAGAGTAAGCATGTGTGTGTGACACTCCATAAATACATATATGGACATTTCCATTTCTCCATACACCGTATTGAGCTGACGGATTCTCAAACAGTATTGTATATCTGCTGTTCGCATTACAGTCACCTCTATACAGAGTCAGCGTGTGTGTGACACTCCTTAAATACATATACAGACATTTACATTTCTCCATACACCGTATTGAGCTGTCCGATTCTCAATCAGTATTGTATATCTGCTGTTCACATTACAGTCACATCTATACAGAGTCAGCATGTGTGTGACACTCCGTAAATACATATACAGAGATTGTTAGTTACACAAAAAACATATACAGCTGTACACTTCTGATACAGTACCGTATATCTGCTTGTTGGATTATGGTCAATTACATACTGGGAGAGCATCTGTGACTAACAAAATATATACGTAGATTTAATTTTTTTAATGCACCTTACACAGCTGGACGCTCCTCATACAGTACCATCTCTCTGCTGGTATTTTTGGTACATTTTCCCAAACATGAGGAAGTATGGTGGAAGAGGCCGCGGACGTGGGCAGGGGGGCACGGCTGGTACTGATGGTGGTGGTGCATCGACTGGTTCTGGCAAAAGCACAATAGCAGCTAAGGCAGGAGGTGTTGAGTCTGCGTCATCGTCTGGCCCAAGAAGGCTTGTAAGGTTCCCTTTTCTTGGAGTAGGAAAACTGCTTTTAAAGCCGGAGCATCAGGAACAGGTTTTGGCGTACATTGCCGAAACAGCCACCAGCTCTATTGCCTCCTCTTCTGAACGTTCAAAACCTGCAAGCACGGAGTTGTCAGTGCAGGGTTCTGGTCAGGAAAAACACCTTTCCTTGTGTCCTTCACCCCCACCAAAAGATAAGGATGCGGATGCCCACACTTCAGATTATTCTGTGGAGCTCTTTTCACATACCATGCCTGGGTTATCCAGTCAAATCCTGAATTTCCCAGTTCAAGATGAATCTAACATGGAGTGCACTGATGCACAGCCACTGCTAGATGATTCTGCTGGTACATTGACCCAGAGCACTACATTGCCCTCACAGTCTACTGAGCCAGAATCTGACCCTAATGAAACTCAGGTGCCCTTTCCCACATACTATACCATCTTACACGGCGACACAGAGGAAGGTAAAGAAGAAGGTGCAGATGACTTTGAAGAGGAGGTGATGGATGACCCAGTTCTTGACCTGGATTGGCATCCATTGGGGGAGGAGGGTGGCTCTGGCAGTAGTTCAGATAAGGAGAAGGATGTGCAGCAGGCATTGACATTGCAGCAGCGGTTATCTGGCAGGCTCGTAGCTGTCCAAAAACGTGGACCAAAAACTAAAAGAGTGGCAGGACAGCATGGCCAAACGGTCAACTTAGCACAGCGTGCAAGGCCAGAAAATGTATACCATAGTAGGAAGAGTGCAGTGTGGCACTTCTTTGTCCAAAATCCTGATGAGGCAAAGGTGACCTGTAAGAAGTGCGGAAGGACCATTAGCCGAGGTAAACAACTCAGAAATTTGAATACCAGTTGCATGCTTAGACATTTAACCAACATGCACTTGCAAGCATGGACGGACTACAAAACCTTAGGTAGCACATGTGCACCTGCTCTGTCTGAAGGTAGCCAGCAACGCTCCATCGCTTCCCCCACTGTAAGACCACCGCCACCGTTAAGCACACCACCAGCACTAAATGTTGAGGTGTCGTCGCAAGGCCAAAGCACTCAGGGAATCACAATGGTTTTGCAACACAACACTGAATCGAGGCCACCACCACCAATACCATCATCAACCCCCTCTCACTCCGTCCGGTCCACCGCTACATCCCCCATATTCAGCTCTCCAGTCCAGCTCACCCTACCAGACACTCTGAGTAGGACAAGAAAGTACTCATCCTCTCACCAGCGTACAATGTGTTTGAATGCCTACATTGCCAAACTAATCTCATTAGAGATGATGCCCTACCATTTAGCTGAAAGCGAAGCTTTCCACGAGCTCATGGCCTACACAGTCCCACGCTATGACCTACCCAGTCGGCACTTCTTTTCTCGAAAAGCCATCCCAGCCCTCCACCTGCATGTGAAAGACTGCATTGTCCATGCACTCAAGCAATCAGTGAGTGGAAAGGTGCACCTCACAACAGATGCTTGGTCCAGTAGGCATGGCCAGGGCCGTTGTGTGTCCATCACTGCGCACAGGGTTAATATGGTGGATACAGGCTCCACAGGGGACAGCAGCGGTGGAACAGTGCAGCCTAGCCCACGGTATAGGAAAAAGTTGGCTGTAGGCTTTCGACCCTCCTCCTCCTCCAGAAGCGACAGCACGTCCACAGAGCGCAGTCGCACGAGCACTCCATCTGCAGCTGGCAGTGTTGCACATGAGGTGTCCCACTATCGAACAGTGGGTAAGCTAGTGGTAAGCGTCAGTAGGCTATGTTAAATATGATGTCTTTGGGCGACAACAGACACGCTGTGGAGGTACTGGCCAACTACTTGCAGCGACAAACTGAGTCATGGCTGGGCAGTCTACATCTTGAGCCAGGCAAAGTAGTCAGTGATAACGGCTGTAATTTTTTGGCAGCCATAGCCTTGCAAAACTCACACACATACCTTGCCTGGCTCACACTTTGAACCTGGTGGTGCAGTGCTTCCTTAATAATTGTCCAGAGTTAACATCCCTGCTCCTTAAGGTGTGAAGACTGTGCTCGCACATCCGTCGCTCGGCCGTACACTCCAGTCGTATGCAGAAGCTGCAGCGATTGCTCCACTTCCCCAAGCACCGCCTAATCATAGATGTTGCAACAAGGTGGAACTCCACCCTGCACATGGTTGAGAGGCTGTGCGAACAGAGGCAGACTGTAATGCATTTGTGGGAGGATACACGGGCAGGCAGTTTGAGGGAAGACATGGAATTGTCGGGTGTGCAGTGGTCAAAGCTGAAAGACCTCTGTAAAGGCCTTCAGTGCTTTGAGGAATGCACACGGCTGGTAAGCACAGGCGATGCCATCATAAGCATCATAGGGCAGCACGATGGCTCAGTGGTTAGCGTTGCAGCGCTGGGGTCCTGGGTTTGAATCCTACCAAAGACAACATCTGCAAGGATTTTGTATGTTCTCCCCGTGTTTGCGTGGGTTTCCTCTGGGTACTCCGGTTTCCTCCCACATTCTAAAGACATACTAATATAGGGAACTTAGATTGTGAGCCCCATCGGGGACAGTGATGATAATGTGTGCAAACTGTAAATCGCTGTGGAATATGTTAGCGCTATATAAAAATAAAGATTATTATTAAGCATGAGCATACCACTTATGCTTCTGCTCATGCAAACTTTGATGCACATTAAGGATCTGGCTTCTGCAGCAGAGGAGGAGGAACAGGAGGAGGAGGAGGAAAGCCTTGCTGACAGTCAGCCATTGTCTGGTCAGGGTACTGCCCTGAATGAGGATGAGGGGGATGATTATTTTGGGCAGGAGGATGCTTCTCAAGGGGCAAGAGAAAATGTTGGCATTCCAAGGTCATGTACAGGGTTTGTGCATGACTGTAGGGATGTGGATTTGCCAGAAAGTGCTCCTCCACCCAGCAGCGGCAGTGCATTATTGACACCTAGAATATTGGCCCACATGTGCGATTATGCCTTGCGGATCCTAAAAAGAGACCCCCGCATTGCCAAAATGATGAAGGATGACAACTACTGGCTGGCCATCATCCTCAATCCACACTACAAAGGCAAATTACACAACATCATGCCACAGGAGAACCTAGAGATAATATTGGCTAACAAACAAGCAACTCTGGTAAACCGTTTGAGGCTTTCCAGCACACAGCAGCGGTGCTGGTTCTCCCACGAGCCGTAGTGGGCACAATGGAAGAGGTGTTCGTGGTGCACACAGCCAAAGTGGCGTTGGAGACAGGGGTTTCATGACCATGTTGTGGACTGATTTCTCAAGTACCGCTCACACGACTGCTAATACTGCATCGATTAAAAGTGACAGGAGACAGCAGTTGTCAACTATGGTTACAAACTACTTCTCCTCCCATATCGATGTTCTCCCTCACAGGTCATTCCCCTTTGACTATTGGGCCTCTAAACTGGACACCTGGCCTGAATTGGCTCAATATGCCTTACAGGAGCTCGCTTTCCCTGCTGCTAGTGTGTTATCTGAAAGAGTCTTCAGTGCTGCTGGATCAATCCTGACAGAAAAAAGGACCGGTCTGTAGACCCAAAATGTTAAGGATCTAACCTTCATTAAAATGAACCATGCATGGGTTTCCAAGGATTTTGTCCCACCTTCCCCTGATGACACATAGGTTGCCAGAAAACTGCCTCGCTTTTATCCTCCTCTTCCTCGGACTTGCCCAATTCCGCCATTTGCAGCTGCTAAATGTCCAGCCTACATATCAACAAATGCCATTTTTTAATCCTCTCTAACTAGGCTGCCCCCCCAAGAGCTGGGATCAAAACCTGGTGCACCCGGGCAAGTGCTGTTGCTCTGAACAGGTGGATGGGCCCACTGATGGCCGACGGCACTGGCACAGGGCCCCTCATAGTACAATACAGTGTCTCTGATGGCGGGGGGGCCCACTCGCCATCAGACACACCAGCGTACTATGAGGGGCCCTGTGCCAGTACCATCGCCCACGAGTGTGCCCCCCTGCTTGGTCATGGCCACAGCACTTGCAAGTTGAAATACTTACCTCTCTGTGCTCCACCGCTGTGTCGTCTGTAATGTAATTTGTAATGAACGTCAACTTACAAGTGGATGCAGTGGTGCTTTATGATCACCTTTCACAGTTGTGATAGTCACAGGCGTGTGACTTTCCTGCCACCATTTTTCAAAGTTTCCTCTCATGCCAATCCAATAGAATCGCCTACGGACTGTGGCTTCTGTCTTTTGCACTCCAAAATGACCAGACATATCATGATAGGCAGTGAGGACCATGTCTACATCTTTCCCTGTGATCACAATTTGATGGAGATGAGTAACGGAGATGTGATCCACGCAACTGTGATAAAGCAATCCTTTCTTCACATAGAACAGTTTTCGCTGTCTACACAGACACAGTAATTGAGGGTCTGCATCGCCTCTGCAACATCTACCTGGAGGTTTTCCCACGATGATTAATTTCCAAATTTCTGCAAACACTCGACTTTCCTTCTGTACTTGTATCCATTTAGTTTCCAGTAGCGGAGAGTCTGGACTGGCTTACTGAGATTGAAATATATACGAAGATTTAAAATACCACAACACTGTATACAGGTGTACGCTTTGAATACCTTTCCCTTTTTCTACTTTTTAAATTCTGGTGTAATACATAGTGATCCTGTGAGTGTCTGTGTCTGACTCAGGAAGTATAGACGGAAATTTACAATTATCCCTAGACTGGATACATCTGGCATGTGCTGATACAGTACCTTTGTTCAAATTTTTTTTATTACGGTATCATCCATAGTGAGTTAGCGGGTGTGGTTTACGCCTTCTATATATATGGTGAATCGGAGATACCAATTTTTACCCTATACTCGATACAGCTTGTATCTTGTTATACAGTACCTTTGTTCGACATTTAGTATTACGGTCAAATCCATACTGAGTAAGCGTCTGAGAGTGGCTACGGGACTATATATACGGAGATTTCAATTGTACCCTATAATATATATATATATATATATATATATATATATATACTTTCTATCTTGTTATCCAGTACCTTTTCTACAACATTTTCTATTATGGTCAAACCCAGACTGAGTGAGCATCTGAGGGTTACTACGTTAATATATACCGATATTTTGAATTTGGCCAACACTGTATACAGCAGAGCGCTTCTGATACAGTAACCTTTTTAGCTACTTAGATTCTGGTGTAATCTATAATGAGCCTATAAACGTCTGTCTGTTACTCCGGCAATATAATTGGAGATTTAAGATTACCCCAACACTGTATACAGCTGTACGCTTGTGTTACATTACCCATTTACAGCTTTTCATATTCTTGTGTAATCCATACTGGGCCTGAGAGCGTTTGTGTCTGCCTCCTGAATTATATACGGAGATTCAGAATGTTTACACTATACTATATATACCTTGTATCTGGTGATACTGTACCCTTTTTCAACTTTTTATTTTATTGTGTCATCCATACTGAGCCTGTGAGCATCTGTGTATGACTCAAGAAATATACGGAGATTTACTGTTATCCCTAGACTGTACAGAGCTGTACGCTTCTGATACAGTACCATATATCTGCTGGTATTTTGGGTCCATTTTCCAAAACATGAAGTATGGTGGAAGAGGATGCGGACGTGGGTGTGAGGGGCCACCTGTTACTGATGGTGGTGGTTCATCTGCTGGTAGTCCCAAAAACACAATAGCAGCTAAGGCAGGAGGTGTTGAGCCTGCGCCATGGTGTAGCTCCGGAAGGCCTGTAAGGCTCCCTTTTTTGGGAGTAGGTAGACTGCTTTTAATGCCAGAGCATCAGGAACTGTTTTTGGCTTACATTGCTGAAGCAGCCTCTAGCTCTATCGCCTCCTCTTCTGAAGTTTAACAAAATGCAAGCACTGAGTCGTCAGTGCAGGCTTCTGGTCAGGAGCAACCCCTTTCCTTGTGTCCTTCACCCAAACCAAAAGAGAAGGATGCCGCAGCACACACTTCAGATTACTCCATGGAGCTCTTTTCACATACCATGCCTGGGTTCATTAAAAATGGGGCCCATCATATACTGGAGCATTCCAAATGGGGGACATCAGACACTGGAGCAGCATTTACGGGGCCCATTATACACTGAAGCATTAGAAATGGAGCCCATTATATATGGAGCATTATTAGATCCCATTATACACTGGAGCATCATCCATGAGGCCCATCATATGCTGGAGCATTCCAAATGGGGGACATCAGACACTGGAGCAGCATTTACGTTGCCTATTATACACTTGAGCATTAGAAATGGAGCCCATTATATATGGAGCATTATTGGGCCCATAAGATACTGGAGCATCATCCATGGGGCCAATCATATACCTGAGCATTCTAAACGGGGCAGATCAGACACTGGAGCAGCATCTATGGGGCACATTATACACTGGAGCATTAGAAATGGGGCCCATTATATATGGAGCATTATTTGGGCCCATAACACACTGGAGCATTGTCCATAGGGACCATCATATACTGTAGCATTATGTGGAGCTCATCATATACTGTATGGAACATTATATGTGACCAATTTTTCTGTATGGAGAAATATATGGGGCTCATTATTCTGTATGGCGCACAATGTGGTGGCCATAATACTGTATGGAGTAATATACTGTCCTTTTTTGAGCTATTATACAATTTAAAATAGATCAGTCATGTCATGTAAGCAGTGAAAAAAACTTTTGCAGTTCCAGCACACGAAATGGAAAAATTAAAAAAAGCCTTTATTTAGTCCATCATTAAAAATCACAATACCATGTAATAAAAGCATGTGTAGGCTTACGCGTTTCGGATCATATTTGACCCTTAATCATAGAATAAAATACTGTATAAATGTTGCACTTATCAAGGAAGAGCAACCAAAGAAGGCTGCCTTGGGTAACACCAACAAGAATCAGCTGTAATACCAGCATCACTAATTCAAGGTTAGTAATAGTACCTCATTGGATTAACCCTATGATACATCCATCTTATACAAACATATTACAATGTGAATTCTCACTTAGTGAAAATCTAATAGTTTAGTCACTTTTTAACCAAATTTTTTTATATATAAATTCATCAGGATGGGATAGGATTACAGGCGCACACCCCTTCACTAAAAAAAAAAAAAAAAAAAAAATTTTAAGAAAAAATTTTTTTTTAAACAAAATAAAAAAATTATATTTTTCCTTTTTTGTCTTAATTCCTTTCCCTTCCTCTTCCTTTCAATTTTTTTATTTTTTATTTATTTTTTTTTTTGTGCGGTGGTGTGCGCTAAGTGAGAATTCACATTGTAATATGTTTGTATAAGATGGATGTATCATAGGGTTAATCCAGTGAGGTGCTATTACTAACCTTGAATTAGTGATGCTGGTATTACAGCTGATTCTGGTGGGTGTTACCCAAGGCAGCCTTCTTTGGTTGCTCTTCCTTGATAAGTGCAACATTTATCTAGTACTTTATGCTACGACTAAGGGTCAAATATAATCCGAAACGCGTAAGCCTACACATGCTTTTATTACATGGTATTGTAATTTTTAATGATGGAGTAAATAAAGGCTTTTTTTAATTTTTGCATATCGTGTGAAGGAACTACAAAAGTTTTTTTCACTAAGAATTTTCTCCCAGATTGGGATGGATTTATTCCGTGCACCGAGATCATGGAAAGGAGGACTGGGCAGGCTGGATCAAGTGAGCTGAAGATCAATTTTATATTGCATGTAAGCAGTGAAGTATTTGTCATTGTACTATATCTATATTTCAGTGCCGTATTGGAGCATCATGAGTTGTGGTATGTGTTAAAGGGGCGCACTGACACTCTGGCCCAGAGCACACGAAAACCTGGAGCCAGCCCTACCCCCCACAACTTTAGCCAAATAACCCCCAGTTTTCAATGCGTAACTATTATTATGAAGTAAATTAAAGTTGACAAGCTTCAGTAATAAGAATTGATGTTTTTGGCATTGAAATGGGCACTGTAGGTGTGTTTACTGTCCTCCACTCCCTGCCGACTTTGCTTCCCCATTGACTTGCATTGGGTTTCGTGTTTCAGTCAGCCTCCGACTTTTCCCTATAGTCGGCCCATTTCGTTCGACCCGACTCTTGCGAAAGTCAGGTTTCATGAAACCTGACTCGACCCTAAAAAAGGCAATGTCGCTCATTTCTACCAATGATCCCTTTAATTGAACCGTGGGGTCAGAATCAGAGCGCCGAGGGATTTGCCCTAACTTCCATGCAGGACATCCCTTTAAGAGAGCCTGGGGTCAGTTTCAGAGCATTTGTAGGCAATTGCCCTTACTTCCATACTGGGAATCCCTTTAAGAGAGGCCTGGGGTCAGAATTAAAGCGCTGGATGGATTTGCCCTGACTTCCATACCGGAGATCCCTATAAGAGGGGTCTGGGGTCAGTACCAAAGCGCAGAGTGGATTTGCCCTAAATTCCATACCAATGGTCTCTTTAAGAGACCCTAGGGTCAGGACCACAGAGTTGAGTGGAACGGTCCTATCTTCCATACCGGGGATCCCTTTAAGAGAGGCCTGGGGTCAAAACCAAAGCGCTGGATGGATTTGCTCTGACTTCCATATCAATGATCCCTTTAAGGGGGAAGATGTGCCTATAGGATGGAGGATGTGTGATGGTGTATGGGCACAGGAGGGGGGATTCATTTCTGTCATGTGCTCTGTGCTCCTTTCAGGGGGGCAGACAATGGCTGGGAGCTTATGTTCCCGAAGATGCTATATTTTTCCAACCATGTCAGTGTCTGCTGAGGTGTTGTCAAGTGGGAAAACTGTTGGTCATAGCAACCAATCACAGCTCAGCTTCTTTTAAAAAGCTTCTTTTAGAACCTATAACGCTGCCCTTCACCTCGCCAAACAGACCTACTGTACTTCACCACCCTGATCTCCTCACTAGCCAACAACCCCAAGAAACTTTTTGAAACCTTTCACTCCCTCCTCAGGCCGAAAGCACAAGCCCCTATCACAGACATTTGTGCTGATGACCTGGCCTCCCACTTTACAGAAAAAATAGATAATATCTGTCAGGAAATCTGCACCCAACCACCAAGTACTGTGACTCCCATTCTTTCCTGCATCTCCCCTGGCTCACTTTCCACATTTGATCCCATCACAGAAGAAGAAGTCTCCAGACTCCTCTCTTCCTCTCATCCGACCACATGCACTACCGACCCCATTCCCTCACATCTCCTCCAGTCTCTCTCTCCAGTCGTCACAACTCACCTAACTGCAATCTTTAATCTCTCCCTCTCCTCGGGCATTTTCCCATCCTCCTTCAAACACGCCATCATTACTCCATTACTAAAGAAACCCGCTCTTGACCCATCCTGCACAAACAACTACAGACCAGTCTCCAATCTCCCCTTCATCTCTAAACTTTTGGAGCGCCTAGTTTACTCCTGCCTTACCCGTTACCTCTCCACTCACTCCCTTCTAGACCTTTCACAGTCCGGCTTCCGCCCCCTACATTCGACTGAAACTGCACTCATCAAAGTGACCAATGACCTTCTGACAGCAAAACGTAACAGTGACCATTCTCTGCTCATTCTTCTCGACCTATGTGCAGCTTTTGACACTGTTGACCACTGTCTCCTACTCTCTAGGCTCCAGTCACTAGGCTTTAAGGACACTGCTCTCTCCTGGTTCTCTTCCTATCTTTCTGACTGCTCCTTCAGTGTTTTGTTCTCTGGCTCCACGTCATCTCCTCTTCCTCTCGCTGTCGGGGTACCTCCGGGCTCAGTCCTTGGCCCCCTTCTCTTCTCTCTCTACACAACCCCAATTGGACAGACCATCAGCAGATTTGGCTTTCAGTATCATCTTTATGCTGATGACACACAACTATATACGTCATTCCCCGACATTACCCCCACTATACTACAGAACGCCAGTGAGTGTCTGTCCGCAGTCTCCAACATCATGTCCACTCTCTATCTGAAACTCAACCTCTCCAAAACTGAACTTCTTCTGCTCCCGCCGTCTACTAACCTCCCTAAATCTGGCTTTTCCCTCTCCGTGGGTGGCACCACAATATCACCCCGGCAGCAGGCTCGCTGTCTGGGTATTATGTTTGACACCAATCTTTCCTTCACATCCCATATACAATCTCTTGCCCGCTCTTGCCACTTACACCTAAAGAACATCTCTAAAATCCACCCTTTTTTCACCATGGAAACAACAAAAACCCTCACTGTAGCATGGATCCACTCCCACCTGGATTACTGCAACGCTCTATTAATTGGCCTCCCCATTACTCGACTATCCCCTCTCCAGTCCATACTTAATGCAGCAGCCAGGGTCATCTATCTGGCTAATCGGTACTCAGACATGTCCGCTCTTCGCCAGTCCTTACATTGGCTGCCCATTTATTATAGGATCCAATTCAAAGTACTTGTTGTCACCCACAAAGCTCTCCACTGTGCAGCACCCCCTACATCTCCTCCCTCATTTCTGCCTATCGGCCTAACCGACCACTGCGCTCTGCAAACAACTTTTGACCAACCTCTGCACTAATCCGTACCTCCCACTCCTGACTCCAAGACTTCTCCCGTGCTGCACCAATCCTCTGGAATGCTCTACCCCAAGAAATTAGGACTATCCACAATTTGCATAGTTTCAGGCGCTCTCTCAAAACACATTTGTTCTGAGTGGCCTATCACGTTCACTAATCAAAGTCATTCTATGAGTAAGTGTGCATGTGTAGCCCATTCACTATCCCCATCCATCCCTCACTCCATCAAGATGGCTGGACCATCATTGTAAATACACCATTGTAAATACACACCTGTACTCTGTATCACCCCCACCTCATTGTAGATTGTAAGCTCTCATGAGCAGGGTCGTCTTATTTTGCTTAAGTTATTGTATTGTTAACGTTTTTACTTATGACTTGTGTTTTGAAACTGTTAAACTGTAAAGCGCTGTGGAATATGTTGGCGCTTTATAAATAAATAATATTATTATTATTATTATTATTATTATTATTATTTTAACCAGCTCTGGTGAAATGAGAGATGCTTAGTGATTGTTTGCAAGGAAAACTGTTGCTCATAGCAACCAATCACAGATCAGCTTCTTTTGAACAGCTCTGGTGAAATGAAAGATGCTTAGTGATTGGTTGGTGATACACACACACACACACACATTCATTTTTATATATAGAGATAGTGATGCTATGGTTCCATTATAAGGGAAAAATGTTTCAATTCTGAGTTATATATAACAATTCATCATTTTATTCACTCATATATTCTTATTTTGGTTCATGGCTATAGATTCATACCAATTATTGGTCAAATAAATATTCCATTAATAAAGCTGAATAATAAAGATGGAAACACTTGTTACATAAAAAACACACTGACACCTATTGTTTCAAAAGGTAATTACACCTATTGCACAAAAATGTTCACATGAAGAATATGGTTAATAATGTATTTTTGTTTTATTATTTTAAACATGAATTCCATATTAATATTCTGATAATTGTATGAATATTATTGATTGCTATGGTACGCTGTGATATTATAGGTTAGGAAAATTAGGAGATTTGGTATAGAATAGGGAATTAAGACTTCAAGCAAGATATTGGAATTAGGTTAATAAAGACTTTTCATATTTCTAAATTGAATTGATTCTTAAAAGTTGCAAGAAGAAAAACGCTATCCAGAAGTCCTAGAAGGTAAAAATGCTATATGATTTATGAGTAATAATGGACTGTGTCAATTATAATTCATTTCATCACTGACAACTACAACTTCAGTATCTAACCTGACAACCATGACTGCAGAGGATGATGATCCTATGATGCTAAAATGAACTGTGTTATCACAATTTTATCAAGTTCCAGTGGTTTCCTATCACCTATAAAGCTATAATGAAAGTTGGTGAACAATAAGGTAATTGCCAGGAAACTACAACCCTGGCATGTGTACTGTGTATGAGGACTGGTTATATTGCTATGTTTAGCAAGGAAGAGTCATTTTAACCCTTGCTGTGCTGACTAAAGACATCACACCTATTCCATGACCAGTGAGGATGACATAGCGGATTCCAGAAATATCTAAGGCGAGCCAATATAAGTCCAGGTATTTAAAGGTGACACCGCATTGATATTAAAGCTACATTTCATCTATGGGCTTTGTTTTCTTATCAACATTTGAATTTATGGACTTTGATTGACACATGACACACGGTCTCCACAATATCTACATGCTATTTTAAAGGGATTATAATATAAAGACTGTGTTTAAAAGAACCAAGAAGAAGACAGAAGTCATCAAAATGAAGACCAGATGACATCAGATGATGATGATTGGACCTGAGATGCTTCAATTTAGATTTAGGAAAGTATAATATATATATTTTATAAGAATATTGGTTACGGCATACCATAACATGAATTCACATCATTATGTTATTGAGTACGTATAACATTAATCTGATATTATTTTTATGAATATTAAATTATTTTGTCAAAGAAGAAAAGCAGAAAGAAGATCTTATCCTAAAGATGAACTTGTCTACTTTGAGGATTCCAATTAATGTCTGTCACCCTCAAAAGGGGAATTGTTAAATATTAATTATTGATTATTGACTTATTCTTATTCTAAATTCTGTACTGAGAAAAAAGCAAAAACAGGCAGAGATGCTTACCTGTATAGACAGGCCTCAATACAAATGCACTATCAGGGTGCAGCGGACTCAAGTAAAATGGCAACGGCACAGGTGCAATAATACCTAATGAAACAGCCAGCCTACAGTCAGGGATTGGCCGTGTGGCACACCAGTACAAAAAAATAATCCGTATGTGGCAATGTTCACACAGGGAATGCAGAGCATATGGTTAACAGCCTCTTAGTAACACCAGTAGAAAAAAATATATAAAGTGCTCTCAGTGAGAGAAACAAAATAGGAATCTTGTGGGTATGATACCTTTTAATGGCTAACAAATAATAGTGAATGTTGTTACAAAGCCTGATGAAGGGACATAAGCAGTCCCGAAAGCTTGCTTTGTAACAACATTCACTATTATTTGTTAGCCATTAAAAGGTATCATACCCACAAGATTCCTATTTTGTTTCTCTCACTGAGAGCACTTTATATATTTTTTTATAAGAAACATTGTGAGTATCACATCTGGTAACAAGTCCTGAATTAAATAAATATACAAAATAAGTATATTGGCAAACACTATGGGAGACTCACTTTCTTATAATGGGAATATTTTTTCATGATACCCTCCTTTACATCTCATCTCATCTTTTCTTTTCTTTATCTTTTCAATGTTCTTTTTATGAAATTTTTAAAGCATAACATCAAATGTAATAGAACAGTATTACATTTTCAAGTTTCAGCGCATAACATATATACATACATACAGCTGTGGCCAAAAGTATTGACACCTGCAATTCTGTCAGATAATACTCAGTTTCTTCCTGAAAATGATTGCAAACACAAATTCTTTGGTATTATTAGCTTCATTTAATTTGTCTTAAATGAAAAAACACAAAAAGAATTGTCCTAAACCCAAATTGGATATACTTCCACACCAAGCATAAAAAAGAGGGTGGGCAAAAGTATTGGCACTGTTCGAAAAATCATGGGATGCTTCTCTAATTTGTGTAATTAACAGCACCTGTAACTTACCTGTGGCACCTAACAGGTGTTGGCAATAACTAAATCACACTTGCAGCCAGTTGACATGGATTAAAGTACACTCAACCTCTGTCCTGTGTCCTTGTGTGTACCACATTGAGCATGGAGAAAAGAAAGAAGACCAAAGAACTGTCTGAGGACTTGAGAAACCAAATTGTGAGGAAGCATGAGCAATCTCAAGGCTACAAGTCCATCTCCAAAGACCTGAATGTTCCTGTGTCTACCATGCGCAGTGTCATCAAGAAGTTTAAAGCCCATGGCACTGTGGCTAACCTCCCTAGATGTGGACGGAAAAGAAAAATTGACAAGAGATTTCAACGCAAGATTGTGCGGATGTTGGATAAAGAACCTCGACTAACATCCAAACAAGTTCAAGCTGCCCTGCAGTCCGAGGGTACAACAGTGTCAACCCGTACTATCCGTCGGTGTCTGAATGAAAATGGACTGTATGGTAGGAGACCCAGGAAGACCCCACTTCTTACCCTGAGACATAAAAAAGCCAGGCTGGAGTTTGCCAAAAATTACCTGAAAAAGCCTAAAATGTTTTGGAAGAATGTTCTCTGGTCAGATGAGACAAAAGTAGAGCTTTTTTGGCAAAGGCATCAACATAGAGTTTACAGGAGAAAAAAAGAGGCATTCAAAGAAAAGAACATGGTCCCTACAGTTAAACATGGCGTAGGTTCCCTGATGTTTTGGGGTTGCTATGCTGCCTCTGGCACTGGACTGCTTGACCGTGTGCATGGCATTATGAAGTCTGAAGACTACCAACAAATTTTGCAGCATAATGTAGGACCCAGTGTGAGAAGCTGGGTCTCCCTCAGAGGTCATGGGTCTTCCAGCAGGACAATGACCCAAAATACACTTCAAAAAGGACTAGAAAATGGTTTGAGAGAAAGCACTGGAGACTTCTAAGGTGGCCAGCAATGAGTCCAGACCTGAATCCCATAGAACACCTGTGGAGAGATCTAAAAATGGCAGTTTGGAGAAGGCACCCTTCTAATATCAGGGACCTGGAGCAGTTTGCCAAAGAAGAATGGTCTAAAATTCCAGCAGAGCATTGTAAGAAACTCATTGATGGTTACCGGAAGCGGTTGGTCGCAGTTATTTTGGCTAAAGGTTGTGCAACCAAGTATTAGGCTGATGGTGCCAATACTTTTGTCTGGCCCATTTTTAGAGTTTTGTGTGAAATGATCAATGTTTTGCTTTTTGCTTCATTCTCTTTTGTGTTTTTTCATTTAAGACAAATAAAATGAAGATAATAATACAAAAGAATTTGTGTTTGCAATCATTTTCAGGAAGAAACTGAGTATTATCTGACAGAATTGCAGGGGTGTCAAGACTTTTGGCCACAACTGTATAGTTAGCTAGTCAAAACCATTGTAGTGCACGTCATTTACTTATGACTAGCATTATGAAGCCAAATTGAAGAAAGTGTTTTGACAACTGAAGAATTCAAAATACCATAATGCATAGTATCGAACTAAGAGTCCCAGGTTCAATCCAACACTTGGCCTTTTCAATATAGCAATCTGGGACAACAGCGAACCAATTAAGAGATAGTTAAGCCCCCGTTACACACTGCGATATCGCTAGCAATATCGCTGTAAAGTCACCGATTTTGTGATGTTGCAGCGATATTGCTAGCGATAGTGTTTAGAACTAGGGTAACACACATCAAAAACAATTGAATGGATGCCTGAAATGCCACAATTTGTAGCTCACAGATAGATGAGGCATCTGACAAAGTTAGCCCACTTTCAAATATCTGGCCTGTATTTTTCTTTTTTTCTTGCCCAGCTGAATTGTTTCAATAAGTGGCCTAAGACAACAACAAAAAATTCTATGGAGGCCTGAAATGGCACAAATTTGAGCGCAATGATATACGATCCGTGTGGCGGACAAAACCCAATCTAAAATATCTGCACTGTAGCTAAATATTCTTTTGTCAGCTACATTTTTTGGGTAGCAACATGGTGTCAAGAAATGATATAAGACACTCCAAAAATTATTTACAGTACCACAAAAATGGCAGAATTTTCTGCCACTAAGGCTGGTTTCACATTTGCGTTTTTTCAAAAACAATTGAATGGATGCCTGAAATGCCACAATTTGTAGCTCACAGATAGATGAGGCATCTGACAAAGTTAGCCCACTTTCAAATATCTGGCCTGTATTTTTCTTTTTTTCTTGCCCAGCTGAATTGTTTCAATAAGTGGCCTAAGACAACAACAAAAAATTCTATGGAGGCCTGAAATGGCACAAATTTGAGCGCAATGATACACGATCCGTGTGGCGGACAAAACCCAATCTAAAATATCTGCACTGTAGCTAAATATTCTTTTGTCAGCTACATTTTTTGGGTAGCAACATGGTGTCAAGAAATGATATAAGACACTCCAAAAATTATTTACAGTACCACAAAAATGGCAGAATTTTCTGCCACTAAGGCTGGTTTCACATTTGCGTTTTTTTGCGCTTGAAAAAAACGCATACGTGCGCATGCGTTTTTTCCCCTATATTTAACATGGGTGCGCATAACTGCGTGCTGGCATGCGCACGTATGCGATTTTCATGAGCTGCGTTTTTTTGGGGTGTGCGTTTGTATTTTACAGACGCTACATGTTGCATTTTTTGGTCCTGCAAAAAAGCGCATGCGCACGTATGCGCACGTTTTGCGCTAAAAATGGCCATTATAGCCTATGGATGCGCATACGTGCGCACTGGCATGCGCATGTATGCGTTTTTTTAGCGCTGCGTTTTTTTGGTGGTGTCCACTTGTTGTACTAGTTATAAACTTCTAAAGTCAAAAAAAAAAAGTCTATATAAAGGAGGTGCCTGCCAAAACTCTGCCACTACTACACTGACAGATTGGAGAGCAGACAGTCACCAAGGAACCCATCTTCTATCAGCGTCAGGAATGTGAGTATAGTACATTATATGCCTGTCCTTTTAAATTATGTATGTACTAATGATTTTTATTATTTTTACATGCAGTATGTCTTCAGAATCCGAATATTCCCCAGGAATTGGCGCAAGCAGACCGTGAGGTGATTATTTTCATGCATCTGGTAAGTATATCTGCTGCTACTCCAAATCTCTTACGTTTTTTTCAACTTTTTTAAGACATCATCATCATCATCTTCTGCGGACGGGACTAGTGAGGGCGAAGAGCAGGAGCAGCGAAGCCAAGTCCCGGTGGTGATACGGAATGTATGTATCAAATGATTTGTAATGTTCTTTATTTTTTATCTTCTATTTTTACTCTTTTTTATGTTTCTTTTTTTTGTAACTTTTTATTCAATTTAAATTTGATTATTCTAATGAATGTGTTTTGTCTAGGTTCCACAACGGGATGAAGACGTCTACCTGGATAATGAGCAGCTCATCAGCCTGGTCCAGGAGCGTGCGCCGTTGTGGGACAGCCGTGACCGGCTGTACAAGGACAATGTGGTGACCCGGCGGCTATGGAATGATGTGGCCACAGCGTTGATGGATGGCTGGGACAGCGCCACAGCATCCTCCAAAAAGGCGTTTAGTGAGTATTTCCCTGCTCTGTATTGTGCCGCAGTGACTGTTGTCCTTGACGGCACTGTTGGGTTTCGTGCTAGGTATATTCTAGCAGGAAACCCAACAGTGTCATCGGGCTCTACAGTGACTGCTTTGAGTATTGTATTGCTATATTGTGCCGCAGTGACTGTTGTTCTTGACGGCACTGTTGGGTTTCGTGCTAGGTATATTCTAGCAGGAAACCCAACAGTGTCATCGGGCTCTACAGTGACTGCTTTGAGTATTGTATTGCTATATTGTGCCGCAGTGACTGTTGTCCTTGACGGCACTGTTTTTTTTTTTCCCAACAGTGGACAAAGTCCGAACACGTTGGCGTTCGATCAAGGACCGCTTCAACAGTGATGTTCATGCTGAGGGCCAGGTTCGCAGTGGATCTGCGTCAAGGACCAGAACTAGATGCGTCACTATCATGCGTTGCAGTTCCTAAGACCGGTCCTTGCCACGAGATCGTAAGTATTATAAATTTTGGGTTTTTATTTTTATTAATCTGTGTTTTTCTAATCCACAGCTGATGCTTCTTGTAAAGGCATGGTAGTAATGATTTTCCTTTCTTCCACAGCACCTGGAGCAGCACCCTGCAACCTGGCCCTGGAGCGGTCCTTCCTCGGATGTCCTCTGACCCGTCCCAGCCATCCGACAGCTATGAAGCACCTTGCAGGTCAGCCACACACACAGCTGGTGACCAGGAAGCTGGGCCATCAGGTGTTCCCCTGTCCCAGGTCTCTGCCACTGGTTATGCGGGCACTACCCGCCAGAGGCAGAGGGCCTTGGACAGGAATGTCTTGCCCGAGTTTATGCATTTGAGCGAGGCCTTTAATTCCAGCCTCAAGTCGCTGTCCGACAGAGTTGAAAGCGGTTTTGCACTCATGGAACGTGGTTTTAACCACTTTGAACACCGCTTCAATTCTGTAGAACAGCGCCTTGACCGTCTGGAGGCCGACCTCAACAGACCAGCACACCATTTTTTTAGTAAGATTGAAAAGGGCATGGCGGAACACCTTAGTCCTGAGCAACAGCTGAATGTGCTGCAGGCCTGCAACAATGCTTTCTTGCAGGCTATGCAGCATAATCGGTACGGTCAGCAGTCAGTGGTGTCATTTCCACCTGTGCCACCATTGACTCGCTTCACCTCACTACCGACTTGTGCTGCATACCACTGCACGGACACCTCTATTCAAAGCCAGGACACCCACAGTTACACCACCACAAGTCTGAGTGCAGCTGGTCACTTCACCGACACCACCATGGCAAGCGCTGCTCCTGTCTGGAGCACCACCGCCACTCCCATGCATGCGTGGAGCTCAGCCACCACTAGGCAAACATGGAACAGCCCTGCCGCTACAACAACATGTAGTAGCCCTGCCACCACCACTCCGCAAACCTGGACCATCACTGCCGCCACCAGTCCTCCTGCAAGGACGAGCACTGCCAACCAAGAGCAGCAGCAGCAGCCACCTCAGCAGCAGCAGCAGCCACCTCAGCAGCAGCCACCTCAGCAGCAGCCACCTCAGCAGCAGCAGCCACCTCAGCAGCAGCAGCAGCCACCCCAGCAGACGGGGGACCTACACTCAATATTTGCCCCAAGTTCAAGGCGAAATCAATCAAGGCAGGCATTGGGCCAAAGTCGGTCCAGGCACACAAGCCTACGGCGACATGCCATTGCAACAAATGTACATGAACAGATTTCCTCTCCTCCAAGTGTTCCTAGTTTAATTCCCTTAACTGGACTACCTTCCCCCACAAGTTTTGTTGCCCCTTCCCCTCAAACACTGTCTTCAACTGCAAGTGTTGCATATTCCCTGCACACCCCCAAATTGAAACCATCTGCCCCCAAACACCGGAAAAAATAATTTTTTGGTTTATTTTTGTGATTAAAAATAAACTTACATTTGTGGTTCACCATTACAAAGTTTCATTAATGTTGTTTGCGCCGCTCACACACACTGATGGGTAAATACATGTTAAAAACCAACCCAAGGCCTAGTATAGTCATATGTGAAATAACACGGACTAGTATAGTCATACCAAGGCCTAGTGTAATAACTCGAGTTTTACCAACTTGGATCTGGTTTCATGAAAAACAAAAAGTTGAAACTTGTCTAAAAAATAAGTTTCTTTCTTAAAAAGTTTCACCAGTTTGTTTTTTGTGAAACAAGATGCTAGTTGGTAAAAATCGAGTTATTACAGTAGGCCTTGGTATGACTATACTAGGCCGTGGTATTTCACATGACTATACTAGTAGGCCCAAGGCCTACTATACTCATATTTGAAATGCCACGGCCTAGTATAGTCATTCCAAGGCCTAGTGTAATAACTCTAGTTTTACCAACATGAATCTGGTTTCATGAAAAACAAACTGTTGAAACTTGTCAAGTTTCACCAGTTTGTTTTTCGTGAAACAAGATCCTAGTTGGTAAAAATCGAGTCATTACAGTAGGCCTTGGTATGACTATACGAGGCCGTGGTATTTCACATGACTATACTAGTGTAGGCCCAAGGCCTACTATACTCATATTTGAAATACCACGGCCTAGTATAGTCATTCCAAGGCCTAGTGTAATAACTCTAGTTTTAACAACTAGAATCTGGTTTCATGAAAAACAAACTGTTGAAACTTGTCAAGTTTCACCAGTTTGTTTTTCGTGAAACAAGATCCTAGCCTTGGTATGACTATACTAGGCCGTGGTATTTCACATATGACTATACTAGTAGGTCCAAGGCCTACTATACTCATATTTTAAATACCACGGCCTAGTATAGTCATTCAAAGGCCTAGTGTAATAACTCTAGAAACTTTTCTATTTATACACTACCACAATTTTAAATAAAAGTTGGAATTGAGCTGATTACATTCATCCACTCAATGCTGACTTGTATTCCCCATTGACTTTCATTGGGTGGGGTTGGGTTTTGAAAAAATCACATACTTTTTTTTCAACTAGTTTGACAATTTTCTCTTGAAAAAAATTGGTTTCCTGATTCATGGCCTGCAGCTTTGCTCGTTCCAATATATTTCACGCAGACTAGCAATGCTGCATTTTAACTCATATGTGTATTTACCTGCCCAGGTGTGTGAACATCAAAAAATTCAGTTATACATGGGAAGTTTTTTATTTAATTGGATTTTAAAAAATATAGTGCACTCAGTAATGGTATCAAATAAGGTTTTTTATTACCATAAACAAACAAAAACATTACACCATTTCATCTTGCCAGTGCACCCGTCCTACATCAGAAATAAAGTAGGCCACAAATTGGTCCCTCATTTGGCCAACTTCAACGGATGACCTGAGAGTGTGTTGAGTGAATTCAGGCAATGGGTTAGGAGCATCATCGTCCAGTTCAAAGGTCGGGTGCTCTTTAGCCATCACAAAGTTATGTAGAACCACACAGGCCTTCACCACCTCATCGACTGTTTCAAGTTTAAGATTAATGGCCGTGCCCAGAATTCGCCATCTGGAGACAAGAATCCCAAAAGCACACTCGACAGTTCTTCTGGCCCTGGTCAGCCTGTAATTAAATATTTTTTTGGTGTGGTCCAAGTCCCGGCTGGAGTAGGGTTTCAGTAAGTTTCCGCACATTTGAAAAGCCTCATCGCCAACCATTACAAAGGGCAGTGGCGGAGCTTCGGTGTGAGGAAGAGGCCGTGGCATAGGGAAATTAAATTGGTTGCCATACAACCTCCGGCCCATGTCTGAGTTTTTAAAAGCCTGTGAGTCATTACCACGGCCAAATGCTCCAATGTCCACTACTACAAACATACATCCGGCATCCGCAATGGCCATGAGTACTATTGAAAAGTACTTTTTGTAATTATAGTACTCAGATCCCGTTCTTTTGGGTTTGATGATCCGTATGTGTTTACCATCAACAGCTCCCAAACAGTTGGGAAAATTGCATACTGTCCAGAATTTGTCAGCAATTTCCATCCACTTTTCAGCGGTGGGCAGGGGCAGAAATTCTGGACAAAGAACATTCCAGAGAGCCCGGCAGGTGTCAGCAACAATTCCAGACAAGGTAGAGATTCCAATACGGTGCTGGAAGTGTAGTGAAGATAGGGTTTCTCCAGTCGCCAGGAATCTGTGAACAGACAAAGAAGTAAAATTAATATTTATGTATATTATTTTAAAAAACTATAAAACAAAATATTAGTACATTCACGAAAACTAATTACCCAAGGTTTTGAATACTAAATTTAAAAAAAAAACATCAGACCGCACCCCTTGGTTTAATATTACATACCGTAATGTCACCAGTAGCCGTTCCTCAGGAGGAATCGCACGACGGAGCTGTGTGTCCTGTCTCCGGATGGATTGTTGGACACGAGCAAGCAAATCCCTGAAACTTTCTTGGGACATCCGGATATAATCTATAAATTTCTCCGGGTTTGCCTGGAGCTCGCTGTAGAGGGTGTGGTATGCCCCACGGCTCTCCCGGAGTTCAACAATCGGATGTATCCACATACGCCGCCGCTGCCGTCTTCGCTCCCTCTCTCTCTTCCTTTGTTCATGGCAAGCAACTGCATACGCCTGAGCCATCGCGATGTCCAAATCCAAGTTGAAGTGAAAACTATTCCAGCGCAGATCCATGGTCACGAGAAGAATCAAGCAAATGTGAAGAATACTGTAGACAGGGTCTATATATTAACATACCACACCCACAATGAAGTCCCATTGGTCTTGTGTGTTGTTGAATGTTTTTTTTTTCTTTTTTGGGGGGTTTTTCCAAAATCTGTAAAAAAACGCAAACGCACAAAAAACGCATACAAACGCACAAAAACGCTGCGTTTTTTTCCTGCATGCGCATAAAAATGCTTGAAAAAAACGCAGCGTTTGTATGCATTTGTATGCGTTTTTTCAATGCATTTTTTTGCGGGAAAAACGCGCTGCAAAAAAAGCAAGTGTGAAACAGGCCTTATGTGATGGCTGGGACAGGCAAACCCATTTAAAATAGCTGGATTTTCACCCTGTACTATGAAAAAGGTCTGGCTGTATTCTGCAGTGTCAACAAGCAAATGTAAAAAAGGGGGCTCTGGATTGCTTTGGAATAAAATAATAGGATTAAGATGCAAAAAAAATTCCTGGCCACTGTTACCTGGGGCTAGGTAAATACCGTCAGTATATGTAATACGCAACAGCAGCAGACGGTAATGGAATGGACCTTCTTGATGTATGCAATGAAGTATGCCACATACAATGCCTGTCTGCTACTGATATCTACAGTATATACCCACGGACACTCCCTGCCTACCTAGCACAGCAATCTATATACCACGTAATTAGTCCTTAGAAGGACTGCTGACTAAGATGGATTTATGTATTCTATTATGGTGTACCCACACTAACTTATAAACCCCCAAATCTGACCCTATCTCAGCAGTAAATTTCCCTTTACTGTCTGATTCCAGAGCGGCAGGTCTCAAATAGACCTGATGACACTGTGCGGTCAGCCAATCACTGTAATGCCACAACCAACATGGCTGTGGCATTAAAGTGCGTGGCAGACAATCCCTGCATGTTGATTTGCGCTCTAGGGTACGTGCACACGCTGCGGAATCCGCTGCGGATTAATCCGCACGGATTTTGCAAAAACCGCAGATAATCCGCAGGTCCAAAGACCTGCGGATTATCTGCGGTTTTGCCTGCGGTTTGGTCCTGCGGATTCACTATCTCCACAATGGTGGAGATAGGAACCCGCAGCGGTTTCCGCAGAAAGAATTGACATGCAATTCTTTCTGCGGATTCAAAACCACAGCAAATCCGCGCGGTTTTTTCCGCAGCGTCGGCACAGCGTTTTTTTTTTCCCATTCAAATGAATGGTACTGTACACCGCAGCTAAAACTGCTGCGTGTCCGCAGCGGCCAAAACCGCTGCGGAAATGCAGCGGAATCCGCAGCGTGTGCACACAGCCTAAAGAGCGCCAAACATGCATGGCGGGGATCCGAACTGCCGCCGAGCAACCCCAGAAATGCTCGACACTTGCCGAGTACCGCGAGTACAGCGATGTTCGGGGGGAGTACCGAGCATTACCGAGTATGCTCGCTCATCTCTAGTAACTATGAGTAGGTTTAAAATTTTGTGGTATTTCTGTGAAAAACTGCTTGATGAATGGGTGGTAAATATTTAGAACCCAATTCATCAAGCAGTTTGTGACAAAAATATATAAAAAAAAATTGTCCAGCTATTTTTTGGCTGCTTTCTTTGTAAAATTAGGTTGGACAGTGATTTAATTACACATTATTTTGTTTTAGTTAGTTATGTGATATTACTAAACTCATGATTTAACCTTGGACTTTATTTACATGTTGAGCATGGAGACTAGAGATAAGCCAGTCTTTTGAAATTCATATTTGCTGATTTGGGTGAATGTTTCCCTAAAATCTGATTAATAGAAAATACATTTCTGCAAATTTCAATACTGGAAAATTTTCTCATAAAATTCAAGTGGGGGAGAGGGGAAAGAAAGAAAGAACCCCATTGACCATAAGAGCTTACACTTTACAGGAGAGAAAGCAGTACCCAGCTGATTATAAGACCTTATAATTTACAGGTGAGAGAGAGGAGCCCATTATCCATAAGAGCTTAAACTCTCCAGGACCCCACTTACAATAGCTTACAATTTACAGCCAAGAGAGACTTACCCTGTGACTCTGGAGATGAAAAATGTCTCTGTTTCACAAACTGTGCACCACGGGGAACTATTGTTTTGTGATACCCCAGGTAATGACCACCACTTTACAAGGTATGATAATCTGTAACACAGAGGTGTGTGTAGGCTTTCTGGCACCCGGGGCAAGAATTTGGTTTGGCGCCCCCTGTTTATAAACTGTTTATTAATTTTTTTATTGTTTATGAGGATTTCAAACGTTTCAGTTTCTGCTCAAAAACTTCCCCGAAAAACTTCATATACACATAAGTACTGAGCACAAGCTCCAAGTTTTTGAAGAGTAATGCATTTAGGCTGAGATCACACTACCGTGTGTGACCGTGTGTGATGCGAGAAACTCGCATGAGTCTCTCGTATCAACACCCGGTGCTACCGCCGTCACTCAGGACCGATGCTGCGGCTGCATAGAAATACATTGAAATACATTCAGCCGCAGCTCCGGTCCTCCGGTTTCTCACATCACACATGGCAGTGTGATCCCAGCCTTATGAGGAGGATTTGATGAGTTTCAATTCAGTTTCTGCTCTAAAACCTCCCTGAAAAACTGTGTGCACATAGACACTGAGTGGAAGCTCCAAGTTTTTGAGGAGTTTTGTATTTTTGAGGAGGATTTGAAGAGCTTCCTTTCAGAATCTGCTCCAAAACCTCTCTGAAAAAATCCATGTGCACAGACACTAAGCAGAAGCTCCAATTTTATGAGGAGTTTTGACTTATTGAGGAGGATTTTGGAGAACTCCTCTCCAAAAACTGCTAATAAAACTACATCTTGACACCCCAATACTTGTCCCTGTGAAATCCATGTATAGCAAAGCAGCATGTGAGATGCATGCAGCAGAGGTGTGTGTGCTTATGTGAGATAGGAAGATTTACTAATCCTGTTTAATAGCACAAGCAGTTCTCCCTTATAACTGCAGCCATGTTCCAGGGTTAACCACTTAACACTCTGTGCCCAGAGCAGCGCCCTGGAACTTGCACGCACACCTAATACTCACACTGAACAGTGGGAAATCCCTCGGCGGCTGTGCTGGGGTTCATGGCTGCCCCCCCGGACTCCCTGCTGTTGACTGTGGGGTGTTATAGGGCAGTATCAGGGGACTGTAATGCCACACATAGCTGTTATTAATGCTGTATGCTAGAGTAGCATGCCATGAAGGACCTGTGATGATGTCATGCTCATGTGATCCGTCAGCAGCTGCGTTTGTGTCTTGTGAGGTGTCATTATTATCCCTGGGAGCCTGCGGTGCAGCAGCTTCTCTGCGCCGGCTGTCAGCTTGACAGCCAGCACAGAGAACAGCTGCCTCCAAGGCTGGGGGGGGCATCAGAATGCTGCCACCAGGGGAAACACTGCGGACTGCCGCAATAGGCGGCCCAACTGCGACCCCCTGCCGACTGCGCCCGGGGCAAATGCCCCGGCTGCCCCCCTGGATACACCTCTGCTGTAACATATCATTTCTGCCGGGCACGATGGGGAAGTCAGAGCATCAACACAAAATTACTTTTGCCTTCTGTCTGGTCTGATGGTTCGACCATGTATGAAATGGTGCTCAGCAAGTCTTTTTTCTAAGCTGCTACTCGATTCTCAAAATGAATGAATTTGCAAGGAAATTCGACTTGAAGGTGATCCTCTGCAAATCAATCCACTCATCTCTTTTTTTTTTTTAATTTTGAATTAATGCAATGTCACCCTTCATGTTCCATCACATATATCTCAATATGATCATAGTTAGGCAAACATTTTAGTGCAAGTTGCAGACAACCAGATGTTACAATTTCATTCTGAGGCCTCCATCACTTGAATTTGGATTTGTTAGCATTTTATATTAGCATATAGTATGTAAGCTAAGGAAAAAATGACATACACATCAAAGAAGTGTAATGGAAAAATCCGTACTTCCATGTTTTAGACCAAATCCTGATGCAGAATAGTAACTACAATACTGCTACGTGAAAGTGACTCAAATCAGGTTTTTTATAATGTTGCAGTTTTTTTTAATGTTGCACATTTTATTAAATCTAATTTATGTGAAAAACGGTAATCCAAGGGTAATTATGTAACTTTAAAACACAGCGCCTTATAGATTTCCGGAGAATTGCCGTTGTCACTTTTGTTGAGCTATAGTGAAGGCAGACTGTTCATGTTGTTCGCTAACATTTCTCTCCAGCTGGTAAAGATATTGCATTTACTGACCCATGCTCAGATACCAGGAGTCTAACCATCTGTCCCTGCACTCATTGTAATCATGTATAATGTATTATCATACATTATGACTTTAACAGCTTTTTGTCTGAAAATAAAACTACAGTAAATATGTCAAGATGTGTTTAAATCATTAAGTCAAATGTTAACTATGACTTTGATGGTCACTAAATAAATTTAGTGTAAACTATAATTTACAATTGTACAATTATATGTCAAGTCAGCAAATAACCTTGACTTTTATGTCATAATATAACATTGCTCTCCTTTGCTTATTTAAATGTCATTTTATTCTAAAAAAAAAACTGTTTAAAGCTATGGATGTTACTCTTTTCATGTACTAGAGCAGCTATCAAATGTGCTTTAGCTTGTGAGTGTGAATTATTTCCCTTTTTTATTTTTTTTTTGCCTAAAATATTTTCTACTTTCGATTCGCATGTTATACAGATATTTACAATTTCAATATAATTAGTATATTGCTATTCAGTCTATTTTCACCTTCTAACTGTACTGCATTGGGTTATGATTTGTTTTCTATTTACTAGGTGCAAACAAGAAGGGGACAAAGAATGGCAAAAGTAACATTTTGAAGTGAAATTCTTCAGTATACTATCAGATGGTGTCTACTTGGCTAATATAGATTTATTGCTATTTTGCAAGTCTGGCAGACAATCTGTTCAGGACTGGCTAAAATGCAGAGCTCATGCTGCTCCAGGTACTAAACACCAAATACACCCCCATAAAAATCCCCCAACAATTACCATCATGAACCAATAATTTCTGAGGTATTGTATCTATAATTTATCAATGTTCACAAAGAGGATGATTATCTATCTATTGCCATCAGTTGAAATTCTGTAAAAATATTTTTTTATTGGTGAATTAAATGAAAAATGTAAAAGCCACTCATAGTGATATGAGCTTTGATGTTTGTGGTATAGACTGTCTACCTCCAGAATCATGTGCTATTTTGGGAAATACAAGATACAATAGGTTTGCCATAATCTTAATTCCATACATATAGATCGGACTTACCCTCAAGTAGTAATAAATCAGGGAGAAAATAAACAGCTGTACAGTGACTGAATAACACCACCACACTATAACAGAATAATACAATCATAACATTACAAGCGAGAGAGTGAGATGTAGACTGCCCAGCCATGACTCAGTTTGTCGCTGCAAGTAGTCGGCCAGTACCTCCACGGTGTGTCTGTTGTCGCCCAAACACATCATCTTCAACACAGCCTGCTGACGCTTACCACTAGCTGTTCAATAGTGGGACACCGAGTGTGCAACACTGGCAGCTGTGGATGGAGTGCTCGTGCGACTGCGCTCTGTGGACGAGCTTTCGCTTCTGGAGGAGGAGGAGGAGGGTCGAATGCCTACAGCCAACTGTTTCCTATAACGTGGGCTAGGCAGCACTGTCCCACCGCCACTGTCCCCTGTGGACCCTGCATCCACAACATTAACCCAGTGCGCAGTGATGGACATGTAACGGCCCTGGCCATGCCTACTGGACCACGCATCTGTTGTGAGGTGCACCTTTCCACTCACTGATTGCTTGAGTGCATGGACAATGCGGTCTTTCACATGAAGGTGGAGGGCTGGGATGGCTTTTCGAGAAAAGAAGTGCCGACTGGGCAGGTCATAGCGTGGTACTGCGTAGGCCATGAGTTCGCGGAAAGTTTCGCTTTCAACCAGGGCATCATCTCTAACGAGATTAGTTTGGCAATGTGGGCATTCAAACACTGTGTACATGGATGAGAGAATGAGTACTTTCTTGTCCTACTCATAGTCTCTGGTAGAGTGAGCTGGACTTGAGAGCTGCCTATGGTGGAACTAGCGGTGGACATGGCGGACTGAGAGAGGGTTGATGATGGTGATGGAGTTGGTGTTCTTTCTGATGGCCTAGATTCAGTCTTTCGTAGCAATAACATTGTGATTCACTGACTGCTTTGGCCTTGTGACGACATCTCAACATTTGCTGCTGGTGGTGTGCTAACCGGTGGGCTTACAGTGGGGGAAACGATGTAGCGTTGCTGACTACCTTCATTGGGAGCAGATGCACATGTGGTGCATGAGGTGTGGTGGTCCGTCCACGCTTGCAAGTGCATGGTGGTTTAATGTCTAAGCATGCAACTGGTATTCAAATTTCTCAGATTTTTCCCTCGGCTAAAGGTCTTTGCGCACTTCTTACAGATAACCTTTACTTGATCATTAGGATTTTGTTCAAAAAAGTGCCACACTGCACTCTTCCTACTATGGAAGACATTTTGAGGCCTTGCACGCTGTGCTAATTTGACCGTCTGGCCTAGAGGTCCTGCAACTCTTTTGGTTTTTGAAACCCGTTTTTTGACTGCTACGGGCCTGCCAGAAAACAGCTGTTGTGATGTCGATGCCTGCTGCAGATGCTCCTCCTCCTCTTCTGAGCTATTGGCAGCGGCACCCTCTTCCCCCAATGGATGCCAATCTGGATCAAAAACTGGGTCATCCATCACCTCCTCTTCAATGTCATGTGCACCTTCCTCTGTGTCACCATGTAAGGTGGTATAGTATGCGGGAAGGGGCACCTGAGTTTCATCAGGGTCAGATTCTGGCTCAGTACACTGCGAGGTCAATGTAGTGCTCTGAGTGAATGTACCAGCAGATAAATCTAGCAGTGGCTGTGCATCAGTGCACTCCATGTCAGATTCTTCTTGGACTGGGTAATTCACGATTTGACTTGATAACCCAGGCATGGTATGTGAAAAGAGCTCCATGGAGTAATTTGTAGTGTGGCCTGCCACATCCTTTACTTTTGGTAGGGGTGAAGGACACAAGGAAAGGTGTGGTTCCTGACCATGAGCCTCCAACGATGACTCACTGCTTTTATTTTTTGAAAGTTCAGAAGAGGAGGCGATAGAGCTGGAGGCTGTGTCAGCAATGTAAGCCAAAACTTGTTCCTGAAGCTACGGCTTTAAAAGGTTTACCTGCTCCCAGAAAAGGGAGCCTTCGAGGTCTTGTGGAGCCAGACGATGAGGCAGGCTCAACACCTCCTGCATTAGGTGCTATTGTGCTTTTGCCACTACCAGCAGATCCACCACTACCACCATCACCATCATTACCAGCTGGCAACCCCCCCCCACTTCCACGGCCTCTTCCAACACACCTCCTCATTTTTGGGAAAATGTACCCAAAATACCACAAGCAATATGGTACTGTAAAACAAGGTACATGGTGTATATAGTATTGGGGAGAATTTGAATCTCCCTACAGACTTGAAGACACTGAACTATTATCTCAGGCCCAGTGTAGATTACACCTCAATATAACAGGCTGAAATTGGATGGTGTGTAAAATGTCTATATAGGACTGGGGAGAATTTGAATCTCCCTACAGACTTGAGGACACTGAACTATTATCTCATGCCCAGTGAAGATTACACCTCAATATAACAGGCTGAAATTGGATTGTGAGAAACTGGGTCTGAGCAGAAAAAGTAAGTGAATGTGCATGCAAAATGTAATTGCATATGAACACATGACCTTTACACAGAGAAAACCAAAAACAAAACACAAAACAAATATCCTGGAATAAAAAAGTAAAAAATCTATTGCAAAAATTGCATGAAGGTAGTAATAATAATAAGGGTATTTAGTTAACATAATTTTGATCAAAATAATGTAGAGCAGAAAAAGTAAGTTAATGTGCATGCAAAATGTAATTGCATATGAACACATGACCTTTACACAGAGAAAACCAAAAACAAAACACAAAACAAATATCCTGGAATAAAAAAGTAAAAAATATATTGCAAAAATTGCATGAAGGTAGTAATAATAATAAGGGTATTTAGTTAACATAATTTTGATCAAAATAATGCAATACAAGAGTTAGGACTGTACCACGGGGGTTGCCTTGACGTGGCGGGATGGCTTCTACATTATTTTGATCAAAATTATGTTAACTAAATACCCTTATTATTATTACTACCTTCATGCAATTTTTGCAATATATTTTTTACTTTTTTATTCCAGGATATTTGTTTTGTGTTCTGTTTTTGGTTATCTCTGAAATTGGATTGTGTATAAAATGTCTATATAGGACTGGGGAGAATTTGAATCTCCCTAGAGATTTTAGCAAGCCGACAATGATGCGTTCAGTCCCAAGTATGGCAGCCGGCAGCCTAATAAGCAGGACTGCTGCACACAAAAGTGTGGAAAAATGAACGCTTGGTAACTGGGCAAAAAAGAGGATGAAAAGTATTTTTGCTTTTAAAAAAGCAGTTTGCACAGCAGTGTGAAAACAGCAATGCAGCTATCAGGGAGCCTTATAAGGCAGCCTAATAACCAACAGAGCTGAATGCACCAAAATATAGCCTCCCCTTGCACTGCACACTAACTGGTGTGTTGTACAGGCAAAATCGCTAGCAGCAGAAGCAGTTTTTTGTATCATCTTCCCTGCCTAACGCTCTCCCTACAGAATCAGCAGCAGCTCTCCCTATTCTGAGATCAGCAGAAGTAAGATGGCGGTCGGCGTGCATGCCCTTTTATAGCCCCTGTGACGCCACACAAAGCAAGCCAATCACTTGCATGCCCTTCTCAAAGATGGTGGTGACCGCTGCCTATGTCATCGCGTTGCCCACAGTGTACGTCCTCCATCATTGGCTGAAAAAGGGCGCTGGAAGCATCTTTTGAAACGCGACTTTGGCGCCATGGTCTCCGACCTCGTGGCCGACCTCACGCTATGGTCGGGTTTCGTTTCATGAAACCCGACTTTTGCGAAAGTCGGTGACTTTTGAAATTGACCCACCCGTTTCGCTCAACTCTACTGCTATTCCATTTGATTGGGCTAAACCTCTATGCCTTTAATGTCTCCTCCACCTCCCCCAATACATTCTACATTATTCTTAGTTGTTTTCCTTCATGTAGAATTAACCTACAAGGAAAGTAAGGGTTTATTTTCATTCCGATATTTGTGTCCCATTGACTTGCATTGGTTTCCGGAATCGGCGATATACGATATTTTTGGGGTATCGGTCCAATCCGATATTTCCTGATATCGGAAGGTATCGCTCAACACTAACTGCAACTAAAAGCAATAAATAGGACTGAGCTGAAATACTGGGCACAGCTGTGACTATATGTTAGGCTGGTTTCACACTTGCGTTGCACAGACCTGCGTCGGTTTGCGCACGGTCGCCGGTAAGCTCTGCCCCCTGCCGCACCTCCTCCTGTTAGCTCCGCCTATGGGCGCATGATGCTGTATGCGACCTGCATACCCTATCTTTAGCATTGGGTACGCAGGCTGTAAGCAGGTATGCGTTTGCCGGCCCATGCGTCCTTTTGACGGAGTGCCAAGCGCACCAAATGCAACACTAGTCATATATGCATACTCCACGTGGCTATTGTTTTGTACTTTGTGAAAACTTGGCACATTGTGCAATGGTGAATCTTGTACTCCCTATGGATTCCCTTGCTGACACACTTGAAATGTGGAGTAATGAAGATTATTGCCCCTGTTAAATTGTCATGTACAATTATCTCTACCCAGATTGCGCCAGTCGTGCAACTGCTAGACAAATATTAGGTATATTAAGTGGAAATTAGTAGAGTGCTGCAGCATGTATTTCCAATAATGAGAACACCCAGGTGCATGTCTTTCACTCACCTTCCCTCCCTCCTATTAAATCTCTCCCTACTAAATCCCCACCTAGCAAACACTAATCTTGACAATCTTCAGCCCTTAAAATAGCTTTTTGGAAGAACTCATGCTCACTGTAAACTCCTATCACTATCCCTACACTCCTTTCACTGTCCCTACACTGTTTCTAGCTGCAATGTATGGAAGATGCCTCTGACAGCCTTTAAATAGTCCCTATGACGCTGGAAGGCCTGCCAATCACAGTAATGCCACACCAAAGATGGCGCTAGCATTACTGTGATTGGCAAACCAGTTCAGCATGTTCATTGGCTGCAAATAAAGCGCCAAATATGCTGGACTGGTCGCTCGAATATACCAAGGTTATTACCTAATTACTTGCCGAGTAATGAACAGCCCGAATATTGTACTATTCATGCGAGTAATGAAGAGTGCCGAATGTATTCGCTCATCACTAGTTATACTTCAAGATTGTACTCCTCCATCAACAACAGAAATTATTGTAAAAGATTTTACATGACTTTCATGGTCCATTGAGATAATGTTTTGAATTGAGGTGAAGCAGTACCACAAGCAGACCAGATGTTTACTAATGTAACCACCACACCAGAAAACAATAGCAACAAAGCAGAACACTGTATAAAATGTCACAATGCATGGCTCATCATCAACTATAACTGTATAACTTAGTAAGGGATAATGTGAGAATCATAGCTACCATGTGTTTCAGGTTTGCAGCATACTGTATGCTCGTTGCATGGCACACATCCTGAATTTCTTCATGCACAAAAGCTGAACTTTTTTAAGCAAAAAATTAATGGCTTTCTATGCGTAAGGAAGTGGTGGTGCTGCCCACACATTCCTCTTTTAGATATGTGTTGTGGTATAATGCATTGCACTATTTAAATGTGATTTTCTCTATTTGACAATTTGCATGCACCTAGTTGTGGAATAGATAGTCAATAGTTGGACTATCCCAGAATGAAGGGACTTTGTGGTAAGACAGAAGATGACTTCCTGATGGTGAGATAGAGCCAGTGGTCAGCAGAGCAAGACCTAAGGTCTGACAGTTGGCAGGCTGACTTGTTATAGTGTTTTGCGTGCAAAGAGGGAGGACACCAGATAATACATCCTAAGAATCAAGGAAACGTAATAAGGTATTTGACAGATTGGATCCCAGGCTTGATAGGTCACCTAAACTGTGTGGAACTTAACCCTAAACTGTATGGAACTTAACTGAAAGGAGGCAAGGAATTATATCATAAAGATGTTACTTAACCCCTTCACCCCGAAACTTTTTTCACCTTCCTGACAAGGCCAATTTTTACAATTCTGAACACTGCCAATTTATGAGGTCATAACTCTGGAACGCTTCAATGGATCCCGGTGATTCTGAGAGTGTTTTCTCATGAAATATTTTACTTTATGATAGTGGTAAAATTTATTTGATATGACTCCATTTATTTGTGAAAAAAACTGAAATTTGGTGAAAATTTGTAAAAGTTTGCAATTTTCAAACATTTAATTCTTATGCCCTTAAATCAGAGGGTCATAGCACACAAAATAGTTAATGAATAACATTTTCCAAAGGTCTACTTTGTTTTAGCACAATTTTGGAAACATAACTTTTTGTTGTTAGGAAGTTATAAGGGTTAAAAGTTGCCCAGTGATTTCTCATTTTTACAACAAAATTAGCAAAACCATTTTTTTAGCAACCACCTGTTAGGGGTCAGGATTCTCCTGCTGGGCAGAATGGATCCCAAGCATTGGCAGGTGCCATGGTCTCCCATCCTGTCCTAGCCACTGTGAGTGCTGCTCAGTACAGACATCAGTCCCAGCATCTTGCTCAAGCTCGTGGCATTCGTTTGGTTACTGCATCTGTCTCCTTCTTGTGTGCGGTTAGCACAGTTGAGTTACGGAGCAAGTCCACCCCTCAGGCTATACTTCTCTGGGAAATCGACAGGGTCATGTACCTAGTGTTCTCTTCCTTGACTCAGCATCTGCTTTATTACCCATGTGCGGCTAGCACAATCTATTTGCAAAGCGAGCTCAACCCACGTGCTAGTTCCCTATGACGTTTAACAGAGTTTAGTACTTTGCTTACTTTTTACAGTACCACTCTGTGCAGTAAATGAGCTGGGTACTCTAAGTTCCGTTCACACTGTGTGGCATTTAACACAATACATTTAAATTGATCGCTTGCAGGTTGGTCCCTCCATTGTTCACTAGCAGCAGTTATACATCTCTGCACAGAGGACCCCGGGTTGAGATTACACTTTATTATTTATTTTTATTTGGTGTAATCCACCAACCCTAACACCACCTCGCATTTGAAATGACTTTGAGGGGCATATATGACAGAAAATACCTAAAATTGACACCATTCTAACAATTACACCCCTCAAGGTACTCAAATCCACATTCAAGACTTTTATTAACCCTTCTGGTGCTTCACAGGAATTTTTGGAATGTGGAAGGAAAAAATGAACACTTTTCTTTCACAAAAATTTTCCTTTAGACCTAAATTTTTTTACTTTCTCAAGGTTAACAGGATAAAATGGACCAAGCATTTCATTGTGCAATTTCTCCAGAGTATGTCGATACCCCATACGTGGGGGAAATCTACTGTTTGGGCACTCGGAAGGGAAGGCGCACAATTTCACTTTTTGAATGTAAAATTTGCTGGCATAAATAGTAGAAGCCATGGTCTTGTTTGGAGAGACAGTGGAAACCCCCCACAAGTGACACCATTTTGGAAACTAGACCCCTTAGGGATTATCTTGATGTGTATTGAGTACGTTGTATCTATTGGTGCTTTACAGAAGTTTAAAACGTTAAGCCGTGAAAATAAAAAAAAATATCACATTTTTCCCAGATAAATCTTTTTTAGCTCCAAATTTTGCATTTTCATAAGGGTAACAAGAGAAATTTCTCCATACAATTTGTTGTGGAATTTCTTCTCAGTGCACAGATACCCAGTATGTGGAGGAAAGCAACTGTTTGGGTGCATGACAGGGCTTGGAAGGAAAGGAGCGCCATTTGACTTTTTGAATGTAAAATATGCTGGAATAATTAGCGATTGACATGTCTCGTTTGGAGAGCCCCTGATGTGCCTATACAGTGGAAACCCCCACAAGTGACACCATTTTGGAAACTAGACCACTTATAGAACCTATTTAGAAGTGTATTGAGCACCTTGTACCCACTGATACTTCACAGAAGTTTATAACAGAGCCAAGGAAATAAAAAAAAAATCACATTTTTCAAAAATAAATCTTTTTTAGCTCCATATTTTGCATTTTCATAAGGATAACAGGAGAAATTGCATCATACAATTTGTTGTGCAATTTCTCTCAAGTTTACTGATACCCCACATGTGGGGAAATACTAATTTTTGGGTGCATGGCAGGGCTTGGAAGGGAAGAAGCAATATTTTACTTTTTGAATGCAAAATTTGATGGAAAAATTAGCAGGCGTCATGTCGTGTTTGAAGAGCAGAGATGAGCGACTTTGCCTTTTCTCGGGTCGAGTCGGGTTTCATGAAACCCGACTTTCGCAAAAGTCAGGTCGAACGAAATCGGCCGACTACAGGGAAAAGTCGGAGGCCGACTGAAACACGAAACCCAGTGCAAGTCAATGGGGAAGCAAAGTCGGCAGGGAGTGGAGGACAGTAAACACACCTTCAGTGCCCATTTCAATGCCAAAAACATCAATTCTTATAACTGAAGCTTGTCAACATTAATTTACTTCCTAATAATAGCTACACATTGAAAACTGGGGGTTAATAGGCTAAAGATGTGGGGGAGTGGGCTGGCTCCAGGTTTTCATGTGCCCTGGGCCAAAGAGTGTCAGTGCGCCCCTTTAAAACATACCACAACTTATCATGCTCCGATACGCCACAGAAATATAGATATAGTACAATGACACATATTTCACTGCTTACACCACATGACTGATCTATTTTAAATTGTACAATAGCTCAAAAACAGGACAGTATATTACTCCATACAGTGTTATGGCCACCACATTGTGCGCCATACAGAATAATGAGCCCCATATATTTCTCCATACCAAATAATTAGTCACATATAATGTTCCATACAGTATATGATGAGCTCCACATAATGCTCCATATATAATGGGCCCCATTTGTAATGCTCCAGTGTATAATGTGCCCCTTAGATGCTGCTCCAGTGTCTGATCTGCCCCATTTACTTTGCTCCAGTACATGATGGGCCTCATGGATGATGCTCCAGTGTGTGATGGACTCTAATAATGCTCCATATATAATGGGCCACATTTGTAATGCTCCAGTGTATAAAGTGCCCCTTAGATGCTGCTCCAGTGTCTGATCTGCTCCATTTACATTGCTCCAGTACATGATGGGCCTCATGAATGATGCTCCAATGTGTGATGGGCTCTAATAATGCTCCATATATAATGGGCCCTATTTGTAATGCTCCAGTGTATAATGTGCCCCACAGATGCTGCTCCAGTGTCTGATCTGCCCCATTTACATTGCTCCAGTACATGATGGGCCTCATGGATGATGCTCCAGTGTATCATGGGCTCTAATAATGCTCCATATATAATGGGCCCTATTTGTAATGCTCCAGTGTAAAATGTGCCCATTAGATGCTGCTCCAGTGTCTGATCTGCCCCATTTACATTGCTCCAGTACATGATGGGCCTCATGGATGATGTTCCAGTGTATCATGGGCTCTAATAATGCTCCATATGTAATGGACCACATTTGTAATGCTCCAGTGTATAATGTGCCCCTTAGATGCTGCTCCAGTACATGATGGGCCCTATTTTTAATTAACCAAGGCATGGTATGTGAAAAGAGCTCCATGGAGTAATCTGAGGTGTGTGCTTCCACATCCTTCACTTTTGGTGTGGGTGAAGGAAACAAGGAAAGGGGTTGCTCCTGACCAGAAGCCTGCAGTTACGACTCAGTGCTTGCATTTTTTACAACTTCAGAAGAGGAGGCGATAGAGCTGGAGGCTGTTTAAGCAATGTAAGCCACAAACAGTTCCTGATACTCTGGCTTTAAAAGCAGTCTACCTACTCCCAGAAAAGGGAGCCTTACAGTCCTTCCAGAGCTACACCATGACGCTGGCTCAACACCTCCTGCCTTAGCTGCTATTGTGTTTTTGGCTCTACCAGCAGATGCACCACCACCATCAGTACCAGGTGGCCCTCCACGCCCACATCCGCATCCTCTTCCACCATACTTCCTAATGTTTTTTAAAATGGACCCAAAATACCAGCAGATATACTGTATGGTACTGTATCAGAAGCGTACAGCTCTATACAGTATATGGATAACAGTATATCTCCGTATATATTTCTTGAGGCATACACAGATGCTCACAGGCTCAGTATGGATTACCCAATAAAATAACAAGTAGAAAAAGAGGAACATTATCACCAGATACAAGGTATATATAGTATAGTGTAAACATTCTGATTCTCCGTATACATTTCAGGAGACAGACACAAACGCTCTCAGGCCCAGTGTGGATTACACAAGAATATGAAAAGCTGTAAATGGGTTATGTAACACAAGCGTACAGCTGTATATAGTGTTGGGGTAATCTTAAAGTTCCAAATATATTGCCGGAGTAACAGACAGATGTTTACAGGCTCATTATGGATTACACCAGAATCTAAATAGCTAAAAAGGTTACTGTATCAGAAGTGTTCTGCTGTATACAGTGTTGGCCAAATTGAAAATATCGGTATATATTTCCGTAGTCACCCTCAGACGCTCATTCAGTTTGGTTTTGACCATAATAAAAAATGTTGTAAAAAAGTTCCTGGATAACAAGATAGCAAGTATATATTTTTAGGGGACAATTGAAATCTCCATATAAATAGTCCCGTAGTCACTCTCAGACGCTTACACAGTATGGATTTGAATGTAATGCTAAATGTCGAAAAAAGGTACTGTATAACAAGATACACGCCGTATCGAGTATACTGTAAAAATTTGTTTCTCCGATTCACCGTATATATAGAAGGTATAACCCACACATGCTCACTCACTATGGATGATGTAGGGAAGGTGGACTGACAGACAAACCAGCCTGTAGTGAGAAGCAGAGGTGTAGCGCAATGTAGTTGTGAAACCGCTAAGGTAAAGAGAAAGGGTGCAGTGTTTTAGCTTGCCCATTGGAGGGCAGTGGAGAGTGTAGGAGTGGGACTGAATAACTGCCATTGGTCAGAGAAACTGTTAGGTGATGGTGGGTGGAGTTACCAGAACTGGAAGTATAAAAGGCTGAGGGAAGGTTCTGGAAGAGTCAGTCAGCGAAGGGAGCACAGTAAAGAGGAAGTTCTGCTGAGGAAAGAAAGACAGTGGAAAGGCTCCAGAGAGGACTGACAGTTGAGGTGGTCACGGGGAGGTAGGCCAGAGGACGGTAGCCGCAGACGAAGACGGCCAGGGGCTATCATACGGACGGTGTGCTCAGACTGGTGCAGCACTATGGTGGTTGGGCATAGGCCAGCCACAGTGGAAGAGCCACAGAGGACGCCACGATTATAGTTACAAAGGAAGTGAAGGTACCGGGGCCTGTGTACAGAGAAATGTGAAACGGCTGTGGTGAATTGCTGTTGTCGACAGAAGGACTGGCACTAAAAACAGACCTGTTCAATACAAACTCTGTCTCAGTCTCGTGTTTGTCTGCAGCAAGAAGAGGGTCCCCCCCCACAGTTGGTTATCCTACAGATGATACCTTAATACAAATTTTTGAAACAAGTTACTATATTAGCACATACCAGGTGTGTCCAGTCTAGGGTTAAATTTCCGTCTATACTTCCGGAGTCAGACACAGACACTCACAAGCTCACTATGTATTACACCAGAATTAAAAAAGTAGAAAAAGGGAAAGGTATTCAAAGCGTACATCAGTATACAGTGTTGTGGTACTTTTAAATGTTCATATATATTTCAATCTCAGTAAGCCAGTCAAGAATCTCCGCTACTGGAAACTACATGGATACAAGTATAGATGCAAATTCGAGTGTTAGCAGAAATTTTGAATTACTCATCGCGTGAAAACCTCCCGGTATATGTTGCAGAGGCGATGCAGACCCTCAATTACTGTGTCTGTGGACACATTTTTCTATCCACTGGCTAACACGGTACAAAGATATGTGTCTGTGGAGAAAGCGAAAAAGGTTCTATGTGAAGAAAGGATTGCTTTATCGCAGTAGAGTGCATCACATCACCGTTACTCGTCTCCATCAAATTGTGATCACAGGGAGAGATGTACCCATGGTCCTCACTGCCTATCATGATGTGTCTGGTCATTTTGGAGTGCAAAAGACAGAAGCCACAGGCCGTAGGCGATTCTATTGGATTTGCATGAGAGGAGACATTGAAAAATGGTGGCAGGAATGTCACACGTCTGTGACTATCACAACTGTGAAAGGTGATCATAACCACCACTGCATCCGCTTGTAAGTTGACATCCATTTCAAATGGTAGCCATTGATCATCTGAAGGTAGAGGCCAGCAGGACAGGCCATAACTACATCTTAACCATCATTGTTCAATACACCAAATTTCTAGTGCCCGTCCCTGTGAAGGATTTAACTGCCCAGACTACACAGCGATGGAGCAGGGAGAGGTAAGTATTGCAACTTGCAAGTGCTGTGGCCATGACCAAGCAGGGGGGGCACAATCGTGGTCGACGGTACTGGCACAGGGCCCCTCATAGTACGCTGGTGTGTCTGACGGCGAGTGGGCCCTCCCACCATCTGAGACACTGTATTGTACTATGAGGAGCCCTGTGCCATTGCCGTCGGCCATCAGTGCGTCCATCCACCTGTTCAGAGCAACGGCACTTGCCCGGGTGCGCCAGGTCTTGACCCCAGCCGTTGGGGGAGGAGTGGGCAGCCCAGTTATGGAGGTTTAAAAATTGGCATATGTAGATGTGTTGGCTGGACATTCAGCTGCTGCAAAGGGCGTAACTGGGCAAGTCCGAGGAAGAGGAGGAAGAGAAAGAGGAGATGTGCTTAATGGTGGCGGTGGTCTTACAGTGGGGGTAGCGATGGAGCGTTGTTGGCTACCTTCAGTCGGAGCAGGTGCACATGTGCTACCTGAGGTTTTGTAGTGCGTCCAAGCTCACAAGTGCATGTTGATTAAATGTCTAAGCATGCAACTGGTATTCAAATTTCTGAGTTGTTTACCTCGGCTAAAGGTCCTTCCGCACTTCTTACAGGTAACGTTTACCTCATCAGTAGGATTTTTGACAAAGAAGTGCCACACTGCACTCTTCCTACTATGGTAAACATTTTCTGGCCTTGCACGCTGTGCTAAGTTGACCGTCTGGTCAAGATGTCCTGCAGCTCTTTCAGTTTTTGTTCCACGTTTTAGGACAGCTACGGGCCTGCTGGATAACCGCTGCTGCGATGTCAATGCCTGCTGCGGATCCTTCTCCTTATCTGAACTATTGCCAGCGCCACCCTCCTCCCCCAATGGATGCCAATCCTGGTCCAGAACTGGGTCATCCATCACCTCCTCTTCAAAGTCATCTGCACCTTCCTATTTACCTTCCTCTCTGTCACCGTGTAAGATGGTATGGTATGCGGGAAGGGGCACCTGGGTTTCAGCAGGGTCAGATTCTGGCTCAATAAACTGCGAGGGTAATGTAGTGCTGTGGGTCAATGTACCAGCAGAATCATCTAGCAGTGGCTGTGCATCAGTGCACTCCATGTCAGATTAATCTTGGACTGGGGAATTCTGGATTTGACTGGATAACCCAGGCATGGTATGTGAAAAGAGCTCCATAGATTATTATGAAGTATGGGCTGCCGCATCCGTAAATTTTGGTGGGGGTGAAGGACACAAGGAAAGAGGTTTTTATGACCAGAACCCTGCACTGATGACTCCGTGCTTGCAGTTTTCGACCGTTCAGAAGAGAAGGCAATAGAACTGGTGGCTGTTTCGGCAATGTACGCCAAAACCTGTTCCTGATGCTCCGGCTTTAAAAGCGGTTTTCCGACTCCAAGAAAAGGCAACCTTACAGGCCTTCTTGGCCCAGAGGATGACGCAGGCTCAACACCTCCTGCCTTAGCTGCTATTGTGCTTTTGCCAGAACCAGCAAATGCACCACCACCATCAGTACCAGCTGCGCCCCCCTGGCCACGTCCGCGGACTCTTCCACCATATTTCCTCATATGGAAAAGATGTGAGCCCATTCACCAACGACAAGGTGATCTCAGATTGAATGGGTCCCTATACTGACTGCCTAGTGTGAACTGACCTCTGGCTAGTAACATGATAAAGCCTGTATATATAGGACGATAGGAACCAAAACATGTGATTGAATGCGATTAAAATCACCACTTGATGAAGGGCGGAGTGCTCAGTCAGAAAAACAGTATACAAGTAATAGAAAAACTGACGGCACATCTAGAACTAGTCTGAATAGGTGTATACCAAAAGGTAACTTACATATTAAATAGAAAATGGTAGCACACCAAATATGAAATATGTGAAATACGAATAGCAAAATGGCTTTAGTAATACATTTCATAATGGCTTTTGTAAGGCATATCAAATATGAAATAAGTGAAACATGAATAGCATAATGGCTTTTGTAATCTAGAAAAACATATGAGATACTTAGCACAAAATTTGGCCAAAAGATGTGAGCCCATTCACCAACGTCAAGGTGATCTCATTGAACGGGTCCCTATACTAACTGCCTAGTGTGAACTAACCTCTGGGTAATAACATGGTAAAGCCTGTCTTTATAGGAAGATAGGAACCAAAATGTGATTGGATGTAATTAAAATCAGAGCCTGATGAAGGGCGGAGTGCTCAGTCAGAAAGCTAACATACAAATGACAGAAAAAACTGACGGCACATCTAGAACTAGTCTGAATAGGTGCATACCAAAAAACAGCTTACATATCAAATAAGGAAATGGTTTCACTCAATTGCATTAAGGCATATCAAATATGAAATGTGTGAAATACGAATAGCATAATGGCTTTTGTAATCTAGAAAAACATATGAGATACTTAGCACAAAATTTGGCCAAAAGATGTGAGCCCATTCACCAACGTCAAGGTGATCTCATTGAACGAGTCCCTATACTAAATGCCTAGTGTGAACTAACCTCTGGCTAATAACATGGTAAAGCCTGTATTTATAGGAAGATAGGAACCAAAATGTGATTGGATGTAATTAAAATCACAGCTTGATGAAGGGCGGAGTGCTCAGTCAGAAAGCTAACATACAAATATTTCATATTTGATATGCCTTAATGCAATTGAGTGCAACCATTTCCTTATTTGATATGTAAGCTGTTTTTTGGTATGCACCTATTCAGACTAGTTCTAGATGTGCCGTCAGTTTTTCTATTACTTGTATTATGTTAGTCACAGACGCTCTAACAGTATGTATTGGACCGTAATCCAACAAGCAGATATACGGAACTGTTTGACAAAACGGACACGACTCTAAGGTGTAGGTGTGGAAAAACGGACAAACTCCTCAGGTTTTTTTTCCAGAGTCACACCCAGGTAGCTTCTATTTGTCCGTGATACCAGCCGGAATACACGGTAGTGTGTGAGGAGCGTACACCGCTGTATGGTGTGTGTTTGTAAAATTGTCAAGCTCCGTGTATTTGTATACGGACTGACACACGATGTCTCTTTCTAGTTTTGACTGTAATCAAACAGCAGATATACGAAACTGTTTGAAAAACGGACACGACTCTAAGGTGTAGGTCTGGAAAAACGGACAAACTCTTCGGCTTTTTCTTCCAGAGTCACAACCAGATAGCTTCTATTTGTCCATTCTAGAAGGTGGTGCATGGTAGTAGGTGAGGAGCGTACACCACTAGATATTGTCTGTATGGAAAATTGTCAAGCTCCGTGTATTTGTATACGGACCGACACACGCTGTCTCTGTCTAGTTTTGACTGTAATCAAACAGCAGATATACGAAACTGTTTGAAAAACGGACACAACTCTAAGGTGTAGGTCTGGAAAAATGGACAAACTCTTCAGCTTTTTCTTCCAGAGTCACACCAAGATAGCTTCTATTTGTCCATGCTAGAAGGCGGTACACGGTAGTGTGTGAGGAGCGTACACCGCTAGACGCTGTGTGAAAAAATGAACGCTCAGTAACTCACCAGGACAAAATAATAATATTTGGAGTGCTTTGAAAAAAGCAGTTTGAACAGCAGTGTGCACACAGCAATGCAGCTAGCAGGTAGCCTTAAAAGGCAGCCTAATCACCACCAGCGCTGCTGCACACAACAAAAATCCTCCCCTTTCACTGCACACTAACTGTACAGTGAAAAGCGCTATCAGCAGAAGCAGTTTTTTTTTCTCTTCTTCCCTGCCTAACGCTCTCCCTGTTCAGAATCAGCAGCAGCCCTCCCCATATTGTATGATCGGCAGAAGTAAGATGGTGGTTGGCGTTCACAGCCTTTTATACCCAGTGTGACGCCACACAAAGCCAGCCAATCACTTCAATGCCCTTCTCTAAGATGGTGGAGGCCACTGCGCATGTCATCGCGTTGCCCACAGTGCACATCCTCCATCATTGGGTGAATAAAGGCGCTGAAAGCATCATTTGAAACACGACTTTGGCGTGCTGATCGGCGACCTCATGGCTGACCTCACGCTAGGGTCAGGTTTCGATCGGCGAAACCTGACTTTGGCGAAAGTCGGCGATTTTTTAATCTGACCCACCTCTTTCGCTCAACTCTATTGAAGAGCCCCTGAAACTAGACCCCTTTGGGATCTTACCTAGATGTGTATTGAGCACCTAGAACCCCAAGGTACTTCATAGAAGTTTATAACGATAAGCTGTGAAAATAAAAAATATCACATTTTTCCCACAAAAATCTTTTTTAGCTACAAATTTTGTATGTTCACAAGGGCAAAAGGAGAAAATGAACTCCAAAGTTTGTTGTGCAATTTCTCCTGATTTCACTGATACCCCATAAGTGGTTGAAAACTACTTTTGAGGCACAGTGCAAAGCTCAGAAAGGAAGTAGCACCATATTAAAGTGCATATTTTGCTGGACTTATTTGAGGGTGCCAGACCAGCAGAACCCCCCCATAAGTGACTTCATTTTACCAATTAAACCTCTCAATGAATTCATCTAGAGGTCCAGTGATTATATTGACACCACAGGTGGGTCACAAACTTATACCATGGGCAGTGAAGAAAAAATAATTTACATTTTTACCACCAAGTTTTACATTTTCACACTGGGAAATGGGTAAAAATGGCACCATAATTTGTCCAACAATTTCTGGTGAATGTAGAAATACCACATATGTGGCTATAGAGTACTGCTTTGCCATACGGAGAGACTCGGGAGGGAGGGATGGGGCGCAATTTGCCTCCTGGAGCACAGATTTTCCTAAACTAGCTTGCTGATTCCATATAAAGAGCCCCTAAGTGCTAGAAAAGCAGAATCCCCCCTCAAGTGACCACACTTTGGAAATTATAAACATTTGGGAATTTACCGTATCTATAGATGTAGTGACAATTTTGACTCCATGGGTGTTTTCCAGAAACAAGCTGTTACGGCTGGCGGAACACACCAAATAATAAAAAGATGGTAATAAGGTGCGTTCGCAGCCTGGGGTCCACTGTGCAGACATGTTAACTGCTGCTTGGTAATGATGGACACAAAATGGCGGTATCGCACTGGACACACGTGGGTTAAATGCCACCCAGTGTGTAGTTGCGGCGAGCTCTGTTACTTCACAAAGTCGCGGAACCACAGAACTCAGATGCCATACCCTATTAACTGTCACAGGGCACAGCTGAATCAGCGCTAGTGTTCGGTCTCAAGACTCAGCCCCTAGGATGCAGGGTGAGAGCCTCTCTAGATCCACTAAGAGCATGGCGTCGCACCTGCGATGCCTGGATGAATCCTGACTAAGAATTCTAGCTCACTGATTGCGAACAGAGTCGCGCTGGAGAACGCCCTACTTGGCGCTGAAGCTAGGCACTGACTCTTCCTCCTACCTGTAATATCAGCCTAGGCACTAGCTGGCAGGGCTGAACAACGCATGCATACCAAGGGTAGGGGTTTCATAATGAGTCATTCACCAGAGACAATCATACATGCATACAACACACACACCATATGGTCTATACTAGCGTGCGGCCGTGCGATCATTCTATAACCGCAGTCTTCCAGAACCTTGCTGATGGCCCAATCCTAGCTGCTTGAGGACCTGAGCATGTGACCTCTGACCACCAATGAGCGGTTATCTCACCGGCATGCTCAGATGGAGGAAAGCAGGACTATGGCTATGTGCACACGTAGTTTGAGGTGCTGCGGATTTTTCCGCACAGATTTGTAAAAATCCACAGGTAAATTCTCAGGTCAAAAGACCTGCGGTTTACCTGTGGATTAGCCTGCGGTTTAGCCCTGCGATTTTACACCTCTACATTGGAGAAGGTGTGAAACCACTGTGGATTCCGCACAAAGAATTGACATGCTGCGGATTTGAACCTGCAGCAAATCCATGTGGAAAAATCCGCAGCATGTCCACAGCGTTTTTTGGTTTACCATTGAAAACAATGGTACTGTACAATGCACCTAAATCTGCTGCGGACCCGCAGAGCCTGAAACACTGCGGATCCGTAGCATAATCCACACCGTGTGCACATGGCCTTAATCCCAGGAGCGTCTGCACGCCGTTGACTAATGCTGCTTGCTATAGCTGAACCTGGGGTGGTAGTAGCAACCAAACGCATAGCATTACCCTGAGCAAGATGATGGGTCTGACGTTTCTGCTGAGGAGGATCCTTTGCGGCTGAAGAAGAAGAATGGGAGACTGCAGAGGACATGGCTTGAGAATCCCCCTGGGCAGCGGTGAGATCTCAACTCCTAACACAGGCAGCAGTGTATGTTGTGGGTTGCAAACTGCCGTTGCAGTTACCAGAACATTATGTCCAGCCTGTGCTTCTGGCGATATCTACCTGTAAATTAGGTGGGATTTCATCACTACATAAATGTCAAACATGTGGGTGCTAAATGTTGTTTAGGCACACTGGCGCTCAGAAGTGAGGGGGCACTTTGATTTGGGAGCGGAGAATTTGCTGAATTTCTTTTGGGAGTGAGGAGCCATTTAATTTTTCCAGAGCCTTTTTTGCTACCAGTAACATGTAAGCCACCTATATTTCCGTTAACAGATGACGGACCTGAGTGACGACTTGCTTTTTTGTGGATTGAGCTGAAGCTTTTATTGGGAACATTTTACATAACTTTTGGGATCACATTTATTTGTCGTTCAATGCTGAGCACTTACTTTGTGGTTTCCATCTAAATCTCCGAGTGACGTGACAGATGAAATCCCCGAGGGATTCATTCACTTTAATGAGGCAGCAGAGTTACTCAGGACTCCATCTGGCCTCTGTTCAGCGGTATCCTTTTCAAAAGTGCACAAAATTGTGGCCAGCGGCACTTTTATGCAAACCTAAAAAGAGGGACACCGCGGTATCACAGGTCCTATGGTGTCCAAAGTGCCTCCATCTGCCTCACTATAGGGAATCTTCTGCCGGCAATTCTGTCTGAATCACATATTTAAGAGATCTACACAGAAATCCCGGTGTAAGTGTAAGTCCTCTTTCACACATCAGTATTTTTGATCAATATTTCATCAGTATTTGTATGCCAAAACCAGGAATGTCTCCAAAATAAGGAACAGGACTCAGTCTTTCAATTATATTTTTTTCTCGGTAAGTTCCATTCCTGGCTTTGGCATACAAACACTGATGCAAAATACTGATGAAACACTGACGTGTGAATGAGCCTTAAGACGGCGCCAGGACTTAATCCTGGCTAATTTGCTGTCATGATTTGCCTTGTTATAACTGACATGTTTGAGTGTATGATATGTGACTTTTATATATGTACTTACTGCCATGGGGCATTATATAAATACTCGTACAATAGGTAGAGTAGTACTAGTAAAGGGACACTAGATGGGGGCACTGAGCACATTCAGATGGGAGGCTTAAGAAGGGTTAACTAGAGGGACATGGGAGGAGTGGCTAGCCGGGAGCAGAAGGAGAGATAGATTTCCTGCTTGAAGAGAGTTGAGCTGGGGGTAGCCATCCTAGCAGAGGAGTGAAGAGATTGCCTATAGCAGTAGCCAGTGAGAAGGGCCACTGGAGGCCCTTTAGCTACAGACTGGGAGCTAAAGGACTAGAGGGGCTAATAGGAGAGCCTCTGAAGTCTGGTCAGCCGGAGTCAAGGAGCTGAAGAGACACTGAAGCCAGTCTGTGAAACCAGCCCGTGTCTGGAAGCGGTCAAGCCAGGGAGATCAGTTAGTGAGTCCCTGTGGAAGTGACAGCCAGAGTGTGGGAGCTGTTCCAAGAGTCAAGTGAGCTACTAGCCTAGTACAGGACAGTACAGGATCACCAGTGCCATAAAGGGGTGAACGATAATGGAGTAGACAGTTACCTTCGTGGGCTGAAGTCGGTTGCAGGAAGAGGGGTCGAAGTGCCATGTTCACCGTGTTCCGTGTTCGGTTGCTTGTGTGGTCCACCCATGTGTAACTAAAGAAGTAGTGTGCTGCTGTAGATGAAGATGTATTGCTGGTATAGCGTAAAGAGTCCTAAAGCCATTGTGGATGTGCTGTGCCCTGAGGAAACTAAAGTTGAACTGTTTAAGCTTTTTCCGGCCTCTGTCTCCAGCCTTTTGAACCCCAGAAGTGAGCACTGTACCTGGGATGAAGCAGCCTCCAGCACAGTGCGTACCAGAGCGGCTGACGAGGCTACCCCCCAGCGGCAGTGGTATTACAAGTGACGTAGTTGGCAGGATCTTGCTGCCCAAAATGGTGGCGACACTGCAGCGGAGGTGAAGAAAGGAGAAAAAGTGAAAGTGATTGCATTGCCCTATAAAGTACAGATTAAAGATTGTGGCGATGGGCAAGTGAAGGTGACTAAAATACCGATTGTGACCAAAGAAGAAGATTTGGAAAGTGAGACCAAAATACTGATTGTGTCCAAAGAAGAAAATCTGAAAAGTGACTCTGTGGATCCTAAGATTGCGACTGCCAAGATGGAGAACTGTGGCGCCAAAACAGACTGTCCTTATCAGCATAGAGCACTTTGTGGGCGTGACAGCGTCTGGATGGTGCCAAACGAGAACTGTCAACATTGTCGGGTCCGCCCCTGGAAGGAGTAGTATGTGCAGCGCCCTTCCCACCTAATGCCCGAAAGTGGGTGGAGAGGCCGGCAAGGGCCCCACCCTGAAATGGGAGGAGCCCAGAAACAGAGTACCTGGCGGAGGAACCGAGGAGACCGCCGGGATCTGGGCCTCAACATCAGGAGCCAGAGCATCTTTCTGTGCCAGAGTCACCAGAGAAAGGAGTGCCGTGCCAGCGACATCAGGAGTCCATGCAGGACCTACGGCGGGATGCGGAACCTTTGTCTCTGAGTCAGTTCCACAACACCGGGGACCGGAAGTGGTGGCCAACTCCGAGGAGCTGAGGCCGGAAGTACAGGCTGTGCCAAAACCAACGTGCTCGGAAGCTGTTCCCGTCAGACCGCAGGGGAAGGAACACGAGTGCACCCTGGAAACTAGTACCGGCAGTGACCACGAGTTGACGGAGCTCATAATTTTCGGGCACATGACATTTTTTGATCGCTTTCTACTCTGGTTTTTGGGAGACAGAATGAGCAAAAGCCAGCAATTCAGGAAATGCTTATTGTTTTTGTTTTTTTATACCGTTCCATGTGTAGTAAAATTGGTAAGGAAGTACAATTGCAGCGATACCACATTTATACAATTTTACATAGTAACATAGTAAGTAAGGCCGAAAAAAGACATTAGTCCATCAAGTTCAGCCTATAAAATTCTGTCAGAATAAATCCCCAGATCTACGTCCTTCTAAAGAACCTAACAATAACTGTAAGATACAATATTGTTACGCTCCAGGAAGACATCCAGGCCTCTCTTGAACCCTTCAACTGAGTTCGCCATCACCGCCTCCTCAGGCAGGGAATTCCAGATTCTCACTACTCTAACAGTAAAGAATCCTTTTCTATGTTGGTGGAAAAACCTTCTCTCCTCCAGACGCAGAGAATGCCCCCTTGTGACCGTCACCTTCCTTGGTATAAACAGATCCTCAGAGAGATATTTGTATTGTCCCCTTATATACTTATACATGGCTATTAGATCGCCCCTCAGTCGTCTTTTTTCTAGACTAAATAATCCTAATTTTGCTAATCTCTCTGGGTATTGTAGTTCCTCCATCCCCTTTATTAATTTTGTTGCCCTCCTTTGTACCCGCTCTAATTCCATTATATCCTTCCTGAGCATCGGTGCCCAAAACTGTACACAGTACTCCATGTGCGGTCTAACCAGAGATTTGTACAGAGGCAGATTTATGCTCTCATCATGTGTATCCAGACCTCTTTTAATGCACCCATGATCCTGTTTGCCTTTGCAGCCGCTGCCTGGTACTGGCTGCTCCAGGTAAGTTTATCATTAACTAGGATCCCCAAGTCCTTCTCCATGTCAGATTTACCCAGTGGTTTACCATTCAGTGTGTAATGGTGATATTGATTCCTTCTTCCCATGTGTATAACCTTACATTTATCATTGTTAAACTGCATCTGCAATTTTGGCGCTTTACACAATATAAACTATTTTATAGAAAAAATAATAATTTTTGCATCGGTTTATTCTGAGAGCTATAACTTTTTTATTTTTCTGCTGATGGAGCCGTATCGTGGCTTGTTTTTTGCAAGACAAGATGATATTTTCAGCTGTACCATTTTCTTTACATCGGTCTTTATGATCGCGTTTTATTGCAATTTTTGTTCGATGGTATGATGGTAAAGCATTGTTTTTTGCCTCATTTTTTAATTTATTTTCTCACGGTATTCACTGAAGGGGTTAACTAGTGGGACAATTTCATAGAGCGGGTCGTTACGGGTCATTAAAAAGAAATGGCCGGAGCTGAGACTCCCAACCCTCCCACAGGAGGCATAGGCGGAGGCCAGCATGACGGGGGGGTGGTAAGGTTTAACAGGGGGAGTACTCAGGAGGGGTGTTGGGGGGTATATAGGGGAGGGGTGGGGGCATCCCCTCCCCTTTCAGATCCTGCTCCCCAACACACAAGCACCTTACCATGTCGGCGGTCGAGCGGGTGCTGGAACAGTTATGGGCTGCGGCTCTGTCGCAGCTCCCAGGATGGCTGGAGGCTCAAGTGGTGGGGATCATCCCGGGGACCCCCGGGCAGTCGGCCCCAGCAGCGGTGAGGGAGCGGCGTTCCAGACGCGTGAGGCCTCCCGAGTGGCTTTCACCCGACTCAGCTCCCCGGGCCTCGCGTCGCCGCAGGAGCCCCTCTCGGGACCCTCCAGGCCGGGCGCCGTGCTCTGCACCCACCACCGCATCCCGGCCTGGGAGGAATCCGCAGGCTGGGCGAGGGCCCACGGAGGTGACAAGGCCTACTCCTCGATCCCGGCGGTGGCAGGCATCGGGAACAGCGGGGGTCCGCAGCAGTAGCCATCATTGTCCCCCAGCAGTGGGGGGACATCAGGTTCGGTGGGGGCCGCGGCGGGGGGCCCCCCGCAGTGCAGCCTGCTTCAGGAGCAGCATGAGGGAGAGGAGGACATCATAGCAGCGTGATTGCAGCCTGCAGCCCTGCAGGGACGGCACCATTGTCGCCAACAGATGGAGGCAGTGGGCTCTTTCCAGGCGGCCAGGAGGCACAGCAGGAGGCCATTGATGCTTCCTCGCGAGATTCAGGCATGGCGGCAGGAGCTCGCAGCACGGTGTCCCGGGCAGCATCCCTATCCGAGGTCCCACAATCGGGGTCCCCCAGGGGGTTTAGGCCTCCCAACCCTGCCACTCCCGTGGGGAGTCTCAGAGTTCAACATCAAGCCGGCGAGGATTCTTCTGTGGATCCAGGTTTTCCGGCTGGAGGGCACACAGCCCCCTCGCAGCCTGGTGAGTATGCTTCTGTGTCCCCTGTTTGTCATCCAATCTCATCATCATCATGGTTAGACGGGGGGCTATCAGCAGAATCCCTCGGTGTCGGAGGGGGGTCGGGGTTCGGTGGGGTAGCCGCAGTTGGCGGTGTTAGCAATGTGCTCGTGGACATGCGTAATTTGCTGTCCCGTCTTGAGGGGGGTTTTGTCACGCCTTCTTCGTTAGCAGCTTGGGTTGGAGCGCAGGCTAGGGGACTTGCAGGACAGAGCGGGTTGGATCTGGCCAGGCGTGCAAGCAAGGCGGTGTCAGTATCAGTGCAAACCGAAAAGGAGAAAGAATGTTCTGTGCATTTGGACGACAGGGTGCCCGGGGAGGTGTATGTTTGTTTTGAAGGCCCGCTGGGGGCTCATTTAAAGAAGGAAGTAAAGGAGCGTATTTGGAAGGATGAGTACGTAGAAATATTTTCCTTGTTACCACTCGAGAAATTTAATTTAGATAAGGGTAAGAAGGACGATAGAAAAAAGGAGGATGAAGAAAAGCACAGGTGGCGTCTGATCCCTCAAACATTTGTCAATTGGCAACAGGCGTTCGCTATTTTGGCGAGCGTCATTGGGGAAAAGGCCCCCGATAATTGCTCGGCGTTATTTTGTTACTTCGATGCCATAGGGGAGGCCTACAGGGTGTACGGTGGGCAGGCTTGGTTGCGGTACGACGAGCAATTCCGGCAGAGGAAGGCTGTCCGTCCTGCTATCCGATGGGACCAGAAGGACAATGGGCTGTGGATGCGGGTAATAGCTCAAAATAAGTTCGGGAGCTCCATTCAAGGGAGGGCTGGGAGCACCAGCCAGAGTAGCAACAATTCCGTTGTCTCCGGCGGAGACGGGAGAGGGCAAACGGGGAGTCACAAGTTGGGGGTGTGCTGGTAGTTTAACGACGGCCAGTGTAAATTCGGGGCAAATTGCAAATTCAAACATCTTTGCTCCAACTGCAATGGCGCTTCGCACGGAGCGGCCAAGTTTTTCAAAAAAGGGAAGCCCAGAACCAGTGGTGGTAATTCGCAAGGGGGAGACTCCAGTGAAGCTGGAAAGGATGGTCTCTTATCTAAATAGATATGGGGACAGGGAGAAAGCGGCTTTGCTGTAAGCGGGTTTTAAAGACGGTTTTGTTATCCCTCACCCCCCTTTTGCAATTCCGCGGGTTTTGAAGAATTTCCATTCAGCTTTGTTGCATACCATGGTTGTTTCAGAAAAACTAGAAAAAGAAGTTTCGTTGGGCCGTATGGCTGGCCCCTTTGCTTCTCCACCGTTTTCGGATTTGGTTGTTTCCCCTTTGGGAGTGGTTCCGAAAAAAGACCCGAATAAGTTTTGGCTTAATCAACATTTGTCTTACCCACACGGGGGGTCGGTTAACGAAGGTATTGATCCAGAGATCTGTTCAGTGGTTTACTCCTCCTTCGAGGAGGCGGCACGGTGGGTGCGGAAATGTGGTCGGGGGGCCCTCATGGCTAAAACGGACATTGAATCCGCATTTCGTCTGTTACCGGTCCACCCGGATAGCATGAAGCTGCTGGGTTGTTATTGGGAAGGCATGTTTTTTGTGGACAGGTGTTTACCCATGGGATGTTCGTTGTCCTGTGCGTATTTTGAAGCCTTCAGTTCCTTTCTGGAGTGGGTCGTGCGAGATGTTTCCGGTTTCGAGTCGGTCATTCATTACTTGGATGATTTTTTGTGTCTTGGCCCGGCTGACTCTTTACGTTGTTACAGAATTTTGCAAGCTATTGAGTGGGTGGCGGAGAGATTTGGAGTTCCACTCGCGCCGGGGAAAACCGAGGGCCCCAGTATGTGCATGCGTTTTTTGAGAATTGTCATTGACACGGTGAATTGGGAGTTCCGGCTGCCTGAGGATAAGTTGGCGGATCTGCGGGCTGAGGTGGTCCGAGCGCGCCGTTTGAAAAAGTTGTCACTGCGTGATCTCCAGTGTTTGTTGGGGAAGCTAAACTTTGCATGTCGAGTTATGCCGATGGGGCGAGTCTTCTCACGTCGGCTGGCAAGCTCGACTGCAGGGATTCAAGCCCCTCATCATCTCATCCGATTATCGGCGGAACTCAGGGCAGGTTTGGCGATTTGGGAGTCTTTTCTGGAGGGGTACAATGGCCGTTCATTGGTAATGGAAGAGATGGTCGGCAACGACGCGTTGGAGTTGTTCACGGATGTGGCTGGCGGTGTCGGATTTGGGTCTTACTTCAGGGGGCAGTGGTGCGCATCCCAGTGGCCCAATGAGTGGATTACGGATGGCTTGGTACGCAACATCTCTTTGTTGGAGATCTTTCCAATTCTCGTAGCTGTACGTTTGTGGGGACGGGAGTTTCAGGACCGGCGCGTGCATTTTAATTGCCATAACATGGGCGTGGTGTGCGCGATTAATGGCCTTTCTGCATCGTCTCCCCCAGTCATTTGAGTGTTACAACAGTTGGTCTTACTATGTTTGGATTTGAATGCACATGTGACCGCGACACAAGTTCCAGGTGTCAAGAACGATATAGCTGACTCTCTTTCCTGTTCGCAGTGGGATCGGTTCGGCTCTTTGGTGCCAGAGGCAGAGATCATGGGTTTAGCTTGTCCGGAGGAGCTGTGGAAAGTGGCTTACAGGCCGCGGAGTCGCTGATTGAATCTTCTTTAGCTCCAAAATCTTGGGAGGCATACCGGGCAGTCTGGCGCAAGTGGAAGGAGGTTCTTGCAGCTGCCGCAGTTGTTGGGCCCGGGCTGGATCAGGAGGAAATTTTGTTGTCTTGGTTGGGGCGCCGGGCCTCCGAGGGTTGGTTTGGTGCAAAAGCCATGTGGGTGTTGTCAGGGTTGTCTTTTGGTTTCCACTTGCGCGGCCATCGTGATTTGACAGAGACGTTTTTGGTGAAACAGGAGGCAAAGTGTTTTCGCTGTTTAAAATGGGTCACCGAGGAGGAAAAAACAAAACAAGCTAAGTCCCAGAAAAACCAGAGAGGTTGGTAACTATGCAGATTGCAGATCCATGATCCTAACCACACAACTAGCAGCATCCGTGGAGCGTTCCTATGATGATCCTAGACGCCTCGTCACCGCCGGAGGACTAAATAAGCCTAAAGCAAGAAAGGGGAAAACTAACTGCCCAAGAGCAGACCCCAAAGGAAAGACAGCCCCCACACATGTATTGACGGTGAAATAAGATGAAAACACAAACACAGGCAGGAAAATAGGCTGAGCAAACGATGGGGCCCAAACTAACTAGAAACGATAGGAAAGGAAAGACACTGTCTGCAATCTGCCAAAAACCCTACAAAAATAATGTCCAACACTTCTGATAACAAAATTAACCCTGAAGTCACTAGACTTCACCCACTATATCAGCACTCTGAAATATTCTGAGACAGAGCAAAAGAGGCCAATCTAATAGGGGACAAAAAGCAAATTGGCAAATACAGATAAATAAGAGTGGAAATTCAGCACAGCCCCAGCCGGGGCTGGCTGACCACACAAAAAACTGAACAGACCAATAAAATCAAGTGTGAACATTAGCAGAAAAACTTAGCTTGAGCTGACTGGAACAGAGCTGAACACCAAGAGCTGAAAAGCCAGAAGGAATCACCAGCACCAGAATAGGGTGTCGGCTGACTTAAATCCAGTCTGAAATTCCTGAGGTCTAATCGTCATCCTCATTATCAGGTGGCAGATCTCTACTGATTAAATCAGCCTCACTACCTCCTGTTACCACCAGAGGGAGCCTGGAAGGAGAGCTCACAACTGGTAGACCAGAAAATGAACTCACAACAAGGGGCGATTTGAGGCGTCCGATATCTTTTAATGTGTTGGAACAGTTGGGCGGCATTTTGGAGGCGGCGTGTTCTTCACGCTATGAGGTTTTGTTGTTTCGTCTAGCCTTTTCGTTTGCATTCTTTGGCGCATTGAGGGTAGGGGAGCTCGTGTTGGGCAACAAAGAATCAATTGGTGGCATACTGGCCAGGGATGTTGTGTTGACCGCACGGGGTGTTGAGTTTTGGCTGCGGCAGTCCAAGACGGATCAGTCAGGAAAAGGCTGTCGAGTGGTGTTGGGCAGTGTGCCTAGTTCTTTAATGTGTCCCGTTCAGTGTTTGCAGAGTTCTTGAGCTGTTCCCTGTTGTGTCACGTGGATGGCTCCAGTTTGTCCAGATACCAATTTGGCGCTGTTCTTAAGAAGTCTATTCGATTGTTGGGACTGGACGAATCCCGTTTTGCTTCTCATTCTTTCAGGATAGTGGAGGCGTCGGAAGCGGCCGTTGAGGTGTTCAAGGGCCCGCGTTGTGGCAGTTTGGAAAGGGGGGGAGTCCTTGAAGTTGGTTGAAAATTGGTTTTGGAGACTCAGTGTCTAGGGTCTCCTTCGTTCAATGGTATGTTGGTGGTGATCTGGTGAAAGGTGGATGGGGAGTTTCCGACAGAAGTGGGCGGATCCCCAAGTAGCTTAGTGGACAATATATATCGGTGTTGGTATTCCCAAGCCAGTGGGGTAACGGCTGGGAGCAATATGATGGGTTTTGTCTACAGCATTTTTGGCTTCTTCACCAAGATCTTGGGGCTTCAAGGACTCCTTCTCAATGTTCAAGTGATTGTATTTATGTGATGTATGATTCATTGTTTATTGTTTGGTGTTTAATAAAGGCTGCTGTGGCCATATAAAATCTAAAGAAATTTCTAGTCTCCGTGTCTTGGTGACTGGCGTAATGAATGTCATACAGGTGGGGGGCTAGGTGATGCCGTGATGCTCTCGTTTCCCAATACCAACGTCATGTATTTATTGGAAAAATATTTATTTTTTCTTTATTTAGGGATATTTAAAAAAATATTTTTACACTTTGTAATTTTTTTTTAAAACTTTTTTACATTGTCCCAGTATGGGACATTACTATAGTATATCAGATCGCTGATCTGACACTCTACTCTGCAGAGTTTCAGATCAGGATCTGACAGGCAGTGAAGGAGGCATGCCGACCCCTCAGCAGGTGCTCACAAGCCACCTTCTCTCCAGGACCCGGAAGGACCCAGTGGCCATCTTGGTGCCTGGGGTCTCCATGCAGACCATCAGGCCAATGCGATAGCATCGCGTTAGCCTGATAGAAGAGCGCAAGGAGCCCCTTCCCTGTGCTATGCCTCTCTATGATGCTGTCACTACTGACAGCGGCATCAGAGGGTTTAAATGCCCATGATTGGTGTTAGTGTGAGCAGGTTGTGGGATGCAGTGACAAACAGAAGGCAGAGCAAGAGTTAAAACTTTAACATGGTACTACTCCAGGCAGGGAGGTGAATGAATAGCAGGGAAGCACAAAGTTCAAAGTGTACATAGTATGCAGAGTTAGAGAACAACAGAGAGGGCATTAACAGTTCTTGTGCGGTAGACTTATCCTGTCAGACGTTTTCTCAGGACTGGATGATGCCAACTACGGCTGTCATGGCACTTGTCCGATGGGATATGGAAAATAACGAAGATCAGTCTTCTGGTAGCAGCAGTTGGTCTCCGATACCTTTTGCTGAGCCCCAGGTCCAAATGCTGATGTGGCCAGGGGAGTGCGGGCTACTACACTGTCTGCGCTCACCATGGTCTGGCAGATATACACTGAGGAATCGGGGCATAGATAACGGTCCTGCACCTGGTCTCTCTTAGGCGGCACGAGAACTGTAATCATGGGCCCGGAGCATTTGGCACCTCACTTCATGGCGACCAACGGGCACACTGCATGTCTCTCCTCACTGTCTATGCAAGCGGTGGCGGCGGCGATGCTTGGCACGGGACTGCACTGTACGGATGCTCGAGGACCAGAACTCTCGCTGGTCCCTGCTGCACTCTGTCTGTTCCCGCCAGGTGTGCCTGTCTCCATGCGCACTGAGAATTCTCCTTTGTCATATTCAACAGCTGTGGAGGGGAGCGTTTAAGGAGCAACTGGTGTTCTCTCTATATGATTGGAATCTTGTGACAAACACGGACGTAACATGTTCCGATGAACTACTCAAGTGGGAGCATCTTCTTCCCCTTCAGGTTGAACCTCAGACGGGATCTTCGGATCAGATCCGGCATTTCATCTGATAGGGGGTCTTTTCCCACCGACACTACAGCTTGCCTAGAGGATGTTTGTCTCAGGCCAACACGCGGTCCCCGGCTTTACGAGCTGTCCTTCACAGGGGAGTCACTTCATGATGAACTTGCTCTGCAAAAGCAATGTAGAGTCTGCAAACGGTGATGATGTTTGCGAACCCAGGTGGAAACCCCCGTCCATGGGTAGTCCTCCTCTGGATTCAATTAGCTCTGTGATTTCTCACCCCTTCTGGCTGAACAGTAGGGTGTATGGTGTATAACCAGTTGTACTGTGCACCCGATTGTTCTATACCAAGACTATTTCAGCCACAAATTCAGGTTAACAAACTTTCCGGTCTTCCACCAGAGTTCTCAGCATCTGAATCAGTATCTGATTGAAATGCTCACAGGACCCATACCCTTGGGTATGGTAGGGCATTGTCCTGGATTTCTCAATTTAAACAGGTGATGCAGTTCTTCCATAACCCGTCCTTGAAAGCAAGCGCCTTGGTCAGAATGAATCCTCTTCGGACAACCGTAAACTTGGATGAAGTCCCTGCAAAAGGCCTGTGCTGCCGACTCAGCAGTCTAATCCCGGGTTGGAGTCACCACTAGTGTTGAGCGATACCGTTCGATACCCAAAAATATTGTATCGGATGGTATCGCCCGATACGAAAAAAATATCGGGTATCGCCGATTCCAATACCGGAAGTCCCATTCAAGTCAATGGGACTTCCGGTATCGGAATTTAAAAAAGCCCTTTATTTCCTTGTTGGCTAATTCTACGTAGTTGAAAACAAATAAGAGTCATGTAGAATGTATTGTGGGAGGTGGAGGAGACATTAAAGGCATAGTGGTTTATTCAAATCACATGGCATAGCATTAATTCCAATTTTTTTTTTTCAAAACGTTCGGAGTTAAATAGATATTGACTATGTTAACTTTTTTATATTTTGTCAGATATGTATGTTTCACAACTTCCATGCTCTTCACCTTCTTTTGTACTTCTCCCACACTTTCTCCTTCATGATCCGCAGCAGTAGCATTTTTTTCATCAACTTTTTCTTCACCTTATTCATCTTCTTCATCTTCTTCCCATTATTTTTTTTTCCATTCTTCTTATTCAGCAATTATTAATTTTCATATGCTATTTCTTCATCTTTTTCCTATTCTTCTTTTTCTTCATTTTCTTATGGTGACAGGCATTCCTGTAGTACTTATCTATAAAAGTTATAAGATTACACCTTACGTTCTGCCTGTCACAAAAGATTTACAACAGGATTTGTCCACGTTCAGTTTGGCCTGCAGCAGCAGGCATTTTCCAGGGGCACCACGAGGAGGAACGGACTCACCCCCATTTACTGCTTAGTCTTCTTCTGCTTATAATTTTGATTTCTTCTATGCTGATTTTTAGTCTTATGCTTAATGTTCTTCTGCTTTCTGTTCTTCTCTTTTGCTTCTTCTGCTTCTTGTTCTTCTGTCTTTTGTTCTGTATCTTGGTTGTTGTCTTCATGTTCTTTGTCCTCTTGGTCTTATTATTTAGGGTCATAGTTCTGGTCTTCTTTGGTGTGGTCTTCAGGGTCGTCGTCATCAGGGTCGTCGTCATGGAGATCAATAAGGATTACCAAAGACAATTTCAAAAAGCTTGATCTTGGAAATGTAGCAGAAGGTACAAGAAGGCTGAGAAACTGGCGAGAACCAGCTGACAGTACTGGAACCCGTAGTGGCAGCAGAAGGAACAATAGCCAATGGCACTACTGAGGAACAGCTGACGGTGCTGGACCCCGGTTACTATGCAGGAGGTACCTGTGCTAGAAACCACTACCAAGGACCAGCTGACGTTGCTGGACCTCGGATACCGAGATAGAGGCACCTAGGCCAAAGGCTCTGGCGAGAACCAGCAGACAGTGCTGGAACCCGGATGGGTAGCAGAAGGAACAAGAGCCAATGGCACTACCGAGGACCAACTGACAGTGATGGACCACGGTTACAAAGCAGAAGGTACCTGTGCTAAAAAGCACTATCAAGGACCAGCTGACGGTGCTGAACTTCGGATACCGGGATGGAGGCACCTAGGCCAAAGGCTCTGGCGAGAACCAGCTGACAGTGCTGGCACCCAGATGGGTAGCAGAAGGAACAAGAGCCAATGGCACTACCGAGGACCAACTGACGGTGCTGGACCACGGTTACTAAGCAGAAGGTACCTGTGCTAAAAAGCACTACCAAGGACCAGCTGACGGTGCTGGACCTCGGATACCGAGATGGAGGCACCTAGGCCAAAGGCTCTGGTGAGAACCAGCTGACAGTGCTGGCACCCAGATGGGTAGCAGAAGGAACAAGAGCCAATGGCACTACCGAGGACCAACTGACGGTGCTGGACCACGGGTACTAAGCAGAAGGTACCTGTGCTAAAAAGCACTACCAAGGACCAGCTGACAGTGCTGGACTTCGGATACCGAGATGGAGGCACCTAGGCCAAAGGCTCTGGCGAGAACCAGCTGACAGTGCTGGCACCCGGATGGGTAGCAGAAGGAACAAGAGCCAATGGCACTACCGAGGACCAACTGACGGTGCTGGACCACGGTTACTAAGCAGAAGGTACCTGTGCTAAAAAGCACTACCAAAGGACCAGCTGACGGTGCTGGACCTCGGATACCGAGATGGAGGCACCTAGGCCAAAGGCTCTGGCGAGAACCAGCTGACAGTGCTGGCACCCAGATGGGTAGCAGAAGGAACAAGAGCCAATGGCACTACCGAGGACCAACTGATGGTGCTGGACCACGGTTACTAAGCAGAAGGTACCTGTGCTAAAAAGCACTATCAAGGACCAGCTGACGGTGCTGGACCTCAGATACCGAGATTGAGGCACCTAGGCCAAAGGCTCTGGCGAGAACCAGCTGACAGTGCTGGCACCCGGATGGGTAGCAGAAGGAACAAGAGCCAATGGCACTACCGAGGACCAACTGACAGTGATGGACCACGGTTACTAAGCAGAAGGTACCTGTGCTAAAAAGCACTACCAAGGACCAGCTGACGGTGCTGGACCTCGGATACCGAGATGGAGGCACCTAGGCCAACCTGACCTCTGGCGAGAACCAGCTGACAGTGCTGGAACCCGGGTGGGTAGCAGAAGGTACACATCCAAAGCAAAGTAGCCAGGCCACAAGCCGGCCGCAGTTACCGAAACCCACAGTCCTACAGGGGGTCCATATCCCATTGGCACTATGGATCCAGCCTTCAGTGCCAGTTCCCGCAGCCCACATAGGAGTCACCTAAAGTGCAGGCACCGTAGAGTCGGCTAACCCGGCCGCAAGACGACAGGACAACGGATTGGTGGCATAGTGACCTTGACACTACCCGGAAACAGCTGGCATGCTGGAACAAGGCTGGGCAACAGGGAGTACCCGTGCCAAAGACACTGCCGAGAACCAGCTGACGGTGCTGGAACCCAGATGGGTAGCAAAAGCTACAAGAGCCAATGGCACTACCGAGGAACAGCTGACGTTGCTGGACCACGTTACTAGGCAGGAGGTACCTGTGCTAGAAAGCACTACCAAGGACCAGCTGATGGTGTTGGACCTTCGGATACCGAGATGGAGGCACCTAGGCCAAAGGTTCTGGCGAGAACCAGCTGACAGTGCTGGAACCCGGGTGGGTAGCAGAAGGTACCCATCCAAAGCAAAGTAGCCAGGCCGCAAGCAGGCCGCATCTACCGAAACCCACAGTCCTACAGGGGGTCCATGTCCCATTGGCACTACGGATCCAGCCTTCAGTGCCAGTTCCCGCAGCCCACATAGGAGTCACCTAAACTGCAGGCACCCTAGAGTCGGCTAACCCGGCCGCAAGACGACTGGACAACGGATTGGTGGCATAGTGACCTTGACGCTACCCGGAAACAGCTGGCGTGCTGGAACCAGGCTGGGAAACAGGGAGTACCCGTGCCAAAGACACTGCCGAGAACCAGCTGACGGTGCTGGAACCCAGATGGGTAGCAAAAGCTACAAGAGCCAATGGCACTACCGAGGAACAGCTGACGTTGCTGGACCACGGTTACTAGGCAGGAGGTACCTGTGCTAGAAAGCACTACCAAGGACCAGCTGACGGTGCTGGACCTTCGGATACCGAGATGGAGGCACCTAGGCCAAAGGCTCTGGCGAGAACCAGCTGACAGTGCTGGAACCCGGGTGTGTAGCAGAAGGTACCCATCCAAAGCAAAGTAGCCAGGCCGCAAGCCGGCCGCAGTTACTGAAACCCACAGTCCTACAGGGGGTCCATGTCCCATTGGCACTACGGATCCAGCCTTCAGTGCCAGTTCCCGCAGCCCACATAGGAGTCGCCTAAACTGCAGGCACCGTAGAGTCGGCTAACCCGGCCGCAAGACGACAGGACAACGGATTGGTGGCATAGTGACCTTGACACTACACGGAAACAGCTGGCGTGCTGGAACCAGGCTGGGCAACAGGGAGTACCCGTGCCAAAGACACTGCCGAGAACCAGCTGACGGTGCTGGAACCCAGATGGGAAGGAAAAGCTACAAGAGCCAATGGCACTACCGAGGAACAGCTGACGTTGCTGGACCACGGTTACTAGGCAAGAGGTACCTGTGCTAGAAAGCACTACCAAGGACCAGCTGATGGTGCTGGACCTTCGGATACTGAGATGGAGGCACCTAGGCCAAAGGCTCTGGCGAGAACCAGCTGACAGTGCTGGAACCCGGGTGGGTAGCAGAAGGTACCCATCCAAAGCAAAGTAGCCAGGCCGCAAGCCGGCCGCAGTTACTGAAACCCACAGTCCTACAGGGGGTCCATGTCCCATTGGCACTACGGATCCAGCCTTCAGTGCCAGTTCCCGCAGCCCACATAGGAGTCGCCTAAACTGCAGGCACCGTAGAGTCGGCTAACCCGGCCGCAAGACGACAGGACAACGGATTGGTGGCATAGTGACCTTGACACTACACGGAAACAGCTGGCGTGCTGGAACCAGGCTGGGCAACAGGGAGTACCCGTGCCAAAGACACTGCCGAGAACCAGCTGACGGTGCTGGAACCCAGATGGGAAGGAAAAGCTACAAGAGCCAATGGCACTACCGAGGAACAGCTGACGTTGCTGGACCACGGTTACTAGGCAAGAGGTACCTGTGCTAGAAAGCACTACCAAGGACCAGCTGATGGTGCTGGACCTTCGGATACTGAGATGGAGGCACCTAGGCCAAAGGCTCTGGCGAGAACCAGCTGACAGTGCTGGAACCCGGGTGGGTAGCAGAAGGTACCCATCCAAAGCAAAGTAGCCAGGCCGCAAGCCGGCCGCAGTTACCGAAACCCACAGTCCTACAGGGGGTCCATGTCCCATTGGCACTACGGATCCAGCCTTCAGTGCCAGTTCCCGCAGCCCACATAGGAGTCACCTAAACTGCAGGCACCCTAGAGTCGGCTAACCCGGCCGCAAGACGACTGGACAACGGATTGGTGGCATAGTGACCTTGACATTACCCGGAAACAGCTGGCATGCTGGAACCAGGCTGGGCAACAGGGAGTACCCATGCCAAAGACACTGCCGAGCACCAACTGGCGTTGTTGGAACCCAGGGACAATCATGGTGAAGGCCGAGGCCTACTTGGTGGTAGTTTTAGATTGTTTGTAGGCTACAACAGACTGTCAACGTGCTCCAATTAGGCATCTGTCTCCACTCTGCTTCCAGGATTTCACGTGACCACCAACACCACCAGTTTATGCGTACAGTAGCCGTCTGCCCAATCCACACGTGTTCCTGTGTTACTGGGGTTCTGTAATGTCAGCAGATCCCCTGATGTGTGTCTGCCACTGTCTCCTGCTCTGTCCACATTCCCACCGCTTGCAGTGGGAAGGTGGACAGCGCAGGAGACAGTGCCGGACACACATTGGGGGATCTGCTTACGTAACAGAACACCAGGAACACAGGAACAAGTGTGGAATGCACGGATGGCAACTGTGAGTAGGAACTGGCGGTGCTGGAGGTCAGGGGAAATACTAGAGACAGAGTGGAGACAGAGGCCAAATCAGAGAATGTTTAAATGTGAAGTAGTTACAATTTGGAGGCAGCAGCAGTTTGCCCTCCACACAGCAGGGGATCAGCTGACGTTACCGACCCCCACTTTCACATGAACGAGTGTTTTTTTCTGTGTGGACAGCACTTCCGAGCACCAACTGGCGTTGTTGGAGCCCAGGGACAATCATGGTGCAGGCCGAGGCCTACTAGGAGCCAGGTGTAAATCGGAGGTATTTTGACTTTGGAGGCAGCAGGAGAGTTTGCCGTTCACACAGCAGGGGATCAGCAGACATTACCGAACCCCACTTTGACATGAACAAGTGTGTTTTTCTGTGTGGACAGCACTTCCGAGCGCCAACTGGCGTTGTTGGAGCCCAGGGACAATCATGGTGCAGGCCGAGGCCTACTTGGTGGCAGTTTTAGATTGTTTGTAGGCTCCAATTAGGCATCTGTCTCCACTCTGTTTCCAGGATTTCACGTGACCACCAACACCGCCAGTTTATGCGTACAGCAGCCGTCTGCCCAATCCACACGTGTTCCTGTGTTACTGGGGTTCTGTAATGTCAGCAGATCCCCTGATGTGTGTCTGCCACTGTCTCCTGCTCTGTCCACATTCCCACCGCTTGCAGTGGGAAGGTGGACAGTGCAGGAGACAGTGCCGGACACACATTGGGGGATCTGCTCACGTAACAGAACACCAGGAACACAGGAACAAGTGTGGAATGCACGGATGGCAACTGTGAGCAGGAACTGGCGGTGCTGGAGGTCAGGGGAAATACTAGAGACAGAGTGGAGACAGAGGCCAAATCAGAGAATGTTTAAATCTGAAGTAGTTACAATTTGGAGGCAGCAGCAGTTTGCCCTCCACACAGCAGGGGATCAGCTGACGTTACCGAACCCCACTTTCACATGAACGAGTGTTTTTTTCTGTGTGGACAACACTTCTGAGCAACAACTGTCAGTGTCGGAGCCCAGGGAAAATCAGGTAGTAGGCCGAGGCCTACTTGGTGGCAGTTTGCCATTGTTTCTAGACTACTACTAACTGTCAACGTACTCCAATTAGGCCTCTGTCTTCACTCTGTTTCGAGTATTTCCTCTGGCTTCCAACCATGCCAGTTGCTGCTCTGAAATGCCGTCTGCACAACCCACACTTGTTCCTGTGTTACTGGGGTTCTGTAACAGCAGCTTCTCCCTAGAGGTGAGTCAGGCAATGTCTCCTGCTCTGTCCACATTTCCACTACAAGTAGTGGGAATGTAGACAAAGCAGGAGACATTGCCGTGCTCACCTTTGGAGATGAGCAGATGTTACAGGACCCAGGTAACACAGGAACAAGTGTGGATTGTGCAGACGGCACTTGAGAGCAGAAACAGGCGGTGTTGTAGGCCGGAGGAAATACTCAAAACAGAGTGGAGACAGAGGGCAAATCAGAGAACATATTAAATCAGAGGTAGTCAGAAGTTGTAGGCAGCAGGAGAGTTTGCCGTACACACAGCAGGGGATCAGCTGACGTTACCGAACCCCACTTACACATGAGCGAGTGTTTTGTCTGTGCGGACAGCACTTCTGAGCAACAACTGGCGGTGTTGGAGCCCAGGGAAAATCAGGTAGGAGGCCGAGGCCTACTTGGAGCCAGGTGTAAATCTGAGGTTGTTTGACTGTGGAGGGAGCAGGACACTTTGCCATACACACAGCAGGGGATCAGGTGACGTTACCGAACCCCACTTACACATGAGCGAGTGCTTTGTCTGTGCGGACATCACTTCTGAGCAACAACTGGCGGTGTCGGAGCCCAGGGAAAATCAGGTAGTAGGCCGAGGCCTACTTGGAGCCAGGTGTAAATCTGAGGTTGTTTGACTGTGGAGGGAGCAGGACACTTTGCCATACACACAGCAGGGGATCAGCTGACGTTACCGAACCCCACTTACACATGAGCAAGTGTTTTGTCTGTGTGGACAGCACTTCTGAGCAACAACGGGCGTTGCTGTAGCCCAAGAAATAAAGTTCAGGTCATAGAAACATGAACACAACAGGAGACCTGGATCCTGTTGCCAGCCAATTATTTATTCTGGAAGAGGACTGGCAAATTCAGGTGAGATCCAGGCCTTGTTCATTTTCAGAAAAGTAAGCCGGTCAACATTATCGGCGGATAGTCGCGTGCGACGGTCTGTTACCACACCACCTGCAGCACTAAAGACACGTTCCGATAATACACTGGCAGCAGGGCAAGCCAGCACCTCCAATGCATACTGGCTAAGCTCTGGCCATGTATCCAACTTAAAGACCCAATACTTGAACGGGGAAGAGCCGTCTGGGAGAACACTAACAGGGCAAGACAAGTAGTCTGTCACCATCTGACGGAAACGTTGCCTCCTGCTGACTGGAGCCGTCTGTGATGGTGTAGCCGTTTGTGGCGGTCCCACAAAACTTTTCCACATTTGGGCCATACTGGCCTTGCCTTGTCCTGTGGCACTGCCTCTGCTACCTCTTTGTGCAGAGCTTCCTCCACTGCCTCTACCCACATGGCTGCTTTGAAAAGCACTACCAGCAACACTTGCGGGGGGAATGGAGAACATGATCGCCTGCACAAGTGTTTCTTGGTACTCCCGCATTTTTCGCTCCCGGTTCAACTGTGGTATGAGGCTTTGTAAGTTGTCCCGGTAGCGAGGATCTAGGAGGGTGTACACCCAATAATCAGCCGTGTGGAGAATGTTGGCGATGCGGTGGTCATTTAACAAGCACTGCAGCATGAAATCAACCATGTGCTGCAGACTGCCAACTGGACCGGAAACGCTGTCCCCAGCTTGAGGCAGCATCTCAGCCTGCTCAGCCTCACCCCACCCTCGCTGTACACACTGACTACTAGAGCCTTGTGTACCTCCCTCCTCTGGAGAGATGTGTTCCTCCTCCACTGACTCCTCGTCATCCTCCTCACTAAGTGTCCCCTGCCTGGGCCTTTGTGCGGAAGCACGCTGCGCAGACTTGCCAGAAGCAGATGGCATTTCTGGCTCCTCATCCTTGACCTCTTCAAAAACCTCCTCACTTAGTGCTTGTAAGGTTTTTTGAAGCAGACAGATAAGGGGGACAGTCATGCTGACTAGTGCATCATTTGCACTGGCCATCCGCGTGGAGTCATCGAAGGCACGCAAAACTTGGCAGATGTCCCTCATAGTGGCCCACTCAGTGATGGAGAAGTGTGTCCGGCGCAGAGTGCGACTTGTTTGCGCCTGATGCAGCTGGTACTCCATTACTGCTGCCTGCTGCTCACACAACCGCTCCAACATATGTAACATTGGATTCCACCTGGTGGGGAGGTCACATATGATGCGATGTTCTGGCAGGCGGAATCGGCGTTGCAGAGATGCAATGCGCGATCTTGCCATGCTGGAATGCCGCAAGTGAGCACACTCTAGTCAAACCTTGTGTAGCAGTGCATCAAGATCCGGATAGTCCCTCAGAAAGCTCTGCACGACCAAATTGAGCACATGTGCCAGACATGGTATGTGAGTGAGGTTGCCTAGGCCCAGAGCTGCCACTAGATTTCGGCCATTGTCACGCACTACCAAACCTGGCTGGAGATTCACTGGCACAAACCACACATCGCTCTCCTGCTTAATGGCATTCCAGAGCTCCTGTGCTGTGTGGCTCCGATTCCCCAAAGAAATTAATTTAAGGAGGCCTGTTGACGTTTGGCCACACCTGTGCTCATATCTGGCCCAACAGGCTCATGCAGTGCTGATTCCGAGGAACTAGAGTAGGAGGAGGACTCAATATATACAGACTGCATTCCTGCAATCCTTGGAGTTGGCAGAATACGTACAGAGCAACTCTCCAGATCTGTACCTGGCTCAACAACATTAACCCAATGGGCAGTGAGGGAAAGGTATCGTCCCTGTCCATGGCTACTGGTCCACGCATCGGTGGTCAGGTGGACATTGCTACTGACGGCGTTTAGTAGCACATTTTTAATTTTTACCTCCACATGCTTTTGCAGGGCAGGGACGGCTTGCCTGCTGAAATAAAAGCGGCTGGGCACATTGAATTGTGGAGCTGCCAATGACATCAAGTTCCGGAAGGTGTCAGTCTCCACCAGCCTGAATGACAGCATCTCAAGGGCCAGTAGTTTGGCAATGCCGGCATTCAGAGCCAGTGCTCGGGGATGGTTTGCCAAGTATGGCCGCTTTTTCTCCCATACCTGTGCTACCGATTGCTGGTGAGTGGCCTGGGAGTGTGCTGATGACTGAGAACGTGGTTCAGTGGGTGGAATTTCACTGGGTCTCTGGACAACAGTGGCAGTGGTTCTTCCATGGTGTTCCAGTGAGGAAGCCGAACCAGCTGTGTGTGAGCTGGAGGAAGAGGCCCCAACACGAGCTGAAGAGGTGGTAGGTGCTGCTGAAGGTTGGCCTACATCTTCAGTGTGTCTGTGTAACTCCACCTCGTGCTTGGTACGCACATGTTTCAACATATTTGTGGTATTGAGGTTGCTCACATTTTTCCCTCGTTTAACTTTCTGATGACACAGCTTGCATTTGACAAAGCAAATGTCATCTGCAACTGTGTCAAAAAAAAGACCACGCACTGCAAGTCCTGGGAGCACCCGTTTTCTGTTTTGGAAGAGGATTGCTCCTCACCGGTGCCAAAGTGGAGGTTACAGGCAACCAAGTCTGCCCCCGCCCTCTCCCTCCTCTTTTGGCCGTTCTGGGAATCTCTTCCTCAGAGCTGCTCCCACCACCTTCCTGTGGCTGACGCCATGATGGGTCAAGGACCTCATCATCTCCACTCCCCTCTTCAAGCACCGGCTGGTCCTGGGTTGTCTCGTCAGCACTGTACGCAACAGAAATTGGCAACTGAGTCTCATCATCATCAGATGAGCACTGAGGTGTGCTGACAATAGGCACTGGCCCACCCGCCTCTTCAGATTCAGAGGGACAAAGCAGTTGCGCATCACTGCATACTCGCTCTTCTTCACGCTCTAGAATGCTGCTTGGCTGGCCACCTCTTTCCAAGCCAACAGATTCTGAGAACAGAAGTAAAGATTGAGATGGCTCCTGTCCAGGGCTCTCAGACTGCCTGGGCAATTTGGCAGTTGGTGAAGAGACAGATAGTTGCTCTTCAGTGCTCTGGCCCTGGGAGGATGCGGAAGTCATTGAAGTGGATGCGTTAGCTGCCATCCATCCGACAACGGCTTCAATTTGTTCGTCACGCAGCAGTGGGGTACGGCGAGGTCCTACAAAGCTGCGCATGAAGGACTGTTGCCTGGTAAAAGTGGGGGATGCCGGGTCACTGGTGGCCGCAGCAGACACCGAATCCCCACGTCCTCTCCCTGCTGAATCCCCCCGTCCTCTCCCTGCTGAAACTCCACGGCCACGACCACGTGCCTTACTCCCTGCCTTCTTCATCTTGTTAGACTGATAAAGATAGGCAGAAAAGTAAAAAAGGGGTGGCTTAGTGTTCTTAATCCTGAACACCTGCTAACCAGTATAAGAAACACTAGTTTGGCTAAGAGTGTGTGTACTACACTTTAATATGATCTAATGTGGCCTACGCAACTGTAAAGTGGAGTGTTTGGTGAACTTTATTTCCTTTTTTTTATTTTGGGGAAAAAGAAAAGGATGTGACCAAAGTTTGAAAGCTTTGGTCACATCACATCACATCAAGTTTATCACAAACTTTTTGGAGCGATTACAATGCAGGAAGCTAACCTACAATGCAATTGATGAGGCTCCAAAAAATAGGGTGATACTAGTCTGGCTGGCACAAGCCAGCAAAAAGGCTCCTCTATCTAATCCTATATAGTGTTTGCAACCAACCAATGACAATGGATGCGGATGGAAGTACACTAATATAGGAGCAAAAATCTGGATAAATTTGCTGCAAAAAAAGGACTATGTATGAGGCAGTGACGCACGCTGAGCGGACTACAACCAGCGGTGGCTGTAGAACACACTGCAACGTGAGCTGCACTCACACACAGAGAGACCTATCAGACAGACAAAAACAGTGCAGAGAAATGGGCTATAGCACTGAAAGACTGCTGAAAGGCTCCGCTGTCCACTCCTTTAGTGTTTGCAACCAACGTATATGAATACGTATGGAAGCACACTATACAGGAGAAAAAAAAAGCAGCAATAAAAGAAAAATGTGTATGAGGCAGAGACACATGCTGGGCGGCCTACAAGCAGACGTGCCTGCAGGACACACTACACAGCGTGGGTCTGCACTCACACAGCCCTTGCAGACAGCTATTAAAACAGCGCTGCTGGGCTACAAAAATGCTACAGTGGTGGATTATGTAGCCTGGGTAGAGCAATAGATATGTTTGATGATCGCTATTTCTAACTGTCCCTCACAGTCTTCAACAGCAGCCTGTCCCTAACTGAATTCACAGCAGAGTGAACCCGAAATGGTGGCTGCTGCGGTTTTTATAGTGCATCATGACATCATTTCAGCAGCCAATCACAGCCATGCCAGTAGTTAACATGCCTACATGCCTAACAGGATGTGCCCACACTTCTGAGGATCCCCATTGGCTGAATCAAATCGAGCGGGCTCCTAGCATTATGGGAACTTCCGATTCCGGTATTGGATATGAAAAAAGTATCGGAACTAAGTATCGGAATTCCGATACAGCTAATATCGGCCGATACCCGATACTTGCGGTATTGGAATGCTCAACACTAGTCACCACCACAAATTTGGTGAAGTGATCGGTCATTAACAGACAATGTCCATATCCAAGGTGGGCAAGGCCCACAGTCAAGTAGTCAATCATTAACACCTCTAGGGGAGCAGAAGTCACAATGGTTTGTGTAGGAGGTCTCTGTTCTGGGGGCTTTGTTATCTCATAGTTCCTGCATTGCCGACAATCTTTATCTACTTTCAGTTGAGGATTGTAGACCAGCTTTCTGCAGCCACTGGAATGTCTTTTCCGGGCCAAAGTGAGCTCCTTTCTCATGAGCTACTGTGGCCAACTCTTGGAGCAACTTTTCTGGGAGCACCACTTGCCAGGTGACACCCAAATATCGTGCCAACTGCACCTTCCTGTACAGCAGGCCATCTTCCAACTGGAGCCTCTCCCACTGTCGAAGGATCTTTAGGGCTCCCAGGGACAGGGTGTCTCTCTTTCTTTGGCTGGGAAGTTGCTTCAAGGCCACCCATTGCCTCATCTGAGCAAGTTCCCCATCTTCCTGTTGAGGCTGCACTCAGTCGTCACAGGATCGCCCAGCATGTGTCCTCTGGACATCTCCCCGATCTGTCCCTGCATTGCCGCCATCGTCCTGGCAGAGTTATGAAACTCAGGGATCTCTTCAACCTCCAGATCTTCGTTCCAGTTAGGTCAAGGACATTTGTGAGTCACTCTGGATAAAGCATCAGCATGTGTGTTCTCTGCTCCTCTCTGATAGGCAATCTTGTATCGGTACTTGGCCATGCGAGCCACCCATCTCTGTTCCATGACAGCTATTTCTATCTGGACTTCGACTCCTTCAATAGGGGTACAGGCTCAAATAGGAAAAGAGAGGACAGTCTGACCTGGTGGTAAGATAAGATTGGTGGAGGCTGGAATGATCACCTTGCCTAATGCTTTTCCTCCACTCGTTGTCTCTCGTATCAACTGCTGGAACACTTTTCTCTGGGTGGTGTGAGGGCTCCATTGATTCAAAAACACAACAGCTGACATGTTGACTAGGAGGTTTCCCAGTTCCTTCTTTCTTAAAGTCACAGTGGGGCCAGTGCCGGGGTCCCCAGCAGTCAACATGACTCCTTTTCAGCCCACATCCTTGCCACATACAGTGATTTGCATCCAGACCACCCCTGTGACCAGTATGGGCAACTAATTGGCTGCTGTTAATTTGATCACAGGACTCCATTTAGGCAGTGTCGCCCCAGGGAAATGACATCTGAAGTAAGTCTCTGGCATAGTGGTTACTTGTGAGCCGGTATCAGCTAAACAGCAGGCGGCCTGACCATCCATTTTGGCCCAAACCAGAGGACTCAAAGAAACTAAACTTGTGTGACTTCTCTCTCTCCTTCTCAGCTGATCAGGCTATGGGTGGTGGTGTTAGGTGTCAGGTTCTTGCCTCTGCACAGGAGGAATCCCGAGCCTTGCCTCCTGTGGTCTCCCATTCAGTCCCGGCTGCTCAGCAAAGACATCGTTCTCGGCGTCTTGATCAGGCCAGTGCTGTCGGTTCAGATGCTGCTGCCATCTCAGGGTCAGCTATAGCAGCCTGCACTGGTCAGCAGCAAGCAGCTCCTGGTACTAAGACCTTCTTTTGGGCTACTGAGCATGCCCGCGGGAAGACCTCTCATTGGAGGTTGGAGGTCACATGCTCAGGTCCTCAAGCAGCTCGGATTGGACCATCAGGAAGGTCCCGGAAGGACGCTGCTATAAAAGGTTCGCATGGCCGCTCGACCATGCGCAATTGTAGACTCTTATTGTATTTTGTGTGAGTGTTGATGGATGCATGAAACTGGTGACTGACTCATTATAACTCGTATGTTTTAGGGCTATAGAGTTAGAGTCAGCGCCTACTAGTAGGTTGGTCTGCGCCATGGTACTTCCATGTCTCAGCACCTCACTCAGCGCCATATGGTGCCGTCCAGCTCTGGGCACCTTCAGTACCGCATTTAATGTAGCGGCTGCATCCGCCAGTGCGATGCTGTGTGCAAGTCTAGCGCTTTCCTACCTTGTCCGGGTGGTTAGTGGTGTCCGCCAGAGCAGTGCAGTTTGCACGTAATGCGCTTTATTTATTAATTTAATCAATATAGAACCAACAGCGCTAAGCGTGGTACATAAAATACAACAGCAGCAAGTTTTAAGGGAAAATCCACTTAGTTTGTCCAATAAAAACTAAAATATAACACAACTGTAAAAACTCGCGCTAAAGTAAGTACCTAAACAATAACAATTAATAACATATAGCAGGAATGATAAGTGTGTGTCTCTATGCAGAACTGAGCCAAGGGTAAGTTACCTTTCTGTGGTGAATAGTGACATATGAGCGCTGGAATCGCAGGGATATTGCTTTGCAGGCAGGTAACTTTAAGGTCCTTCACATGAATAGTCCATATAGAGCGGTACCTGATGTCGTGGATCAAAATGACCAGGATTCTAATGGAAGACGTAGTCCCGGCCCGTGACTAACGCCTGTCTGTGGCTCTGTGATGGTCGCCTGTATAAGGTACAGATGCTGCACTAGGGAGAAAGTCTGCAAGGTGCAGAGATGCTGCAGGACCTTGCATGACGTCACAGTTACGTGACAGGCTAAGGAGCGCTATGGAGCGCTCAGGGGACCAAGAAGATTTTCCTACGCATTTTGGAATCTCGGGGAAGGAATCCGAGATTCTGAAACGTGTAGGAAAATCTTCTTGTTCCCCTGAGCGCTCCATAGCGGTCCTTAGCCTGTCACGTGACCTATCACGTGACTGTGATGTCACGCAAGGTCCTGCAGCATCTCTGCACCTTGCAGGCTTTCTCTCTAGCGCGGCGTCTGTACCTTATACAGGTGTCACAGAGCCACAGACAGGCGTTAGTCACCGGCCGGGACTACGTCTTCCATTAGAATCCTGGTCATTTTGATCCACGACATCAGGTACCGCTCTATATGGACTATTCATGTGAAGGACCTTAAAGTTACCTGCCTGCAAAGCAATATCCCTGTGATTCCAGCGCTCATATGTCACTATTCACCACAGAAAGGTAACTTACCCTTGGCTCAGTTCTGCATAGAGACACACACTTATCATTCCTGCTATATGTTATTAATTGTTATTGTTTAGGTACTTACTTTTGCGTGAGTTTTTACAGTTTTGTTATATTTTATTTATTAATTTGTTTCTTCCTGGCACCACAGTTGCGGTGCCGAGCACTAGCGTGACTAGAGGGACTCTAACTCAGTGTCTCAGGGGTAGAGTCCTGTGTCTATACACCAGTGCTCACATTGCTGAGCTCTGTGAGCATAAACAGGCTATTATTTTGTGCGTTCCGCCAGTCTGTAACAGGCGGCCCCCAGCCACGGAGCTCATTAGTTTAATGTTTAGCAGTGGAGGGGCCTTCCCCAGCGTGCACATCCTCGAGCAAAATGTCCAACTTCTCCAAAATTGAACAGGTCGGTGGCCCCTCTATGCGATGCAGTCTGGGCCTCTAGCAAGGCTTGGGACCATTTCTGCCTCCGAAGGGGTCCAGGGGTGCTGAAGGTTTCTTCTTCAGGTCAGACCATTTCTCTCATTTGTCATGGATTTCCTTCCGAAGTTCTCTCACCCAGCCTGGTTCAGCTGCCAATGGACAGATGTCTCTCCACTTCGGACCTTCCCTGCCGGGACTGTTAACCTCTGCTCTTGCTATCACGTGTGCTTTGGTCCCTACTTCACAAAAAGGACATGTGAAGATTAACCTGCCAGCGCTCCCGCAAAGCTTGTTTAAGCAATCGCGGTGTGGATCTCCTGCAGCGTGTTCATGTACTTGGTCATGGACTCACCCTCCCTTTGGACACCGCTAAACAAGCGCATGCACAACTCTCCAATATCCGTGGGGTCCCCATACATTTCTTCTAGGATTTGCTGTACTTTGGTAAAGGTATCTCGCTCATGGGTGGGCCAAAACATGACAGAGCTCCTTGCTTCTCTGTCCAGGGCCATCATAGCAATCTCTGCCTACATCGCAGGGGTCATGGGGTGCATCCTCAAAATGCCCCTGACCCGCTCAGTAAGTCCCTTAGCAGAGTGTTGCTCCCTGTAAACTTCGGGAGGTGGCTCAACATTGCCCCCAGTGGTATACTAGCCCTTGGGGCACCGATGACTGCTTGGTCTCTCCCATCTGTGCCTGTAGACTGCATCTTGCTGACTACGACAAGGGTGAGTAGGTTGCGGGATGCAGTGACAGACAGAAGGCAGTGCAAGAGTTAATAACTTTAGCAGGGGAATACTCCACACAGGGAGGTGAATGGTTAACAAAGAAGTGCACAGTTCAAAGTGTAAATAGTATGCAGAGTTAGAGAACAGCTGAAAGGGCATTAACAGTTCTTGTGGGGTAGATTTATCCTGTCCAACCAATGAGCACACTGCATGTCTCTCCTCACAGTCTTTGCCAGCGGCGGCGGCAATGCTTGGGAGCAGGCCTGCGCTGTACGGATGCTCAAGGGCCGAAACACTCGCTGGTCCCTGCTACGCACTGTCTGTTCCCGCCAGGTCTTCCTGTTTCCACGCACGCTGAGGCTGTAAACCCCTAAGCACACCCCCTGCGCCCGCATGCAAGGATTAGTCCAGTCCTTTTAGCTTTCCCCTGGACAATAGAGGAGATATCCCCGACAATTCAGGAACCGGCACAGAACAGGCACCCGGGGCACGGTACTTCTTCACTAGCACTGATCGTGGGCATTGCTTCGAGGTGTCAGCTGTCACATACAGCTGACACCCGCACATGATCGCCCCGGCGCTCAGCGTGAGGCAGCGCAATAGTGCCACCGTAGATTACTGCTCTTTGCGGGAACGCACCTTCCGCAGAGCAGTATATATACGGTGAATGTCGGGAAGGAGTTAAAATTATTGACTGTTCATATCTTCATATCTTTGTCAGTGGGCAAACATACAAAATCATCAAGGGATCAAATAATTGCACTGCGCAACAAATTTCAGGGATGTTCTTGTCCCCTGAGAAAATTTTATTGCATCTTATAGATTTTGATATACTGAACAAGTAAGGTTTTTAACCCCTTCATGACTGGAGCTTTTTTCAATTTTTCGTTTTTCTTTTTTGCTCCCCTCCTTTCCAGAATCATAACTTTTTTATTTTTCTGTCAATATGGCTGTGTCCAGGCATATTTTTTGCGAGATGAGTTGCACTTTTGTATGGCACCATTGGTTTCAAAGTGGGGTGAAACTGAAAAAAAGTGCAGTCCCACACTTGTTTTTTGTTTGGATTTACTGCTAGGTTCACTAAATGCTAAAACTGACCTGCCATTATGATTCTCCAGGTCATTACGAGTTCATAGGCGCCAAACATGTCTTGGTTCTCTTTTATCTAAGTGGTGAAAAAAATTCCTAAGTTTGCTAAAAAAAAAAATGCGCAATTTTCCGAGACCTGTAGCGTCTCCATTTTTCGTGATCTCGAGTTGGATGCAGGCTTATTTTTTGCATGCTGAGCTGACGTTTTTATTGATACCACTTTTGTGCAGCTACGTTGTTTTGATTGCCCATAATTGCATTTTAATGCAATGTTGTGGCGACCAAAAAAACTTAATTCTGGCATTTTGTTTTTTTTTCAGGCTATGCCGTTTAGCGATCAGGTTAATTCTTTTTTTTTTATTGATAGAATGGGCGATTCTGAACGCGGCAATACCAAATATGTGTAGATTTGATTTTTTTTTATTGTTTTATTTTGATTGGGGTGAAAGGGGGTGATTTGAATTTTTATGTTTTTTTATTTTTTTATATTTTTAAACACTTTTTTTTAAATTTTGACATGCTTCAAAAGCCTCCATAGGAGGCTAAAAGCTGCCATAGCGCGATTGCCTCGGCTACTTAGAGGTGATGCTCAGATCACCTCTATGCAACAGAATTACAGGCTTGCTATGAGCACTGACCACAGGGTGGCGCTCATAGCAATCTGCCATCAACAACCATAGAAGTCTCGAGGAGACCTCTGGTTGTGTTGGCAATGCAGCGATGACCCCCAATCACGTGAAGGGGTCATCGCTGTGCATATTTCTGGACCAGTGCCCGGAAGTGCATTTAAATGCCCACTGTCAGAGTTTGACAGCGGCATTTAACTACTTAATAGGCAAGCCTATTGCAGGCACATGTCCGCTGTAGAGATGAGCGACTTTGCCTTTTTTAGGGTTGAGTCGGGTTTCATGAAACCCGACTTTCACAAAAGTCAGGTCGAACGAAATCGGCCGACTATAGGGAAAAGTTGGAGGCCGACTGAAACACCAAACCCAATGCAAGTCAATGGGTAAGCAAAGTCGGCAGGGAGTGGAGGACAGTAAACACACCTACAGTGCAATTCAATGCCAAAAACATCAATTCTTATTACTGAAGCTTGTCAACCTTATTTTACTTCATAATAATAGTTACGCATTGAAAACTGGGGGTTATTTGGTGAAAGTTGTGGGGGGGGTAGGGCTGGCTCCAGGTTTTCGTGTGCCCTGGGCCAAAGAGTGTCAGTGCGCCCCTTTAACACATACCACAACTCATGATGCTCTGATACGGCACAGAAATATAGGTACAGTACAATGACACATACTTCCCTGCTTACATGACATGACTGATCTATTTTAAATTGTACAATAGCTCAAAAAAAGGACAGTATATTACTCCATACAGTATTATGGCCACCACATTGTGCGCCATACAGAATAATGAGCCCCATATATTTCTCCATACAGAATAATTGGTCACATATAATGCTCCATACAGTATATGATGAAAGGAGGGTGAGACGACCATGCATACCACGAAAGGAGGGTGAGGTGACCATACATACCATGAAAGTGGAGTGAGGGGACCATGCATACCACGAAAGGAGAGTGAGGGGACCATGCATACTACGAAAGGGGAGTGAGGGGACCATGCATACCATGAAAGAGGAGTGAGGGACCATGCATACCGCGAAAGGGGAGTGAGGGGACCATGTATACCACGAAAGGAGGGTGAGGGGACCATGCATACCACGAAAGGAGTATGAGGGGACCATGCATACCATGAAAGGAGAGTGAGGGGACCATGCATACCACGAAAGGAGAGTGAGTTGACCATGCATACCGCGAAAGGGGAGTGAGGGGACCATGTATACCACGAAAGGAGGGTGAGTGGACCATGCATACCACAAAAGGAGTGTGAGGGGACCATGCATACCACGAAAAGGGAGTGAGGGGATCGGTGCGTACCACGAAAGGAGTATGAGGGGACCATGTATACCACGAAAAGGGAGTGAGGGGACCATGCATACCATGAAAGGAGGGTGAGTTGACCATGCATACCATGAAAGAGGAATGAGGGGACCATGCATACCATGAAAGGGGAGTGAGGGGACCATGCATACCATGAAAGGGGAGTGAGGGGACCATGCACACCACGAAAAGGGGGGTGAGGGGACCATGTATGCCAGGATTGGGGGCAAGGGGACCATGCATACCAGGATTGGGGGGGGAGAGGACCATGCATACCAGGAATGGGGGGTGAGGGGTAGCATGCATACCAGGATTGGGGGTGAGGGGACCATGCATAACATGAAACGAGGGTGAGAGGACCATGCATACTAAGAAAGGGGAGTGAGCGGACCATGCATACCATGAAAGGAGGGTGAGGGAACCATGCATACCATGAAAGGAGAGTGAGGGGACCATGCACACCAGGAAATGGGAGTGAGGGGACCATGCATACCACGAAAGGAGGGTGAGGGGACCATGCATACCACGAAAGTGGAGTGAAGGGACCATGCATACCACGAAAGGGGAGTGAGGGGACCATGCATACCACGAAAGGGAGGTGAGGGGACCATGCATACCACAAAAAGGGGGGTGAGGGGACCATGCATACTACGAAAGGGGAGTGAGGGGACCATGCATACCATGAAAGGGGAGTGAGGGGACCATGCATACCGCAAAAGGGGAGTGAGGGGACCATGTATACCATGAAAGGAGGGTGAGGGGACCATGCATACCACGAAAGGAGTATGAGGGGACCATGCATACCATGAAAGGGGAGTGAGAGGACCATGCATACCATGAAACGGGAGTGAGGGGACCATGCACACCACGAAAAGGGGGGTGAGGGGACCATGTATGCCAGGATTGTGGGCAAGGGGACCATGCATACCAGGATTGGGGGGGGAGAGGACCATGCATACCAGGAATGGGGGGTGAGGGGTAGCATGCATACCAGGATTGGGGGTGAGGGGACCATGCATACCATGAAACGAGGGTGAGAGGACCATGCATACTATGAAAGGGGAGTGAGCGGACCATGCATACCACAAAAGGAGGGTGAGGGGACCATGCATACCATGAAAGGAGAGTGAGGGGACCATGCATACCAGGAAATGGGAGTGAGGGGACCATGCATACCACGAAAGGAGGGTGACGGGACCATGCATACCACGAAAGTGGAGTGACGGGACCATGCATACCACGAAAGGGGAGTGAGGGGACCATGCATACCACGAAAGGGAGGTGAGGGGACCATGCATACCACAAAAAGGGGGGTGAGGGGACCATGCATACTACGAAAGGGGAGTGAGGGGACCATGCATACCATGAAAGGGGAGTGAGGGGACCATGCATACCGCAAAAGGGGAGTGAGGGGACCATGTATACCACGAAAGGAGGGTGAGGGGACCATGCATACCACGAAAGGAGTATGAGGGGACCATGCATACCATGAAAGGGGAGTGAGGGGACCATGCATACCATGAAAGGAGAGTGAGGGGACCATGCATACCGCGAAAGGGGAGTGAGGGGACCATGTATACCACGAAAGGAGGGTGAGGGGACCATGCATACCACGAAAGGAGTATGAGGGGACCATGCATACCACGAAAAGGGAGTGAGGGGATCATGCATACCACAAAAGGAGTATGAGGGGACCATGCATACCACGAAAGCAGTATGAGGGGACCATGCATACCACGAAAAGGGAGTGAGGGGATCATGCATACCACGAAAGGAGTATGAGGGGACCATGCATACCATGAAAGGGGAGTGAGGGGACCATGCATACCACGAAAGGAGAGTGAGGGGACTATGCATACCGCAAAAGGGGAGTGAGGGGACCATGTATACCACGAAAGGTGGGTGAGGGGACCATGCATACCACGAAAGATGTATGAGGGGACCATGCATACCACGAAAAGGGAGTGAGGGGATCATGCATACCACGAAATGAGTATGAAGGGACCATGCATACCACGAAAAGGGAGTGAGGGGACCATGCATACCATGAAAGGAGGGTGAGTTGACCATGCATACCATGAAAGAGAAGTGAGGGGACCATGCATACCATGAAAGGGGAGTGAGGGGACCATGCATACCACGAAAGGGGAGTGAGGGGACCATGCACACCATGAAAAGGGGGGTGAGGGGACCATGTATGCCAGGATTGGGGGCGAGGGGACCATGCATACCAGGATTGGGGGGTGAGAGGACCATGCATACCAGGAATGGGAGGTGAGGGGTAGCATGCATACCAGGATTGTGGGTGAGGGGACCATGCATACCATGAAACGAGGGTGAGAGGACTATGCATAATATGAAAGGGGAGTGAGCGGACCATGCATACCACGAAAGGAGAGTGAGGGGACCATGCATACCACGAAAGGAGAGTGAGGGGACCATGCATACCAGGAAATGGGAGTGAGGGGACCATGCATACCAGGAAAGGAGTGTGAGGGGACCATGCATACCACGAAAGTGGAGTGACGGGACCATGCATACCACGAAAGGGGAGTGAGGGGACCATGCATACCACGAAAGGGAGGTGAGGGGACCATGCATACCACGAAAAGGGGGGTGAGGGGTGAGGGGACCATCTATACCAGGATTGGGGGGCGAGGTGGCCATGCATACCAGGATTGGGGGGCGAGAGGACAATGCATTCCAGGATTGGGGGAGAGAGGACCATGCATACTAGATTAGGGGGGTGAGAGGACCATGCATTCCAGGATAGGGGGGTAAGAGGACCATGCATACCAGGATAGGGGGGGTGAGAGGAACATACATTCCAGGATAGGGTGGGTGAGGGGACCATGCATACCACGAAAGGAGGGTGAAGGGACCATGCATACCACGAAAGTGGAGTGACGGGACCATGCATACCACGAAAGGGGAGTGAGGGGACCATGCATACCACGAAAGGGAGGTGAGGGGACCATGCATACCACAAAAAGGGGGGTGAGGGGACCATGCATACTACGAAAGGGGAGTGAGGGGACCATGCATACCATGAAAGGGGAGTGAGGGGACCATGCATACCGCAAAAGGGGAGTGAGGGGACCATGTATACCACGAAAGGAGGGTGAGGGGACCATGCATACCACGAAAGGAGTATGAGGGGACCATGCATACCATGAAAGGGGAGTGAGGGGACCATGCATACCACGAAAGGAGAGTGAGGGGACCATGCATACCACGAAAGGGGAGTGAGGGGACCATGTATACCACGAAAGGAGGGTGAGGGGACCATGCATACCACGAAAGGAGTATGAGGGGACCATGCATACCACGAAAAGGGAGTGAGGGGATCATGCATACCACGAAAGGAGTATGAGGGGACCATGCATACCACGAAAGCAGTATGAGGGGACCATGCATACCACGAAAAGGGAGTGAGGGGATCATGCATACCACGAAAGGAGTATGAGGGGACCATGCATACCATGAAAGGGGAGTGAGGGGACCATGCATACCACGAAAGGAGAGTGAGGGGACTATGCATACCGCGAAAGGGGAGTGAGGGGACCATGTATACCACGAAAGGTGGGTGAGGGGACCATGCATACCACGAAAGGAGTATGAGGAGACCATGCATACCACGAAAAGGGAGTGAGGGGATCATGCTTACCACGAAATGAGTATGAAGGGACCATGCATACCACGAAAAGGGAGTGAGGGGACCATGCATACCATGAAAGGAGGGTGAGTTGACCATGCATACCATGAAAGAGAAGTGAGGGGACCATGCATACCATGAAAGGGGAGTGAGGGGACCATGCATACCACGAAAGGGGAGTGAGGGGACCATGCACACCATGAAAAGGGGGGTGAGGGGACCATGTATGCCAGGATTGGGGGCGAGGGGACCATGCATACCAGGATTGGGGGGTGAGAGGACCATGCATACCAGGAATGGGAGGTGAGGGGTAGCATGCATACCAGGATTGTGGGTGAGGGGACCATGCACACCATGAAACGAGGGTGAGAGGACTATGCATACTATGAAAGGGGAGTGAGCGGACCATGCATACCATGAAAGGAGGGTGAGGGGACCATGCATACCACGAAAGGAGAGTGAGGGGACCATGCATACCGCGAAAGGGGAGTGAGGGGACCATGTATACCACGAAAGGAGGGTGAGGGGACCATGCATACCACGAAAGGAGTATGAGGGGACCATGCATACCACGAAAAGGGAGTGAGGGGATCATGCATACCACAAAAGGAGTATGAGGGGACCATGCATACCACGAAAGCAGTATGAGGGGACCATGCATACCATGAAAAGGGAGTGAGGGGATCATGCATACCACGAAAGGAGTATGAGGGGACCATGCATACCATGAAAGGGGAGTGAGGGGACCATGCATACCACGAAAGGAGAGTGAGGGGACTATGCATACCGCAAAAGGGGAGTGAGGGGACCATGTATACCACGAAAGGTGGGTGAGGGGACCATGCATACCACGAAAGATGTATGAGGGGACCATGCATACCACGAAAAGGGAGTGAGGGGATCATGCATACCACGAAATGAGTATGAAGGGACCATGCATACCACGAAAAGGGAGTGAGGGGACCATGCATACCATGAAAGGAGGGTGAGTTGACCATGCATACCATGAAAGAGAAGTGAGGGGACCATGCATACCATGAAAGGGGAGTGAGGGGACCATGCATACCACGAAAGGGGAGTGAGGGGACCATGCACACCATGAAAAGGGGGGTGAGGGGACCATGTATGCCAGGATTGGGGGCGAGGGGACCATGCATACCAGGATTGGGGGGTGAGAGGACCATGCATACCAGGAATGGGAGGTGAGGGGTAGCATGCATACCAGGATTGTGGGTGAGGGGACCATGCATACCATGAAACGAGGGTGAGAGGACTATGCATAATATGAAAGGGGAGTGAGCGGACCATGCATACCACGAAAGGAGAGTGAGGGGACCATGCATACCACGAAAGGAGAGTGAGGGGACCATGCATACCAGGAAATGGGAGTGAGGGGACCATGCATACCAGGAAAGGAGTGTGAGGGGACCATGCATACCACGAAAGTGGAGTGACGGGACCATGCATACCACGAAAGGGGAGTGAGGGGACCATGCATACCACGAAAGGGAGGTGAGGGGACCATGCATACCACGAAAAGGGGGGTGAGGGGTGAGGGGACCATCTATACCAGGATTGGGGGGCGAGGTGGCCATGCATACCAGGATTGGGGGGCGAGAGGACAATGCATTCCAGGATTGGGGGAGAGAGGACCATGCATACTAGATTAGGGGGGTGAGAGGACCATGCATTCCAGGATAGGGGGGTAAGAGGACCATGCATACCAGGATAGGGGGGGTGAGAGGAACATACATTCCAGGATAGGGTGGGTGAGGGGACCATGCATACCACGAAAGGAGGGTGAAGGGACCATGCATACCACGAAAGTGGAGTGACGGGACCATGCATACCACGAAAGGGGAGTGAGGGGACCATGCATACCACGAAAGGGAGGTGAGGGGACCATGCATACCACAAAAAGGGGGGTGAGGGGACCATGCATACTACGAAAGGGGAGTGAGGGGACCATGCATACCATGAAAGGGGAGTGAGGGGACCATGCATACCGCAAAAGGGGAGTGAGGGGACCATGTATACCACGAAAGGAGGGTGAGGGGACCATGCATACCACGAAAGGAGTATGAGGGGACCATGCATACCATGAAAGGGGAGTGAGGGGACCATGCATACCACGAAAGGAGAGTGAGGGGACCATGCATACCACGAAAGGGGAGTGAGGGGACCATGTATACCACGAAAGGAGGGTGAGGGGACCATGCATACCACGAAAGGAGTATGAGGGGACCATGCATACCACGAAAAGGGAGTGAGGGGATCATGCATACCACGAAAGGAGTATGAGGGGACCATGCATACCACGAAAGCAGTATGAGGGGACCATGCATACCACGAAAAGGGAGTGAGGGGATCATGCATACCACGAAAGGAGTATGAGGGGACCATGCATACCATGAAAGGGGAGTGAGGGGACCATGCATACCACGAAAGGAGAGTGAGGGGACTATGCATACCGCGAAAGGGGAGTGAGGGGACCATGTATACCACGAAAGGTGGGTGAGGGGACCATGCATACCACGAAAGGAGTATGAGGAGACCATGCATACCACGAAAAGGGAGTGAGGGGATCATGCTTACCACGAAATGAGTATGAAGGGACCATGCATACCACGAAAAGGGAGTGAGGGGACCATGCATACCATGAAAGGAGGGTGAGTTGACCATGCATACCATGAAAGAGAAGTGAGGGGACCATGCATACCATGAAAGGGGAGTGAGGGGACCATGCATACCACGAAAGGGGAGTGAGGGGACCATGCACACCATGAAAAGGGGGGTGAGGGGACCATGTATGCCAGGATTGGGGGCGAGGGGACCATGCATACCAGGATTGGGGGGTGAGAGGACCATGCATACCAGGAATGGGAGGTGAGGGGTAGCATGCATACCAGGATTGTGGGTGAGGGGACCATGCATACCATGAAACGAGGGTGAGAGGACTATGCATACTATGAAAGGGGAGTGAGCGGACCATGCATACCATGAAAGGAGGGTGAGGGGACCATGCATACCACGAAAGGGGAGTGAGGGGACCATGCATACCACGAAAGGAGTGTGAGGGGACCATGCATACCACGAAAGTGGAGTGACGGGACCATGCATACCACGAAAGGGGAGTGAGCGGACCATGCATACCATGAAAGGAGGGTGAGGGGACCATGCATACCACGAAAGTGGAGTGAAGGGACCATGCATACCACGAAAGGGGAGTGAGGGGACCATGCATACCACGAAAGGAGAGTGAGGGGACTATGCATACCGCAAAAGGGGAGTGAGGGGACCATGTATACCACGAAAGGTGGGTGAGGGGACCATGCATACCACGAAAGGAGTATGAGGGGACCATGCATACCACGAAAAGGGAGTGAGGGGATCATGCATACCACGAAATGAGTATGAAGGGACCATGCATACCACGAAAAGGGAGTGAGGGGACCATGCATACCATGAAAGGAGGGTGAGTTGACCATGCATACCATGAAAGAGAAGTGAGGGGACCATGCATACCATGAAAGGGGAGTGAGGGGACCATGCATACCACGAAAGGGGAGTGAGGGGACCATGCACACCATGAAAAGGGGGGTGAGGGGACCATGTATGCCAGGATTGGGGGCGAGGGGACCATGCATACCAGGATTGGGGGGTGAGAGGACCATGCATACCAGGAATGGGAGGTGAGGGGTAGCATGCATACCAGGATTGTGGGTGAGGGGACCATGCATACCATGAAACGAGGGTGAGAGGACTATGCATACTATGAAAGGGGAGTGAGCGGACCATGCATACCACGAAAGGAGAGTGAGGGGACCATGCATACCACGAAAGGAGAGTGAGGGGACCATGCATACCAGGAAATGGGAGTGAGGGGACCATGCATACCAGGAAAGGGGAGTGAGGGGACCATGCATACCACGAAAGGAGTGTGAGGGGACCATGCATACCACGAAAGTGGAGTGACGGGACCATGCATACCACGAAAGGGGAGTGAGGGGACCATGCATACCACGAAAGGGAGGTGAGGGGACCATGCATACCACGAAAAGGGGGGTGAGGGGTGAGGGGACCATCTATACCAGGATTGGGGGGCGAGGTGGCCATGCATACCAGGATTGGGGGGCGAGAGGACAATGCATTCCAGGATTGGGGGAGAGAGGACCATGCATACTAGATTAGGGGGGTGAGAGGACCATGCATTCCAGGATAGGGGGGTAAGAGGACCATGCATACCAGGATAGGGGGGTGAGAGGAACATACATTCCAGGATAGGGTGGGTGAGGGGACCATGCATACCGGCATGAGGAATAGGGTAACATGCTTACCAGGATTGGGGGGGTGAGGGTACCATGCATACCAGGATAGGGATGAGGGGTGCCATGCACACCAGGATAGTAGGGGGGCAGCACATACCAGGATGGGAGACCATATATCAATAAAAATGCTTGCCACCCTATATATATATTATTTTTTTGATTGAAATTTTCTTTTTAAAATGCTTCTACATTTTTTGGTTGTGACATGGAACATTTGTGATGGTGCCCTATATAATTCTTTTATAAACCTTTGTTAAACTTTAATTCACTCTATCAAGTACCAATAGGGTGTTGAATCTGCAAAACATGACACTTCTACAATATAAAAGGCAATCTATGAAATGCAGTCATGATTTGATGCAATCATGGTTAATATTGTCAAACTAGAACATTATGTCTATTTGCTTCTTAATTTAAATATTTGTGTATTTTTTGTGATATAATTTATCTTTTTGTTGCTATTTATTGTTTTACATTTCTCCTTATACTTTTTTTTCTATTGCAATGAGTTGGATGTTCTTGACAGACTGTGGGCTAATTAGACAAAGAGCACAATGAGATGTCAATTCAACTATGGCAACTGTCAGGGTAATACTCAGTGTCTGCTACTTCTATATAATGACCTACTTAGGACAATTTCCATGCTTATCATCATAAGAATTTCCCAGTAAAAGAGAACATTTTGTCATTGAATATAATGTAACTGTAGCAATACAGAAAATAGACTACTGGGAACTAGTATTTTATTGTGGCCTTGTATCAGTGAAAATTGCTTTCTACTCTTATTTGAAATAATTTTTTCCCATTTTCTATAACTAGCTTCTAATGTTAGGCCTCTGAGGACTAGAAACTGAGGACCACTGGATAGTTTCTTATTTTATTATTAGTATTTTTGCAGAATGCATTTTGAGTTTGGGAAATTAGCGGAGAAAGTAGTGTCAGGGCTTTGCGTGGTGTATTTAGAAAATGCTGAACAGCCTATTTGATTGAATAGTAGGGGTCAACCAATTGGCTACAGCTAATAATAATAATCTTTATTTATAAAGCGCCAACATACTCCGCAGCCCTTTACAGTTTAACAGTTTCAAAATACAAGTCATAAGTAACAACGTTAACAATACAATCATTAAAGCAAAATAAGATGACCCTGCTCGCGAGAGCTTACAATCTACAATGAGGTGGGGGAGATAAAAAGTACAGGTGAGTATTTAGAATGATGTATATACAATGATGGTCCACACATGCACACTTACACATAAAATTACTTAGATTAGTGAACGTGATTGGCCGCTCTGAACAAATGCGTTTTGAGGGAGTGCCTAAAACTATGCAAATTGTGGATAGTCCTAATTTCTTGGGGAAGAGCATTCCAGAGGATTGGCGCGGCATGGGAGAAATCTTGGAGTCGGGAGTGGGAGGTACGGATTACTGCGGAGGTTAGTCGAAAGTCATTTGTAGAGCGCAGCAGTCGGTTAGGCCGATAGATAAAAATGAGGAAGGAGATGTAGCGGGATGATGCTCTGTGGAGAGCTTTGCGGGTGAGAGTAAGTACTTTGAATTGGATCCTATAATGATCTGGCAGCCAATGTAAGGACTGGCGAAGAGCAGACACGTTGGAGTACCGATTAGTCAGATGGATGATCCTGGCTGCAGCATTAAGTATTGACTGGAGAGGGGAAAGACGAGTAATGGGGAGGCCAATTAAAAGAGCATTGCAGTAGTCGAGGCAGGAGTGGATCAGGGCGACAGTGAAGGTTTTTGTTGTTTCCATGGTGAGAAAAGGGCAGATTCTAGATATGTTCTTAAGGTGTAAGTGGCAAGACCAGGCAGGAGATAGTATATGGGATATGAAGGAGAGATTGGTGTCAAACATAATACCCAGACAGCGCACCTGGTGCCAGGGTGTTATTATGGTTCCACCCATGGAGAGGGAAATGTCAGATTTATGGATGTTAGTAGACGGCGGGAGCAGAAGAAGTTTAGTTTATTAGAGGTTGAGTTTCAGATAGAGACCAGACATGATGTTGGAGAATGCGGACAGACAATCACTGGCGTTCTGTAGTACAGTGGGGGTAAGGTCGGGGGATGATGTGTATAGTTGTGTGTCATCAGCATAAAGATGCACAAACAAAAAGTATTCAGCTCACCCCTCTTCACTCCTGATCACACCTCCGACGCACGGAAACACCCTGACCCGGGTGTATAGTGCATGCACAACATAAAGAAGGATTTTTCCAGCATCTCCAGGAGATAAAATTATAATTTCTTTATTGAGAATATAAAATCTTCATACCATCAGGTAAAAATGACATAAAGAGGCGTATGGAGGGGAGCAATTTCCTACGCGTTTCACCCTAAGAGGGCTCAATCCTGGAGACGCTGGAAAAATCCTTCTTTATGTTGTGCATCAGCATAAAGATGGTACTGAAAGCCAAATCTGCTGATGGTCTGTCCAATTGGGGCTGTGTGGAGAGAGAAGAGAAGGGGGCCAAGGACTGAGCCCTGAGGTACCCTGACAGCGAGAGGAAGAGGAGATGATGTGGAGCCAGCAAACAAAACACTGAAGGAGCAGTCAGAGAGAAAGGAAGAGAACCAAGAGAGAGCAGTGTCCTTAATGCCTAGTGACTGAAGCCTAGAGAGTAGGAGATGGTGGTCAACAGTTTAGAAAGCTGTAGAAAGGTAGTAGAATGAGTAGAAAGTGGTCACGGTTACATTTTGCTGTGAGAAGGTCATTGGTAACTTTGATGAATGCAGCTTCAGCCAAATGTAGGGGGCGGAAGTTGGACTGTGAAGGGTCTAGGAGGGAGTGAGTGGAGAGGTAAGGTGGGAGTAGACTAGGCATTCCAAAAGTTTAGAGATGAAGGGGAGATTGGAGACTGGTCTGTAGTTGTTTGTGCAGGATGGGTCGAGAGTTGATTTCTTTAGTAATGGAGTAATGATAGAGGTTGAAGGAGGATGGGAAAATGCCCGAGGAGAGGGAGAGTTTAAAGATTGTAGTTAGGTGAGTTGTGACGACAGGAGAGACTGGAGGAGATTGAGGGAATGGGGTCGGTAGTGCATGTAGTTGGATGAGAAAAAGAGAGGAGTCTTGAAACTTCTTCTTCTGTGATGGGATCAAAAGTGGAGAGTGAGCCAGTGGAAATGCAGGGAGGGATGGGAGTCGCAGCACTTGGTGGTTGGGAGCAGATTTCCTGACGGATATTATTTATTTTCTCTATAAAGTGGGAGGCCAGGTCATCAGCACCAATGTCTGTGATAGGGGTTTCTGCTTTTGGCCTGAGGACGGAGTGAAAGGTGTCAAAAAGTTTCTTAGGGTTGTTGGCTAGTGAGATCAGGGTGGTGAAGTAGGTGTGTTTGTCGAGAAGGGCAGAGTTATAGGTACTTAACATAAATTTGAAGTGGATGAAGTCTTCTGGGGTGCGGGTTTTTCTCCATAGGCGTTCGGCACTCCTAGAGCATCGCTGCAGAAGTTGAGTTTGCAATGTCAGCCAGGGCTGTTTTACTCTGTGTTTGGAGGTTCTAAGACTTAGGGCCCCATCACACATAGCGACTCACCAGCGATCCCGACAATGATATGAACTTGTCAGGATCGCTGGTGTGTCGCTACATGATCGCTGGTGAGCTGCCAAACAGGCAGCTTCACCAGCGATCAGCACCAGCAACGACGAGCGCTCGCGTCGCTGTGTACCTTAGTTACCAGCGCGCTGATGCAGGGAGCAAGTAAACAAGGTAAACAGCGGGTTTCTAAGTGCCGCGCGGCACTTAGAAACCCGCTTTTTACCTTGGTTACCAGCTCCCTGCATCAGCGCGCTGGTAATTAAGGTACACAGAGGGTTTCTAAGTGCCGCGTGGCGCTTAGAAACCTGCTGTTTACCTTGGATATGAGCTGGGAACTCGCTGATCACTGCTCTCCCGCCTGCCACACACAGCGATGCGTGCTGGCCAGCGGAAGACCAACGATCCAAAAAGTTCCAGGGCATTCGAGCACGATCAGCGATACCCTGCAGGGGGGCTGGTCGCTGATACCTGTCGCACACAGCGATCTCGCTGGTGAGATCGCTGTTGTGTCACAAAACTTGTGACTCAGCAGCGATCTCACTAACGAGATCGCTGTGTGTGACAGGGACTTGAGGGGTGCTACTTGGCCAAGTGTCCTTCTGAGAGTGTCATTGTATTGATGAACAGCCACATCAGGACAGGATAAAGAGGAGATTAGGGACAGGAATGAGTGTAGGGAGTCTGAAAGTGTCTGAGGATTAATGGCTTGTAGATTTCTGAATGTGTGGTAGGTAGGAGTATGCTGGGGTGGGCGAGGAATTGTGAGCATGAAGGAGAGAATGTGGTCAGAGAGGGGAAGCAGTGAGTAATTTAGGTAGGAGATTGAACAGAGCCAGACAAAGACCAGGTCAACGGTGTTACCATCTTTGTGTGTTTCAGAAGTTGAAAGCTGTGAGAGGCCTAGAGAAGTGGTTAGTGATAGAAGCTGGGATGCAGATGTGGAAGTGGGGCTGTTAATGGGGATGTTGCAGTCTCCCAAGATAATGGTTGGTAGTTCTGAGGACATGAAGTGTGGCAACCAGGCTGAGAAGTAGTCAAGGAAGTGGTTGGGTGAGCCTGTTGGCCGGTATATGACAGCAACTCTGAGGGAGAGGGGACGGAAAAGCCTGATGGTTTGGACCTCAAAAGAAAGGAATGAGAATGAATGGAACTACGGGGATGACCTGGAAAGTGCATTGTGGGGACAGGAGTATACCGACTCCACCACGAAGTCTGTTTGTGGGCCTCGGGGAATGGGAGAACTGTAAACCACCATGGGAGATGGCAGCAGGAGACACAGTGTCAGAATCCTGAATCCAGGTTTCAGTGAGGGCCAACAGAAAGTAATTGTGCAGGAAAGGAAGTTTGTTACATACAGACCGTGGATTCCAGAGGGCACAATTGAAAGAAGGAGATGAAGGAGTGCAAGTAATATTAATAAGATTAGTATGTTTTCAATATGAGGTAGGGTAGGGATTGAGGTTGTGGGATTGTGGTCCAGGGTTGGGGGAGATGTCCCCCGAAATCAGTGGGAGTAGGAAGATAAGAGCAAGTAGTTATTGGAGATGTCAGAAGTTTTTTGTGAGATGTTTATGGGCAAGATGGGCTGAGATTTTTCAGGAAGGTGAGGAGTGCATGTGAGCTGTACATGGGAGAGGAAAGTATAGAGGGGATGATGTGTATGAGTCGTGATGGAGGGGGGATGGGGTGGTGAATGTGAATGGCAAGGGAACGCAGAAGGATAGAAATAAAGCAAATGGATAAAAGGGAGTGCAAAGTGTGGGTTACCTGACTCCTGCTTGACTAACTGCCATGGATTAACTGCCTTTTGTTTGATGCTTAGCTAATGCAATGCTTTGCTGAATGCGTGCGACCGCACACATGTGTGTACCCCTTAGAATTAATCTAAATTTATACACCACACTACAGGGCCAAGAGAAAGGGAAGGGATTGTGGGAGTTGGTTAGTTATCAATTAGCAACAGCTGCTCAACACATCCTGGTGTGGAAAAGATGATCAAAGACGCAGTCCTGATTCCATCTCTATGCTATAGCCCCTCTCCTGAGTTAACATCTACAAAGATCTTTGTACAATGCCTGGGCATGCTCCTGATGAGGCAGTGGATGGTCTCCTGAGGGATCTCCTCCCAGACCTGGACTAAAACATCCGCCAACTCCTGGACAGTCTTTGGTGCAACGTGACGTTGGTGGATGGAGCAAACCATGATGTCCCAGATGTGCTTAAAAGGATTCATGTCTGGGGAACGGGTGGGCCAGTCCATAGCTTCAATGCCTTCATCTTGCAGGAACTGCTGACACAATCCAGCCACTTGAGGCCTGGCAATGTCCTGCATTAGGAGGAACCCAGGCCCAACCGCACGAGCATATGGTCTCACAAGGGGTCTGATGATCTCATCTCGGCACCTAATGGCAGTCAGGCTACCTCTGGTGAGCACATAGAGACCTGTGCGGCCCTTAAAAGAAATGCCACCCCACACCATTACTGACCCACTGCAAAACCAATCACAACCCACATCTGTGGACGTTGGGCCCTCAGACCATCCTCATGGAGTCGGATTCTAACCTTTTGTGCAGACACATGCACATTTGTGGTCTGCTGGAAGTCATTTTGCAGGGCTCTGGCAGTGCTCCACCTGTTCCTCCTTGCACAAAGGCGAAGGTAGCGGTCCTGCTGCTGGGTTGTTCCTCTCCTATCACCCCCTCCACATCTCCTGGTGTACTAGCCTGTCTCCTGGTAGTGCCTCCAGTCTCTGGACACTACGCTGACAGACACAGCAAACCTTCTTGCCACAGCTTGCATTGATGTGCCATCCTGGATGAGCTGCACTACCTGAGCCACTTGTGTGGGTTGTAGAGTCCGTCTCATGCTACCATGAGTGTGAAAGCACAACCAACATTTAAAAGTGACCAAAACATCAGCCAGAAAGCATTGTTACTGAGATGTGGTCTGTGCTCCCCACCTGAGAACCACTCCTTTATTCAGGGTGTCTTGATAACTGCCAATAATTTCCATATGTTGTCTATTCCATTTGCGCAACAGCATGTGAAATTGATTGTCAATCAGTGTTGCTTCCTAAGTGGACAGTTTGATTTCATAGAAGTTTAATTTACATGGAGATAAATTTCTGTTGTTTAAGTGTTCCCTTTTTTGAGCAGTGTATAACAGTAAGTACTGAGACCCATGTAACAGATGAATTCTAGCTAATGAGTTGAATGACATGAATACCATTCAGGCTGCTTGCTAACATTGAATGGAGTGAAAATACATGCAGGGTAGTTCAGTTCAGATTGATAAATTCCACATGTAGTTTTGGGATGGCAGTTTATAGAAGCCTCATTAGTGTGCAGTTATTCAATAAAACTAAGTAGCCAAGACCTTTCAGAATAAGTGTATGCATGTTTATCTGTAGTGTGAAATTTTTCTTACTTAAGGGGCTGTCCACAAATTGGAGAACCATTTCTTGAATCCAAACTCATCTCCCTCACCAGAGCCATTCCAGCAATGTTGGCTCTGGGTCTCTAGCCATTCATGTGACATTGTTATATCTCATGAATGCTGCAATCAATTAGCAACTGTTAATGGGCTGCAGCACTCACACTTTTGCCAGACATTTGAGTTTTGTAAATGAATGCACTGCAGCAGTTAATTTCTGATCACAGACTTCATTACTCATGTGGAGTAACAATGCCACTGGTACAACGATGGTACAGGAGGTGAGTATCTGTCTATATTTTATTTTCTATGTGGCACTATTGCATTTAAGAAGACAAGGACTACCTGTTTAATATTATTTCTTGACTGTATTCTTGCTATTTTTAACCTACCCTTGTATTAGTATGTGTGGATTTGATGATATTTTCCTTTACTTTTTTAATATCAGACAATAAACAACTGAATATTTTTGTACTCTGTTTCAGAAAACTGAGTGGATGCCCTGATAATTCATGGCGCTGTGGAAAAAGTGTATAGCGCCCCCCCAGAGTCAGATTTTCTCCAGGTTCTAGGCTGCCGGGGGGACCTGAGACCCCAGAGAATATGATTCGGGTCGGTTTTTACCTACCCCTCTTTTGCGATCGCCATTACTAACCATATAACGGTGAAAGCAAAAAAAGTCTGATGTGTCATTTAACTTCTCTCTCCTCTGATGTGCGAGAGAAATAGGGTCCCCGATCCCCCCCGGAACCTCCCGGTGGTCCTCGGCCCGCGTGCTTCCCCTCCATGGGCACCGCCATCTTTTTCTGGGAAAAAAATGGCAGGCGCATACGCAGTGCGCCTGCCTAAATCTGTTAGCCAGCATGTGGCAGATTTCACTCATTCATTCAACGTACATTTTGATCACTGTGATAAACCCTATCACAGTGATCAAAATGAAAAAAAAAATAACCCCCCTTTATCACCCCCTTAGTTAGGGAAATATAATGAAATAATGTGAATATATCTTTATTTTCATTTTTCCATTAGGGTTAGGGTTAGGCTAAACTTAGGGTTAGGGTTGGAATTAGGGTTAGGGTTGGAATTAGGATTAGGGTTGAAATCAGGGTTAGAGTTGGAATTAGGGTTAGGGTTGGAATTAGGGATAGGGGTGTGTTGGGGTTAGGTTTGTGATTAGGGTTATGGTTGGGTTTGTTATTAAGGTTATGGTTAGGGTTAGGGGTGTGTTGGGATTAGGGTTAGGGGTGTGTTGGGGTTAGGTTTGTTGTTAGAGTCATGGTTATGGTTATGGGTGTGCTAGGGTTAGGGTTGAGTTAGAACTGAGGGGTTTCCACTGTGTATGCACATCAGGGGGTCTCCAAACGCGACATGGTGCCACCATTGATTCCAGCCAATTTTGCGTTCAAAAAGTCAAACGGTGCTCTCTCCCTTCTGTGCCCCGACGTGTGCCCAAACAGTGGTTTACCCCAACATATGGGGTATCAGCATACTCAGAACAAATTGCACACTAATTTTGGTGGATCTAATTTCTTCTGTTACCCTTGAAAAATAAAAAATTGGGGTTAAAAATATCTTATGCAAAAAAATGATTTTTTATTTTCACTGCTCTGCGTTATAAATTTCTGTGAAGCACTTAGGGGTTCAAAGTGCTCACCACACATCTACATAAGCTCCTTGGGGGGTCTATTTTCCAAAATGGGGTCACATGTGGGGGATTTCTACTGTTTAGGCACATCAGGGGCTCTGCAACTGTAACATGACGTCCGCAGACCATGCCATCAAAGTTTGCATTCAAAAACGTCATGCTTTCCCTTCCAAGCTCTGCCATGCATCCAATAAGTGGTTCCCCCCACATATGGGCTATCAGTGTACTCAAGACAAATTGCACAACAACTTTGGTAGTCTAATTTCTCTTGCTACCCTTGTGAAAATAAAAATTTGCGGGCGAAAAAAATCATTTTTGTGGAAAAAATATGATTTTTATTTTCACGACTCTATGTTATAAACTTCTGTGAAGCACTTAGAGGTTCAAAGTGCTCACCACTAGATAAGTTCCTTAAGGGGTCTAGTTTCCAAAAGGGGGTCACTTGTTGGGGTTTCCACTGTTTAATCACATCAGGGGCTCTCCAAATGCGACATGGCGTCCAATCTCAATTCCAGCCAATTCTGCTTGGAAAAGGTCAAACGGCACTCCTTCCCTTCTGAGCTCTGCCATGCACCAAAACATTGGTTTACCCCCACATATGGGGTATCGGCATATTCAGGAGAAATTGCACAACAAATTTAGTGGTTCATTTTCTATATTTACACTTGTGTAAATAAAAGAATTGGTTCTGAAATAAAATGTTTGTAAAAAAGTTAAATGTTAATTTTTTCCTTCCACATTGCTTCAGTTCCTGTGAAGCATGTAAAGGGTTAATAAACATCTTGAATGTGATTTTGAGCTGAGCACCTTGAGGGGTGCAGTTTTTAGAATGGTGTCACTTTTGGGTATTTTCCGTCATATTGACCCCTCAAAATGTCTTCAAATGTGATGTGGTCCCTAAAAATTGTTTTGTAAATGTTATTGTAAACATGAGAAATCACTAGTCAACTTTTAACCCTTATTAGTTCCTAACAAAAACAATTTGTTTCCAAAATTGTGCTGGTGTAAAATAGACATGTGTGAAATGTTATTTATTAAGTATTTTGTGTGACACATCTCTCTGATTTAAGGGCATAAAAATTAAAAGTTTGAAAATTGCAAAATTTTAAAAATTTTCACCATATTTCCATAAATAAACGCAAGTCATATCGAAGAAATTTTACCACTACCATGAAGTTAAATATGTCACAAGAAACAATCTCAGAATCAGCGGGATCCATTAAAGAGTTCCAGAGTTATAGCCTCATAAATTGACAATGGTCAGAATTGTAAAAATTGGCCTGGTCATTAAGCTGCAAATTGGCTCTGTCACTAAGGGGTTAAACATTTCAATCTGTAAACTTTAAATGTTAATGCTAACTAGTATTTACAGCTCTGGCAAAAATTAAGAAATCACCAAATCAAAACTCTGTCATGGGCAGCCCACTCTCCAGACCTGAACCCCATTGAAAACCTCTGTAATGTAATCAAGAGGATGATGGATAGTCACAAGCCATCAAACGAAGAAGAATGGATTACATTTTTGTGCCAGAAGCAGTGTGAAAGACTGGTGGCAAGCATGCCAAGATGCATGAAAGCTGTTTTTAAAAATCATGGTTATTCCACAAAATATGGATTTCAGAACTCTTCCTGAGTTAAAACATTAGTATTGTTGTTTCTAAATGATTATCAACTTGATTTCTTTGTATTATTCGAGGTCTGAAAGCACTGTTTTTTTTTTTGTTTTTTTTAAATTTTGACCATTTTTCTCTGTCAGAAAAAAAATACTAAATTTATTGCTTGGAAATTCGGACACATGTTGTCAGAAGTTTATAGACTAAAAGAACAATTTCCATTTTACTCAAAAATATACCTGTAAAGAGAAAAATCAGACAAACTGAACATTTGAAAGAGGTCTCTTAATTTTTGCCAGATCTGCAGTATGTTTTATGAAAATGGACAAAAATAAAGTAGTAATTAATTAGTTCTTTTTTGCATATACTCAAAATCGAATAAATCTTAGTGTACAGTAGAAATAGCGTTCTACTTATAAATGAACTGCACATTGTAGATATGGTGTGAGTCACTGAATTATTTATGCTCTCATGAGTTCTTTGTAGTGACTCTATATCTGTTTGAAAAACAATTACTTGATCGAGTGTTGGGTCGACATATGGTGAGAAAAAAATATGAAAGACCACATTTTGCTGGAGGCAAATACAAGTATAACATATTTTGGTTACTTCTTTCTCTGCCACACATTATTAATGCAGAAACATGTAATCATCTCTTGGCAACATATTCTTTGAAATGCTGTCAAGCTAGAGAAAGTAATTTTGGCACATAATACACATCAGCTGGTCTGACATACTCTTCATTTAGCATGAGAAAAAATTCAGGAACAATAATTTGGCATATTTGCTTTAGAATACTGCAGATGATTCAATATTGTCATGAATAATGGCAACAAACCACATGCACAATTTTGCTGGAATTAAGTCACCGATGCTTATTTCTTTGTTATGCATTAACTTTATCTCAGGAGCTGTCTGATCACAGGGGCGTGCCATATCAATCAAATCTTTTGAAATAAAAATTCACCAGGTTTAAAAATTTAAAAAAATGATTTTCAGCAATATCACTAGTTAGATTAAGAAGACTAAGGGTACGTGCACACGCTGCGGATTCTGCTGCAGATTGATCCACGCGGATTTAGCAAAATCCGCAGGTAAATTTTGACCTGCGGTTTATCTGCGGATTAGCCTGCGGTTTTGCCCTGCGGTTTATCACCTCTACAATAGAGAAGATGGTAAACCGCAGCGGAATCCGCAGAAAGAATTGACATGTCAATTCTTTCTGCGGATTAGAAACCGCAGAAAATCCGCGCGGAAAAATCTGCACCGTCTGCACTGCGGTTTCCATTTCCCAAAGGATATTATGGTACTGTACACCACAGCAGAAACAGGACCAAAACCGCTGCGGATCTGCAGCAGAATCCGCAGCGTGTGCACACACCCTTAAATTGCCCAGGAAAGATTTGTAACATAGATGTTTCTGAGAACTGCATTGAACCCTTTTCTTGTCCTTTAATAAAGGTGCAGCCTTATAAATGTCAACTTGCGCTCACGATATACAGTGGTTATGGAAATTTTTCACTCTTTGTTTCATTGCAGCCATTTGGTAAATTCAAAAAAGTTAATTAATGTAAACTCTGCACCCCATCTTGACTGAAAAAAAACAGAAATGTAGAAATGTTTGCAAATGTATTAAAAATGAAAAGCTGAAATATCACATGGTCATAAGTATTCAGACCCTTTGCGCAGACACTCATATTTAAGTCACATGCTGTCCATTTCCTTGTGATCCTCCTTGAGATACAGTTGTGGCCAAAAGTATTGACACCCCTGCAATTCTGTCAGATAATACTCAGTTTCTTCCTGAAAATGATTGCAAACACAAATTCTTTGGTATTATTATCTTCATTTAATTTGTCTTAAATGAAAAAACACAAAAAGAATTGTCCTAAAGCCAAATTGGATATAATTCCACACCAAACATAAAAAAGAGGGTGGACAAAAGTATTGGCACTGTTCGAAAAATCATGTGATGCTTCTCTAATTTGTGTAATTAACAGCACCTGTAACTTACCTGTGGCACCTAACTGGTGTTGGCAATAACTAAATCACACTTGCAGCCAGTTGACATGGATTAAAGTTGACTCAACCTCTGTCCTGTGTCCTTGTGTGTACCACATTGAGCATGGAGAAAAGAAAGAAGACCAAAGAACTGTCTGAGGACTTGAGAAACCAAATTGTGAGGAAGCATGAGCAATCTCAAGGCTACAAGTCCAACTCCAAAGACCTGAATGTTCCTGTGTCTACCGTGCGCAGTGTCATCAAGAAGTTTAAAGCCCATGGCACTGTGGCTAGCCTCCCTAGATGTGGACGGAAAAGAAAAATTGACAAGAGATTTCAACGCAAGATTGTGCGGATGTTGGATAAAGAACCTCGACTAACATCCAAACAAGTTCAAGCTGCCCTACAGTCCGAGGGTACAACAGTGTCAACCCGTACTATCCGTCAGCGTCTGAATGAAAAGGGACTGTATGGTAGGAGACCCAGGAAGACCCCACTTCTTACACCGAGATATAAAAAAGCCAGGCTGGAGTTTGCCAAAACTTACCTGAAAAAGCCTAAAACGTTTTGGAAGAAGGTTCTCTGATCAGATGAGACAAAAGTAGAGCTTTTTGGGCAAAGGCATCAACATAGAGTTTACAGGAGAAAAAAGAGGCATTCAAAGAATAAAAAACACGTTCCCTACAGTCAAACATGGCGGAGGTTCCCTGGTGTTTTGGGGTTGCTTTGCTGCCTCTGGCACTGGACTGCTTGACCGTGTGCATGGCATTATGAAGTCTGAAGACTACCAACAAATTTTGCAGCCTAATGTAGGGCCCAGTGTGAGAAAGCTGGGTCTCCCTCAGAGGTCATGGGTCTTCCAGCAGGACAATGACCCAAAACACACTTCAAAAAGCACTAGAAAATGGTTTGAGAGAAAGCACTGGAGACTTCTAAGGTGGCCAGCAATGAGTCCAGACCTGAATCCCATAGAACACCTGTGGAGAGATCTAAAAATGGCAGTTTGGAGAAGGCACCCTTCAAATATCAGGGACCTTGAGCAGTTTGCCAAAGAAGAATGGTGTAAAATTCCAGCAGAGCATTGTAAGAAACTGAAGCGGTTGGTTGCAGTTATTTTGGCTAAAGGTTGTGCAACCAAGTATTAGGCTGAGGGTGCCAATACTTTTGTCTGGCCCATTTTCGGAGTTTTGTGTGAAATGATCAATGTTTTGCTTTTTGATTCATTCTCTTTTGTGTTTTTTCATTTAAGACAAATTAAATGAAGCTAATAATACCAAAGAATTTGTGTTTGCAATCATTTTCAGGAAGAAACTGAGTATTATCTGACAGAATTGCAGGGGTGTCAATACTTTTGGCCACAACTGTAGGTCTATGCCTTCATTGGAGTCCAGCTGTGTGTAATTAAACTGATAGGACATGATTTGTAAAGGCACAAACCTGTTTACATAAGACCTCACAGCTCATGGCATGTCAGACCAAATGAGAATCATGAGGTCAAAGGAACTGGCCAAGGAGCTCAGAGACAGAATTGTGGCAATGCACACATCTGGCCAAAGTTACAGAAGAATTTCTGCACTACTCAAGGTTCCTAAAAGCACTGTGGCCTCCATTAAATTTAGATGACTGACAGGTCGTCCATTACACTCAATCCAGCAGATGGACCCCCAACCAGGAGTGTTCACATTTAAACAAATGAGGGTCTTACAGCAGAGAAGTGGCATCAATTTCACCATAGTAGAAATAGTATAATAGGTAGTGATGGGTGAGCACTAAAATGCTCGGGTGCTTGTTGCTTGGGTCGAGCAAATTGGAATGCTTAGGTGCTCGACCCGAGCAATGAGCCCAATGTAAGTCTATGGGAAACTCGAGCATTTTTCTAGCGGCCTCCCTGGTGGTCTGCAGAGGGACTAGAAATTGCGGAAATCAATGGGAACAGTGCTCAAATGACATGGAAACAGCATGGGGAAGACACCTGGAAGCATTTCTGACTCCCAGGTCACTGCTGTAAACATTGTTGTCAGAGTCTTTTATAGACTCACAATAAAACATACAAAAACGAACCTAAAATGGATTTTGCTGGGAAATATGTTAAGGAACATCTTTTCCAGGGTAATGACTTGTATATAAGGCAAAATAAATAACTAAAACCAAAAAAGCTCCTCCACATCTTGGGCTATGTTCACACGTAGCATTTTTGATGCGTTTTTGAACTTTAGCATTGCTTTCAACCAAGACAAATGCATTCACTGGGAAATGTCATTTTAACATTTTACAGCCTTATCTGGCAATGTGGTGTGTGACAATGCACATGCACTAAGTGTATGGACTGACAAACATTTACCTCTAGGAGGTATACATGAACATACTGTATAATATATACTGGCATCATAAACACCCTTTAAAAATATTATGTGGGTGTTGTATCATGGACCATGGTCACCCAGGTGATACGTTGGTGGAGGATGAGGATGAGGAGAGGAAGGAGGACAACAGCAAATAGCCAAAATCAGTAAGCGTATACCCCTGTGTGGGTATGAAGAGGTGCATGGGAATAGACGCTGGATTTGAGTTTATGTTACGCTGCTATCATTCGCTGGTGTTGAGAAGTCTGGCCACAATCCACCCCTTGTTCATTTTTATAAGAGTCAGCCTGTCAGCATTTTCTGTTAACAGGCGGATGCGCTTATCAGTTACAAATCCACGAGCAGCACTTCAAGCCCTCTCTGACAAACACTAGTGGCAGGGCAGGCCAGGACCTCCAAGGTGTAGAGAGCCAGTTCATGCCACGTGTCCAGCTTGGATGCCCAATAATTATAAGGCACAGAGGATGTTGGTGCAGTCAGCAAGGTACTCCCTCAGCATCTTCCCAAACTTTGCACTCCTTGTGAGAGTACCCTGCGCCTCAGGGCCTGTGCGATGGGAGGGTCTGAGAAAACTCTCCCAGAACTTTTCCTGTTGGCTTGGAGTTGTGTCTCTCTCACCTGTACTCTTTGTTTGTCCAACAAACTGTGACCTCTGCTGCCAGTGTTTTCAGATGGGAATTGTTTTAATTATTGCACAACAAGGGCCTTCTGGTACTGCCCTATTTTAGTAGACTGGTCCACCTCAGGAATAAGAGATAGAAAGTTCTCCTTGTAGCATGGGTCTAGAAGTATCACCAACCAGTAATGACTGTTACCCAAAATTTTGAGAATGTGAGGGTCACAGGAAAGTCAGCGTAACATAAACTCAGCCATGCTTGCCATACTGCTATCAGGCAAGACTTCCGTATCCTCATCAAGAGGATGACTGACCATGCTCTCCTCCTCCGCCTTCTAATTCTCTCCATCCTCAAGCCATCCACGCTGAACAGACGGTATGACAGTTCTGCAGGTAGTACCATCAATAGTGCATGAAACTAGCTCCTGTTCTTCCTCCTCCTCTTCTTTATTGAATAGCTGAATAGTTCCTTGCTCCATCTTATCGTGCGCCGCCTGCAATGCATCCTCTTTGATTGTGATACCTATCAAAAGGTCCAACAGTGAAATCACCACCTCCAAATAATCATTATATACCACATCCACCATGCATTTTGTAGGGTAAACAAGAGGCATAGGCAAATCAATATACTATTAAGATCAATAATTTATTTAACATTAACATTTATTAAAATCAGACAAGGGAATTTCACAAAAACTCTCGGGGTAAAACAAGAACCAGACACTATGGAAAATGGGATAGTACAATTCCTATAGTAGTGTTATATAGAGAATTGCTCATAGATAATGCTTAATAATAGTGCCTAGTGCTAAAATAAAAAAATCATTATCATGGGAGCTAATTCATAGTGATACTCATAGTAGAATGTAGGTAAAGTGCCCAGTGCTAGAAAGTACCTTTATATATTGCTGCTGCCCATAAACACAAACATCCTTTTACTTACATCAGTATTACTTCTGGTCTGGAAACCCCTCAGTAACCCCAGCAATATTTAAAGGTATTTTCTAGCACTGGCACTTTATACAGTATATACCCAAATTCTACTATGAATATCACTATGAAGACAACATTCCGAGTGCAAGCAGTCACGAAATGTGTGAATTTAGTAGTGTGGCCTGTGGTGCATTGGCTGTGTATTTGCGCTTGCATTCCAAGGACAAGGACATGCTTGCAGATGGTACTAGTTGAGTGTGTGCAGCAACAGATGCAGGGCAAGAGGCATCTTTGCATGCACCATGGACAGGGGATTGGCTTGCATGCACAACAGTGGAGGAAATAGGGGTGTCACCCGCAGAGACTGTTCCTGGACCCTGGAGTGCGTCCCACAAAGTCAGGTGCTTCGCTGCCATGTACCTGATCATTCTGGTGTTGGTCAGCCTGGTAGTTTTGCTATCCTGCTGATGCTGGCTGGGCAGGTGGTGTAAATGGCCTTTTTTGAGGTTATCAGCAGAGTCTTCAAGAAACAACCAGACTTGGGAAGACCTAACAGTTGTACTGGCAACTTCCGTCATGTTAGTGTTACGGGGAACAGTAGCTTGCCTTCTGTATGCGGTCAACACACTGCTTCTTCCTGCCTGTTGGAGTTCTATGCCTCCCGCCCCCTGTGTGCTGCTGTCCTCACTCTGCATGTCGTCCTTCCAGGTTGGGTGAGTTACTATATCATCCACCACCTCGTCTTCCACTTCCGTACCCAGGTCCTCCTCCTGACTTTCTGGCAATTGTGTCTCATCATGGTCCACCTCTTGTGACTACTTGGTGGTAGCAAAGTGACTGGAAGAATTATCCACTCTCCAACCAACAACCTTTTGACACTGCTCTGGGTTCAATAGTGGTGTGCTGCGGTCCCCTAGTAATTGGGACAGGAAGGTCGGTCGAGAAGATATGTTTGTTGTGGCACAATTTCAGCTTGCCCACGACCTCTGCATGCACCATCGCCATCACGTCCAGTTCTCTGTCTCTTACCATATGCCTTGCCCATTTTAAATGGAGGACAATATTTTCCATGTTCAATACAAATGGCTGAATTTAGAGCGAACTTACATGTGATCCGCGTGATGAAAAACCACAGTTTTAAATAGCTGGCCTGTGGGTAATTATTTTTAATAGCAAACAGGTGTCAATAACTTAGCTAACGCTCTGTAACAAAATTTAAATGGAAGTCAGCAATGGTAGAATTTTGAGTGCACTTATATGTGATCCATGTGACAGTTTTAAATATTTAAATAGATGGATTTTTAGCGCTGTAATATGGATAAGATCTGGCTGTATTCTGCAGTGCCAACAAGCAAATGGAGCAGAAAAACTGTGTGCTCTGTATTCCTTTTTAAGCAAATAATCAGGATTGAGATAAAAAAATAAAATATTCCTGGCCCAGAATACCTGGGGCTATGTCTAGAAATATCTGTAAAAGCAGCAACAGCAGACGGAACTGGAATGGACCCTCTTGCTATATGCATTGCAGTCTGCCACATACATTGCCTACCTGCCTACTGCTGATATCTATGCAGCTGTATTAGTCCTCAGAAGACACAAGCGAATCTCTCCCTAGCTCAGCAGCAACTCTCCCTACCCTGCCTGATTCCAAAGTAGACTGTGATGAGCATGACAATGACGGAGCCAGTTCTGATATAGACCTGATGATGCTGTGCTGCCAGCCAATCACTGTAATACCACAGCCAACATTTCTTCAGCATTACAGTGTGTGGCAGACAATCCCTGCATGTTCATTGGCTCTCTAAAGAGTGCCAAACATGCAGGGTGGGGACCCAAGCTCCTGCCGAGCAACCACAGAAATACTTGGCGAGCTCTGAGCATCTCGAGCAGTGAGATGCTAGGATGAGTACCGAGTAGTGGCGAGCACTATTAATAGGCACTGACAGGTCTTCCACTACACCCAATCCAGTAGATGGACACCCAGCAGGAGTGTTCAAATTTAAACAAATGAGGGCCTTACACCTCGGATGTGGTATCAATTTCACCACAGTAGAAATTGTATAATAGGGACAAGCAGTTCTTCCACTACGCGCAGTCCAGCAGATGAACACCCAACCAGGAATATTCACATTTCCAAAAATAATTGACAGACATCACAAAAGTGGCATCAATTTCACCACAGTAGAAATAGTATAATAGGCACTGACAGGTCTTCCACTACACCCAATCCAGCAGATAGACACCCAACAAGCAGTGTCCACAGTTAAATGAATGAGGGCCTTACAAAAGGACATCACTTTCACTACAGTAGAAAGAGTATAATAGGGACCCCGACAGGTCTTCCACTACACGCAATCCAGCAGATGGACACCCAACCTGGAGTTTTAACATTTTAAAAAATGAGGGCCTGACACCATCGCAGTGGAATAACTGTCATGAGAAAAGAAATAGTATAATTGGGACCGACACATCTTCCACTACATGACTTGTTCATCTTGATGAAAGTTCGATGGTTTACACTTTCAGGAGACAGGCAGCTGCGCTTATCCATCAGGACACCACCAGCAGCACTGAGGACACTTTCTGAGAGAACGCTGGCTGCCGGACATGATAAAACCTCAAAGGCATGTGAAGCATGCTTAGGCCACTCATCCATTTTGGAAGAACAAAATATGAAAGGGTCCAAACCCTTCCTGATGGTATTGATATTCAGTTCTAGATCCTCATGCACCATCCTCTCCATTCATTCACCACTTATAAGACTTGGACTCTGTTGTGTTGATGCACGAGCTGGTCTAAAAAAGCGTGAAAGGACTCACAGAAATTGCTTCTTCCACTTACACCACTGCAGCTGCTGCTACTAATGTTTTGATGCTGACGAACTGACATGCCAGAGGTTGGAAGTCTAGAGCTGCGATGCGATATGTGTGCTTCACTGCTGTCTTAGAGGCAAGCTCTCTTAAGGTTGTGTCAAAGCATGTTTCGATACTTGAGCATTCATGAGTCCCTTTCCAGGGCTGAAAGTATTTGGCAAAATTTGGTTTTATAATGTGAATCTAATAAAGTGGCAACCCAGTAGACAGCAGTATTCCTTATCCTAACTGTACGGGGATCATGTTGCAGATAGTGCAGCAAGAAGACACTCATATATCGGCCTCTACCATGAGGTCAAAGCCCATGCTGTGTTGGTGGCTGCATAACAATGAGGCTTGTTTTCTCCATCTCCTCCCACCAACCACAAACAACTGAGAGGGGAGGATTATCCTCTTGATCTGACAGTTTCTCGCCCATCACCTCTTCCTCCTCCATTTGTTCCTCAGATCTTGCACCTTCGATAACAGTTTGTCTGTGATCACCAGCCCTCCTTGATCGCAGTAATCCACCCTCCCTTGGCACCCGCCTGTGTGACTACAGTCTGGAATTTAGAGACAATGTAATCCCTTCCACATCCTCCTCTGCTGTCTCCTCTTCTTCTGGGACCGCCACCTCCAACTACAGGCTATTCGAAGTCTGCTCCAGCACATAGATGAGTGGAATAGTGATGCTGACAATGGCGCAGTCAGAGCTAACCATCTTAGTAGCCATTTCGAAACTATGCAGAAGGGTGCCGAAGTCCTTAATTTGTGCCCACTCCATAAACGTGTTACACGCCAAGTCTGTACTGCATTGGCCCAGGCTATATGACATGACATATTGCGTCAGGGCTTGTTGCTGCTGCCTCACTTGCTGCAACATGCGCAGAGTGGAATTCTGCCATGTAGGCACATAGCATATCAACCTGTTAACTGGCATAAACAAAGATCTCTGTATCGATGCAAGTCATTGACCAGAGGGATGCAAATGGCGAAAATGAGCACACAGCTTACATGCTTCTGGAGCAGGTCACCCAGGCCAGGATAGTGGTGGAGAAAACGCTGAACCACCAGGTTAGGGATGTGAGTCATGCAAGGCAGGTGTGTGAGCTTGCTTCGCCACAGGGCCGCCACCAGGTTTGCACCTTTATTGAACATGGCCTTCCCTGGATGCAGGTTCATCTGAGACAGCCATTGATCAAACTCAGCCTCGAGAGATCTCCACAAATCTTCACTTGGATGACTGCAATCTCCAAGTCATATCAATATTAATGCTGCCTCATTGCGGTGAGCACTGGCTGCGCAGTACGGAGGTGGTGGAAATTTGCTCTGCACTGTTCGAACGTGTGTCTCATTTAGACAGGGGTTGAGGGTGCAGGTGGAGGCAGTATAGGAGATATAGCTTGAGGCAGAAGCAGTGGTGGAAGTGTTAAATGTAAAGGTTTATACTGCAAACCTTGGAGATTCCAAAGACTTGTGGAGCAATGCCTGCCCCCACAGCCACCAGAGTAACTCAGCGCCCATTCAGTGAGATGCAACACCCTTGACCATGCTTACTCGACCAAGTGTCTGTGGTGAAATGCACCTTGGAAGACAAAGATTTAGTCAAGGAACGGGGGATGTTGTCTGCAACATGCTGGTGTGGCGCAGTCACAGTTATCTTAGAAAAGTATTGGTGAATGGGCAATTGGATCTGGGGGACAGCGACAGCCATCAACTTTCAGAAACCATCTGTATCTATCAGGCGGAAAGGCAGGCCAACAGGTTGGAGATGGTGAAGTTCAACCTCTTACCTTTGTCATGCGTAGGAGGAAACCAACTTTTACATTACCACAACGGAGGAACCGTGGGCTAGCTGCAGTACTTTGAGAGGGCGGAGTACGGTGAGCTGGATAAACTGCTGGACCGTGAGAGAGGTGCAGGCGGAGATGTTACAGTGGATTGAGAACCTTATGGTGTGCTCGTTCTCTGAGATTGCTCAAAACCAGCAGGCATATCCACTTCTGTTACAGTTAATGGTGGGCTATAAGACAATGTGACTGGAGTGGGTAATGAACCAGAGGTTCTTTGGCTGAAGACCTGCATCTAAATGGTTGGCACGGTAGAAAAGGAAGAAGCAGCAGATGCAATTTATGATTGTTAAGGTCCGCTAGTCCGCATTTTTTGCACAGTGGGATTCTCAGAGTAAAGCATGTTAATTGCGCATGGAAAGGTTCATATATGTAGTAGTCAAATTATTGCACTTTTTACCTCGACTCAGTTTTCTTTGCAGTTGGCAGATTACATGAGTTGACTCATTCTTTGCCGTGTCAAAAAAGGCCCAGGCTAGGCAACCTTTGTCACCCCTATGAGCTCCAGGCCCACTTTTGCTGCTGGTCACAGCCACAGTTGTGGCTGAGGATGCATTGCTCATTGTGGCTGCAGCACTACGTGTCTGCGACGTATGGTGCAATGTAGCCTTCTCTTCTTTCTCCTCAGATGACCTACTCAGCTGTGTGCCTCTATGTTCTCGCCATCTGGGATCTAACATAACAACTCATCATCATCATCCTCTATGTTATCACATTCCTTGCCCTTTGAGTCAGCCCCTCTTCTTCCTTCCCTGACAGCACCATACAGGCTGCGTGAGCCTCAGATATTTGAATCTCATCAGGAACACCTTCCCTCAGGGATTAACATTTGAAGATGAGGATCAGGATGCTGTTTGGACACTACTTTGTCCAAGCTAAAAAAAATTTGGCCATTGGTGCAGATTTCCTCCTCTTGACTCTGTGAAGCTTCTGAGTATGATGACCATGGCATAGAATGATGGTCTGCTGCTGTGCCTACACAGGGTGTAGTAGGGTGAATATGACAAGCTGCTGGACTGTGAGAGAGGTGCAGGTGGGGATGTTACAGTGAATTCATAAAGATGGGGTGTGCTTGGTATGTAATATCAGTCAAAAACAGCAGGCATGTCCATCCAATTCCATATCAGCTGATAGGCTCTCAATGACCCCAATTGAAGGGAGTAAAGAAGTGGAGGTTCTTCGGCCAAAGACCTGTGTGACATCATTTGCCATGGTGAGGGAGGAGGAAGAATCAGAAGATGCAGTTGATGGGGTGGACGGTGGTTGGTGAAAGCTGCTTGTCTGCATTTTAGCACAATGACATTCCCAGATTAGCGCATGTTGATCACACATGTGCCAGGTCATGCATGTAGTACTCAAATTATTTAATTTTTTTTACTCTACTAGGTTATTTTTAAAAAAGTGGACAGATAACATGATTTTTTAGATTTTTGCCGGTCTAAAAAAAAGACCCAAGCTAGGCAAATGCATAACCACAAACGCTGCTGTCCACTGACAGAGTTGGGCCTCAGGATGCATTGGCTGTTGTGGTAGCATAACTCTCTGCCTATGAAACCTCCTCCTACAGTGAAACAGTGATTCCACCACTTTGCCTGTTACAGTCTCCATCCACTGTGTTGGCTGTAGTGGAAAAGGTGTCGGTTTCCACTATACTAATTCTAAATCATTGCAATTGATGCCACTTTGTTGGTGTCTTCCACTAATTTTTGTAAATGTGTAGACTACTGGTTGGGTGTCCATCTGCTGGATTGGGTGGACTGGAAGACCTGTCGGTCCCTATTATATTATTTCTACTGTGGTGAAATTGATGCCTCTTGGGTGGTGTCTGCCAATAATTTTTGGAAATGTGAACCCTCATGGTTGCGTGTTGCCTGTAGCAGTAGGCCTCCGACACCATCGAGCCTCCACTTCCTTGGACTCAACTACCCGTGTTACTATCCTTAAATTTGTCTGATAATGGTAGTCTAGAAAGCTGACATTTGTGCCACCTGAGTGTGGCTCAGCATGAAAGCAGATAGAGGTGTTGCATGTGGTATTAGGGCTCTCAGCAAAGGTGCCTTAGACTGATCCTTCACTCACCTCATCTTACTGTGAGTTTCAATTGAAAGCTATAAATGCTGTCTCAGACCCCTATTCCTCATGCTTGGCTGATTGCTGCAGTGCCATGCTAAAATCTGTACCGTGGGTGAATTGAGGCCACTTTCCTGGTGTCTGTCCCTCATTTGATGTGTTTTGGCAGCATTTGGGGCTGTTATAAGGTGTTGTGCATGCATTTGTTTTTTGCCTCCCATTGACGTGAATGGGGTTCAGTTATGTTGGTCAAATATTAGACAAATTAATTGGCAAATATTGCAAATTCGACGAACGTAATCTGAACCGAACATTTAAATATTCTCTCATCTCTACTTAATTTACATGTGTACAGTGGATACAGAGGTTTCTCCCACAAGCCTTAGGGATTCAAAGACTTGTGGAGCAGCCCCTTAACCGCCTACCCCCATACTCACCAGAGTCACCCAGTGCCCAGTCATCGAGATGTTACGTCCCAGACCATTATTGCTCACCCAGGTGGCAGTGGTGAAATGCACCCTGTCAGACATAGATTTTTTCAGGGAACTGGTGATGTTGTTGGAGACATGCTGGTGTAAGTGAAGGTACAGCTTTCTTATTGAGCAAGTAGTACTAGAGGACTTCGACAGCCATCAACTTTCTGAAACTGCCTGGGTCCACCATGCTGAAAGACAGCATTTCAGTGGTCAGCAGATTGGAGATGGATGAATTCAAGCAAGTGTAGGAGGAAACATTAATTTATGTGACCACAGCTGCAGGATCAAGGGCTGGCTGCTGTTCTGAGTGAGACATGAGTATGGAGAACAGGACAAACTCCTGGACTGTGAGCGAGGTGCTGGCAAAGATGTTATGTTGGATTGAGAAAGATGGGTGGTGCTAGGTGACACAAAAGCAGCAGTCATGATGGGCTCTCACTCACCACGACTGTAGGGGTAAACAAGTGGAGTTTCTGCAGCCGGAGAGCTGTGTGATTTGACTTGGCATGGTGACAGAGGAGGAAGAAACAGCAGATGGAGTTGATGATCTCTCTGGTACAGTTTGAATGTACACAACTTTCCCTGGCTCCTGACTGTCTATGTGAATTGCATTTAATCTCTCTGGTATGCTTTGCTTACCCATTATTTTTTTCCATAATCTGTTTCACTTCTCTTGGGTTTTGCATGCATATCTTTGAGAGGTCACTCCAAACCCTTCCTCTTTTTATGACATTTGTTTCTCTCGGAGTATCTGGTCTGGCCATTCACACCCAACCCCTCACTCACACCTTAGTTGCAGATATATTCTGAGCCATGTGTCTGATCCAGACGTCAGTCTGATCAAGGCATCTTTCAAATTCCATCTCTGAAATTACAGATTTCTAATTACACTACTTTGAATTAGACTAGAATTGGACTGGAATTGACTGTAAGGTAATGGAATAGAAAACCACTACAATGTTCTTTTCACTTTCACCCCAATACTACTTTATTTTTTACTATCTCCCATAATCCCCCACCAAGTAAGGAACTAGTCATTTCCCCCTCTATCCTACCCAACCATCTTGTAATGTCACGTGTGACTGGATACACCACCTCCAGCAGGGCGAATTTCTATAACACCCGTGAACCTGGATACACCGCCTCCAGCAGGGCGAATTTAAACAGAGTTAAGGGAAACACCGGGGAAACCGTTACAATGTCGGGCCCTGCAATAGGGAATGGGGACGTGGAGACCTCCTGCACTCCCCTGAGTCAGTGTCCCTACACTCCTGACGATCCCTAGGCAGGTTCTGCACCTGGCGATGAGCTGGATACCTGAAATCCCTAGCTCGCCCTGCACCTATCCCTTTCTAGTGAATTGGACGGTGCAGAAACTAATCCCACCACTGCACTAAGGCCTGGATCACACACAGCGTAATACGGCCGAGTTTCGCAGGTTAAAACCAAGCTCTGGCGCCGGCACTCCGTAGCGGAGTGTGCAGCCGCACAGCAATACTTGGAGCTGCACGCTCCGCTCTGGAGTCCTGGTGCCAGAGCTTGGTTTTAACCTGCGAGACTCGGCCGTATCTCGCTGTAGTGTGACTCTGGCCTAATACACACACAAGGAAAGTAACAAACAGGGAAAAACACCACTTAGCTTAGCTCTGTTACTATTGCTCCCAGCAACAGAGTACAACACCAAAGTTCAGCTTCACCCCTGAAGCTCGACACCTGAATTCAGTTTCCGCCTGAAGCAATTACACCAGAGCTCCCCTGAGCTGCCAGGAACTCCTCTCTGTAGTTCCCCTTCACCAGACTTGGTTGGAAATGAGCAATATCACCAACAGTGCGTGAGACCTGCAACTCCTTTATAGGTAGGAGCCAGGGAATCACACCTGCTTCATAATCACGTGCAATAAAACTAGCAGCCACTAAACTAAAGTAACCAGAGTGCAATGACCCTAATGGCCACCGAGGGCAAAACTAGAACTAAAACAACCACAGTGTAATGACCCTAATGGCCACTGGGGGCAAAACTAACTTTAAGCAAACAGCTTAAAGGAAAAAAAGGTTACTTGTGCAAAATCTGTCATCATCCAACCTGGATCATGACAGTACCCTCCCTCAAGGAGGGGCCTCTGGACCCTCAAGACCGCTCTTCACAAAAAAAACACCTACAATGGGGACACCCAGATCCAGAGTTCACCCCAACAACTACCTGAACTTCAGGTTTATGACAAACAAGCTCCGCTGGTATTGGCAATGTATGTTCCGGAGGCACCACCTATCTCCAAAGCGCCGATCTGGGGAACGAGTGGTGTATGGGCAAGTTTGTGGGTATCTCCAGCTGGAAAGTCTCCAGGCCCTGCATAGCCGACACCAGATACAGCCCGATCACCTGAGAATTCCAGACCCCCGCAACACACTTCCACTGGATGTTTTTGGTGGCCACCCATACATACTCGTTCACACACAGGTCCGGACCTGAACGTTTATTGCCATACATTCGATTGTCACAATACGGTGAACTCTTTCTGGAACTGACAGCAGAGGCATCCCCCTGTGTCACCACACTCACACCCCCGCAATTCACCAAGGGACACACCGCCCTCCAACCCCTCCTACTACGAGGTCTGTGCCTCTCCGGGTTGGCTCATGGTGAGGGTTGAGCCTTGCCCCTCCTCTCCTGCAGCATCTCAGCTGCTACCACTGGAGAGGAAGGGGACGATTGTAGAGAGACGGCAGAGACAGTAGCCCCTAGGCAGCAGCCCTCGCACGACTGCTCCCAGCTGACTATTTCCCTAGTCCGCCAATCTAAGACCGGGTTGTGTTTTTTAGACCAAGGGGGGCCCACAACGATAGGTGCTGGCTTTTCCTCCAAGATGTAGTATGACTGGGACTCATCATGATGTCCACTATGCAGCACAATGTCTTCTACGACCTGGTTTAACCCCCCCCTGGCTCAGTGGGACAGAGTCAATGGCTTGGACGCTTATGGATTTGTCTGGCGTCTCACACCTCAGACCCTGAGTCTGGACAAACTGAGCATCCACCGGACTGACTTCTGCTCCACTGTTAACAAGCACCGGTATGCCCTCAGGTACCTCGCCAACCATCACCTCTGCTGACATAGTACCTTCTGAGGGCGAGGAGGAAATATACACTCCCAGGTCATCTTCCTCCTCACGACCAGGGGGACAAGTCTTCTCTGATATTACCGAAGTTTCGGCTTGAGTGCGAAGGACTAAATCATTAGTCTGCTCCCTACAGGGACGTACCCCCTTCACCTTGGGGAACACCAGATAGCACCATGGGGACACCATCTTCTCCCACCTGCCTGGGTATGTCCACCTGTTTATACTTATTCCTTCCCCAGCAGGGACTCCAAGGCGCATCTTCGCCAAAGCCGCAAATGGACCCTCTAGTTGAGGCAGAGGGTAGGCCTCAAACCCATAATTCCGCTGCAGGTGCTGCTTAAACACATCATTCAGCTCCTCACTCATCTCAGTGAGGACCAGCAGCAACTGCTCACCGGTCTGAACTTGGCCCATGGCTCACCAGAGAAAAATGTTGGGGTTGGTGACTGTTAGGGCTGGCGGAACGCACCAAATTATAAAATAATAGTAGGTGCGTTCGCAGCCCGGGGTCCACCGTGCAGAGGTGGTACACTGCTGCTAAGTAATGGCGGAAGAATAGAGCGGCGTAAAAAACAGTCACACATGGGTTACGTCACCCAATGTGAACAGGTGCGAACTATGTTAATGCACAGCCGCTGAACGTAAATGCTGGAGCCTATTTAGCTCACAGAGCCTGGCCAAAAGAGTGCACAGTGTACGGCCACAGAACTCTACCCCAAGGACACAGGGTTAGAGTCCCTCTAGGCCCACTGAGCGCGCGGCGTCGCTGCCGCGAGCGCCGCTATAGACGCTGGCTATGAAGTGGAGCACGTGCACTGAGGTGTGCCTAGTCCCTGGTGAGGAATGATGCCCGACTCAACCTCTGTCCTACCTATACCTAAGTCTGGGCGCTAGCAGGCTAGGCTGCACAACACATGCGTACCAAGGGTAGGGGTTTCTTAATGAGTCATTCACCAGAGACATTCATACGTGCATACATCACTCACTCCACATAGCCTGTAAATACGGCCATGCGAACGTTTTATATCCGTGAGCATCCGGGACCTTCCTGGCTTCTCGGATGGGCCAATCCGAACATGAGCAGGACCTTAGCTTGTGACCTTCGATCTCCAATGGGAGATCACTCCACGGGCTTGCTCAGTGGCCTGACATGGGGACTTAGTCCCTGGAGAATCTCGCTGCTGAGCAGCATGTATTGCCATAGATGTGCCAGAGGTGGCAAAAGCAAGCAAACCCATGAAGTTCGTCTGGGCAGAGCGCCTGGACCGACGAGTTTGCTGAGCAACCTCCTCTGCGGCAGGAAAGGAATGGGAGACCGCTGGAAGTAAGGCTCGGGATTCTCGCTGTGCAGCGACAGAAATCCAACGACTAACATTATCCGCCCTCCTAGGGCCCCCTCACTCTGCTCAAATTCTGCAATGAGAAGAGGAGCATGGATGTTCTCCACCAGGTCCGAGCCTCTGGACCATGACCCTTACAATCCACCAAGTAAAACTTTTTGCCCTGCATCATCTTACATCCCACGATGGCATTGACCTCAAACTCGTCTGACGACAGGTCTGATGTCCCAGCAGATGGCTCAGAAAACCGGGACATGTGCACCGGCTTAAGGAGAGACACATGAAATGTGTCCGAGATAGCCAAGTGTGGTGGAAGAGCCAGGCGGTAGACCACAGGGTTGATCTGCTCGAGGACCTTGAAAGGGCCAATATAGCACGGTGCAAACTTAGCGGATTCCACCTGCAGCCTGATGTTTCGAGCGGAGAGCCACACTAAGTCGCCAGGAGCGAAGGTCAGAGCCGGCAGTGTCAGCGGAGGACCTCCTTCTCTCCTTGGAGGCCTGGAGGCTTCGTCCTGAGCAACTCTGAAACGGGCGTCGGGGCGCGTTTTCTTGGCACTCTTCATTAGCTGGCTCACCAGGTAAATTGCCCTTTTATTTTTGGTAGCACTGCACTGAATCACTTATGGTTATTCACCGTTATTTTTCAACAGCTATTGCATTTCAGTGTTCATTTGCTCACAGTGATTATATATATTTATATACATATAATAAAAATTTTTTTGCACATTGCACTTATTTCATTTTTTCTTTTTTCACGGCAATAGATTTACCTGTTTAATAATGAGTCAAGGCATCATGGTTATTGGAAGAGCTTTAATACATAGCGCATTATTTATTACAGTTGTGGCCAAAAGTATTGACACCCCTGCAATTCTGTCAGATAATACTCAGTTTCTTCCTGAAAATGATTGCAAACACAAATTCTTTGGTATTATTATCTTCATTTAATTTGTCTTAAATGAAAAAACACAAAAAGAATTGTCCTAAAGCCAAATTGGATATAATTCCACACCAAACATAAAAAAGAGGGTGGACAAAAGTATTGGCAATGTTCGAAAAATCATGTGATGCTTCTCTAATTTGTGTAATTAACAGCACCTGTAACTTACCTGTGGCACCTAACAGGTGTTGGCAATAACTAAATCACACTTGCAGCCAGTTGACATGGATTAAAGTTGACTCAACCTCTGTCCTGTGTCCTTGTGTGTACCACATTGAGCATGGAGAAAAGAAAGAAGACCAAAGAACTGTCTGAGGACTTGAGAAAACAAATTGTGAGGAAGCATGAGCAATCTCAAGGCTACAAGTCCATCTCCAAAGACCTGAATGTTCCTGTGTCTACTGTGCGCAGTGTCATCAAGAAGTTTAAAGCCCATGGCACTGTGGCTATCCTCCCTAGATTTGGACGGAAAAGAAAAATTGACAAGAGATTTCAACGCAAGATTGTGCGGATGTTGGATAAAGAACCTCGCCTAACATCCAAACAAGTTCAAGCTGCCCTGCAGTCCAAGGGTACAACAGTGTCAACCCGTACTATCCGTCGGCGTCTGAATGAAAAGGGACTGTATGGTAGGAGACCCAGGAAGACCCCACTTCTTACACCGAGATATAAAAAAGCCAGGCTGGAGTTTGGCAAAACTTACCTGAAAAAGCCTAAAACGTTTTAGAAGAATGTTCTCTGATCAGATGAGACAAAGGTAGAGCTTTTTGGGCAAAGGCATCAACATAGAGTTTACAGGAGAAAGAAAGAGGCATTCAAAGAAAAAAACACGGTCCCTACAGTCAAACATGGCGGAGGTTCCCTGATGTTTTGGGGTTGCTTTGCTGCCTCTGGCACTGGACTGCTTGACCGTGTGCATGGCATTATGAAGTCTGAAGACTACCAACAAATTTTGCAGCCTAATGTAGGGCCCAGTGTGAGAAAGCTGGGTCTCCCTCAGAGGTCATGGGTCTTCCAGCAGGACAATGACCCAAAACACACTTCAAAAAGCACTAGAAAATGGTTTGAGAGAAAGCACTGGAGACTTCTAAGATGGCCAGCAATGAGTCCAGACCTGAATCCCATAGAACACCTGTGGAGAGATCTAAAAATGGCAGTTTGGAGAAGGCACCCTTAAAATATCAGGGACCTTGAGCAGTTTGCCAAAGAAGAATGGTCTAAAATTCCAGCAGAGCATTGTAAGAAACTCATTGATGGTTACCGGAAGCGGTTGGTCGCAGTTATTTTGGCTAAAGGTTGTGCAACCAAGTATTAGGCTGAGAGTGCCAATACTTTTGTCTGGCCCATTTTTGGAGTTTTGTGTGAAATGATCAATGTTTTGCTTTTTGATTCATTCTCTTTTGTGTTTTTTCATTTAAGGCAAATTAAATTAAGATAATAATACCAAAGAATTTGTGTTTGCAATCATTTTCAGGAAGAAACTGAGTATTATCTGACAGAACTGCAGGGGTGTCAATACTTTTGGCCACAACTGTATATGATACCATGTATAAATTAAGTGTGCTTTTTTTATCTTTTATCAAATTTGCACTAACTGTTGTGCTATTTTGTAATAAAGATCATTTAATATTATCGTACTTGGTTTATCATCTCATTTGGTCTTGATATTTTGCAAGTATATGAGTAAAAAAAATTTTAGTATTTTTTATTTCATTTGTTTTTATTGATTCCTCACCCTGTCCACTTTACCTTCCACCATACCCAGTGTTTATAGTGGCATTCTCACCAGATGGTCTGCTATCCACCTGTTCCAGAAAGGGTTTTCTTCGTATTATTAATGTGTACTTCATTATATATATATATATATATATTTATTATGAATTTTCTGGTGATATTGAATTTATCCCTTACTGGTTAATTATCGGGGCGATGTAGAATGGGAGTGCTAGTGAAATGGGATTTAATAGAGGAGAAGGCCTTGGAGACAGATTCCGACCACAACTTGGGGTTTGCACCCTTCTTGGTGAGGGCTACCAAGGGCGCTACCAAAGTTGAGACGTGGGGAATGAATTGGCAATAGTAATTTATGAACCCCATAAAGCGCTGCACCGCTTTGAGAGAATGGGGTTCCTGCCAATCCATCACCGCCTGTAGCTTGGCAGGATCCATGGCCAAACCCTGGGCTGAGATGATATAGCCCAAGAAAGACAAGGACTCCTGCTTAAACATACACTTCTCCAACTTGGCATAGAGGTCGAAAACTTTGCAAACATCTCTCCGGTGGAAGTCAATATCTGGAGAGTAGATGAGAATATAATCCAGATAGACTACTACCGAGGTGGTAAGCATATCCCGGAAGATATAATTCACAAAGTCTTGAAAGACGGCTGGGGCATTACAGAGCCCGAAGGGCATCACCAGATATTCATAGTGCCCATCTCTGGTGTTAAATGCCGTCTTCCATTCTTCCACATCACGGATGCGAATCAGGTTGTAAGCCCCTGGCAGATCAAGTTTGGTAAACACTCTCGCTCCCCGTAACCTATCAAACAGCTCCGATATCAGGGGTAGAGGATATTTATACTTAACGGTGATGGCGTTAAGACCCCTGTAATTGATGCAAGGACGTAGTTCCCCACTCTTCTTCTGGACGAAGAAGAATCCCACCCCCGCTGGTGACACTGACTTCCTAATGAATCCTCTTGCCAGATTCTCCCTGATGTATTGAGACATGGCATTTGTCTCCGGGAGAGATAGGGGATAGACTCGACCCCGAGGCTCAGCACCAGGCAAGAGGTCAATAGGACAGTCATAGGGGCAATGCGGTGGAAGTGTCTCCGCCACCTTTTTGGAGAAGACGTCCGCATACTGTCGATAGTGTTTGGGAAGCGAGGAAAGATCTGCGGGGACCTTGGTGGAGGCAACCTGGATGCATTCCCTCTGACATCTACCCTCACATGACTTACTCCAACCAAGAATTCTCCTCGAGGACCACTCTATATGGGGAGAGTGATACTGCAACCAGGGGACCCCTAGAAGGACCTGGTCGATACCCTCGGGCATGACAAGGAGGGATATCGTCTCCTGATGAGATGGAGACACCGAGAGTAACAGTGGAGTGGTTTGGTGGGTAATCTGTGACGGTTACTGGTGTAGACATCATAACCAGGGGTATAGCGTGCCGTTGAGCGAAGGCAGATGACATAAAATTGCCCTCCGCTCCGGAATCCACGCAAACCTCCACCGCCAGAGTGGAAGAACCAAACCCAAGTGTCCCCTTAAAGGACAACTTGGAGGAAAACGCCGTGGATTCTAGTGAGCCAACTCCTACGGCCACTAGGGGTGAGCGTCTTCCCAGCCGCTGTGGGCACTGGTTGGCAAAGTGACCGGACTGCCGGCAACCATGACAGATCACTGGGGCTCGAGCGGGCCGGGGCCTAGATCCCTCGCGGGAATCCCCCTGACGTTCGGACGCCTGATCGGGAGATTCCAGAGGTTTAGCAAAACTGGGTGCCAACCTAAACCTCTGCCTACACTGGGTCCGCTCCAACCTTCGCTCGGCAAAGCGAAGGTCTATACGGGTGGAGACGGTGATAAGCTCCTCCAGTGTAGCAGGAATCTCCCTGGTGGCCAGAGCGTCCTTCACATGGCCAGCCAAACATCTGCAGAATGCCGGAATGAGGACCTTATCTGGCAACTCTAACTCCGAAGCCAGCGTCCGGAATTGGATTGCAAAGTGGCTGACCATGGATGATCCCTGTGACAATGCCAGCAGCTGGAGCGCGGTGTTATGGGTGACTCGCGGTCCCAGGAAGACATGCTTCAGAGTGTCCAGGAACCAAGAGGCACTCTGCACCACATGATCACCACGCTCCCACAGCGGTGTGGCCCACTCCAAAGCCCTGCCTGACAAGAGGGAAATAATAAATCCCACTTTGGCCCGCTCGGAGGGAAATCGTGATGCCAGCAGCTCCAGCTGTATCGAGCACTGGCTCACGAAACCCCTACGAGAGGCACTATCACCCGAAAACATCTCGGGCAGTGGAAGGCAGGACAAAGTCGGGGCAGGGATGGCAGTGGTCACACAGGAGACAGCCTCTGTGGCTGCCTGAACAGCGACCGCAGTAACATCCGCAGCTGAGGCTGGACGCTTGAGAGCCGCCAAGCTGCCCTGCAGCTGCCGGATGTACTGCAGCAGTCGCTGTTCGTCCGCCATTAGTAGCCAGACCCTGGCGCTGGATAATGTTAGGGCTGGTGGAACGCACCAAATTATAAAATATTAGTTGGTGCGTTCGCAGCCCGGGGTCCACCGTGCAGAGGTGGTACACTGCTGCTAACTAATGGCGGAAGAATAGAGCGGCATAAAAACAGTCACACATGGGTTACGTCACCCAATGTGAACAGGTGCGAACTCTGTTAATGCACAGCCGCTGAACGTAAATGCTGGAGCCTGTTTAGCTCACAGAGCCCAGCCAAAAGAGCGCACAGCGTACGGCCACAGAACTCTACCCCAAGGACACAGGGTTAAGTCCCTCTAGGCCCACTGAGTGCACAGCGTCGCTGCCGCGAGTGTCGCTATAGACGCTGGCTATGAAGTGGAGCACGTGCACTGAGGCGTGCCGAGTCCCTGGTGAGAACTGATGCCTGACTCAACCTGTTAAGTAGTAATCTATTTATCAGATTCCACTGGTGCCAGAGCTGAGGCAAAGGCGCTGGAATGTAGCGTTAACATCGCAGGTCCTAAATATGTATTTTTTACAGTATATCTCTGTCACCGATTGGGACCGAATTATTCGATCTTTAATAACTCCCACATATAACAAAGGAAGCACATGGTGGACACAATGAACTGGTTTCTGCTAATTAACATATACCTGAAGGATGGGTAGGAGTGGTTTAGTATTGCATGAAGGTGAAGTGAAGGGAGCTAGGGAGAGAGCTCGCAGCTGTTACAGGGAGAAAGGGGAGTCAAAAGCCCACAGCAAGTGCTTGCACAGCTATGGAACCTTCTAGAAGGGTACTTTGAATGTGAGCATATTCGTAGTATCATTACACCTCCCCTTTTGGATTGTGCTATGGAGGCAGGACCTCTCGGTACTCCTCCATGCTCAGCTTGGCAGGTTCGCTCCGGCAGGACAACCCATAGGCGTTGCATGCTCTCTGCCCTTTTTGTGTTTCACGGTAAAGTCGTGCTGCTGGTGGGCAAGAGTCCAGCATAGCAACCTTCCATTGGTTTCGGACATGGTGTGCAGCCAGCTCAGGAGGCTGTGGTCGGTCACCACAGTGAAGGTGCGTCTGTACAGGTAGAGCTGCAAATGTTGCAGTGCCCAGACCATGGCCAGGCACTCCTTCTCGATGGTGGAATCAGCCACTTCCCTCGGCAGTAGCTTCTGACTCATGTACAACACAGGTTGCCGAGTTGACCTGGCTAAGCACAGCACCGATGCCAAACTCGCTGGCATCGGTCCATATTAGCAACGGCCGACTGCTGTCGACTGCTTTTAACAGGGGAGAGTTGCACAGGGCTGTTTTCAAAGCTCAGAAGGCCACCTCACAGCCGTCTGTCTAGTCGACTATTTAGGGTAGCTGCCTCCTGGTGAGATCTGTCAAGGGCTTTGCAAGGCTGTTATATAGAGAGGAGCGACTTTGCCTTTTTTAGGGTCGAGTCGGGTTTCATGAAACCCAACTTTCTCAAGAGTCGAGTCGAACGAAAGCGGCCGATTATCGTGAAAAGTCGAAGGCTGACTGAAACACGAAACCCAATGCAAGTCAATGGGGAAGAAAAGTCGGCAGTGAGTGGAGGACAGGAAACACACCTACAGTGCCCATTTTAATGCCAAAAACATCAATTCTTATTACTTGAGCTTGTCAACCTTAATTTACTTTACAATAATAGTTAGGCATTGAAAACTGGGGGTTATTTGGCTAAAGTTGTGGGGGGGGTAGGGCTGACTCCAGATTTTTGTGGGCCCAGGACCAAAGAGTATCAATGGGCTCCTTTAACACATGCCATAATTCATGATCCTCTGATACGGCAGATAAATAGCGGTATAGTACAATGAAAAATACTTCACTTCTTACATCACATGACTGATATCCATTTTAAATTCTCCAATAGCTCCAAAAACGGACAGTATATTACTCCATACAGTATTATGGCCACCGCATAGTGCGCTATACAGAGTAATGAGGCCTATATATTTCTCCATACAGAATCATTGGTCCCATATAATGTTCCATACAGTATAATGCTACAGTATATGTTGGTCCCCATGGATGAAGCTCCACTGTCTTATGGGCCCAAATAATGCTCCAAATATAATGGGCCCCATTTCTAATGCTCCAGTGTATAATGGTCCCTGTAAATGCTGCTCCAGTGTCTGATGTCCACCTTTAGAATGCTCCAATGTATGGTGGGCCCCATATATCATTCTCCAGAGTATAGTGCTCCCCAAAAATTGCTCACAACCTTTAAAACCATTAAATAAGTCTCCTCACTAGGGAATCCCTGTACTAGTCTAGACTCCTCGTCATCCCCATCTTCCATCTCTCTGCACTTGGACTGTTTAGGCAGAGGGCATACAGACGTGATGTCATCGCGCTCTCTGACCAGAATGTCACTGTCAGGAAACGCGGAAGACGTCACGGCGGTGGAGCAGGGAGAGGTAAGTATTTCAACTTTGCAAGTGCTGTGATCCTGAGCAAGCAGGGGGGCCCACTCGTTGGCGATGGAACTGGCACATGGCCCCTCATAGTACGGCGGTGTGTCTGACGGCGGGTGGGCCCTCCTTTTGCGTGCTATGATGGGCCCTGTGCCAGTGCCGTCGCCCATGAGTATGCCCCCCCACCTGCTCAAGGAACCTGCACTTTCATCTGCATCTTCCTCTTTGTCACCGTGTAAGGTGGTATAGTATGCGGGAAGGGGAACCTGAGTTTCATCAGGGTCAGATTCTGGCTGTGTAGAGTGCGAGGGGAATGTAGTGGTCTGGGTCAATGTACCAGCAGAATCATCTAGCAATGGCTGGGCATCGGTGCACTTGTGGCGCCCCCAGGAGTACGGTCGCCACAGTGGCATTACCTTCCTCCTAGGGAGTGTGATGTCATGCTTGGGAGCTATGAAGGATCTCTCTAGCAGTTAAACCAACACACAACACAGTTCCCACTGCAGGCCAGCAGGGAGAGTTCTGAACCTGACTGCTGAGGGGCTGCTCTCTGTGGTCGGGAGGAGGGAAGTTAGGGCAGTCTGTGAAGGGAAGGGGAAGTGTGTGGATGTGAGAAGGGGAGCTGGAGGATGAGCAGAGTTAAGGCTCACTCTTCCTGACCAGGAGCCAGCACTTGATGACTCAGTGCTTGCATTTTTTGAAACTTCAGAAGAGGAGGGCATATTTGCTGGGGTCTGTTTCGGCAATGTAAGCCAAAACCAGTTCCTAATGCTCCAGCTTTAAAAGTGCTTAACCCACTCCCAGAAAGGTAGCCTTCCAGGCGTTCTGGAGCCAGACCATGAAGCAGGCTCAACACCTCCTGCCTTAGCTGCTATTTTGCTTTTGCTACTACCAGCAGATGCACCACCACCATCAGTACCAGTTGGCCCCCCCACGCCCACGTCCGCGGCCTCTTCCACCATATTTCCAAATTTTGGAGAAAATGTACCCAAAATAACATCAGATATATGGTACTGTATCAGAAGCGTACAGCTGTATACAGTCAAAGGATAATTGTCAATCTCCCTATATATTTCATGAGTGACACAGAGATGCTCACAGGCTCAGTATGGATTAGACAAGAGTAGAAAAAGTAGAAAAAGGGTACAGTATCATCAGATACCAGGTATATATAGTATAGTTTAAACATTCTAAATCTCCGCATACATTTCAGGAGGCAGACACAGACGCTCTCAGGCTCAGTATGGATTACAACACAATATAAAAAGCCGTAAAACGGTAATGGATCTGAAGAGTACAGCTGTACACAGTGTAGGGGTCATTGTCACTCTCAGCATTTATTTCCACAGTCAGAAACAGACTCTCACTTGGTCAGTTTGGATTAGACCAGAATATAAAAAGCAGTAAATGGGTAATGTATCACAAACGTAGAGCTGTATACAGTGTTGGGGTAATTTTTAAATCTACCTTTAAATTGTAGGAGTAACCCACAGACTCTCACACGCTCAGGATGGATCACACCACAATATAGAAAGAAGATGCGCAAGAAATTATCACACATGTGGGCCAATGTTCCAGGTGTCAATGATACACTTAGAGTGGTGGGTGGAGGAGGACTTTCTGGCAGAAAGGTTACAGTATCACCAGATACCAGGTATATATAGCATAGTTTAAACATTAAAAATGTACGTCTATATATCAGGAGTAGTGTTGAGCCACCCCGCTAGTGTTTGAGTTCGGTTCGTAGAACAGGAGGCAAGTTCGACGAACACCGTCGAGCCCCATTGAAAACAATGGCAGGCAAACCCAAACACATACAAACACATAGAAAACAATTACAAAACACCTTAAAAGGTGTCCCAAAGCAGACAAAATGCTCAGAAGGCAAAAATAACATATGGAAAAGGGCAACTACATATAGAAAAGAGGTGGAGGAGTAAAACGAGGAGGAGGAGAAACAGATATAGGCATGTCATGCCCTTATAAAGTCAAGAAAGGCTGGACTAAAAATCTAAAATAAAAAAAAAATCTAAAATTCTAAAATCGAAGGCGATCATATAACATTGGACTTCCCACCATAGATTATGCCAACTGCCGATCGGGCGGCGTTAATCCCACGACCCTCCGAATAGCGTCCATGAAGGCAAAGTGTTTGGTTTCCGGGGGCAGTATGGTTGCAAAGCTGAACCTTAAAGGAATGTCTAGAAGGGCACCACCAGGAGTGGAGCCTGCGGCTTTATTGGACTCCACATGGGCATCCTCAACCATGCCAGCCACAGAAAAGATGGACAGATTGCAAGCTTTGTCGATTCTGTGGGTGGTGGTGCATTGCCATTTTTAGTTGTGCTAGTGATTTGTCAGCTTAATTCCGTTAACGAACGAGACTCCGGCATGACCCCGCGGTCCGCGTCCAGATTACTAGAGGGACACGTGAGGCTCTGGCATGCGAGATCGAGCAATAACAGGTCTGTCATGCCCTTACATGTCCGGGGCTGCATGCGCGCTACACTGAAAGGACCAGCGTGTGTCGCTTACAGGTGCGGATAACCCGCTGAACCCCGTTAGTGATGGGGATCTGGGATTCCAATTCTTCCCCGCAAATGAGGATTTCCCAGTAAGTGCAGGTCAACCGGAATTAGGCCTAACCGGCATTCCAGAAAGAATGTGAAAAAATTAATTGTCCAAACCACAGGTGCTGTAGCTTGCTTAACAGCTGGGCTCCTCTGCTGAGTAGAACGCATTTCTTACTTATACAGGTGGCCTAGCTTGGTTCACGGGTGGGCAACTCTGCTGAGTAGCAGACAGTGCTTTCACAAACAGGCGGCATAGCTAGGTTCATGGGTGGGCTCCTCTGCTGAGCAGTAGACACAGGTACTAGGCCCAAAGTATTGACTGGGCTAAATGGAGTTAAAAAATGGTTCTTACATAAACAGGCAGCACAGCTTGGTTCACGGGTGGGCTCCTCTGCTGAGTAGCAGACACAGTTACTAGACCCAAAGTATTAACTGGGCTAAATGCAGTCAAAAACTGGTTCTTTCATAAACAGGCGGCATAGCTAGGTTCACGGGTTGGCTCCTCTGCTGAGTAGCAGACAGTGCTACAAGGCCCAATAGGATTTTCTGGACAAGATGCGGTAAAAAATTATTAGAAACACACACAGTGTTGCTCCTTGACAGGTACACTACACCGCTGGTTACCAGACACCACTACTATGCCATGAAACTGTCTATTAACATTTAAAACCATTATTAATGTGAAAATAAAGTTACGCTTTTGGTGAACGAACCGTTCTCGAACGGAACCTCGAACAGCCGAACTTTAAGCAAAGTGTTCGAGTTTGACGAACGGCTCGAACACCGCCCAAATCAGCTCGAATTTGAACTTGGCGAACAGGTTGACTCGAACACCGCTCATCTCTACAGTAATCAGGAGGCAGACTCAGACGGTCTCAGGCCCAGTATGGATTCGACAAGATTGTAGAAAGTTGAGAAAGGGTACAGTATCACCGGATAACAGGTATATATTGCATAGTTTACACATTAAAAATCTATGTCTATATATCAGAAGGCAGACTCAGACGGTCTCAGGCCCAGTATGGATTCGACAAGATTGAAGAAAGTTGAGAACGGGTACAGTATCACCGGATAACAGGTATATATAGCATAGTTTAAACATTAACCCTAGAACGTATAAACATAGAAATCTACATATTCACGCACCTGGGGCCTTTTAGGCCTGTTTACAATTATCATGGAATAACTCAAGTAAAAATACTTTTCAAAGTTTATTGCAAAGTAAGGATGCATTCCTACTAGCACTGGGGTCCGCCAGGACGGGATTCCGTAATGGATCTGACCTCCTGGTGACCCCAGCTAAGGCTGGCGGATGCATACCTGGGGCCTCGCAGGCCTGCCAGGTTACTTGTTTTCTATTTTCTGTAAAATTACTTTAGTTAGAATTTTGAAACTCTAGGTATTCCTCAGGTATATAGTTGTTAGTAATTTCCAGTTGTTCATATATTTTTATGTTATAGGCATTTCGGTATAACAACCTTTTTTTGGGACTACCCCATATTCACGCACCTGGGGCCTTTTAGGCCTGTACTAGGTTTACATGTGATACTCAGTCTTAGGCCTGTGTGCAAATAACACGGAATAACTCAAATAAAAATACTTTTCAAAATTTATTTTACAATTGCAAAGTAAGGATGCATTCCCACCAGCGCTGGGGTCCGCCAGGAGGTGATCCGTAATGGATCCGTAATCCATAGAGCAAGTGTTTTTACTATGTCGGAACATAGGTCTTTCTGGACTGGAGCATCAGCTTCTTTGCCACAGTAAATCAGACCATTCATCCCATAATAGCTTGCTGAATCGCACATCCAGAAAATTTTTATGCCATACTTAGCTGGCTTACTGGGCATATACTGAATGAATTTGCAACGTCCCCTAAAGGCAAGAAGTTGCTCGTCCACTGTCACATTATCACTGGAATGGTAAAGCTTTGTAAAGCTCTTGATAAAAAAATTCCAGATATAGCTAATAGGGGCTAATTTATCGGTTGCCAACCTCACAGGGTGAGTTCTCTTTTCATCAAAACGAAGGCATCTCCGAATACCCTCAAATCTATTGATGGACATAGTAGCTTTGTAGTGTGGATCTGCAAATGGGTTCTGAAATAACTCTCTGATTGGAATATCGTATGATTTTGTCGACCCTGCCAGAAGAGTAAGGCCAATATAAGCATATAGTTTCTCTTTAGTTATATTTTTCCATGTTTTTTTTCTTCCTGACGCGATACGTTTTCCTTCTACGTTAGTACACAAAACTACCTCATCTGCAATATCATCGGAAACAAATTTACAGAAAACATCTCTTTTGGACATGAATTGGGGAATTCCGACAGATCCTTGAGCAACTCTAATAATGTTATGTGATGGGGTGCGTGCAGGAGCCGCAGCAGTACTGTTACAAAAAATATTCGTTTTAGATGTTCTATTTGAACGTTCTGCTGGATCCACTACTTCTTCATCATCTGAAGAATCGCTGGACGATGAAGTTGATACATAAGCTGGTGGCATGTACTCTTCATCAGACAAAGAAATTTCACTTTCTTCATCACTATTGAAAACAATCACCTCGATTTCATGGTCAGTCAATCCCCTGGAAGTAGACTGTGCCATTGTAATTTTAGATGTCAGTAAACTAAAAAGAAAAAAAAAAAAGATTACAATCAGGCTTGTGCACTGTAAACAGTATGTGATAAGACTCTTTGTTAGGGTCCCAGCACACCAAGCGATATAAAGCAGGTAAAGTGCAGCCCCCCTCCTCTTACCTCCAACAGATCACTTTCTTGTAGTGCAGTAGAAGCCTCTGGTTTTGGATCTCAGAAAGTTTCTATTTCCAGACAAAAGAAAGCTGACTTCTTCCTCCAAAGTCTCTCCAGCAATTAGGACAAAAAGACCTGCGATGAGGTCAGAGACACATGACTTTGTGAGGGAGCCTCCCTTCCAAGATCACATGACCATGTTGTCATCCAGAACCCACATTCTTCCCAGCAATAGCAGAGTCATAAAAGTTCTTCCCCAGCAACAATACAGACAAAAAGACTGAGTATCACATGTAAACCTAGTACAGGCCTAAAAGGCCCCAGGTGCGTGAATATGGGGTAGTCCCAAAAAAAGGTTGTTATACCGAAATGTCTGTAACATAAAAATATATGAATAACTGGAAATTACTAACAACTATATACCTGAGGATTACCTAGATTTTCAAAATTCTAACTAAAGCACTTTTACAGAAAATAGAAAACAAGTAACCTGGCAGGCCTGCGAGGCCCCAGGTATGCGTTCTAGGGTTAAAAATCTCTGTGTATATTTCCGTAGTCCGACAAAGACACTCACAGCCTCAGTATGGATTAGACAAGAATCTAAGAAGTAGAAAAAGGGTAATGTATTCAAAGCGTACACCAGTATACACTGTTGGGGTATTTTTCAATCTTCATATATATTTCAGTCTCAGTAAGACGGTCCAGATTCTCCGCAAGAAGAAACGAGATGGATACAAGTACAGACGGAAAGTCGACTGATTGCAAAAATTTTGGAATTACTAATCACGGGAAAAACTCCCGGGAGAATTCTCAGAGGCGATGCTGACCCTCCATTACTTTGTCTGTGGAGACAGCGAAAACAGTTCTTGTGAAGAAAGGTTTGCTGTATCGCAGTACCGTGGATCCCATCACCGTTACTCATCTCCATCAAATTGTGATCACAGGGAGAGATGTAGACATTGTCCTCACTGCCTATCCTGGTCTGTCATTTAATTTTGGAGTGCAAAAGACAGAAGCCACAGGCCGTAGGTGATTCTATTGGATTGGCATGAGAGGACACATTTAAAAATGTGGGCAGGAATGCGTCTGTGAGTAGGAAAATCGTGTAAGCTGATGATGAACCACCACTGCATCTCATTGTGAGTCGACGTCCATAACAAATGGAAGCCATTGATCATCTGAAGATAGAGCCCAGCAGGACAGGGCATAGCTACGTCTTAACCATCATCTATCAGTTCACCAAATTTGTATTGGCAGTCCCAGTGAAGGATTTAACAGCCCAGGCTATACAGCGGTGGAGCAGGGAGAGGTAAGTATTACAAGTGCTGGGGCCCTGAGCAAGCAGGGGGGGCCCACTCGTGGGCGGCGGCACTGGCACAGGGCCCCTCATAGTACGCCAGTGTGTCTGACGGCGGGTGTGCACCATCAGAAACACTTGATTGTACTATGAGCCCTGTGCCAGTGCCGTCACCCAAGAGTGTGCCCACCCACCTGTCCAGGGCAACGGCACTCACATGGGTGCGTGCACCAGGTGGTGACCCCGGCCCTGGGGGGGAGGCAGCCCAGTTAGGGAGGTTGAAAAAATGGCATATGTTGATGTTGGACATTCAGCAGCTGAGAATGGAGGAATTGCAAAAAGTCCGAGGAAGAGGAGGACAAAAGCGAGCCATTTTTCTGGCAACCTACGTGTCAGCAGGGGAAGGTGGGACAAAATCCTTTGAAAACCTTTCAGATAGCACACTAGCAGCAGGGCAAGCCAGCTCCTGTAAGGCATATTGTGTCAATTCAGGCCAGGTGTCCAGTTTACAGGCCCAATAGTCAAAGGGGAATGACCTGTGAGGGAGAACATCGATATGGGAGGAGAAGTAGTTTGTAACCATAGTTGACAACTGCTGTCTCCTGTCACTTTCAATCGATGCAGTATTACCAGTCGTGTGAGCGGTACTTGAAAAATCAGTCCACAACATGGTCATGAAACCCGTGTCCAACGCCACTTCAGCTGTGTGCACCACGAACACCTCTTCCATGTTGCCCCCTACGGCTCGTGGGAGAACCATCACCGCCGCTGTGTGCTGGGAACGCCTCAAACAAACGGTTTACCAGAGTTGCTTATTTGTTAGCCAATATTAGCTCTAGGTTCTCCTGAGGCATGATGTTTTGGAATTTGCCTTTATTGCATGGATCCAGGATGCTGGCCAACCAGTAGTCGTCATCGTTCATAATTTTGGCAATGCAGGGGTCCCTTTTTAGGATCTGCAAGGCATAATCACACATGTGGGCCAATGTTCCAGGTGTCAATGATGCACTGCAAGTGCTGGGTGGAGAAGCACTTTCTGGCAAATCAACATCCCTCCAGTCACGCACAAACCCTGTACCTGACCTTGCCACGCCAACATTTTCTCTTGCACCCTAAGAAGCATCCTCCTCCCCTAAATAATCATCCCCATCATCCTCCTCCTCTTCCTCTTCTTCCTCCACCTCGTCCAGGAGAGTTCCCTGAGCAGACAATGGCTGACTGTCATCAAGGCTTCCCTCCTCTTTCTCCTCGGCTGCAGACGCCTGGTCCTTAATGTGCATCAAAGTTTGCATGAACAGATGCATAATTGATATGCTCATGCTTATGATGGCATCGTCTGTGCTTACCAGCCGTGTGCATTCCTCAAAACGCTGAAGGACTTTACAGAGGTCTTTCAGCTTCGACCACTGCACACCAGACAACTCCATGTCTGCCCTCAAACTGCCTGCCCGTGTATCCTCCCACTATTGCATTACAGCCTGCCACTGTTTGCACAGCCTCTGAACCATGTGCAGGGTGGAGTTCTACCTTGTTGCAATGTCGATAATTAGGCGGTGCTTGGGAAGGTGGAGCAATCGCTGCAGCTTCTGCATACGACTGGAGTGTACGGGCGACCGGCGGATGTGTGAGCACAGTCTTCGTACCTTATGGAGCAGGGCTGTTAACTCCAGATAATTATTGAAGAAGCACTGCACCACCAGGTTCAAGGTGTGAGCCAGGCAAGGTATGTGTCTGAGTTTTGAAAGGGCTATGGCTGCCACAAAATTCCGGCCGTTATCACTAACTACCTTGCCTGCCTCAAGATGTAAACTGCCCAGCCATGACTCAGTTTGTCGCTGCAAGTAGTCGGTCAGTACCTCCGCAGTGTGTCTGCTGTCGCTTACCACTACCTGTTCGATAGTGGGACACCTTGTGTGCAACACTGGCAGCTGCGGATGGAGTGCTCGTGTGACTGTGCTCTGTGGATGAGCTTTAGCGAAAGTCGGCGACTTATGAATTTGACCGACCCGTTTCGCTCACCTCTATTGTCAACCTTAATTTCTTTATAATAATAGTTGCGCATTGAAAACTGGAGTTTATTTGGCTAAAGTTGTGGGGGTGTAGGGCTGGCTCCAGGTTTTCGTGTGCCCCGGGCCAAAGAGTGTCAGTGCGCTCCTTTAACACATACCACAATTCATGATGCTCTGATACGGCATAGAAATATGGGTATATTACAAAGAAAAATACTTCACTTCTTACATGAGTGATATCTATTTTAAATTCTACAATAGCTCAAAAACCGAACAGTATATTACTCCATACAGTATTATGGCCACCGCATAGTGAGACATACAGAATAATGAGGCCCATATATTTCTCCATACAGAACAATTGGTCACATATAATGTTCCATACAGTATATGATGAGCTCCACATAATGCTACAGTACAGTCATATGTAAAAGTTTGGGCACCCCTATTAATGTTAACCTTTTTTCTTTATAACAATTTTGGTTTTTGCAACAGCTATTTCAGTTTCATATATCTAATAACTGATGGACTCAGTTATATTTCTGGATTCAAATGAGGTTTATTGTAGTAACAGAAAATGTGCAATCTGCATTTAAACAAAATTTGACCGGTGCAAAAGTATGGGCACCCTTATCATTTTCTTGATTTGAACACTCATAACTACTTTTTACTGACTTCCTGAAGCACTAAATTGGTTTTGTAACCTCATTGAGCTTTGAACTTCATAGCCAGGTGTATCAAATCATGAGAAAAGGTATTTAAAGTGGCCACTTGCAAGTAGTTCTCCTATTTGATTCTCCTATGGAGAGTGGCATCATGGGCTCCTCAAAACAACTCTCAAATGATCTGAAAACAAAGATTATTCAACATAGCTTTTCAGGGGAAGGATACAAAAAGTTGTCTCAGAGATTTAACCTGTCAGTTTCCACTGTGAGGAACATAGTAAGGAAATGGAAGAACACAGGTACAGTTCTTGTTGAGCCCAGAAGTGGCAGGCCAAGAAAAATATCCGAAAGGCAGAGAAGAAGAATGGTGAGAACAGTCAAGGACAACCCACAGACCACCTCCAAAGACCTGCAGCATCATCTTGCTGCAGATGGTGTCACTTTGCTTTGGGCAACCATACCCAGTGATAGTGGATCCGCGGAGGAGGAGACGCATGTGGGTACATCCACTTTTGAGGCAACGACTCACAAGAGGTCATTTTCACCGCCTCTATTCTTCTATGCGGGAGCATCCTGTTAAATTTTATCAATACTGTCGCATGAGCATTTCCACATTTGATCTACTCTTGGAGACAGTGCGGCCTCGGATAACCTTTCAGGACACAATGATGCGCAAAGCTACTGTATATCTGCAGAGGAGCGACTTCTACTCACATTACGGTTTGTACTACAAAACCACATTCTCTATGTTCATAATGTGTGGGCCAAAGTATGTATTTTTGGCTTATTGGACTAAGTTTAATGCCCTCATCTTATTCCACATGTGTTTAAACTTACATACCAGAATGTCAGGTCTAATATGTACTGAATGTCACTTACTCATTGTGCAACCAAATATGTGTGTGCTAGTCTATCTCAATTCCTACCAAGTTTGGTCAGCATGTAAATGATTTTTTTTTTCTTTCTGCATTCTAAAATTTTCCATTTCTGTCGTTCTTCAGCTTTCTGTCCTCTGGCCTGTCTTATGCCGTCCTCCACCATGAGTTTCTCATTGGAAGATCTACCATTTCTGGCATAGTCAGGTCAACATGTATAGAAATCTGGACAAGACTCCATCAAGTCGTCATGCCCGAGCCCAGGATGGAAGACTGGTTGAGGATATCAAGTGACTTTGAGGAGGAATGCCAGTTTCCAAATTGTATTGCGGCCCTTGATGGAAAACATATCCGGGTGCGTAAGCCGCCGAACTCTGGCTCCCAATTCTTCAATTATAAACAATACTTTTCTGTTGTATTGTTGGCTCTGGCAGACCCTCAATACAAGTTTATAATTGTTGACATTGGGGCCTATGGAAGGACGGGAGACTCTAGAGTCCTCAATACTTCCATAATGGCTCGGCAGCTACGCACCAACCAGTTGGATCTACCAACACCACGCCAGCTACCAGGTTCCACTGAAGAATCAGTCCCTTATATCCTTGTGGCAGATGAGGCGTTTCAGTTAACGCGCAATGTCGTGAGGCCATATCCCCGCCGCAACCTTGACCACAGGCGCAGAATTTTTAACTTGCGCCTATCACGTGCTAGGCGACTGGTGGAGTGTTCCTTTGGCATTCTTTGTGCCAAATGGCGGGTACTCCAGTCTGCCATTCAGCTGAGTGAAAAAAATGTTAATGAAGTTGTTAAAGCGTGTGTGGTTCTTCATAACTTCACCAGGATACATGATTGTTCCTCCTCTGCTGGTGTTGTGCGTAGGCCGGACAATGTGCGTAGGGTGAGACCACCTATCTACCCTCAATGTAGACCACTCTCTGGGCTGAAAGTGCGTGATATTTTCACAAATTACTTTATCTCACCTGAGGGGGAAACTTCTTGGCAAGAGCATGCTGTGTCAATGTTATAATTTTGGCTTTTCTGTGTGTCTAAATATATATATTTATACCCCTTCGGATTCTATGACTGTTTCATTGCATTGGTAAGTGTATGTTAGTATGCTGACACTGTTTTAGAGAAATCACATAGATACGTAAAGTGTAGTAGATAAATTTTTACTTTTGCCTTTTTTTTTGTTTTAAAGGCAAACATAATATTGCCATATGCAAACTATGGCAATGGGCCAAATTGCCCTTTTTGCATAATAAAACTTTTTTGAAAAGTAACATTTTCAAACAAACCAAAAAAATAAAATATGCAATATCAACATTGCTACATGAGAAAATTTCCCTACAAAGGAAAAAAGAGGTAGTCTCCAGCCCCAAAATTATTGCTAACAGATAACACTCACATTTCTTCTGAATGTTTTCCAATCATATTAATATTCCACCATGACAGGCAAGGCTACCTTACGCCTTTCAGACAGATATTACATGTCTGACAAAAGTCAAAGGATGACAATACACTACTCACTTGCTAATGCCTAGGAAAGGCGTGCTGGCCTTAGTGAAGTAGTCACCTTTTTAGCCAGCTACGTATAGTAACAAATCAAGGCGACCAGCCTTAATAACATCACGCTCTCTCTATGTCTTAAAACAAGTGAGTAGTGTATTTTCATCCTTTAACTTGACCAGTATAGCATGGTTAAATATTCTGTGTTCTACACACATGTAATATCTGTCTGAAAGGCGTAAGGTAGCCTTGCCTGTCGTGGTGGATTATTAATGTGATTAGAAAACATTCTGCAAATATGTGACTTTTCACATTTTTAACAAAATTTGGTGATGGAAACCACCTGTTTTTTCTTTTTGATTGGTATTTGTAGCATCAGTCAAACCGCAATGGACATCTCCTGGCATCAGACTGATTGTGTAAAGAGAATTATAAATTCTCATACGTTGGGGAAGGAGAACGCGGAAGAGCAGCCTGTGGTTGCTGCTGGCTACTGTGCCCAACATCGCCCTGTGTGGGGCCATACTGATGCCCATGATGTGGGAAGTGTCCTGCCTCCTGTGAATGTTGGGGGTACTGGCCAGAGTAATAATGGGGAGGGGCATCTTGTTGGCTGTGGTAGGCACGTGTCTCATACCCCCCAACATAGCCATATCGTCCTCAACCAGGTTGGGACCAGCCTCCAACACTGGGTGGGAACAAGTGGCCATATTGGTGGGGTTGGCTAGAGGAAGACATTTGTGGCTGCTGTATTGATGGTTGGGTAGTGGGAGGAAGGGGGTGAGGTGTAGGCCCACGTATTTGAGGATCCTCAGATTCTGCTTGAGCATGCATTTGTGGGGGGTGCCTAAGGCGCATGAGATTTCTTGGGGAAAGCTGCCACCTCTCAATATATTCAAATAATTCGTAGGGCGTATTGGGGTATGTGCACGCATCAAGCAGGATCTGAAAACATCCTCTAATACGGAGCCTGACCTCACGGGAAAGGGCACGGAGATAATTGGCCAGGCTGCGTGAGTATGCCTCCTCCCCATTATCACTATTTACTCTGGCTAAATAATTTAGGACCCCAGTGTCCACATTAGTGCGGGATTCAGTGGCAGGTATTTGCCGCCTTCGGCTTCTTCCTCGCCGGGATGTGGCAGCAGGCTGTGGGGAGCCCCAGATGTGGCCAGTTGGGCTGCTGCTGATGTTGCCCTGCTCCTCTGCTCTTGCTGATGCTGCAGCAGCACCAGATGGTCCTGGTGGTGGGCTTTGGGGCGCAGGCAATGGCACATCCTGACTCAAATCTTCACCCCTGCTCCTAGTAGGGGGAGAAGATGGGCCAGCCACCTCTTCTCCTGCAGACCCAGTATCGATGATGGGGTCTGTTTCCGAGCCAGTTCCTCTGTCCGTAAGGTTGGACTGAGTTCTGTTATGAAATAGAACAGAGCCAAAACTAAATACATATTTTTGGCCCTGTAAAGTATCTGTGAAATGTGGTGTGAGGTATCTACTTACGGTCTGAGATCCAGAATTGGGGCGAGGAAGGAGAGGTGGTCATAGTAGATGTACTTTCTTTTCACGTAGCCCGCATCCCCACTCCTGGACCGCTGCTGACGTTCCCGGCGGTATTGGTCCCGGATGCTTCGCCAGCGTCTCATGACATCTTCCACTGCAATGTGACAGGAAATATTGTCAAATTCATGTATTTCATAGGTCAGATTTGCTACCAGCAGTCTAGGCATGGGGCCTTCTGGGGTGTGCTTTCTACCCATGGTGGCATATGTAATTGGGGCATGCAGGCCAGATACACAGGGTCACATTATCTACACTTAAAATATCTTGTTTGGCTAGGAGGATGAGGAGCTTGTGGTCTGGCCCAAATTATGGCAGTGTCAAACCACGTGTCACATCAAAATCTAACGGCCTCATGAGGAAAAAAGCTCAAGCACAGGAAGGGGGGTGCTGAATCTATATTCATTTTTTGCTCTGTATTAATTTTAATCATTTTTTGGCTTGTACTTACTAATTTTCTGCTGTTCCTCAAGTGGCCGATCACCAAAATCATGGAACATCTGCCTACATATGCGCCTCCATGACGCCTCCTTTCTTGCCCGGTTGGCATAATGGGCATCACGTTGGTCCCATAGTTCGGGTCGCTCCTGCACCAGGACAATTAGCATTTCCACATTAATATAAGTGGACGCCATGATGCTGCTGTACTCCGTGGAGGCTGACTTCCTGGATGTCTGGAGCGCTTTTTGAGCTCATTTGCATGTCTCAGCTTCCTGATGATGGATTGGGCCATTTCCTGGCAGCAGCCAAAAGACCTGCGTATTTCTCGCAGGTCACACGTGTGGTCCGTGTGTAACCCGTATTTTTTGCGCACCCATAGACTTGCATTGGCGTACTACGGCCATAGTACGCTGACAATTGCAGCATGCTGCGATTGGCACAGACCGTAGAATACGGATGAGAAATATACGGCTGGTGCAAGGTACCCCATAGAGAATCATTTGTCCGTGTCTAATGCGTGCTTTTTATGCCTCTCACTCGTCCGTATTCCTCTCTAGTGTGACCCCGGCCTAATAATCAGCACTGCTGCCCACAAAAAAATCGTCCCTGTCACTGGCAGGCAGCCTAATAACTAGCGCTGCTGCACACAAGAAAATCCTCCCCTGTCACTGCACACTAACAGAACACAACAATTGCGTTCAGCGCAAGCATATAACAACTTCTGTTTACAGGCCTAAATTTCTCCCAAATCATATACAGTGTCAGCAACCTCTCCCTACTGTAAAGATGGGCAGAAGAAAAATGGCGGTCGGTGGTGAGGGCTTTTATACACACTCCGTATATACATGGGTTGGACAAAATAATGCAACCAAACACCTAGCATGTTGTCATCATAATCTTCAAGCGTTATAAACATGCAAACTGTGACATATGTTAATGTTTTGTAGTTGATTATTTGTGTCATGTGATATGTGTATGTAAATTAACTGTTTGTTTTGCATAATTCTAAGAACATTGAGTAAAACCTGGTACCAATGGCAGACCTCTCTGATTTTCAAAGAGCCCAAATTGTTGATCCTGGTATGGCAGGCACTAGTGTAACAGAAAGTGACCGTATGCTTGGTGTGTCAAGCGGTACTGTCTCCAAAGTAATGACTGCCTTTGAAAGAGAAGGAAAAACATCCGCAGCAAAGCACAGGTCCTGCCGAAAGTCGAAGTTGACTGAGAGAGTTACTGTCGGACTGTAAAGCAAATTGGGAGAGAGGATCGCAAGACCACTGCTCGGAAAATCAATGCAGAGCTCAATGAAAACCTACAGAACACAGTTTCCACTAAAAAAGTTTTTCGCGAGCTGCACAAATCTGGATTCCACGGAAGAGCGGCAATTTTAAAAATGCTTCTCTCAATTACAAATGTTTCCATGCGTTTAGAGTGGTGTAGAAACCTCCAGAATAGGTCTCTCGACCTATGAAAACATTTTATATTCTCAGATGAATCATCGTTTACCCTATTTCCGACCTCCGGCCAAGTGTATGTTTGGAGACAGCCTAAAGAAGCATTACATCCAGACTGCCTTCTCCCAACCGTAAAACATGGCGGATGTTCTGTGATGATCTGGGGTGCTACTTCGTGGAGATACACCGGGCCAATGATATCCCTTCATTGAAGAAGTAACAGCATCGATTATGTAGGCATTTTGGGCAACCAAGTGCATCCTATGGATCAAGCACTGGGGAACGCCATCTTTCAGGATGATAATGCACCAATTCATACAGCTCGAATTGTTAAAACATGGCACGAGTAACACTGTAATGAAGTTGAGCATCTCATCTGTCCCCCACAATCCCAGACCTCCACATTAATGTTCATTTATGGCAGATTTTATAGATTCAAGTTAGACGTCGATTTCCGCTACCATTGTCGCTCAAAGAACTGGAAGGTGTTTGAACTGAAGAATGGGCTACAATTCCTTTGGAAACAATTCACACCTTGCATGAATCCATACCTCGGATAATCAAGGCTGTAATTGCCGCAAACAGTGGACCTACACCATATTAACCTAAGTTTTGTTGATGTTTCCATGTGTTCGCATTATTTTTTCAAACCACCAGATTTCATGACTCAAACATACCTGCTCACTCAGTCAGTATGCATGTAACCGTACTCAAACATGTTGAAAAAAGGTACTGTATCAGCAGATACAAGGTGTATCCAGTCCAGGGGTAATTGGAATTATCCGTCTATATATCCGGAGTCAGAAAAATACACTCACAGGCTCTGTATGGATTAGACAAGAATATGAAAAGTCCAAAAAGGGTAATATATTACTAGCGTACAGCTGCATACAGTGTTGGTGTCATTTTAAATCTCCTTAGAGTTTTGCAGAGTAAGATGCAAACTGTCACAGGCTCAGTATGGATTACACCAGAATATAAAAATTAGAAAAAGTGAAATGTATTTGAAGCATACAACAGTATACAGTGTTGGGGTACTTTTAAATATTCATATATATTTCAGTGTCAGTAAGCCAGTCCAGACTCTACGCTAGAGGAAAGTCGAGTGATGGCAGAAATTTTTGAAATTACTAATCACGGGAAAACCTCCCGGGTGGATTCGCAGAGGCGATGCTGACCCTCAATTAATTTGTCTATGGAGACTGCGAAAACAGTTCTTTGTGAATAAAGGATTGCTGTATAGCAGTAGCGTGGATCCCATCACCATTACTCGTCTCCATCAAATTGTGATCACATGGAGAGATGTACACATGGTCCTCACTGCCTATCATGATCTGTCTGTTCACTTTGGAGTGCAAAAGACAGAAGCCACAGGCTGTAGGCGATTCTATTGGATTGCCATGAGAGGAGACATTGAAAAATGGTGGCAGAAATGTCACACATCTGTGACTAGGAAAACTGTGAAAGCTGATCATAAAGCACCCCTGCATCCGATTGTGAGTTGACGTCCCTTACAAATGGTAGCCATTGATCATCTGAAGGTAGAGCCCAGCAGGACTGTCCATAGCTACGCTTTAACCATCATCGATCAGTTCAGCAAAGTTGTAGTGCCAGTCACTGTGAAGGATTTAACTGCCCAGACTACACAGCAGTGGAGCAGGAAGAGGTAAGTCTTGCAAGTGTTTGGGCCCTGAGCAAGCAGGGTGGGCACACTCGTGGGTGGCGGTACTGGCACAGGGACCCTCATAGTACACCGGTGTGTCTGACAGCGAGTGGGCCCCCCCACCATCAGAGACACTTTATTGTACTACGAGGGGCCCTGTGCCAGGGCCCTCGCCCACGAGTGTGCCCCCCTGCTTGCTCAGGGCCCAAGCACCTGCAAGACTTACCTCTTCCTGCTCCACCCACCTGTTCAGGGCAACGGCACTTGCCCGGGTGTGCCAGGTGGTGACCCCGGCAATGGGGGGCAACCCAGTAAGGGAGGTTGAAAAAATGCCATATATTGATGTGTAGGCTGTACATTCAGCAGCTGCAAATGGAGGAAGTGGAGAAGTACGAGGAAGAGGAGGACAAAAGCGAGCCATTTTTAATGCCACCTATGTGTCATCAGGGGAAGGTAGGACAAAATCCTTTGAAACCCATGCATGGTTCACTTTAATGAAGGTTAGATCATCAACATTTTGGGTCAACAGATGGGTCCTTTCTTCTGTCAGGATTGATCCAGCAGCAATGAAGACTCTTTCAGATAACACACTAGCAGCAGGGCAAGCAAGCTCCTGCAAGGCATATTTTGCCAATTCAGGCCAGGTGTCCAGTTTACAGGCCCAATTGTCAAAGGGGAATGACCTGTGAGGGAGAACATTGATATGGGAGGAGAAGTAGTTTGTGACCATAGTTGACAACTGCTGTCTCCTGTCACTTGCAATTGATTCAGTATTAGCAGTCGTGTGAGCGGTACTTGAAAATCATTCCACAACATGGGCATGAAACCCCTGTCTCCAATGCCACTTCGACTGTGTGCACCACGAACACCTCTTCCATTTTGACCTCTATGTCTCATGGGAGAACCAGCACCACTGCTGTGTGCTGGGAATGCCTCCAACAAACGGTTTACCAGAGTTGCTTGTTTGTTCGCCAATATTATCTCTAGGTTCTCCTGTGGCATGATATTCTGTAATTTGCCTTTATAGCATGGATCCAGGATGCTGGCCAACCAGTAGTCATCATCCTTCATCATTTTGGCCATGCGGGGGTCCCTTTTTAGGATCCGCAACGCATAATCACACATGTGGGCCAATATTCCAGGTGTCAATGATGCACTGCCAGTGGTGGGTGGAGAAGCACTTTCTTGGAAATCCACATCCCTCCAGTCATGCACAAACCCTGGACCTGACCTTGGCACGCCAACATTACCTCTTGCCCCCTGAGAAGCATCCTCCTCCCCAAAATAATCATCCCCCTCATCCTCCTCCTCCTCTTCTTCCTCCACCTTGTCCAGGACAGTTCCCTGAGAAGACAATGACTGTCTGTCATCAAGGTTTCCCTCCTCCTCTTCCTACTCCTCTGCTGCAGATGCCTGATCCTTAATGTGCGTCAAAGTTTGCATGAGCAGATGCATAAGTGGTATGCTCATGCTTATGATGGCGTCGTCTGCGCTTACCAGCCATGTGCATTCCTCAAAACACTGAAGGACTTTACAGAGGTCTTTCAGCTTTGACCACTGCACACCCAACAATTCCATGTCTTCCCACAAACTGCCTGCACGTGTATCCTCCCACAAATGCATTACAGCCTGCCTCTGTTCGTACAGCCTCTCAACCATGTGCAGGGTGGAGTTCCACCTTGTTGCAACGTCTATGATTAGGCAGTGCTTGGGGAGTTGGAGTGATCACTGCAGCTTCTACATACGACTGGAGTGTACGGGCGAACGACAGATGTGGGAGCACAGTCTTCGCACCTTATTGAGCAGGGCTGTTAACTCTGGATAATTATTGAGGAAGCACTGCACCACCAGGTTCAAGGTGTGAGCCAGGCAAGGTATGTGTCTGAGTTTTGCAAGGGCTACAGCTGCCACAAAATTCCGGCAGTTATCACTGAATACCTTGCCTGGCTCAAGATGTAGACTGCCCAGTCATGACTCAGTTTGTCGATGCAAGTAGTCAGCCAGTACCTCCGCCCAAAGTCATAATCCTTAAAACAGCCTGCTGCCACTTACCACTAGCTGTTCGATAGTGGGACAACTCATGTGCAACACTGGCAGCTGTGGATGGAGTGCTCGTGCGACAGTGCTCTGTGGATGAGATTTCACTTCTGGAGGAGGAGGAGGAGGATAGGAGGGTCAAATGCCTACAGCCAACTTTTTCCTATACCATGGGCTAGGCAGCACTGTTCCACCGCCGCTGTCCCCTGTGGACCCTGCATCCACCACATTAACCAAGTGCGCTGTGATGGACACGTAATGGCCCTGGCCATACCTACTGGCCCATGCATCTGTTGTGAGGTACACCTTTCCACTCACTGATTGTTTGAGTGCATGGACAATGTGGTCTTTCACATGCAGGTGCAGGGCAGGGATGACTTTTCGAGAAAAGAAGTGCCGACTGGGTAGGTCATAGCGTGGGACAACGTAGTCCATGAGCTCTCGGAACGCTTCGCTTTCAACCAAACAGAAGGGCATCATCTCTAATGAGATCAGTTTGGCAATGTAGCCGTTTAAAGCCAGTGTACGGGGATGAGATGATGAGAACTTTCTTGTCCTACTCAGAGAGTCTGGTAGGGTGAGCTGGACTTGAGATCTGCATAGGGGGGAACTAGCGGTGGACATTAAGGACTGAGAGGGGGTTGGTGATGGTGATGGTGGTTTTGGTGATGGCCTAGATTCATTGTTTTTTTGCAAAAACATTGTGATTCCCTGACTGCTTTGGCCTTGCAACGACACCTCAAAATTTCTTGCTGGTGGTGTGCTTATCGGTGGCCTTTCAGTGGGGGAAGCAATGTAGCATTGCTGGCTACCTTCAGTCGGAGCAGGTGCAGATGTGCTATCTGAGATTTTGTAGTCCGTCCACGCTTGCAAGTGCATGGTGGTTAAATGTCTAAGCATGCAACTGGTGTTTAAATTTCGGAGATTTTTACCTCGGCTGAAGGTCCTTCCGCACTTCTTACAGATAACCTTTGCCTCATCACTAGGATTTTGGTCAAAAAAAGTGCCACACTGCACTCTTCCTACTATGGTATAAATTTTGAGGGCTTGAACAGTGTGCAAATTTGAACATCTGGCCAAGCTGTCCTGCAACTCTTTTTGTTTTTTAACAAGTTTTGGTACAGCTACGGGCTTGCCAGATAGCCGCTGCTGCGATGTCGATGCCTGCTGCGGATCCTTCTCCTCTTCTGAGCTATTGCCAGCGCCACCCTCTTCCCCCAATGGATGCCAATCCAGGACAACAACTGAGTCATCCATCACCTCCTCTTCAATTTCATCTGCACCATCCTCTGTGTCACCGTGTAAGGTGGTATAGTAAGCGGGAAGGGGCACCTGAGTTTCATCAGGGTCTGATTCAGGCTCACTAGACTGCGAGGCAAATGTATTGATCTGGGTCAATGTACCAGCAGAATCATCTAGCAGTGGCTGTGCATCAGTGCACTCCATGTCAGATTCATCTTGGACTGGGGAATTCAGGATTTGACTTGATAACCCTGGCATGGTATGTGAAAAGAGCTCCATGGAGTAATCTGAAATGTGTGCTGCGGCATACTTCACTTTTGGTGTGGGTGAAGGACACAAGTAAAGGTGTTGTTCCTGACCAGAAGCCTGCACTGATGACTCTGTGCTTGTAGTTTTTGTAACTTCAGAAGAGGAGGCGATAGAGCTGGAGGCTGTTTCGGCCAAAATCTGTTCCTGATGCTCTGGCTTTAAAAGCGGTTTACCTTCTCCCAGAAAAGGAAACCTTAAAGGCCTTCTTGTGCCAGATGATGATGCAGGCTCAACACCTCCTGCCTTAGCTGCTATTGTGCTTTTGCCATAACCAGCAGATGCACCACCACCACCATCAGTAGCAGCTGCCCCCCCCACCCACGTACATGGCCTCTTCCACCATACTTCCTCATGTTTGGGAAAATGTAACAAAAATACCAGCAGAGATATGGTACTGTATGAGAAGCAGACAGCTCTATGCGGTGTATGGAAATGTCCGTCTATGTATCTATGGACTCTCACACACGCGTGCTGTCTCTGTATAGATTGGACTGTAATCAAACAGCAGATATAGGATACTGTTTGACAATTGGACAGCTCTATACGGTGTATGGAAAAATGGAAATGTTCATCTATGTATTTACGGACTCACACACGTGCTGTCTCTGTATAGATTGGACCGTGATCAAACAGCAGATTTAGGATACTGTTTGACAAGCAGACAGCTCTATACGGTGTATCGAAAAATGGAAATGTCCGTCTATGTATTTATGGACTCACACACACGCGTGCTGTATCTGTATAGATTGGACCATGATCAAACAGCAGATATAGGATACTGTTTGACAAGCGGACAGCTCTGTACGGTGTATGGAAAAATGGAAATGTACTTCTATGTATTTATGGACTCTCACACACACGTGCTGTCTCTGTATAGATTGGACTGTAATCAAACAGCAGATATAGGATACTGTTTGACAATTGGACAGCTCTATATGGTGTATGGAAAAATGGAAATGTTCATCTATGTATTTACGGACTCACACACGTGCTGTCTCTGTATAGATTGGACCGTGATCAAACAGCAGATTTAGGATACTGTTTGACAAGCGGACAGCTCTATACGGTGTATCGAAAAATGGAAATGTCCGTCTATGTATTTATGGACTCACACACACACATACTCTCTCTGTATAGATTGGACCGTTATCAAACAGCAGATATAGGATACTGTTTGACAAGCAGACAGCTCTATACGGTGTATAGAAAAATGGAAATGTCCATCTATGTATTTACGGACTCACACACACACGTGCTGTCTCTGTATAGATTGGACTGTAATCAAACAGCAGATATAGGATACTGTTTGACAAGCGGACAGCTCTATATGGTGTATGGAAAAAGTGGAAATGTCCATCTATGTATTTACGGATACACACACACGTGCTGTCTCTGTATAGATTGGACCGTGATAAAACAGCAGATATAGGATACTGTTTGACAAGCGGACAGCTCTATATGGTGTATGGAAAATGGAAATGTCCGTCTATGTATTTACGGACTCACACACACGTGCTGTCTCTGTATAGATTGGACTGTAATCAAAAAGCAGATATAGGATACTGTTTGACAAGCGGACAGATCTATACAGTGTATGGAAAAATGGAAATGTCCATCTATGTATTTACGGACTCACACACACACGTGCTGTCTCTTTATAGATTGGACCATGATCAAACAGCAGATATAGGATACTGTTTGACAAGCGGACAGCAATATACGGTGTATGTAAAAATGGAAATGTACATCTATGTATTTACGGACTCACACACACGTGCTGTCTCTGTATAGATTGGACCGTAATTAAACAGCAGATATAGGATACTGTTTGACAAGCAGACAGCTCTATACGGTGTATGGAGAAATGGAAATGTCCGTCTATGTATTTACGGACTCACACACACGTGCTGTCTCTGTGTAGATTAGACCGTTATCAAACAGCAGATATAGGATACTGTTTGACAAGCGGAAAGCTCTATAAGGTGTATGGAAAAATGGAAATGTTTGTCTATGTATTTACGAACTCACACGAGCTGTCTCTGTATAGATTGGACTGTGATCAAACAGCAGATATAGGATAATGTTTGACAAACGGACAGCTCTATACAATGTTTGGAAAAATGGAAATGTCCGTCTATGTATTTACGGACTCACACACACACATGCTGTTTCTGTATAGATTGGACCGTGCTCAAACAGCAGATATAGGATACTGTTTGACAAGCGGATAGCTCTATGCGGTGTATGGAAAAATGGAAATGTCCATCTATGTATTTACGGACTCACACACGTGCTGTCTCTCTATAGATTGGACCATGATCAAACAGCAGATATAGTTTACTGTTTTATAAGCGGACAGCTCTATACGGTGTATGGAAAAATGGAAATGACCGTCTATGTATTTATGGACTCACACACACACATGCTGTCTCTGTATAGATTGGACCATGATCAAACAGCAGATACAGGATACTGTTTGACAAGTGGTCAGCTCTATACGGTGTGTGAAAAAATGAATGCTCTCTAACTGTGCAGAAAAAAGGAATAAAAGTATTTTTGCTTTGAAAAAAGCAGTCTGCACCTCAGTGTGCACACAGCAATGCAGCTATCAGGTAGCCTGGTAAGGCAGCCTAAAAACCACCAGAGCTGCTGCACTCAAAAGTGTGAAAAAATGAACGCTCGGTTACTGTGCAGACAAAAGGAAGAAAAGTATTTTTGCTTTGAAAAAAGCAGTCTGCACAGCAGTGTGCACACAGCAATGCAGCTATCAGGTAGCCTTATAAGGCAGCCTAATAACCACCAGAGCTGATGCACACAAAAATATCCTCCCCTGTCACTGCACACTAACTGTTGTGTTGAACAGTGAAAATCGCTATCAGCAGAAGCAGTTTTTTTTCCTGCCTAAACACTCTCCCTATTGAGAATGAGCAGCATCAACCTCTCCCTATGCTGACATCGGCAGAAGTAAGATGGCGGTCGGCGTTCAGGGCTTTTATAGCCGCTGTGACGCCACACAAAGCCAGCCAATCACTGCAATGCCCTTCTATAAGATGGTGGTGGCCGCTGCCTATGTCCATCGCATTGCCCACAGTGTGCGTCCTTGATCATTGGCTGAGAAAAGTTGCTGGAAGCATTATGGGAAATGCGACTTTGGTGCTCGAGTCGGCGACCTCATGGCCGACCTCAATCTATGGTCGGGTTTTGACCGTCGAAACCCGACTTTAGCGAAAGTCGTCAATTTTTGAATTTGACTGACCCGTTTCGCTCAACTCTACTGCTATAGTTCTGAACAAAGCGCCTATAGTACCTTGCAGTGCCCAAGAAGGACACCACCTGTTTCTTGGTCCTGGGGGTGGGCCAGGACGCGATTGCGTCCACTTTCCCAGGCTATGGCCTCATGGAGCTTCCGCCTACCCGGTGCCCCAGGTAGGGGACCTCTCTCATGCCCATTTGGCACTTTCCCGGCTTCATGGTCAGACCTGCTTCTTGGACCCGCCTGAGCACCTTTTGGAGATGCTGAAGGCGTTCCTCCCTGGAGGGACTTGAGACGGCAATGTCATCCAGGTACGCCACCTCTTACTTTTCCAGTGCCTGACGCAGGTGGGATGTTTTAGCTGTGTCTGCGGCAGATATGTGGGTTTTTACCCCACCTTAACCCAACTTAGCTGTGTGAATTTTTTTTTTTATTGTTTTATTTTAAAAGTCATAATTATGCCTTGTCTTTGCTGCAAATGTCAATTTTACCTGAGTACTTGTTTGTTCTTTGCTTTATCTGTGTTTCATATGTTTTTAATTTGCTCAGCTAATTAATTAGCATACTGCTGTGTGGAAAAGAAACTGGGCATATAAGCATTGTGAAACTGCAAACTTAGATGTCATGATTAAGGGTGCTAGTCCACCAGAAATGCATTGATATCGTATTTCTATCTTGAATTATGCTGATGCTTTTATCCTCAACTTGTCACTTTGCATGGTGAATAAAATATTGGTTTCGCTATATCATTGAGCTGGATATTTTCCTTTTTGTGTCACAAATATACCACACAGTAAAATGTGGCCTGTTATTTTAAAAAAGCAGCATAGTGCTGTACATAACTTGAGTAACAGACAGGAACAACAGTGGAATGCCAGCCTAAAATGACCAGACATGGAGCACGCAGATGTATGAGGCCTGGCATGGAGATACCACACTGCCAAATATGTGGCCTGTTTTTTTTAAAAAAAAAATGCAAAACAGTGTTGCATATAACTAGATTGAGAGACAGCAAAAAAAAATTGAATACCTGCCTAAAATGCCCAAACATAGAGCACAAAGATATATGAGGCCTTTCACGGAGATACCACACTGCCAAATATCTGACCTGGTATTTTTCTTTTGTAGGCTAAATAGTGCTTTATGTAACTAGAGAGACAGGCAGGAAAACACTGGAATATCGGCCTAAAATGGTAAAACTTGGAGCACGCAAATATAGGAGGCCTGGCACGGAGATACCACACTGCCAAATACGTGGCCTGTTTTTTTAAAAAAATGCAAAATAGTGCTGTATATAAGTAGAGTGACAGAGAACAAAAAAAATGGAATACCGACCTAAAATGCCCAAACTTAGAGCACAAACATCTATGAGGCCTTTCACGGAGATACAGTGCCTCACGAAAGTATTCAGCTCCCTGGAACATTTCAACCTTTTCCCACATATCATGCTTCAAACATAAAGATACCAAATGTAAATTTTTGATGAAAAATCAACAAGTGGGACACAATTGTGAAGATGAACGGAATTTATTGGTTATTTTAAATTTTTGTGGAAATTCAAAAACTGAAAAGTGGGGAGTGCAATATTATTTGGCCCATTTAACTTAATACTTTGTTGCGCCACCTTTCGCTGCAATTACAGCTGCAAATAGCTAGGGGTATGTCTCTATCAGTTTTGTACATCAAGAGACTGAAATTCTTGCCCATTCTTCCTTGACAAACAGCTCGAGCTCAGTGAGGTTTAATGGAGATCGTTTGTGAACAGCAGCTTTCAACTCTTTCCACAGATTCTCGATTGGATTCAGGTCTGGACTTTGACATGGCCATTCTAACACCTGGATACGTTTATTTGCGAACCATTCCATTGTAGATTTTGCTGTATGTTTGGGATCATTGTCTTGTTGGAAGACAAATCTCCATCCCAGTCTCAGGTCTTTTGCAGACTCCAACAGGTTTTCTTCAACAATGGTCCTATATTTGGCTTCATCCATCTTCCCATCAATTTTAACCATCTTCCCTGTCCATGCTGAAGAAAAGCAGGGCCAAACCATGATGCTGCCACCACCATGTTTGACAGTGAGGATGGTGTGTTCAGGGTGATGAGCTGTGTTGCCTTTACGCATTGTTGCCAAAAAGTTCGATTTTGGCTTCATCTGACCAGAGCACCTTCTTCCACATGTTTGATGTGTCTCCCAGGTGGCTTGTTGCAAACTTTAAATGACATTTTTATGGATATGTTTGAGAAATGGCTTTCTTCTTGACACTCTTCCATAAAGACTGATTGTTGTCCTATGGACAGACTGCACCACTTCAAATCTCTGCAGTTCATCCAGAGTGACCATGGGCCTCTTGGCTGCATCTCTGATCAGTCTTCTCCCTGTTTGAGATAAAAGTTTAGAGGGACGGCCAGGTCTTGGTAGATTTGCAGTGGTATTACTCCTTCTAGTTCAATATGTTCGCTTACACAGTGCTCCTTGGGATGTTTAACCCCTTCCTGACATCAGACGTACTATCCCGTCCATGGGACCTGGGCCCCTATGCCCATGGACGGGATAGTACGTCTACCGCGACCAGCGGCGCCCACGTGGTGAGCGCCGCTGATCGCGGCCGGGTATCAGCTGATTATCACAGCTGACACCCAGCACAATGTGTCAGGGGCGGTCACGGACCGCCCCCGACACGTTAACCCCTTGCACACCGCGATCAAACATGATCGCGGTGTACCGGGGGTTAAAGGGAAGCATCGGCAGGGAGGGGGCTCCCTCCGTGCTTCCCTGAGCCCCCCACGGCAGCGCAATGTGCAGCGCTGCTGCCGGGGGCTCCTTTCCTGCAGGCCTCCGAATCCAAGATGGCGACGGGGGCCTTCGGGGGCCTGCAGGAAGCTGGCTTCCTCAGTGCCTGCAAAGCGCAGGCATGAGGAAGCCTTGTGCACTGCCTGTGACAGATCGCTGATCTGTCACAGTGATCTGTGATGTGACAGATCAGCAATCTGTCACAGAACAGTGATATCCCACCTGGGACTATTTAATAAAGTAAAAAAAAATAAAAAAAAAGTGTTACAATAATTTTAAAAAAATCGCCAAATAAATTACAAAAAAAAAAAAAATATTCCCCCAAATAAATCCATTTTTTGAAAAAAAAAACAAAAAAAAACAATAAAAATACACATATTAGGTATCGCCGCATCCGTAACGACCCGCCCTATAAAATTGTCCCATTAGTTAACCCCTTTAGCGAACCCCTTAAAAAATAAAAATAAAAAACGAAGCAAAAAATAATGATTTATTATCATACCGCCAAACAAAAAGTGTAATAACGCGCGATCAAAAAGACGCATATAAATATCCATGGTACCGCTGAAAACATCATCTTGTCCCGCAAAAAACGAGCCACCACACAGCATCATCAGCGAAAAAATAAAAAAGTTATAAATCGCAGAATAAAGCGATGCAAAAATAATTATTTTTTATATAAAATAGTTTTCATTGCATAAAACCGACAAAACATAAAAAAAGACGTAAATGAGGTATCGCTGTAACCGTACTCACCCGAAGAATAAAACCGCTTTATCAATTTTACCGCGCGCGGAACGGTGTAAACGCACCCCCCCAAAAGAAATTCATGAAACGCTGGTTTTTGTTCATTCTGCATCCCAAAAATCGGAATAAAAAGCGATCAAAAAATGTCACCTGCCCGAAAATGGTACCAATAAAAATGTCAACTCGTCCCGCAAAAAATAAGACTTCACATGACTCGGTGGGTCAAAATACGGAAAACTTATAGCTCTCAATATGTGGTGATGCAAAAACTATTTTTACAATAAAAAGTGTCTTTTAGCGTATGACAGCTGGCAAACATAAAAACCGCCATAAATAGTAAATCAAACCCCCCATTATCACCCCCTTAGTTAGGGAAAAATAATAAAATTGAAAAAATGTATTTATTTCCATTTTTCCATTAGGGTTAGGGTTAGGGTTAGGGTTAGGGCTAGGGTTAGGGCTAGGGTTAGGGCTAGGGTTAGGGCTAGGGTTAGGGTTAGGGCTGAGATTAGGGTTAGGGGTGTGTTGGGGTTCGGGTTGGAGTTAGAATTGGGGGTTTCCACTGTTTGGGCACATCAGGTGCTCTCCAAATGCAACAGGCGTCTGATTTCAATTCCAGCCAATTCTGAGTTGAAAAAGTCAAATGGTGCTCCTTCCCTTCCAAGCTCTGACATGCGCCCAAACAGTGTTTTACCCCCACATGTAGGGTATCAGCCTACTCAGGACAAATTGCAAAACAATTTTTGGGGTCCAATTTCTCCTGTTACCCTTAGGAAAATAAAAAATTGGGGGCAAAAATATCATTTTTGTGGAAAAAAATGATTTTTTTATTTTCACGTCCGAGCGTTATAAACTTCTGTGAAGCACTTGGGGGTTCAAAGTGCTCACCACACATCTAGATAAGTTCCGTGGGGGGTCTAGTGTCCAAAATGGGGTCACTTGTGGGGATTTTCAATAGTTTAGGTACATCAGGGGCTCTCCAAACGCACATGACACCCGCAGACCATTCCATCAAAGTCTGCATTCCAAAACGTCACTGCTTCCCTTCCGAGCCCCGACGTGTGTCCATACAGTAGTTTTCTCCCACATATGGGGTGTCAGCGTACTCATGACAAATTGGACAACAACTTTTGGGGTCCAATTTCTCCTGTTACCCTTGGGAAAATGAAAAAAGTGGGGACTAATTGATCATGTTTGTGGAAAAAATACGATTTTTTTATTTTCATGCCCGGGCATTATCAACTTCTGTGAAGCCCTTGGGGGTTCAATGTGCTCACCACGCATCTAGATAAGTTCCTTAGGGGGTCTCGTTTCCAAAATGGGGTCATTTGTGGGGGGTTTCCACTGTTTAGGTACATTAGGGGCTCCCCAAAGGCAACATGGCACCCGCAGAACATTCCCTCAAAGTCTGCATTCCAAAACGTCACTACTTCCCTTCCGAGCCCCGACGTGTGTCCATGCAGTAGTTTTCTCCCACATATGGGGCGTCAGCGTACTCAGGACAAATTGGACAACAACTTTTGGGGTTCAATTTCTCCTGTTACCCTTGGGAAAATAAAAAAATTGGGGACTAATTGATCATGTTTGTGGAAAAAATACGATTTTTTTATTTTCATGCCCTGGCATTATAAACTTCTGTGAAGCCCTTGGGGGTTCAAAGTGCTCACCTCACATCTAGATAAGTTCCTTAGGGGGTCTAGTTTTCAAAATGGGGTCATTTGTGGGGAGTTTCCACTGTTTAGGTACATTAGGGGCTCTCCAAAGGCAACATGACACCCGCAGACCATTCCATCAAAGTCTGCATTCCAAAACGTCACTACTTCCCTTCCGAGCCCCGACGTGTGCCCATACAGTAGTTTTCTCCCACATATGGGGTATCAGCATACTCAGGACAAATTGGACAACAACTTTTGGGGTCCAATTTCTCATGGTACCCTTGGGAAAATAAAAAAATGGTGACTAAAAGATCATGTTTGTGGAAAAAATGCGAATTTTTTATTTTCACGCCCGGGCGTTATAAACTTCTGTGAAGCACTGGGGGGTTCAAAGTGCTCACCACACATCTAGATAAGTTCCTTGGGGGGTCTAGTTTCCAAAATGGTGTCATTTGTGGGGGGTTTCCACTGTTTTGGTACATCAGGGGTTTTCCAATCGCGACATGGTGTCCGATCTCAATTCCAGCCAAAAACGTCAAATGGTGCTGCTTCCCTTCCGAGCTCTGCCATGCGCCCAAATAGTGGTTTACCCCCACATGTGGGGTATCAGCGTACTCAGGACAAATTGCACAATAACTTTTAGGGTCCTGTTACCCTTGGAAGAATTAGAATTGAGGGTGAAACGATCATTTTTGTGGAAAAAATATGATTTTTTAATTGTACGGCTTTATGTTATAAACTTCTGTGAAGCCCTTGTGTGTTCAAAGTTCTCACCACATATCTAGATAAGTTCCTTGTGGGGTCTAGTTTCCAAAATGGGGTCACTTGTAGGGGGTTTCCACTGTTTAGGTACATCAGGGACTCTCCAAACGTGACATGGCGTCCGATCTGAATTCCAGACAATTTTGCATTGAAAAAGTCAAACGGCTGTCATGTCAGACGCTATTCACACCACAGCGTCCGGCAGGCAGAGGTAGTTCCACCTCCGTCCACTATAGCCTCAGTGGCGCCGGCTTGATTTTCTCCGGGTATCGGGGGTTAATCTAGCTGAAGATCAGGTTGGATGTTTGGTCACGCCCACGGTCTTTAAATAGTCGTGCTGGCCTATGGGCGTCGCCGATTATAGCTTGTGTTTCATACCAAGTGGTTCCGGTCTGGAGTGGAGGTGTTGGAGAGAGAGAGATTAGTATCTAGTGGCGTATGATCCATTGTTTCCTTTTCACCTTCCCATATTTGTGTTTTGTTGTGCCCTGTTCACATTACTGTATAGTCCTGTGTGTATGCGGCGCGGTGCAGTTTAAGTTCTCCCTGTCTGTCATTATTGTGTGGGGCTTTGGTGGTTTGTCTCCTCACTGGGTGGAGGGTGGAGGGTTAAGCTTAGGGCTGAGCAGGAGATAAGGAAAGGTTGGCGGCTCAGGCATTTGCACCATCAGCAAAAACCCTGGGTTGAGGGTCAGACAGGGTTTCCCCTAGTTAAAGGGACACCACAGGGGCCCCGGGTATTTCAGCCTTAGTTGACCTAAGCCCCGCGTGACAACGGCGCTCCTTCCATTCTGAGCTCTGCCATGCGCTGAAACAGTCATTCCCCCCCCACATATCAGGTATCAGCGTACTCAGGACAAATTGCACAATAACTTTTGCAGTCCAATTTCTCCTGTTACCCTTGGTAAAATAAAAAAAATTGAACCTGAAGTATTTTTTTTGTGAAAAAAAGTTAGATGTTCATTTTTTTTAAATATTCAAAAAAATTCCTGTGACGCACCTAAAGGGTTAATAAACTTCTTGAATGTGGTTTTGAGCACCTTAAGTGGTGCAGTTTTTAGAATGGTGTCACTTTTGGGTATTTTCTATCATATAGACCCCTCAAAGTGGCTTCAAATGTGATGTGGTCCGTAAAAATAAAATGGTGTTGTAAAAATGAGAAATCGCTGGTCAACTTTTAACCCTTATAACTTCCTAACAAAAAAAAATTTTGGTTCCAAAATTGTGCTGATGTAAAGTAAACATGTGGGAAATGTTAGTTATCAAGTTTTTTGGGTGCCATATCTCTGTGATTTAAGGGCATAAAAATTCAAAGTTGGAAAATTGCGAAATTTTCAAAATTTTCGCCAAATTTCCATTTTTCTCACAAATAAACGCAAGTTATTTGAATGAAATTTTACCACTAACATGAAGTACAATATGTCACGAGAAAACAATGTCAGAATCACTGGGATCCATGGAAGCGTTCCAGAGTTATGACCTCATAAAGGTACAGTGGTCAGAATTGTAAAAATTGGCCCGGTCATGAACGTGCAAACCACCCTTGGGGGTGAAGAGGTTAAAGTTTTGGAAATCATTTTGTATCCAAATACAGCTTTTCAACTTCTCCACAACAGTATCACGGACCTGTTGTTGTGTTCCTTGGTCTTCATGATGCTCTCTGTGCTTCAAACAGAACCCTGAGACTATCACAGAGCAGGTGCATTTATGCGGAGACTTGATTACACACAGGTGGATTATATTTATCATCGTTAGCCATTTAGGACAACATTGGATCATTCAGAGATCCACAATGGGGACGAATAATATTGCACGCCCCACTTTTCAGTTTTTTGATTTCCACAAAAATGTAAAATAACCAATAAATTTCATTCAACTTCACAATTGTGTTCCTCCTGTTGTTGATTCTTCACCAAAAATTTACATTTGGTATCTTTATGTTTGAAGCATGATATGTGGGAAAAGGTTGAAAAGTTCCAGGGAGCCGAATACTTTTGCAAGGCACTGTACCACACTGCCAAATATGTGGCCTGTTTTTTTTTCTTTTTAATGCAAAATAGTGCTGTGTATAACTAGAGTGGCAGACAGCAAAAAAAATTGGAATTTACACCTAAAATGTCCAAATTTTTAGCAGACGGATGGATGAAGCGTGTCACAGATACACCACATTGTAAAATATGTGGTGTGTATGTATTTTTTAGGGGGTTCAGCAAAATGGTGTCAAGAAATTGTGTAAGACACTCAAAAAAAATTTCTACTCTACCGTAACACATAAAAATGAAAGATTTCTCTGTGCACTCAAAAGTGATTTTTGGGAACCCTTTAAAATTGCTGTATTTTCACGATGAGCTAGGAAAAGGATCTGGCTTGTATTGTGCAGTGTCAAAAAGCAAATGGAGAAAAAAGGGCTATAGATTATTTGGCAAGAAAATAATCTCTGTTAACCTGGCCAAAAAAAATTTCATAGCCAATTATACCTGGGGCTAGGTATATACGGTCAATATATGCTATAGGTAGCAGCAGTTAATATTCATTAACCTTCTGACTGATAGATGGTTTCTGTGCCCTGATTGGCTGCCGGAATCAACACACATAAAGTTAAAGGGAAAAAAAAGAGTGCACTACTCCTCTAATCTCTCCACATCACCTCCACTAATCAAACACGTCAACCCATCCTGCCCGCTCATCATACAGCATCACTATCCTAGCCAAAGTAATAACAAAAGCATTAGTGCAAACTCAATGAATTGACGAACTATGACCAAATTTTGCTGACTTTGAGTAAAAATACTCGTGAAAGCGAACACAAATCCATTTGTGCTACGTTCAAGCTGAATTTTAAATTAGTGAACGTTTTCCAAACACGTCTGCTCATATCTAGTCTTAACCACTGGATGTTCTCCTGGAATTGATCCTTGTACTGCCTGACTACTTTCTTTGCTTTCCGCTACTGCGTAAACTCTTGAGCTTGAGCACAGATATCCCTTAAAAAAGATTTTGAATCTGATTTTTTTATTGTCCCCATCTTTCTGGTTCTGACTACTTTAATGCAAAGGATACAAACACATGGGCCATGCACACAGTGAACAAGTCTGTAGGACAGTGTTCACACCACCAAAAGACTGAAACACAGAAAAGTACTGTAAAATAAATGTATGTAGGCCATGCACATAAAGGCCATCCTTTGCTGCGTGTCCACAACGAACATTACCTGTCTGAATCCTGCTCATATAGGTACTATACACATGATCAGGTTTTTAAATACATCAGATAGCGACTGCTCTGGTATGGGTTACCTTGACGTTTGGTAGAGCGGCTTAGGCTAGTTTCACACTAGCGTTTATTCGACGCAGCGCACGGTGCTGATAAGCCCCGCCCCCTGTCGGCTCCCTGCCCGCCCCATCCGGTCATCGCCGCCTACTACCGCACATGGACGCTTGCGATCTGCGCACACTATCTTTAGCATAGGGTGCGCAGATCGCGCGCTGGCCGTGCGCTAGTAGGATTTTGGCGTGCACTGCGCACTTTTGAAGGTGCGCCCGTGCGCGCCGAACGCAGCATGTTGCATTTCGGTGCGCACGGCACACCTTCAAAAGTGCGCAGCGCACGCCAAAATCCTACTAGCGCACGGCCAGCGTACGATCTGCGCACTCTATGCTAAAGATAGGGTGCGCAGATCGCAAGCGTCCATGTGCGATAGTAGGCGGCGATGACCGGATGGGGCGGGCAGGGAGCCGGCTGGGGGTGGGACTTAGCGGCGCCGTGCGCTGCATCGAATAAATGCTAGTGTGAAACTAGCCTTAGTATACATTTTTTTCAAAAAACAAATACCCTGTTTTTTATCATCTTTTTACTAGCACTTGCTGTTTACTGTTGCTTCTTTACAACAGAGTACGATTGTTTGGCTGTGCTTTTCTGTGTTTAATGCAAAGGAGAAAGTACAGTGCAGTGAAGGCCAGACACCTGTATTGGGGTGAAAGAGTGAATACCAGTGTGAGCTTCTGAGACCTCACTAAATAGAGTGGCTCAAGCAACTTCTATTTGTGGTCGCCTATTTTGACTTGACTTATAGTCTGACACATATTGTTCAAATTTGGGTATTAATTACTAATAATCCAGACTCCTTAATTCTAAAAAAAAATATTTGTTTAATGCATTGTAATATCACTGCATGTGCATAATAGAAACAAAAATTTATTTAAAACTAAAAGACATCAAATTAAAGGATGCAAGCTAGAGAATACATATAAAAACCGAAGTGTTTTCAAGCTAACATATGGAACAATTTTATAAACCATGTGAATTTCCGCCATTTACACAGTGTTGCCTATTGTCTTGTTTTGGTTTTTGGCTAAAAAAGGAATGCAGTAAACAAAATGATTCATTTTCTCATCAATAGGTCTTGTTATTTAAAAGCCCCACTGTGTGTCATAAATGCTGAAGCATTTAAATGCAAGGGTCAGAATAATCTAGCTAAAAAATTAAATATGACACGCTCTGGTACAATTTATGTCTATTAAAATTAAAGGTGACAGTTATGGGAGAAGCAATTTTTTCCTTCCAACACATTTGCTGTAATTGCAACCCAAGGAAGATCAAAATCATTCATCAATTTATTTAGAGGAAGGAAGCTTCTCTCTTAAAGAATAAAAGAATATCTTTAGAAATTAACTCTTTTGTTGCTAAAACCAAAATACACAGTAAATGTATATCACATGTCAAATTAAATATTGCATAGGTATTCCCAGCTTACATGAGAACAAAAAACCTAAATGTTCACAGTTCATTAAACAGAAGAATTGGAAATTGCTTTTCTATTAAACAACTATTAAAATGTGACATTTACAGAATTTAAGATATACACTTCTGTCTTGGAAATGCTGATATAACATAATTGTCATTTAGAATAGTGAATAGTGATATTCTAGTCATCTGCCATCACGAGTTGAAATAAATTTTCACCTAGGCCATCTATACTGTTGGGGGTCCAACCATTGGGTTATCCACTAATTGTTGCTTTTTTCAAACAGGGATAAAAGTTTCGGAATTAGGCAGTGTGCACGTCCTCTTTCGAAACTGCCAGAGAATTTCGAATACAGCTCTCTTGAATAAAAGATCCCCTTTCTGACAGATAGTGGGGGTCTGGGCTAGAAGTTACCACCCAACCCATGGGTGACAGCTTCTCCCAACATGAAGACCTCTTTAATAAAATGGGAATAAACCTTTAAATGCATAAGTGTTACATGCTAACATAGTATTGTTAAAGAAAGACACATCCATCAAGTTCAATCGAGGGATGAGAGAGGACATACTTCAGAGGTATACTGTAAATACAACCGTAATGCAAGAATAAATCTGCACTAAGTGTTGATTAACAAAATTAATATTCCAAGCAAGAATTTTATAGATTTTGTGACTTTTTAAAGTGTTTTATTCCAGAATTCTAGCTTTGAACAAAGGATTAAAGGGAACCTGTCACCAGTTTTTAGTGTCTAAACAAATTCCACCACCTTTTACAGCTCCTGTACTGCACTCCACAAATTTGTCCATAGTCTCATGGCTCTCACTGGTATGCACCCTCAAAAGTGCTTCCATGTTGTGTGTAAAAAGTATGGTCCAGTCAGATGGGCATAATTTCTGCGGCGTCTGTATCTCTCCTCTGCTCCTAATGGCTGTCCTCTGGCTTTGTTTGATGTGGTTTCATAGTTTCATAGTATTTAAGGTTGAAAGGAGACTTTAAGTCCATTGAGCTCAACCCATAGGCTAACATGTTGTTCCAGAGTAAGGCAAAAAAAAACCCATGCGGCAAACACTAAGCTCCATATTGGGGAAAAAAATTCCTTCCTGACTCCACATATGGCAACCAGACTAGTTCCCTGGATCAACGCCCTATCAAGGAATCTAGTACATATACCCTGTAACATTATACTTTTCAAGAAAGGCATCCAGTCCCTTCTTAAATTTTAGTAGTGAATCACTAATTACAACATCATATGGTAGAGAGTTCCATAGTCTCACTGCTCTTACAGTAAAGAATCTGCATCTGTGATTATGATTAAACCTTCTTTCCTCCAGACCTAGAGAATGCCCTCTTGTCCCCGTCACAGGTCTAAGAGTAAAAAGATCATTAGAAAGGTCTTTGTACTGTGCATATATTTATACATTGTAATAAGATCACCGCTAAGGCTTTGTTTTTACAAACTAAATAACCTCAAGTGTAATAACTGTATTACACTGTATTGGTATTTCAGACCCCCTAGTTCCCTAATAACCTTGGTCGCTCTTCTCTGCACCCGCTCCAGTTCAGCTATGTCTTTCTTATACACCAGAGACCAAAACTGTTCACAGCATTCTAAGTGTGGTCGCACTAGTGACTTGTATAGGGGTAAAATTATGCTCTCCTCATGAGCATCTATGCCTCTTTTAATGCATCCCATTATTTTATTTGCCTTTGCAGCAGCTGCCTGACACTGGCCACTAAATGTGAGTTTGTCGTCCACCTATATACCCAGGTCTTTTTCAGTTACAGTTTTCCCAGTGTTTTACAATTAAGCACATATAATTATACATCTTATTTCTTCTGCCCAAGTGCATGACCTTACATTTATCCCCATTAAAGCTCATTTGCCAGCCCAAGCATCTAGTTTACATAAATTCTCCTGTAATATTAAATTGTCCTCTTCTGTAATGATTACCCTGCAGAGTTTAGTGTCATCTGCAAATATTGAAATTCTACTCTGTATGACCCTACAAGTTCTTTAATAAATATGTTAAAAAGAAGCGGGCCCAACACCGACCCCTGCGGTACCCCACTGCTAACAGTGACCAAGTCCCAGTGTGCTCCATTAATAACCACCCTTTGTTTCCTATCACTGAGCCAGTTCTTAACCCACTTAAACATATTTTCCCCTAACCCCATTGTTCTCATTTTATGCATCAACCTTTTGTGTAGCACTCTATCAAAAGCTTTGAAAAGTCCATGTACACCACATCCACTGTGTTTCCTTAGTCCAGTCCGGAACTTACCTCTTCATAGAAGCTTATCAGATTAGTCTGACAGGAACAGTCCCTCGTAAACCCATGTTAATATTTGTCATGAGGTTATTCTTCTTCAGATACTCCAGTATAGCCTCTCTTAGAAAACCCTCCAGGATTTTACCCACAGTTGAGGTTAAACTTACTGGCCTATAATTTCCAAGTTCAGTTTTTGTCCCCTTTTTGAATATTGGTACCACATTCGCTATACGCCAGTCCTGTGGTACAGACCCTGTTATTATGGAATCTTTAAAGATTAAAAATAATGGTCTATCAATGACTGTACTTAATTCCTGCAATACTTGGGGGTGTATCTCATTCGGGCCCAGGGATTTGTCAACGTTAGTGATTTTTAGACACTGTCATACTTCCTGCTGGATTAAGCAGATGATATTTAATGGAGAACATTTGTTATCACTGATCATGTTATCCGTCATGGGATGTTCTTGTGTAAATTCTGTTGAAAAAAAGTAATTTAGCATATTGTTTTTTTCCTCATCCTCATCCACCATTTCACCCAGACTATTTTTAAGTGGGCCAACACTATCATGTTTTAGTTTCATACTATTTATGTAGCTAAAGAATATTTTGGGATTATTTTTACTTTCTCTGGCAATGAGTCTCTCTATTTCAATCTTTGCTGCCTTGATTTGCATTTTACAGAATATATTTAATTATCTGTATTTATTTAATGCCTTATCACTACCTACTTGCTTTAATTCTTTAAATGCTTTCTATTTGTCACTTATTGCACCCCTTACAGCTCTATTTAACCATAGTGGTTTCCTCCTATTTCTAGCATGTTTATTCCCATACGGTATATATTGTGTACAGGTCCCATTCAGGATGCTAATAAACGTCTCCCATTTCTTTTGTGTTCTTTTATGTCTCAGGATATCGTCCCAGTTTATTACACTAATATCATCTCTCATTCGTTTGAAATTTGCCTTCCTGAAGTTTAGTGTCCTTGTAACCCCTCTTCTACACATCTTATTAAAGAATACATGATGTGGTACATCATGTATTCATCTATGAACGGGAGCAATATTTATGTTTCTCCCTCTCCCATAACAATAATTCTGCTTCACGTCACTTGTCTCATCTATTGCATTTTTTCTGAGCTGTATTGTGCATAAATATGTGACTCTTCAGATGTTGTATTAGTCTAGCCTGATGAAGAGACCTGAGTAGTCTCGAAAGCTTGCAATGTGTTACCATCTTTTCAGTTAGCCATTAAAAGATGTCAACCACTGAGGACTCTCAATTCTGAATATTTTTTTAAAGAATACATGAAAACTTATTATTTTGTGATCAATATTACCTAAGTGCCCCCTTCTTGTTGGGTCCTGAACCAGTTGTGAAAGGTAATTGTCTCTCATAGTTGTCAAAAACCTATTACCTTTGCTGGAACTGCAGGTTTCGGTTCCCCAATGTATTTCAGGGTAGTTACAGTCCCCCATAATAATTGTGATGCATACTGCATAATTCACATAGCCCAACAAAATATCGCAACTGCACAGTAGTATTGCCGGCTTGCACAGGTGTACTATGTTCTATCCTACTGCAGACAGGACATAAACTGCACATGCACCGAGTCGTCATTCCAGCTCCTATGTATAGGAACCAGCAGGTCAGAGCAAAGAGCACCTGCACGACCTTGCGATGGTACTGCGCAGGAGCGTGATTATGTTGGGCTATATGGATGACACAGGATGCATCATCCACATCAATCAAAGCCGGAGGACAGGAGAATTTAGCCGCACAGGTAGCATTCCAGCAATTACTGACATGGAGGACCTTCCCTTCAGCTTGCAGCCTAGTTCTTTAAAATAATTCTTAAGTAGCCTCCTTCTATCCCATCACTGGTTTCCACATGGACCATAGCAGCAGGGTCATCACAACCCCCAATAATTTAAGAACCCGTTCCACCACATCCCAAATCCTGGCACCACTGAGACAGCAAACCATGCGGTTGAAACATGCTTGATAGTAAATTATTCTAGTTGTCCTTCTAATTTCAGAATTCCCTATAGCCTGCATCTGTCTAAGATTACCTACATTACCATTCCTTGATTACTAGCTGGGCTGTGGTACCATCTGTTAATGAGAATGATTTGCTATAGGGTTTCCATTTCTGAGACTGACACCATTGCATCATCACCCTATTTGGCAATTTCTCAAGGAAGCATAAAAACAGGAGTGGTCTTTTTTTTCTTAGAACTTCTTCTATTCCCCCTTGCTACATTAACCCAATTTCTTGCCTGATTCTCCTCAAACACTCCACTCTTCAAGTCTACCACATCAATTGCCTACTCAGTGAGCAGAATGCCCATCTCAAGATTGTTACTTGCACTCAGTGTTGCATTTTATGCTTTCAGATCTCTAATACGGTGGGATGCCAGCTCACATCGTTCATAGCGACATTCACCTCGAAACTCCTGCTCAAGTTGTGTATACCTTTTGTAGACTATGCAATCTACCTTATCTACATATAGCATAATGATTCAACTAGTATTTAATCTTATGTGAAATTGATACTTTTAAAGTGTCATCCCCATGTCAGTTTTTTTCAGCTGCCTGTTACTATAGTTTGCTGAATGAGATTTGATTGTCCTAATTACTTCATACCCTTTGGCTGAAGGAATTTTTCTTGACTGCTTTAAGTAATTCCCATTTGTTACAAGGCATTTACAGGATAAAAGCTTTTCAGCTTGAACAACAAGCTTTATATCTACAGCTGTCTTTTTCCCTACTTGCCCTACATGACTACGCTAGCATGAAGTACAAAATATCGATTGAAAATGTACTGAGGATGCTTTGCGCAGCAAGTTAAATTATGGTAGACTGTACATGTTTAATTTTCCACCTGCAACAATAAAAATGATTAATTCTCCAATTTCAAGACAAAGTTCCCAGCAATTAAGTAAATAAATATGCTTCTCACTATAGCTGAGATTTGTTTTCATGAAAAAGTCTGCAGTGCCTTAGTTTTACCAACATTGAAAAATAACAATTCTTATTACTTTAGCATAGGATGATCTTCTTCTTCTTTTAACTTTTTCCATTTTCGTCCCTTATTTTTATTAAGGATATGCCATTCATTTTCACTTCTGACAGTAAAAACCCTGGGACGTGGTTGTTGTGAAGAGGATTATCTTTTAGATCAATGCTGAAATTGATTTCAAACCACACTATTTATCAGCCTGGAGCTAAACCACTCAGAGGCAGGAAATATTTCCTTGCCTTCCAATCCATTCTTATTTCATTGATGGCAGGAATATTATTCCATACAGAGTATTATAGGGTTTTCTGTTTACAACTTTTATAACCACTACAAACGTTAAAACTATTTAGCAAAGTTTGAAATGCAAGAGGATAATCTAGAAAGATAGGTTCCAGTTTTTTAAGGATTTAAATGAGTACAATTACATCTGTGACTAAGATTAAATTTTACTACATAGCCCTTATAACTAGTGTTGAGCTTTCCGATACCGCAAGTATTGGGTATTGGCCGATATTAGCTATATCGGAATTTAGATACTGACTTCAGATACTTTTTTTGTATCGGATACCGGAATTGAAAGTTCCCATAAAGCTATCAGCCTGCTCGATTTGATTCAGCCAATGGGAATCCTCAGAAGTGTGGGCACATCCTGTTAGGCATGTTAACTATTGGCATGACTGTGATTGCTGCTGAAATGATGTCATCATGATGCGCGGTCTGTGCCGACTGCTGGGGGGGTCTGTGCCGACTGCCGGTGGTCTATACGGGCCTCTCGGGGGCCTGTGCCAGTTGTCGGTGGTCTGTACGGGCCTGCCGGGGGCCTGTGCCGGCTGCCGGTGGTCTGTACGGGCCAGCCGGGTGCCTGTGCCGGCTGTCGGTGGTCTGTGCGGGCCTGCCGGGGGTCTTGTGTGTGTGCAGGCATCATCCGATGGGACTACAAGTCCCATCGGGCGATGCCTGCTACACTGACAGTGATTGACACATTAGTCAATGATGGGACAGTGGTAGTCCCATCATCCGGCTAATGTGTTGAATGTAAACAAAAAAATAAAAAAAAACATATTACATACATACTACATATATACTACACTCATACAGCATACATACATACTACATACATGCTACATATATACTACATTCCTACAGCATACATACATATATACTACATACATGCTACATATATACTACATTCATAAAACATACATACATACATACTACATACATACTACATATATACTACATACATACTACATACATACTACATATATACTACATTCATGCAGCATACATACATATACAGTATACTACGTACATGCTACATATATACTACATTCATACAGCATACATACATACATACTACATACATACTACATATATACTACATACATACTACATACATACTACATATATACTACATTCATGCAGCATACATACATATATACTACATACATGATACATATATACTACATTCATACATACAACATATATGCTACATATACTACATATATACAACATACATACATACATACTACATACATGCTACATTTATACTACATTCATACAACATACATACTACATACATGATACATATATACTGCATTCATACAACATATATACATACATACTACATACATGCTACATATATGCTACATTCATACAACATACATGCTACATATATACTACATTCATACAACATAAATACATACAGACTACATACATGCTACATACATACTACATTCATACATACATACTACGTACATGCTACATATATACTACATACATACTACATATATACTACATTCATACAGCATACATACATATTTACTACATACATGCTACATATATACTACATTCATACAACATACATACATACTACATACATACTACATAAAGTCATATGTAAAAGTTTGGGCACCCTTATTAATGTTAACCTTTTTTCTTTATAACAATTTTGGTTTTTGCAACAGCTATTTCAGTTTCATATATCTAATAACTGATGGACTCAGTTATATTTCTGGATTCAAATGAGGTTTATTGTACTAACAGAAAATGTGCAATCTGCATTTTAACAAAATTTGACCGGTGCAAAAGTATGGGCACCTCAACATAAAAGTGACATTAATATTTTGTAGATCCTCCTTTTGCAAAAATAACAGCCTCTAGTCGCTTCCTGTAGCTATTAATGAGTTCCTGGATCCTGGATGAAGGTATTTGTGACCATTCCTGTTTACAAAACAATTCCAGTTCAGTTAAGTTTGATGGTCGCCGAGCATGGACAGCCCGCTTCAAATCATCCCACAGATGTTCAATGATATTTAGGCCTGGGGACTGGGATGGCCATTCCAGAACATTGTAATTGTTCCTCTGCATGAATGCCTGAGTAGATTTGGAGCGGTGTTTTGGATCATTGTCTTGCTGAAATATCCATCCCCTGCGTAACTTCAACTTCGTCACTGATTCTTGCACATTATTGTCAAGAATCTGCTGATGCTGAGTTGAATCCATGCGACCCTCAACTTTAACAAGATTCCCGGTGCCGGCATTGGCCACACAGCCCCAAAGCATGATGGGACCTCCACCAAATTTTACTGTGGGTAGCAAGTGTTTTTCTTGGAATGCTGTGTTTTTTAGCCTACATGCATAATGCCTTTTTGTATGACCAAACAACTCAATCTTTGTTTCATCAGTCCACAGGACCTTCTTCCAAAATGTAACGGGCTTGTCCAAATGTGCTTTTGCATACCTCAGGCGACTCTCTTTGTGGTGTGCTTGCAGAAACGGCTTCTTTCTCATCACTCTCCCATACAGCTTCTCCTTGTGCAAAGTGCGCTGTATTGTTGACCGATGCACAGTGACACCATCTGCAGCAAGATGATGCTGCAGGTCTTTGGAGGTGGTCTGTGGATTGTCCTTGACTGTTCTCACCATTCTTCTTCTCTGCCTTTCTGATATTTTTCTTGGTCTGCCACTTCTGGGCTTAACAAGAACTGTACCTGTGTTCTTCCATTTCCTTACTATGTTCCTCACAGTGAAAACTGACAGGTTAAATCTCTGAGACAACTTTTTGTATCCTTCCCCTGAAAAGCTATGCTGAATAATCTTTGTTTTCAGTTCATTTTAGAGTTGTTTTGAGGAGCCCATGATGCCACTCTTCAAAGGAGAATCAAATAGGAGAACTACTTGCAAGTGGCCACCTTAAATACCTTTTCTCATTATTTGTTACACCTGGCTATGAAGTTCAAAGCTCAATGAGGTTACAAAACCAATTTAGTGCTTCAGGAAGTCAGTAAAAAGTAGTTAGGAGTGTTCAAATCAAGAAAATGATAAGGGTGCCCATACTTTTGCACCGGTCAAATTTTGTTAAAATGCATATTGCACATTTTCTGTTAGTACAATAAACCTCATTTGAATCCAGAAATATAACTGAGTCCATCAGTTATTAGATATATGAAACTGAAATAGCTGTTGCAAAAACCAAAATTGTTATAAAGAAAAAAGGTTAACATTAATAGGGGTGCCCAAACTTTAACATATGACTGTATATACTATATACATACTACATACATACTACATATATACTACATTCATGCAGCATACATACATATATACTACGTACATGCTACATATATACTACATTCATACAGCATACATACATACATACTACATATATACTACATACATACTACATACATACTACATATATCCTACATTCATGCAGCATACATACATATACACTACATACATGCTACATATATACTACATTCATACATACATACTATATACATGCTACATATATACCACATATATACAACAAACATACATACTACATACATGCTACATATATACTACATTCATACAACATACATACTACATACATGCTACATATATACTACATTCATACAACATATATACATACATACTACATACATGCTACATATATACTACATTCATACATACATAATACATACATGCTACATATATACTACATTCATACAACATACATGCTACATACATGCTACATATATACTACATTCATACAACATAAATACATACAGACTACATACATGCTACATACATACTACATTCATACATACATACTACATACATGCTACATATATACTACATACATACTTCATACATACTACATATATACTACATTCATACAGCATACATACATATATACTACATACATACTACATATATACTACATTCATACATGCATACTACATACATGCTACATATATACTACATTCATACAACATACATACATATATACTACATACATGCTACATATATACTACATTCATACATGCATACTACATACATGCTACATATATACTACATTCATACAACATACATACATACTACATACATGCTACATATATACTACATTCATACAACATACATACTACATACATGCTACATATAAACTACATTCATACAACATACATACATACTACATATATGCTACATATATACTACATTCATACATACATACTACATACATACTACATTCATACAACATACATACATACTACATACAGTGGGGAAAAAAAGTATTTAGTCAGTCAGCAATAGTGCAAGTTCCACCACTTAAAAAGATGAGAGGCGTCTGTAATTTACATCATAGGTAGACCTCAACTATGGGAGACAAACTGAGAAAAAAAAATCCAGAAAATCACATTGTCTGTTTTTTTTTTCATTTTATTTGCATATTATGGTGGAAAATAAGTATTTGGTCAGAAACAAGCAATCAAGATTTCTGGCTCTCACAGACCTGTAACTTCTTCTTTAAGAGTCTCCTCTTTCCTCCACTCATTACCTGTAGTAATGGCACCTGTTTAAACTTGTTATCAGTATAAAAAGACACCTGTGCACACCCTCAAACAGTCTGACTCCAAACTCCACTATGGTGAAGACCAAAGAGCTGTCAAAGGACACCAGAAACAAAATTGTAGCCCTGCACCAGGCTGGGAAGACTGAATCTGCAATAGCCAACCAGCTTGGAGTGAAGAAATCAACTGTGGGAGCAATAATTAGAAAATGGAAGACATACAAGACCACTGATAATCTCCCTCGATCTGGTGTTCCACGCAAAATCCCACCCCGTGGGGTCAGAATGATCACAAGAACGGTGAGCAAAAATCCCAGAACCACGCGGGGGGACCTAGTGAATGAACTGCAGAGAGCTGGGACCAATGTAACAAGGCCTACCATAAGTAACACACTACGCCACCATGGACTCAGATCCTGCAGTGCCAGACGTGTCCCACTGCTTAAGCCTGTACATGTCTGGGCCCGTCTGAAGTTTGCTAGAGAGCATTTGGATGATCCAGAGGAGTCCTGGGAGAATGTCCTATGGTCTGATGAAACCAAACTGGAACTGTTTGGTAGAAACACAACTTGTCGTGTTTGGAGGAAAAAGAATACTGAGTTGCATCCATCAAACACCATACCTACTGTAAAGCATGGTGGTGGAAACATCATGCTTTGGGGCTGTTTCTCTGCAAAGGGGCCAGGACGACTGATCCGGGTACATGAAAGAATGAATGGGGCCATGTATCGTGAGATTTTGAGTGCAAACCTCCTTCCATCAGCAAGGGCATTGAAGATGAAACATGGCTGGGTCTTTCAACATGACAATGATCCAAAGCACACCGCCAGGGCAACGAAGGAGTGGCTTCGTAAGAAGCATTTCAAGGTCCTGGAGTGGCCTAGCCAGTCTCCAGATCTCAACCCTATAGAAAACCTTTGGAGGGAGTTGAAAGTCCGTGTTGCCAAGCGAAAAGCCAAAAACATCACTGCTCTAGAGGAGATCTGCATAGAGGAATGGGCCAACATACCAACAACAGTGTGTGGCAACCTTGTGAAGACTTACAGAAAACGTTTGACCTCTGTCATTGCCAACAAAGGATATATCACAAAGTATTGAGATGAAATTTTGTTTCTGACCAAATACTTATTTTCCACCATAATATGCAAATAAAATGAAAAAAAAAACAGACAATGTGATTTTCTGGATTTTTTTTTCTCAGTTTGTCTCCCATAGTTGAGGTCTACCTATGATGTAAATTACAGACGCCTCTCATCTTTTTAAGTGGTGGAACTTGCACTATTGCTGACTGACTAAATACTTTTTTTCCCCACTGTACATGCTACATATATACTGCATTCATACATACGTACTACATACATGCTACATACTGTATATACTAATGGCAACATATCCAAAATGGCAACATCTGGCTCCAGTACTTCAGAGACCTCTATAAAGACATTCCAAAGGAAGAACTAAGCCAAGAACAGGAAAACATAATGGCAAAACTAAAAGCAATGGAGCAAAAAGTAAAAAATTTCCAAAACCCCGTGGATGCACCTATTATATTACAGGAAGTAGCAGAGAGAATCTCTTCCATAAGATGTAGAAAAGCCGGTGGCCTGGATGGAATCCTACCAGAAATGCTGAAGTACAGCCCACCAGAAATACAGGCCGCAATGGTTAAACTCTTCAATATTGTGCTAAGTGCCGGCTACTTCCCTCCTACCTGGAATCAAGGCCTCATCACACCCATCCACAAGAATGGGGACAGGTATGACCCAGCCAACTACAGAGGAATATGTGTCAGCAGTAACCTGGGAAAACTGTTCAACAGCATCCTGAACAAGAGGATCCTCAGTTTCCTCACCAAGCACAACGTCCTCAGCAAGAGCCAAGCAGGCTTCATGCCAAACCACCGCACTACTGACCACATCTAAACCCTGCACAGCCTCATTCAGAGCCACGTCCACAATACAAAGAACGGGAAGATATACGCCTGTTTCGTGGACTTTAAAAAGGCCTTTGATTCGGTGTGGCACCCAGGCTTATTCCTGAAACTGCTGGAGAGCGGAATAGGAGGAAAGACCTATGATGTTATCAAAAGCTCCTACACCAAGAACCTCTGCAGTGTGAGTGTGAACGGCAGAAGAACGGCTTATTTCCAGCAGAGCCGGGGAGTCAGACAAGGCTGCAGCCTAAGCCCAACGCTCTTCATCATTTACATCAATGAGCTGGCTACCGCTCTGGAATCTTCCACAGCACCAGGTCTCACCCTCCACGACGTGCAGGTGAAATTCCTGCTGTATGCAGATGACTTGCTGCTTCTGTCACCAACCGAGAAAGGCCTCCAAGACAACCTGAAAATCTTAGAGAAATTCAGCTCCACCTGGGCTCTACCGGTCAACCTAAAGAAAACCAACATCATGGTGTCCCAGAAGAGAAAGAGAAAATCAGACCAGCACCCTTCATTTATCCTCAACAACTGCGCCCTTACAGGAACAGACAAATATACCTATCTGGGCCTAGAGATTCACCGATCAGGGAGCTTCAAATAAGCCATAGAGACCCTGAAAGACAAGCCATGCAAAACCTTCTATGCCATCCAAAGGAAACTCTACCATCTAAAGCCACCAGTGAGGGTCTGGTTAAAAATCTTCGATTCTATCATCGCCCAAATCCTCCTGTATGGCAGTGAAGTCTGGGGTCCTCACACCTACCCAGACTGGTCAAGGTGGGATTCAAGCCCAACAGAAATATTCCACCTGGAATTCTGTAAGCACCTTCTCCAAGTCCATCGGAGCACCTCCAACAGTGCTTGCCGGGCCGAGCTGGGCAGATTCCCTCTACACCTAACGGTTCTAAAGAGGGCACTGTCATTCCGGGCTCACCTACGTAGGAGCAATCCAAGCTCCCATCACCATAAAGCCCTGACACATGTAGGGGAAACAGAAAAACCAGGACCCTCGGAACAGCTCACCCAAACCCAACCTGACCAGAAAACCAATCACAACAACCTGACAAAAGCCGGAATCAGGAAGATGGTAGACGAAGGCCAGGAGAGGTATGTAAGTGACTGGAGGAACGACATCATCAGCTCACAGAAACTGACCATGTACCAGAGTCTACAGAGAGACTACAGACTGGCTCCATACCTGGAGAAACTCCCGGACCCCAAAGACCGCAAGATCCTGAGCCGGTATAGACTCAGTGCCCACAGTCTGGCCATCGAATCCGGCCGACACAGGCAGAGCTACAAGCCCAGGGAGGAAAGACTGTGCCAACACTGTGACCAGGAGGCCCTGGAGGATGAGACCCACTTCCTGCTACACTGCTCCAAGTACTCAGCAGTGAGGGACACTCACTTCAGGAGACTCTCACATCTCTTCCCGGATTTCACCACCATGAAGGAGGAAGAGAAAACATACATCCTGCTGGGGGAAGAAGAGAGAGCAGTGGAGATAGCAGCGCAATATGTGAGCGAATGCCATAGACTGCGAGAAAGAGAACTATGATATGCCATGGACTTCTATGGCACCCACCCTGGATATGCCCCAATCCCCCATCCACCTTCCCTATGCCATGGACTTCTATAGCCTCATCCTGGATCTGCCCCCATGCCCCCATCCACCTTCCCTATGCCATGGACTTCTATAGCCCCATCCTGGATCTGCCCCATCCACCTTTCCTACAGCCCCTTCCCAACATCCCTACAGTCCCTATCCCTATTCCCTTCTGTACACCTGCTTTGGCAAAACTAATGTGTATTTAGTCCTGCCAATAAAGCTTCTTTGAATCTTGAATCTTGAATCTTGAATCTATACTACATTCATACAACATACATACATACATACTATATACATACTACATACATACTACATATATACTACATTCATACAGCAAACATACATATATACTACATACATTCTACATATATACTACATTCATACAACATACATACATACATACATACTACATACATGCTACATATATACTACATTCATACATACATACTACATACATGGTACATATATACTACATTCATACAACATACATACATACATACATGCTACATATATACTACATTCATACAACATATATACTACATACATGCTACATATATACTACATTCAAACAACATACATACATACTACATACATGCTACATATATACTACATTCATACATACATACTACATACATGCTACATATATACTACATTCATACAACCTACATACATACATACATGCTACATATATACTACATTCATACAACATATATACTACATACATACTACATATTACATTCATACAGCATACATACATACTACATACATGCTACATATATACTACATTCATACAACATACATACATATATACTACATACATGCTACATATATACTACATTCATACAACATACATACTACATACATGCTACATATATGCTACATTCATACAACATACATACTACATACATGCTACATATATACTACATTCATACAACATACATACATACATACTACATACATGCTACATATATACTACATTCGTACAACATACATAGATACTACATACATGTTACATATAAACTACATTCATACAACATACATATATACTACATACATGCTACATACATACTACATACATACAACATGCTACAGACATACAACATACATACATACTACATACTGCATACATACTACATACAACATACATACATTCATACAATACATATTTACTACATACAATACATTCATACAATACATACATAGACATACAGTACATATAACATAGAGTACATACTCACCAATACTTGTCACATTGTTCCCCGAAGCCAGTGTCATGTAAGGAAAAATACGAAAATAACAAACAAGCCATATACTCCCTGATCCGCAGAAATCCACACATGTCCCATGCCGATCTCCCATGGAGAGCAGCAGCATCAGCTGATGTGACCGTTCTCTAGGGGCTCAAGGAATCCAGTGTCGGGAGGTAGGTATCCTTCCGCACTGTATTCCTCTGCCAATGTAAAAAAATAGTCCCTAGTCTCACTTTTGGCATTGCTGTGTGAAAAAGTTCCCACGCAGCATTTGCCATAAAGTGAGACCAGGGACTATTTTTTTACAGTGGCGGAGGAATACAGTGCGGAAGGATACCTACCTCCTGACACTGGATTCCTGAGCCCCGTAGAGAGCGGTCGCATCAGCTGATGCTGCTGCTCTCCACGGGAGATCGGCGTGGGACACTCACTCATGGATTTCTGCGGATCAGGGAGTATTTTGTGATTTGTTATTTTCATATTTTTCCTTAGATGACACTGGCTTCGGGGATCAAAGTGACAAGTGATGGTGAGTATGTACTCTGTGTTATATGTACTGTATGTCTATATGTATGTATTGTATGAATGCATTGTATGCAGTATGTATGTTTTATGTCTGTAGCATGTTGTATGTATGTATGTAGTATATATGTATGTTGTATGACTGTAGCATATATGTAGCATGAATGTAGTATATATGTATTTTGTATGAATGTAGTATATATGTATTATGTATGTAGTATGTATGTACTATGTATGTATGTTTTATGTAGTATGTATGTTGTATGAATGTAGTATATATGTATTATGTATGTAGTATGTATGTACTATGTATGTATGTTTTATGTAGTATGTATGTTGTATGAATGTAGTATATATGAAGCAGGTATGTAGTATATATTTATGTTGTATGAATGTAGTATATATGTAGTATGTATGTACTATGTATGTTGTATGTAGTAAGTATGTTGTATGAATGTAGTATGTATGTATGTTGTATGTAGTTTATATGTATGTTGTATGAATGTAGTATATATGTAGCATGTATGTAGTATGTATGTACTATGTACAGTGGGGAAAAAAAGTATTTAGTCAGTCAGCAATAGTGCAAGTTCCACCACTTAAAAAGATGAGAGGCGTCTGTAATTTACATCATAGGTAGACGTCAACTATGGGAGACAAACTGAGAAAAAAAAATCCAGAAAATCACATTGTCTGTTTTTTTTTCATTTTATTTGCATATTATGGTGGAAAATAAGTATTTGGTCAGAAACAAGCAATCAAGATTTCTGGCTCTCACAGACCTGTAACTTCTTCTTTAAGAGTCTCCTCTTTCCTCCACTCATTACCTGTAGTAATGGCACCTGTTTAAACTTGTTATCAGTATAAAAAGACACCTGTGCACACCCTCAAACAGTCTGACTCCAAACTCCACTATGGTGAAGACCAAAGAGCTGTCAAAGGACACCAGAAACAAAATTGTAGCCCTGCACCAGGCTGGGAAGACTGAATCTGCAATAGCCAACCAGCTTGGAGTGAAGAAATCAACTGTGGGAGCAATAATTAGAAAATGGAAGACATACAAGACCACTGATAATCTCCCTCGATCTGGTGTTCCACGCAAAATCCCACCCCGTGGGGTCAGAATGATCACAAGAACGGTGAGCAAAAATCCCAGAACCACGCGGGGGGACCTAGTGAATGAACTGCAGAGAGCTGGGACCAATGTAACAAGGCCTACCATAAGTAACACACTACGCCACCATGGACTCAGATCCTGCAGTGCCAGACGTGTCCCACTGCTTAAGCCTGTACATGTCTGGGCCCGTCTGAAGTTTGCTAGAGAGCATTTGGATGATCCAGAGGAGTCTCGGGAGAATGTCCTATGGTCTGATGAAACCAAACTGGAACTGTTTGGTAGAAACACAACTTGTCGTGTTTGGAGGAAAAAGAATACTGAGTTGCATCCATCAAACACCATACCTACTGTAAAGCATGGTGGTGGAAACATCATGCTTTGGGGCTGTTTCTCTGCAAAGGGGCCAGGACGACTGATCCGGGTACATGAAAGAATGAATGGGGCCATGTATCGTGAGATTTTGAGTGCAAACCTCCTTCCATCAGCAAGGGCATTGAAGATGAAACATGGCTGGGTCTTTCAACATGACAATGATCCAAAGCACACCGCCAGGGCAACGAAGGAGTGGCTTCGTAAGAAGCATTTCAAGGTCCTGGAGTGGCCTAGCCAGTCTCCAGATCTCAACCCTATAGAAAACCTTTGGAGGGAGTTGAAAGTCCGTGTTGCCAAGCGAAAAGCCAAAAACATCACTGCTCTAGAGGAGATCTGCATGGAGGAATGGGCCAACATACCAACAACAGTGTGTGGCAACCTTGTGAAGACTTACAGAAAACGTTTGACCTCTGTCATTGCCAACAAAGGATATATCACAAAGTATTGAGATGAAATTTTGTTTCTGACCAAATAATTATTTTCCACCATAATATGCAAATAAAATGAAAAAAAAAACAGACAATGTGATTTTCTGGATTTTTTTTTCTCAGTTTGTCTCCCATAGTTGAGGTCTACCTATGATGTAAATTACAGACGCCTCTCATCTTTTTAAGTGGTGGAACTTGCACTATTGCTGACTGACTAAATACTTTTTTTCCCCACTGTATGTATGTTGTATGTAGTATGTATGTTGTATGAATTTAGTATATATGAAGCATGTATGTAGTATATATGTATGTTGTATGAATGTACTATATATGTAGTATGTATGTAGTATGTATGTACTATGTATGTATGTTGTATGTAGTATTTATGTTGTATGAATGTAGTATGTATGTATGTAGTATATATGTAGTATGTAGTGTATATGTATGTTGTATGAATGTAGTATACATGTAGAATGTATGTAGTATGTATGTACTATGAATGCAGTACGTATGTTGCATGAATGTAGTATATATGAAGCATGTATGTAGTATGTGGTATGTATGTATGTTGTATGAATGTAGTATATATGTATGTATGTTGTATATATGTATGTTGTATGAATGTAGTATATATGTAACATGTATGTAGTATGTAGTATATATGTATGTTGTATGAATGTAGTATATATGAAGCATGTATGTAGTATGTAGTATGTATGTATGATGTATGTAGTATATATGTAGTATGTAGTATATATGTTTGTTGTATATATGTAGCATGTATGTATGTATGTTGTATGAATGTTGTATATAGGTAGTATGTATGTACTATGTATGTATGTTGTATGTAGTATGTATGTTGTATGAATGTAGTTTATATCTATGTTGTATGAATGTAGTATATATGTAGCATGTATGTAGTATGTATGTACTATGTATGTATGTTGTATGTAGTATGTATGTTGTATGAATTTAGTATATATGAAGCATGTATGTAGTATATATGTATGTTGTGTGAATGTACTATATATGTAGTATGTATGTAGTATGTATGTACGTTGTATGTAGTATGTATGTTGTATGAATGTAGTATGTATGTATGTTGTATGTAGTATATATGTAGTATGTAGTGTATATGTATGTTGTATGAATGTAGTATATATGTAGCATGTATGTAGTATGTATGTACTATGTATGTAGTATGTATGTTGTATGAATGTAGTATACTGTATATGAAGCATGTATGTAGTATGTATGTAATATGTATGTTGTATGTAGTATGTATGTTGTATGAATTTAGTATATATGAAGCATGCATGTAGTATATATGTATGTTGTATGAATGTACTATATATGTAGTATGTATGTAGTATGTATGTATTTTGTATGTAGTATGTATGTTGTATGAATGTAGTATGTATGTATGTTGTATGTAGTATATATGTAGTATGTAGTGTATGTGTATGTTGTATGAATGTAGTATATATGTAGCATGTATGTAGTATGTATGTACTATGTATGTAGTATGTATGTTGTTTGAATGTAGTATATATGTAGCATGTATGTAGTATGTATGTACTATGTATGTATGTTGTATGTAGTATGTATGTTGTATGAATTTAGTATATATGAAGCATGTATGTAGTATATATGTATGTTGTATGAATGTAATATATATGTAGTATGTATGTAGTATGTATGTACTATGTATGTATGTTGTATGTAGTATGTATGTTGTATGAATGTAGTATGTATGTATGTTGTATGTAGTATATATGTAGTATGTAGTGTATATGTATGTTGTATGAATGTAGTATATATGAAGCATGTATGTAGTATGTATGTATGTTGTATGAATGTAGTATATATGTATGTGTATATATGTATGTTGTATGAATGTAGTATATATGTATCATGTATGTAGTATGTAGTATATATGTATGTTGTATGAATGTAGTATATATGAAGCATGTATGTAGTATGTAGTATGTATGTATGTTGTATGTAGTATATATGTAGTATGTAGTATATATGTTTGTTGTATATATGTAGCATGTATGTATGTATGTTGTATGAATGTTGTATGTACAGTATGTAGTATGTATGTAGCATGTATGTAGTATGTATATATGTAGTTTGTCTGTAGTATGTATGTAGTATATATGTATGTTGTATGTAGTGTATATGTAGCATGTATGTAGTATGTATGTATGCTGTATGAATGTAGTATATATGTAGTATGTATGTAGTATGTATGTTTTTTTTTACATTCAACACATTAGCCGGATAATGGGACTACTACTGTCCCATCATTGGCTAATGTGTCAATCACTGTCAGTGTAGCAGGCATCGCCCGATGGGACTTGTAGTCCCATTGGACGATGCCTGCACATACACAAGACTCCCGGCAGGCCCGTACAGACCACCGACAGCCGGCACAGGCCCTCGGTAGGCCGGCACAGGCCCCCGAGAGGCCCATACAGACCACCGGCAGCCAGCACAGGCCCCCGGCAGGCCCATACTGGCCCCCGGCAGGCCGGCACAGGCCCCCGAGAGGCTCATACAGACCACCGACAGCCGGCACAGGCCCCCGGCAGGCCGGCACAGGCCCCCGAGAGGCCTATACAGACCACCGACAGCCGCACAGGCCCCCGAAAGGCCGGCACAGGCCCCCGAGAGGCCTGTAAAGACCACCGAGAGGCCCGTACAGACCCCACCTGCACACACAGACACGCACAGTGTCTTCCCACGCACCGCCCACACTCTTCCCTCCTCCCGAACAGACTGTACAAGGCAAGAAAGGGGTTTTTTCAATTCCGATATTTCTGTCCCATTGACTTGAATGGGACTTCCGGGATCGGAATCGGCGATACCCGATACTTTTTTTAGATCGGCCGATCCATTCCGATCCGATATTTTCAAGTATCGGGTGGTATCGCTCAACACTACTTATAACATCGGCATACTGTAATAACAAAGTCAGTGTGACATAACTGGGACCCAATGCAAAACTTTAAATAATAATAATAATTTTATTTCTATAGCGTCGACATGTTCTGCAGCACTTTACATTTTAGAGGGAACTTGTACAGACAATAGGCATTACAGCATAACAATAAACACAGAGATCAAAACAAATACCAAGAGGAATGAAGGCCCTGTCGCAAGCTTACAATCTATGAGGAAAAAGGGGAGACATGAAAGGTGGGTGGTAACAATTGCTTTCATTGTTGGGACCAGCCATAGTGTAAGAATCGGGTGTTCCTGTGACACTGCATGAACAGGCTATCAGCCTAAGTATGTAACAGTACAGACATAAAGGGCTATTAAATGTATGAAGCATGTGAGAACATGATGCAAGGAACCCGGTGTAAGGTTTGTACTCACTCAGCTGCGTAGGAGAAAGCAGGAGGCACATTCTCTTTAACGTCCTTGTGAGTTTATTGGCTTCATCAACCATCAAATCCGGAACAGAAAGGCAAACAGTCTTTATGAAACACAAAAGTCCTTAGCTGGGCTTGGTTCCCTCAGGCCCTGTGCACACACAAGCCACTGCAATGTCCATAGCAGAGCTCTATCTCCAGCCACGGGAAGGCTTCTCCCTCCTGAGAACACAGACTGTTCTGTAATGTCTGACTTGGACACATGGAAATCTATCCACACTCTGACAGACTTCCTCACACTCTCTCACATGTGCTAAGCACCTCAATTACATAGCCCTGTAATCACACCCATAGGTGAGGTATGTGTGGCGCCCCTGAGGCTTCAGTCGCCACAGAGGTACTGCACCTCCTCCTGAGGTGTGGTACCCCACCATCCAGGTAAGGTGGAGACCCCTGACCACACTCCAACACCTGCACCCCCACACCACAAACTAGTGCAGCAAAGCACCTTCGGCTGCTCCCTGCTTGGAGTATAGCAAAGCACCCATTGGTGGCTCCCTGCTTGGAACACAAAACGTGCTGGGAGGCGGGTGGAGTTAGTATATATTAAAAGAGCGGGAAGCTTTGGGGCTTTTGGTAGTCTGAGTCGGAGAGTGAACAGTCAGCCAGCGAGCGCGGCTGAGTGGATCCCTAGAGAGAGGGATGGATGGAAGTGCTGCAGCCGATCCCAGTGACCTGGGTCTGCTGGCACAGGAAAGGAAGAGTGAGAGAACGACAAAGACTGAAAGCCTAATTCTCCATAAGAAGGAAAGATTAGTTCGGAACGTGAGGAGAACAGAGGACAGAGGGCTTGGGTCAGAGGAGAACCCTTCCTAGAAGTTCTAAGCGCAAGGCCGGGGCCCGGTCCATGAGGTTGTATGAATACTAATGGTCCTGCAGCAGACACTGGAGGAATAGAAGTAGTGACCACTTTATTCCCACACAAGACTTGGGGGCACAACAGCATCAGAGAAGTGAGCAGGGACTCAGTAGCAAGGAGTCCCCGAAGCAGGCTACAGCTGTCTGCCGTACAAGTATCATAGGAACATCTGACAGGAGGCACTCCAGTGTAACTCAGTACTGAGAGTACTTCATTCTTAGGCGCTATAAGAGGAGACGTTCAGAGAAGGCACATGTTGGCAGAGTGTTGGAAAGGAGTGCTTCATCGGGCCTGGAGGTTGACTGAGTCCATGACCCGGGGGACACGGCACGGAAGCGGGCACCTGTTTGCACAACAGACTGTGAGTAAAGCTTTGGAACTACATGCCCTGGTGTCCACCACTTATTCCTGCACCAACACATTCAGCACGGCTACATCTCGGTGCCATCCACTACACTGTCTGTGCCTATCCCCTGTCTCTTCATCTACTACACTGCCCTGGAACTACAGCCCTGCCTGTGGAGGGCTACAACATCTTTGCTGCACCACACCATCAGTCCCAGAGGATCTGCATGCAGCGTCGGCTTAACACCTCCCTTGCCGAACACCACAGGTGGCGTCACGAATAGTGTTGAGCATTCCGATACTGCATATATCGGGTATCGGCCGATATTCGCTGTATCGGAATTCCGATACCGAGTACCGATATTTTTTCAATATCGGATACTGGAATCGGAAGTCCCCAAAATGCAATGAGCCACTGTTGTGGCTGTGATTGGCTGCTGAAATGATGTCATCATGATGCGCGGTCTGTGCGCATCATGATGCGCGGTCTGTGCCGACAGCCGGGGATCTGTATGGGCCTGCCAGGGGCCTGTGCTGGCTGCCGGGGGTCTGTACAGTCTGCTTGCAATACATCCATAAATCGGAAACGTAAGGCTAACAGGGAGTCATGGCGTGACGACCAACGAGTGGGGCATAACTTTTTTAAAGTCAAGCTCGATTTAGTTGCAAAAGAGGAAAGAATTTCCCACCGTCTTATACTGTCACCAAAAAATGAGTACAAATTCTGCACAACGTCAAAAAAATTGCAATTTCTCTCATATTTGCCATTGAATCTTGCAGTACCAGATTAAGATTATGTGCTGCACAGTGCACATAAAGAGCATTTTGTTCTTTTTCAGAAATTCTGGCCTGAACTCCTGAGTATATGCCACTCATTGTGGCAGCTCCATCATATCCCTGGCCACGACACTTTTTTAACGATAGGCCTTTACTCTCTATACAGCCAATGATGTCATTTTCTATGCCTGCGGCACTCTGATCTTTCACAGCATGAAAACCCAGAAATACTTCATTAATTTTCACACCGGTTGCTCTTCTGTTTGCATCTCTGGCTATAGAAACATAGCGGAAAACCTGGCTTAGCTGATCGACTTTTGAAATGTCCTGTGTAGTATCCATGATAACAGAGTAAAATTGTGCCTGTTTAATATCTGCGACTATTTCCTTCTGTACTTGTTGTGAAAGAATTTGGATGATATCATTTTGGATTTTTGGGCTCAGATATTTTATTGATCTCTGGGGCTTTTGAACAAGTTCTTTTAGAACCAGATCATACTCTGCAAGAAGCTGAACTATGGAGAGAAAATTCCCGTTATTCATTTCACCTAAATGCTCTCGATGACCGCGAAATGGTAAATTTGCCATTGCCATAGTTAATGTCACATTTATAATTCTTTGGAGAACTTGCCTCCAATAGCTCTTTTCCTGCCTGATTAGTTTCTCATTTTCCTCATCTATAGTTCCCTGTTTCCTCCACTGGTCATACACCATACATACTTCAATGTGAGCATTTGAGCACTCATGGGTCTGAATTTTTGATGTTAAATTCATCCATTTATTAATACCTTTTGCCCAGGCTGGTTCAAAACCTTGCTTTTTACGATCCCCAAATAACCAGCATGGTTCACAATAAGCAGCATTGAGTTTAGGAGAATAACACAGCCACATGACAGGAATTTTAAGTCCTGTTTGTGTGATTCTTTCATAATATTTTTCAGAAAAACATCTTTTATCTGAATCATGATCTCTGGGAAAAGGACCAGAAGGCCTACAGGGACCCTGGGAAATAATGAATCTTTTTACAGTGGGGTCAAAAATTGTTACAGGATAATTAGCCCTATCAGTTGCATACTTCTCAGAAACAACAGCATCTAAAATGTTACAGGTAGATGTGCTTGCAGTTTCACTGGTGGCACTGGTATGCATCGGCTCATCTGAGGTGGGGATGATGGCTTGTAATAGGCTCATATCACTATCACATACACTTTCACTATCTTCATCTACTAAGTGAGGATCATCCACAGCAGACTGCCTAGTGCTGGTAAACTCCGCCACCTGGGTTTCCACATTAACAATAGGATCGCAACTTTCTGAACTTGTCTCTTCTGCAACAGATACCACAGTGGTCGGGGTATTAGAGCTTTCACCCACAACTTTAGGGGTTGAAAAAAACTACTAATTTTAGTCATTTTTTGACTTTTTAAAACCTCTTCCATTTTCTTTTTACGTTTTTGAGCACCACTCAGATGGTGATACGTTGACATAGTGAGTGATCTTGTGTGACTTTTGCACTTTGTCTGCAAAAATAAAGTACCACATATAAACAGATCCATAATATCACTAGGTGCCAACAGTCTAACACCATCCAGTTTATATTAAACCACTAGAAGCCGAGATATTTCTGTAAAATACCAGCAACACAAGCCCCTTTGGTAAAATCACCCATGTGAAACAGCCCAGAGAAAGGACATGGCATGTCCTTTCTATTACATTCACCCACCTCTAGAACTCAATAGATTTGTTAACATGCCAACACCACTGCAGAAAGATTATTAGGATTAAGATTATTATGATTAAGATTATTATGGGCACCTTATAGTCCAGAATACAGTATTATGGGCACCACATAGTCTTCCATACAGTATTATGGGCTCCTCATAGTCCGCCATACAGTATTATGGGCACCACATAGTCTTGCATACAGTATTATTGGCACCACATAGTCCAGTATACAGTATTATGGGCACCACATAGTCCACCATACAGTATTATGAGCATCCACATAGTCTGCCATACAGTATTATGGGCTCCTCATAGTCCGCCATACAGTATTATGTGCCCCATATAATGCTCCTCCATACAGTATTATGGGGCACCTGCTCCTTCATACAGTATTATGGGCCCCCTGCTCCTCCATGTAGCACATTATGGCCCCCCTGCTCCTCATTGCAGCACATTATGGCCCCCCTGCTCCTCCATGCAGCACATTATCGCCTCCCCTGCTCCTCCATGCAGCACATTATGGCCCCCGTGCTCCTCCATGCAGCATACTATGGCCTCCTCTGCTCCGGCACAGCTTCCAGCGAGCATGGTGACGAGAATGATATACTATTAAACTGCGTAGGTGACAACCATGGGCCCCCAGAAAGCTATTTTTCCTCTCAGTGGGACCCCATCAGGTAGCCGGCACTTCCAGGGAAGATGGTGACGTACTATTAACACAGCATAGGGGCGACCACCGTTGCGTGGGGCCCCAGAAACCTATTTTTCCTCTCATTGGGGCCCCATCACCAGGGAGGGTGCAGAGACAGCAGAGCAGCTCACCACACCAGGCTAGCCAGCTCTACACAGGGCAGGCCACAGGGCAGGAGTCAGACAGAGGGAGCCCGGCAGAGAGCACACAATCACACACCACCACACAGCCAGGCCGGCACGGTCCGGCACAACAGGATAGCGGTAGTCGGGAGCCGGCAGAGCTGCATGACCGAGGAGGAGGACACTGGATGCACTGAGCAGGCTGCAGGGTTGCAGGAGTCAGATAGGGAGGCCGGCAGAGAGCACACAACACCACCACCACCACACAGCCGGCAGAGCTGCATGACCAAGGAGGATGACACTGGACGCACTGAGCAGGCCGCAGGGTTGCAGGAGTCAGACAGGGAGGCCGGCAGAGAGCACACAACACCACCACCACCACACAGCTGGGCCGGCACTGTCTGGCTCTGCAGGACAGCGGTAGTCGGAAGCCAGCAGAGCTGCATGACCGAGGAGGAGGACACTGGACACACTGAGTAGGCCGCAGGGTTGCAGGAGTCAGACAGGGAGGCCGGCAGAGAGCACCCAACACCACCACCACCACACAGCCGGGCCGGCACTGTCCGGCACTGCAGGACAGCGGTAGTCGGGAGCCGGCAGAGCTGCATGACAGGAGGAGGACACTGGACACACTGAGCAGGCCGCAGGGTTGCAGGAGTCAGACAGGGAGGCCGGCAGAGAGCACACAACACCACCACACAGCCGGGCCGGCACTGTCCGGCACTGCAGGACAGTGGTAGTCGGGAGCCGGCAGAGCTGCATGACCGAGGAGGACGACACTGGACGCACTGAGCAGGCCGCAGGGTTGCAGGAATCAGACAGGGACGCCGGCAGAGAGCACACAACACCACCACCACACAGCCGGGCCGGCACTGCAGGACAGCGGTAGTCGTGAGCCGGCAGAGCTGCATGACCAAGGAGGAGGACACTGGACACACTGGGCAGGCTGCAGGGTTGCAGGAGTCAGACAGGGAGGCCGGCAGAAAGCACCCAACACCACCACCACCACACAGCCGGGCCGGCACTGTCCGGCACTGCAGGACAGCGGTAGTCGGGAGCCGGCAGAGCTGCATGACCGAGGAGGAGGACACTGGATGCACTGAGCAGGCCGCAGGGCTACAGGAGTCAGACAGGGAGCCTGGCAGAGAGTCCACCACCTCCGTCCACCACCACCACACAGCCGGCAGAGAGAGTCCCCCACCCACCACCACACAGACACAGCCATCAGCCAAGGACATTGGACTAGATGCAGCCAGTGTGTATTATGCTAGGCCTAGGAGTGTGACTCACTCACGTCATGGTACTCACCGGTCCCGCTGACAGGAGTGGAGTGCTCAGTCACGGCGCCGCTCAGAGATGCGGCAGCGGAGTCTGTCAGACACTGAGACACACACAGTGACAGGACACTGTCACTAGGACTGGACAGGACAGAGTGGGAGCAGCAGCACAGCAGCAGCAGGGGATTGCTACAGCTGGAGAGGAGAGGAAAGAAACGCCCACTCGAACCACTGCCTGCAGACAGCAGAGAAGGACCAGCCAGGTCACGCAGCGGTCAGGGCCCAGGAGACATGTCATGACCTCACCTAAAGCCGTGGGGCTTGGCACTTTCTATCGCTCGACCAGAGATCCTTCTCGGTCGTCTCTGCCAGTCAAACTGTCTGTCAAAGTTGGGCCCTGCTACTGAACCCTTTTGTAGATACCCATCATCCATCACGTCTTTTAATAGAGATGACCGCTTGTCAGACCACTCGCACCCCCGGTGTTCAACCTGGCGACGCAATTCTCTTGCACCCATACCATCTCTCTGGTCTGACTCTTTGTCACCATGTCCACTACAAGGTCTTCCGCTTAGGTCTCTCAGTCCAGAGATAACTGGGGCATCACTACTTCTACCTCTTCTAACTCTTCCTTCAGGCCACCTACTGTCATCTCTCTGCTGGGCATTTCTCCTATGGTCTATATGGTCCTGAGAGCAGCCCGTCCATTTATCTCTATGTCCTCTGTTATCTTCAGCTTGAAGCCTTCCAGTCTTAAGCAAACCTCTCTCGCCTCTCTATACCGAGAGTTAGAGATGAGCGACTGCCTTTTTTCGGGTCGAGTCGGCTTTCTCAAAAGTCGGGTCGAATGAAATCGGCCGATTATCGTGAAAAGTCGAAGGCCGACTGAAACACGAAACCCAATGCAAGTCAATGGGGAAGCAAAGTCGGCAGGGAGTGGAGGACATTAAACACACCTACAGTGCCCATTTGAATGGCAAAAACATCATTTTTTATTACTGAAGCTTGTCAACCTTAATTTACTTCATAATAATAGTTACGCACTGAAAACTGGGGGTTATTTGTCTAAAGTTGTGGAGGGGTAGGGCTGGCTCCAGGTTTTCATGTGCCCTGGGCCAAAGAGTGCCCCTTTAACACATACCACAACTCATGATGCTCCGATACGGTAGAGAAATAGCGGTATAGTACAATGAAAAATACTTCACTTTTTACATCTCATGACTGATATCCATTTTAAATTCTCCAATAGCTCCAAAAACGGACAGTATATTACTCCATACAGTATTATGGGCACTGCAGAGTAATGAGGCCCATATATTTCTCCATACAGAATCATTTGTCCCATATAATGTTTGAAACAGTATATGATGAGCTCCACATAATGCTACAGTATATGTTGGTCCCAATGGATGAAGCTTCACTGTCTTATGGGCCCAAATAATGCTCCATATATAATGGGCCCCATTTCTAATGCTCCAGTGTATAATAGGCCCTGTAAATGCTGCTCCAGTGTCTGATGTCCACCTTTGGAATGCTCCAGTGTATGGTGGGCCCCATATATCATTCTCCAGAGTATAGTGCTCCCCAAAAATTGCTGTCCCAACATTGAAAATAATTGAATAAGTCTCCTCGCTAGGGAATCCCTGTACTAGCCTGGACTCCTCATCGTCCCCATCTTCCTTCTCACTGCACTTGGTTGTTTAGGCAGAGGGCGTACAGACGTGATGTCATTGCGCTCTCTCAGAATATCACTGTCAGGACACGCAGAAGACGTCATGGCGGTGGAGCAGGGAGAGGTAAGTATTTCAACTTTGCAAGTGCTGTGATCCGGAGCAAGCAGGGGGGGCCCACTCGTTGGCGACGGCAATGGCACAGGGCCCCTCATAGTACGGTGGTGTGTGGCGGTTTGTCTGACGGCGGGACACTTTTGCGTACTATGAGGGGCCCTGTGCCAGTGCCGTCGCCCCATGAGTATGCCCCCCACCTGCTCAAGGAACCTGCACTTTCATCTGCACCTTCCTCATTGTCACCTTGTAAGGTGGTATAGTATGTGGGAAGGGGAACCTGAGTTTCCTCAGGGTCAGATTCTGGCTGTGTAGAGTGTGAGGGGAATGTAGTGGTCTGGGTCAATGTACCAGCAGAATCGTCTAGCAGTGGCTGGGCATCAGTGCACTTGTGGCGTCCCCAGGAGTACGGTCGCCACAGTGGCATTACCTTCCTTCTAGGGAGTGTGATGTCATGCTTGGGAGCAACGAAGGATCTCTCTAGCAGTTCAACCAACACACAACACATTTCCCACACCAGGCCAGCAGGGAGACCTCTGAACCTGACTGCTGAGGAGCTGCTCTCTGTGGTCGGGAGGAGGTAAGTTAGGGCACTTTGTGCAGGGAAGGGGAAGTGTGTGGACATGAGAAGGGGAGCTGGAGGATGAGCAGAGTCAAGGCTCACTCCTAGCTGAAGCGCATGATCCGGATTCCGGTCTCCGAGTTTGTAGGGTACCTCAGATAAACGCTAGAACGCTAGAACGGAGGCCACACTACCTATCTGCAGGGAGAGAATTCGAAACTGGCTTCCAGGCTGACCAACTCATTCTCCATCTGTACTCTGGGTCCTGGACAGCACTTACCAAGTACAGTTAAAGGAACTGCATGACTGTGTCTGTCATCTTTCTCCAGCGCATCTACTACATCCTGCACTGCACACCATCTACGAACTCTTTCATCTGCCCTGCGATTACGGCCCTACCTGTGCAGGGCTTCTACATCTTAGCTGCACCACAACATCTGTCCCAGAGAAGCGACACTGCAGCGCTGGTCAATCTAATCAGAAACCACAGGTGGCATCACGTATCATTCACCTATAAACGTAATTCACCCCTTTGCATGGATGCCCAGGCCCAGGGCCACGGAACGGGTCACCACCAACATGACACATCCCTGTGAGACACCGGCCCGGTACCGATTAACCCCACTGCCCTGGCTGGCCACCCACACTCCATGTCTGATTCATCTTGGACTTGGGGATTCACGATTTTACTTGATAACCCAGGCATGGTATGATAGAAAGAGCTACATAGACTAATGTGAAGTGTGGCCTGCTGCATCATTCACTTTTGGTGGGGGTGAAGGACACAAGGAAAGGGGTTCTTCCTGACCAGGAGCCAGCACTTGATGACTCAGTGCTTGCATTTTTTGAAACTTCAGAAGAGGAGGGCATATTTGCTGGAGTCTGTTTTGGCAATGTAAGCCAAAACCAGTTCCTCATGCTCCGCCTTTAACCCCTTAATGTCCAATGACGGACACAGTCCGTCATTAGACATTTCCCCTGCTTTGATGAGGGCTCCGGCGCTGAGCCCGCATCAAAGCCGGGACATGTCAGCTGTTATGAACAGCTGACATGTGCCCGCAATAGGCGCGAGCGGAATCGCCGTCCGCCCGTGCCTATTAACTAGTTAAATGCCGCTGTCAAAGCTGACAGCGGGCATTTAAATAGCATTTCCGGCCGCAGGGCCGGAAATGACCTCATCGCCTACCCCGTCACGTGATCGGGGGTCGGCGTCATGTTGCCTGGACAACCAGAGGTCTCTATGAGACCTCTATGGTTGTTCCAGGCATATGGCTTTCAGCGCCACCCGGTGGTCGGCACTTAAAGCACAGCAGTAAATCTGCTACATATGGGCGATCTGCTCATCGCCCATATGTAGCAGAGCCGATCGGATTGCGCAAGCTTCTAGCCTCCTATGGAGGCTATTGAAGCATGCCAAAAGTTTAAAAAAAAAATGTTTAAAAATAAAAAAATTAAAAAAACCTAAAAGTTCAAATCACCCCCCTTTCGCCCCAATCAAAATAAAACAGTAAAAAAAAAATCCCACATACACATATTAGGTATCGCCGCGTTCAGAATCGCCCGATCTATCAATAAAAAAAGCATTAACCCGATCGCTAAATGGCGAAAAAAATTCAAAACGCCAGAATTACGTTTTTTTGGTCACCAAGACATTGCATTAAAATGCAATAACGGGCGATCAAAAGAACGTATCTGCACAACAGTGGTATCATTAAAAACGTCAGTCCGGCACGGAAAAAATAAGCCCTCACCTGACCCCAGATCATGAAAAATGGAGACGCTACGGGTCTCGGAAAATTGCGCAATTTTTTTTTATTTTAGCAAACTTTGGAATTTTTTTTCACCACTTAGCTAAAAGAGGACATAGACTTGTTTGGTGTCTATGAACTCGTAATGACCTGGAGAATCATAATGGCAGGTCAGATTTAGCATCTAGTGAATCTAACAAAAAAGCCAAGCAAAAAACAAGTGTGGGATTGCACTTTTTTTGCAATTTCACCTCACTTGGAATTTTTTTCCCGTTTTCGAGTACCCGATATGGTAAAACCAATGATGTAATTTAAAAGTACAACTCGTCCCGCAAAAAATAAGCCCTCACATGGCCATATAAACGGAAAAATAAAAAAGTTATGGCACTGGAAAGAAGGGGAGGGAAAAATGAAAATGTAAAACCAAAAATACCCCTGGTCGTTAAGGGGTTAAAATCGGTTAACCTACTCCCAGAAAAGGTAGCCTTCCAGGCATTCCGGAGCCAGACCATGACGCAGGCTCAACACCTCCTGCCTTAGCTGCTATTGTGCTTTTGCCACTACCAGCAGATGCACCACCACCATCAGCACCAGCTGGCCCCCCCACGCCCACGTCCGTGGCCTCTTCCACCAAACGTCAAAATTTTGCAGAAAATAGACCCAAAATAACATCAGATATATGGCACTGTATCAGAAGCGTACATCTCTATTCAGTGAAAGGATAATTGTCAATCTCCCTATATATTCCATCAGTCACACAGAGACACTCCCAGGCTCAGTATGGATTAGACAAGGATATAAAAATTAGACAAAGTGTACAGTATCCTCAGATAGCAGGTATATATAGTATAGTTTAAACATTCTAAATCTCCATAGATATTTGAGGAGGCACACACAGACACTCTCAGGCTCAGTATTGGATTACAACACAATCTAAAAAGCAGTAAAATGGTAATGGATCTCAAGAGTACAGCTGTACACAGTGTAGGTGTCATTGTTGTCAATTTCAGTATTTATTTCCACAGTCAAAAAATAACTCTCACTTGGTCAGTTTGGATTAGACCAGAATATATCAAGCAGTAAATGGGTAATGTATCCCAAGCGTAGAGCTGTATACAGTGTTGGGGTAATTTTTAAATGTACATCTAAATTGCAGGAGTAACCCATAGACACTCACATGCTCAGGATGGATCACACCACAATATAACAAGAAGATCCGCAAGAAATAATCACACATGTGGGACAATGTTCCACGTGTCAATGATACACTTAGAGTGTTGGTTGGAGGAGGTCTTCCTGGCAGAAAGGGTACAGTATCACCAGATACCAGGTATATATAGCATACTTTAAACATTAAAAATGTACTTCTATATATCAGGAGTAGTGTTGAGCCACCCCGCTAGTGTTTTGGTTCATCGCACAGGAGGCAAGTTCGTCGAATGTTCGTCGAACGTTCGAAGAACACCGTCGAACCCCATTGAAACCAATGGCAGGCAAACACCAACACATGCAAACACATAGAAAACAATTACAAAACACCTTTAATGGTGTCCCAAAGCAGACAAAATGCTCAGAAGACAAAAATAACAAATGGAAAAGGGCAACTACATTTAGAAAAGAGGTGGAGGAGTAAAAGGAGGAGGTGGAGGAGACACAGATATAGGCTTGTCATGCCCTTATGAAGTCAAGAAAGGCTGGAATAAAAATGTAAAATACAAACCAAAAAAAAAAAAAATTCTGAAATCGAACACGATCATATACCGTCGGACTTCCCACCAATAAATTATGCCAAATGCCGATGGGGCGACGTTATTCCCACGAACCTCCAAACTGCGTCCATGAAGACAAAGTGTTTGGTTTCCGGGAGCTGTATGATTGCAAAGCTGAACCTTAAAGGAATATCCAAAAGGGCACCACCAGGAGTGGAGCCTGTGGCTTAATTGGACTCCACCCGGGAAACCACAACCATACGAGCTACAGAAAAGATGGACAGATTGTAAGCTTTGTCGGTTCGGTGTGTGGTGTGGTATGTCCGTTAGTAGTTGTGCTAGCGATTACTCAGCTTTATTCCGTTAATGACCGAGACTCCGGCATGCCCCCCGCGGTACGCATCAAGCTTACTAGAGGGATACGCAAGGCTCTGGCACGCGAGATCGAGCAATAACAGGTCTATCATGCCCTAACATGTCCGGGGCTGCATGCGCGTAACACTGAAAGGACCAGTTTTTGTTGCTTACAGGTGCTGATAACCCGCTGAACACCGTTAGTGATGGGGATCTGGGATTCCAATTATTCCCTGCGAACAATGATTTCCCAGTAAGTGCAGGTCAACCGCAATTACGGAATTAGGCCTAGCCGGCATTCCTGACAAAATGAAAAAACTACGTGTCCAAACCACAGGTGCTGTAGCTTGCTTAACAGCTCGGCAGCCGGTCTCAGGCCCAGTATGGCTTCGACAACATTGTAGAAAGTTGATAAAGGGTACAGTTTCACCGGATAACATGTATATATGTAGCATAGTTTACACATTAAAATCCTATGTCTATAGATCAGGAGGCAGGCTCAGACGGTCTCAGGCCCAGTATGGATTAGACGTGATTGGACAAAGGTGAGAAAGGGTACATTATCACTGGATAGCAGGTATATATAGCATAGTTTAAACATTTAAAATCTCCGTGTTCTCATTATGGATTAGACAATAATCTAAAAAGTAGAAAAAAGGAAATGTTTTGAAGCGTACACCAGTATACACTTTTGGTGGTATTTTTAAATCTTCATATATATTTCTGTCTCAGTAAGACAGTCCAGCCTCTCCGCAATAGGAATTGAGATGCATACAGTTACTGACATAAAGTCTAGTGATTGCAGAAATCTAGGAATTAATAATCACGGGAAAAACTTCCGTCACAATTCTAAGAGGCGATGCTGACCCTCAATTAATTTATGTGTGGAGTCAGCGAATACATAACTTTGTGAAGAAAGTGTTGCTGTATCGCAGTACCGTTGATCCCATCAGCGTTACTCATCTCCATCAAATTTTTATCACAGGGAGAGATGTAAACATGTTCCTCACTGCCTATCATGATCTGTCACGTAACTTTGGAGTGCAAAAGACAGAAGCAACAGGCCGTAGGTGATTCTATGGGATTGGCATGAGAGGGCACATTTAAAAAAGTGCGCCGGAATGTCACACGTCTGTGAGTAGGAAAACTGTGAAAGCTGATGATAAACCACCACTGCATGTCATTGTGAGTCGACGTCCATAAGAAATGGAAGACATTGATCATCTGAAGCTAGAGACCGGCCAGCAGGACAGGGCATAGCTACGTCTTAACCATCATCTATCAGTTCAACAAATTTGTAGTGGCAGTCCCAATGAAGGATTTGACAGCCCAGACTACACAGCGGAGGAGCAGGGAGAGGTAAACATTGCAAATGCTGTGGCCCTGCCCAAGCAAGGGGGGCACACTCGTGGGTGTCGGTACTGGCACTGGGCCCCTCATAGTACGGCGGTGTGTCTGACGGCGGGTGTGCACCCCCACCATCAGAGACACTTGATTGCACTACGAGGGACCCTGTGCCAGTGCCCGCGCCCAAGAGTCGGCCTACCCACCTGTCCAGGGCAACGGCACTCACACGGTTGTGTGCGCTAGGTGGTGACCCCGGCCATGGGGAGGAGGCAGCCCAGTTAGGGAGGTTTACAAAATGGCATATGTTGATCAGGGACATTCAGCTGCTGCTAAAGGCGAAATTGGTCAAGTCCGAGGAAGAGGAGGACCAAAGCAAGCCATTTTTCTGGCAATCTATGTGTCATCAGGGTAAGGTGGGACCAAATCCTTGGAAACCCATGCATTGCTCATTTTAATGAAGGTTAGATCATCCACATTTTGGGTCAACAGATGGGTCCTTTTTTTCTGTCAGGATTGATCCAGCTGCACTGAAGACTCTTTCTGATAGCACACTTGCAGCTGGGCAAGCGAGCTCCTGTAAGGCATATTGTGCCAATTCAGGCCAGGTGTCCAGTTTACAGGCCCAATAGTCAAATGGGAATGACCAATGATGGAGAACATCGATATTGGACGAGAAGTAGTTTGTAGCCATAGTTGACAACTGCTGTCTCCTGTCACTTTCAATCGATGCAGTATTATCAGTCGTGTGAGCGGGACTTGAAAAATCAGTCCACAACATGGTCATGAAACCCCTGTCTCCAACGCCACTTCTGATGTGTGTACCACGAACACCTCTTCCAAGCTGCCCCCCGGCCCCTACGGCTCGTGTGAGAACCATCACCGCTGCTGTGTGCTGGGAATGCCTCAACCAACCGGTTTGCCAGAGTTGCTTGTTTGTTAGCCAATATTAGGTCAAGGTTCTCCTGTGGCATTATATTTTGGAATTTGCCTTTATAGCGTGGATCCAGGATGTTGGCCAACCAGTAGTCGTCATCGTTCATCATTTTGGCAATGCGGGGGTCCCTTTTTAGGATCTGCAAGGCATAATCTGACATGTGGGCCAATGTTCCCGGTGTCAATGATGCACTGCGAGTGCTGGGTGGAGGAGCACTTTCTGGCAAATCCACATCCCTCCAGTCACTCACAAACCCTGTACCAGACCTTGCCACGCCAACATTTTCTCTTGCCCCACGAGAAGCATCCTCCTCCCCTAAATAATCATCCCCATCATCATCCTCCTCCTTCTCCTCTTCCTTTTCTTCCTCCACCTCGTCCAGGAGAGGTCCCGGAGAAGACAATGGCTGACTGTCATCAAGGCTTCCCTCCTCCTCTTCCTCCTCATCTACCTTGGCTGCAGACGCCTGCTCCTTAATGTGCGTCAAAGTTTGCATGAGCAGACGCATAAGTGGGATGCTCATGCTTATGATGGCATCGTCTGCGCTTACCAGCCGTGTGCATTCCTGAAAACACTGAAGGACTTTACAGAGGTCTTTCAGCTTCGACCACTGCACACCTGTCTGTTGTGAACTCATTTTCTGCTCCTCCTTCCATTCTCCCTCTGGTGGTGACAGGAGGTAGTGAGGTTGGTTTAATTGGTAGTGATCTGTCACCTGATGAGGAGGATAACGATTGGATCTCTGGAGTATCAGACTGGATATAAGACAGCCGACGCCCTATCCTGGTGCTGGTGATTCAGTCTGCTTCTCAGGTCTTGGACTTCAGCTCTCTTCCAGTCTTCTCAAGTTAAGTTTGTTTTTGCTATTGTTCACACTTGCTTTTGTTGGTCAATTCAGTTTTTTGTGGTCAGCCAGCCCCTGCTGGGGTTGTGCTGAATTTCCACTCCTATTTATCTGTATTTGCCTTTTGGTCCCTTATTAGATTGGCCTCTTTTTGATCTGTCTCAGAATATTTCAGAGTGCTGATATAATGGGAGAAGTCTAGTGACTTCAGGGATAATTTTGCTATCAGAAGTGTTGGACATTATTTTGGTAGGGTTTTTGGCAGATTGCAGACAGTGTCTTTCCTTTCCTGTCCTTTCTAGTTAGTGAGGGACCCATCGTTTGCTCAGCCTATTTTTCTGCCTTTGTTTGTTTTCATCTTGCTTCACCGTCAATACATGTGGGGGGCTGTCTTTCCTTTGGGGTCTGCTCTGGGGCAGTTAGTTTTCCTCTTTTCCTGCTTTAGGCTTATGTAGCTCTACGGTTGTGATGAGGCATCTAGGATCATCGTAGGTATGCTCCACGACTGCTGCTAGTTGTGTGATAGGATTAGGGGTCTGCAATCCGCTAGTTTCCAACCTCTCTGATTTTCTGGGCTGAGCTTGTGTTTTGTTTTTTCCTCCTTGGTGACTCAATCAGAGCAGAATCACCAGCCATACCGCAGATTCTAGGGTACTCAAAAGCAGGAAGGGATTGTTAAAAAAAAAAAAAGTGTCAGAATTTTTTTTTATTATTATATTTTTTCCTCTTTTTCTCTGGGGCCGTAGGAGGATTTTTTTCTCTCCTAATGGAGATTAAACAACTGTCTGATCATGTGGAGCAACTTGCTGCTGAAGTACAGGGAATTTCCACCTATCTCATTCAGTCACATGCTGCTGAACCCAAGATTCCTACTCCTGATGTGTTTTCTGGGGATCGGTCTAAATTTCTGAATTTTAAGAATAATTGTAAATTATTTCTTGCCTTGAAGCCTAACTCATCGGGGAGCTCTGTGCAGCAGGTTAAAATTGTCATCTCCTTGCTGCGCGGCGATCCACAGGATTGGGCTTTTTCTCTGACACCTTAAAATCCTATTCTGACTAATGTGGATGCATTTTTTCAGGCCTTGGGGTTGTTGTATGATGAACCTAATGCCGTTGATCAAGCTGAGAGAACTCTGTTGGCATTAGACCAGGGTCAGGATCCTGCAGAGTTGTACAGACAAAAATTCCCAAAGTGGGCGGTTCTTACTACATGGAATGATAGTGCATTGGCAGCTCTCTTTCGGAAAGGTTTGTCAAAGACCGTAAAAGATGTTATGGTGGGATTTCCTGTTCCCTATGGTCTGGATGGCTCTATGTCATTAGCCATTCAAGTTGATCGGCGTTTACGTGAACGTAAAACTACACAGGAGGTGCTGCCATGTTTTGAACAAATGTCTGAACCTATGCAATGTGATGGGGTTTTGTCTAGGGCGCAACGTACGGAGTTTAGAAAGCGTAATAAGTTGTGTTTTTTCTGTGGAGACGCCTCTCATACTATTTCTGTGTGCCCTAAATGAGAGAAACGTTTTGCACACACATTTGCTGTTGGCAGTGTACAACCTAAGTTCCTTTTGGCAAATACTCTGATCTGCTCCTTGTCCACATTTTCCGCTAAGGCTTTTGTGGATTCAGGAGCAGCTCTGAATCTGATGGATTTGGACTTTGCTAAATGTTGTGGTTTGTCCATGATGCCTCTGCAGACGCCCATTCCTTTGAGGGGTATTGATGCCACTCCTTTGGCGGAGAATAAACCTCAGTATTGGACCCAGGTGATAATGCGAGTTGCCCCAGACCACCAAGAAAATTGTAAATTTTTGGTGCTGCATAATTTGCATGATACTATTGTTCTGGGCTTCCCCTGGTTGCAAACTCATAACCCAGTTTTGGATTGGAAATCTGTGTCTGTGGTGAGTTGGGGTTGTCAGTGTGTTCTTAGGGACGCTCCTGTTTTCTCCACCTCTCCTCAGTCTCATGATATTACTGATTATCTGGCTGATTTCTCTGATGTATTTAGTGAGAGTAAGTCTGCGTCTTTGCCTCCTCATAGGAGTTATGACTGTGCAATTGAGTTGATGCCTGGGTGTAAATTTCCCAAGGGTTGACTTTTTAACTTATCTGTACCCGAACATGATGCTATGCAATTCTATATTAAGGAGTCATTGGAGAAGGGTCATATTAGACCATCCTCGTCACCTTTAGGTGCTGGGTTTTTTTTTGTGGCCAAGAAAGATGGTTCATTAAGACCGTGTATTGATTATCGTTCCCTTAACAAAATGACGGTTAAATATCAGTACCCGTTACCTCTGATGTCTGATTTATTCTCCAGAGTTAAGAGTGCCTTCTGGTTTACTAAGCTTGACCTCAGGGAGGCGTATAATCTTATTCGCATCAAGCATGGGGATGAATGGAAGATGGCGTTTAATACTCCGGAGGGACATTTTGAGTACCTGGCGATGCCTTTTGGGCTCTCTAATGCCCCTTTTGTCTTCCAGTCCTTTATGAATGATATTTTCCGAGACTTTGTGGATAAGTTTTTGATCATCTATCTGGATGATATTTTGATCTTTTCTAGTGATTGGGATTCCCATGTGGAACATGTCCGGACTGTGTTCCGGATTTTGAGGGTGAAATCCCTGTTTGTTATGGGATCGAAATGCCTCTTTGGTGTACAGAGGATTTCATTTTTGGGATTTATCATCTCCATCGACTATTGAAATGGACCCGGCCAAGTTACAGGCCATTTATGATTGGGTTCAGCCTACCGCTTTGAAGGCTCACCAGAAGTTTTTGGGTTTTGCTAATTTCTATCGTAAATTTATAGGTAATTTTTCTGGTATTGTCAAACCACTGACTGATCTGACCAAGAAGGGAGCGATGTGCTGAATTGGTCTCCTGAGGCTGTCTCAGCATTTCAGGAGTTTAAGCGGAGATTTACTTCAGCTCCAGTTTTACGGCAACCTGATGTCTCACTTCCATTTCAAGTGGAGGTAGATGCTTCTGAGATTGGTGCAGGAGCTGTTTTGTCCCAAAAAGACCCTGTGACTTCTAAGATGAATCCCTATGCCTTCTTCTCTCGAAAGTTTTCCCCATCTGAACGCAACTATGATGCGGGGAATCGGGAATTGCTGGCCATGAAATGGGCATTTGAGGAGTGGAGACATTGGTTGAAGGGAGCTAGACATCAATTTGTGGACCTCACCGATCACAAGAATCTGATTTATCTGGAGTCGGCCAAACGCTTGAATCCTAGACAGGCTAGATGGGCCTTGCTTTTCACGCGTTTTAATTTTGTGGTCTCTTTTCTTCCGGGCACTAAGAATGTTAAGGCAGACGCCCTTTCTAGGAGTTTCTTTGCTGATTCTCTTAATGTGACCGAGCCTACTACTATCCTAGGTGAGGGGGTAGTTCTCTCTGCCATTTTGCCCGATTTGAGATGCGCCCTGGAGGAATTTCAGGAGGATAGGCCTGAGCGTTGCCCTATGGGAAGATTGTATGTTCCTGACCAGTGGAGAAAGAGAGTGATGTCTGAAGTCCATTGCTCCGCATTGGTTGGTCATCCAGGTATTTTTGGTACCAGAGATTTGGTGAGTCAGTCGTTTTGGTGGCCTGCCTTGTCTCGTGATGTCAGGAATTTTGTACAGTCCTGCCGGTGCCCAAGCGGCCATGGACCTACTGTATATCTCAATGGATTTTATTTCTGATCTTCCTGTCTCTCAGAGAATGTCTGTTATCTGGGTGATTATCTGGAAGCAAGGGCCGCATAATGACATGGCGGTGGACATGGTGGTGGTGGCGGGCGATACCCAAAATTCAAATGGGCATGTATGAAATGGAATTGTCAACGGATGGGGAATATGTATTCCACTATCTTACTAACTATATGGCATGAGGGTGGGACCTCCCAAATGTAGGAGTGAGAGCCTTCACAAATGTTAAAGGAAAGACAAAAGCCAAAAAGCTCCTTGTAAATAAATGCTAAAGGGGAGGTATATATTTTTTTATTTTTTGTTATTTTTATTTTGCGCTATATACATGTAATTATGAAGAAAAAATGTTTCTTAGTATTTTTCCCTTTAAAGGGAACCTGTCAGCACTTTTTTGGGCTACCAGCTAAAAATATTAAATTTAGTGTCACCTATGCATTACACAACTACTTCTGTTACCTCCTGACTCCCCATGTATCATCCATAAATACCTTTTTTATTCCTCCTGCGCTGTATGGTAATGTGTTCTGTCTGGTCCGATGGGCATGGCTTAGTGTCCATCTTCCCCCCCCTCCTCTGCTTTCTGTACATATTCCTTGCTGTGAATATCACAGATCGCATACAGTTTTCGCGCGTGCGCATTCAAATGGCATCTCACGCGGGAACCTGGAAACTATAGGCCGGTAAGCTTAACATGTGTTGTGGGTAAAATTTTTGAAGGGTTTCTAAAGGATACCATTATGGAATATCTCAATGTTAATAAATGTTTAACTCCATATCAACATGGATTTATGAAGGATCGCTCCTGTCAAACTAACCTGATCAGCTTCTATGAGGATGTAAGCTCTCAAATGGACCAAGGAGAATCATTGGATGTCATTTATCTCGACTTCTCTAAAGCATTTGACACTGTCCCACATAAAAGATTGGTAAGTAAGATGAGAAAGCTTGGGCTAGGGGAAAATGTGTGTAGATGGGTAGGTAGCTGGCTTAGTGATAGAAATCAAAGAGTGGGTATTAATGGTGCATACTCAGATTGGGCCAGGGTTCCTAGTGGGGTACCACAGGGTTCTGTATTGGGCCCCCTACTATTTAATATATTTATTAATGATCTAGTGGATGGCTTACACAGTAAAATATCAGTATTTTCAGATGATACAAAACTATGTAAGGTAGTTAACACAAAGGAGGACAGTTTGCAACTAGACAGATTTGAGTAAATTGGAGAATTGGGCTGAAAAATGGCAAATGAGGTTTAACACAGACAAGTGTAAGGTTATGCAAATGGAAAGGAGAAACAGATGCTACAATTACTTACTAAATGGGAAACTGCTGGGGAAATCAGACATGGAAAAAGACTTAGGCATCTTAGTCAATAAGAAGCTAAATTGGAGTGCCCAGTGTCAGGCAGCTGCCACCAAAGCAAATAGGGTCATAGGATGCATTAAAAGAGGTCTGGGGACACGAGATGAAAACATAATTCTCCCTCTGTACAAATCACTCGACAGACCACACTTGGAGTATTGTGTGCAATTTTGGACACCGGTGCTCAAGAAAGACATTACTGAACTTGAAAGAGTTCAAAGGCGGGCTACTAAAATGATAAATGAAGTTGGTTCACTATAATACCCAGAAAGGTTATCAAAATTAGGTCTATTTACTCTAGAAAAGAGAAGACTTAGGGGAGACCTAATATATATGTACAAGTATATCAGAGGCCAATACAGAGATCTCTCCAATGAACTGTTTGTACCAAGGACTGTGACAAGAACAAGGGGGCATTCTCTTCGTTTGGAGGAAATAAAATTTCTGCACCAGCATAGAAGAGGTAAGAGCAGTGAGTCTCTGGAATTCTCTTCCTGAGGAAGTGGTGATGGCCAACTCACTGAATGAATTTAACAAAGGAATGGATGCTTTTCTTGTGAGTAACAGTATAAAAGGTTATGAATAACATAATATTATAGGTAGATGGTTGACCCAGCTAAGGGGAAGGAATTTTTTTTCCCTATGGAGAAAATTGGCTTCTACTCTGTGGGTTTTTTGCCTTCCCCAGGATCAACAATGCAGAACAGCTGCACTAAAAATAGGCTGAACTAGGTGGACATAAGGTCTTCCTTCAACATTCAAAACTATGTTACTATGTTAGTATGCTTTGCCAAACTGTGGGCAAAGCTGAAAAGCAGTATTGCGCATGTGCTGTCATACGTGCTTGCTTTCTATTAACCTGAAGTATTTCGCTGTCATTTCTGTGATCCCTGCTGGAGCATGCGCAATACTGCTTTTCAGCTTTGCCTACAGTTGGGCAAAGCATACTGCGCACACGCGAGATGCCTTTTGAAAAGTGCAAATGCGAAAAATCTTCGCGATCGCCGAAATTCTCCACAAGGAATACGTAGAGCAAGTGAGGAGGGGTGTAGAGACCGAAACAAAGACACTTCCATCGGACCGGACTGAACATATTAACATACAGTGCGGGAGGAATAAAAAAGGTATTTATGGATGATACATGGGGAGTCAGGGTGTCACGTGGACCCGTCCTGTGTGACGCGACAAGCAGGCGGGTAACTAAAACAACAGGACGCGGCACGTGATACTGTCCTGTGTGACACGGCTCGCAGGCCGGTAACTAAAACAACAAGACAAGGGGTAGGGAAACAGTTACAACAGTGGGCCCTGCGATAGGGAAAGGGGACGTGGAGACCCGCTGCACCCCCCTGAGTCAGTGTCCCTACCGCTCCTAACATTCCCTATGCCGGTTCCGCACCGGGCGCCGATCAGGAACCTGTCGCCCTAGCACACCCAATACCTATCCCTTGCTAGGGAGCTGGGTGGCGCACACTAAGGAAAAAACACAAACGGGGAAACACAACTTAGCTTTACTCTGTTGCACTTGCTCCTGGCAACAGAGTCCACCACCAGAATACAGCTCTCCTCCTGAATCGCTGCCACCAAGCTCTCTCAGAGCTACAAGGAAATCCCCTATGACTCCTTCCACACCAAGGCTAAGACAGTGCTGCAAGGAACGCTCTCCAGCTCCTTCCTCCACCAAGGATGGTTGAAATGAACACTATCACCAACACTGATTGCAACACCTGTGACTCTTTTATTGCAGAGCCAGCAATCACACCTGCATTATAATCATGTGCACTTAAACTAAAGAAACTAGAGTGCAATGACGCTCCGCTCACCACCACCGGGGGCAAACTTAGAACAAACTACACCACAGTGCAATATTCATAATGGCCACCGGGGGCAAAAACCAACCTTAAGCACAGCTTAGGAAAAAAAAGGTTACCTGTGCTTATTATCAGTCCTGATCCAGCATGGATCATGACACAGGGGTAACAGAAGTAGTTGTTTAATTTATAGGTGACACAGGTTCCCTTTAAAAAAAATTTGCTTTGGTTGGATAGGTCTTTTTAAAAATCCGTAAAACCGGTGCAATAGTCTGACAACATTATTCCCAGATACCATATGTGAGTCAGAAAGATATACAGGCATCTTCTCCATGCAGTTCCCATTTAGTTTTAGCACTTTCCCATCCTTTTCAACTTTTTTCTCATGCCCCTAGACTTGTTTGTTGGGTCCAGCAGAAAAATATTCGGCTTTCCCATTGACTTGCATTGGATTCATTATTCAGTACGAATGCACCGATATTAGAAATTATTTGTGCCGATTTTCCTGAATCCGAATATTTCACTATTCACTCATCACTAATAATTACCTTAATAAGCGCTGTTGTTGCAGTTGAAATAAAGACCTAACAACCTAGTTCACAGTGCCCTAACAGCTTGGTTCAGAGTGCCCTAACAGCCTGGTGTAGAGTGCCCTAACACAGCCTGGTGCTCAGTGTCATAACAACCTGGTGCTCAGTGTTATAACAGCCTGGTGTAAAGTGCCTTAACAGCCTGGTGTAAAGTGCCTTAACAGTCTGGTGTAAATTCCCTTAACAGCCTGGTGAAAAATACCATAATAGCCTGATGCACAGAGCCCTAACAGCCTGATGTAGAGTGACCTAACAGCCTGGTGCAGAGTGCCCTAACAGCCTGGTGTAAAGTGCCATAACAGTCTATTGCAGAGTGCTTCAATAGCCTGCTGGATACTGCTCTACCAGCCTGTGGCAGATTGCTCCAACAGCCTGAGGCAGAGTGCACTAACACAGCCTGGTGCAGATTACCCTAAAACAGCCTAGTACCAATTACACTAACAGCCTGGTGCAAAGTGCTCTAAGAGTGTAATGATTTGCTGGGCACTTTCTATTCTCTTCTGTGCACTTTTTGGGGGTGCAAAAAATCAAGATAGCATCGAAAAGGTGATGTGGTCGTGGCCGTAGTGCTTCTTGTGATGGTGGTGTAGCTGAGGCAGGGAGAGGACGTGGTCATTCTGTGCCTGTTACGCATCAAAATGAAACACATTCCTCTGCTGCACCCATACGTCATAATGCTTTGCATAATTTTATAGCCCCAAGCACCACTGGATGAACTGTGAGGACAAAATATATTGGGCGAGTTTTAAATTAGATAACTGAGAGTGCCTCCAGTTCCTTAGAATTGTCTTCCACCAGTACCACTGTTGAAAGCACCAAGTTGGCACCTGCAAACCATGGGCACCTCACCCCCTTGCAACTCAGCCAACTGAATCATCAAAAAGCAGAAGCAACTGCTGCATGACTTGGGGCTCAGACTACTTGGCTAAGATTCCTTGGGCTTTTGACCTGGCCCCTCCCCAGAAGTGGAAAAGATTGATTGCACTGATGCCCAACAACTTCTTCAGTTTGAGGATGAGTACATGGGATGGCTAGTGCACACGGTAAGTGGACTACTGCAGCACATCTCTGATGATGATGACGAAACACAAGTGCCAATTGCTGTGTCTTTCTATAGTGTGCAGACCGGCATGGAGGAATGGGGTGAGGAGTGGGTGGAAGATTAGGTGGGGGATGATGAGGTCCTAGATCCCATATAGGGTGAAGGTCATCATACTGGCGTGTGCAGTTCAGAGGAAGAGGAGGTAGTCCCAGCTGTACTGCAAAATAGGAAGCAGGGTACAAAAGCTCAGTGGCCAGCCCATAGCTAGGATGTCATCTGCTACTGCCCACCACACCAATAAACTGAGCACACCAAAAATATCTCAAAGGAGCTCCCTGGCATGGCATTTCTTCAGGCAATATACTGACAAGACACAGATGATTTGCTCACTGTGCCGTCAGAGCCTGAAGCGAGGCATAAAAGTTGTGAACCTAAGCATCACCTACATGAAAAGGCATTTGAATTAGGGATAAGGCAGCACTAAAATGCTCGGATGCTTGTTTCTTGAGCCAAGAAATTCCTAATGCTTGTATGCTGGTTTCGACTAACGAGTATAATGGAAGTCAATGGGAAACCCCACCATTTTTCTAGCAGATTCTACAAGGTGTTCTGGGAGCAGTAAAAATGTTGAAATGGATGGAAAAAGTGTAGCATGGAAGACGAAAAGCATGGGGAAGATGCCTGGAAGCATCTCTGACTTCCAGATTACTTCTCAGATCAACGGTGTCACACTTTTCCACTTTGAGGACTGATAAGAAAACATTCAAAATAAACGAGAACCTGGAGTTTACAAGAAAAAAAATATTAAGACACATTCTTTCCTGTATAATATATACGGCAAAGTTTATTTTATTTTTTTAATAATATGTTAAGTACATCAAAACTGAATTTTGTATTAATTTATATTACTTTTTTTGTATTAAAAAATTCATTTCAGTGTAATTTATGAAGGAAGCAAGAAATGCCAAAAATTGCATGAAACAAGGATGCAGATACGCCCAGTATTAGACATAAGGGAGGGCCTCATACACATTATGTTCAAACTGCCATGTAATGGCACTCCTATACTGATACAGCTCAAACTAGAAGTTTTCATACACTACAGTATGTAAAAAAACACATATGCATGTTATTCTCAATATCTGACAAGAAATCAGAATAAACATTTCCCATTTAAGGTCAGTTAGGATTTGGACAATTATTAATATTTGCCAAATGCCAGAATTATTAGAGAGAGAGAATGTTTTAAGACATTTTATTATTTACTGCAAAGTTAAAAGTTTACATACATTTCAATAGTACTTGATACCATTGCATTTAAACTGAATGACTTGGGTCAAATGTTTGGGATATCCTTCCACCAGCTTTTCAAAGTAGTTGGTTGGAATTTAGGCCCATTCCTCCTGACAAAACTGGTGTAACTGATCCATGTTTGTAAAAAACTTGGCACTCAAAACAGAATGCAATTTAAAGGGAATCTGTCACCCTTTTTTTGGCTTGCAGCTGCCGACATAGACATCGTGGGCTTATCTACAGCATTCTGTAATGCTGTAGAAAAGCCTCCGATGTAACCTGAAAGATAAGAAAAACATGTTATATTATACTCACCGGGGTGGGCAGTCCGGTCCGGTGGGCGTTGCGGTCTTGTCCGACGCCTCCCCTCTTCATGCGATGAGGTCATCTTCTCCCGTCCTGTAATGGCTGCGGCGCAAGCGCACTGCTATGTTAGGTTGAGGGCAGAGCAAAGTCCTGCAGTGCGCAGGCGTCTGGAGAGGTCCGGCGCCTGCACACTGCAGAATTCTGCAGAATTATTATTTACAGGAAAATGAGGAATTTTTTCAAACTCTTTGCTCACAGTTTTTACAAATACATCTATAACAGAACATGTTGAAAGTGATGGAAATTTTCGGGAGTGTGGTTGGATTGTTAATGGAATCTTACCTTCATCGGAAGAGTTATGCTCACGTTCTAATTCATCCAAAATGGCTAACGCCTCTTGTTCCGTCTCTGTAGGAAATAATTTGGAAACGGTTTAATCATGGAAGTGGCGTTTAAACAATAACTCCCTCGCAAATAGGTGCAAATCCTTAATTGCGGTGAAATTATCAAAATTTGCAGTGGGACAGAATATAAGGCCTTTACATAATAAATCATTTTCAGTTGGAGTGAAAACGTGTGTACTGAGATTAATTACCTTAAGATTGTTCCTGTAGTTATCAGGAGAATATCTAGTAGAACGTTTCATAGGTTGGTATCGTAATTCACGTTTCCGTTTAGGTGTAGCAGCACTTGAAGCAGAAGCAGAGACGGAAGTAGAGGCATTAGAAATGTCACTCATTGGTGGATTAGATGAAGTTGATAGGTGTCGATCCCTATTGTAATTACCATTATTATCATTTGGTTGGTTTTTTCGCCACCTATACACTCTCCCAGAACTAAAATCCTTCTGATCTCTAATCAACTTGTTACTTTGGTTTAGTTCAATGTCCTAAGTCCATTTGTCAATATATTTGTCCAATTGGACGTTAATTGACTGAAGTTGTTCTGTTGATAAATTTGATTTATCTCTTACATATGCCTCTTCCAAGGCTTTATCAATTTCAATGGCTGATTTCAAATTCAACTTAATTAATAATTCCATTAATTTCCTGGATGTTTCGTTACAAATATTCTCCCAGTTTACGATAAAATCATCATCATTGATTATAAAAGAGGGAGTCACCTGGACTCTTAGACCCCTGGGTATAAGTTTTTTATCAATATAGTTTTCCAGGAACGCTGGGTTCCACCAGGAACGTGTTTTCTTATATGTCAAATTCTTAATGGAGTTAAAAATAGAATCATATTGTGACCCAATATTCATAGTTTCAGTATTACTACCGTTACCAAAGACTTCTTTTACTCGTCCTTGCCAGGATAGTTCCCTGGCTTTAAAATCCATTTTAGGTGAAAGAACCTCTGCAAAACACAGTAATTTAGTAAAACACCAATAAAACCTAAAAAAAGTCAATACCATATATCGTACTATATTTATATATATATATATATATATATATATATAATATATATATATATATATACACACACACAAATAAATGCCAAATACGTGATATATGGTGACTGTTGGAAAGAATGGTAGACCATTCGAGATATTGAAAAAACACCAAAAAAGAGAAACTCGAATTTACAGGTCTATGAAAAAGGTCAATAAATGTAAAAATATATTTAAAATTATAAATAAAAATTGCAAGATGGAGTATAAAATAATCGACCTTTATTAGACATAATTGGTATACAATAATTATACAATAATATTAAAAAACAGAACGTGCCGCTACTTGGTTTTGTATAATTAATCAGAATGGAAAACAGTAAATATATGTATATGACACGGCGGACCAAACATTTACATGATACAGTGGGGCAAAAAAGTATTTAGTCAGTCAGCAATAGTGCAAGTTCCACCACTTAAAAAGATGAGAGGCGTCTGTAATTTACATCATAGGTAGACCTCAACTATGGGAGACAAACTGAGAAAAAAAAATCCAGAAAATCACATTGTCTGTTTTTTTTCATTTTATTTGCATATTATGGTGGAAAATAAGTATTTGGTCAGAAACAAGCAATCAAGATTTCTGGCTCTCACAGACCTGTAACTTCTTCTTTAAGAGTCTCCTCTTTCCTCCACTCATTACCTGTAGTAATGGCACCTGTTTAAACTTGTTATCAGTATAAAAAGACACCTGTGCACACCCTCAAACAGTCTGACTCCAAACTCCACTATGGTGAAGACCAAAGAGCTGTCAAAGGACACCAGAAACAAAATTGTAGCCCTGCACCAGGCTGGGAAGACTGAATCTGCAATAGCCAACCAGCTTGGAGTGAAGAAATCAACTGTGGGAGCAATAATTAGAAAATGGAAGACATACAAGACCACTGATAATCTCCCTCGATCTGGTGCTCCACGCAAAATCCCACCCCGTGGGGTCAGAATGATCACAAGAACGGTGAGCAAAAATCCCAGAACCACGCGGGGGGACCTAGTGAATGAACTGCAGAGAGCTGGGACCAATGTAACGAGGCCTACCATAAGTAACACACTACGCCACCATGGACTCAGATCCTGCAGTGCCAGACGTGTCCCACTGCTTAAGCCTGTACATGTCCGGGCCCGTCTGAAGTTTGCTAGAGAGCATTTGGATGATCCAGAGGAGTTTTGGGAGAATGTCCTATGGTCTGATGAAACCAAACTGGAACTGTTTGGTAGAAACACAACTTGTCGTGTTTGGAGGAAAAAGAATACTGAGTTGCATCCATCAAACACCATACCTACTGTAAAGCATGGTGGTGGAAACATCATGCTTTGGGGCTGTTTCTCTGCAAAGGGGCCAGGACGACTGATCCGGGTACATGAAAGAATGAATGGGGCCATGTATCGTGAGATTTTGAGTGCAAACCTCCTTCCATCAGCAAGGGCATTGATGATGAAACATGGCTGGGTCTTTCAACATGACAATGATCCAAAGCACACCGCCAGGGCAACGAAGGAGTGGCTTCGTAAGAAGCATTTCAAGGTCCTGGAGTGGCCTAGCCAGTCTCCAGATCTCAACCCTATAGAAAACCTTTGGAGGGAGTTGAAAGTCCGTGTTGCCAAGCGAAAAGCCAAAAACATCACTGCTCTAGAGGAGATCTGCATGGAGGAATGGGCCAACATACCAACAACAGTGTGTGGCAACCTTGTGAAGACTTACAGAAAACGTTTGACCTCTGTCATTGCCAACAAAGGATATATCACAAAGTATTGAGATGAAATTTTGTTTCTGACCAAATACTTATTTTCCACCATAATATGCAAATAAAATGAAAAAAAAACAGACAATGTGATTTTCTGGATTTTTTTTTCTCAGTTTGTCTCCCATAGTTGAGGTCTACCTATGATGTAAATTACAGACGCCTCTCATCTTTTTAAGTGGTGGAACTTGCACTATTGCTGACTGACTAAATACTTTTTTGCCCCACTGTATATGGGTAAATTACTGTCTTACCAAGTCAATATGATGTACTTATGGTCCTTACATACATAGCGCTCACTAAAATACTAATTAGGCAAGAGACAAGAAGTCTGTGCTCAGTAAAACAATAGTATTTTATTCTATTAAAATCAGAGATATTAATGAATTAACATATAAATTTGCACATGAATTTTAGCAGCACTAGTCTAACATTACATGATCAATGCATCATCTATTCATAGAGAAAGTAAGCATCAATATATTACCGGATATTGTAGCATCACTCCTCTATCGGGGGACTCGATTGGCGAGGAGGAAATATCCCGTAAAACTCCATCACAGAAGATATGTGTCCATAAGTCTCCTGGAACGTCCCTACTCGCCAGTGGAAATTCCCTCGGTTATATACAAACTGTTCCTAGATATGAATCTAGTCCTGCACACTACAACTTCTACAAGTAATGTTTACACAAACTGCACAGCTGCGCAGTGAACATTCCAACTCATGCTCTGCTCGTGTTACGCAAGCGCTGTATGGTTGTTTTTCACATTCCTTATGCATGTTCTCATCATGTACTCAAAGAGGTCATTCAGCGGTCAAATCCCCAGTCCTGGTAATGTTGTACTGAATACTTTTGAAAAGGAATAATAAGACCCGTGATCACCTACCTACCATCTGGATACCTTTTCTAATATAAATCATACATCATTCATATCACATAAGTATCACAATCGGTCCTTGAGCACGGGAATTATTTTCCACTTCCATAGGTCACCATCAGTACTTTTGGTTTCCTACAGAATATTTTGTATGCCATATAGCAATTCCACATTGAAAGGAGTATTACTATTATGGCAAGTACCAACACAGGGTGAATGATCCAATTTAGCATCTTTTGAGCTGAGGGAGAATGACCCATGAATATATCATAAAAATGATGAGAAGTAGCATCAGCTATTATAGACCCCATTTTTACAATTTTTCCTACAACTATGATAGTTCTAATTATATGCTGTTGTATTGTTTTATTTAAAACAGAAAGCATCTTCATACCCTCTTCTGAATGCGTAATAACATCTCTTAATTTAGTCATATTTAATTCCCAATTGTTTACTTCTAAAAGTTTAGGGTTCCACTGAACCGTTTCTTGTATAACTTGATCAGGAGTTAGTTAGAATGTCTGATTTTCCCATCGTATTGTGGATTCATCCTTCAAACATCCCACAAAGGGAGTTTGCATATCTGGTATTATAGGGGTATCTGTTACCACACAAACTTCTTGTGAAGCTATTTCTACTAACAATTTGAATGTTATAGGTAAAACAGTAAATTCACAGATATTAACGGTATTTTGCAATAGACAAGGTTCATATACTGTAGAATGTAATCTGCAAATCTTTCCGTCCAAAGTATCCTCACATAAACTTAAATCATGTGTTCTATTGTTAACATCAATATACATACCATACATGGTAGGCTGTTGTGAGTTCATTTTCCCCTTCACCATTGAGGTCTGATGAACTCCCTCTTCTGGTGAAGTAAGGTAGTGAGGCTGATTACCAAGCACCTGAGCAGAATGATGATGACTGGGTGACTGGAATTGCTGACTGGATATAAGGCAGCCGACGCCCTTCTGCCTTGCGGGTGATTTCTCTGAGGGATTCTAGGAGACCAGTCTGATTCCTGCTCCTCAAAAGCTAAGTTTTCTGCTCTGCTTTTTGCATTTGTGTTTTGGTTTTGTTTTGCCTTGTTTTTCTGGATTTCTGCCATTCCCTGCTGGGGTGAGCTGAATTCCTTTTTGCTCTGTCTTCAGAAAATACCTGAGTACTGATATAGTCTTTTTGAAGCCTAGCGTCTTCAGGGCTTTTTTCCCTATCAGTCTGTTGGCTCTTGTTTTGATAGGGTTTTTGGCGGATTGCAGACAGCAGCTTTTCTATCCTGTCCTATTTAGTTAGCTTGGGCCCCATCATTTGCTCAGCCTTTCTATCTGTGTGAGTGTTTTTTCATCTTGCTTCACCGTCATTATATGTTGGGGGCTGCCTATTGCTTTGGGGTCTGCTCTGGGGCAGTTTAGATTTCCCTTTCTGTCTTTAGGCTATGTAGTTCTCCGGCTGTGATCGAGGGGTCTAGGGCACCGTAGGAACCCCCCACGGCTACTGCTAGTTGTTGTTGATAGGTTCAGGGGTCTGCAATCCGATAGCTGCCAACTTCTCTGGTTTTCTGGACTTAGCTAGTATTTCTGTTTTTGCCTCCTACGGTGACTCATTCATAACAGTAGGCATCCAAAACCATTGTAATCCTGGGGGCTCCAATAATAATGGTAATACAACATACCTACACATTATTTGTTGATTTGTTACATTGTATATATAATATACCTTGACAACTTGTATCACTGCAAATCATTTAAGAGACTACAAATTTTTAACCATGAAGTTTTTGAAATTGTATTATTAAATACGGTCCTCCAAACTTTTTCATTCCCTGTCATTAATTGAGTTTGCATTGTAGTTTTCTGCTGCATTTGATATATGGTCTGCAATGTACAAGTGGTCCAATTCAAAGCTTTACTTATATTAGTCCCTGCTTCAAAGTTAAAATTATTTGAAGCATTCTGCATAGCTAATAAAAACTGATCTACTCCGGTGGCTTGAGTCCATGGCTGCCATATAGTAGGCATCCATTTTCATTGTATATTGCATTCTGTATATCCTTCCCTGCATTACTCATTCGATTGGCCAGAGCCTCTATATCAAAACCATTTAAAGTTCCAGCTACTGTACCATATGCTCCCATTAATGTATCATACCATGCTCGCTTCTTTCGAATGGGGCATGGGTGTGTGGGAGGAAAGGTAACTACAACTCAAACATCGGTTTTCCGAGATTGGGTACCAGTTTTTATACAGGATGTTGGGATTCTTTTCATATGTCCCGGATCAATCTTTGAAGCATTTGTTTGAATTATTCTTAAGTACCGTCTTAAGCTAGATGCTCCTCCCCATACACCACCATCCGTCCTATTTGGCTTAGGGTTAATAGCTATTACCCTATTTGTCATATTGGCACATACTATTAGTTTCGTTCTATTTAGCTGAAAACTAAAATTCGTAGCATTTAGTCCTTTATCAGAATAATTAGCAAATACTGTCCAATTTATTCCAACATTTGTAGGTTTCATTAACAGTTTGTCTATGTCTTCCTCCCAGCAAACAATATTTTCTTCTGCTGCAACTTGTACAGTTCCAGTGCCATTCGTTAGCACTGTAAAAGGCCATGGTCGTCGTCCTGGATAGTCATATGGTGGGGGTTCTTCATATAGCGGCCCATACATCCACGATGCTGTTGTGTTTATTAGTATCAAGTTCATGTTGAATAGCAATGTTCCATTATTTGATACATTATAAACATTCCAATCTCCAGGCCTTGGCAAGGGAGGCACCTGTTCTGTAGTCAACTTAACTCCGTGGGTCCATGTATCAACGACCCAACACAGCCCTCCAAGGATTCCAAGGCACCACTGTACAAGCATCTAAAATTTAAATAAAGAGAGTTATTCTCGCAAGTAACATTTTTCTTGTGGGATGTATTCCCACTTTTCCTGCCCTGGTCTCATGATCAATAGGGTACGGTCTTTCCCAATGGCAATAACCTCCGCCGCAGATGGCGGTCCTTGCCTATTTTGTACCCAAATTTTTGCTCCAACATTGGTCACATCAGATGACCCAAATCCTTTTTCCCCCCTCATAGACAGTTCTAGAGGAGCTTGTCCTTCAACTGATTGAGCAAGATCAATTGGAATCACCAACATTTGAGCCATTTTCTGTCCTTTAGCAATAACCAATGGCTCTATTCCCAAATTTATTATGAAGACTTTAATTTCCCCTTGATAGTCAGCATCAATGACGCCTCCTACCACTACTGCCCCTTTTAGAGCAAAACTAGAGCGAGTGGCCAACTGACCATAAGGTCCCTTGGGTATCTGACACCCTAATCCCGTTGAGATTGGAACAGTCTTACCTGGAGGTACAACAATCGCTTCTATTGCACTGAGATCTAATCCAGCAGACAAAGGAGTTGCCCTCTCTGGGATTTTGGCATCTTGAGTTATCTTCCACCAGGTAATTGTATGTACCACATGTGCCTCATGTACTGTAAGATTTGGTGTCAGCATCCTCATTAGTGGTGTCATGGAATCAGTAATAGGTCTGTTGTTAATGATTTGTAATGCCTCACTTAAATTGTCTCTCCACTGGCCATATTCTCCTTCTACACCATGCACTTTCTTTAATGTGGATTTCAAGATCCCATTCATTCTCTCCACTAACCCTGCAGCTTGTGGATAGTATGGCATATGATATACCCATTGAATATTATGCTCATTAGCATAGTCTTTTACTTGTTGGCCAGTGAAGTGTGACCCATTGTCAGTTTGTATTTGTAATGGAACACCATAATATTGGGTAATAATCACTAAAGTCCTAAGTGTACTCCATTGTGTAGCTGCTTTGCAGGGGAAACCAATCAGTAGTCCTGATTATGTATTTACAGCTGTACAAATGTATTTGCATCCCCTGCTTTCACTGAGTGGACCAATAAAATCCATCTGCCAAATCTGTGCAGGTAATTGACCCCTTGCTATGTGTCCCATAACTGTGTGTGGTACTTCTCGTTTCTGTGAATGTTGGCATATTGGACATTGTATAATGACTTGCTTAATTATGTCCATGGTTAAGGGGACACCTCTTTCTTGGGCCCACCTGTAAGTGGCCTTTTCTCCCAGGTGTCCACTTTTGTTGTGCGCCCACCAAACAGCTGTACCGTGCAGCCATTTTTCTTTATCTTGATCAACTTCCGAAGTTTGCCTAATGGCGGTGGCTTTATCTGCTTCAGAATTAAACAAACGGTCAAGTGAGTCAGCAGGCATATGTGCATCAACATGAAAAACAGTAGTAGGTGTGGTTTGTACCATTTCTTCTATAAACTCCCACACCTCCTTCCCCCACACTTCCTTACCATGGATGAGCCAATTATACTTTTTCCATCCCATCGTCCAAGTTGCAAGTCCATTAGCTACAGTCCATGAGTCTGTGAAGAGATGGCATTCCCTTCCTTGCTCAAAACTTAATGCCAAAAAGATAGCATACAATTCTGCATATTGACTACTTTTACCATGACCTTCCATGACCAGATGTTTTTCCAATCTGGGGTTATAAGCCACACTTTTCCAATGTCGTTTTCCATTGACATATCGGGCTGATCCGTCTGTAAACCAAGCATGTTGCTGTGGCTGCTCAGTTAGATCTTCATACGATTTTCCCCATTTGACAGAAGATTCCTCTAACATAGTAGATTGTCCTACCCTATTTGTTTTAGGGTTAGATAATACCCATTGCATGATGGGTATTGCTGGTCTTAAAAGAACCTCATGTCCTAAAGTCAATTGTTCAGTTTCCACTAATGACCAATAGCAGGCCAACAATTGTTGTTCAAATGGAGTATATTTTTCTCCAGCATCGGGGAGTTTTCGATTCCAAAACCCTAAGGGGACTCTTTTTCCCCCTTGTTTCTGCCAAAGTGACCAATTGGCATACAAATTCTGCACTGATACATGTAATTCTACACTCCCCGTCATCATTGGCCACAAATCTACAACCTGTTGTATGGCTTCTTTTACCATTTCAAATGCAGTTTGTTGTTCCTCTCCCCAATGAAATTCATATTTCTTTCTAGTCACTTTATACAATGGAGCTAGCACCTGTCCCAAATGAGGTATATGTTGTCTCCAAAATCCAAACAATCCAATATATGATTGAGTTTCATGCTTAGATTTAGGAGTAGGGAAATTGATGATTTTCTGATTAGCTTTTGGCAAGATTTCCCTATGTCCTTTGTTCCACTGAATTCCTAAAAATTATACAACTTGAGACGGTCCTTTGACCTTGGCATCATTAATCTCCCATCCCTTGTTTCGCATGTGAGATATCAATTTATACAACTGTTCCTTCACTGACTGTTCATCCTTACCCTGTATCATTATATCATCGATATAATGTGAATATTGCATTTCAGAGGGCAAAGGAAACTCATCCAGGTGTTCTGCCACCGTCCGGTGACAAATAGTAGGACTGTTTAGCCATCCTTGTGGTAACCTGGTAAAAGTGTATTGTCTTCCCAACCAGGTAAATGCGAATTGATCTTGAGCTTTTTCCTGTATGGGAATTGTAAAGAACGCATTAGCCAAATCAATCACTGCATACCAGGTACCGCTATGACTTTGCACATTTTCTACTATAGTAATAGTGTCCGGTACTGCAGCTGTTAGTGGGGGAGTATATTTGTTCAATTCTCTATAATCCACAGTCATACGCCAGGAGCCATCACTCTTTTTCACTGGCCAGACAGGATTGTTCCAAGCAGTGGTGGTTGTACGCATTACTCCAGCGTCAACCAAATTTTTGATTGTTTCAGTAATTTCTTTATGTCCTCCCGGAATTCGGTATTGTTTCATAGCTACCATTTTTGTAGCCGGGGGAACATGTATAGGTGGCATTTTCACTTTTCCAACTACCACAGGTCTCATTTGGATTTCACCTGTTCTGACTCCGAAGGAAAATTTTCCCTCAGCCAAATTTAGCGTCATCCCTTTCAAAACATCTATTCCCAAAATATATTCTGGTATAGGTACTACTAAAATTCGATAATTCCTTATTGGTATATTACCTATTTTCAGGGCAACTTGTGTTTGGACCCCAGTGATAACTTGTCCTCCTAATCCTGCAATTTTAATTTTCGGACCTTTGAATTTGTTTGGATTTCCATAAATTAAGGTAGCCTCCGCCCCAGTATCAATTAATGCGGGAACCCTTTGTACATTGCCCCCTTTCCAATGGATACTTAAATTTACGTTTGGACGTTGATCACTTTTTATCCATACGGGGGCTTGGCTGGCTACCTATGATATCTCTTCATCAGAATTTTTTCCCGTGGCTGCCTCATAGGCATTCCTGTCCCAGCCATCACTTACCCGAGTAGCTACTGCTGCAGCCAGTTCCTCCCAAGGATAGACTGAAGTCTTCCCATGACACTTTCTCAGGTGCTGTTGGAATTTTAACAGCTTTCTCCTTCTCTTGACCAACTTCTTTTTTAGCATCCACCTTTTTAGCAGACAACACTTTCTGCTTATATAATCTCCACAATTCACCTGTCTGTTTTCCATCTATAGATTCTTTACTCATTCCCGCTTTCAATAATGCCTGGAACATTTACCTCCGGGATACCCGATCCGGATTAGAGGGGTTCCCTTCTTTCTTCCATTCTGAATTATAGGGTTTACTATTACCTGGGTGAGTTTGGGAGGGATTTTGAGGAGAGGATGCCTGGGCTGCTGCTTTCCAGTAACCCATATCCTGCAACTCCCTCATTCGAGTAATCACTCTACTCACTGGTTCTCCTGTCATTGCCACTGTTAAGGTCAATATCACAGCTTTATATGCAGGAGGAGCAGTCTTTACCAACCGACTCCTCATGCTTGCAGTCATTGGATACTCTGTATATTCTTCTTCTACAGCTAACACTGAAACTGCACTCCGCATAGCTTCTTCTTTCAATCTTTCAATCCCATCATGGAGAGTATACCATGGTTTATCATTGACTGGTATGTCAGCCTCCGTAGGATATTTATCCATTATAGCTCTGGCTACAATAATTACAATATTTTGCAATTGTTCTTGGTTCTCCTTGAAATAGTTTTTGAAATATCTCTGGATCACAGGATCCCGGGAAAGAGTAACAAATTTAGTGATGTCCTGAAAATCTAGTTTTATCCCTGTTCCTCCAAAATCATGCATCCTAACTAACCAAGCAATTTCTGACTCTCCTGGCCTTTGTTTAAACTGAGTTAGAATGCTGGCTACCTCATTTTGAGTATAATCTTCGGTGGAGACTCTGGTTCGGGTTTGGGGAACACTTCTGTCTACCATAAGGGGTTGTCCGTCAGCCTCAAATTGAAGCTGGCCAGCTGCATCACGGGCTTGTTCCCGGATTATTTCATTTTCCGTGCGTTCCATACACCTTTGAATTGGATTAGCTTTTACTTTTGATGAACCCTTTGGGGGATCAATAACAGGGGCTGGTGGGTTCTCCCAGTCATCTGAAGAAGAGGTATCCCACACATCCCCATCCCATTTATCCGGGTCCCAATTTACAGATGCAATGGCTATGCTTTTATAAACTTTTTCTTTGTTGATTTTTCCTTTCCGCTTACGATATTTATTTTGAGAAACTTTTATAGCAGCTTTCAGCTTTTTCTGCTACATTCTGATAGTGTTCCAACTTATCTTTAAGCAGACGGGTATTACAATCCAGCACCACTTTCTGCCCACCTAAATCTATCACTTTTTGTTCCAACTGAGAACATTTTCTCTGCATCTGTTGATTCCTCTCATGCATCACGCGATATGCACTGAGCAGGATCCAGGTTCGTCGCCCAAGCGACACTACATCACCCGCCTTTGCGGGGACCCCCCTGAGTACTTCAACAACATCAGTGGGTTCACTACCTTTGAGCTTACTCGACCATTGTTCTGCTAGCCCAGAGCTACTCAATTCATGTGCCAGTATATCATAGGGTGCCGTGGTCCAGCCAGGCACCTCTACAACATCATCTTGTTTTTCTTTTCGTTTCCTAAACATTGTCACTATTATTGGCAAAAAAAAAAAAGTGCCAACTATATATTTGTGATAAAAATCCTGCCGACTACGCCAATTTATGTCTTACCGAGTCAATATGATGGACTTATGGTCCTCACATACATAGCGCTCACTAATATACTAATTAGGCAAGAGACAAGAAGTCTGTGCTCAGTAAAACAATAGTATTTTATTCTATTAAAATCAGAGATATTAATGAATTAACATAAATTTGCACATGAATTTTAGCAGCACTAGTCTAACATTACATGATCAATGCATCATCTATTCATAGAGAAAGTAAGCATCAATATATTACCGGATATTGTAGCATCACTCCTCTATCGGGGGACTCGATTGGCGAGGAGGAAATATCCCGTAAAACTCCATCACAGAAGATATGCGTCCATAAGTCTCCTGGAACGTCCCTACTCGCCAGTGGAAATTCCCTCAGTTATATACAAACTGTTCCTAGATATGAATCTAGTCCTGCGCACTACAACTTCTACAAGTAATGTTTACACAAGCTGTACAGCTGCGCAGTGAACATTCCAACTCGTGCTCTGCTCGTGTTACGCAAGCGCTGTATGGTTGTTTTTCACATTCCTTATGCATGTTCTCATCATGTACTCAAAGAGGTCATTCAGCGGTCAAATTCCCAGTCTCTGGTAATGTTGTACTGAATACTTTTGAAAAGGAATAATAGGACCCGTGATCACCTACCTACCATCTGGATACCTTTTCTAATATCAATCATACATCATTCATATCACATAAGTATCACAATTACACATGTAAAATAAAATTATATAGTAAATAGTCTATATTCCAAACATGTGTAATAAAAATCAAATAGGTATAGAAACCACTACGCCAATCCTAATAATGCCAAAAAATTCAACGTGCATAATGTGTATGATACATAAAAAAGAAAAAACAATTATATATATAAAAAAATTATTGAATCCACACAATTGTGTATATAAAAATTTTTTTTCACAAAAGTGATAACACAAGGTGAAATAAAAAAATGTATACCTAACATATATATAAGGTACTCACAATATATATTAAAGTGCAGCGTGCAATAAAATAGAAGATGGCAATATATTTTTTATTTTTTAAACAAAATAAAAAGCCAGAGTGCTATAGAGAAGGTGCAAAGTGCAATAGGTTGGGATTGGCAAGGGAGTCTGTACCTTTAAGGTCTGCCGGTCCAAGAACAGCACAGCCCCAACGCGCGTTTCGGATACAGCGATCCTTCGTCAGGGGGTGGCATGTTTGGAATATAGACTATTTACTATATAATTTTATTTTACATGTGTAATTTACCCATATATCATGTAAATGTTTGGTCCGCCATGTCATATATATATATTTACTATTTTCCATTATGATTAATTATACAAATCCAAGTACCGGCACTTTCAGTTTTTTAATATTATTGTATAATTATTGTATACCAATTATGTCTAATAAAGGTTGATTATTTTATACTCCAACTTGCAATTTTTATTTATAATTTTAAATATATTTTTACATTTATTGACCTTTTTCTTAGACCTGTAAATTCGAGTTTCTCTTTTTCGGTGTTTTTTTTACCATATTGATGGGTCATTGTCCATTTCGAAGACCCATTTCCACCCAAGCTTTAACTTCCTGGCTTGAGGTGTTGCTTCAGTATTTCCACATAATCTTTTCTCATAATGCCATCTATTTTGTGAAGTGTACTAGTCCCACCTGCAACAAAACAACCTCACAACATGATGCTGTTACCCCCATGTTTCACATTTGGGATGGTGTTCTTAGGCTTCCAAGATTCTCCCTTTTTCCTTTAAATGTAGCTATGATCATTATGCTCAAAAAGTTCAATTTTAGTTTCATCAAACCACAAGACATAGTAGCATAGTAACATACTTAGCAAGGCCAAAAAAAAGACATTTGTCCATCCAGTTCAGCCTATATTCCATCAGAATAAATTCCTAGATCTACGTCCTTCTAAAGAAAATAATAACTGTAAGATACAATATTGCTACGCTCCAGGAAGACATCCAGGCCTCTCTTGAACCCCTCAACTGAGTTCGCCATCACCACCTCCTCAGGCAAGGGATTCGAGATTCTCAATGGCCTAACAGTAAAGAATCCTCTTCTATGTTGGTGGAAAAACCTTCTCTCCTCCAGACACAGAGAATGCCCCCCTGTGACTGTCACATTTCTTGATATAAACAGAACCTTGGAGAGATATTTATATTGTCCCCTTATATACGTATACTTGGTTATAGATCGCCCCTCAGTCGTCTTTTTTCTAGACTAAATAACTAATCTCTCTGGGTATTGTAGTTCCCCCATCCCCTTTATTAATTTTGTTGCCCTCCTTTGTACTTGCTCTAGTTCCATTATATTCTTCCTGAGCACTGGTGCCCAAAACTGTACACAGTACTCCATGTGCGGTCTAACCAGGGTTTTGTACAGAGGCAGTATAATGCTCTCATCATGTGTATCCAGACCTCTTTTTATGCACCCCATGATCCTGTTTGCCTTTGCAACCGCTGCCTGGCACTGGCTGCTCCAGGTAAATTTATCATTAACTAGGATCCTCAATTCCTTCTCCATGTCAGATTTACCCACTGTTTCCCGTTCAGTGTGTAATAGTGATATTGATTCCTTCTTCCCATGTGTCCAACCTTACATTTATCATTGTTAAACCACATCTGCCACCTTTTGGCCCAATTTCCAACTTATCCAGATCCATCTGTAGCAGAATACTATTTTCTCTTGTATTGACTGCTTTACATAGTTTTGTATCATCTGCAAATATCGATATTTTACTGTGTAAACCTTCTGCCAGATCATTAATAAATATGTGGAGGAAGAGAATAGGTCCCAACACCGACCCCTGTGGTACCCCACTGGTCACAGCAACCCAGTTAGAGAATATACCATTTATAACCACCATTTGCTTTCTATCAGTAAAACAATTACTTACCTATTTTCACACATTTTCCCCCAGATCCAGCATTCTCATTTTCTGTACCAACCTCTTGTGTGGCACGGTATCAAACGCTTTGGAAAAATCAAGATATATCACATCCAATGACTCACCTTGGTCCAGTCTACAGCATACCTGTTCATAAAAACTGATGAGATTGGTTTGACAGGAGCGATTCCTCATAAGCCCATGCTGGTATGGAGTTAAACAGTTATTCTCATTGAGATAATCCATATTAACATCCCTCAGAAGCCCTTCAAATATTTTACCAACAATAGAGGTTATACTTACTGGCCTATAATTTCCAGGTTGACTTTTAGAGCCTTTTTTGAATATTGGTGTTACGGATTTGCTAGAATGGCAAATTAAGGAGAGTAACCTGGAGTGGACCCTCTGGGTCACGGCTCCAGAGCCCCTGCGGGCGAGCTGAACCAGGTGGAGCCACCCCCTATACAGGGAGTGTTAGGGGCAGGCCCACAGGGGATGGAACCGTGACAGCCGGAGCCAAAGGGGCGACTGGGTGAGCAGCAGGTACTAGGGTGGAGAGTCAGCGGAGCAGCGGTCCGGGAGACAGCAGAAAGGGCCAGAGGAACGCAGAGACTTGGAGGGTTCGGAGCTGGTAGTGGCTGGAGGCTGCAAGAGAGAGAAAGGGTGAGAGACTGCACGGACAAGAGGGTCACAGGGGAGCAAGCACACAGAGAGCACGGCAGAGGCAAGGGGAGGTGAAGGCACCAGAGACGAGGGGGAGCCAGGACCGCAGGAATGGCGAGCACAGGAAGGGAACGCAGAAACACAAAGAAAGCAAAGCACAGGGAAATATACAGGGCCTACTCCCTCCCCTCCTAAGGTTGTCGAAAAATCGTTTCATGATCCGAGGTGCATTAATGTTTTCTCGAGGTTCCCAGGACCTCTCCTCAGGACCAAAACCCTTCCAATCGACCAAAAGCAAAGTTCGACCTCTAACCGTTTTTGTGGCGAGTATATCCTTAACCTCAAAGGTATTATCAGAACTGCTGGGTTGGAAATTTTGAGAAGCAGTTGAGTGGTAGTGATTAAATACCGCAGGCTTGAGGAGGGATACATGAAAAACATTAGGAATTCTTAGCGAGGCAGGCAATCTTAATTTGTAGGCCACGTCATTGACACGCTTTAGGATTTCAAAGGGACCGATGAAACGTGGGCCCAACTTATAGGAAGGCACCTTTAGTCTGATATACCATGAGGATAACCAGACCCTGTCCCCGGGGGAGTACGGAGGAGCATCTAAACGTCTCTTATTGGCATAAACCTTCATTTTGCGACTGGCTCTCTCAAGGGCCTCCCTGGTGTCTCTCCAAATCTGGGAGAAGTCTATCGACACAGCATCCGCCGCCGGTACACCCGAGGTGGGGGAAATGGGAAGGGGAATGCCGGGATGTTGTCCAAAAACCACAAAAAAGGGAGACTTGGTAGAAGCTTCACTGGGATGATTATTGGACGCGAATTCAGCCCACGGAAGAAGAGAAACCCAGTCATCTTGGTGAGCGTTGGAAAAGTGCCGGAGGTAGGAAGTCAGAACTTGATTGACCCGTTCCACTTGTCCGTTTGACTGGGGATGATAGGCTGACGAAAAATCCAGGGTTATCCTCATCAATCCACAGAGAGCTCGCCAGAATCGAGAGGTAAATTGGACTCCTCTGTCCGAGACAACGTGCTGAGGAAAGCCATGGAGATGGAAGACGTGGAGCAAGAAAATCTTCACCAACTCGGGGGCAGAAGGCAAGCCAGACAGTGGAATAAAGTGAGCCATCTTCGAAAATCGATCCACGACCACTATGATAACTGTACATCTCGAGGACAGTGGCAGATCGGTGATGAATTCCATAGCTACGTGGGTCCATAGAGTCATGGGTATGGGTAATGGGAGTAGGAGCCCATAGGGCCGGGATCGAGGGACCTTGTTCCTGGCACACGAAGGTCAGGAAGCGATGAAGTCTAAGATGTCTTGGCGAAGCGATGGCCACCAATAGTGACGGGAGACGAGATAGAGAGTTTTCCTCACTCCAGCATGTCCAGAAAATTTAGACGAGTGGCCCCAGCGTAGGACCTTAGCCTTGTCCCCATCTTGAACGAAGGTCGTACCAGGTGGTGGAGAAAGTACGCTTAGGGGAGCCACAGTGATAATCTTAGCTGGATCGATGATGTGCGCTGGACCATCCTCATTATCCACAGGCGAAAAGGAACGAGACAGGGCGTCAGCCTTGACGTTTTTATTCCCTGGCCGGAAGTGGAGCTGAAAATCAAAGCGCCCGAAGAACAAGGACCATCTAGCTTGATGTGGGTTGAGTCTTTGGGGGGTCTGAACATAAGCCAAGTTCTTATGATCCGTGAATATGGTAAACGGATGGACAGCTCCTTCAAGAAGGTGGCGCCACTCCTCGAGGGCGAGTTTGATGGCCAGTAGTTCTCTGTCTCCGATGGAGTAATTACGTTCTGAGGCGGAGAAAACCTTGGAGAAAAACCCACATGTGACCATGCGTCCAGAGGAGGATTTTTGCAGAAGAACAGCTCCCGCCCCCACAGATGAGGCATCAACCTCCAGGAGGAATGGCCTATTGGCATCTGGACGGTGGAGTACCGGAGACTTAGCGAATTCCTGCTTTAAATCTTTAAAAGCGGCTTCAGCATCCAGCGGCCAAGTGTGGGGGTTAACCCCCTTGCGAGTGAGAGCCGAGATAGGCTTGACTAAGGAAGAAAAGTGCGGGATGAATTGCCTGTAAAAATTGGCGAAGCCTAGAAAACGCTGGATCGCCCTCACTCCTTGGGGACGCGGCCACTTGAGAATGGCAGAGATCTTTTCAGGATCCATCTACAAGCCAGTACTCGAAACGATGTAGCCAAGGAACGGCAGAGAGGCCTGCTCAAAGAGGCATTTCTCCAATTTAGCAAATAGGTGATTCTCCCTGAGACGAAGCAGGACTTGATGGACATCTCGGCGGTGGGTGGCCAAGTCGGGAGAGAAGATCAAGATGTCGTCCAGATAGACCACTACACAGACATAGAGGAGATCTCGAAAGATGTCATTGACGAGTTCCTGGAATACTGCAGGAGCGTTGCAGAGTCCAAATGGCATTACTAAGTATTCGTAATGCCCGTCCCGTGTATTGAATGCGGTCTTCCATTCATCCCCGGACCGTATACGAACAAGGTTGTAGGCTCCTCGCAGGTCTAGCTTGGTGAAAACTCGTGCTCCTCTCAAGCGATCGAAGAGTTCAGGAATTAATGGAAGCGGGTACTTGTTTTTTACTGTGATGCGGTTAAGGCCCCTGATAATCAATACACGGATGAAGAGTCCCATCCTTCTTCTTCACAAAAAAGAAACCTGCTCCAGCAGGCGAGGATGATTTTCGAATGAAGCATTTGGCTAGGTTCTCTTGGATGTACTCCGACATAGCTTGCGTCTCGGCTAGAGAGAGAGAGGAAAAATTCTGCCGCGGGGAGGAGTGGCACCAGGAATGAGCTCGATAGGGCAGTCATAAGGCCGGTGGGGAGGAAGAACCTCAGCCTCTCTCTTGTCGAAGACATCCGCGTAGGCCCTATATGCGTGCGGCAAACTGGAGGGACGAGGAAGGAGACGGGGAACACCCACGGGATGCACCGGCTGCAGACACCGAGAGCGACAAGACTCCCCCCAGCACAAAACAATGCCGTTTCACCAATCTAAGGTGGGCTCGTGAAGTCACAACCAGGGAAGACCAAGGAGAATAGGATGGGAGATACCGGCTAAAACAAAAAACAAGATTTTCTCCTTGTGCAAGGCGCCAATCTGAAGCTCGATCTCGTGCGTAACTAGCTTAACGGTCTCTTGCAAGGGTTTACCGTCTACAGATGCGAGGACTTGGGGGCTCTCAAGGGCCTTCACAGGGACCGAAAATTTAGAGACTACATCCTGTCTAATAAAATTCCCAGCAGCGCCCGAATCCACGTAGGCTGCCAAGGAGACCCGTTTGCCACCCACATGTAATAGGACAGAAAGAGAAAGGGGTTGAGAGGAATCATGCACACCTAGGGAGGCCTCTCTTACCTGACCTAGGCGGAGAAGTTTTCCGGACGTTCTGGGCAGGTACGGAGCAAATGAGACCCGCTACCGCAATAGAAACATAGGCCGTGAGAACTTCTCTCCTTGCATCGCTGTTCGGAGAGCTTCAAGCGATCCACTTGCATAGGCTCGGGTACTGACGCAGAGGGAAAAAGCCTAGACCGAGGACTGGGTGGTCTGCGAGGAGATGGCAGCGGGTGCGCGAGTCTTCTCTCACGAGCCCGTTCCTGGAACCGCAGATCGATTCGGGTCGCCAACGAGATTAGATCCTCAAGGGCCGCGGGAGTGTCGCAGCCTGCCAGCTCGTCCTTTACACGACCCGAAAGCCCCCTCCAAAATGCTCCCACCAATGCCTCATTGTTCCAGCCCAAATCGGATGACAGAGTCCGGAATTGAATGGCATATTGCCCCACGGTTAGGGATCCCTGGCATAAGCTGAACAGAGACTCGGTAGTGGAGGCGAGACGACCTGGCTCGTCGAATACGCGACGAAAAGTCTCTAAAAAATCTGTCAAGTGGGCAACCAGGGGATCGTCACGCTCCCAGAGGGGGTTTACCCATGCCAAAGCATCCCCCTCGAGATGGGAGATTATGAAGGCCACTTTAGACCGATCTGTGGGATAAGCTTGAGGCTGCAACTCAAAGTGGAGGCGACACTGGTTCAGGAACCCTCGGCATAGTTTAGCGTCACCGTTATAGCGGGGTGGTTTGGCCAACTGCGGTGGGGGGTGAGGACCAGTAACTGGAGGGGGAGCAGCCGCGGCCGCCTGGAGTGCGAGTAAGCGGCCATCAACCGAAGCCATATAGCTGAGGATGTGACTTTGTGCGTCCCGCTGCTGCGCTAACTCTTGCTGTAAGCCGGCCAGCTGGGCCGCATTACCAGGATCAGAGGTTTGGAGAGCGGAGAGGCGCGCGTCCATCGATTTCATAAAGGACATTATGCGCGTTTGATTCTCCCGTAAAAAAATTAACTCCTTCTGAGTAGCCGTGACTCCAGCGGGGTCCATGGACTGTGTATCTGTTACAGATTTGCTAGAATGGCAAAATAAGGTGAGCAACCCGGAGTGGGCGAACTGAACCAGGTGGAGCCACCCCCTATACAGGGAGTGTTAGGGGCAGGCCCACAGGGGATGGAACCATGACAGCCGGAGCCAAAGGGGCGACTGGGTGAGCAGCAGGTACTAGGGTGGAGAGTCAGCGGAGCAGCGGTCCGGGAGACAGCGGAAAGGGCCAGAGGAACGCAGAGACTTGGAGGGTTCGGAGCTGGTAGTGGCTGGAGGCTGCAAGAGAGAGAAGGGGTGAGAGACTGCACGGACAAGAGGGTCACAGGGGAGCAAGCACACAGAGAGCACGGCAGAGGCAAGGGGAGGTGAAGGCACCAGAGATGAGGGGGAGCTAGGACCGCAGGAATGGCGAGCACAGGAAGGGAACGCAGAAACACAAAGAAAGCAAAGCACAGGGAAATACACAGGGCCTGAGAGCGTACTGAGCGCCGACCAAAAGGGCAGCAACCCGGGAACGATACACAGGCGTCTTACCAGGGAAGATGCCGGTCAGAAATAGGCGATTGGCGCCGCCATGTTGGGGGCGGAGCTACCGCGTCACATGGTGTAGCCCGAGCGCTGGCCACAGGAGCGTGGGACCGACGTTGGGGAGGCCGAAGGTCAGGAGCGGGGACGCGCCGGGGAGCGGGTGCTCGCCGGGAGGTGCGCACAGGGCCCTGCATGTGAGTAACGGAGGCGGGCGTGACAATTGGTACCACATTTGCTATACGCCAGACTTGTGGAACAGACCCCATCTCTATAGAGTCCCTAAATATTACTTAGTTCTCTTAGTACTCGTGGGTGTATGCCATCCAGACCCAGAGATTTTTCTATTTTAATCTTATTTAGCTGGTTTCACATCTCTTCTTGGGTTAGATTGGTGACTCTTATTATAAGGTTTTCTTTGTCTCTCGGCATTTCACCTAGCATTTCATTTTCCACCATGAATACTGAGGAGAAGAAGGTGTTTAATATTTTAGCTTTTTCCTCGTCATCTACAATTCTTTCCTCACAATTTATTAAGGGGCTGTGGTGCCGTGACCACTTTGTCCGCTAGGGGGCGCTGTGTGAATGTCCCAGGAGAAAGGATGAATGGCAGAATACTGAATGGCCGTTATGTATCTCAAAGTGGGTGGCTTTGGGATGGAGACTTATGTGGGGCTTTGGGGGTTACGAAGGGGACAAGCGACTTCCTGCAACTCGGTGGGGTTACAAAGAGGACACCAGCCGCTGTGTGTGAACAGCAACCGGTGGTGTCAGTGATCGGTGACAGCAGGAGCTGTGGTGGTGCCAGCATAGACTGGTGGTGGTGTTGTGCTTAAAGGGCCAGTACCAGCCCAAAAAGACATAAACTGTACTGTGTGAACTGTGGCATAAGAAGTTCTGCAGAACGAACATGGGAAATCCCGAAAGGGACGGTGGCCCAAATCGGGGTGGTGGCCCAGAAAGGGGTGGAGTCCCAAATCAGGGTGGTAGCCCAAAAGGGGGTGGAGTCCCAAAAGGGGGAGGTGACCCAAATTGGGGTGGTAACACAAAAGGGTGGAGTCCCAAAAGGGGAGGTGACCGAAATTGGGGTGGTAACCCAAAAAGGGGTGGAGTCCCAGGAGGGGGTGGCGACCAAAATTGGGGTGGTTCAGGAAATGGCAGCACTGGTTGCCTCAGTGGGTATGTCTGGGGAACTGCAGTGTGTGTATGAGTTTTGAGGAGTGCGGCATGTATTTTCCTGATAACGATGGGCCACAGGTGTGTACTGTGATGCTGCACCGGGAAGGAGTCCCTGGTAGGCTGGACTCAAAGAGTCAGGTGACTCTGACAGGAACTCCTCTCGTTTTATCTCTGACCGAGAAAAACGTCAGGGTTCGTTGCGACCATGGGGTCATTGTGAATTATATGGTGGACAGAGTTATGATTGAGATGACAAAGGGGAAGTGTCAAGGTGGTAATATGCCACCAAACTTAGTGCATACCTTTGAGAGGGGCTGAGACTTTGTCGTGTTTGATGACGTATGGTTGGACAATGAAGACGTTTCAACTGTGGGGCCAGCAGACACTGAGACAGTGACGCCTCCTAAAGTGGACAGGTCAGAGGTAGAACCAACCGGAAGAAAAGGTACATCTGCCCAACTTACAGACCTGACGTCTCGTGACATGACGGATGGTGTGCTGGGAGATGAGACTGACGGGACTGACCCAGTGGTACCCTTTGACAATATAATTAAAGAGGTAGTGGTGCGACACGTGTTGGCCAAAAGAGAGCAGGACTACACAATACAGATGCTTAAAGAGATTGTAAAAGAACATGTCGAACAAGAAAGGGTCCTAAGGCAAGCAGCTGAGCACAAAGTGGATGAGCTGGAGAAGGAAGTCTCTGAGCTCAGAGGTCACCGGTCAGCGTGTCAAACTATGAACAAAGCTATAGTGAAGGATATGGAGGTGCTCAGAGAGGCCCAAGAGAAGCATCAACAGGAGATTCTCCGGAGAGAGGATGAGCGTCGTTACCTGGCAGAGGAGCGGGATAAAGTTCTCGAAGAACTCAGAGGAGTAGTAAAAGGTCTTCTGCTGGAGAAGAGCTGGGACGAAGATGTACAGCGGCCGGGCCCGAGTGATAGCAAGGCAGAACTGCCAAAGCCCATCTTGGAAAAGGGTCCTGAAGACTGTAAATCTCAGGAAGATGGTGAGCCAAGAGCTGCACAAGACAGGTATGGTCATGGCAGATATCTTGAGGGAAGTGTCCGTGGTAAACCCAGAGCCGTCTGTCAAGGATGAGAGCAAGTCCATGACCTTCAAGTGCGTGATGGAGGTACCCGAAGACGTGCGAGAAGCATGTGCCAGCGAGGGTGTGCATGAGACCTTTAAAAAGGCAGTAAAGGCCTATAGTGTGAACTGGGCACCAGAGACAGACCAGTTGGTGATACTGGCAGAAACGGAAGACACAGAGAAGAGGGTGGCTGTCCTGAAGGAGATGCACCTACAGATGCTCGTGTTGCGTCATAGGAAAGCCGCTCGATGTCTGGAGCTTGCGAGGGAAGCTCAAAGTCAGTTGGGCTTTGTGGAAGACATAATTCCTGTACCCAGAAATCTGGTGGGGAAAGTCGTTGGCAGACTTGGAAAGGTGATGCAGGAGATGGTAAATCGATCCAGTGTGAAGAGAGTGAGGATCCCACCTGCTGGGGAAATCCAAGTAGCTGTTGAAGATGACATGGTTCCAGTCATTGTGGTTGGCTCGATGGAAAGCATTGGGAAGCATTGCATGCTCCTGGAATATTGGGTAGCATACCTGAAGGAGATAGAGCAGCTAAGACAGGACCGACTGCAGTTGAATAAGCAGATACAGAATGTCAGGTGGCATCCACCTCCAACCCAAGGTGTAAGGACCCGAAGGGATCCTCCAAATAATGAAAGGACAGGTAGTCGAAGGCAAGAACGTCGAGAGTCCGCAAGTGGCAGTTCTAATCTTAGTAGCATAGGCACGAGACCCGGTGGTGGACTCATGGCCGTACGAACGGGAGAGCCGGCCAGTGAGAGAAAGGTCAGGTGACGGAGCGCACCGCAGACAGGTGGAGACTAATGAGTGTCTGGTCCAGCTGATGGACGTTAACGGAAAGGCCAAAGCCCAAGGCCAAGATACTGACCGCTCGGGGCGGGGGAGGCCTAACGTAAATATGATGTAGTATGACTACCGAAACAGATGGAGACGGTTCTCTCGGCCTGTGGGACAAGGTGACACGGGTGCCCGGTATCGAGATCCCGGGGTGATGTCGTGTGTTCAACCCCACAAGTTTGAACAGAGGGGGAGGTATGTGGTGCAGTGACCACTATGTCCCCTAGGGGGCGCTGTGTGGATGTCCCAGGAGAAAGGATGAATGGCAGAATACTGAATGGCCGTTATGTATCTCAAAGTGGGTGGCTTTGGGATGGAGACTTATGTGTTGATCAGCAGTGATACTGCTGAGGTGTTGTTTCAATGTGTAAGGGAGAAGTCTCCAGGTAACTAGAGAGATGGGCGGACCTGGTTAACTACAAACCCACCCAGGGGGTGTGTTTAAAGCACTATTGTAAAGAGTGTGTAAAGGCTTGAAGGACCTGTGATGAGGTCAGAGTCATGTGACCCGGTGGGCATGGCTACGGACCATATAAGGTAACCAGAGTAGGTCACATGAGAGAGAGCACATGGATCTGATTGGGCCATGTGGAAGGTCCTGACAGGCCTATGTGGAGGAAGGTGTGCTACCTTTCTGAAGACCACATGCTGAGGCTGCTGACCCAGTGAGGCTTGTGGATATTGGCTGTATGTGAGGACGGATAAGCCTCCTGTGTTTTGCTGAGGCTCCAGGACTGAGCAATCATGGACACTTATGCTTGCTTTCGCCTGAGCTAAAGGCTATTCCTTGTGTTATGTGCTGCTTTATGGGTTATGAAGCAATAAACCCTGTGAACTTTTAAAAGGAACGTGCCTCCTGATTGACTCCCGTGGCTCCTGAGCGAGTTAAATCCCTACAGGGCCGACACTTTCACTTAAGATTCTTTTACTATTGATATAGTTGAAGAACAGTTTGGGATTAGTTTTACTCTCCTTAGCAATGTGCTTCTCTGTTTCCTTTTTGGCAGCTTTAATTCGTTTTTTAGATGAAGTATTTTTATCCCTATGTTTTTTAGAGCTTCAACGGTGACATTCTGCTTTAGCAGTTTAAATGCTTTCATTTTACTGTTAATTGCCCCTCTTACTTCTTTGTTTAGCCCCATTGGATGTTTCTTATTTCTTTTCCTTTTATTCCCACAAGATATAAACTGCTTACAGTGCCTATTTATGATGTTCCTAAGCATTTCCCATTTATTATCTGTATTCTTATTTCTGAGGACATTGTCCCAGTCAACCAGATTAAGGGCATCGCTAAGCTGGTCAAACTTTGCCTTCTAAAGTTCTGTGTTTTTGTGACTCCCTGACATGTCCCCATAACGAAAGTCAAGTGAAACTGTGCAATATTGTGGTCACTATTTCCTAGATGCCCGACGACCTGCAGCTTTGTTATTCTGTCAGGTCTATTAGATAGTATTAGGTCTAAAAGTGCTGTTCCTCTGGTTGTATTCTGCAGCAATTGTGAAAGATAATTTTTCTTGGTTATTAGCAGAAACCTGTTGCCTTTATGGGTTTCGCAGGTCTCTGTTTCCCAGTTAATATTCGGGTAAAGTTCCCATAAAAAGGACCTCATTATGGGTTGCAGCTTGATCTAGCAGTAGACTTTCCATGATTTCTGTTATATTTGTGGGTTTGTAACAGACCCCAATGAGAATTTTGTTACTCATGTCTCGGTTATTCCCACTATGTCATAGTTACCTGTAGATATTTCTGCATCTAGTTCTTCCATCTTGTTTGTCAGGCTTCTGGCGTTTGCAAGCATGCAGTTTAGAGGATTTTGCTTTGCTGCAATCTCCCCCTCTGGATTGTTTTAGAAATTTTCTTACCTCCCTTCTGACTATGTTACATCGGGTATTCTTTGCCACATCTCATATCCTTCATCAGTATATTTTCTGGCTTCATGTTCGAGTCCAATGTTTTCCTTCCCTTCCCCTCTTGTTCTAGTTTAGCGCCCTCCTGATGAGTGTAGCGAGTCTTCTGGCAAATGTGTGTTTCCCAGATTTGTTGAGGTGTAGCCCGTCTCTGGCGAGGAGTCCGTCATACAGGTAATTGATACCCTGTTCCAGGAATCCAAATCCTTGTTGACTGCACCATCGTCTTAGCCAGTTGTTCGCATCAAGGATCCTGCTCTATCTCCTGGTGCCATGCCTGTCTACTGGAAGGATAGAAGAAAAAAAACTATCAGTGCATCCAGTTCCTTTACTTTCTTCTCCAACTCTGCAAAGTTCTTGCAGATTGCTGGTAGGTCCTTCCTTGCTGTGTCATTGATGCCAACATGTATCAGAAGAAATGGGTGGACATCTTTGAAACTGATGAGCTTTGGTATCCTATCAGTCACATCCTTGATCTTCGCACCTGAGAGGCAGCATACTTCTTTTGCAGTTATGTCCAGTCTGCAGATGGCTGCTTCTGTGCCTCTCAGTAGTGAGTCTCCCACCACTACCAGTCTTCTTCGCTTCTTGGCTGTACACTTTGTTGTCACTTCTGGGTGTTGCTTTGTGCCCTTTTCTTCTTTGCTTGCTGGTAGTGCCTCATCCTTAGGTGTGCCATCTTCGTCCTCCACAAGGCATTGGTATCGGTTTCTCAGTTGTGTGGTTAGAGATGTCTCCATGGTCTTCTTGCTTCTTTTGGTCACATGCTTCCACTCATCTGCTTTTTGGAGGTACTCTGAAACTTTCTTTACAATCTGTAGTAGAGATGCTTCTGTTCTGTCTAAGAAGTCTTCATTTTCTTTGATGAGTTTCAAAGTTGCAATTCTTTCTTCCAGACCCTGCACCTTTTCTTCTTAAAGGGCTAGTAGTCTACACTTCTGGCAGGTGAAGTTGGATTCTTCTTCTGGTCAATCTGTGAACATGTAGCACATGTTGCAGCTCACCATGTAGGTTGTCACATCTGCCATGTTGCTCCTAGATCTGGCTGACTTGATGTGTGTCTTCCTACTTGTGTAATCTACTGTGTCTTCTTGTGTAATTTGCTATGTGTTTTCCTTCTTGTGCAATCTACTCAATCAGCCAAGCTTTCTTGCAATAATGTCCTAGAGGCAAAAAATTGCTCGTCATAAGCTGCGGTTTGGCGACATTGTCCAAGCAGCTAGTCCCGGCTGTACACAACGATCTTCTTGATGAGGGGGACTCTTCGCTTTTCCCAAAAGGCACCTGAAATATGCAAATTGTCTTCTTTAAGCGTTAATACCTGGTTTGGCGATGTTTTCCAAGCAGCTGGTCCCGGCTGTACCCAACAATCTTCTTGCTGTGGGAGACTTTGCTTTTCCCAGAAGGCACCTTGAATATGCAAATTGTCTTCTTTAAGCTTCAACCCTTGGTTTGCACCTGGAATATGCAAATTGTATTCTTCAAGCTTCAATCCCTGGTTTGGACATGTCACCAAAAATTAAGGCCTTTGTTCCTGTGTGCGTTTGCAAACATTAATCTTGCCTTTCTATGTTTCTTTTGGAGTAATTGCTTCTTTCTGACAGAGTGGCCTTTCAGCCCATATTGATACAGTACTCGTTTCACTGTGGATATTGACACAATCTTACCAACTTCCGCCATCTTCTTCACAAGGTGTTTTGCTTTTGTCATTTGGTTGATATGCACTTGTCGGACAAAAGCACGTTCATCTCTGGATCACACAACTTGTCTCCTTCCTGAGTGGTATGATGGCTGGACATTCCCATCTAGTTTGTACTTGGGTATAATTGTTTATACAGATGAACAAGCCACCTTCAGGTATCTTGAAATTGTACCCAAGGATGAGCCAGGCTTGTACAAGTCCATAATATTTTTCCTGATATCTTGGCTGATTTCTTGAGACTTTCCCATGATGTAACACAAAGAAGCAGTGTGTTTCAGGTGTGCATTAAAATACATTCACAGGTGTGTCTCTATTTAACTCAGATGTTGCCAAAACTCCTATCAGAAGCTTCCAAACACATGACATCATCGTGTGGGCAGTCCAGAATTGTTTAAAGGCATAGTAATTTTAGTGTATGTAAACTTGGCAGTAAGTAATTAAAATTGCCTTAAAACATTCTCTTTCTCTCATTATTCTGGCATTTGGCAAGTATTAACCCTTTCCTGACATGTGACGTACTATACCGTCCACGGCACCCGGGCCCCTATGCCCATGGATGGGATAGTACATCATAGTGATCAGCGGCGCTCACGGGGAGAGCGCCGCTGATCGCGGCCGGGTGTCAGCTGATTATCACAGCTGACATCCAGCACTATGTGTCAGGGGTGGTCATGGACTGCACCCGGCACGTTAACCCCTGGCACACTGCAATCAAACATGATCACAGTGTACCGGGGGCTTAGGGAAGCATCGGCAGGGAGGGGGCTCCCTCCGTGCTTCCCTGAGATCCCCACAGCAGCGCGATGTGCAGCGCTGCTGCGGGGCCTCCTTCCCTGCAGGTCCCCGGACCAATATGGTGGTGACCTTCGGGGGCCTGCAGGGAGGCGTCTTTCTCAGTGCCCGCAGAGCGCAGGCTTGAAGAAAACCTGCAGCAGCGCCTGCAGATCGCCGATCTGACACACTGCTGTGCAAGGTGTCAGATCAGCGATCTGACATATTACAATAATGTCCCCCCCTGGGACAATGTAATAAAGTTAAAAAAAAGTGTAAAAATAATTTCTAAAAAAAATCGCTAAATAAATTTAAAAAAAAATATTCCCTAATAAATTCATTTTTTGGAAATTAAAAAAAACAATAAAAGTACACATATGTAGTATCGCCGCATCCGTAACGATCCACCCTATAAAACTGTCCCATTAGTTAGCCCCTATAGCAAACCCTTTAAAAAATAAAAAAACAAAGGAAAAAACAAAGGTTTATAATCATACTGCCAAACAAAAAGTTCAATAACGCGCGATCAAAAAGATGCATATAAATAATCATGGTACGGCTAAAAAAAGGTCATCTTATCCCACAAAAAACAAGCTGCCATATAGCATCATCAGCAAAAAACTAAAAAAGTTATAGCTCGCAGAATAAAGCGATGGAAAAATAATTATTTTTTATATAAAATTGTATTTATTGCATAAAAGCGCCAAAACATAAAAAAAGACACAAATGAGGTATCAGTGTATTCATACTGACCCAAAGAATAAATTCGCTTTATCAATTTTACCACACGTGGAACGGTGAAAAACGCACCCCCCAAAAGAAATTCGGAATAAAAAGCGATCGAAAAATGTCACGTACCCAAAAATGGTACAAATAAAAACGTCAACTTGTACCGCAAAAAATAAGACCTCACATGACTCTGTGGGTCAAAATATGGAAAAATTATAGCTCTCAAAATGTGGCGATGCAAAAACTATTTTTACAATAAAACGCGTCTTGTAGCGTATGACAGCTGCCAAACATAAAAACCCGCCATATATAGTAAATCAAGCCCCCCTTTATCACCCCCTCAGTTAAGGAAAAAATAATAAAATTTTTAAAAAAATGTATTTATTTCCATTTTCCCATTAGGGTTAGGGCTAGGGTTAGGGCTGTGAGTAGGATTAAGGATGTGTTGGGGTTAGGGTTGGAGTTAGAATTGGGGGAGTTTCCACTGTTTGGGCACATAAGGTGCTCTCCAAATACAACATGGCGTCTGATCTCAATTCCAGCCAATTCTGCGTTGAAAAAGTTAAACGGTGCTTCTTCCTTTCCAAGCTCTGCCATGCGCCCAAACAATGTTCTACCCCCACACATGGGGTACCAGCCTACTCAGGACAAATTGGACAGCAACTTCTGGGGTCCAATTTCTCCTGTTACCCTTGGGAAAATAAAAATTTGGGGGCAAAAATATCATTTTTGCAAAAAAAAATATGATTTTTTTATTTTCACGCCCGGCATAATAAACTTCTGTGAAGCACTTGGGGGTTCAAAGTGCTCACCACACATCTAGATAAGTTCCCTTGGGGGGGTCTAATTTCCAAAATGGGGTCACTTGTGGGGGTTTCAACAGTTTAGGCACATCAGAGGCTCTCCAAACGCGACATGACACCCGCAGACCACTCCATCAAAATCTGCATTCCAAAACATCACTACTTCCCTTCCAAGCCCCGACGTGTGCCCATACAGTAGTTTTCTCCCACATATAGGGTATCAGTGTACTCAGGACAAATTGGGCAACAAATTTTGGGGTCCAAATTCTCCTGTAACCATTGGGAAAATAAAAAAATTGGGGACTAAAAGATCATGTTTGTGGAAAAAATATGATTTTGTTCTTTTCACGCCCGGGCGTTGTAAACTTCTGTGAAGCACTGGGGGGTTCAAAATGCTCACCACACATCTAGATAAGTTCCTTGGGGGGTCTACTTTCCAAAATGGGGTCACTTTTGGGGGGGTTCCACAGTTTAGGTACATCAGGGGCTCTCCAAAGGCAACATGACACCCGCAGACCATTCCATCAAAGTCTGCATTCCAAAATGTCACTACTTCCCTTCCAAGCCCCAACGTGTGCCCATACAGTAGTTTTCTCCCACATATGGGGTATCAGCGTACTCAGGACAAATTCATCAACAACTTCTGTGGTCCAATTTCTCCTGTTACCCTTGGCAAAATAAAAAAAATTGGGGACTAAAAGATCATGTTTGTGGAAAAAATATGATTTTTTTATTTTCACTCCCGGGCGTTATAAACTTCTGTGAAGCCCTTGGGGGTTCCGAGTGCCCACCACACATCTAGATAAGTTCCATGGGGGTTATAGTTTCCAAAATGGTGTCATTTGTGGGGGGTTTCTACTGTTTAGGCACATCAGGGGCTTTCCAAACGCAGCATGGCGTCTGACCACAATTCCAGCCAAAAAAGTCAAATGGCGCTGCTTCCTTTCCGAGCTCTGCCATGCGCCCAAATAGTGGTTTACCCCCATATGTGGGGTATTAGCGTACTCAGGACAAATTGCACAATAGCTTTTAGGGTCCTGTTACCCTTGGGAAAATAAAAATTGGAGGTGAAAATATCATTTTTGTGGAAAAAATTTGATTTTTTAATTTTACGGCTGTACGTTATAAACTTCTGTGAAGCCCTGGGAGGTTTAAAATTCTCATCACACATCTAGATAAGTTCCTTGGGGGGTCTAGTTTCTGAAATTGTGTAATTTGTGGGGGGGTTTCCACTGTTTTGGCACCTCAGGGGATTTCCACACGCGACATGGCGTCCGATCTCAATTCTAGCCAAAAAAGTCAAATGGTGCTGCTTCCCTTCCGAGCTCTGCCTTGACCCCAAATAGTTGTTTATTCCCACATATGGGGTATCAGCGTACTCAGGACAAATTGCACAATAACTTTTTGGGTCCTGTTACCCTTGGGGAAATAAAAATTGGGGGTGAAAAGATCATTTTTGCGGAAAAAATATGATTGTTTAATTGTACGGCTGTACTTTATAAACTTTTGTGAAGCCCTTGGGGGTTCTAAGTTTTCACCACATATCTAGGTAAGTTCTTTGAGGGGTCTAGTTTCCAAAATGGGGTCACTTGTGGGGGGTTTCCACTGTTTAGGCACATCAGGGGTTCTCCAAACGTGACATGGCGTCCGATCTGAATTCCAGCCAATTTTGCATTGAAAAAGTCAACCGGCACTCCTTCATTTCTGAGCTCTGCCATGTGCCGAAACAGTGGTTCCCCCCACATATCAGGTATCAGCGTACTCAGGACAAATTGAACAATAACTTTTGCAGTCCAATTTCTCCTGTTACCCTTGGTAAAATAAAAAAAATTGGACCTGAAGTAATTTTTTTGAGAAAAAAGTTAAATGTTCATTTTTTTAAAAACATTCAAAAAATTCATGTGAAGCACCTGAAGGGTTAATAAACTTCTTGAAAGTGGTTTTGAGCACCTTGAGGGGTGCAGTTTTTAGAATGGTATCAGTTTTGGGTATTTTCTATCATATGGACCCCTCAGTGACTTCAAATGTGATGTGGTCCCTAAAAATAAAATGGTGTTGCAAAAATGAGAAATCAATGGTCAACTTTTAACCTTTATAACTTCCTAACAAAAAAAAGTTTGGTTCCAAAATTGTGCTGATGTAACGTAAACATATGTGAAATGTTATTTTAAGTTTTTTGTGTGCCATACCTCTGTGATTTAAGGACATAAAAATTCAAAGTTGGAAAATTGCGAAATTTTCAAAATTTTCCGGTTTTTTCACAAATAAACGCAACTATATCAATGAAATTTTACCACTAGCATGAAGTACAATATGTCTCGAGAAAGCAATGTCAGAATCACCAGGATCCATGGAAGCTTTTCAGAGTTATTAACTCATAAATGGACAGTGGTGAGAATTGTAAAAATTGGCCCGGTCATGAATGTGCAAACCAACCTTGGGGGTAAAGGGTTTAATATTTATAGAAATCATAATTGAACTAAAATGGGAAAGGTTTATTTTGATTTTATTTCAGATATTGAGAAAAATATGCATATGTGTCTTTTTATATAGTTTATGTAAATCTCTAGTTTCAACTTTAAGTGCAAAGTGCAAAACCTGACAGAAATTACAAGCAGGGTCATTCATACACCCTTGAAGGCAACAACTGTAGTGCCTTATTCAAATTTTGTGTATAAAGTGCAGTTGTTGTATGCCTTCACTGATGAAAGCTCTACACACAGTGTAAATCCTGCCAAAAATTACAAGCAGGGTCATCCATATAACCTTGAAGGCACCACCTGTAGTTCCTCATTGAAATATTGTGAACAAAGTGAAGTTCTTCTACTCCTACAGTCATGAAGGCTCTGCACACAGTGAAAAGAAATAAACAAAATTGAGGATGGTCATAAAAAATATGAAAGTGTAGTTGTGGCACTTCTACAGTATACTTCTAAAGGTTTGTGATGCAGTCATCCATAAACCCTTGAAGGCAACAACTTGCGGGCCTCATTGAAATATTTTGAAAGTGTAGTTGATGTACTCCTACACTCAGGCAGTAATCCTCTTCAGGTGTCCCCTTCTTCTCCATCCTTGGGAGGCTTTGGGGACTGCCTCCACCTGCTTTCTGAAGCCCAATTCCCCGATGACTGGGCTGTAAGTGACCTGACTTCAGGAAGTGCTGGAACCCCCCAAATGTAGAAATGGGTGACAGACCCGTGTGCCACCTGCACCATCGCCTGCTCCCGCACAGGAAATGGGGAACCCCAAGGACAGTATGATGTCTTAGGGGTGGTAGCCCTGTCTCAAGCTGCCTCGAAGAGCCTCTCCCAGACCTGTTCATTTCTCAGAAGGGTTTATCCTGCACTTTGTTCTCTTAGGCAAAAAATCCTATTACTCTGAGTCATATAAACCTTGGTCTCTGTGGCAAAAATTCCTATTGCTCTGTTGCATAAAAAGCTTATAATCTTTGGAAAAAAATCCTGTATTCCCTGCCGTAAAAACCTGTTGCTATGTGGCATAATAGTCTTGAGTAGAGTGAGCGACTTTGCCTTTTTTCGGGTCGAATCGGGTTTCATGAAAACCGACTTTTGCAAAAGTCGGGTCGAACGAAATCGGCCGATTATCGTGAAAAGTCGAAGGCCAACTGAAACACGAAACCCAATGAAAGTCAATGGGGAAGAAAAGTCGGCAGTGAGTGGAGGACAGGAAACATACCTACAGTGCCCATTTTAATGCCAAAAACATCAATTCTTATTACTTAAGCTTGTCAACTTTAATTTACTTTATAATAATAGTTAGGCAATGAAAACTGGGGGTTATTTGGCTAAAGTTGTGGGGGGGTAGGGCTGACTCCAGATTTTCGTGGGCCCAGGGCCAAAGAGTGTCAATGGGCTCCTTTAACACATGCCACAATTCATGATCCTCTAATGCGGCAGAGAAATAGCGGTATAGTGCAATGAAAAATACTTCACTTCATACATCACATGACTGATATCCATTTTAAATTCTCCAATAGCTCCAAAAACGGACAGTATATTACTCCATACAGTATTATGGCCACCGCATAGTGCGCTATACAGAGTAATGAGGCCCATATATATCTCCATACAGAATCATTGGTCCCATATAATGTTCCATACAGTATATGAAGAATGGAATCTCCAGCGCTGGACTTCAGTTAAAAATACATCATTTATTGTAAATTCTTAAAATAGAACAGAAAAAAATATGGATAAGGACATACAGGCAGATGGGGTCTCTGGTGGTCTCCAACCAACGCGTTTCGACCTAGAGGGTCTTACTCATGGTTCACACTAGACCAATACTGACGACTACAAATAGTACAAAAACTAGTAAATCACAGGTGTTGGACAAAAGAATTAATGAAAATAGGGAGTATCCCTACCAGTTAACTCTTGCAAACACTCAGCCTAATGTGGAGCTGAAACAAAAACTTGTCGGAAAAACAAAAAAAAAAAAAAAAAAAAAATCTAATAAAAAGATATCATAAGAATATAATAACAATCACAAAAATTATCAGAATAACCAGAATTGAATAGGACTAAGTAGAATGTAAATATACAGAAGAAAATATCAATCTAATTGCAATATTAAATCAAGTCGTTTGTTCAGACCTAATGGTACTCTTGTATTTAATTTAAAAATCCAAAAGGATTCACGATTTAATAATTTTCTCCTGAAATCACCTCCCCTAGTAGATCTATAGACTTTCTCTATTGCTATAATTTTGAGACTATCAGTTTTACCTCCATGAACAGTTTTACAATGATAAGAAACTGCTGAAATATTATAATTACTACTAGTAGCTTCTGACAAGTGTTTCCTAATTCTCTTTTTAAGAGGTCCTATTGTACAGCCTACATATTGTAGGTTACAAAAAACGCATTCAATAACATATATTACTCCTTCTGAATTACAATTTATGTGAGACTGAATAGGGTATGATATGCCAGTAACACTAGAAGTGAATCTGCTGGTTTTAACCACATAATTGCAGACTTTACAGGGATGATGTCCACATTTGGAAAAGCCTTTATATGACAACCAAGTATTATTTTTAGTTCTCCTATTGCTGATAAAAAGACTGGGGGATAAGATATCGCTCAAAGCAGGAGCTTTCCTGGCTATGTATCGTATCTGGGTATTGTCCAGAATTTGACCAAGTTTATTATCATTGTGTAAAATAGGTAAATATTTTTTGACAATGTCCTTTATCTTATTGAATTGTGGACTGTACATGGTAGAAAAACTAACTATAGGACGGTCATGATTATTGCAGGAGGCCCGTGTGCAATTCTTTTTCTTGTTAGCAGTAACTCCAGTGTGTACAAGGCTCAACGGAGATTCATTCAGCAGGGTGTGTCTATCGATCCTGCTGACAATATTATCAGCTTTCCTTAGCATCCAATTAGCATATCCTCTGTCCTTAAGTCTAGAGAGGGTTTTGTTTGATTCTTTAGCAAATGTTATAGGTGAACTGCAATTTCTTTTTAACCTAATTAATTCTCCCACTGGAATGTTTTTAACCACGTGCTTGGGATGACAAGAATAAGCTTGTAAAATTGAATTTGTATCTGTGGGTTTTCTGAAAGGAAAAACGCAGACCTTTTGGTTGTCAGGATTCACAGACAAAGTCACATCCAAATAACTGATAGAAAAATCCGACACTGTAAATGTAAATGAAAGATTAAAATCATTCATATTGATATAGCTAATAAAATCACTAATCCCTGAGATGTCTCCCTTCCAAATCAAAATCAGGTCATCTATAAAGCGGCCATATAGTTGTATATTTTGTGAAAAGGGATTATTGTTACATAAGATATATTTCTCTTCCCAAACAGCTACTGTAATATTAGCTAAAGCTGGGGAACATTTACCCCCCATACTTACTCCTTGTTTTTGTAAGAAAAAAATTCCATCAAATGAAAAATAATTATGTGAGAGAAGAAAGGAAACTGCATCCACAATGAAGGATTGAATTTCTATCACATATGTGCTATATTTGTCCAAAAAGAATGTGAGACTAGAAATAATCTCATTGGTCCCATATAATGTTCCATACAGTATATGATGAGCTCCACATAATGCTACAGAATATGTTGGTCCCCATGGATGAAGCTCCACTGTCTTATGGGCCCAAATAATGCTCCATATATAATGGGCCCCATTTCTAATGCTCCAGTGTATAATGGGCCCTATAAATGCTGCTCCAGTGTCTGATGTCCACCTTTGGAATGCTCCAGTGTATGGTGGGCTCCATATATCATTCTCCAGAGTATAGTGCTCCCCATAAATTGCTGTCCCAACTTTGAAAACAGTTAAATAAGTCTCCTCGCTAGGGAATCCCTGTACTAGTCTGGACTCCTCGTCATCCCCATCTTCCATCTCTCTGCACTTGGACTGTTTCGGCAGAGGGCGTACAGACGTGATGTCATCGCGCTCTCTGACGAGAATTTGACTGTCAGGAAACGCGGAAGACGTCACAGCGGTGGAGCAGGGAGAGGTAAGTATTTCAACTTTGCAAGTGCTGTGATCCTGAGCAAGCAGGGGGGGCCCACTTGTTGGCGATGGCACTGGCACAGGGCCCCTCAGAGTACGGCGGTGTGTCTGACGGCGGGTGGGCCCCACACCGGCAGAGACACTTTTGAGTACTATGAGGGGCCCTGTGCCAGAGCCATCGCCCATGAGTATGCCCCCCCACCTGATCAAGGAACCTGCACTTTCATCTGCATCTTCCTCTTTGTCACCGTGTAAGGTGGTATACCACCTTACACGGTGACAAAGAGGAAGATGCAGATGAAAGTGCAGGTAATGTCAGACCTGTGTGTAAGTGCAGGCATGTCAGACCTGTTATTGCTCGATCTCGCGTGCCAGAGCCTCGCGTGTCCCTCTAGTAAGCTGGACGCGGACCGCGGGGGCATGCCGGAGTCTCGTTCATTAACGGAATTTAGCTGACAAATCGCTAGCACAACTAAAAACGGCCATACACCACCACCCACAGAATCGACAAAGTTTGCAATCTGTCCATCTTTTCCGTGGCTGGCATGGTTGAGGTTGCCCGTGTGGAGTCCAATTAAGCCGCAGGCTCCAATCCTGGTGGTGCCCTTCTGGACATTCCTTCCTTTAAGGTTCAGCTTTTCAACCATACTGCCCCTGGAAACCAAACACTTTGCCTTCATGGACGCTGTTCGGAGGGTCGTGGGAATAACGCTGCCCGATCGGCAGTTGGCATAATTTATGGTGATAAGTCAGATGGTATATGATCGTCTTCGATTTTAGAATTTTAGTTTTTTTTATTTTAGATTTTTAGTCCAGCCTTTCTTGACTTTATAAGGGCATGACATGCCTATATCTGTGTCTCCTCCTCCTCCTTTTACTCCTCCACCTCTTTTCTATATGTAGCTGCCCTTTTCCATATGTTATTTTTGTCTTCTGAGCATTTTGTCTGCTTTGGGACACCTTTTAAGGTGTTTTGTAATTGTTTTCTATGTGTTTGTATGTGTTTGTGTTTGCCTGCCATTGTTTTCAATGGGGCTCGACGGTGTTCGTCGAACGTTCGACGAACATTCGACGAACTTGCCTCCTGATCGACGAATCGAACCGAACTTGAACACTAGCGGGGTGGCTCAACACTACTCGTGATATATAGACGTACATTTTTAATGTTTAAACTATGCTATATATACTTGGTATCTGGTGATACTGTACCCTTTCTGCCAGGAAGTCCTCCTCCACCCCCCACTCTAAGTGTATCATTGACACCTGGAACATTGGCCCACATGTGTGATTATTTCTTGCAGATCTTCTTTTTATATTGTGGTATGATCCATCCTGAGCGTGTGAGAGTCTGTGGGTTACTCCTGCAATTTATATGTAGATTTAAAAATTACCCCAACACTGTATACAGCTCTATGCTTGTGATACATTACCCAATTACTGCTTTTTATATTCTGGTCTAATCCAAACTGACCAAGTGAGAGTCTGTTTCTGACTGTGGAAATAAATACTGAGATTGACAATGACCCCTACACTGTGTACAGCTGTACGCTTCAGATCCATTACCGTTTTACAGCTTTTTATATTGTTTTGTAATCCATACTGAGCCTGAGAGCGTCTGTGTCTGCCTCCTGAAATATATACGGAGATTTATAATGTTTGAACTATACTATACATACCTGGTATCTGATGATACTGTACCCTTTTTCTACTTTTTATATTCTTGTCTAATCCATACTGAGCCTGTGAGCGTCTCTGTGTGACTCATGAAATATATAGGGAGATTGACAATTATCTTTTGACTGTATAGAGCTGTACGCTTCTGATACAGTACCATATATCTGATGTTATTTTGGGTACATTTTCTCCAAAATTTGGAAGTATGGTGGAAGAGGCCGTGGACGTGGATGTGGGAGGGCCAGCTGGTACTGATGGTGGTGTACCTGCTGGTAGTGGCAAAATCACAATAGCAGCTAAGGCAGGAGGTGTTGAGCCTGCGTCATGGTCAGGCTCCAGAATGCCTGGAAGGCTACCTTTTCTGGGAGTAGGTTAACCGCTTTTAAAGCCAGAGCATCAGGAACTGGTTTTGGCTTACATTGCCGAAACAGACTCCAGCAAATATGCCCTCCTCTTCTGAAGTTTCAAAAAATGCAACCACTGAGTCATCAAGTGCTGGCTACTGGTCGGGAAGAACCCCTTTCCTTATGTACTTCATCCCCACCAAAAGTAAATGATGCAGCAGGCCACACTTCACATTAGTCCATGTAGCTCTTTCCCACATACCATGCCTGGGTTATCAAGTCAAATCGTGAATTTCCCAGTCCAAGATGAATCTGACATGGAGTGTGGGTGGCCAGCCAGGGCAGTGGGGTTAATCGGTACCGGGCTGGTGTCTCAGAAGGATGTGTAATGTTGGTGGTGACCTGGTCTGTGGGCCTGGGCGTCCATGCAAAGGGGTGATTAACGTTTATAGGTGAATGATACATGACGCCACCTGTGGTTTCTGATCAGATTGACCAGCACTGCAGTGTCGCTTCTCTGGGACAGATGTTGTGGTGCAGCTAAGATGTAGAAGCCCTGCACAGGTAGGGCCATATTCGCAGGGCAGATGAAAGAGTTGGTAGATGGTGTGCAGTGCAGGATGTAGCAGAGCCATGCGCCAGGCGCAGGAGAAACATGACAGACACAGTCATGCAGTTCCTTTACCTGTACTTGGTAAGTGCCATACAGGACCCAGTGTACAGATGGAGAAGGAGTTGGTCAGCCTGGAAGCAAATTAGGAATTCTCTCTCTGCAGATAGGTAGTGTGGCCTCCGTTCTAGCGTTTATCAGAGGTACTCGCAGTACTGAGATCACTGAAGTTCCCCCTGTTGACTCTCTTTTGAAACTTTCTCGTATGGCAGGCAGCCGTAGCCTTTTCCTTCTGGCTCACACAAGTCACTGCTGGGGCCGCCGAGCCTTAATTGGGAACAGAGCATTTACAGCTTCTACTTCCTCCGATTTCTGCTGCAGGACCGTCAGTGTCCCTACAAACTCGGAGACCGGAATCCGGACCATGCGCTCCAGCTAGGAGTGAGCCTTAACTCTGCTCATCCTCCAGCTCCCCTTCTCACATCCACACACTTCCCCTTCCCTTCACAGACTGGCTTAACTTCCCTCCTCCTGACCACAGAGAGCAGCTCCTCAGCAGTCAGGTTCAGAGCTCTCCCTGCTGGCCTGGAGTGGGAACTGTGTTGTGTGTTGGTTTAACTGCTAGAGAGATCCTTCGGTGCTCCCAAGCATGACATCCCACTCCCTAGGAGGAAGGTAATGCCACTGTGGCGACTGTACTCCTGGGGGCGCCACAAGTGCACTGATGCCAGCCACTGCTAGATGATTCTGCTGGTACATTGACCCAGACCACTTCATTCCCCTTGCACTCTACACAGCCATTATCTCAGCCTGATGAATCTCAGGTTCCCCTTCCCGCATACTATAGTATAGGTGGCATAGCTAGGTTCACTGGTGGGCTACTCTGCTGAGTAGTGTTGAGCAATACCTTCCGATATCGGGAAATATCGGATTGGATTGGATCGGACCGATACCCAAAAAGTATCGAATATCGCAGATTCCGATACCGGAAACCAGTGCAAGTCAATGGGACAGAAATATCGGAATTAAAATAAACCCTTTCTTTCCTTGTAAGTTAATTCTACATGAAGGAAAACAATTAAAAATAATGTATGATGTATTGGGGGAGGTGGAGGAGACATTAAAGGCATAGAGGTTTAGCCCAATCAAATGGAATAGCAGGAATTATTTTTTTTTTCAAGACGTTCGGAGTTACAAAGATATTGACTATGTTAACCTTTTTTATATTTTGTCAGATATGTATGTTTCACTACTTCCATGCTCTTCACCTTCTTTTTTACTTCTCTCACACTTTCTCCTTCATGATCCTCAGCAGCAGCATCTTTTTCATCAACTTCTTCTTCACCTTCTTCATCCTCTTCTTCTTCACCTTCATCCTATTATTCTTTTTTTTTACATTCTTCATATTCTTCTTATTCAACTATTATTCTTCTTCATATTCTACTTCTTCATCTTCTTCCTATTCTTCTTCTTCATCATATTCTTATTTGTGACAGGCATTCCTGTAGTTGTTATCTATAAAAGTTTGAAGAATACACCTTCCGTTCTGTCTGTCACAAAAGATTTACAACAGGATTTGTCCGCGTTCAGTTTGGCCTGCAGCAGCAGGCATTTTCCAGGGGCACCACGAGGAGGAACAGACTCACCCCCATACACTGCTTAGTCTTCTTCTGCTTATAATTTAGATAACATCTTTTTCTCTGATTTTTAGTCTTACGCTTAATGTTCTTCTGCTTTTTTTTCTTCTGCTTTTTGTTCTTCTGCTTCTTGGTCTTCTGTCTCTTGTTGTTCTGTATCTTGGTGGCTGTCTTTATGTTCTTTGTCCTCTTGGTCATCTTCTTCAGGGTCATCTTTTTGGTCTTCTTTGGGGTGCTCTTCAGGGTCGTCGTCTTGAGGGTCGTCGTCTTTGGGGTCGTCGTCATCAGGGTCATCGTCTTCTTCGGGGTGGTCTTCAGGGTCGTCGTCTTCAGGGTCGTCGTCAGGGAGATCCAGAGTGATTACCAAAACACATTTCAAAAAGCTTGAACTTGGAAATGTAGCAGAAGGTACAAGAAGGCTGAGGAACTGCCAAGAACGAGCTGACGGTACTGGAACCCGGATGGGTAGCAGAAGGAACAAGAGCCAATGGCACTACCGAGGACTAGCTGATGGTACTGGAACCCGGTTGCTAAGCAGGAGGTACCTGTGCTAGAAAGCACTACCAAGGACCAGCAGACGTTGCTGGAACTCAGATACCGAAAAGGAGGCACCTAAGCCAAAGGCACTGCCGAGAACCAGCTGACGGTACTGGAACCCGGATGGGTAGCAGAAGCTACATAAGCCAATGGAACTACCGAGGACCATCTGACGGTGCTGGAACCCGGAGGGGCAGCAGAAGGAACAATAGCCGATGGCACTACCGAGGACCAACTGATGGTAATTCAACCCGGTTACTAAGCAGGAGGTACCTGTGCTAGAAAGCACTACCAAGCACCAGCAGACGTTGCTGGAACTAGGATATCGAGACGGAGGCACCTAAGCCAAAGGCACTGCCGAGAACCAGCTGATGGTACTGGAACCCGGATGGGTAGCAGAAGGTACCCATGAAAAACAAAGTTGCAAGGCAGCGAGCCGGCCGCAGTTACCGAAACCCACAGTCCTTACAGGGGGTGCTTGTCCTATTGGCACTACGGAACCAGCCTTTATTACCAGATCCCGCAGCCCACATAGGAAGCACCTAAACTGCAGGCACCATAGACTCGGCTAACCCGACCACAACACGACAAGACAACGTATTGGTGGCAAAGTGACGTTGATACTACCCGGAAACAGCAAGCGTGCTGGAACCAGGCTGGGCAGGAGGGAGTACCCGTGCCAAAGACACTGCCTAGAACCAGCTGACGGTGCTGGAACCTGGAGCGGCAGCAGAAGGAACAAGTGCCAATAGAACTACCGAGGACCAGCTGACGGTACTGGAACCCAGATTGGCAGCTGAAGGAACAAGAGCCAATGGCACTACCGAGGACCAGCTGATGGTGCTGGAACCCGGTTACTAAGCAGGAGGTACCTGTGCTAGAAAGCACTACCAAGGACCAGCAGACGTTGCTGGAACTAGGATACCGAGAAGGAGGTACCTAAGCCAAAGGCTATGCCGAGAACCAGCTGACGGTACTGGAACCCGGATGGGTAGCAGAAGGTACCCATGAAAAACAAAGTTGCAAGGCCGCGAGCAAGCCGTAGTTACCAAAACCCATAGTCCTACAGGGGGTGCTTGTCCTATTGGCACTACGGAACCAGCCTTTGTTGCCAGATCCCGCAGCCCACATAGGAAGCACCTAAACTGCAGGCACCATAGAGTCGGCTAACCCGACCGCAACACAACAGGACAACGTTTTCGAGGCAAAGTGACATTGACACTACCCGTAAACAAGTGTCGTGCTGAAACCAGGCTGGGCAGGAGGGAGTACCCGTGCCAAAGACACTGCCAGGAACCAGCTGGCGGTGCTGGAACCCAGGGTAAATAATACAAACAGAGTGGAGACAGAGGCCTAATTGGAGCAAATTTAAAATCTGTAGTTGTGTGAGTGTGGACAGAGCAGGAGAAATTGCCGGACACAAAGCTGGGGATCAGCTGACATTACTGAACCCCAATAACACTGGAGCATATGACGACTGTGCAGACGGCACTTCTGAGCAGCAATTGGCGGTGTTGGAACCCAGGGTTAATACTACAAACATAATGGAGCCAGAGGCCTAATTGGATCAAGATTAATATCTGTTGTAGACTACTACTGATTTTAAACTTGCTCTAATTATGCCTCTGGCTCCACTCTGTTTCTAGTATTTACCCTGGGCTCCATCACCGCCAGTTGCAGCTCAGAAGTGCCATCTGCACAGTCAACACTTGCTCCTGTGTTATTGGGGTTCAGTAACGACAGCTGATCCCCTGCTGTTGGTCCGGCAATTTCTCCTGCTCTGTCCACATTCCTACTAGTAGTGGGAAAGTGGACAGAGCAGGAGAAATTGCCGGACACACAGTCGGGGATCAGCTGACGTTACTGAACCCCAGTAACACAGGAGCAAATGTTGATTGTGCAGATGGCACTTCTGAGCAGCAACTGGCGGTGTTGAAGCCCAGGGTAAATACTAGAGACAGAGTGGAGCCAGAGGCCTAATTGGAGCAAGTTTAAAATCAGTAGTAGTGTGAGTGTGGACAGAGCAGGAGACATTGCCGGACACACCGCATGGGAGCAGCTGACATTACTGAACCCCACTAACACAGGAGCTAGTGTTTTTCTCTGTGCAGACGGCACTTCTGAGCAGCATCTGGCAGTGTTGGAGCCCAGGGTCAATCAGGGTGTAGGCTGAGGCCTTATTGGAGCAAGTTTAATATCTGATGTTGTGTGAATGTGGACGGAGCAGGAGACATTGCCGGACACACAGCAGGGGAGCAGCTGACATTACTGAACCCCACTAACACAGGAGCTAGTGTTTTTCTCTCTGCAGACGGCACTTCTGAGCAGCAACTGGCAGTGTTGGAGCCCAGGGTCAATCAGGGTGTAGGCTGAGGCCTAATTGGAGCAAGTTTAAAATCAGTAGTAGTGTGAGTGTGGACAGAGCAGGAGACATTGCCGGACACACAGCAGGGGAGCAGCTGACATTACTGAACCCCACTAACACAGGAGCTAGTGTTTTTCTCTGTGCAGATGGCACTCCTGACCAGCAACTGGCAATGTTGGAGGCCAGGGTCAATCAAGGTGTAGGCTGAGGCCTAATTGGAGCAAGTTTAATATCTGATGTTGTGTGAATGTGGAGGAAGCAGGAGACATTGCCGGACACACAGCAGGGGAGCAGCTGGTGTTACTGAACCCCACTAACACAGGAGGTAGTGTTTTTCTCTGTGCAGACAGCACTTCTGAGCAGCAACTGGCAGTGTTGGAGCCCAGGGTCAATCAGGGCGTAGCCTGAGGCCTAATTGGAGCAAGTTTAATATCTGATGTTGTGTGAATGTGGACGGAGCAGGAGGCATTTCCGGACATACAGCAGGGGAGCAGCTGGCATTTCTGAACCCCACTAACACAGGAGCTAGTGTTTTTCTCTGTGCAGATGGCACTTCTGAGCAGCAACTGGCAGTATTGGAGCCCAGGGTCAATCAGGGTGTAGGCTGAGTCCTAATTGGAGCAAGTTTAATATCTGATGTTGTGTGAATGTGGAGGGAGCAGGAGACATTGCCAGACACACAGCAGGGAAGCAGCTGGCATTACTGAACCCCACTAACACAGGAGCTAGTGAATTTCTCTGTGCAGACGGCACTTCTGAGCAGCAACTGGTGGTGTTGGAGCCCAAGGTCAATCAGGGTGTAGGTTGAGGCCTAATTGGAGCAAGTTTAATATCTGATGATGTGTGAATGTGGACGGAGCAGGAGATATTGACAGACACACAGCAAGGGAGCAGCTGACATTACTGAACCCCACTAACACAGGAGGTAGTGTTTTTCTCTGTGCAGACAGCACTTCTGAGCAGCAACTGGCAGTGTTGGAGCCCAGGGTCAATCAGGGTGTAGGCTGAGGCCTAATTGGAGCAAGTTTGATATCTGATGTTGTGTGAATGTGGAGGGAGCAGGAGACATTGCCAGACACACAGCAGGGAAGCAGCTGGCATTACTGAACCCCACTAACACAGGAGCTAGTGAATTTCTCTGTGCAGACGGCACTTCTGAGCAGCAACTGGTGGTGTTGGAGCCCAAGGTCAATCAGGGTGTAGGTTGAGACCTAATTGGAGCAAGTTTAATATCTGATGATGTGTGAATGTGGACGGAGCAGGAGATATTGCCAGACACACAGCAGGGGAGCAGCTGGCATTACTGAACCACACTAACACAGGAGCTAGTGTTTTTCTCTGTGCAGATGGCACTTCTGAGCAGCAGCTGGCAGTGTTGGAGCCCAGGGTCAATCAGGGTGTAGGCTGAGGCCTAATTGGAGCAAGTTTAATATCTGATGTTGTGTGAATGTGTACGGAGCAGGAGACATTGCCGGACACTCAGTAGGGGAGCAGCTGGCGTTACTGAACCCCACTAACACAGGAGCTAGTGTTTTTCTCTGTGCAGACAGCACTTCTGAGCAGCAACTGGCGGTGTTGGAGCCCAGGGTCAATCAGGGTGAAGGCTGAGGCCTAATTGGAGCAAATTTAATATCTGATGTTGTGTTAATGTGGACGGAGCAGGAGACATTGCCGGACACACAGCAGGGGAGCAGCTGGCATTACTGAACCCCACTAGCACAGGAGCTAGTGTTTTTCTTTGTGCAGACGGCACTTCTGAGCAGCAACTGGAAGTGTTGGAGCCCAGGGTCAATCAGGGTGTAGGTTGAGGCCTAATTGGAGCAAGTTTAATATCTGATGTTGTGTGAATGTGGACGGAGCAGGAGACATTGCCGGACACACAGCAGGGGAGCAGCTGGCATTACTGAACCCCACTAACACAGGAGCTAGTGTTTTTCTCTGTGCAGACAGCAGTTTTGAGCAACAACTGGCAGTTTTGGAGCCCAGGGTCAATCAGGGTGTAGGCTGAGGCCTAATTGGAGCAAGTTTAATATCTGATGTTGTGTGAATGTGAAGGGAGCAGGAGACATTGCCGGACACACAGCAGGGGAGAAGCTGGCGTTACTGAATCCCACTAACACAGGAGGTAGTGTTTTTCTCTGTGCAGATGGCACGTCTGAGCAGCAACTGGCGGTGTTGGGGCCCAGGGTAAATCAGGGTGTAGTCTGAGGCCTAATTGGAGCAAGTTTAATATCTGATGTTGTGTGAATGTGCACGGAGCAGGAGATATTGCCGGACACACAGCAGGGGAGCAGCTGGCGTTACTTAACCCCACTAACACAGGAGCTAGTGTTTTTCTCTGTGCAGACGGCACTTCTGAGCAGCAACTGGCGGTGTTGGAGCCCTGGGATTACAGTTCAGGTGGTAGAAACATGAACACAACAGGAGACCTGGATACTGTTGCCAACCTATTATTTAATCTGGAAGAGGACTGGCAAATTCCGGCGAGATCCAGGCTTTGTTCATTTTCAGAAAAGTAAGCCGGTTAACGTAATCGGAGGATAGTCACATGCGACAGTCTGTTAGAATACCACCTGCGGCACTAAAGACGCATTCCGATAATACACTAGCAGCAGGGCAAACCAGCACCTCCAATGCATACTGGCTAAGCTCTGGCCATGTATCCAGCTTAGAGACCCAAAACTTGAAAGGGGAAGAGCCGTCTGGCAGTACACTGAGAGGGCAAGACATGTGGTCTGTCACCATCTGACGGAAACGTTGCCTCCTGCTGACTGGAGCCGTCTATGATGGTGTAGACATTTGTGGCAGGGACACAAAACTTTGCCACATTTGGGCCATTCTGGTCTTGCCTTGTGCTGAGGCGCTGCTTCTGCTCCCTCTTTGTGCAGAGCTTCCTCCACTGCTTCGACGCACAGAGCTGCTTTGTAAAGCACTAGCAGCACTGCTCTCGGGTGGAATGGAAAACATTATGGAATGCACCAGTGTGTCTTGGTACTCCCGCATTTTACGCTCCCGGTTCAACGGTGTTATGAGGCTTTGTAAGTTGTCCCGGTAGCGAGGATCTAGGAGGTTGTACATCCAATACTCAGCCGTGTTGAGAATGTGGGCGATGCGGCGGTCGTTTCTCAGGCACTGCAGCATGAAATCAACCATATGCTGCAGACTCCCAACTGGCCAAGAAATGCTATCCCCTGCTTGAGGCGTCATCTCTGCCTGCTCTGCATCACCCCGCCCTCGCTCTAAATACTGACTACTAGAGCATTGTGTACCTCCCTCCTCTGGAGAGATGTCTTCCTCCTCCATTGACTCCTTCTCATCCTCCTCACAAAGTGTCCCCTGCCTAGGCCTTTGTGAGGAATCACGTTGCGCAGACTGTCCAGAAGCAGATGGCATTTGTGACTCCTCGTCCTCCCCCTCTTCCACAACCTCCTCCCTTAGTGCTTGCAGTGTTTTTTCAAGCAGGCAGATAAGGGGGACAGTCATGCTGACTAGTGCATCATCTGCACTCGCCATCCACGTGGAATCATCGAAGGCACGCAAAACGTGGCAGATGTCCTTCATAGAGGCCCACTCAGTGGTGGTGAAGTGTGAACGGCGCGCAGTGCGACTTGTTTGCGCCTGATGCAGCTGGTACTCCATTACTGCTGCTCTCACAACCACTCCAACATATGTAACGTTGAATTCCACCTGGTGGGTAGGTCACATATGATGTGATGTTCCGGAAGGCGGGATCGGCGCTACAGAGCTGCAATGCGCGATCTTGCCATGCGGGAACGCCGCAAGTGAGCGCACTCTATGCAGACCTTGGGCAGCAGTGCATCAAGATCCGGATAGTCCCTCAAAAAATTCTGCACGACCAAGTTCAGCACATGTGCCAGACATGGGATGTGAGTGAGGTTGCCTAGGCCCAGAGCTGCCACCAGATTTCGGCCATTGTCACTCACTACCAAGCCTGGCTGGAGATTCGCTGGCACAAACCACACATCGCTCTCCTGCTTGATGGCATTCCAGAGCTCCTGCGCTGTGTGACTTCGATTCCCCAAAGAAATTAATTTGAGTACGGCCTGTTGACGTTTGGCCACGGCTGTGCTCATATCGGTCTTAACAGGTAAGCGTTCACGGGTCCATGTGGAGGTAGACCCTGACGGCTCATGCAGCGCTGATTCAGAGGAACTGGAATATGAGGAGGAGTCAATGTGTACAGACTGGATTCCAGCAATCCTTGGATTTGGCAGAACACGTACATCGCCACTCTCAAGATCTGTACCCGACTCCACAACATTTACTCAATTGGCAGTGAGGGAAAGGTATCGTCCCTGTCCATGGTTACTGGTCCACGCATCGGTGGTCAGGTGGACCTTGCTACTGACAACGTTTAGTAGCGCATGTTTAATTTTTCCCTCCACATGCTTTTGCAGGGCAGCGACGGCTTGCCTGCTGAAATAAAAGCGGCTGGACACGTTGTATTGTGGGACTGACAATGCCATGAAGTTCCGGAAGGTGTCAGTCTCCACCAGCCTGAATGAGAGCATTTCAAGGGACAGTAGTTTGGCAATGCCAGCATTCAGAGCCTGTGCTCGGGGATGGTTTGCCGAGTATGGCCGCCTTTTCTCCCATGCCTGTGCTACCGATGGCTGTAGAGTGGCCTGGGAGTGTGAGGATGACAGGGAACGTGGTACTGTGGGTGGAATTACTCTGGGTCTCTGTACAACAGTGCCAGAGGTTCTTCCATGGTGATCCTGTGAGGAAGCCGAACCAGCTGTGTGTGAGCTGGAGGAAGAGGCTACAACACGAGCTGAAGAGGTGGTAGGTGGTGCTGTAGGTTGGCCTACGTCTTCAGGGTGTCTTTGTAACTCCACCACGTGCTTGGTCCGCACATGTTTCCACATATTTGTGGTATTGAGGTTGCTGACACGCTTCCCTCTTTTGACTTTCTGATTACACAGCATGCATTTGACAAAGCAAATGTCATCTGCAACTGTGTCAAAAAAGGACCATGCACTGCAAGTCCTGGGAGCTCTCCGTTTTGGATTTTGGAAGAGGAATGCTCCTAACGGGTGCCGAAGTGGAGGCTACAGGCAACCAAGTCTGCCCCCTCCCTCTCCCTTATGTTTTGGCCATTCAGGGAATCTATACCTCAGAGCTGCTCCCACATCTTCCTGTTCCTCACGCCATGATGGGTCAAGGACCTCATCATCTACACTACCCTCTTCAAACACCTGCTTCTCCTGGGTGTTCTCACCAGCACAGTGCGGACCAGAAAGTGGCATCAGATGCGTACTGAGGTGTGCTGACCATAGGCACTGGCCCACCCGCCTCTTCAGATTCAGAGAAGCAAAGCTATTGCGCATCACTGCATACTCCCTCTTCTTCACATTCTAGAATGCTGCTTGGCTGGCCCCCTATTTCCAAGCCAAGAGATTCAGAGAACAGAAGTAGAGATGGCTCCTGTCCAGGGGTCTCTAACTGCCTGGGCAATTTGGCAGGTGTTGAAGAGACAGATGGTTGCTGTTCAGTGCTCTGGACCTGAGAGGATGTAGAAGTAATTGAAGTCGATGCGTTAGCTGCCATCCATCCGACTACGGCTTCAATTTGTTCCTCCCGCAGCAGTGGGGTACAGCGAGCTCCTACAAAGCTGCGCATAAAGGACTGTTCCCTGGGAAAACTGGGGGATGCTGAGTCACTGGTGCCCGCAGCAGGCACAGAATCCCCACGTCCTCTCCCTGCTAAAACTTCACGCCCACGACCACGTGCCTTACTCCCTGCCTTCTTCATCTTGGTAGACTGATAAAGATAGGCAGAAAAGTACTAAGGGCTTAGTGTGCTTATTCCTGAACAGCTGCTAACAGGTATAAGAAACACTAATTTTATAAAGTGTGGACTACACTTTAATATGAGCTAATGTGGCCTACACAACTGTAAAGTGGAGTGTTTGGTGAACTCTTTTTACGTGTTTTTTTTCACACAAAAAAAGGATGTGACCAAAGATGTAAAAGCGATAGTATCACAAACTTTTTGTAGCTTTTACAATGCAGGAAGGTAACCTACAATGCAATAGATGAGGCTACAAAAAAATAGGCTAATACTAATCTGGCTGGGACTGCAGGGCACAAGCCAACAGAAAGGCTCCTCTATCTACTCCTATATAGTGTTTGCAACCAATCTAGCTGGATACGGATGGAAGCACACTAATAGGAGAAATTCAGGAAAAATAAGCAGCGCTACAGCAAAAAAGGACAATGTATGAGGCAGTGACGCACACTGAGAGCGGACTACAACCAGAGGTGGCTGCAGAACACACTACAGCGTGAGCTGCACTCACACACAGAGACCTCACAGACAGCCGTGAACAGTGCAGAGAACTGTGCACTAGCACTGAAAGGCTGCAGAAAGGCTCCGCTATCTACTCCTATATAATGTTTGCAACCAATGTAGATGGATACGGATGGAAGCACACTAATAGGAGAGATCAGGAAAATGAGCAGCAATAAAACAAAAAAAGGACTATGTATGAGGCAGTGACGCTCGCTCAGCAGACTACAACCAGAGGTGGCTGCAGAACACACTACAGCGTGAGCTGCACTCACACACACAGACCTTGCAGACAGCTGCGAACAGTGCTGCAAGACAAAAGAAAGCTACAGCGGTTGATAAAGTAGCCTGGGTAAAACACTATTTAGAAAATCGCTATATCTAACTGTCCCTCAGAGTCTGAACAGCAGCGTCCTGTCCCTAACTGAATTCACAGCAGAGTGAACCCAAAATGGCGGCGGCAGCTTTTATAGTGCATCATGACATCATTTCAGCAGCCAATCACAGCCATGCCATTAGTTAACATGCCTACATGCCTAACAGGATGTGCCCACACTTCTTAGGATTCCTCATTGGCTGAATCAAATCAAACTGGCTCATAGCATTATGGGACCTTCCGATTACGGTATTTGATATGCAAAAAGTATCGGAACTCAGTATCGGAATTCTGATACCGCGAATATCGGCCGATACCCGATATATGCAGTATCGGAATGCTCAACACTACTGCTGAGTAGCAGACAGTGCTACAAGGCCCAAAAGGATTTTCTGGAAGAGATGCGGTAAAAAATTATTAGAAACACACACGGTGTAGCTACTTGACAGGTGCACTACACCGCTGGCTACCAGACACCGCTAGTATGCCATGAAACTGTCTATTAACATTGAAAACCATTATTAATGTGAAAATAAAGTTACACTTTTGGTGAACGAACCGTTCTCGAATGGAACCTCCAACCTCCAACAGCCAAATTTTAAGTAAAGTGTTCGAGTTTGACTAACGGCTCGAACACCGCCCAAAACAGCTCGAATTTGAACTTGGCGAACAGGTCAACTCGAACACTGCTCATTTCTAATCAGGAGACACACTCAGACGGTCTCAGGCCCAGTATGGATTTGACAAGATTGTAGAAAGTTGAGAAAGGGTACAGTATCACTGGATACCATGTATATATAGCATATTTTAAACATTAAAAATCTCCGTGTATATTTCCGTAGTCCGACAAAGACATTCCTAGCCTCAGTATGGATTACACAAGAATCTAAAAAGTAGAAAAAGGGTAATGTATTCGAAGCGTACACCAGTATACACTGTTGGGGTATTTTTCAATCTTCATATATATTTAAGTCTCAGTAAGACAGTCCAAACTCTTCGCAAGAGGAAGCGAGATGGATACCAAGTACAGATGGAAAGTCGAGTGATTGCAGAAATTTGGGAATTACTAATCATGGGAAAAACTCCCGGGAGAATTCTCAGAGGTGATGCTGACCCTCAATTACTTTGTATGTGGAGACAGCGAAAACAGTTCTTGTGAAGAAAGGTTTGCTGTATCGCAGTACCGTGGATCCCATCACCGTTACTCATCTCCATCAAATTGTGATCACAGGGAGAGATGTAGACATTGTCCTCACTGCCTATCATGATCTGTCAGGCAACTTTGGAGTGCAAAAGACACAAGCCACAGGCCGTAGGCAATTCTATTGGATTGGCATGAGAGGACACATTTAAAAATGTGGGCAGGAATGTCACACATCTGTGAGTAGGAAAACCGTGAAAGATGATGATAAACCACCACTGCATCTCATTGTGAATCGACGTCCATAACAAATGGAAGCCATTGATCATCTGAAGATAGAGCCCAGCAGGACAGGGCATAGGTACGTCTTAACCATCATCAATCAGTTCATCAAATTTGTATTGGCAGTCCCAGTGAAGGATTTAACAGCCCAGACTACACAGCGGTGGAGCAGGGAGAGGTAAGTATTGCAAGTGCTGGGGCCCTGAGGAAACAGGGGGGCCCCACGAGTGGGCAGCGGTACTGGCACAGGGCCCCTCATAGTACGCTGGTGTGTTTGACGGCGGGTGTGCACCCCCACCGTGAGAGACACTTGATTGTACTATGAGGGACCCTGTGCCAGTGCCGTCGCCCAAAAGTAGGCCCACCCACCTGTCCAAGGCAACGGCACTCTTACGGGTGCATGCCCCAGGTGGTGACCCCGGCCCTGGGGGGGGGAGGCAGCCCAGATAGGGAGGTTGTAAAAATGGCATATGTTGATGTTGGACATTCAGCAGCTGAAAATGGAGGAATTGGAAAAGTCCGAGGAAGAGGAGGACAAAAGCGAGCCACTTTTCTGGCAACCTACGTGACAGCAGGGGAAGGTGGGAAAAAATCCTTTGAAACCCATGCATGGACCATTTTAATGAAGGTTAGATCATCAACATTTTGGGTCGACAGACGGGTCCTTTTTTCTGACAGGATTGATCCAGCAGCACTGAAGACTCGTTCAGATAACACACTAGCAGCAGGGCAAGCAAGCTCCTGCAAGGCCTATTGTGCCAATTCAGGCCAGGTGAGGCCCAATAGTCAAAGGGGAATGACCTGTGAGGGAGAACATCGATATGGGAGGAGAAGTAGTTTGTATCCATAGTTGACAACTGCTGTCTCCTGTCACTTTCAATAGATGCAGTATTACCAGTCGTGTGAGCGGTACTTGAAAAATCAGTCCACAACATGGTCATGAAACCCCTGTGTCTGTAATAACGTGCAGGAGGAGTATATGTCACCACGGAACAGACAGACCAACAGTAAAAGGGGAGGTTTATTTACAGGGAGTAAAACAGGTAAAAATATAATATAACAGAGAAACTACTGTAACAGATAATATCAGAGTTTGAAGAAATATCAGAAGTGCACAACACTAGGCAGTTATTCTCTTATGGGGTGGCTACTTATCAGTTCCTGGAGAACTTGATTGTAGAAATCACTCTTCTCCCACGTAGGCACCCAGGCACAAGGGATGCTTGATGTCGTCCATCTCTGGGATCCTAGGTATAGTCCAACTGGCGTATGGGGGGTTAACGTTGAGGCTCAAGGGGTATGATGATGGTGGTATCCCCCTATATGCAATATCCTTACCTCTGCCATGGCAGCGGCGTTCCCTCACAAGGGTCAGGGGATCTGCCTGTGCCAGTCTCTCTTGGCAGGTCAGTGTCACATTACAGTCTGTTCCTTGGTCACAGGGAAGCGTCTCAGCCACTGAATACAGCCTGTCTGCAAGGAAGAGTCTTGCCACTATCACAGTCTCTCTGAGAAGATTCACAGGGAAGTCTCTAGTCACAGCATACAGCCCTTGCTCTGCACACACAGACTTCACAGGGGGATCAGGACACAACTTATCTGTCATTGCAGGCTCCAACCGTTAGTAGTCACAGGATACCGTCTCTGCTTCTCTGCAGGTCTCAGTCTGTCCACGGGTTCAGGACGCAGCTCCACTGTCTCCACAGTACGCAGGCTCACGTACTAACGTTCTGCTGTCCCTTTGCAATGATACCCCGGACTCTCTCTGTGACTAGGAGCTCTGTCTCTTCTGCAGTCTCTATCAGCGCCCTTTCCCTTCAGCTCCCCAGGCTGCACTGAGAGAAAAGCCCGGGAAGATTCCCGTTCTCTGCTCTCCTCTCCTGGCCCCCTGTGCTCAGCCCCTCCTCTGTTTCCGGGGAACCTGCTGCCCTGTTTAACTGTTTGAGGCATGGAGCAGAGAGGGCAGCCTTCTCATGGCTCTTCTTGCACTTCACCCCCTTACATGTCAAATGCCACTTCGGCTGTGTGCACCACGAACACCTCTTCCAAGTTGCCCCCTACGGCTCATGGGAGAACCATCACCGCCACGGTGTGCTGGGAATGCCTCAAACAAACGGTTTACCAGAGTTGCTTGTTTGTTAGCCAATATTAGCTCTAGGTTCTGCTGTGGCATGATGTTTTGGAATTTGAGCTCGCGGAAAGCTTCGCTTTCAACCAACCGGTAGGGCATCATCTCTAACAAGATTAGTTTGGCAATCTGGGCGTTCAAACACAGTGTACGCAGATGAGAGGATGAGTACTTTCTTGTCCTGCTCAGAGTCTCTGGAAGGGTGAGCTGGACTTGAGAGCTGCATATGGTGGAACTAGCGGTGGACATGGCAGACTGAGAGAGGGTTGGTGATGGTGTTGGTGGTCTTGCTGATGGCCTAGATTCAGTCTTTCGTAGCAATAACATTGTGATTCCCTGACTGCTTTGCCCTTGCGACGACACCTCAACTTTTTCTTGTTGGTGATGTGCTAACCGGTGGGCTTACAGTGGGGGAAGCGATGTAGCGTTGATGACTACCTTCATTCGGACCGGGTGCACATGTGGTACATGAGGTTTGGTAGTCCGTCCACGTTTGCAAGTGCATGGGGGTTAAATGTCTAAGCATGCAACTGGTATTGAAATTTCTCAGATTTTTCCCACGGCTAAAGGTCTTTGCGCACTTCTTACAGATAACCTTTGCCTGATCATTAGGATTTTGTTCAAAAAAGTGCCACACTGCACTCTTCCTACTATGGAAGACATTTTGAGGCCTTGAACGCTGTGCTAATTTGACGTCTGACCAAGCTGTCCTGCAACTCTTTGGGTTTTTGTAAACCGTTTTTGGACTGCTAAGGGCCTGGCAGATAACAGCTGTTGCGATGTCGATGCCTGCTGCGGATCCTCCTCCTCCTCTTCTGAGCTATTGGCAGCGGCACCCTCTTCCCCCAATGGATGCCAATCTGGGTCAACAACTGGGTCATCCATCATCTCCTCTTCAATTTCATGTGCACCTTCCTCTGTGTCACCTTGTAAGGTGGTATAGCATGCGGGAAGGGGCACCTGAGTTTCATCAGGGTCAGATTTTGGCTCAGTACACTGCGAGGACAATGTAGTCGTCTGAGTGAATGTACCAGCAGAAAAATCTAGCAGTGGCTGTGCATCAGTGCACTCCATGTCCGATTCATCTTGGACTGGGGAATTCACAATTTGACTTGATAACCCAGGCATGGTATGTGAAAAGAGCTCCATGGAGTATTTTGTAGTGTGGCCTGCCGCATCCTTCTCTTTTGGTAGGGGTGAAGGACACAAGGAAAGGTGTTGTTCCTGACCAGAAGCCTCCACTGATGACTCAGTGCTTTTATTTTTTGAAACTTCAGAAGAGGAGGCGATAGAGCTGGAGGCTGTGTCAGCAATGTAAGCTAAAACTTGTTCCTGAAGCTCCGGCTTTAAAAGCGGTTTACCTACTCCCAGAAAAGGGAGCCTTCGAGGCCTTGAGGAGCGAGACTATGACGCAGGCTCAACACCTCCTGCCTTAGGTGCTATTGTGCTTTTGCCACTACCAGCAGATGCACCACCACCCCCACCACCATCTGTACCAGCTGGCAACCCCCGCCCACTTCCACGGCCTCTTCCACCATACTTCCTCATTTTTGGAAAATGTACCCCAAATAGCACCAGCTATATGGTACTGTAAACAAGGTACAAGGTATATATAGTATTGTGGAGAATTTGAATCTCCCTAGAGATTTTAGGAGGCTGAACTATTATCTCAGGCCTACTATAGATTGCACCTCAATTTAGCAGGCTGAAATTGGCTGGTGTATGAAAAAGTACAAGGTGTATATAGTATTGTGGAGAGTTTGAATCTCCCTAGAGATTTTAGGAGGCTGAACTATTATCTCAGGCCCACTATAGATTACACCTCAATTTAACAGGCTGAAATAGGCTGGTGTATGACAAAGTACAAGGTGTATTGTTATGAATGTGTCACCGAGGAGGAAAAAACAAAAAGGAAGCTAAGCCCAGAAAACCAGAGAGGTTGGTAACTAGCGGATTGCAGACCCCTGATCCTATCCACAACAACTAGCAGTAGCCGTGGAGCGTGCCTACGGTGGTCCTAGACGCCTCGTCACGGCCGGAGAACTAAATAAGCCTAGAGAAAGAAAGGGAAAATCTAAACTGCCCCAGAGCAGACCCCAAAGCAATAGACAGCCCCCAACATGTATTGTCGGTGAAACAAGATGAAAACTCAGACACAGGTAGAAAGATAGGCTGAGCAAATGATGGGGCCCTCGCTAACTAGAAAGGACAGGAAAGAAAAGCTGCTGTCTGCAATCACGCAAAAAACCCTGCCAAAAAGAATGTCCAACACGTCTGATAGAGAAAGGCCCTGAAGTCGCTAGACTTCAAATCACTATATCAGCACTCAGGTATATTCTGAAGACAGAGCAAAAGAGATCAACTGATCAGAGACAAAATGGGGATCCAGCCCAGTCCCAGCCAGGGCTGGCTGAACACAAAAACTAAGTAAACCAGACAAAAACTCATATGAACAATAGCAGAGAAAAATTAGCTTTAGGAAGGCAGGAACCAAACTGGAAACCAGGAGCCACAGTCAGGAAAAATCACCAGCAAGAAACTAGGGAGTCGGCTGCCTTAAATCCAATCAGAAACTCCTGATGTCCAATCGCAGTCCTCTTCCTCAGGTGGCCGGTCTCTGCCATTTAGATCAGCTTCATTACCTCCCTTCACCAGCAGAGGGAGTCCAGATAGAGAACTCACTACTCCTCTGTCAGCACAGCCAGCTCCATAACCCTCACCAGAAGCCAGAGGCAAACCCGAAAATTAGCTCACAACAGTACCCCCCCTTGAGGAGGGGTCACCGAACCCTCATCCATGCCAACGGGCCAATCAGGATGGGCCCGATGAAATGCACGAACCAATCTATCGGCATGAATATCAGAGGCAGAGACCCAAGAATTGTCCTCCTGGCCATAACCCTTCCCACTTGACCAAATACTGGAGTCTCCATATAGCCAGACGAGAATCCAGTATTTTCTCTACCTCATATTCCACATTACCTTCAACCAATACAGGGTCAGGGGGTGCAACCATAGGAACTACTGGCTCAACATATCTCTTCAACAGCAACTTATGAAACATGTTATGGATCTTAAACGGCAGCACTATGCCCTATGAGGGGGCTACAGTATACTCTATGGGGGGCTGCATTGTATTCTGTGGTTGGGCTGCATTATACCCTATGAGGGTGCTGCATTATATTCTATGGTGGGGACTGCGTTATACCTTATGAGGGAGTTATACATACTGATCTCTACAGCAGTAGGAATAGCATGAAGATCAAGAAGTGTGAATAACTAGAGATAATATTTTAAAAAACAATATTATATTATTTAGTCAATATTTAAAAAATACACATAAAATAGGATACCTCTAACCCATAAGTACACCAAAATGTCAGCTCCAGCAATACTTAAAATTAACTGGGAAAATGTATGTGGTCCAAATTAGTATTTCTAATCACATTGCAATCAGCATATCAAATTTTATATGCAGTAAATATTTGGATATATTGATATAGTAATAATATAAATATCAGAGACTCTATTCAAATGCCCCGAATTCATTTATATGTGATCCAAATCAATATTTCTGATCACACTGCAATCAGCATATCCAAATATACAGTGGGGCAAAAAAGTATTTAGTCAGTCAGCAATAGTGCAAGTTCCACCACTTAAAAAGATGAGAGGCGTCTGTAATTTACATCATAGGTAGACCCCAACTATGGGAGACAAACTGAGAAAAAAAAATCCAGAAAATCACATTGTCTGTTTTTTTTTCATTTTATTTGCATACTATGGTGGAAAATAAGTATTTGGTCAGAAACAAAATTTCATCTCAATACTTTGTGATATATCCTTTGTTGGCAATGACAGAGGTCAAACGTTTTCTGTAAGTCTTCACAAGGTTGCCACACACTGTTGTTGGTATGTTGGCCCATTCCTCCATGCAGATCTCCTCTAGAGCAGTGATGTTTTTGGCTTTTCGCTTGGCAACACGGACTTTCAACTCCCTCCAAAGGTTTTCTATAGGGTTGAGATCTGGAGACTGGCTAGGCCACTCCAGGACCTTGAAATGCTTCTTACGAAGCCACTCCTTCGCTGCCCTGGCGGTGTGCTTTGGATCATTGTCATGTTGAAAGACCCAGCCACGTTTCATCTTCAATGCCCTTGCTGATGGAAGGAGGTTTGCACTCAAAATCTCACGATACGTGGCCCCATTCATTCTTTCATGTACCCGGATCAGTCGTCCTGGCCCCTTTGCAGAGAAACAGCCCCAAAGCATGATGTTTCCACCACCATGCTTTACAGTAGGTATGGTGTTTGATGGATGCAACTCAGTATTCTTTTTCCTCCAAACACGACAAGTTGTGTTTCTACCAAACAGTTCCAGTTTGGTTTCATCAGACCATAGGACATTCTCCCAAAACTCCTCTGGATCATCCAAATGCTCTCTAGCAAACTTCAGACGGGCCCGGACATGTACAGGCTTAAGCAGTGGGACACGTCTGGCACTGCAGGATCTGAGTCCATGGTGGCGTAGTGTGTTACTTATGGTAGGCCTTGTTACATTGGTCCCAGCTCTCTGCAGTTCATTCACTAGGTCCCCCCGTGTGGTTCTGGGATTTTTGCTCACCATTCTTGTGATCATTCTGACCCCACGGGATGGGATTTTGCGTGGAGCACCAGATTGAGGGAGATTATCAGTGGTCTTGTATGTCTTCCATTTTCTAATTATTGCTCCCACAGTTGATTTCTTCACTCCAAGCTGGTTGGCTATTGCAGATTCAGTCTTCCCAGTGTGGTGCAGGGCTACAATTTTGTTTCTGGTGTCCTTTGACAGCTCTTTGGTCTTCACCATAGTGGAGTTTGGAGGCAGACTGTTTGAGGGTGTGCACAGGTGTCTTTTTATACTGATAACAAGTTTAAACAGGTGCCATTACTACAGGTAATGAGTGGAGGAAAGAGGAGCCTCTTAAAGAAGAAGTTACAGGTCTGTGAGAGCCAGAAATCTTGATTGCTTGTTTCTGACCAAATACTTATTTTCCACCATAATATGCAAATAAAATGAAAAAAAACAGACAATGTGATTTTCTGGATTTTTTTTTCTCAGTTTGTCTCCCATAGTTGAGGTCTACCTATGATGTAAATTACAGACGCCTCTCATCTTTTTAAGTGGTGGAACTTGCACTATTGCTGACTGACTAAATACTTTTTTGCCCCACTGTATATACCATAAACATTTAAATATATTAATATGATGATAATATATAATATACAAATAGAGACTCCATTCAAATATTTCCAATAGCAGCAATATACAGCACAGTAGTGCAAATAACATAGAAAACCTCTGATTAAATAGCAATGAATTGAATTTCAAAGTTGTGAGTAATCACACCTATAAAGTGATCTAGTGCTTAAATAAACAATGGCCTCCAGGTATAGATAGTGGAGCACAATGAAGATTGAATCCTTACATAACGCAATGCCCTCATTCCAATAATAGATGCGCCACTAGCTATTGACCCGTGCTGACAATGAACTGCTAGAAACCCTCGCCCCATACAAATTCCCTGAATTAAAGCTGCTGAGCCAATATAATGTCCAGTGACACGCTGACACTTCTACCCCGACGTGCGTTTCGCTCATGCTTCTTCCTGGGGGCGTGTCTAAGCGGTGGGCATCCAACTATTTATATTCTCCAACAACCAACAGAATCAAAAGAGGCGGCTCTAATTAAGTCTGACTCATAGAGTCACGAGATCAATATAGACCTATGCCTGCAGCCTTAGCAACAATCGCTATAAATCACAAGCCATGTTCGTTAATGGCAAGAAGAGACCCATTTTAGAATAACATACCAAGCCTTCCAATCAGCGCTGTTTTAATCTGGCTTGGTAACAGTAACTATATACAAACTGCACGGCAAATACACCGTCCCAGAATCAGTTTCACACCAGACAACAATTAGTGTAAGCGAGTCTAATAAGTAAAAACTCATAGCTTCTCATAATAATACTGAGTAAATGCTGATATCTCAGCAGCTGAAACAAATGAATTAGTTTATACAAAAGCGGATTTAGTTAGACCGATTTTTAAGCGTCACACAATGACTGCAAATACTAACAATAAAATAGCAAATAATCATTATAAGCACATGCATTAATTTACACCCTATTATCGCCAGCATAGAAACATCCTTGGTGAGACCTAATTTGATAGCCTTCGCCCACCATTATATATAACAACTAAACCGCATAGAAGTCAGATACTAAAAAATAATATAGCTAAATCTCTCCCACTGTAATGTTACAACTCTATTCCAAAACCCTTTTTCAAAGATACATACAAAACATCACATATGTCAATTTGCAATTCCATTATCTGCGTAATTATAATTTAATGATCTATCGCTCCCACATAAGCTGTAAAATCGGAGTCACTCCACTAGATCTATAGGAAACAACACTGAGATTATTTTTTCACAAATGCTATCTGTAAAAATACCATTGTGAAATGCATATTACTAATATTGAGAAATTATTGTATAAATTCAATATATATCTAGGCATAAAAAATGAAAAAATAATAATAATAAATGCAAAAAATAAAAAAAATAAATAAATAAAAAATAAATAAAATGAAACAACCTCCAAGGTTACTGAAGTTAATTAAATCCCATATAGTGAAGAAAATATATTTATATACTGTATATATATATATATATATATATATATATATATATATATATATATATATATATATATATACTAATATTACTGAAGTAACTACAATACACCAAAATTGTTAATATTGCTGAAATAACTAATGCCACTTCAGTACCATTATTAGAGTGTGCCCAGGAAAAGTGTAAAATAATCATTATAGGATAAAATATATCTCCAAGAGAATAAAGTGTCTGAAATAATTATTGATGAATAATATGGACCATAAATCATAAAGCAAAACCTGAACGTTTCTGAATAGAAGTAGATGGCTGCCCCTCCTGCAGGAAAGGAACAAATCCGTCAAAACTCCATACAGATTTTAGTATAACGTCCAACATCTGTCTACTGGGACCCATATGTGGCTACAATCAAGAGTCAATCAAAAAGAAACCGGATTAAGAGTCTTCAAAATCTTGTAAGGTCCAATAAATCTTGGCTTGAACTTTGGAGAAGCCACCTTCATAGAGATATTCTTTGATGACAACCAAACCATATCACCCACTTTAAACCGGGGACCAATGGTCCTATGCCGGTTAGAAAACCGCTGGGACTTTTCCTGGGAGAGAGACAACTTATCCACTACTTGGTCCCAAATCTGCTGCATTCTCTCTACCACAGTGTCAACACCTGGGCAGGCTGAAGATTCCACTTGCCCCGAAGAAAATCGAGGATGAAACCCAAAGTTACAGAAAAAGGGTGACATCAAGGTGGCAGAACTAGCTCTATTATTTAACGTGAATTCGGCCAAGGGCAAAAATGAAACCCAATCATCCTGATCAGCAGATATAAAACATCTCAAATAGGACTCCAAAGTCTGGTTTGTTCTTTCCGTCTGCCCATTGGTCTGAGGGTGAAACGCACAGGAGAAGGACAACTGAATTCCCAGCTTGGAACAAAAGGCTTTCCAAAATCTGGAAACAAACTGAACTTCTCTGTCAGATACAATGTTCTCAGGAATCCCATGCAACCGAACCACCTGTTGTAAAAACAAGGGTACCGACTCTGAGGAAGATGGCAACTTTGGGAGAGGTACAAGATGGACCATCTTAGAAAATCTATCACAAATCACCCAGATAACAGTCATTCTCTGAGAAACAGGAAGATCAGAAATAAAATCCATTGAAATATGGGTCCATGGCCTCTTAGGCACCGGCAAGGGCATCAACAAACCACTAGAGCGAGAACTGGGTTTAGACTGGGAACAAGTCCCACAGGACTGCACAAAATTCCTGACATCACGAGATAAGGCGGGCCACCAAAAAGACCGACTCACCAAATCTCTGGTACCAAAAATACCTGGATGACCAGCCAATGCGGAGCAATGAACTTCAGACATCACTCTCTTCCTCCACTGGTCAGGAACATACAATTTTCCCATAGGACAACGCTCAGGTTTGTCCTCCTGGAATTCTTTCAGAGCACGTCTCAAATCGGGCGAGATGGCAGAAAGAACTACCCCCTCACCTAGGATGGTAGTAGGCTTGGTCACAATAGGAGAATCAGCAAAGAAACTCCTAGAAAGGGCGTCTGCCTTAACATTCTTAGTGCCTGGAAGAAAGGAGACCACAAAATCAAAATGCGTAAAAAACAAGGCCCACCTAGCCTGTCTAGGATTCAAGCGTTTGGCCGACTCAATGTAAATCAAATTCTTGTGGTCAGTGAGGACCACAACTTGATGTCTAGCTCCCTCCAACCAATGTCTCCACTCCTCAAATGCCCATTTCATGGCTAACAATTCCCGATTCCCCACATCATAGTTGCATTCAGATGGGGAGAACTTTCGGGAAAAGAAGGCACAGGGATTCATTTTAGACGCCACTGGATCTTTTTGGGACAAAACAGCTCCTACACCAATCTCTGAAGCGTCTACCTCCACCTGAAAAGGAAGTGAGACATCAGGTTGCCGCAAAACCGGAGCAGAAGTGAACCTCCGCTTCAGCTCCTGAAAGGCCGAAACAGCCTCTGAAGACCAATTCAGCACATCAGCACACTTCTTAGTTAAATCAGTCAGTGGTTTAGAAAAGCAGAAAAATTAGCTATAAATTTACGATAAAAATTAGCAAAACCCAAAAACTTCTGGAGAGCCTTCAAAGAAGTGGGTTGAACCCAATCACAAATGGCCTGTACCTTGCCCGGGTCCATTTCAATAGTCAACGGAGACAAAATAAATCCCAAAAATGAAATCCTCTGTACACCAAAAAGGCACTTCGATACCTTAACATACAAGGAATTCTCCCTCAAAATCCGGAACACAGTCCGAACATGTTCCACATGAGAATCCCAATCCCTGGAAAAAATCAAAATATCATCCAGATAGATGATCAAAAACTTATCCACAAAGTCCCGGAAAATATCATTCATGAAGGATTGGAAGACAGAAGGGGCATTAGTGAGCCCAAAAGGCATCACCAGGTACTCAAAATGTCCCTCCGGAGTATTAAACGCCGTCTTCCATTCATCCCCATGCTTGATGCGATTAAGATTATACGCCCCCCCTGAGGTCAAGCTTAGTAAACCAGCAAGCACCTTTAACTCTGGAGAATAAATCAGAAATCAGGGGGTAACAGATACTGAAATTTAACCGTAATTTTGTTGAGGGAACGATAGTCAATACAAGGCTTTAATGAACCATCCTTCTTGGCTACGAAAAAAAACCCAGCACCTAAGGGTGAAGAGGATGGTCTAATATGACCCTTCTCCACCGACTCCTTAATATAAGATCGCATAGCCTCGTGTTCGGGTACAGGTAAATTGAAAAGTCAACCCTTGGGAAATTTACACCCAGGTCTCAACTCAATTGCACTGTCATAACTCCTATGAGGAGGCAAAGACGCAGACTTACTCTCACTAAATACATCATAAAAATCAGCCAAATAGTCAGGAACATCATGCGACTGGGGAGAGGTGGAGAAAACAGGAGTGTCACCAAGAGCACACCGACAACCCCAACTCACCACAGACACAGATTTGCAATCCAAAATCGGATTATGGATTTGCAACCTGGGAAAACCCAGAACAATGGTATCATGTTAATTATGCAACACCAAAAATCTGCAATTTTCTTGGTGGTCTGGGGCGACCTGCATTATCACCTAGGTCCAAAACTGAGGTTTATTCTTTGCCAAAGCAGTAGCATCAATACCCCTCAAAGGAATAGGCGTCCGCAGAGGTGTCATAGGAAAACCACAACGTTTAGCAAAATCCAAGTCCATTAGATTCAAGGCCGCTCCTGAATCCACAAAAGTCTTCGCGGAAAATGTGGATAAGGAGCAGATCAGAGTAATTGCCAAAAGAAACTTAGGTTGTACACCACCCACAGCAAATGTGTGTGCAAAACGTTTCTCTCGTTTAGGGCAGACAGAAATAACATGAGAGGCATCTCCACAGAAAAATCACAGCTTATTGCGCCTTCTAAACTCCTGACGTTGCGCCCTAGACAAAACTCCATCACATTGCATAGGTTCAGACATTTGTTCAAAATGTGGCAGCGCCTCCTGTGTAGTCTTGCGTTCACGTAAACGCCGATCAACTTGAATGGCTAATGACATAGAATCATCAAGACCAGAGGGAATAGGAAATCCCACCATAGTATCTTTTAAAGTCTCAGACAAACCTTTCCGAAAGAGAGCTGCCAATGCACTATCATTCCATGTAGTAAGGACCACCCACTTTCGGAATTTCTGACAGTATAACTCTGCAGGATCCTGACCCTGGTTCAATGCTAATAGGGCTCTCTCAGCTTGATCAATAGCATTAGGTTCATCATATAACAACCCCAAGGCTTGAAAAAATGCATCCACATTAGTCAAAACAGGATCTTCAGGTGTCAAAGAAAATGCCCAATCCTGGGGATCGCCGCGCAGCAAGGAGATGACAATTTTAACCTGCTGCGTAGAGCTCCCCGATGAGTTAGGTTTCAAGGCAAGAAATAATTTACAATTATTCTTAAAATTCAAAAATTTAGACCGATCCCCAGAAAACACATCAGGAGCAGGGATCCTTGGTTCAACAGCATGTGAATGAGTGAGATAGGCTGAAATTCCCCACACTTCAGCAGCGAGCTGCTCCACAGGATCAGACAATTGCTTTATCTCCATCAAGGAGAAAAAAAAAAAAAAAAGAATCCTCCTACGGCCCCAGAGAAAAAGAGGAGAAAATATACATATACATATACATATACATACGTGTATATTTATATATATATACATAGATTGCATCTCAATTTAACAGGCTGAAATTGGCTGGTGTATGACAAAGTACAAGGTGTGTATATGGTATTGGGGAGAATTGGAAGCTCCCTAGAGATTTAGGAGGCTGAACTATTATTTCAGGCCCACTATAGATTACACCTCAATTTTACAGGCTGAAATTGGCTGGTGTATGACAAAGTACAAGGTGTTTATAGTATTGGGGAGAATTGGAAGCTCCCTAGAGATTTTAGAAGGCTGAACTATTATCTCAGGCCCAATATGGATTACTCCTCAATTTAACAGGCTGAAATTGGCTGGAGTATGACAAAGTACAAGGTGTATATAGTATTGGGGAGAATTTGAATCTCCCTAGAGATTTTAGGAGGCTGAACTATTATCTCAGGCCCACTATAGATTACACCTCAATTTAACAGGCTGAAATAGGCTGGTGTATGACAAAGTACAAGGTGTATTGTTATAAATGAGTCACCGAGGAGGAAAAAACAAAAAGCAAGCTAAGCCCAGAAAACCGGAGAGGTTGGTAACTAGCGGATTGCAGACCCCTGATCCTATCCACAACAACTAGCAGTAGCCGTGGAGCATGCCTACGGTGGTCCTAGACGCCTCGTCACGGTCGGAGAACTAAATAAGCCTAAAGAAAGAACGGGAAAATCTAAACTGCCCCAGAGCAGAGCACAAAGCAATAGACAGCCCCCAACATGTATTGTCGGTGAAACAAGATGAAAACACAGACACAGGTAGAAAGTTAGGCTGAGCAAACGATGGGGCCCTCGCTAACTAGAAAGGACAGGAAAGAAAAGCTGCTGTCTGCCATCACGCAAAAAACCCTGCCAAAAAGAATGTCCAACACGTCTGATAGAAAAAGGCCCTGAAGTCGCTAGACTTCAAATTACTATATCAGCACTCAGGTATATTCTGAAGACAGAGCAAAAGAGATCAACTGATCAGAGACAAAATGGGGATCCAGCCCAGTCCCAGCCAGGGCTGGCTGAACACAAAAACTAAGTAAACCAGACAAAAACTCATATGAACAATAGCAGAGAAAACTTAGCTTTAGGAAGGCAGGAACCAAACTGGAAACCAGGAGCCACAGTCAGGAAAAATCACCAGCAAGAAACTAGGGAGTCGGCTGCCTTAAATCCAATCAGAAACTCCTGATGTCCAATCGCAGTCCTCTTCCTCAGGTGGCCGGTCTCTGACATTTAGATCAGCTTCATTACCTCCCTTCAACAACAGAGGGAGTCCAGATAGAGAACTCACTACTCCTCTGTCAGCACAGCCAGCTCCATAACCCTCACCAGAAGCCAGAGGCAAACCCAAAAATGAGCTCACAACAGTGTATATAGTATTGGGGATAATTGGAAGCTCCCTAGAGATTTTAGGAGGCTGAGCTATTATCTCAGGCCCAATATAGATTACACCTCAATTTATCAGGCTGAAATTGGCTGGTGTATGACAAAGTACAAGGTATGTATATGGTATTGGGGAGAATTTGAATCTCCCTAGAAATTTTAGGAGGCTGAACAATTATCTCAGGCCCACTATAGATTGCACCTCAATTTAAAAGGCTGAAATTGGCTGGTGTATGACAAAGTGCAAGGTGTATATACTATTGGGGAGAATTGGAAGCTCCATAGAGATTTTAGGAGGCTGAACTATTATCTCATGCCCACTATAGATTACTCCTCAATTTAACAGGCTGAAATAGGCTGGTGTATGACAAAGTACAAGGTATATATAGTATTGTGGAGAATTTGAATCTCCCTAGAGATTTTAGGAGGCTGAACTATTATCTCAGGCCCAATATAGATTACACCTCAATTTAACAGGCTTAAGTTGACTTATGTATGACAAAGTACAAGGTGTGTATAGTATTGTGGAGAATTTGAATCTCCCTAGAGATTTTAGGAGGCTGAACTATTATCTCAGGCCCACTATAGATTACACCTCAATTTAACAGGCTGAAATAGGCTGGTGTATGACAAAGTACAAGGTATATATAGTATTGTGGAGAATTTGAATCTCCCTAGAGATTTTAGGAGGCTGAACTATTATCTCAGGCCCAATATAGATTACACCTCAATTTAACAGGCTTAAATTGACTGATGTATGACAAAGTACAAGGTGTGTATAGTATTGTGGAGAATTTGAATCTCCCTAGAGATTTTAGGAGGCTGAACTATTATCTCAGGCCCAATATAGATTACACCTCAATTTAACAGGCTGAAATTGGCTGGTGTATGACAAAGTACAAGGTGTATATAGTATTGGGGAGAATTGGATGCTCCCTAGAGATTTTAGGAGGCTGAACTATTATCTCAGGCCCACTGTAGACTACACCTCAATTTAACAGGCTGAAATTGGCTGGTGTATGGCAAAGTACAAGGTGTATATAGTATTGTGGAGAATTTGAATCTCCCTAGAGATTTTAGGAGGCTGAACTATTATCTCAGGCCCAATATAGATTACACCTCATTAACAGGCTGAAATTGGCTGGTGTATGACAAAGTACAAGGTGTATTTAGTATTGTGGAGAATTTGAATCTCCCTAGAGATTTTAGGAGGCAGAACTATTATCTCAGGCCCAATACAGATTATGTAGCGCCCCTGAGGCATCAGTCGCCACAGAGGTACTGCACCTTCTCCTAAGGTGTAGTGCCCCACCATCCAGGTAAGGTGTGAACTTCTGTCCACACTCCACACCTGCATTCCACACACAGGATAGTTCAGTGGGTCCACCTAACAGCTTCAGGCTGGCGATTAGCAGAGCACCCCTCGTGGAACCCTGCTTCGTAACACGAGATGTGCTGGGAGGTGGGTGGAGTGAGATGATATAAAAGAGTGGGAAGAGTGAGAGTTAGTTAGTTAGTTGGTTAGAGGAGAGAGAAGAGAGAAGATGGGTGTCTGAAGGACGTGCTGCAGCAGGTCCCAGTGAGAAAGACCAGAGAAAGAGACTGATAAGATTGATAACCTAACCTTCCATAAGAGAGATGGAACAGATCGGAATGAAGGAGAATAGAAGGATGGTGGGAAGCTGGTTGAAGAAAGATAGAGAACCCTTCCAGTCAAGAAAGCGCAAAGGCCGGGGCCCGGTCCCCGAGGTTGATTGGATCTTTATGTCCGGCAACAGACACCGGCGGAGTAGTGAGCCACTAACGCCTTGCTCCCATCATAGACTTGGGACACAACAGCAACTGAATAGAGAGCCGGGACGCAGAGTGGAGTCCCCGAAGCCGGCTACAGCTGTCTGTCATACAAGTAAAGACTAGGAACACCTAGAGAGAGGCATTCCAGGGTAACTAATTACTGGAGTGCTTCGCACCTAAAGGCGCACTGGAAGAGTCGTTAAGTAAGGTACATGTTGACAGAGTGTGGAAGGGAGAATCCTGTCTTGCCTGGAGGTTGGCTGGAGCCCTGACCTGGAGAACACAGTACGGAGGCAGGCGTGTGTGTGAACTGCAAACAGTGAGTAAAGCCTTGGAACCGCACACCCTGGTGTCCTCCAGTTATTCCGCACCATTACACCTGAGTACCAGCATCCATACCATTCTGTGCCTTTCCTCATCCATTGCACCTACACTGCCCTGGGACTACAGCTCCACCTGTGGGGAGCTATACCATCTCTGCTGCACCAGACCATCAGTCCCAGCGGATCTGTATGCAGCGTTGGCTTACCATCTTTCTTGCCAAATACAACGGGTGGTGTCACAAACTATTCATATAAACTTTAACACCATTAACATCACCGCCATTGATATTGGGCGCCCAGGGCCATGGACCGGGTCACAGCTGCCGTGAAGCTTTCCCTCCCTGACACTGGCCCGGTACTGAGTACCCCGCTGCCCTGGGTGAGCGAGAGCAACCCAATTTTGGCGTCTCGAACAAGATGGCGAGACCCGATGCCTTCGGGTTCTGTGTGCCTTGGATTTGCAACTTTTGAAAATGTGCAAAAGACCAAATTTAATAGACTGTAAAATGGACATTAGAAATGACCGCTGGCGAGGATAATAAGGGCGTGAAGAGATGGGAGGGCCTAAGAAAAAACCGTGAAGAGTATTGGCCGTCCCTGCCTGAATTACTATGTGACCGATGCATGGCCCACCCCCCGAGGGGTTCGTATACTGGCTTGGTATGGAGGCGCGAGAAGAAGACGCCGCCCCCGGAAGGAGGGGCAGAAGAAGCCAGTGGCGAGCAGAAGGGCGGAGCAAGAAGAAGAACGCCAGAACGCCATTTTGGAGAGTAAGGGAAGGAGGCCTGCTGAGCGCTGGGAAGTGCAAACCCCCGGCGTCATGGCTGACGGCTCCAACCCGATCCACGAGATGAACTGCCGGCATTTGGAAGAAGAAATAGTCACGCTGACCACCTGGCTGCGGCTGAGGCAGGAGGCCTTGGGGAGACTGAGCCGGCAGCACGCCCAGGAGGGGCCTACACCTGCGGTACTCGTGACACCGGTACCCGCCACTGCTGCACCGGATCTTTTTCTGGCAGAGCCCACGGAGCTTGGAGCTGCTGCCATGCCACCAGCAGCATACTCTGTTCCTTCTTTGCCGCTGATACCTGAGGAGTTGTACACAGCCCAGGGCGCTGAAGAGGAGGAAGAGGAGCCCCTGCTGGGACCCGCCAGCCGCCCCCCGCAGAACCGGAGCTGCTATGGCTGCTATTGGCTCCACTGCTATCCCCGATATCTCACCGGGCAGCGCCCGCCACCACCACGCCTACACCGGAGCAGAGGTCACACCACCGGGAACTCCCAGGTACATACACCGGCCTTCCTAATGGGTTGATGGGGAGGAGGACCATGCTGGTGGGAGTACGGTTGGAGCCAGCATGCCCGATTCGACATCTACAGACCAGAAGGGGATCTGGATCGCTTTGGGGCGGTGATATCGGGATTCCTTCACTGCCAAGTCCCCAGGTAGTTGCCTGTCAGAGCCGGCAAGCTGCAGAAGCCCAAGGAGCTTAACCGTGTACCAGAACAGTGGAACCACCTATTGACGAAGATACCACATTAGGTGACAGTTCCAGTTCAGCTACCAAAACCCCAGGAGGAAACCACAATTAAAATAATTTACAAAATCTCGTTACCCAGGAGGGCTTTGTTTGCACCAGTTGTGCCTTGGTTTGCTATCATGTTTTTTCGGTAGCACTTTTGTTGCCTGCTTCTGATTGGCAGTGTTTTTCTACAAATGGAACTGTGGAGATCATGAATGCTGTATGATCCAAAACTTTTATTGTAAATAGTTTGCACCCCTTTGGGTGCTCTCTCTTGGTTTACATATAAAGACTCTTTGCGAAGATGATGTTTTTGAATGGACACTTTTCGAAGAATGATGTCAACCTCAAGGGACACTGCAAGAAATCCCGGCTGGGAGCAGTGTTCAGCACTTTGCAAGAATTTTGAATGTTTTATGATAACGTATTTGAAAATGTTGTGTCTTATGAAAAGTAAATGTCTTTTATAGAATATTTGATACAGAGAATTAGAAAAGTTTTGAGATAGAATGTGAGAATTGAATAAAGAATACAGAATTGAAAGTGACAGGTGACAGGCCAAGCGTAGATGGTCAGTGTCTTGCGTCCAGTAGAGAGAGAAAGAAAAAGAGACTAATTGATAGAAAATGTAATAAAGAAAATGTGTTGAGTATAGCACTTTGAATTGGGAATTGCACTTAAGTTTTGATATTAAGACAAGAAGTTAGCCTGTTTGTAATGTTTAAGAAATGTACCTCCTACATTAGGAAGATTAGATAAGTATTGTTAAACAGCATTTAAAAATTTTTGTGTGATCCTGTATTGTACTTTTGTTGTCTTGCAACCCGCGGACGTGCTGTGTTTAACGGGGGGTATGTGGCGCCTGTGAGGCTTCAGTCGCCACAGAGGTACTGCACCTTCTCCTAAGGTGTAGTGCCCCACCATCCAGGTAAGGTGGGAACTCCTGACCACACTCCACACCTGGATTCCACACACAGGATAGTTCAGTGGGTCCACCTAACAGCTTCAGGCTGGGGGTTAGCAGAGCACCCCTCGTGGAACCCTGCTTCATAACACGAGATGTGCTGGGAGGCGGGTAGAGTGAGATGATATAAAAGAGTGGGAAGAGTGAGAGTTAGTTGGTTAGTTGGTTAGAGGAGAGAGAAGATGGGTGTCTGAAGGACGTGCTGCAGCAGGTCCCAGTGATCTGGGCTGCTGGCACGAGAAAGACCAGAGAAAGAGACTGATAAGATTGATAACCTAACCTTCCATAAGAGAGATAGAACAGATCGGAACAAAGGAGAATAGAAGGATGGTGGGAAGCTGGTTGAAGAAAGATAGAGAACCCTTCCAGTCCAGAAAGCACAAAGGCTGGGGCCCAGTCTCCGAGGTTGATTGGATTATTATGTTCGGCAACAGACACCAGAGGAGTAGTGAGCTACTAACGCCTTGCTCCCATCATAGACTTGGGACACAACAGCAACTGAATAGAGAGCCGGGACACAGAGTGGAGTCCCCGAAGCAGGCTACAGCTGTCTGACATACAAGTAAAGACTAGGAACACCTAGAGAGAGGCATTCCAGGGTAACTAAGTACTGGAGTGCTTCGCACCTAAAGGCGCATTGGAGGAGTCGTTCAGTAAGGTACATGTTGGCAGAGTGTGGAAGGGAGAATCCTGTCCTGCCTGGAGGCTCATCTGTTCATTCACCTTTTGTGTCCGAGGATCTCCCTCTTCTGGTGAAGGAAGGTAGTGAGGCTGATTTGGATGAAAGAAACCAAACACCTGATCAGGTGGATTGTGACTGGGTAACAGGAACTTCAGACTGGATATAAGGCAGCCGACGCCCTTCTGAATGGCTGGTGATTTCTCTGCTGGATTCTTGGAGACCAGTCTGATTCCTGCTTCCCAAAGATAAGTTTTTGCTCTGCTATTGAACTTATTAGTTTTGGCTTTGTTTACCTTGTTTTTTGAGTTCAGCCATCCCCGGCTGGGGGTGTGCTGGATTCTTATTCCTTGATCAGTGTTCTCTTTTGCTCTGCTTTCAGAATATTCTGAGTGCTGATAAAGGGTTTGAAGTCTAGTGACTTCAGGGTCCTTTTTGCTTATCAGTTGTGTTGGTAATATTTTTAGCAGGGTTTTCTCGGATTGCAGACAGCAGCTTTTCTGTCCTGTCCTTTTTAGTTAGCTTGGGCCCCATTGTTTGCTCAACCTATCTTTCTATCTGTGTAAGGCTGTGTTCACACACAGCATTTTTTTAGCGGTTTTTACCGTGGTTTTCACTATAAAACCGCTATAAAACCGCTAAAAATAAGGTGCACAGTCATTTCTATGCATTTTGCACTTTTTGTGCACATTGATGCGTTTTTTACCGCGAAAAAACCGCATCGCGGTAAAAACCGCAGCATGCTTATTAATTTTGCATTTTTTTCCGCGGTTTAGGCTTCTCCCATGCTTTTAGAAACCGCTGCAGTAAAAAACGCATCAAAAACGCATCAAAACCGTGCAAAAAACGCGCAAAAACCCGCCGCGGAAAAATAGGTGCGGTTTCTGGGAAGGGATTCAGGTTTTTGTGCAGAAATTTTCTGCAACGTGTGCACTTAGCCTTAGTGTTTTCCTCTTGCTTCACCGTCATTATATGTTGGGGGCTGCCTATTGCTTTGGGGTCTGCTCTGGGGCAGTCAGTTTTTCCCTTTTCTCTCTTTAGGCTTATTTAGATCTCCGGCTGTGACGAGGTGTCTAGGATCACCGTAGGAACACTCCACGGCTACTGCTAGTTGTGTGATAGGATTAGGGGTCTGCAATCCACTAGTTTCCAACCTCTCTGATTTTCTGGGCTGAGCTTGTGTTTTGTTTTTTCCTCCTTGGTGACTCAATCATAACAGGGGAGAATTGGAAGCTCCCTAGAGATTTTAGGAGGCTGAACTGTTATCTCAGGCCCAATATAGATTACACCTCAATTTAACAGGCTGAAATTGGCTGGTGTATGACAAAGTACAAGGTGAATATAGTATTGTGGAGAATTTGAAACTCCCTAGAGATTTTAGGAGGCTTAACTATTATCTCAGGCCCACTATAGATTACACCTCAATTTACCAGGGTGAAATTGGCTAGTGTATGACAAAATACAAGGTGTATATAGTATTGGGGAGAATTGGAATCTCCCTAGAAAATTTAGGAGGCTGACAATGATGCTCTCAGTCCAAGTATGGCAGCAGGCAGCCTAATAAGCAGGACTGCTGCACACAAAAGTGTGGAAAAATGAACGTTTGGTAATTGTGCAGAAAAGAGGAAGAAAAGTATTTTTGCTTTTAAAAAAGCAGTTTGCACAGCAGTGTGCAAACAGCAATGCAGCTATCAGGGAGCCTTATAAGGCAGCCTAATAACCAACAGAGCTGATGCACAAAAAATATAGCCTCCCCTGTCACTGCACACAAAGTGTTGTGTTGTACAGTGGAAATCACTAACAGCAGAAGCAGTTTTTTTTGTTCTTCTTCCCTGCCTAATGCTCTCCCTTATTCAGAATCAGCAGCTGCAACCTCTTCCTAATGCTAATATCGGCAGAAGTAAGATGGCGGTCGGCGTGCATGCCCTTTTATAGCCCCTGTGACGCCACACAAAGCAAGCCAATCACTTGCATGCCCTTCTCAAAGATAGTGGTGACCGATGCCCATGTCATCGCGTTGCCCACAGTGTGCGTCCTCCATCATTGGCTGAAAAAGGGTGCTGGAAGCATCATTTGAAATGCGACTTTGGCGCTCTGGTCGCCAACCTTGTGGCCGACCTCACGCTATGGTCTTGTTTCGTTTCATGAAACCCGACTTCAGCGAAAGTCGGCGACTTATGAATTTGACCGACCCGTTTCACTCAACTCTAGTCTTGAGTAGAGTGCCTGCATTCAGCCTCTTGCCTATGAGGTGTTTTTTAAAGGGGACAAACATGATGAGAGAAGCAAATAGGGAACGTGGATGTGGTTGTGGTGCTGATGGTGGTGTAGCTGTTGAAGTGAGAGGATATGATCAATCTGCACCTGTTACATGTCCAACTTCAATACCTTTCTCAGGGGCGCGCAGGTGAAAAAACGTTCAGTGTTATTTAGTAGGCCCTTGTATCGCAGAACAATTAATGAGGCCAAAACATGTAGAGGCCATGTTAGATTGGATGGCTGAGAGTGCCTCAAGTTCCCTCAGATTTTCTTCCACCCGTCCCCCTGCTGAAAGAGTTGATGTTAGGCTAGTTTCACACTAGCGTTTATTCCACGCAGCGCATGGCGTCGCTAAGCCCCGCCCCCTGCCAGCTCCCTGCCCGCCCCATCCGGTCATCGCCGCCTACTATCGCACATGGACGCTTGCGATCTGCGCACCCTATCTTTAGCATAGGGTACGCAGATCGTGCGCTAGTAGGATTTTGGCTTGTGCTGCGCATTTTTGAAGGTGCGCCGAGATGCAACATGCTGCGTTCGGCGCACACGGGCGCACCTTCCAAAGTGCGCAGCGCACGCCAAAATCCTACTAGCGTACGGCCAGCGCACGATCTGCGCACCCTATGCTAAGGATAGGGTGTGCAGATCGCAAGCGTCCATGTGCGATAGTAGGCGGCAATGACCGGATGGGGCGGGCAGGGAGCCGGCAGGGGGTGGAATAAACGCTAGTGTGAAACTACCCTTAGGTGCCGGGATTCTCCCGCTGCGCGGGATAAATCCCAAGCATTGTCTGGTGCTGTGGTCTCCCATTCTGGTCCTGCTGTCGGGATTGCTGCTCAGCACAGGCATCAGTGCCGGCATCTTGTTCATGCTCATGGTATACGTTTGGTTACTGCCAGTCCTTTAGCCAAGTCTATGGTATCTAGTGATATTCAGGTGTACTCTTGCGCTCTGGAGTCTAAGTCCAGAGATCATCTTACCGAGCATGTCAGTGATATGGCATCTTCTCATTGGTGATCGGACGTTAGCTGCTCTATTGATGTGGCAGCTCCGGATTGGCCTGCGGGTGATGTCACGGCCGGCTGGGCGTGAGTGTTTGGGATGGAGCTTTAGGTTTAAAAGACTCTCAGTGGCACATATGGGCACGTTAGTATCATTTAGGTTCGGTGGGTGTGAGTGGATACTCTATCACTCTGTCTGCACGTGTGTGTATTTAAAAAAAAAAAATTATTTGCAGTTTATTTTTTACTTTTTAATTTAGGATATTTGTGCTTTTTGTTTTTTGTTTTCACGTGTGTGTATTTGTCTACCTTCTGAGTCTGAGCTTCTTAAGGTTTATTCCGCTTGGCTTAACATCTGTCTCATTCATGTGTGCAGTTAGTACAGTTCAGTTACAGAGCAAGCCCAACCTATGTGCTGTACTTCTCTGTGAAGTCAACAGGGTTTTGTACCTAGCGTCATTTGAGTTACTTCTCTTGACTTAGCATCTGTTTCATTCCAGTGTTCCGTTAGCACAGTTCAGTTACAGAATAAGCTCAACCCTTTTGCACAACCTCTCTGTGAAGTTAACAGAGCTGGGTATTCTGTTCATACTGTGTGGAATTAACGCAGTCTGATTAAGGTGAACGCTCGCAGTTTCGTTACGCCATTGTTCACACTAGCAGCAGTTATACATCTTTGCAGGGTGGACTCCGGGTTGCGATTGAACTTTAATTTATATTTTATTTAGTGCAATCCACCAACCCTAATAGTTAAACTGGCACTTGAGTATCTTAGTCATCATTCTTCCACCTCATCCCATTGCAAATCGTCCAAGCAATCTGAGCCCCAAGTCATGCAGCAGTATCTTTTGGTGTTTGATGAGTCCGCTGGCTGGAATTCTGTGGCCCATTCACCTGGTCCTGCCCCAGAAATGAAAAATACTGAGTGCACTAATGCTCAACCACTCATTCTGTCAGGGGATGAGTACATGGGATGGCCATTGCACGCAGTCAGTGTACCACTGCAGCACATCTCTGGGACGAGGAAACACAATTGCCAAATGCTGCAGCTTTCTATGGAGTGCCATCTTGCAAGGAGGGCAGAAATCAGGACTGAGTGGTAGATGATGCGTAGGATTATGAGGTCCTCGACCTCACATCGATCAAAGGGTCTTATAGTGACATGTGGAGTTGGGAGGAAGAGGAGGTGGTCACATTTCCTGATCAGCACAGCAAAAGAGAGACCAGGGTGAAAAACCACAGAGGCTGTCCCATAGTCAGTACATAATCTGCTACTGAGCCCCCCCCCATGCCAAATGATTGAGCTTCCTAAAGCCAGCTCAATGGAGCTCCATGGTGTGGGACTCTTTCATCCATTGTAGTGAAGACAAGTGGCAGGTTATTTGCATGTTGTGCCATGAGAGATTCAAGCAAGGAGTTTAAACTGAACACCACCTGCATGATGAGGCATCTTAAACGCAAGTACGAGGTGCATTGGAGCACACATCACAAAATCATGACAAATCTGAGCCTCCTCCTGCTCCCACTTTTGCTGCACTCTCCGCCTCTTTCTCTCTGTCATGTCATGTCCCCGCAAAGAGAAGACGTGACAGCAACACCACCACAAGCATTGTCTCTGACCATATCTACAACGTCCTATGGATCTTTTTAGCTATTCATTCTCCAAACTCTCAAGAGAAATAACAAATTCCACCTCAACCACCCATGAGCCATGTGCCTGAATGTCAGCATTTATAAATTTCTGGAGTTTGAAATGCTGCCATTCCAGTTGGTGAAATCTGCCAGTTTATAAAAATTGATGTTGGTGCTGTCCCACAGTGCATTGTTCTCAGCACTACATTGCCAGGTGAACCATCCCTGCCCTGCACACACACTTTTCTGACCACATAAGATGTGCATTGTTCAATGTCATCACTGGCAAGGTCCATGTTATAACAGATACGTGGATCAGTAAGCATGGGCAGGGACATTATATCTCCCTAACTGCCTACTGGCTCAATGTAGTGGCAGCTGAGACAGAGGCGGAAGGCATTCTAGCAAATGCCCTACCACCACCAAGGATTACTGGATGTTTCTCAGCACATGTTGCCTCCTCCTCCTTCTCCTCTTCCTCCACCACCTCCTCAACTGGTCACAGTGAGCCCGGTACCACCAATTTCAGCAAAGCTGGGGGAAACACAGGCAGGCTGTTATGCAACTCATTTGATAGGCGAACAGATCCTACGCTGTGCAGGAATTGTAGACGAGGATCAAACAGAAGACAGATGAGTGGTAGGTGCCCGTGAACCTCAAATATTGCCTGGTGATTTGCGATAATAAGCAAAATCTGGTATCAGCTTTTGGCCAACCGGTTTGATGCACATCCTTTGCCTGGAGCATGTGCTGAACTTGGTGGTGTAGAGCTTCTTGAAGAACTACTCAAATATGTCTGATTTGCTGCTGAAAGTGTGTTCAGTGTGTGCACGCTTTCAGCATCCTAACCCTGATGCTTGCCTGTCTGCGCTACAACATCACTTCTGCCTTCCATCTTACTGCCTCATATGTGACATACCAACAAGGTGGAATGCCACCTTGCATATTCTAAAGAAACTGTGCCAGCAGCAGCAGGCAATAGTGGAGTTTCAGCAACAGCACACACGCACTAATCGCTCTGCGGAACACCAATTCACCACAAATGCATGGGCCTCTATGTGGGACATGTGTGCCGTGTTGCTCTGCTTTGAATATTCCACCATGACCAGCGCTGATGACTCCACCATAATCAGCATTACTATCCCACTTCTATGTCTGCTGGAAAAAACCCTTCAGGCGATGATGGATGGGGTAGTGGCACAGAAGGAAGAGGTTCAGGAGAACAAAACAACATACACAGCTTTATCAGGCCTCTCATCCACACATGAATGTCTCCACAGTGGCATGGTATGCAAGGGTCAAGCCAAGGGACTGTTTTAGAGGATGAGGACTTTGAGAGACTATGTTTCCAGCAGGGATGCACTCAAAGCTGCTCACAGGCACCACTCAAGCATGGCTGGGGGATATAGAGGACCAAGACTATATACCTCCCACTGAGGACAGCTTGTCATTTATTCTGGGCAGCCTGGCACACACTAGCCAATACATGCTGCTTTCTGACATAGCGACCACCAAGTTGTCTGTATTATTAACAGTTCTAATAACTGGGTCGCCACCCTGCTGGATCCCTGCTATAAGGACAATGTACCATCCTTACTTCTGTCCTTAGACCGGGATTGCAAACTGAGTGAATACAAACACATGCTGTTAGAGAAACTACTGATGTCTTTCCGACGCGACAGCGGGGGCTCAGTGGAAGAACAAGGCACAGATGGAGGAGGAAGTCACCAATGCAGCTGGGCATCGGCACCACCTCAAAAGGCAAAATAGTGAAAGAGTATGTGTCCACACGTCTCCACTTCATAACTGATGGGTCTGCCTCATTTAACTTTTGGGTCTCCAAACTGTACATATGGCCTGAGCTTGCCCTTTACATTTTGGAGGTGCTGGCCTGCTCTGCAGCAAGTGTACTGTTGGAATGTGTGTTTAGAATAGCAGAGGATTTCATCACAGGTAGGTGCATCCATCTGTCCACAGGCAATGTGTGCAAGCGCACATTTACTAAAATGAACCAGCCATGGATCATAAGGGACCTGTCTGTATCTTTGGCTGACTACACAACTATAAAAGACACACCCAGTCATGGTTAGACTTTTTTTGCCATTCTTTCAATGGCGCTATCCCCACGAAAAACTAAAAAAAATTTTTTAACCCCTTTCTGACATCAGACGTACTATCCCGTTCATGGAACCCGGGCCCCTATGCCCATGGACGGGATAGTACGTCTAGCGCGATCAGCGGCGCCCACGTGGTGAGGGCCACTGATCGCAGCCGGGTGTCAGCTGATTAACACAGCTGACACCCAGCAGAATGTGTCAAGGGCGGTCACGGCCACCCCCGACACGTTAACTCCTTGCACTCCGCGATCAAACACGATCGCGGTGTACCGGGGGTTAAGGGGAAGCATCGGCAGGGAGGGGGCTCCCTCCATGCTTCCCTGAGCCCCACACAGCAGCGCAATGTGCAGCGCTGCTGCGGGGGGCTCCTTCCCTGCAGGCCCCCGAATCCAAGATTGCAACGGGGGCCTTCGGGGGTCTGCAGGGAGCTGACTTCCTCAGTGTCTGCAAAGCGCAGGCATGAGGAAGTCTGCAGCACTGCCTGTGACAGATTGCTGATCTGTCACAGTGATCTGTGATGTGACAGATCAGCGATCTGTCACAGGACAGTGATGTCCCACCTGGGACTATGTAATAAAGTTAAAAAAAAAGTGTTAAAATTATTTTTAAAAAATCGCCAAATAAATTAGAAAAAAAAAAAAATTTCCCCAATAAATCCATTTTTTGGAAATAAAAAATCCAAAACAATAAAAGTACACATATTAGGTATCGCCGTGTCCGTAACGACCTGTCCTATAAAACTGTCCCATTAGTTAACCCCTTTAGCAAACCCCTTAAAAAATAAAAATAAAAAACGAAGCAAAAAATAATGATTTATTATCATACCGCCAAACAAAAAGTGCAATAACGCGCGATCAAAAAAACGCATATAAATATTCATGGTACCGCTGAAAACGTCATCTTTTCCCGCAAAAAACCAGCTGCCATACAGCATCATCAGCGAAAAAATAAAAAAGTTATAGCTCGCAGAATAAAGCGATGCAAAAATAATTATTTTTTATATAAAATAGTTTTCATTGCATAAAACCGACAAAACATAAAAAATGACCTAAATGATGTATCGCTGTAACCGTACTGACCCGAAGAAAAAAAACGCTTTATCAATTTTACCGCTGGCAGAACGGTGTAAACACACCCCCCCAAAAGAAATTCATGAAATGCTGGTTTTTGTTCATTCTGCGTCCCAAAAATCGGAATAAAAAGCGATCAAAAAATGTCATGTGCCCGAAAATGGTACCAATGAAAACGTCAACTCGTCCCACAAAAAATAAGACCTCACATGACTCGGTGGGTCAAAAAAACGGAAAAATGATAGCTCTCAATATGTGGTGATGCAAAAACTATTTTTACAATAAAAAGCGTCTTTTAGCGTATGACAGCTGCCAAACATAAAAACCCGCTATAAATAGTAAATCAAACCCCCCGTTATCACCCCCTTAGTTAGGGAAAAATAATAAAATTAAAAGAAAATGTATTTATTTCCATTTTCCCATTAGGGTTAGGGCTAGGGTTAGGGCCAGGGCCAGGGTTAGGGTTAGGGCTAGGGCTAGGTTTAGGGTTAGGGCTAGGGTTAGGGCTGAGATTAGGGTTAGGGTGTGTTGGGGTTAGGGTTGGAGTTAGAATTGGGGGTTTCCACTGTTAGGGCACATCAGGTGCTCTCCAAATGCAACATGGCGTCTGATCTCAATTCCAGCCAATTCTGAGTTGAAAAAGTCAAATGGTGCTCCTTCCCTTCCAAGCTCTGCCATGCGCCCAAACAGTGTTTTACCCCCACATATAGGGTATCAGCCTACTCAGGACAAATTGCAAAACAACTTTTGAGGTCCAATTTCTCCTGTTACCCTGGGGAAAATAAAACCATTGGGGACTAATTGATCATGTTTGTGGAAAAAATACAATTTTTTTATTTTCATGCTCGGGCATTATAAACTTCTGTGAAGCCCTTGGGGGTTCAAAGTGCTCACCACACATCTAGATAAGTTCCGTGGGGGGGGGTCTAGTGTCCAAAATGGGGTCATCTGTGGGGAGTCTCAATAGTTTAGGTACATTAGGGGCTCTCCAAAGGCAACATGACACCCGCAGACCATTCCATCAAAGTCTGCATTCCAAAACGTCACTACTTCCCTTCCGAGCCCCGACATGTGCCCATACAGTAGTTTTCACCCACATATGGGGTATCAGCGTACTCAGGACAAATTGGACAACAACTTTTGGGGTCCAATTTCTCCTGGTACCCCTGGAAAAATAAAAAAAATTGGTGACTAAAAGATCATGTTTGTGGAAAAAATACAAATTTTTTATTTTCACGCCTGGGCGTTATAAACTTCTGTGAAGCACTGGGGGTTCAAAGTGCTCACCACACATCTAGATAAGTTCCTTGTGGGGTCTAGTTTCCAAAATGGTGTCATTTGTGGGGGGTTTCCACTGTTTTGGTACATCAGGGGTTTTCCAATCGCGACATGGTGTCCGATCTCAATTCCAGACAAAAATGTCAAATGGCGCTGCTTCCCTTCCGAGCTCTGCCATGGGCCCAAATAGTGGTTTACCCCCACATGTGGGGTATCAGCGTACTCAGGACAAATTGCACAATAACTTTTAGGGTCCTGTTTCCCTTGGGAAATAAAAATTGGGGGTGAAAAGATCATTTTTGTGGAAAAAATATGATTTTTAATTGTACCGCTGTACGTTATAAACTTCTGTGAAGCCCTTGTGGGTTCAAAGTTCTCACCACATATCTAGATAAGTTCCTTAGGGGGTCTAGTTTCCAAAATGTTGTCATTTGTGGGGGGTTTCCACTTTTTTGGTACATCAGGGGTTTTCCAATCGCGACATGGTGTCCGATCTCAATTCCAGCCAAAAACGTCAAATGGCGCTGCTTCCCTTCCGAGCTCTGCCATGCGCCCAAATAGTGGTTTACCCCCACATGTGGGATATCAGCGTACTCAGGACAAATTACACAATAACTTTTAGGGTCCTGTTACCCTTGGGAAAATAAAAATTGGGGGTGAAAAGATCATTTTTGTGGAAAAAATATGATTTTTTAATTGTACTGCTGTACGTTATAAACTTCTGTGAAGCCCTTGTGGGTTCAAAGTTCTCACCACATATCTAGATAAGTTCCTTGTGGCATCTAGTTTCCAAAATGGGGTCACTTGTGGGGGGTTTCCACTGTTTAGGTACATCAGGGGCTCTCCAAATGTGACATGGCGTCCGATCTGAATTCCAGCCAATTTTGCATTGAAAAAGTCAAACGGTGCTCCTTCCCTTCGGATCTCTGCCATGCGCCGAAACAGTCGTTCCCCCCCACATATCAGGTATCATCGTACTCAGGACAAATTGCACAATAACTTTTGCTGTCCAATTTCTCCTGTTACCCTTGGTAAAATAAAAAAACTTGAACCTGAAGTATTTTTTTTGTGAAAAAAAGTTAGATGTTCATTTTTTTAAATATTCAAAAAATTCCTGTGATGCACCTAAAGGGTTAATAAACTTCTTGAATGTGGTTTTGAGCACCTTAAGGGGTGCAGTTTTTAGTATGATGTCACTTTTGGGTATTTTCTATCATATAGACCCCTCAAAGTGGCTTCAAATGTGATGTGGTCCGTAAAAATAAAATGGTGTTCCAAAAATGAGATATCGCTGGTGAATTTTTAACCCTTATAACTTCCTAACAAAAAAAATTTTGGTTCCAAAATTGTGCTGATGTAAACATGTGGGAAATATTACTTATCAAGTTTTTTGTGTGCCATATCTCTGTGGTTTAAGGGCATAAAAATTCAAAGTTGGAAAATTGCGAAATTTTCAAAATTTTCGCCAAATTTCCGTTTTTTTCACAAATAATTGCAAGTTATTTGAATGAAATTTTATCACTATCATGAAGTACAATATGTCATGAGAAAACAGTGTCAGAATCACCGGGATCCATGGAAGCGTTCCAGAGTTATAACCTCCTAAAGGGTCAGTGGTCAGAATTGTAAAAATTGGCCCGGTCATGAACGTGCAAACCACCCTTGGGGGTGAAGGGGTTAAAAAAGGTGTTTACCACTTTCTCCTCTGTCTCTTCCGCGTCCACCTCCACTTCCTCTTCATCCTCCACTTGGACCTCGGTGTCCTGGTTCAAGATAATACTTTGTTTTTGCATTTAATTTTTGTTTCTTTCACTTTTTCACATTAAAAAAATAAATAAATAATTAATTAAAAATAAACTCCCCAAAAACAGTGTTGGACAACTAGTACTTTGGCTCTGTCACTAAGGGGTTAATAGTCAATTTTTAGGCTAAGTGCACACGTACCGGAACTCTCGCGGAAATTACCGCGAGAATTCCGGAATTCCAGTCTGCGGGAAAATCGCATTTTAAATTCCCGCGATTTTCCCACGGAAAAACTAGCATTTTGCAAGCGTAATTAGCTTGCAAAATGCTAGCGTTTTCCAAGCGATCTGTAGCATCGCTTGGAGAACTGATTGACAGGTTGGTCACACTCGTCAAACATTGACGAGTGTGACCAACTTTTTACTACTGAGGCCGCCTATGCAGCATCAGTAGTAAAAGATAGAATGTAAAAAAAAATAAAAAATGGTGTTATTCTTACCCTCCGACGTCCCGCGCAGCCGTTCCCAGTAATCCTTTGCGAAAATGCCCGCGATGACGTCCGTTCTCGCGGGATCGCGATGTCTCGCGGAAACGCGAAAAAAACACCACGTGTGAACTCAGCCTCACAATTCTGACCACTGTCACTTTATGAAGTTATAGCTCTGGAAGGCTTCTGAGAATGTTTTTTTCGTGACATATTGTACTTCTTGCTCCTTGTAGCACCACCCCTGTTATAAAAGAGTCTAAGAATATTAGATACAGTGGTTTGCCAATTACTGAGCTCATTTCCCTCAATATCCATGGATCAATGCTCTCTGAGCCGGGAGATTTGTCAATGTTTTATTTGCTCAACCGCAGGCATACTACTTCTTGTGTTAAATTAGTTATATCAAGTAGTAAACTTTGATTTTTGACTTGTTGAATGATTACTGGATCAGTTGGTTCATTGGTGAACATGGATGGAAAGTGCCTGTTTAATATCTCAGCCTTTTCTTTGTCATCTATTATTATCTTGTTATTATCATCTTTTACGGGGCCTATACCATCCTTTTTTAGGCATTAATGTATTTATAAAATTTTTAGGGATTTATTTTAGTGTAGTTGGCAATTTGTTCTCTGAGGATAACTTTGCTAGCTTGATTTCGATTTTACATTTCTTACCTAGATCATTATAATCCTGAAATGCTATTTCTGTATTTATTTTAGTCTTATTAAACTTTGTAGAGTCTTATTTATCCATAATGGTTTATTTTTATTACTGGATGGTATAAGTTTCCTGTAGGATTCTAGTAGTATAGCCTTAATCATGCCTTATTTATTGTCGGTATCCCCATTTACCATGAGATCTTCCCAGTCTACATGATTATGCGCTTAGCTTAATTTGTTGAAATCAGCTTTCCTAAAATTCCTGGTTTTTGCATTTCCAGGAACCCGGCTTCCTGGATCGCGCCAGCTGAACAGTTTATCGCCGCCACAGCTGCATGTGTTGTGGCTGTGAGATTGTCACAACACATGTATGGAGAGCCTGTGTGCTGGGCTCCCTATGCATGTGCTGTGATTGTGACACAGCCGTGACACATGCAGTTGCGGTGGCGATCAGCTGTTCAGCCGGCATGATCCAGGAAGCCGGGTTCCCGGTGTAGCTTATTCGGCAAGCGCTATAGCTTGCCGAATAAGTAGGGAACCAAAGATATTCACTCAACTCTAATTATTGCCAAACTGACATGTCTTGTTTGTCGTTCAGACCGAGGGGTCCTTGAGCATCGGCTTCTAAAATCCATTTAGTTTCTTTTTTAAAAAAATCATTTATTACAATCACCTCCCTCTTTTGGGTAATTTACATACTCGATTCCTGCAAACCGCAGTACTTTAGGGTCTGCATTATGGCATTCGTGATATTTTTCATCAATTTTAATGAGTAATAATTGAATGGAAATGTTCTCTAAAATGAATATGTAATGGTCTATTTGTCTTTACAATGTGAAGGAATTGACAGGGACAATATATCACATACACTACGTGTTTTGTGCGACACGTAATTAATTGTTTTACTCTTTGTGATACCTCCCCAATTCTTAGATTTTTCCCTGTTATATGCATATGGCTAAACGAACAGCTACCGCAACGAAAATTACCTATTGGCCTATTTTCATTTAACTAAGCTGGTTTATTTTTATTTTCCTGAAACCTTTTGTGTACTAACACATCATAAAGATTCCTGCTACATCTAAAAGCCACTAATGGTTTATTCCTTGCTATAGTAGCTAGTTCTTTGTCACTTTCTATTAAGTCCCAGTTTATCTTTATTGCTAATTTTATCATATTCATATTTGGGTTTTGTTTGAAGCTAAAGATGAATTTTTAATTATTTGCTGTTTTATTACTTGATTTGTTATCTAACTCCATATCTGTTTTTTTCATGGCTCTATCTTGGGCTTCCTTAATTAAGGTTACCAGCAGAGGTGTAGCTAGGGGTTCAGCTCAGGAGGGGCAAAACATCTGAGTGGGCCCCTAACAGGAAGACATATCATTGGTGCAACCTGCGTGGCCGCACATGGGCGCAAGTGGTAAGGGGGCCCATTTCTACCTCCTAAAAAGGTGCACTTTGGTATTTTTAGGAGCTCTTGGGCTGCAAAGGGAACACATATTGTTCCTGCACAGGGCCCCTTTCTGTCTCTGTCTGCCTGTGGCCAAATAACCAGATAATCATGATTATAACTATGGTAGTATAGGTGAACCTCAGGAGATGACTGCACTGTTATTGAAAATAAAAGTCTATACAAAGACCAGCACTGATATTACCGCCTTATGGTGACATATAGTGGTAGATACCAGTCCTGCAGGACATATAGAGATTACTGCAGTTATAGATGGTGACATACAGATGATGTTCTTTCTGGTGGAGTCATTCACTTTTCCCGTCTTTTCCATCTCGCCAAGACCGACATGTTGATTTCTCCAGCCAGGACCCATCTGCAGAGATTACAACAAAGACACATTTAACTTCTCACATTTCCAGCACCGTTCACATGTAGAATCATGAAATCCTAGAATGTTTGAGTTGGAAGGGACCGCCGGGTCATTGTGTTCAACCTCCTACTCAATGCAGCAATGCAGAATTCACTAAACCTCCTCAGACAGAAGTCTGTCCAGCCTCTGCATGAACAATTCCATTGAAGGAGAAATCACCACCTCTCATGGCAGCCTTTTCCACTCATTGATCACCCTCACTGTCAAAAAGGTTTTTCTAATGTCTAATCTGCTGTGTGGTACAATAATGGCTCCTCTTACTGCCTATACACAGTATGATGATCCCACAGCTCCCCTATACACAGTATGATGATACCACTACTCCCCTATACACAGTATGATGATCCCACAGCTCTCTTATACACAGTATAATGATCCCACATCTCCCCTCTACACCATAGGATGATCCCACAGCTCCTCTATACACAGTATGGTAGGCTCACAGCTTCCTTATATACAGTATTATGGGCCCAAAGCTCCTGTACATACAGTATGATGTCCCCCAGAGTTCTCCTATACATATAATGTTGTCCCTACTTCTCCTCCAATACACAGTATAATAGTTAATAGCATTCTGACACCATGCGACGCCCACACTGAGAGCGCCTTTACCTGGAGGAAAGTAACTTTATTCCTCCTGGCAGCCTAGCTCTTCCAGTCATAAGGGTTGCGCTGGCATGGTTTCAGTCACCGCTCTGTGTATAGAGAGTGGAGGCTGTAACCTCACCCCGGCACTCAATATCATAGCTACTGGGTGGGCAGAGGGGCCCAGTCACATGCAGGGGCCCACTGTGAGACATGACCAGTATCTGACATGTCAGGGAGAGAGCAGCACAATGTCAGCTTCCCTGTCTGGCAGACTGCACAATTGCAGGTGCAGAGTCTGTCTGTGTGTGCAGTGTATGGTGCTGCTGTCTCACCAGAGGAGCTCCTTTCTGGCTGGCAGCAGCTGCAGTCTCTGCCGTGCAGGCTCTGATTGTCTCAGACACGCTGGGTTCTAGTGCCCTCTGTGTGCATTAAACTGGGCATTTTTTGGTCCTGCCTCAGTTGCTCCCTGCAAGCTTCATGGTAAGTTGGGATGTAAGTTATTAAATTCATTCAGCTTAGGCATATGATGGTCACTGTGGGGTGAATGTGACAGGATGGGGGTACTGTGGGGGGCTGGGGTGACTGTGAGAGTATGGGGGTATTGTGGGGAAGGGGGAACAGGGTATTGGGGTGAATGTGAGAGAATGGGGGTATTGTGGGGAAGGGGGTACAGGACACTGGGGAGAATGTTAGAGGATGGGGGTATTGTGAGGCAGAGGGGACAGGGAACAGGGGGTGAATGTGAGAGGATGGGGTATTGTGAGACATGGGGGACAGGGCACAGAGAGTGAATGTGAGAAGATGGGGTATTGTGTAGCAGCGGGGACAGGGCACAGGGGGTGAATGTGAGAGGATGGGAATATTGTGGGGCTAGGGCACAGGGGGTGAATGTGAGAGGATGGGGGTATTGTGAGGCAGGGGGGACAGGTCACATGGGGGTATTGTGGGGGAGGGGGACAGAGCACTGGGGATGAATGTGAGAGGATGGGAGTATTGTGAGGTCAGGGGGACAGGGCACTGAGGGGTGCATGTGAGAGGATGGGCTTTTGGGGGGTGTGAGGGGGGAAGGGAGCAGGTAGGGGGCTTTTACTTGTGAGCTTGTTAAAACTTAAAAAATAGATTAATATTTCAGTATTAGTATAACAAGGGCACAGACAGATGGCCGTATAACTCATGCGAGGATCGCCCCACAAACTTCAGTCTGACTGGTACTTCTCCTGACATGAGCGTGATGGATTACTATACAGCTGTCACAATCAAGAAAGAAAAAACAAACTAAAGACGGCATTGCAAGGATCGCATCACAATCCTCAGACTGATTGTGACAGCTAAAAAGGGGGGAAAGGAAGGGAAAGCACAATAAAGGATATAAAAATATACTTAATAAATCAATATGATGAGCACGTAAAACGCAATGTGCCCCCTCCCAATAAGCATAGATGTCAGACCATCCGGTATAAGAAAGAAAAAACAAATTAAAGATGGCAATGAAATATCTGACCAAAGAAGAAAATGGAGTACTATACATAAAATAGCTATTTAATAAAAAGTGTATTTTATTATTAATTACAAAAACATGTGAATACATTTTGCATAAGTTTATTAAAATACAATTGATTTATACATGCAACCCTAGGTGATATAATACATAGCCAGGCCTATACATGGGCAAATATTATCATATGGGCACAACAGTAAATATATCCTATAAATAAAACCATCAATAGTGACCATAGACAGAAAATTATTACAATGGCTTTTCATGTGTATAGGGACCTGCCCTTAATATACTGCCACAGACTGCCTAAATAAAAACTGAATAGATCTCAAATTTTTAGTGCTTACCCATAGTGCCTGATTGCCCTAGAGCCACGTGTCACCCCTGACGCGCATTTCGCTCTTGCTTTATCGAAGGAGCTTTCCGAAACGCTCGTGGGGGCACATTCAACCAGCATACCGCTTCACCCACTTGTCTCAGATCTGCTGGTATTCAGCCCATCATTGTGCTTTGTGGCTTTATCCAACGGCCCATGATCACTTAGCAGCGCACACCATTGTGATATATGTTTGCACGTGTAATTCTTAGTGCAATTTTTCCTAGCATTTCTTCCTAGTAGTGCAGACCACTGTGATATTTGTTTGCACACCACTGTGATATTTGTTTACACTCAGTACATGTTTTGCAATTTTTTTTCTATTGATATATATTTTGTGCATTTTCAATACCACTGTGCTATCTGCACATTTTTTTTATATTTTTTTGTTATATTTGCATATTTTGCACAGCTATATTACATTTTTTACAGTTCTCTCACATCTTTTTCATCTATAAAACGTTTTTATTCGTTGGGGTAGTATTTTGTAACTATTTTGCGCTTTATATTTGTTTTTGCTGCTATAACACTGTTTTTTAACACAAGCATAATTCATCTGCGACCTGTCCATGTGGTATTGAGATGATTACTATCTGTGTATATATTATTTGGATTTATCCTATATATTTGTATATTTCTCTAATATATTATTAGTATATCTGTCTATGTATAGAGATGATTATTACTTGAATATACACTGTCTGGATCTATCCTATATATAGGCATATCTACTCAGTATATTATAGCGGTTTATTGCCTTCAGCACTAATTTTTTAACTTATAATTGTATGTTGTTTGGCCATATATATATATCATTAATAAAGGCTTTTTTTTATCAAAGCAATTTTATTCTTTTTTATTACTTGACATACACACGGCTACTGCCAGATATTTCATTGCCATCTTTAGTTTGTTTTTTCTTTCTTATACCAGATGGTCTGACATCCATGCTTATTGGGAGGGAGCACATTGCGTTTTATGTGCTTTTTAGCTGTCACAATTAGTCTGAGGATTGCGATGCGATCCTCGCACAAGTTATACGGCCCATCTGTCTGTCCCCTAACATGTATAACCATACAGTAACCACGAGCTGCATTCTAATTAATAATTTAATAATAAGAAATTTATTATTATTATAAAGTTATTAAAAGGCTCGGGATAATTGTCTGCAGTCACTCTGAGACTACAGACCACAAAATCGTGATGAGGTGCGCCTGCTGTCATGAGACTCCAAGACCACTGGTGTGATCAAACGGTCTTGCGACCACATTAGCTATTTGCACATGTCAACTAAATAATTTTGACTTCACTGAATAGAAGATAATTGGAAGAAGCCGAAAGAGTCATCACACGACCCTCTGCTCACATAAGAGATAATGGAGCCATTACTACTGTACATAGGGGGACTCAGTTAAATATTAAATGGGCACTAAAGAAGCATAATTATTTATAGGGGCACCAGTAGGGTAACTATCGGGTGGCAGGCAATGCTGGGGCGGCTTTCAGTCAGTGTCGTGGTGAGGTTACAGCCGACACTCTCTATACACAGAGCAGTGACTGAAACCGTGCCAGCGCAACCCTTATGACTGGAAGTGCTAGGCTGCCAGGAGGAATAAAGTTACTTTCCTCCCGGTAAAGGCGCTCTCAGTGCAGGCGTCGCGCAGTGTCAGAAAGCTATTAACTATTATACTGTATATTGGAGGAAAAGTGGGGACATCATTTTATGTATAGGGGAACTCTGGGGGACATAATACTGTATGTACGGGAGCTGCTGGCCCTTCATACTGTATGTAATGGAGCTGTGGGCCTACCATACTGTGTATAGGGGAGCTGTGGGATCATCATACTGTGTATAGGGGAGCTGTGGACTCATCATACTGTGTATAGGGGAGCTGTGGGATCATCATACTGTGTTTAGGCAGTAAGAGGATTCGTTATTGTACCACACAGCAGGTGCAGTAATAGGGACACATACGGCAGCAGCAGTTCCGTACTGGGGTATCAGATGCAGTAATAAGGACACATACAGCAGCCATCGCTCAGTATTGGGATATCAGCAGGATGAGGAGTTTGTGCAGGTTGGGAATACATTTGCACATGGAAACACAAGAAGCAATGGGATGAAACTCCAAGGGAGAAGATACAGATTAGATATTAGAAAAACCTTTTCGAGGGTGATCAATGAGTGGAAAAGGCTGCCATGAGAGGTGGTGAGTTGTCCTTCAATGGAATTGTTCATACAGAGGCTGGACAGACATCTGTCTGAGGTGGTTTAGTGAATTCTGCATTGCTGCATTGAGCAGGAGGCTGGACATGATGACCCTGGAGGTCCATTCCAACATGAACATTCTAGGATTTCATGATTCTACATGTGAACGGTGCTGGAAATGTGAGAAGTCAAATGTGTCTTTGTTGTAATCTCTGCAGATATATATATATGGAGATGGTGCGCACTCAGGTCTTGGATGAGGTAGGTGCTGGTGAATTGGACCACTAGGGCCTTGCATATATAAAAAGAAGGATTCACCGCACTCACACGTTGATAGTATGCAAAAACACATATATTTATTGAATGTGTCCAATCCATCAACAAAAAAAGGGTGTGCCCAAGCAGGATTACTCAGCGGTACTCAGCACACTATTTAAACCCCACCACATCACAGACCATATCAGCCTCCCATCTACTCCAAGGCAGGGCGCGGGAGCGCCACCTACATTACCCGTTCCTTCCTCTCAGGACCCCCCAGGTAACTCCCACCGGATGGACATACATTACACTGCACTTTAGCGCTGGCACCATTATTCTTACTGTGTGCCGCTCACCTTACAGGTGGAAATCTTTATATGACGGCCACTGCAGCCTCAAGTTAAAACCTATCTACTTCAGGTAATTCACGCCATATATATATACTTCTTACTGTACTTTAGCTCTGCATTCTTATATTTTTTTCATTCTTTTCATTATGTGCCACTCTTCCTACAGGTGGAAACCTCTTAATGACGGCCATTGCAGCCTCAAGCTAAAACCTACCTACCTTAAGGTATATTACATACCTCGGTTTATTATATACCTCTATATATACCTTAGATTAATTATCTCTATTAACGATATACTGAGCTGTCCCCTTTTTACATTACCCAGCTGGAACCAATCTATGACACTATCCAGCTGAAACCTACTTATGGTATTTCCACTACATTCACTGGACAGTATCCGTTCAAGCTATCTTTTACGATACCTAAACCTTCCAGGTATAGCACATATTCTTTGCTGAATCTGACATTTTACTCATAATTTTCAATCATGGAGTAGCTTACATTTTTCTATGTATATTTCCACCTCTAGTTACCTTAAGGGGATGCATATCCTTTTCAAGTGCCCTAGGTCCGCCACTAATTATATTAAGGTAAATCTGTGGTGTCTCTGGTCTCTTAATCTCCTGGTGTCGATTTCGAATTTTGTACTTGACTGAATAAATCAAAATAATATGCTATAGCTGACTAATAGCATTTCATCAGTAACTATGCATACAGTATTTTCTTGTTCATTTATTTATTTTTCTTTCTCCATATTTGTATCCGTTACTATGTTTATACAATGGTTAATGTCTATCCACAATTGATATTCTATATATATCTTTGTATATTCACCATGTATTGTATATATTCTTTTATTTTAGTCTACCCCATGAATAAGATCCGGGAGGATCGAAACGTCAGGTATTCTGATTGCACATTCTTTAATCTTGCTTGGGCAGACCCTTTTTTTGTTGATGGATTGGACACAATCAATAAATATATGAGTTTTTGCATACTATCAACGTGTTGAGTGCGGTGAATCATTCTTTTTATATGTAATCTCTGCAGATGCGTCCTGGCTGGAGAAGTCGACATGTTGGTCTGGGCCAGACGGAAAAGACGGGAAAAGTGAATGACTCCACCAGAAAGAACATCATCTGTAAGTCACCATCTATTATTGTGCAGTAACCTCTACATGTCCTGCAGGACCGCTGTCTACCACTATATGTCACCATAAGGCAGTAATATCAGTGCTGGTCTTTGTATAGACTTTTATTTTCATTAATAGTGCAGTCATCTCCTGAGGTTTCCCTGTACCACCATAGTTATAATCATGATTATCTGGTTAGGGGCAACAGGCAGGCACAGACAGAAAGGGGCCCTGTGCAAGAACAATAAACAATATATGATCCCATCGCAGCCAAAGAGCTTCTAAAAATAAAAAAAATTTTTGGAGGTTGAAATGGGCCCCCTTACCTCTTGCACCCATGTGTGACCGCGTAGGTTGCACCAATGATATGTCATTCTGTTAGGGGCCCACTCTGATATTTCGCCCACCCAGAGCTGAACCCCTAGCTACGCCTCTGCGTGATAGTATAGATATTCAGTTCTAGATACTGCTGCACCATCCACTCCATTCCTTCACCACATGTGAGACTTGGACTCTGTTATGCTCGTGCACCAGTTGGTCTAAAAAAATTGTCAAATGACTCACAGAAATTGCTTCTTCCACTTCCACCACTGCTGCTGCTACTGCTGATGTTTTGGCTTTGACAAATTGACGTGCCGAAGGTTGGAAGTCTAGAGTTGTGATGCAAACTGTGTGCTTCATTGCTGTCTTGGGGAAAAGCTCTTTTAAGGTTGTGTAAAAGTGTGTTTTGATACTCCAGCATTTGCAGGTCCCTTTTCAGGGTTGGAAGCATTTGGCAAATTTTGGTTTTACAATGTAGATCTAGCAGAGTGGAATCCCAGTAGTCAGCAGTATTCCTCATCATAACTATACGGCTATCATGTTGCAGAGAGTGCAGCAAGAAGGCACTCATATGTCGAGCACTACCATGAGGTCCAAGCCCATGTTGTTTTTTTGGCTGTGTAAGAATGAGGCTCTTTTTCTCTGTGCCCTCCCACCAACCACGAACAACAGCAAGGGGAGGATAATCCTCTACAACTGACAGTTGCTTGCCCATCACCTCTTCCTCCTCCATTTATCCTTCGAATCTTGCACCTTCGAAAATGGTTTGTTTGTTATCACCTGCCCCCTTCGATCAAAGTAATCCACCCTCCCTTGGCACCTGCCTGTATGACAACAGTCTACATCCTCTCCTGCTTCCTCTTCTTCTTCTGGGACCACCATCTCCTCTTGCAGGCTATTCAAAGTCTGCTCTAGCATATAGATGACCAGAATAGTGAAGCTGATGACAGTATAGTCAGCGCTAACCATCTTAGTAGCCATTTCGAAACTGTGCATAAGGGTGCAGAGGTCCTAAATCTTTGACCACTCTGCAATTGTGATGTGCGCCAAGTCCTTATTGTGTTGGCCCAGGATATATGACATACTGCGTTAGGCCTCGGTGCTGCTGCCACAGTCGCTGCAACATGTGCAGAGTGGAATTCCACTGAATTGGCACATCGCATTTAAACCTGTTTACTGGCACAGACAAAGACCTCTGTATCGATGCAAGTTGATGACAAGAGGGGTGCGAAGAGCAGAAATGAACACACAGATTACGCGCTTTCTGGAGCAGCTCACCCAGGCCAGGATAGTGGCGGAGAAAGCACTGTACCACCAGCTTGAGGATGTGAGCCATGCAAGGCACGTGTGTGAGCTTACCTTAAGGTAGGGCCACCAGCAGATTCACACTGTTCTCGATCATGGTCTTCACTGGATGCAGGTTCAGCGAAGACAGCCATTGATCAAACTCAGCCTGGAGAGATGTCCACAACTCTTCATCTGTATGACTGCAATCTCCAAGGCATATCAATTTTAATACTGCCTGATTGCAGTTATCCCTGGCTACGCAGTACGGAGGTGGTGGGGATTCGCTCTGCACTGTTGGAATGCATGTTTCATTAAGGCAGAGGTTGAGGGTGCAGGTGGACATCCTAGAGGAGATAGAAGATGAGGCAGAAGCAGTGGAGGAAGTGTTAAATCTAGAGGTTTGTCCTGCACACCTTGGGGATTCCAAGACTTGTGGAGCAGCACTTGCACACACAGCCACCAGAGTCACCCAGAGCCCGGTCAGCGAGATGTAACACCCTTGGCCATGCTTACTTATCCCAGTGTCTGTTGTGAAATTCACCCTGGCAGACAGAGATTTAGTCAAGGAATGTGTGATGTTGTCTGCGACATGCTGGTGTAGTGCACAAACAGCTTTCTTAGAAAAGTAATGGCGACTAGGCAATTGGTGCTGGTGGAGTGTGAAGGCCATCAGCTTTTGGAAACAGTCTGTATCTAATCCTTAGTAAGATTAAAATTGACAAATCACCAGGCCCTGATGGCATTCACCCTTGGTTATTAAGGGAGTTAAGTAATGTGATAGACAGGCCTCTATTCCTTATATTTAAAGACTCTATAGAAACAGGATCTGTTCCTTTTGATTGGCGGCAAGCAAATGTGGAACCAATATTCAAAAAGGGGTGTAAAAGGGAACCTGGAAACTATAGGCCGGTAAGCTTAACATCTGTTGTGGGTAAAATTTTTGAAGGGTTTCTAAGGGATACCATTATGGAATATCTCAATGTTAATAAATGTTTAACTCCATATCAACATGGATTTATGAAGGATCGCTCCTGTCAAACTAACCTGATCAGCTTCTATGAGGATGTAAGCTCTCAAATGGACCAAGGAGAATCATTGGATGTCTGTTATGAATGAGTCACCGTAGGAGGCAAAAGCAGAAATACAAGCTAAGTCCAGAAAACCAGAGAAGTTGGCAACTATCAGATTGCAGACCCCTGAACCTATCAACATGACTAGCAGTAGCCGTGGGGGGTTCCTACGATGCCCTAGCCCCTCGATCACAGCCGGAGAATTAAATAGGCCTAAAGAAAGAAAGGGGAAATCTAAACTGCCCCAGAGCAGACCCCAAAGCAATAGGCAGCCCCCAACATATAATGACGGTGAAGCAAGATGAAAACACTAACACAGACAGAAAGATAGACTGAGCAAAGACGGGGCCCAAAACTACCTAGATAGGAAAGGACAGGAAGGCTGCTGTCTGCAATCTGCCAAAACCCTATCAAAGATATAAGCCAACAAGCTGATATGAAAAAAGGCCCTGAAGCAGCTAGGCTTCAAAAACTAAATCAGCACCCAGGTATTTTCAGAAGACAGAGCTAAAGGAATTCAGCACACCCCAGCAGGGAATGGCAGAAATCCAGAAAAACAAAGCAAAACAAAGTCAAGCACCAATGCAAAAGGCAGAGCAGCAAACTTAGCTTTAGAGGAGCAGGAATTCAGACTGGTCTCCAAGGATCCCACAGAGAAATCACCCGCAGGGCAGAAGGGCGTCGGCAGCCTTATATCCAGTCAGTAACTCCACTCAGCCAGTCATCATCATCAGCCTCAGGTGTTTGATAATCAGGCTCACTACCTTTCTTTACCAGAAGAGGGAGTTCCTCGGGCCTCAGTAATGAAGGGGAAAATGAATTCACAACAGTACCTCCCCCTTGAGGAGGGGTCACCGAACCCTCAACTACACCACCAGGGCGATCAGGGTGAGCCCGATGAAAGGCATGCACCAATCTTTTGGCATGAATATCAGAGGCAGAGACCCAGGAATTATCCTCCTGACCATAACCCTTCCACTTAACCAAATACTGGAGTCTCCGTCTAGCCAGACGGGAATCCAGTACTTTCTCTACCTCATATTTCATGTTACCTTCAACCAATACAGGGTCTGGAGGTGCCACCCCCGGAACAACAGGTTCAACAAACCTCTTCAACAAAGATTTATGGAACACATTATGGGTTTTAAATGTGACAGGAAGAGCCAAACGAAAAGAGACCGGATTAATAATCTCCACAATCTTGTAAGGCCCAATAAATCTAGGCTTAAACTTAGGAGAAGCCACCTTCATAGCAATATTTTTTGATGATAACCACACCATATCACCAACCTTAAACTGGGGACCAATGGTCCTATGTCGGTTGGAAAACCGCTGGGCCTTTTCCTGGGAGAGAGATAACTTATCCACCACTTGGTCCCAGATCTGGTGCATTCTCTCCACCACAGTGTCAACACCTGGGCAGGCAGAGGGCTCCACCTGCCCTGAAGAAAATCGAGGATGAAACCCAAAGTTACAAAAAAAAGGTGACATCAAAGTGGCAGAACTAGCTCTATTATTTAAAGCAAATTCGGCCAAGGGCAAAAATGAAACCCAATCATCCTGATCAGCAGAAATAAAACATCTCAAATAGGACTCCAAGGTCTGGTTTGTTCTCTCTGTCTGCCCATTGGTCTGAGGGTGAAAAGCAGAGGAGAAGGACAACTGAATTCCCAGCCTGGAACAGAAAGTGCTCCAAAATCTAGACACAAACTGGACTCCTCTGTCAGATACAATGTTCTCAGGAATCCCGTGCAAACGAACCACCTGTTGTAAAAACAGGGGCACCAACTCAGAGGAAGACGGCAACTTAGGGAGTGGTACAAGATGAACCATCTTAGAGAACCTATCACAAATCACCCAAATAACAGTCATCCTTTGAAAGACAGGCATATCAGAGATGAAATCCATTGAAATATGGGTCCTTGGCCTCTTGGGGATAGGCAAAGGCATCAAAAACCCACTAGAGCGAGAACACGATTTAGACCGGGAGCACGTCCCACAGGACTGCACAAAATTCCTGACATTACGAGACAAGGAGGGCCACCAAAAAAACCGACTCACTAGATCTCTAGTACCAAAAATACCTGGATGACCAGCCAAAGTAGAGCAATGAACTTCAGACATCACTCTCTTCTTCCACTGGTCAGGAACATGCAACTTTCCACTGGGACAACGCTCAGGTTTGTCCTCCTGGAACTCTTCCAGAGCACGTCTCAAATCGGGCGAGATGGCAGAAAGAACTACCCCTTCGCCTAAGATGGTAGCAGGCTTGGTCACCACAGGAGAATCAGCAAAGAAGCTCCTAGAGAGGGCGTCTGCCTGACATTCTTCGTTCCAGGAAGAAAAGAAACCACAAAATCAAAACGTGTAAAAAACAAGGCCCACCTAGCCTGTCTAGGGTTCAAGCGCTTAGCCGACTCTAGGTAAATCAAATTCTTGTGGTCAGTGAGGACCACGACTTGATGCTTAGCTCCCTCCAACCAATGTCTCCACTCCTCAAATGCCCATTTCATGGCCAACAGTTCCCGATTCCCCACATCATAGTTACATTCAGATGGAGAGAACTTTCGGGAAAAGAAAGCACAGGGATTCATTTTAGATGTTACAGGATCCTTTTGGGACAAAACAGCTCCTGCACCAATCTCTGAAGCATCCACCTCTACCTGGAATGGAAGTGAGACATCAGGTTGCCGCAAAACCGGGGCGGAGGTGAATCTTCGCTTCAGCTCCTGAAAGGAAGAAACAGCCTCCGGAGACCAATTTAACACATCAGCACCCTTCTTAGTCAAATCAGTCAATGGCTTGGCAATACTAGAAAATTTTGCTATAAATTTCCGATAAAAATTAGCAAAACCCAAAAACTTCTGGAGGGCCTTCAAAGAAGTGGGCTGAACCCAATCGTAAATGGCCTGTACCTTGGCCGGGTCCATTTCAATAGTTGACGGGGACAAAATAAATCCCAAAAAAGAAATCCTCTGTACTCCAAAAAGGCATTTAGATCCTTTGACATACAGGGAATTCTCCCTCAAGATCCGGAACACAGTCCGAATATGTTCCACATGAGAATCCCAATCCTTGGAGAAGATCAAAATATCATCCAGATAGATAATCAAAAATTTATCGACAAAATCTCGGAAAATATCGTTCATGAAGCACTGGAAAACAGAAGGGGCATTAGTGAGCCCAAAAGGCATCACCAGGTACTCAAAATATCCCTCCGGAGTATTAAACGCCGTCTTCCATTCATCCCCATGCTTAATGCGAATAAGATTATACGCCCCCCTGAGGTCAAGCTTGGTAAACCAGCAAGCACCTTTAACTCTGGAGAATAGATCAGAAATCAGGGGTAACGGATACTGATATTTAACAGTAATTTTGTTGAGGGCACGATAATCAATACAAGGTCTTAATGATCCATCCTTTTTGGCTACAAAAAAAAACCCGGCACCTAAGGGTGACGAGGATGGTCTAATATGACCCTTCTCCAACGCCTCCTTAATATAGGATCGCATAGCCTCGTGCTCGGGTACAGATAAATTGAAGAGCCGACCCTTGGGAAATTTACACCTCGGGCTCAGTTCAATTGCACAGTCATAACTCCTATGAGGAGGCAGAGACGCAGACTCATTCTCACTAAATACATCATAAAAGTCCGCCAAATAATCAGGAACATCATGCGACTGAGGAGAGGTGGAAAACACCCGAGCCTCACTAGAGGCACACCGACAACCCCAACTCACCACAGACACAGATTTTCAATCCAAAACTGGATTATGAATTTGTAACCAGGGAAACCCCAGAACAATAGTATCATGCAGATTATGCAACACCAAAAATCTGCAATTTTCTTGATGGTCTGGGGCGACCCGCATTACCACCTGGGTCCAAAACTGAGGTTTATTTTTAGCCAAAGGAGTAGCATCAATCCCCCTCAAAGGGATAGGCGTCTGTAGAGGAGTCATCGGAAATCCACAATGTTTAGCAAAATCCAAGTCCATTAGGTTTAGGGCTGCTCCCGAATCCACAAAAGCCTTGGCGGAAAATGTGGACAGGGAGCAGATCAGAGTAATAGCCAGAAGAAACTTAGGTTGAACACCCCCAACAGAAAACGTGTGTGCAAAGCGTTTCTCTCGTTTAGGACAGACAGAAATAATATGCGAGGCATCTCCACAGAAAAAACACAACTTATTATGCCTTCTGAACTCCTGACGCTGCACTCTGGAAAAAACTCTATCACATTGCATAGGTTCAGACATTTGTTCAACAGGTGGCAACACCTCTCGTGCAGCTTTGCGTTCGCACAAACGCCGATCAACCTGAATGGCTAATGACATAGAATCGTCAAGACCAGAGGGAACAGGAAATCCCACCATAGTATCTTTTACGGCTTCTGACAACCCCTTCCGAAAGAGAGCAGCCAAGGCATTATCATTCCAGGTAGTAAGTACTGCCCACTTTCAGAATTTTTGACAGTACAATTCTGCAGAATCACGACCCTGGTTCAATGCCAGCAGGGTCTTTTCAGCCTGATCAATGGCATTAGGTTCGTCATACAACAACCCCAAGGCCTGAAAAAATGCGTTCACATTAGTCAGAATAGGATCATCTGGTTTCAAAGAAAACGCCCAATCCTGGGGATCGCCACGCAGCAAGGAGATGACAATTTTAACCTGCTGCGTGGAGCTCCCTGACAAGTTAGGCTTCAAGGCAAAAAATAATTTACAATTATTTTTGAAATTCAAAAATTTAGACCGATCCCCAAAAAATACATCAGGTGTAGGAATCTTTGGTTCAGCAGCATGTGAATGAGCAAGGTAGGCGGAAATTCCCCGCACTTCCGCAGCGAGCTGCTCCACACGATCAGACAATTGCTTTATCTCCATTGAGAGAAAAAAAAATTCCCCCTACGGCCTCAGAGATATAGAGGAAAAAACATACACACTTTTTTTTTTTTTACAATTCTTTCCTGCTATTGAGTACCCTAGGATCTGCGGTATGGCAGGTGATTCTGTTATGAATGAGTCACCGTAGGAGGCAAAAGCAGAAATACAAGCTAAGTCCAGAAAACCAGAGAAGTTGGCAACTATCAGATTGCAGACCCCTGAACCTATCAACACAACTAGCAGTAGCCGTGGGGGGTTCCTACGATGCCCTAGACCCCTCGATCATGGCCGGAGAATTAAATAGGCCTAAAGAAAGAAAGGGGAAATCTAAACTGCCCCAGAGCAGACCCCAAAGCAATAGGCAGCCCCCAACATATAATGACGGTGAAGCAAGATGAAAACACCAACACAGACAGAAAGATAGACTGAGCAAAGACGGGGCCCAAAACTACCTAGATAGGAAAGGACAGGAAGGCTGCTGTCTGCAATCTGCCAAAACCCTATCAAAGATATAAGCCAACAAGCTGATATGAAAAAAGGCCCTGAAGCAGCTAGGCTTCAAAAACTAAATCAGCACCCAGGTATTTTCAGAAGACAGAGCTAAAGGAATTCAGCACACCCCAGCAGGGAATGGCAGAAATCCAGAAAAACAAAGCAAAACAAAGTCAAGCACCAATGCAAAAGGCAGAGCAGCAAACTTAGCTTTAGAGGAGCAGGAATTCAGACTGGTCTCCAAGGATCCCACAGAGAAATCACCCGCAGGGCAGAAGGGCGTCGGCAGCCTTAAATCCAGTCAGTAACTCCACTCAGCCAGTCATCATCATCAGCCTCAGGTGTTTGATAATCAGGCTCACTACCTTTCTTTACCAGAAGAGGGAGTTCCTCGGGCCTCAGTAATGAAGGGGAAAATGAACTCGCAACAGATGTCATTTATCTCGACTTCTCTAAAGCATTTGACACTGTCCCACATAAAAGATTGGTAAGTAACATGAGAAAGCTTGGGCTAGGGGAAAATGTGTGTAGATGGGTAGGTAGCTGGCTTAGTGATAGAAAGCAAAGAGAGGTTATTAATGGTGCATACTCAGATTGGGCCAGGGTTACTAGTGGGGTACCACAGGGTTCTGTATTGGGCCCCCTACTATTTAATATATTTATTAATGATCTAGTGGATGGCTTACACAGTAAAATATCAGTATTTGCAGATGATACAAAACTATGTAAGGTAGTTAACACAAAGGAGGACAGTTTGCAACTACAGACAGATTTGAGTAAATTGCAGAATCGGGCTGAAAAATGGCAAATGAGGTTTAACACAGATAAGTGTAAAGTTATGTACATGGGAAGGAGAAACAGATGCTATAATTACTTACTAAATGGGAAACTGCTGGGGAAATGAGACATGGAAAAAGACTTAGGCATCTTAGTCAATAAGAAGCTAAATTGGAGTGCCCAGTGTCTGGCAGCTGCCACCAAAGCAAATAGGGTCATGGGATGCATTAGAAGAGGTCTGGGGACACGAGATGAAAACATAATTCTCCCTCTGTACAATTCACTCGTCAGACCACACTTGGAGTATTGTGTGCAATTTTGGACGCCGGTGATCAAGAAAGACATTACTGAACTTGAAAGGGTTCAAAGGCGGGCTACTAAAATGATAAATGGAGTTGGTTCACTACAATACCCAGGAAGGTTATCAAAATTAGGTCTATTTACTCTAGAAAAGAGAAGACTAAGGGGAGACTTAATATATATGTACAAGTATATCAGAGGGCAATACAAAGATCTCTCCAATGAACTGTTTGTACCAAGGACTGTGACAAGAAAAAGGGGGCATTCTCTTCATTTGGAGGAAAGACAATTTGTGCACCAGCATAGAAGAGGGTTCTTCACGGTAAGAGCAGTGAGGCTCTGGAATTCTCTTCCTGAGGAAGTGGTGATGGCCAATTCACTGAATGAATTTAAGAAAGGAATGGATGCTTTTCTTGTGAGCAACAGTATAGAAGGTTACGAATAACAGAATATTATAGGTAGATGGTTGACCCAGCTTAGGGGGAGGAATTTTTTTCCCTATGGAGAAAATTGGCTTCTACTCTGTGGGTTTTTTGCCTTCCCCAGGATCAGCAATGCAGCACAGCTGCACTAAAAATAGACTGAACTAGATGGACATAAGGTCTTCCTTCAGCCTTCAAAACTATGTATGTTACTATGTTATGTTACTAGGCAGAAAGGCAGCATTTCTGTGGCCAACAGATTGGTGTTTGAGGAGTTCAACCTCTTAGCTTTGTCATGCGTAGGAGAAAAAAATTTTTTACATGACCACAACTGCGGAACCGTGGGCTGGCTGCAGTGCTGAGAGAGGGCGGAGTATGGTGAATCGGACAAACTGCTTGACCGTGAGAGAGGTGCAGGCGGAGATGTTACGGTGGCTTGAGAAACTTGTGGTGTGCTCGTTCTCTGAGATCGGTAAAAAACAGCAGGCATGTCCGCTTCCGTTACTGCTGATAGAGCGCTCTCAGTCAGTATGACTTGAGTGAGTAAAGAACCCGAGGTTCTGCGGTTGAAGACCTGCGTCTCAATAGTTGGCATGGTAACAGAGGAGGAGGAAGCAGCAGATGCGATTGATGGGGCGGCTAATGGTTGCTGAGGTCCTCTGGTCCGCATTTGTGTGCAGTTGGATTCCCACAGTAAAGCATGTTGTTTGCACATGTGAAGGTTCATACATGTAGTAGTCAAACTATTGCACTTTTTATCTCGACTTGTTTTTTGCAAAGTTGGCAGATTACGTGAGTTGGCTCATCCTTTGCAGTGTCAAAAAAGTAACAAGCTAGGCAACCCTTGCCACCCCTGCGAGCTGCAGATCTGCAGATGCTGCTGGTCACAGCCACAGTTGTAGCTGAGGATACATTGGGATAACAACTCATTATCATCATCCACCAAGCCTAATTCCCCTTTCACCACGGCATCACTTTTTCCCAGTCATGTTGCTCAGATAGTGTAGTAAGGATTTTTTGGTGACCTCTGGATCAGGCCTCTATATCAGACTAGATGCTGCAAACTATTTGAAAGTCAGGTCTCCTGCTGTATGACACTAAGAACAGAAGAATTTTTGTGGCCTCTGGATCAGGCCTCTATAACTCACTATGTGGTACAAACTGTTAGGCCATGTGCACACAATGCAGATATCCAGCGGATCCGCAGCGGATTTTACCGCGCAGAAACTCTGCATATCCGCATTGTGATGTACAGTAGCATGTTAGTCAATAGAAAAAAAAAACGCTGTGCAGACGCTGCGGATTTTTCCGTGCGGTTTTCTTGTGGTTCAAAATATGCAGCATGTCACTTCTTTTGTACGGTTTTCCACCTGCTCCATTCTCCAAATCCGCAGGGGAAAACCGCACAAAAACCGCAAGAAAACCGCAAGAAACCAGGAAGAAATCCGCAGGAAAAATGCAGGTCATTTGACCTGCGGATTTCTTCAATTCTGCGCGGAAAAATCCGCAGGGCAAAAAAGAACGTCTGCACTTAGCCTTATGGTTGGCGGATTGCACCAAATAAAAATTAATAATAAAGTGCAATCGCAACCCGGGGTCCACCGTGCAGAGATGTTAAACTGCTGGTAGAAAGCATTGACTGAACAAACAGCAAGCGATTGTTCACACAGAGTTAACACCACTCAGTGTGAACAGGGAGCAGAGTTCCAAGCTCTGTTACTCCATAGAGCGGAACTACAAACAGTAAGCAAGTACTAAACCTTGTTAAACTTCACAGGGGTAAAAGCTAACAGGACACTAGGTGTGGAACCCTATCGCTATCCAAGGGAAGTCTAAGCTGAATGTTGGACTTGCTCTTTTTACTCAGCTGTGCTAACTGCACACACGACGGAAACAAATGCTAAGCCAAGCGGGGTTTCCCACCCTACACTACCTGCCTAGACACACAGTCAGTGGTATGAGAGCGGCAAACACACACGAGTAAACAGAGTGGTAGCATATCCACTGACGATCACAATCACAAAATGATACTAGCACGGCCATGGGCGTCCCTGGGAGCCTTTTATACCCAAAGCTCCACCCCCAAACACTCATGCTGACATCGCCCGTGGGCTAATCTGGAGCTGCCACATCTCCAGAGCAGCTGACATCCGACCACCATTAGGAAGACACCACATCACGGACATGCCCAGTATGGTGATCACAGGACTTAGCCTACAGAGTGCCAGGCTGCACCTGAATATCACTGGTTACTAAGGACTTGACTGAAGAGCCAGCAGTAACCAACTGCATAGCACGGGCCTGGTCAAGACCATGGGACCAACATCTATACTGAGAAACACCTGCAGCAGCCGAACCAGAATGGGAGCACATCCGCGAAGTGCACGTTGGGGAGTCTGTGGTTATGGGGACAGGGGGTTTACAGCATCATGGGTAAGCTATACTTTGCATTTCTTTTCATTTGGTCAGGTTAAATATGTTGTCATTATATGCACTTGCTTAATAACTTATATACCTCTTGCCTTTTGTATTTTCTGCACTATTATATTTAAATACCTGCAGTCTGATCCTGTTCCGCTGCACCATTTGATTTGAATAATTTCCTCTATTTCCTGATTCCTCATACATGCATCATGGTAATTTTTGATTCATGTTTCTTTTCAAATTTGAATGTCTATTTTGTTTAATAAAATGTATTTATTTTTACATCTTTATTTTTGTTCTTTTTGAGTGGTGTCATTGAATGCTTGTTATCTGCTTTTGCTTATACTTTATACTAGCTATGAACCCGTTCTATGCCCAGGTGGTGAGCATTTTTATTGGTATACTAGCTGAAGAGCCCGGCGCTGCCCGGGCATAGTAACTAACTGTGGTTAGTTATAGCAAATTATAATTATCCTCCATCCCATAGTCCTGTGCCCATATACCCATCATACATATTCACGATCCCATAGGCCAGTGCCCATATACCCATCATACATATCCTCCATCCCATAGTTGAGTGCCCATATACCCATCACACATCCTCCATCCCATAGTCCCATGACCATATACCCATCACACATCCTCCATCCCATAGTCACATGCCCATATACCCATCATACATATTCGCCATCCCATAGTCGAGTGCCCATATACCCATCACACATCCTTCCTCTCGCATTCCCATGCCCATATACCCATCATACATATCCTCCATCCCATAGTCCCGTGCCCATATACCCATCATACATATCCGCCATCCCATAGGCCCGTGCCCATATACCCGTCATACATATCCTCCATCCCATAGTCCAGTGCCCATATACCCATCACACATCCTCCATCCCATGGTCAACCATTATGACATCATAATGAGCGGCAGGGCTTGCAACCTATGATGACATCAGCATCGCCATGGCAACCATTATGACATCATAATGAGGGGCGGGGCTTGATACACACACTTTTTCCCCATTATGTAGATAGGGGCAAAATTGTTTGGTGAATTGGAATGCGCGGGGTTAAAATTTTGCCTCACAACATAGCCTAGGACACTCTCGGGGTCCAGACGTGTGACTGTGCCAAATTTTGTGGCTGTAGCTGCGATGGTGCAGATGCCAATCCCGGACATACACACACGCATACAGTACATACATACATACATACACACACTTGAGCTTTATATATTAGATGGACTCCCATCCTGGTATGTGCTGCCCCCTTCCTATCCTGGTGTGCATGGCATACCTCATCCCTATTCTGGTATGCATGGTACCCTCACCCCCCCAATCCTGGTAAGCATGGCACCCTATTCCTCATCCTGGTATGCATGGTCCCCTCATCCCCCTATCCTGGTATGCATGGCCCCCTCACCCCCCAATCCTGGTATGCATGGTCCCCTCACCCCCCGATCCTGGTATACATGGTCCCCTCACCCCCTTTTTTGTGGTATGCATGGTCCCCTCACCCCCTTTCGTGGTATACATGGTCCCCTCACCCCCCTTTCGTCGTATGCATGGTCCCCTTTCGTGGTATTCATCGTCCCCTCACTCCCCTTTCATGGTATGCATGGTCCCCTCACCCTCCTTTCGTGGTATGCATGGTCCCCTCAATCCCCTTTCGTGGTATGCATGGTCCCCTCACCCTCCTTTCATGGTATTCATGGTCCCCTAACTCCCCTTTTGTGGTATGCATGGTCCCTCACCCTCCTTTCGCGGTATGCATGGTCCCCTTGCACCCCTTTCCTGGTATGCGTGGTCCCCTCACCCCCCTTTCCTGGTATGCGTGGTCCCCTCACCCCCCTATCCTGGTATGCATGGTGTTAGGAGTGGCGGAAGGCACTAAATAAAAATATAATTAAAGTGCCTTCGCCACTCGGGGTCCACCGTGCAGAAGCTGGAAAAACCGCAGCTAAGTGAAGGCAGAGCAATCTGACGACAGTGTGCAAAGGGTTAAACTGCACCCAATTGCACTAAGCAAGCTCTGTTACAATCACAGAGGCTGCAAGCAAAAAGAAACGCTGAGTCTGTTTAAGGTCACAGACCCTCAGCGATGCACACGCGGTATTTATGGTCACAGGAGTAGGCTTAGACAGCCAGACTACTCCGTCTAGACCTACCTTAGAGACACGTGTGCGTGGCGTTGCAACAGCGAACGCCCGGCAGGACTGCAAACGCAGAGTGTCGATAATTGCGCCGCTGGCAAAACGCCACTATCACGCTGGCGCAATGCAGACGCTAAGCTGCTGAGATAGATGGAGCAAATGCGCGCTGGCGCTAGCGCTGCTACTGGCAGAACTCAAACATTCACACAGATGTAGTATCAGAGGAATGGGGGTTTCAAATGAGTCATTCACCAGTCCAAGCATCCATCAACAAACATACAGCAGCAAGCATGAATATACTAGCGCATGGCGGAACAGCCATGCACGCTTTTTATACTGAACGGGACCTTCCGGAAATCTCCAAGGCTCCAGGAAGAGCCAATGGGATTCGACACGGGACCTGAACACCTGTTTCCGAACTCCAATGGGAGTTCGTCCCATGAGCATGCTCAGATGAGGGAACAAAGAACTTATCCTCTGGAGAGAGTTGCCGCAGGGCAATCTCCTCTGCAATCTCCTCTGCAGCAGGAAAAGTGTAGGAGACTGCAGAATGTGAGGATCTAGATTTCAGCAAAGGAGAGGCAGAAATCTGACTCCTAACACATGGACTCCTCACCCCCCTTTACTGGTATGTGTGGTCCTTTCACCCCTCTTTCCTGGTATGCGTGGTCCCCTCACCCCGCTTTCGTGGTATGCATGGTCCCCTTTCCCACCTTTCCTGGTATGCATGGTCCTCTCACCCCCTTTCATGGTATGTATGGTCCCCTCACCCCTTTTCGTGGTATGCATGGTCCCCTCACCCCCCTTTCGTGGTATGCATGGCCCCCTCACTCCCCTTTCGTGGTATGCATGGTCCACTCACACCCCAATACTGTTATGCATGGCCCCCTCACCCCCAATACTGGTATGCATGGTCCCCTCACTCCCCTTTCAAGGTATGCATGGTCCCCTCACCCCCTCACCCCCCAATACTGGTATGCATGGTCCCCTCACCCCACTTTCCTGGTATGCATGGTTCCCTCACCCCCCTTTTGTGGTATGCATGGTCCCCTCTCCCACCTTTCCTGGTATGCATGGTCCTCTCACCCCCTTTCATGTTATGCATGGTCCCCTCACCCCCCTTTCGTGGTATGCATGGTCCCCTCACCCCCCTTTTGTGGTATGCATGGTCCCCTCACCCCCCTTTCGTGTTATGCATGGTCCGTTCACCCCCATTTCGTGGTATGCATGGTCACCTTACCCCCCTTTCGTGGTATGCATGGTCCCCTCCATCCCTTTTGTGGTATGCATGGTCCCCTCACCCCCCAATACTAGTGTGCATGGTCCCCTCACCTCCCTTTCCTGGTATGCATGGTCCCTCCTCCCCCTTTCCTGGTATGCATGGTCCCCCTCACCCCTATTAAACTACACACATACAAAAGAAACATTTATACTCACCCTTCTTTCCTGTCCTCCAGCGCTGTAACGTTCTGCTGGAGACCAGGGGAGGAGTCTGGCGCCAGAGTACGCGCATGCCCATAGCGCTGTCCGGCGCCATATTGCTGAAAACACACTGCAAATGTATCTTCAGTAAAATGGCGCCGGATCGCGCTATATTCATGCGCGATTCCGGCCGCACTCCTGCCCCGGTCTCTGGCCAAAGAGAAGTGCCACGGCAATGCTCCTCCCGGTCAGGTCAGTATGTAAGTATGGCGTTGGAGATGGCGGTATGCAGTGTGTATGCGTACCACCATCTCCGACGCCATACACACTTCTCACCGCTGAATGCCTCATTCTGTCTGGAGCCAGACTGCGCAGGCGCGTTGCGCTTGCGCAGTCTATAAAGGCTTCTGACAGAGTGACGCTTAGCCCGTTATATTATAGATGTCTATAAAGCACCCACTTACATTTTTCAGGATGGGTATACTGATTTATATGACTTACAGCCCCTTTATATTCAGGATATGATTGTGGAAATTTTCTTGGTTAAAACTATTTGAAAATCAGGTCCCCGTCTGTATGACACTAGGAACAGAAGTATTTTTTGGTGGCCTCTGGATCAGGCCTCTATAACACACTAGATGCTACAAACTATTTGAAAGTCAGGTCTCCTACTGTATAACATTAGGAACACAAGAATTGTTTTCTGGCCTCTGGATCAAGCCTCTATAATGTTGGGTGTCACGATCCATTTTTGGATTTCTGGCAGCTCTGGCTCCACTAAGTTAAAACTTTTTCCTTTCAGGCAAATGAGGGTTAAATGTCAGTCTTTCCCCGCTGGCAAGCAGGTAAATTAAATTGCTGCTGGTTCAGCTGATGTGGGTGGTGGGTGGTGACTCCCACTATCATTTAAAAGGTCACCTGATGCATTTGCTGACTGTAGGTGTTAGAGCAATCTGCAGTGACCAAGCTGGAGTAAGGAGCTCTCTGGGTTCAGTGGTGCTTCTGCTGAGTTCGCTTATCTGTTGCATTTATCCTGCTGTGGGTTTTTTTCAGCAGAAAAAAGCTAAGTGTTGTATTTTTGTTACCTTGTCCCTTTAGTGTCTGTCACTTCCTTCTGTGTTTATTACCTGCAAAGGTGAGGCTAGTGCTCCTTGCTGGCCACTGCACTAGCCAGGGCAGTATTAGGTGACATACTGTATAGGGATGAGGTATCCTGGCGGCGGTGGGGGGAAGCACCCACATAGGGCACTAGGGAGTGCAGGGACAGGCTCAGGTTTGTGCTCAGGTGATGACCATCCCTCATTCCCTATTGATAGGGCCTTCCTCTCACCTATACCATCCCCGTTATATGAGAGTTGTGCCATCCATTGGCTGACCACCCATTGGGTCGTGACACAACATAACACACCATGATAGTCACTCCGTGACATCGGGTCTCCCACTGAATGACACTAGGAACAGAAGGATTTTTGGTAGCCTTTGGATCAGGCTTCTATAACACACTAGATGCTACATACCATTTGAATGTCAGGTCTCCTACTGTATGACACTAGGAACAGAAAGGCTCTGAATCAGGCCTCTACAGCTTAATTTCAACACAATAAAATGACAAAGTGTGATACGGTGGGTTGTCTAACTTTTTGGAGCTGAAAAGTAATATTTTTTTTTATATGCCTCAGGTCTGCAGACAGTTTCCTATCACCACAACACAAAATAACAAGGTGGGATACAGCAGGCTGTTTCACATTTAGCTAGTGAAAAAATATTATTTAGAATGCTATACTCATGCTTGGAGCAAAATAAAAGCAGTACACAACACATGTTAGGCATCGGGTTCCTGCCTCTGCACTGGAGAAGCCTTGCTTTCTGCGGTCTCCCATTCAGTCCCGACTGCAGAGGAGGCTGCTCAGCAAAGATGTCAATCCCAGCGTCTTGCCCCAGCTAGTGCTGTCAGTTTGGTTGCTGATGCCATCCCGGGGTCAGCTATAGCAATCTGCACTAACCAGCAGCGAGCAGTTCCTGCAACTAAGTCCTTCCTTCAGGCTACTGAGCATGCCCATGGGTCGACCTCTCATTGGAGGTTAGGGGTCACATGCTCAGGTCCTGTTGCTTCCCCGATTGGCCCAAGGGGAAGGTCCCGGAAGGACGCTGCTATAAAAGGTTCGCATGGCTGCTCGGCCATGTGCTAGTATAGACAGTATTTTGTACCTTTGTGTGTGTGCTGATGGATGCATGTGTTTGCGACTGACTCATTATGATCACCTCCCTCTGGTTGTGCTTGGGTATAGGGAATTGGAGTTAGAGTCAGCGCTTACTAGCGGCATTGCTTATGCGCCACCATGCTCCCAGTTATCATCACATACTTAGCGCCAGTTAGTGCCATTTGATACAAGGCACTATCGTACTTTGCCACGTAGCAGCAACCACCAGTGCAGTGTTGCGCTTTCCTAGCCCGAGTCAGGGTGGTTAGTTGCGTCCGCCAGTGCGGTACTGTGCACACTTGTGCGCTATATCTTTAGTTTGCTGAGCTCTGTGAGTGTTAACATGCTCCGTTGTTTATGTTCCACGGTTCTGTGCAGTAACAGAATCCGCCTCTCTACGCACCGGGTGACACTAACCCGCCTGTGTCCAGTTATATTGCCATATAGCGTCCGCCATTACAGAGCAGCAGGTAACATCTCTGAATGGTGGACCCCGGGCTGTGAACGCACCTTGACATCATCTTTTATTACTTGGTGCATTCCGCTAGCCTAACATTATACTAGCACCAGGGTTTGCCTAGTAATGGTGAACGAACAGCGACTGCAGCGGTACATCCAGCAGCAGGTTGGCGGCTCTCGAGCTCTCAGCCTTAGCTGTGGATGTTACCGCAGTCGCTGTTCAGGCAGCCATGGAGGTTGTCTCCCGTGTGTCCCCTGCCATCCCTGTCCCGACTTTGTCCCGCCTCCCATTGCCCGAGAAGTTCTCTGGCGATAGTGCTTCTTGTAGGGGTTTCGTGAGCCAGTGTACTATACAGCTGGAGCTGCTGGCTGCACGATTCCCCTCCGAGCGGGCTAAGGTGGGATTTGTAATTTCCCTCTTGTCGGGCAGGGCATTGGAGTGGGCCACACCGCTGTGGGAGCGTGATGATCATGTGATGCAGAGTGCCTTGCAGTTCTTGGGCACTCTGAAGCAGGTCTTTTTGGGACCGCAAGTCACCCATGATACTGCACTCCAGCTGCTGGCATTGTCACAATGCTCATCTTTGGTCAGCCATTATGCCATCCAGTTCTGGACTCTGGCTTCAGAACTGGAGTGGTCAGACAAGACCCTCGTTCCAGTGTTCGAGGACGCCCTGGCATTCAGGATGCCCTGGCCTCCAGGGAGATTCCTGTCACACTGGAGGAGCTTATCACCGTCTCCACCCACATAGACCTTCACTTCACAGAGCGATGGTTGGAGCGGCCCCAGTGTAGGCTGAGGTTTAGGTTGGCACCTAGTTTTGCTAAACCTCTGGAACCTCCCAATCGAGCGTCCAAGCCCCAAGAGGCCATGGGGATTTCTCGCTCGGGATCCAGGTCCCGGTCCGCGTGAGCACTCGTGGTCTGTCACATTTGCCGGCAGCCTGGTCACCCTGCCAACAGGTGCCCACAGCGGTCAGGAAAACGCTTGCGTCTAGTGGCTGTTGGAGGAGGCCTACTAGATACTTCACCGTTTTCCTCCAAGCTGTCCTTTGAGGGGACGCTTGAGTTTGACTTTTCCACTCTGGCAGTGGAGGTTTGTGCGGACTCTGGGGAGGAGGGAGATGCCCAACGGCATGCAATCCCTCGGGTTTTACTACCTCAGCCAGTCACCATCAGAGTGATGAACGGTGCGACACTACCTTCTCAGATTACCCACCAGACCACCCCGCTAATACGCTCGGTTTCTCCTTCTCATCATGAGACCCTATCTCTACTTATCATTCCCGAGGGTATCGATCAGGTCCTCTTAGGCTATGTGCACACGTAGCTGGAAGTGCTGCAGATTTTTTCGTGTGGATTTTTGAAAAATCCGCAGGTCAAAATACCTGCAGTTTACCTGCGAATTAGCCCTGCGATTTCACACCTCACAATGGTGAAGGTGTGAAACCGCAGCAGAATCCGCACAAAGAATTGACATGCTGTGGTTTGTAACCCACTGCAAATCCTCAGCATGTGCACAGCGTTTTTTGGTTTTACCATTGCAAAGAATGGTACTGAACAACGCTGCAGAAACTGCTGCGGACTCACAGGGCCAGAAATGCTGCGGATCCGCAGCAGAATTCGCAACGTGTGCACATAGCCTTAGGGGTCCCCTGGTTGCGTCATCACTCTCCAAATATAGAGTGGTCCTTGGGGAGAAATCTCAGTTGGAGTACATCCTGTGAGGGTAGATGTCAGAGGGAGTGCATTCAGGTTGCCTCCATTGAAGTTCCCGCAGATCTTTCCTCTCTCCCTAAATACTATAGACAGTATGCAGACGTGTTTTCCAAGAAGGTGGCAGAGACCCTTCCGCCTCACCGCCCTTATGACTGTCCTATTGACCTCATGCCAGGTGCTGAGCCTCCCCGGGGTCGTCTATCCCCTATCTCTCCCAGAGACAGAGGCCATGTCTCAATATATTAGGGAGAATCTGGCAAGGGGATTCATTAGGAAGTCTGTGTCACCAGCAGGGGTGGGATTCTTCTTCGTCCAGAAGAAGAATGGAGAACTACGTTCCTACATCGATTACAGGGGTCTTAATGCTATCACTAGTGTTGAGCATTCCGATACCGCAAGTATCGGGTATCGGCCGATACTTGCTGTATCGGAATTCCGATACCGACTTCCGATATTTTTTCAATATCGGAATTCGGCATCGGAATCGGAAGTTCAAAGTTGATTGACAGCCTGACGTCATCATGATGCGCGGTGTGTGCGCATCATGATGCGCCGTCATTTCGGGCCTTCCGGGGGTCTCTGCCGGCCTGCCGGGGGGCTGTGTGGACTGCCCGGGGTCTGTACCGGCCTGCCGGGGGGCTGTGCTGGCCTGCCGGTGGTCTGTGCACCCTGTGGGGGGTCTGTACCGGCCTGCCGGGGGGCTGTGCCGGCCTGCCGGTGGTCTGTGCACCCTGTGGGGGTCTGTACCGGCCTGCCGGGGGGCTGTGCCGGCCTGCCGGGGGGCTGTGCTGATGTCCGGGGGTCTGTGCAAGCATCGTCCGATGGGACTACAAGTCCCATCTGGCGATGCCTACTACCATGACAGTGATTGACACATTAGCCAATGATGGGACAGTAGTAGTCCCATCATCCGGCTAATGTGTTAAATGTTAAAAAAAAAAAAAAATACTACATACATACTACATACATACTACATGCATGCTACATACATACTACATGCATGCTACATACATACTACATGCATGCTACATACATACTACATACTACATGCTACATACATACTACATATATACTACATGCATGCTACATACATACTACATGCTACATACATACTACATATATACTACATGCATGCTACATACATACTACATGCTACATACATACTACATATATACTACATGCATGCTACATACATACTACATGCTACATACATACTACATATATACTACATACATACTACATACATGCTACATACATACTGCATGCTACATACATACTACATACATACTACATGCATGCTACATACATACTACATACATACATACTACATGCATGCTACATACATACTACATGCATGCTACATGCATGCTACATACATACTACATGCTACATACATACCACATACATACTACATACATACTACATACATACTACATGCTACATACATACTACATATATACTACATGCATGCTACATACATACTACATGCTACATACATACCACATACATACTACATACATGCTACATACATACTACATATATACTACATGCATGCTACATACATACTACATATATACTACATGCATGCTACATACATACTGCATGCTACATGCATGCTACATACATACTACATACATACTACATGCTACATACATACCACATATATACTACATACATACAATACATTCATACAATACATACATAGACATACAGTACATATAACATAGAGTAACATACTTACCAATACTTGTCACATTGTTCCCCGAAGCCATTGTCTTTTCCGGAATAAATATTAACATAACAAACCACAAAAATACTCACCCACGATCCGAAGCAGTCCACGAGTGTGTCCCACGACGATCTTGGGTAGAGAACTGCAGCATCAGATGATGCTGCCGTTCTCTACGGGCTGCAGGAATCCAATGACGGAAGGTAGGTATCCTTCCGCACTGTATTCCTCCGCCACTTAAAAAAAAAAAAGTCCCTAGTCTCACTTTATGCCATTGCTGCGTGGGAAATGTGTCAATCACTGTCATGGTAGCAGGCATCGCCCGATGGGACTTGTAGTCCCATCGGACGATGCCTGCACAGACCCCCGAAGCCTGCACAGACCACCGGCAGGCCGGCACAGCCCCCCGGCAGGCCGGCACAGCCCCCCGGAGCCTGCACAGACCACCGGCAGGCCGGCACAGCCCCCCGGCAGGCCGGCACAGCCCACCGGAGCCTGCACAGACCACCGGCAGGCCGGCACAGCCCCCCGGCAGGCCGGCACAGACCACCGGAGCCTGCACAGACCCCCTGGCAGGCCGGCACAGCCCCCCGAAAGGCCCGTACAGACCCCAGAGAGGCTGTACAAGGCAAAAACAGGGTTTTTCTTATTCCGATACCGGAAGTCCCATAGACTTGAATGGGACTTCCGGTATCGGAATCGGCGATACCGATACTTTTTTTAAAGATCGGCCGATCCATTCCGATCCGATACTTTGAAGTATCGGACGGTATCGCTCAACTCTAGCTATCACCGTTAAGAGTAAGTATCCCCTGCCCATGATGTCAGAACTGTTTGATAGGCTACGGGGAGCGAGAGTGTTTACTAAACTTGACCTGCGGGGGGCTTACAACCTGATTCACATCCATGAGGGGGACTAATGGAAGATGGCTTTTAACACCAGGGACAGGCACTATGAATACCTGGTGATGCCCTTCGGGCTCTGTAATGCTCCAGCCGTCTTCCAAGATTTTGTGAACAGCATCTTCTGGGATATGCTCACCACATTGGTATTAGTCTATCTGGATGACATCCTCATCTACTCTCCAGATATTGACTCTCACCGGAGAGATGTTTGCAAAGTTTTCGACCTCCTACGGGCAAACTCCCTCTATGCCAAGTTGGAGAAGTTTGTGTTTGAGCAGGAGTCCTTACATTTCCTGGGCTATATCATATTCGCCCAGGGATTGGCCAGGGATCCTGCCAAGCTACAGGCGGTGATGGATTGGCAGGAGCCCCATTCTCTCAAAGCGGTGCAGTGCTTTATGGGGTTGATTAATTACTATCGCCAATTTACCCCCCACTTCTCAACTTTGGTAGCCCCCTTGGTGGCCCTCACCAAAAAGGGAGCAAATCTCAAGTTGTTGTCGGAACCAGTCTCCAAGGCCTTCTCCTCCATCAAGTCCCATTTTGCTAGCACTCCCATTCTACATCGCCCTGATGTAGATAAACCCTTCATCTTGGAGGTGGATATCTCTTCCGTCGGTGCCAGAGCGGTCCTTTTCCAGAAGGACGCTCAAGGTCAGAAGCAGCCCTGCTTCTTTTTCTCTAAGACTTTTACAACGGTGGAGAGGAACTATTCCATCAGGGACAGGGAGTTGCTAGCTATGAAGTTGGCCTTTTCCGAGTGGAGACACCACCTGGAAGGGGCTCGGTATCCTTTCCAGGTGTTTACCGACCATAAGAACTTGGTGTATTTGCAAACAGCCCAGCGGCTAAATTCTTGCCAGGCCAGATGGTCCCTATTCTTCTCTCGGTTCCATTTCACCACAACAGCTTGTGTCATTGGCTGCTGAAATCACATTGGTTTGTAGGTGCACAAAATTCTTGTGGTCGGTGTAAACTTGGAAGGGAAAATGAGCCCCCTCCAGGAGGTGGTTCCACTCAGAGAAGGCCAACTTCATAGCTAGCAACTCCATGTCCCTGATGGAATAATTTCTCTCTGCCAGTGTGAAGGTCTTGGAGAAAAAGAGGCAAAGATGCTTCCGACCTTCAGCATCCTTTTGAAAGAGGACTTCTCCAGCACTGACAGTTGAGGCATCCACCTCCATTATAAATGGTTTATGTCACGTGCCCCGTCCTGTGTGACATGGCCAGCAGGCTGGTAACTGATACAACAGGACACGGCACGTGTAATTGTCCAGTGTGATGCGGCCCACAGGCCGGTAACTAATACAACCAAAGGGAATAGGGAAAACCTTGGTAACAATAACAATGGTGGCCCTGCGATAGGGAATGGGGAAGTGGAGACCTCCTGCACTCCCCTGAGTCAGTGTCTCTACACTCCTAACGTTCCCTAGGCCGGTTCCGCACCGGGCGCCGATCAGGATACCTAATATCCCTAGCTCGCCCTGCACCTAAACCCTAACTAGGGAAATGGTCGGTGTGGAAACTAATCCCACCACTGCACTAAACACACATAAGGAAAAATGACAAAACAGGGGAACACCACTTAGCTTTGCTCTGTTGCTTACGCTCCCAGCAACAGAGCCCACCACCTGCGTGCATCTTTTCCTCTGAACGGATGCAACACCATAGTGCAGCCTTGGAGTCCACCACCTGCGTGCAGCTGTCGAGAAACAGAGTCCAGCAAATGAGTCCAGCTTTTCTGCCAAAGAGTCCAACATTTTGAGTCCAGCTCTCCAGCAACTGAGTCCAGCATCCTGAGTGCAGCTCTACACCATAGCCGCCACTCCACCAAGCAATGCCAGCCCTCCTTGCAGACACCATAGCTGACACTCCACCAAGCCATGCCAGCCCTCCTTGCAGACACCATAGCTGCTACTCCAGGACTCTCACTGAGCTGCCCGTGACTCTCCTTCAGCTCCATTCTTCACCCAGGCTTGCTTGCAAATGAGAAACTTATCACCAACCGTGATTGACACACCTGACACTCTTTTATAGAGCAATCACACCGGTTACATAATCATGTGTACAAACTAAGTGTTGTGAGCTCATTTTCGGGTTTGCCTCTGGCTTCTGGTGAGGGTTATGGAGCTGGCTGTGCTGACAGAGGAGTAGGGAGTTCTCTATCTGGACTCCCTCTGTTGGTGAAGGGAGGTAATGAAGCTGATCTAAATGGCAGAGACCGGCCACCTGAGGAAGAGGACTGCGATTGGACATCAGGAGTTTCTGATTGGATTTAAGGCAGCCGACTCCCTAGTTTCTTGCTGGTGATTTTTCCTGACTGTGGCTCCTGGTTTCCAGTTTGGTTCCTGCCTTCCTAAAGCTAAGTTTTCTCTGCTATTGTTCATATGAGTTTTTGTCTGGTTTACTTAGTTTTTGTGTTTAGCCAGCCCTGGCTGGGACTAGACTGAATCCCCATTTTGTCTCTGATCAGTTGATCTCTTTTGCTCTGTCTTCAGAATATACCTGAGTGCTGATATAGTGATTTGAAGTCTAGCGACTTCAGGGCCTTTTTCTATCAGACGTGTTGGACATTCTTTTTGGCAGGGTTTTTTGCGTGATTGCAGACAGCAGCTTTTCTTTCCTGTCCTTTCTAGTTAGCGAGGGCCCCATCGTTTGCTCAGCCTATCTTTCTACCTGTGTCTGTGTTTTCATCTCGTTTCACCAACAATACATGTTGGGGGCTGTCTATTGCTTTGGGGTCTGCTCTGGGGCAGTTTAGATTTTCCCTTTCTTTCTTTAGGCTTATTTAGTTCTCCAGCCGTGACGAGGCATCTAGGACCACCATAGGCATGCTCCACGGCTACTGCTAGTTGTTGTAGATAGGATCAGGGGTCTGCAATCCGCTAGTTACCAACCTCTCTGGTTTTCTGGGCTTAGCTTGCTTTTTGTTTTTTCCTCCTCGGTGACTCATTCATAACACTAAGGTAACCAGAGTGCAATGACCCTAATGGCCTCCGGGGGGAAAACTACAACTGAAGCCACAACAGTGCAATGACCCTAATGGCCACCGGGGGCAAAACCACCTTTGGCACACAGCCAAAGGAAAAAAAAAGGTTACTTTGTGCATTTAATCTGTCAGATACAACCTGGATCATGACAGTTTATCTACATCAGGGTGATGTAAAATGGGAGCGCTAGAGAAGTGTGACTTGATACAGAGGAAGGCCTTGGAGACCTCCTCCGACCACAATTTGGGATTTGCTCCCATCTTGGTGAGGGCTACCGAGGGAGCTACCAAAGTTGAGAAGTGGAGAATGAACTGGCGACAATAGTTGATGAACCCCATAAAGTGCTGCACCGCTTTGAGAGAATGGGGTTCCTGCCAGTCCATCACAGCCTGTAGCTTGGCAGGATCAATAGCCAATCCCTGGGCGGAGATGATATAGCCCAGGAAAGACAAGTACTCCTGCTCAAACACACACTTCTCCAACTTGGCATAGAGGGAGTTTGCCTGTAGAAGGTCGAAGACTTTGCAAACATCTCTCAGGTGGGAGTCTATATCTGGAGCATAGATGAGAATATCGTCCAGATAGACTACAACCGAGGTAGTGAGCATATCCCAGAAGATATCATTTGCAAAGTTCTGGAAAACTGCAGGAGCATTACAGAACCCGAAGAGCATCACCAGATACTCATAGTGGCCATCCCTGGTGTTAAATGCAGTCTTCCATTCGTCCCCCTCACGGATACGAATCAGGTTGTAAGCACCCCGCAGATCAAGTTTAGTAAAAATCTTTGCTCCCCGCAACCTATCAAATAGCTCAGATATCAGGGGAAGAGGGTACTTGTTCATAACTGTGATGGTGTTAAGACCCCTGTAATCTATGCATGGATGTACTTCTCTGTTCTTCTTCTGCATGAACAAGAACCCCCACCCCTGCAGGTGACACTGACTTCCTAATGAATCCTCTTGCCAGATTCTCCTGGATGTACTGAAACATTGCCTCCATCTTCGGGAGAGAAAGTTGATAAACAGGGGGCATGGCCTTGCTCACTAGCATGTGAGACTTAGGAATAGGGAGCTCCTGAGAAAAACCTCCCAACCCGACTCTCAACTCAACTATTTCATGCCATTCTGCCTGGATTCCTTTTAGGAAGGACCCTTGACCCTATAAGGAACATTTTGACACCAAAACCGACGTTTTTGGACCTCCTGGAGCATAGAAACCATCTGAGGCCTTCCACACCACTGGGCCGCAAAGCCTCAGACTAAATTACCACTGTGCAGCCACCCGGACTTCCAGGGCTGCAGCCTCCCTGCTTCCAGAGCCTCAATCAACACTCCACAACCCTTCAGGACCTGCTCCCAGCTCACCCACACTAGCGACGCTAGTCAGGACCCTCAACCTGCAAGTGGGAATCAGCATTTTATTGTAAGGCTTACCCAGCCTTCCCCTCTGGTTCCATAATCAGGGACGCAGCTGCGTCTCCCTTGAGACCCCGGTCCAGACGTTGCATCCTGCAAAAAGAAGCTCACCACGGCAGATCGTAGGGGCTGTGAGTATTACACGACAGATCGCCCCGACCTCCTCCCCTTAGCTTATATAGACTTTCTGGAGAGCCATAACTCTACCTAGAGTCGGTGCTCTTTATCAGCAGAGACGCGAGATCGCAGCTGCGTTATAAACGGTGACGCTGCAAAGTCTCAGAACGCATCTCAGTCTCCAATTCCACCACACCTGCGACCTCTCCTGAGCGTCTTCCATTAGGATCGCAGCTGTGATCCCGGCAGAACCCATCCTGAGATAAATAATATCGCCCACTACGACCCCTCTGCGCATCCTCGTTTGGAGTCACAACAGAGATCTTGACCAACTTTATTATCCCTCTGAGATCGCTGGTGAAGTTTTTGCGGTTCAGCATCTAAGTGGTTCCTCTTACAGCATCATGAGCGGCATTAAAACCAGGGGGAAAAATTTAACCTCACCCTTAAATAAAGCTCAAAACCCTCTGAAATCTGACAAATTATTTAACGACCGACATCATTCAAGGGACCAAGTCAATGCTCGGAGCCCCGTTAGATCTAGATCTCCTCCGAGAGACCTCTATTACCAAGCGGATCGTGGTAGAAAAGTTACATTTGTACCAGAAGTCCAATTACAAGAAAGCATGGACTCCTCCATAAACGCCAAGCGGAGAATGCCGGGAACCTATGGTGAAAAATACTCAAATACGGCAGGGATATCTGAGTCTGAGGAGGAATCTAGTGACTACTCCCCAAACACAACTCCAGCCAAAAGCAGGTCCAAGATGGAAACACTTGGGTCTAATTTGGATCTCGACATTCCTCCTCCGAAATCACAAACCTCGGATAACATGGAGGTCCTATTCAATAAGTTAAGTGCCCTACTTGACAAAAAACTCGACAATCAAAGTCAAAGACTTGACCTGCAGTTTCAAGAATTCCACGAGACTGTGGAGAAAAAATTAGTAAACCAGGAGGAGAGGATACATAAGCTCGAGCAGAGATCGTCAGAATACTCAGTGGACCTGGAATACCTATCTTCGGAAATACATAAGCTCAGGACCAAGATGGCGGATCTCGAAGATAGAGGCCGCAGGAATGATCTAAAGATTAGAGGAATCCCGGAGAGCATTTCCCAAGATGAACTTTCGGGCCATATTCAGGATATCTTTAAGCAGGCCATCCCTGATCTAACACCATCTGACCTTATCACCGACAGAGCCCATAGGCTACCCCGTCCTCCTAAGCTCCCTATAGAGATCCCTAGAGATACCATTCTCAGGGTGCACTTTTATCAAACTAAAGAGAAGATTCTGAACTATCTGAAATCCAACAAAACTTTCCTGGATCCACACAAGGATCTTAAAGTGTTTCCTGACCTTTCCAAGGAGACTCTGGATCTACGCCGATCATTCAAAAGCATAACATCAGCACTGAAGGAGAAAGGCATCCTTTACAAATGGGGATTCCCCGTGAAGCTTCTGGTTTTTTACAGAGGGAGGACAATACCTCTGTTCTCACCGGAAGAAGGAGCAGACTTCCTCAGGTCTATTAAAGAAGCTCAACCTAACCACGGCAAATGACTTAGGCCTTCGCCATGGAAGATTACCTTGTTTTAACAGGCAGCTTTGGCCTGATTAACCTCGTATTGGAGGTTTTCTCTTTTTTTTTCCCGTCCACATTCTGGACCCCGTTGTAAGGAGGTAGTTTCGTAATTGAACTACTTGAACAATTTCTTTATTGTGTTAACCCTTTCGTTGCAGCTAAATTCAAAGTTGATGACAAGTTAACTAAAGCTTTGGTAGTTAGCAAAGTTCTATAAGTTTTGGTGTTGCTAGTTCAACCTTCTCCTTGAGCATCCAGCGTAACTCCGCTGCAGAATAACCTTAGTCAGTCACACCGCATTGTAACCATGAGCTTCAAAGTGGCATCGTACAATATCAGGGGCTTGAATAGTCCAAGAAAGAGGCATATCCTCTGGAAGGAACTCCTAGATTCTCGTGTAGACATTGCCTGTATCCAGGAATCAAAATTCCTACACGAGAATCACCCTTACTTTAATCATCATAAATATCCGCATATTTTTGAGTCCTGTAACTCGAAAAAGAAGGCTGGAGTATTGACAATGATTGGGAGTTCTATCCCCTTCGAAGCCTTGGAGGAACACAAGGACGAGGGGGGTAGATTCCATATCTTGGTGTGCAGACTGAATGATCAGGTATGTACACTGGTCAATATCTATGCTCCTAACAGAGATCAAGTGTCATTCCTCAACAAAGTCATGAAAAAGGTGTCTATTGTGAAAAGAGGTGATTTATTCCTTTTAGGTGACTTCAACATCACTCCCAACAATATTATGGATTCTTCTTCAAGCTCAAGACCTAATCATGATAACCTCAATGCATGGTTAGATAAAAATGAGTTACTGGATGCTTTCAGGTGTTTAAATTCCACATCGAGGGAATATTCACATTTCTCTGAGGTGCATCAATCCGCATCCAGGATTGATTTGATTGTTACAAATGTATTTTCTCTCACTAGATTTAAGGAAATCTCCATTGGAAACAGAACCATTTCTGACCACGCTCCGGTTTTTGGCAAACTTTTATTGGGTCCTCCCTTGAAGAATGCCAAACTCTGGAAGTGTAGTGCAAACATTTTACATAATCCAATCCACAAGACTGTCATCCAGGAAGCTTTAGATAACTTCTTTAGAGAGAATAGAACTGAAGTGACAAACCCATTCACTAATTGGTGTGCTCACAAGGCGGTTGTGAGAGGCGTCATTATTAGCATTACGTCTAAATTAAAGAAAGAGAATAGAGAAAAAATTAACGCCACTCTACTATCAATCCGTAAACTTGAAAGTACCATTGTGAACCTTGCCGCACCATCTCCCACCCTAAAATTAGAACTTGCTAAACTAAGACAAGAACTCAGGACTCAGCTGAATTCCCCCTATGAAGCAATAGTAAAATCTTCTAAGTATAACTATTACACGTCTCTCAATAAACCCACGAGGTACATGGCCAACCGAATCAAAAACAAAAGAATTCATAATAAAATTAATAGAATTAACTCGATTAATGGTAGCTCTAAACTTTCGCATCCCCAGGAAATAGCAAATGAATTTGCGAACTTCTACGCCAAGCTGTATAATTTAAACCCTGACCCTAAGCCGCTTTCCCAAAACCTAGAAAAAATTGATAACTATCTATCAACAATAAATATGCCTTCTTTATCTTCCGATGATATAGTGTTCTTGTCAGCCCCGTTTACTTCTATTGAAATTGAAGACACCATCAAGAAACTTAATCTTCACAAATCCCCAGGTCCCGATGGACTAACCAACGCCTATTACAAAGCCTTCAACAATTCTCTCTCCCCTCACCTTACCGAGATGTTCAATTATGCCTCAGGAAAGGGAGCTTTTCCATCCGAAATGCTGATGGCTTCGATCTCGGTCATCCCCAAAATGAAAGGGGATCCTGAAGCCATAGAGATCTTCCGCCCTATTTCACTAATTAACACACACATTAAGTTGTATTCTAAGATCATAGCGAATAGGCTAAGTCTGATAATTCCTAAACTGATAAGCAATGATCAGATGGGCTTTACAAAAGGGAGACAACCAGCCGATGCAACAAGGCGAATCATCAATACCATAAAATGGGCTAACTCTTCGAAAACACCCATGGCTCTGTTGTCACTTGATGCCGAGAAAGCATTCGACAGACTTAGTTGGTGTTTTCTCAAGCAGACACTCAAAAAATTTGGGTTCGATGATAATCTGACATCCTCCATCATGGCCCTATATTCAGACCCAAGAGCCAGTGTAATTTGTAACAACCATGTCTCAGAGCCACTTACCATATCAAATGGCACTAGACAAGGCTGCCCCCTCTCCCCCATTCTATTTAATTTAGCTATGGAACCTCTGGCCAAACAGATCAGAAAAAAACCCAAAATAGTAGGATTAAACACCTTAAATCGTCATCATAAGATCAGTCTTTTTGCTGATGATGTTATCCTAACTTTAACCAAACCCGAGATCTCCATCCCTGAGGCGCTCTCAGAAATTAACAAATTCTCATCATTGTCCAATTTTAAAATCAATGAACGCAAGTCTAACATTCTCCCGTTAAACATCAGTAAGGACCAAACCAGATGTATTAAAACTGTAACCTCTCTTAACTGTTGTGACAAGGAATTTGCTTATTTGGGAATCACGGTGAACAGTAACCTCACTGGGTTAGTTAAATCCAACCTTAAAAAACTATCTGAATTAATAAATAAGGATTGCATGATTTTCAGGGATAGATCTCTATCATGGTGGGGAAGGATCCTTACAATAAAGCTTTTTACTTTGCCAAAAATATTATACATTTTAAGGTGTATACCACTCCCTATCCCTTCTATCCATCTTTCTAACTTACAGGCACAGATTAATTCTTTCATTTGGGGCTATAAGAAGCCCAGAACGGCCACTCATACCTTATTTAAGAAAAGATTGAATGGAGGTATAAGCATCCCTAACATCACAGCCCACTATTATTCTTTGTTACTTAAACAAAGTGCCCATTGGTTAATAGATTCAGATCCCCCCAGCTTGGCTTGACTTAGAGTCTACACTTAATAACAATAAGCACCCTAGATCCATAATCTATAATGCCATAGCTAACAACCTTCCAAACTCTGTTGCTCATCCAATCTTTCAAGCTGTTGCACTCGCCTGGTTTAAGATCTCTAAACCAAAGAGAGGATCCCATAAAACGACCATCCTTAAGAAACTCCCCCTAACACTCATTTACTCTATGACTAGCCATTCATTATCCCCCATCTGGGCAGATTTAAAAATATCAAACTTAGAAGACATTTTTAACGGGACGGAATTTTTATCCTTTCAAACACTAAAAACTACATATAATATCTCCTCGTCCCTGTTTCTCGAATACCTTACTCTTAAGGATAATATAAAAATATTTCTCGACAAGAAACTAAACTTCACTGAGTCATCCATAAAAATACTAAATAATTGTGGTCATCGTATTTTCTGGAGTCATGGCTTTGTTTATGATAACTACAACCAAGATACGGCCTTGACAAAAAGCCCTTCAATGCTGAGTTGGGAGAAAGACTTAAACTCTTCCTTCACTGTAGAAGACTGGGAGGACTCTCTCTCTTTATCATATCACTCCGTACTCTCCATGCCATTGCAGGAGACCCATTTTAAGGTTGTATCACGTTGGTACTATACCCCCAATAGACTTGCCCATATTGGGACTACGAACTCGCCTCTATGCTGGAGGGACTGCAGTCAGAAGGGAGACATCCTACATGTTTTCTGGAGTTGCCCAACGGTTAGTATCTTGTGGTCGCAGATCTCCTCCCGCATCATTAGCAAACTTACAGGCAAAACCACAACCCTCACACCTCACTCGGCCCTACTCTCCCTTAATCTAGAGGAATTGGACCCTGCCTTAAAAGATATAGTCATCCATGTTTGTCTTGTGGTAAAAAATTCCATTGCATTCCATTGGAAGAACCGTTTCCTTCCCAAAGTTGATGATATCTTACAGTTGATCGCACAACATAGATCCCATGAGTTGCATTTCGCATTGGCTAATGACCAATTCAGTAACTTCTACAGGAAATGGTCTAAATGGGACCAAACTTTCCCTACTCCTATTACTTGAATGAATCCCTTATCACTTAGTAATCTCGATATAAGAAAAGATGTTTTAGTTTTGCCTCTGACATAACTGATCTTGTATCTACTATTTGACATAGGGTTAGATCTGTAATGACACTCATTATACTCATTTGTGTGTTTTTATGTTCTTTATTGCTATTATTCTATTGTACAATCTTGTATTCTACATATTTAGGCGTTGGCAAGATACGTTTGTAAAATGACATCATTAATGCATGTTTTGCATTTTCTGTACATGATGTCAACTTGTAATTTCCCTACTTCCCCTTATCTTTCCTTCTCTTCCCATTCCCATCCCTCCCCCCCATCTTCCCCTCTCCCCATTGTTTAAAAGAATAAAATCTTTGGAAAAGAAAGTGGATAAACTCGACCCCGGGGAGGGTCAGCTTCAGGCAAAAGGTCAATAGGGCAGTCATAGGGGCGGTAAGGTGGAAGGGTCTCTGCAGCCTTCTTGGAGAACACGTCCGCATAGGGCCAATAGTGTTTGGGGAGAGAGGAAAGATCTGCGGGTATGTCTGTAGTAGCAACATGAACGCACTCACTATGACATCTGCCCTCACAGGATTTACTCCATCCCAGAATTCTCCCTGAGGACCACTCTATATGAGGGGAGTGATAGCGTAGCCATGGTATCCCTAAGAGGACCTCATCAATTCCCTGATGGGATGGAGAAATGGATAGAGTAACTGGGATGGTCTGATGAGTTATCTGTGAGGGCAGTGTCGACTCATTTACCACTCGTACGGCCACTGGTTTGGCGAGCATCACAAGTGGAATTGCGTGCCGTTGGGCGAAGGCAGAAGACATAAAGTTGCCCTCCGCCCCGGAATCCACGCAAAGCTCTACCATATGAGTGGATGGGCCAATGGTAATTGTCCAGATGATGGACAATTTGGAGGAAAACGCCACTGTGTCTAGTGAACCAACTCCTACGGTCATTAAACGGGGACATTTTCCCGACCACTGAGGACATCTGGAGGCAAGATGTCCTGACTGCCGGCAGACATGACAGACCTTGAGCGGTCCGGGACTTAGATCCCGCTCATGACACCTCCATGGCCTCATGTGGCTCAGATGCCTAGACTGGGGATTCCAGAGGTTTGGTGAAGGTGGGAGCCAGCCGAAACCTCTGTCTACACTGGGCTCGCTCCAACCTTAACTCACTAAAACCAAGGTTGATGCGAGTTGACACCGCTATTAGCTCCTCCAGTGTGGCGGGAATCTCCCTAGTGGCCAAAGCGTCCGTCGCATGTTCAGCCAGTCCCCTCCAAAATACAGGGATAAGGACTTTTTCCAGCCACTCCAGCTCAGATGCTAAAGTCCGGAAGTGGACGGCAAAATGGCTGACCATGGACGATCCCTGTGTCAGTGCCAGCAGTTGGAGCATCTTATCATAGATGACTCGAGGTCTAAAAAAGACCTGTTTCATAGTGCTCAAGAACCGCAGAGCACTCTGCACCACATGATTGTCGCGTTTCCACAGCGGCGTGGCCCACTCCAATGCCCTGTCTGACAGGAGGTATATTATGAATCCCACCTTGGCTCACTCTGAGAGGAAACGTGCAGCCGGGAGCTCAAGGTGTATAGCACACTGGCTCACAAATCCCCTACTTGACTTGCTTTCACCAGAAAACTTATCTGGCAGCGAGAGGTGGGATAAGGTCAGAACAGGAGTGGCAGAAGACAAACTAGCTGCAGCCATGCTACCAGCCTGAACAGCTACTGCGGTAACATCCATGGCTGAGGTTGTACACTCAAGAGCCGCCAACCTGCCCTCCTGCTGCTGGATGTACCGCTGCAGTCGCTGTTCGTCCGCCATTACTAGCCAGACCCTGGCGCTAGTATAATGTTGGGGCTGGCGGAATGCACCAAATAATAAGAAGGTAGTAACAAGGTGCGATTGCAGCCCGGGGTCCAGTCACAGAACTCTGCCCCAAAGACACAGGGTTAGAGTCCCTCTAGACCCACTAAGTGCCACTAATCGACACTGACTACTGTGGAAAGCAGACAAAGTGCACAGTGGTGTACAGGCAAGCCACTACTCAGCCCTGATGCTAGGCCCTGACTCTGCCTCCTACCTGCACTATCAGCTTAGGCCCTAACTGGCAAGGCTGGACAACACATGCGTACAAAGGGTAGGGGTTTCATAGTGAGTCATTCACCAGAGACATTCATACGTGCATACAACACTCACTCCACATGATCTATACTAGCGCACAGCCGTGCAGCCATGAGATGCTTTTATAACCGCAGCCTTCCAGGACCTTGCTGATGGCCCAATCCGAGCTGCTTGAGGACCTGAGCATGTGACATCCGATCACCAATGAGCGATCGTCTCACAGACGTGCTCAGGTAGAGAAAAGCAGGACTTAGTCCCCGGAGTGTCTGCTCACTGCTGACTAATGCTGGATGCTGTTGCTGAACCTGGGGTGGCAGAAGCAACCAAACGCATAGCATTAGCTTGAGCAAGACGCTGGGACTGACGTCTCTGCTGAGCAGGACATTCTGCGGCTGAAGAAGAATGTGAGACCGCAGAGGACATAGCTTGAGATTCCCCCTGTGCAGCGACGGGAACTCGACACCTAACAGCCAGCGCCTGCTTTCAGCAGGTGCTTGCAAGCCACCCCATTGAAGGGCCCGGATGGACCCCGTGGCCATCTTGGAGCCGGGGGTCTCCATGGAGACAACCGAAATAAAGCATTTCGGTGTTCCAGTGGGAGCACACAGGGAGCCCTCTACCTGTGCTATTCTTCTCTATGCTGCTGTCAGTACTGACAGCGGCATCAGAGGGGTTAAATGCCCACGATTGGTGCTAGCACCAATCGTGGGTGTTTCTGTGGGGTGTCAGCTGTCACATACAGCTGACACCCGCACCCGATCACCGCGTTGCTCAGCGTGAGGCCCAGTGATCGTGCCGCCGTACTAGTATTGCTGCAGGCAGAAATGCAGTTCTCGCAGAGCAGTACTAGTACGGCGAAGGTTGGGAAGGGTTTAAAAAATCTAGATAATTTTTGACTACATAAAAATCTTTAAAAATGTATAGATAGTGATTTACAAAACACCCTTTAAAATAGAAGACACAAACTTAAAATTGTAACATTTTTTGACAACTAGTTTCTCCATTGCTCCTGTCCTTTGTGTGTGTCTTAAAAATGCCGTTTTAGTACAATATATATATATATATATATATATACTTACTGCATATGTTGAGTAAATTTTTTAGAATAAAATATTCTTGAAATATACAAATCTTAACACATAATGACACAGAACATGCATCAGAAATCTCACACTATTTGTTAAATAAAACAAAGCATTCTTTCTTTTATAATACAAATCATAAGAGATTATTTTCTTAATTATTATTAATAATTTAATATAGCGGTCCATTGAAATATTAAGAAATAATCAAGGAATAATTCCAAAAATAATTTTAACTGACAAGCATTCACTTCTAATAATGGCAATTATTTCAGTAGTTATATTCAGATGTGCCCGTGTAATGAGTGACAAATGAAATAAGACTGTTGAAATTTTATATTCTAATGAAGCAATACATTAACACATGTTTTATGACAACCATGGTTCAAATCTCTTCTTGTCAACATGGTCACACAGAAGCATTCTTGTTGAGAATGAAAAGATTAACTTCATGAAAGCACAAAATCTTCTTTCAACTCTACCACACAAGCAATTACTTGTGAAAAATTTCTGCAATACCTTATGGATTGAAAATGATGCTAAGATTAATCAAGCACATCTCAAGCAACAAATACATCTTTACTCAACCATGGGTCGGAAAGATCAGCATTAGAAACAAAGAAGCCATAACAAATCCATTTTAAAGAAGATAAAGAATCCTTCTAAAAACTATTGTATCTAGAATTTTTTTTTTTAGTTTCCCAGGCTGATGGATTGCAAAATCAAATAGTTTCAAAATAGCCTGTCACCAAGCAAATAGAACAACGCATCCTATTTTTAGAGAGCCCAATAGTGACAATCATTGAAAGTCAAGAAAAAGACATCAAGCGCATTACATTTATCAATGAGACCTCATTGTTAGAAAATTCTGAAATTCAATACAAATATTTTGTTTTTACAAAAGTCACTTTTAAAAGGTATTGCAAACTTAAGATCATCGTAATGACATTTGACATTAGTTAGATTGTAGTATTATTTTGAAGCCAATATTTTAGAAATTGAGATATGAATGCAAACAATTTATTTGGTATGTGCACACGGCATCTTAAAAATGGTAAAAACAATAAAAACAAATGTTAGGTGCCGGGACTAGTGTTGAGCATTCCGATACCGCAAGTATCGGGTATCGGCCGATACTTGCTGTATCGGAATTCCGATACCGACTTCCGATATTTTTTCAATATCGGAATTCGGCATCGGAATCGGAAGTTCAGTTGATTGACGGCCTGACGTCATCATGATGCGCGGTGTGTGCGCATCATGATGCGCCGTCATTTCGGGCCTTCCGGGGGTCTCTGCCGGCCTGCCGGGGGGGCTGTGCCGGCCTGCCGGGGGGCTGTGTGGACTGCCCGGGGTCTGTACCGGCCTGCCGGGGGGCTGTGCCGGCCTGCCGGTGGTCTGTGCACCCTGTGGGGGTCTGTACCGGCCTGCCGGGGGGCTGTGCCGGCCTGCCGGGGGGCTGTGCTGATGTCCGGGGGTCTGTGCAAGCATCGTCCGATGGGACTACAAGTCCCATCGGGCGATGCCTGCTACCATGACAGTGATTGACACATTAGCCAATGATGGGACAGTAGTAGTCCCATCATCCGGCTAATGTGTTAAATGTAAAAAAAAAAAAAAAAAAAAAAAAAATTACATGCTACATACATACAACATGCATACTACATACATGCTACATTCATACTACATACTACATACATGCTACATTCATACTACATAAATACTACATGCAACATACATACTACATATATACTACATGCATGCTACATACATACTGCATGCTACATACATACCACATATATACTACATACATACTACATGCATGCTACATGCTACATACATAACACATATATACTACATGCATGCTACATACATACTACATGCATGCTACATACATACTGCATGCTACATGCATGCTACATACATACTACATACATACTACATATATACTACATGCATGCTACATACATACTACATGCTACATACATACTACATATATACTACATGCATGCTACATACTACATGCTACATACATACTACATATATACTACATGCATGCTACATACTACATGCTACATACATACTACATATATACTACATGCATGCTACATACATACTACATGCATGCTACATACATACTACATGCTACATACATACCACATATATACTACATACATACAATACATTCATACAATACATACATAGACATACAGTACATATAACATAGAGTAACATACTTACCAATACTTGTCACATTGTTCCCCGAAGCCATTGTCTTTTCCGGGATAAATATTAACATAACAAACCACAAAAATACTCACCCACGATCCGAAGCAGTCCACGAGTGTGTCCCACGACGATCTTGGGTAGAGAACTGCAGCATCAGATGATGCTGCCGTTCTCTACGGGCTGCAGGAATCCAATGACGGAAGGTAGGTATCCTTCCGCACTGTATTCCTCCGCCACTTAAAAAAAAAAGTCCCTAGTCTCACTTTATGCCATTGCTGTGTGGGAATTTCCCACACAGCAATGGCATAAAGTGAGACTAGGGACTTTTTTTTTTTTAAGTGGCGGAGGAATACAGTGCGGAAGGATACCTACCTTCCGTCATTGGATTCCTGCAGCCCGTAGAGAACGGCAGCATCATCTGATGCTGCAGTTCTCTACCCAAGATCGTCGTGGGACACACTCGTGGACTGCTTCGGATCGTGGGTGAGTATTTTTGTGGTTTGTTATGTTAATATTTATCCCGGAAAAGACAATGGCTTCGGGGAACAATGTGACAAGTATTGGTAAGTATGTTACTCTATGTTATATGTACTGTATGTCTATGTATGTATTGTATGAATGTATTGTATGTATGTAGTATATATGTGGTATGTATGTAGCATGTAGTATGTATGTAGCATGCATGTAGTATGTATGTAGCATGCATGTAGTATATATGTAGTATGTATGTAGCATGTAGTATGTAGCATGCATGTAGTATATATGTAGTATGTATGTAGCATGTAGTGTGTATGTAGCATGCATGTAGTATATATGTAGTATGTATGTAGCATGTAGTATGTATGTAGCATGCATGTAGTATATATGTAGTATGTATGTAGTATGTATGTAGCATGCATGTAGTATATATGTAGTATGTATGTAGTATGTATGTAGCATGCATGTAGTATATATGTAGTATGTATGTAGTATGTATGTAGCATGCATGTAGTATATATGTGTTATGTATGTAGCATGTAGCATGCATGTAGTATGTATGTAGTATATATGTGGTATGTATGTAGCATGCAGTATGTATGTAGCATGCATGTAGTATATATGTAGTATGTATGTTGCATGTAGTATTTATGTAGTATGAATGTAGCATGTATGTAGTATGTAGTATGAATGTAGCATGTATGTAGTATGCATGTTGTATGTATGTAGCATGTAATTTTTTTTTTTTTTTTTTTTTTTTTTACATTTAACACATTAGCCGGATGATGGGACTACTACTGTCCCATCATTGGCTAATGTGTCAATCACTGTCATGGTAGCAGGCATCGCCCGATGGGACTTGTAGTCCCATCGGACGATGCCTGCACAGACCCCCGGAGCCTGCACAGACCACCGGCAGGCCGGCACAGCCCCCCGGCAGGCCGGCACAGCCCCCCGGAGCCTGCACAGCCCCCCGGCAGGCCGGCACAGCCCCCCGGCAGGCCGGCACAGCCCCCCGGAGCCTGCACAGACCACCGGCAGGCCGGCACAGACCACCGGAGCCTGCACAGACCCCCTGGCAGGCCGGCACAGCCCCCCGAAAGGCCCGTACAGACCCCAGAGAGGCTGTACAAGGGCAGGAAAGGGTTTTTCTTATTCCGATACCGGAAGTCCCATAGACTTGAATGGGACTTCCGGTATCGGAATCGGCGATACCGATACTTTTTTTAAAGATCGGCCGATACCATCCGATACGATACTTTGAAGTATCGGACGGTATCGCTCAACTCTAGCCGGGACTCTTCCACTGTGCGGGATAGATCCAAAGTCTTGTTGCTTAGATTGTTGCTTAGTATAGACGTCAGTCCCAGTGTCCTGCACTGCTTCATAGTGTCCATGTGATTACTGCTGGCTCTCCAGCTAAAGTCTATGGTAACCAGTGGTATACAGAGGCAGCTCTACCCTCTGGAGTCTAAGTCCAGAAATCATCATGCTGAGCATATCCATAATTTGGCGCCTTCTCATTGGTGCTCAGAAACTGATTGCTCTGGTGATGTGACAGGGTATTATCTTCCCCATGAATTGCCTGATGGATCATTGTTGAACTAGGATTGTCTTCTTCTCCCATACCTGGTCATCTGATTTGTTGAGATAGTTCCTTGTTTTTACTTTTCAGTCTCACAAATTGCATATTCTGATAATTAATTAACATAATTAAAAATAATTATGCTGGTGACATTTATGTAATAGTTACCATCTATATATGCAGTCAAGGTAAGAAGGATTCTGCTATTGCTGGATTGAGTCATGTTTATTCATATCCATGATATTTTACCTTGGTTTAGATAGATTTCACTTTAGCCACTGCAAGGGAAATCATTTTATCCTAAGGTGGTAAAGGTTTCTTGTCAAATTTGATTGATTTTTGACCAATGACTGAAACATAGCCCCTTGTTGTTTATTTCACTTAGGGTGATACACCTTTTTGTTTTGGGACATTTTAAATGTTTATATTAAACTAGATGGAGGCCTGAAGCTATCGTATCGGGAGGGTAGTAATATCACGATGGGGGAAGGCTTTGCAGCGTTGAGAATCTCTCGCCCCCATGTGCTCACCCACCTATCCACTCTCAATTTCCCCATGTACTGACTTCTCCCATCTGTGCTCTCTTGTTTGACCTGTCTACCCCATGTGCTATCCCCCTTGTCTGCTTTCTCTCTCCTTCTTGTGCTGTGTTCTCCCCTCATGTGCTGTCCCATTTGAGCTGTCTCTCCCCTGTGCTCTGTGTTGTGAGTTCATTTTTCCCTTCACCATTGAGGTCTGATGAACTCCCTCCTCTGGTGAAGGAAGGTAGTGAGGCTGATTACCAAACACATGGGCAGCTAGATGATGACTGGGTGGCTGGAATTGAGGACTGGATATAAGGCTGCCGACGCCCTTCTTCCTGGCTGGTGATTTTCCTGCTGGATTCTTGGAGACCAGTCTGATTCCTGCATCTCAAAGCTAAGTTTTTCTGCTCTGCTTTGCACACTTCAGTTTTGTTTTTGTTTTGCCTTGTTTTTTGGGAGTTCTGCCATCCCCGGCCGGGGGTGAGCTGAATTCCATTTTTGTCTCTGATCTGTTGATCTTTTGCTCTGTCTTCAGAATATACCTGAGTGCTGATATAGTCTTTTGAAGCCTAGCGTCTTCAGGGCCTGTTTTTCCTATCAGTCGGTTGGCTCATTTTGATAGGGGTTTTGCGGATGGCAGACAGCAGCTTTCCTATCCTGTCCTATGTAGTTAGCTTGGGCCCCATCATTTGCTCAACCTATCTTTCTATCTGTGTTAGTGTTTTCATCTTGCTTCACCGTCATTTTATGTTGGGGGCTGCCTATTGCTTTGGGGTCTGCTCTGGGGCAGTTTAATTTTTCCCCTTTCTGTCTTTAGGCTATGTAGTTCTCCGGCTGTGATCAAGGGGTCTAGGGCACCGTAGGAACCCCCCACGGCTACTGCTAGTTGTTGTGGATAGGTTCAGGGGTCTGCAGTCCGATAGCTGCCAACCTCTCTGGTTTTTCTGGACTTAGCTGGTATTTTGTTTTTTCCTCCTTCGGTGACTCATCATAACAGAATCACCAGCCATACCGCAGATCCTAGGGTACTCAATAGCAGGTGAGAATTGTAAAAAAAAAAAAAAAAGTGTCTGAATTTTTTTTTTTTTTGTCTGCATATTTTTTCCTCTATATCTCTGAGGCCGTAGGGGGAATTTTTCTCTCAATGGAGATAAAGCAATTGTCTGATCATGTGCAGCAGCTCGCTGCTGAAGTGCGGGGAATTTTCGCCTATCTTGCTCATTCACATGCTGCTGAACCAAAGATTCATACTCCTGATGTATTTTTGGGGGATCGGTCTAAATTCTTGAATTTCAAGAATAATTGTAAATTATTTTTTGCCTTGAAGCCTAACTCGTCGGGGAACTCCGCGCAGCAGGTTAAAATTGTCATCTCTTTGCTGTGCGGCGATCCCCAGGATTGGGCGTTTTCTTTGAAACCTGATGATCCTATTCTGAATAATGTGAATGCATTTTTTCAAGCCTTGGGGTTGTTGTATGATGAACCTAATGCTATTCATCAGGCTGAAAAGACCCTGTTGGCATTAAGCCAGGGTCGGGATTCGGCAGAGTTGTACTGTCAAAAATTCCAAAAGTGGGCAGCCCTTACTACCTGGAATGATGGTGCCTTGGCAGCCCTCTTTCGGAAGGGTTTGGCAGAAACTGTAAAAGATACTATGGTGGGATTTCCTGTTCACTCTGGTCTTGACGATTCTATGTCATTAGCCATTCAGGTGGATCGGCGTTTACGTGAATGCAAAACTACACGAGAGATGTTGCCACCTGTTGAACAAATGTCTGAACCTATGCAATGTGATAGAGTTTTGTCTAGGGCGCAACGTCAGGAGTTCAGAAGGCGTAATAAGCTGTGTTTTTTTTGTGGAGATGCCTTGCATATTATTTCTGTCTGCCCTAAACGAGAGAAACGTTGTGCACACACGTTTTCTGTGGGTGGTGTTCAACCCAAGTTTCTTCTGGCAATTACTCTGATCTGCTCCCTGTCCACATTTTCCGCCAAGGCTTTTGTGGATTCAGGAGCAGCTCTTAACCTGATGGACTTGGATTTTGCTAAACGTTGTGGATTTCCTATGACACCTCTGCGGACACCTATCCCTTTGAGGGGTATTGATGCTACTCCTTTGGCGAAGAATAAACCTCAGTTTTGGACCCAGGTGGTAATGCGGGTCGCCCCAGACCATCAAGAAAATTGCAGATTTTTGGTGTTGCATAATTTGCATGATACCATTGTTCTGGGGTTTCCCTGGTTGCAAATTCATAATCCAGTTCTGGATTGGAAATCTTTGTCTGTGGTGAGTTGGGGTTGTCGGTGTGCCCTTAGTGATGCTCCTGTTTTCTCCACCTCTCCCCAGTCGCATGATGTTCCTGACTATTTGGCTGACTTTTATGATGTATTTAGTGAGAATGAGTCTGCGTCTTTGCCTCCTCATAGGAGTTATGACTGTGCAATTGAGCTGAACCCGGGGTGTAAATTCCCCAAGGGTCGGCTTTTCAATTTATCTGTACCCGAGCACGAGGCTATGCGATCCTATATTAAGGAGGCATTGGAGAAGGGTCATATTAGACCATCCTCTTCACCCTTAGGTGCTGGGCTTATTTTCGTGGCTAAAAAGGATGGTTCATTAAGGCCTTGTATTGATTATCGTGCCCTCAACAAAATTACTGTTAAATATCAGTATCCGTTACCCCTGATTTCTGATCTATTCTCCAGAGTTAAAGGTGCTTGCTGGTTTACCAAGCTTGACCTCAGGGGGTCGTATAATCTTATTCGCATTAAGCATGGGGATGAATGGAAGACGGCGTTTAATACTCTGGAGGGACATTTTGAGTACCTGGTGATGCCTTTTGGGCTCACTAATGCCCCTTCTGTCTTCCAGTGCTTCATGAACGATATATTCCGAGACTTTGTGGATACATTTTTGATAATCTATCTGGATGATATTTTGATCTTCTCCAAAAATTGGGACTCTCATGTGGAACATGTTCGAACTGTGTTCCGGATTTGGAGGGAGAATTCCCTGTATGTCAACGGATCGAAATGCGTTTTTGGGGTACAGAGGATTTCATTTTGGGGATTTATTTTGTCTCCGTCAACTATTGAAATGGACCCGGCCAAGGTACAGGCCATTTATGATTGGGTTCAGCCCACTTCTTTGAAGGCCCTCCAGAAGTTTTTGGGTTTTGCTAATTTTTATCGGAAATTTATAGCTAATTTTTCTGGTATTGCCAAGCCATTGACGGATTTGACTAGGAAGGGTGCTGATGTACTGAATTGGTCTCCGGAGGCTGTTTCTTCCTTTCAGGAGCTGAAGTGAAGATACACTTCTGCTCCGGTTTTGCGGCAACCTGATGTCTCACTCCCGTTTTATGTGGAGGTGGACGCTTCTGAGATTGGTGCAGGAGCGGTGTTGTCCCAAAAAGATCCTGTGACATCTAAAATGAATCCTTGTGCTTTCTTTTCCCGAAAGTTCTCCCCATCCGAACGCAACTATGATGTGGGGAATCGGGAACTGTTGGCCATGAAATGGGCATTTGTGGAGTGGAGACATTGGTTGGAGGGAGCCAAACACCAAGTCGTGGTCCTTACTGACCACAAGAATTTGATTTACCTGGAGTCGGCCAAGCGCTTGAATCCTAGACAGGCTAGGTGGGCCTTGTTTTTCACACGTTTTGATTTTGTGGTCTCATTTCTTCCGGGCACTAAGAATGTCAAGGCAGATGCCCTCTCTAGGAGTTTCCTTGCTGATTCTCCTGTTGTGACTAAGCCTGCTACCATCTTAGGTGAGGGGGTAGTTTTTTCTGCCATCTCGCCTGATTTGAGACGTGCTCTGGAAGAGTTTCAGGAGGACAAACCTGAGCGTTGTCCCTGTGGAAAGTTGTATGTTCCTGACCAGTGGAGGAAGAGAGTGATGTCTGAAGTTCATTGCTCTGCATTGGCTGGTCATCCAGGTATTTTTGGTACTAGAGATCTGGTGAGTCGGTCTTTTTGGTGGCCCGCCTTGTCTCATGATGTCAGGAATTTTGTGCAGTCCTGTGGGACTTGCTCCCGGTCTAAACCTTGTTCTCGCTCTAGTGGCTTGTTGATGCCTTTGCCGGTGCCCAGGAGGCCATGGACCCATATTTCAATGGATTTTATCTCTGATATGCCTGTCTCTCAGAGAATGACTGTTATTTGGGTGATTTGTGATAGATTCTCTAAGATGGTCCATCTTGTACCACTCCCTAAGTTGCCATCTTCCTCTGAGTTGGTGCCCTTGTTTTTGCAACAGGTGGTTCGCTTGCACGGGATTCCTGAGAACATTGTATCTGACAGAGGAGTTCAATTTGTGTCTAGATTTTGGAGGACTTTCTGTTCCAAGCTGGGAATTCAGTTGTCCTTCTCCTCTGCGTTTCACCCTCAGACCAATGGGCAGACGGAGAGAACAAACCAGACTTTGGAGTCGTATTTGAGATGTTTTATTTCTGCCGATCAGGATGATTGGGTTTCATTTTTGCCCTTGGCTGAATTTGCTTTAAATAATAGAGCTAGTTCTGCCACTTTGATGTCACCTTTTTTTTGTAACTTTGGTTTTCACCCTCGATTTTCTTCAGGGCAGGTGGAGCCTTCTGCCTGCCCAGGTGTTGACACTGTGGTGGAGAGAATGCACCAGATCTGGGACCAAGTAGTGGATAAGTTTTCTCTCTCCCAGGAAAAGGCCCAGTGGTTTTCCAACCAGCGTAGGACCGTTGGTCCCCATTTAAGGTGGGTGATATGGTTTGGTTGTCATCAAAAAATATCGCTATGAAGGTGGCTTCTCCTAAGTTTAAGCCTAGATTTATTGGACCTTACAAGATTTTGGAGATTATTAATCCGGTCTCTTTTCGGTTGGCTCTTCCTGTCACATTTAAAATTCATAATGTGTTTCATAAGTCCTTGTTGAAGAGGTTTGTTGAACCAGTAGTTCCTGTGGTGGCACCTCCTGACCCTATATTGGTTGAAGGTAACATGGAATATGAGGTAGAGAAGATACTGGATTCCCGTCTGGCTAGACGGAGACTCCAGTATTTGGTTAAGTGGAAGGGTTATGGTCAGGAGGATAATTCCTGGGTCTCTGCCTCTGATATTCATGCCGAAAGATTGGTGCGTGCCTTTCATCGGGCTCACCCGGATCGCCCTGGTGGCATGGATGAGGGTTCGGTGACCCCTCCTCAAGGGGGAGGTACTGTTGTGAGTTCATTTTTCCCTTCACCATTGAGGTCTGATGAACTCCCTCCTCTGGTGAAGGAAGGTAGTGAGGCTGAGTACCAAACACATGGGCAGCTAGATGATGACTGGGTGGCTGGAATTGAGGACTGGATATAAGGCTGCCGACGCCCTTCTTCCTGGCTGGTGATTTTCCTGCTGGATTCTTGGAGACCAGTCTGATTCCTGCATCTCAAAGCTAAGTTTTTCTGCTCTGCTTTGTACACTTCAGTTTTGTTTTTGTTTTGCCTTGTTTTTTGGGAGTTCTGCCATCCCCGGCCGGGGGTGAGCTGAATTCCATTTTTGTCTCTGATCTGTTGATCTTTTGCTCTGTCTTCAGAATATACCTGAGTGCTGATATAGTCTTTTGAAGCCTAGCATCTTCAGGGCCTGTTTTTCCTATCAGTCGGTTGGCTCATTTTGATAGGGGTTTTGCGGATGGCAGACAGCAGCTTTCCTATCCTGTCCTATGTAGTTAGCTTGGGCCCCATCATTTGCTCAACCTATCTTTCTATCTGTGTTAGTGTTTTCATCTTGCTTCACCGTCATTTTATGTTGGGGGCTGCCTATTGCTTTGGGGTCTGCTCTGGGGCAGTTTAGTTTTTCCCCTTTCTGTCTTTAGGCTATGTAGTTCTCCGGCTGTGATCAAGGGGTCTAGGGCACCGTAGGAACCCCCCACGGCTACTGCTAGTTGTTGTGGATAGGTTCAGGGGTCTGCAATCCGATAGCTGCCAACCTCTCTGGTTTTTCTGGACTTAGCTGATATTTTGTTTTTTCCTCCTTCGGTGACTCATCATAACAGCTCTGTCTCTCTCACCCCTGTGTCTGACTGTGTACAGAACATACCACAGCTCCTGGGCAGGGGAGGAAGTAAAAGACAATACTGACATTACAGCAGGAGATCACAGAGGATACATTTTGTGAGGTAAAATATTGTTTAAAAACAGTCAGTGAAATATTTTACCTCATAAAATGAATCCTCTGTGATTCCCTGCTGCAATGTCAGTATTGTCTTTTGCTTCCTCCCCTGCCCAGGAGTTGTGGTATGCGCCGTACATGGTCAGATACAGACAATTTTTAAAATGAACTTGTGACCGGCTTCCTCTGCCTGTAGACATGTTGAGCATCTGCCGCTGGGATCAGCCGAATGATTCACTGCGCCTGTGTGGAATTCGCGCAGTGTTCCGCTGATGGTACCACGCAAGAGGCTGCATGAGTGTGAGAGTGTGAGTGTGTGTGTGAGAGTGTGTGTGTAAAAGTGGGAATGTGAGTGTGTGTGTGAGATTGTGTGTGTGAGTGTGAGTGTGTGTGGTGCGTATGGTGTATAGAGTGTGTGTGTGGTTCAACCATGTTCCGCTGGTTGTACCATGCAATAGGTTGGTACCAGCAGCAGTTTCCATATTGAGACACCCATCACTTGGGTGTCCCAATATGGCTGTCGGTGAACTTCCTCCCCTTGGAATTCTGGGATAAGGTATCATCTGGACAGAACAGGAAATGAAAAAATTACAAGGCAATTATATAAATAGAAGTGATGTTTTAATTCTCGCTCGTGCTGTATATTATACTAGCTGAAGAGCCCGGCGCTGCCCGGGCATAGTAACTAACTGTGGTTAGCTATAACAAATTATAATTATCCTCCATCCCATAGATCCGTGCCCATATACCCATGATACATATCCTCCATCCCATAGTCGAGTGCCCATATACCCATCACACATCCTCCATCCCATAGTCCCATGCCCATATACCCATCATACATATTCTTCATCCCATAGTCCCATGCCCATATACCCATCATACATATGCGCCATCCCATAGTCGAGTGCCCATATACCCATCACACATTCTTCATCTCATAGTCCCATGCCCATATACCCATCATACATATCCTCCATCCCATAGTCCCGTGCCCATATACCCATTATACATATCCGCCATCCCATAGTCCCGTGCCCATATACCCGTCATACATATCCTCCATCCCATAGTCCCGTGCCCATATACCCATCAAACATGTCCAGTGCCCATATACCCATCACACATCCTCCATCCCATAGTCCCGTGCCCATATACCCGTCATACATATCTTCCATCCCATAGTCCAGTGCCCATATACCCATCACATATCCTCCATCCCATTGTCAACCATTATGACATCATAATGAGCGGCGGGGCTTGCAACCTATGATGACATCAGCGTCGCCATGGTAACCATTATGACATCATAATGAGGGGCGGGGCTTGATACACACACACTTTTTCCCCATTATGTAGATAGGGGCAAAATTGTTTGGTGAATTGGAGCACGCAGGGTTAAAATTTCACCTCACAACATAGCCTACGATGCTCTCGGGGTCCAGACGTGTGACTGTGCCACATTTTGTGGCTGTAGCTGCGACGGTGCGGATGCCTATCCCGGACATACACACATACATTCACACCCACATTGAGCTTTATATATTAGATTGGTTGGTGAGATTTGTATATTAACTGTGGTAATACCATTTGTTGGCTTTCTTCTACCAAATTCAGTGAGTACATAAGTGTTTCTAAGGCCCTTTGGGCAAATACAATTGATACAGAAAGTATTCCGACCCCTTTAAAGTTTTCACTCTTTGTTTCATTGCAGCCATATGGTAAATTCAAAAAAGTTCACTTTTTTTCTCATTAATGTACACTCTGCATCCCATCTTGACTGAAAAAAAACAGAAATGTAGAAATTTTTGCTAGTTTATTAAAAAGAAAAAACTGAAATATCACATTGTCATAAGTATTCATACCCTTTGCTCATTATTTAGTAGAAGCACCATTTTGAACTAGTACAGCCATGTGTCTTCTTGGGAATGATGCAACAAGTTTTTCACACCTGGATTTGGGGATCCTCTGCCATTCTTCCTTGCAGATCCTCTCCAGTTCCATCAGGTTGGATGGTGAACGTTGGTGGACAGCCATTTTGAGGTCACTCCAGAGATGCTCAATTGGGTTTAGGTCAGGGCTTTGGCTGGGCCAGTGAAGAATGGTCACAGAGTTCTTCTGAAGTCACTCCTTTGTTATTTTAACTGTGTGCTTAGAGTCATTGTCTTGTTGGAAGGTGAACCATTGGCCAAGTCTGAGGTCCAGAGCACTCTGGAAGAGGTTACATCCAAGATATCTCTGTACTTGGCTGCGTTCATTTTTCCTTCAATTGCAACCATTCAACTTGTCCCTGCAGCTGAAAAACACCCCCATAGCATGATGCTGCCCACCACAATGTTTCACTGTTAGGATTGCATTGGTCAGGTGATGAGCAGTGCCTCTTTTTCTTAACACATACTGCTTAGAACTAACACCAAAAAGTTCTATCTTGGTTTGATCAGACCAGAGAATCTCATTTCTCATAGTCTGGGAGTCCTTCATGTGTTTTTTAGCAAACTCTTTGAGGGCTTTCACATGTCTGGCTAGTCAGACTTCTTAGTAGAAGTGGCTTCCATCGGGCCACTTTGAAATAAAGGCCCGACTAATGGAGGGATGCAGTGATAGTTGACTTTGTGGAACTTTCTCCCATTTTCCTACTGCATCTGTGGAGCTCAGCCACAGTGATCTTGGTGCTCTTCTTTACCTCTCTCACCAATTCTCTTCTCCCACGATTGTTCAGTCGGGCTGGACGGCCAGGTCTAGGAAGACTTCTGGTGGTCCCAGACTTCTTCCATTTAAGGATTATGGAGGCCACTGTGCTCTTAGGAACCGTGAGTACTGCAGAAATTGTTTTGTAACCTTGGCCAGATCTGTGCCTTGCCACAATTCTATCTCTGACCTCATTGGTCACTTCCTTTGATAACATGATTCTCATTTGGTCTGACATGCACTGTTAGCAGAGAGGTCTTATATAGACAGGTATGTGCATTTACAGATCAAGTCCTATCAGTTTAATTAAACACAGCTGGACTCCAATGAAGGAGTAGAACTATCTCAAGGAGGATTACAATGAAATGTACAGCATGTGACTTAAATATGAGTGTCTGTGCAAAGGGTCTGAATACTTTTGACAATGTGATATTTCAGCATTTATTTTTCAATAAATTTGCAAAAATGTCTACATTTCTGTTTTTTTCAGTCAAGATGGGGTGCAGAGTGTACAATAATGATAAAAAAATGAACTTTTTTAAAATTACCAATTGGCTGCAATGAAACAAAGAGTGAAAAATTTAAAGGAGTCTGAATATTTTCCCAACCCACTGTACCCTTAGACTGGCATGTCATTTCCGTGATCCAGAGGAAGCAGACACAGCAAAAGAAAAAAAGTCTAAGTACTGCAACTGATGTGTAAACAAATCTAAACAATATGCAAAACTGCAAGTCTACATCATGTAGATAACAGAGCAATAAGAGCAGTACACATCCAATAATATGCAAAATAGGACAATTATCATGTGTCTGGGTTCAAACCCTTTGTGGTTGGCTTCTCGGTCTGCAGAGCCAGCCACAGAAAATACACTTTCTCTTCGGGTGTTTAGTTTCTGTTATCCTTGCTTCAGTCTTGTTAGGGTAACAGGTATTTTCACGTACTTATTTGTCTGCCTTATCATTTTAGTGGTGCAGCTTTATATACTTTCCTACTGCAGGTATTTCCTGCTGGTGATAGTCTCATTTGGATATCCAGCCATACTGCTGTAGTTTAAGCCAGTCAGTTTAAGACCAGCTAGGGTTTAACTCTTTGCTGCATATGCTCTTTACCCTTCAACTATTTTAGGAAGTGGGTGGCATATTCTCTAACAGTACATATTTAATCCTTTATTTTGTTGTTCGTGGTTTGTTTTACTCAATATGGGATCTCATTCTATTTCAGCACACTTTCCCTTTTGTAGGTAATTTCCACAATTCTCTGCTATCCAGTTCTTTAGGAGGAATGTGATCGCTCAACGGCCTTTCAAGCAGCATTGTTCTGAGTTGCCAGAGTCTAGTCCTTTGTTGGAGCGTTCTCAGCTCACAAAGGAACCACTATGGACTGCAGGGTCAGCATCTCTAGTCTGTACAGAAACCTTCAGGGTCAATGGCAGTTTTTAGTGTGTTACTTATTTTCCTGAGTTGCTACACTATCATAGCAACAATCTTTATTAACCTCTTCCTAACATCACAATTTTTCATTTCTGTGCTTACATTTTTTGCTTGCTTTCATCCAAAATGCATAACTTTTTCATTTTTATGTCATTATAGGTATATGAGTGTTTGCTTTTTTTTGAGACAAGTTGTCATTTTGAACGGCACCTCTCAATTTATTATTTACTGAAGAATTGAAATAAAATTCTAAGTGCAGTTAAATTGCAAAACAAAAAAAAAAGCAATTCTACAATTTTTGTTTGGTTTGCTTTTATGGTATTCATATCTTGTCAACATGATTCTTCATGTCAGTAAAACTACAGCAATAATAAATATGTATTTTTTTATTTTAAGGAAAAAAAAACTGAGAAATGTATAAAAAAAAATAGTTTGTATAGCCATTTTCTGAGATCCATAACATTTTATTTTTTTGGTCAATAGAACTATTCTGGGGCTGATGTTTCAAGTGGCAAACTGACATTTTTTATTAATATCACTTAATGATGTGAATAATGTTGTGGTAGCAATTCTATGCAATTCTGGTGTTTCAATTTTATTTTTCATTATGCTGTTAATTATTTTATATTTGATAGAATGGAAAATCACAGGCAGGGCAATACCAAATATGTTTTGTTTTTATTTATGGGAAAAGGTGGGTGAATAAAATTAAGTATTTTTTATTTGTTGTAAATTTTTTACAACTTATTTTTTAACTTTTATTTTGTTTTTTTAGTTATTTGGAGACTTGAAGCTGTGATTGCAGTTTACTTTGAAAATAATGATGTCCTATGAATGACAGCCATAGACAGGTATTCACAGAAGCACTGTCATGGCAGACACCAGCTCCAATAGCAACCAATAGCAATTGTGTCACCACTGAGGGTTCAGTTGCCACAGAGCTACTGCACCTCACCCAGAGGTGTGGTATCCCACTTCCCAGGTAAGGTGGAGGCACCTGACAGTACTCTAACACCAGCACCCAACACACATCCTATAGCAGCAGGGCATCTGGATGTACCCTAAGGGAAGATGATCTCAACTCTGCCTGGGTGGTAAAGGATGTTGGGAGGAGGGTGGAGCAAGTGGGATGAGAGCAGTAGAAGAGAGTTTAGTCAAGAGTCTGCCCTGAGGGGAGGAAGGAAAAGGACCTGTGTGAAGCAGCTTCTGGTCAGGAGGAGCTGCTGGGAAGGAAAGAGACTGAAGGAAGCTCCCTGAAGAGGAAAGGGATCCTAGAGACAGTACAACAACCATACTGTCCGTGGGGCTCGTTCCATGCCAGCTGATGTCGGGTGGAGGGATCAGGTTGCAGTATAGGTATTGTCCCTAAAACTAGTGGAGTGGACAACGGACTCAGCAAGATCAACCAGAGGTTTGGAGCATTACAAGTGCTGCAGCTAAACCCACAATTATTCTCTGAAAAGGCAGACATATAGGATCCAGGGACCTAGAGGCTATTCCGGCCAAGATCCGAGTCTGCTGGCTTGGGACAGTGCTTGTGAAGGTGCTGGATAGGAGAGAGGAAATCAGCACAGGGAGACGGCCAGGAAAGTAATACATTGAAGGGAGTTCTGGAAAGGTGTTCTCCATCTGCCTGGGAGTTTGCTGGACCCCTCACCTGGAGGACGCAGTGCCAAGCGGGTATTCGTGTACACAAGAACTGCGAGTAAAGCTTTTGAACTGCACTCAGCTGTGTCCTCTGAATTCTTTCTGCAACACCTACTCAGCACTGCTACATCTACCACCACCAAATATGCATTTTTTCTATCACTACTGCCCTGGGACCAAAGCTCTGCCTGTGAAGAGCTATTCCAATTCTGCTGCATCACACCGTCAGTCCCAGAGGATCTGTATTGCAGCGCTGGTCACCTCTGACCAGAAACCACAGGTGGCATCACGAACACTTTATTACAAACTCTTATTTCCCTTGTAAATATTCCCCTTTAATTGGATGTCCAGGGCCACAGACCGGGTCACTACTGCTGTGACACATCCCTTTAAGAACTGGCCTGGTACCGAGTTCCCCATGGCCCTAGGGGGTGATCCACGATCATGTCACAAGGGGTCCAATGGGCATGTGGAATGTCATGCCAACCCATTTCACAAGCTTCAAATGCTGATAGAGACAAATAATAGATATACAGTTAGGTCCATATATATTTGGACAGAGACAACATTTTTCTAATTTTGGTTCTAGACATTACCACAATGAAGTTTAAACAAAACAATTCAGATGCAGTTGAAGTTCAGACTTTCAGCTTTCATTTGAGGGTATCCACATTAAAATCGGATGAATGGTTTAGGAGTTTCAGGTCCTTAACATGTGCCACCCTGTTTTTAAAGGGACCAAAAGTAATTGAACAATTGACTCCAAGGCTATTTCATGGACAGGTGTGGGCAATCCCTTTGTTATGTCATTCTCAATTAAGCAGGTAAAAGGCCTGGAGTTAATTTGAGGTGTGGTGCTTGCATTTGGAAGGTTTTGCTGTGAAGGAAACAACCGGTCGAAGGAGCTCTCCATGCAGGTGAAACAAGCCATCCTTAAGCTGCAAAAACAGAAAAAACCCATCTGAGAATTTTAATGTGGATACCCTCAAATGAAAGCTGAAAGTCTGAACTTCAGCTGCATCTGAATTGTTTTGTTTAAAATTTATTGCGGTTATGTCTAGAACCATATTTAGAAAAATGTTGTCTCTGTCCAAATATATATGGACCTAACTGTATAACACAGCTATCCTCTACCTTCAGCTCCTTAACCTGCATCAGAGATGGGAATTCAAAATTGGATGTACCAGTCAATCCAATGTCAATAAGGTACTACATGCAATTATACAGACAGAAAAATACAAAAATCCATGTAAGTTCAAAAAAATATTAGAATCCACAGGATGACAGGCAAATGTCTAAGAAAACTGTCCTATAACTTATACAATATCCCCAGCGATATATGCCAATATCAGTAAATATAAGAATGCTGAAAGAACAGTAGCGCTAATAGGGTCTTACCCGATTAAACTAAAATAGGATTAGGAAAAAACTGCTCACCTTTAAAGGTTGCATTTGTAAGAAGGAAGACCGGGCTGACAAAGCACTGGGTTCGTAACTGCTGGGGCTGCTCATCTTGTTGCAGGGAGGAAGGAAATTGAGGACTGAGAGGACACATGACCTGCAGAGAGGGGGCATGGTAAGCCAGGAGTAGAAAAGGAGTCGAGCATGGGAAAAGAGGGTTCCCACCACAGGAAAGAGTGAGCAAGGACCTGCAGCACACTGTGAAGAGAGACAGACTGCAGTGCAGATACCCAGGACGGGCGCAGGAGGGACTCCCACGTACCAGTGAGAGAGACATGCGCTGAGGGAAACATCACGATGCAGCTAACCAGATACCAGGGGGTGTACCAAGAGTCGGGTGCCAAGTGAAGCATTGCGATAAGGGGATCCAGGTATTGGTAGGTGCACAGGAAAGAACACACCAAGTAGAGATTTGTGCAGAGCTGCACTCTTTGGCTCTGCAGTTCAATGGACTATTGACTCAATGGGCAAAACCAGTGACCGCTCGCTGCCATCAGAAGCGAGACCGTGTGTTGGGTGGCGAAGCCTGAAAACCCAGCACCGGACTCTGCTGGCATCCCATCACCAATCAGACTGCAAGTGTGTAAAGGACAGCGGAATCACGATAAGTTGAAATTGACCAAAAAGACCGTTACGTTAAAAATAACCCCTACACTGTTTAAGTTGTGTAACCTCTTGTTGGCTCCTGAAACGGAGAAACCCTATTGTGTTAATTAAACTGCACCCTTGCTAACCCTTGCGCTGTGCCTCTGTGTTATTGCATTCATTAACGTGCTTTACATATGCCAGAACCATAAATAGGGCTTGAGTTGATGCAGACCCACCAAGGAAAGATTGCTGGTTCTGCGCTGATGGACAAAAGATTAAGGATTATATGAAGGGAAGGATCCAGGAGATAAATATGGGGTTTATTTGTCTATGCATTTCAAAGTGACAACACTTCTTCTTCAGGACAAATGACGGAAGATATGCTGTCACTAGTGTTGAGCATTCCGATACTGCAAATATCGGGTATCGGCCGATATTCGCTGTATCGGAATTCCGATACCGAGCACCGATATTTTTACAATATCGGATACCGGAATCGGAAGTTCCCATAATGCAATGAGCCAGTGTTGTGGCTGTGATTGGCTGCTGAAATGATGTCATCATGATGCGCGGTCTGTGCGCATCATGATGCGTGGTCTGTGCGGGCCTGCCAGGGGTCTGTGCGGGCCTGCCGGGGGTCTGTGTGGGCTGCCAGGGGCTGTGCGGGCTGCCGAGGGTCTGTGCGAGCCTGCCAGGGGTCTGTACGGGCCTGCCGGGGGCCTGTGCGGGCAGCCGGGGGTCTGTGCGGGCCTGCCGGGGGTCTGTGCAGGCCTGCCGGGGGTCTGTGCAGGCTGCCGGGGGGTCTGTGCGGGCCTGGCGGGGGTTGTGTGTGTGTGCAGGCATCGTCCGATGGGATTACAAGTCCCATCGGGCTATGCCTGCTACAATGACAGTGATACCGTCCGATACTTCAAAGTATCGGATCGGAATGGATCGGCCGATCTTAAAAAAAAGTATCGGTATCGCCGATTCCATTACCGGAAGTCCCATTCAAGTCTATGGGACTTCCGGTATCGGAATAAGAAAAACCCTGTTTTTGCCTTGTACAGCCTCTCTGGGGTCTATACGGGCCTTTCAGGGGGCTGTGCCGGCCTGCCAGGGGGTCTGTGCAGGCTCCGGTGGTCTGTGCCGGCCTGCCGGTGGTCTGTGCAGGCTCCGGTGGGCTGTGCCGGCCTGCCGGGGGGCTGTGCCGGCCTGCCGGGGGGCTGTGCAGGCTCCGGGGGGCTGTGCCGGCCTGCCGGTGGTCTGTGCAGGCTTCGGGGGTCTGTGCAGGCATCGTCCGATGGGACTACAAGTCCCATCGGGCGATGCCTGCTACCATGACAGTGATTGACACATTAGCCAATGATGGGACAGTAGTAGTCCCATCATCCGGCTAATGTGTTGAATGTAAAAAAAAAAAAAAAATTACATGCTGCATACATGCTACATACATACAACATGCATACTACATGTAACATACATACTACATATATACTACATGCAACATGCATACTACATACATGCTACATTCATACTACATACATGCTACGTTCATACCACATATATACTACATGCAACATACATACTACATATATACTACATGCATACTACATATATACTACATGCTACATACATACTACATATATACTACATGCATGCTACATACATACTACATATATACTACATGCATGCTACATACATACTGCATGCTACATACATACTACATGCTACATGCATACCACATATATACTACATACATACTACATGCATGCTACATGCTACATACATACCACATACATACTACATACATACTACATACATACTACATGCATGCTACATGCATGCTACATGCTACACACATACTACATATATACTACATGCATGCTACATACATACCACATACATACTACATACATACTACATACATACTACATGCATGCTACATACATACTACATGCTACATACATACTACATATATACTACATGTATGCTACATACATACTACATGCTACATACATACTACATGCAACATACATACTACATATATACTACATGCATGCTACATACATACTACATGCTACATACATTCTACATACATACTACATGCATGCTACATACATACTGCATGCTACATACATACTACATGCTACATACATACCACATATATACTACATACATACTACATGCATGATACATGCTACATACATACCACATACATACTACATACATACTACATACATACTACATGCATGCTACATGCATGCTACATGCTACATACATACTACATAGATACTACATGCATGCTACATACATACTGCATGCTACATACATACCACATACATACTACATACATACTACATACATACTACATGCATGCTACATACATACTACATGCTACATACATACTACATATATACTACATGTATGCTACATACATACTACATGCTACATACATACTACATGCTACATACATACTACATATATACTACATGCATGCTACATACATACTACATGCTACATACATACTACATGCATGCTACATACATTCTACATGCTACATACATACTACATATATACTACATGCATGCTACATACATACTGCATGCTACATGCATGCTACATACATACATACTACATGCTACATACATACCACATATATACTACATACATACTACATACATGCTACATACAATACATTCATACAATACATACATAGACATACAGTACATATAACATAGAGTAACATACTTACCAATACTTGTCACATTGTTCCCCAAAGCCATTGTCTTTTACGGAATAAATATTAACATAACAAACCACAAAAATACTCACCCACGATCCGAAGCAGTCCACGAGTGTGTCCCACGACGATCTTGGGTAGAGAACTGCAGCATCAGCTGATGCTGCCGTTCTCTACGGGCTGCAGGAATCCAATGACGGAAGGTAGGTATCCTTCCGCACTGTATTCCTCCGCCACTTTAAAAAAAAAAAGTCCCTAGTCTCACTTTATGCCATTGCTGTGTGGGAATTTCCCACGCAGCAATGGCATAAAGTGAGACTAGGGACTTTTTTTTTTTAAGTGGCAGAGGAATACAGTGCGGAAGGATACCTACCTTCTGTCATTGGATTCCTGCAGTCCGTAGAGAACGGCAGCATCAGCTGATGCTGCCGTTCTCTACCCAAGATCGTCGTGGGACACACTCATGGACTGCTTCGGATCATGGGTGAGTATTTTTGTGGTTTGTTATGTTAATATTTATTCCGTAAAAGACAATGGCTTCGAGGAACAATGTGACAAGTATTGGTAAGTATGTTACTCTATGTTATATGTACTGTATGTCTATGTATGTATTGTATGTAGCATGCATGTAGTATGTATGTAGTATATATGTGGTATGTATGTAGCATGTAGTATGTATGTAGCATGTAGTATGTATGTAGTATATATGTGGTATGTATGTAGCATGTAGTATGTATGTAGTATGTATGTAGCATGCATGTAGTATGTATGTATGTAGTATGTATGTGGTATGTATGTAGCATGCATGTAGTATGTATGTAGTATATATGTGGTATGTATGTAGCATGTAGTATGTATGTAGTATGTATGTAGCATGCATGTAGTATATATGTAGTATGTATGTAGGATGTAGTATGTATGTAGCATGCATGTAGTATATATGTAGTATGTATGTAGCATGTAGTATGTATGTAGCATGCATGTAGTATATATGTAGTATGTATGTAGCATGTAGTATGTATGTAGCATGCATGTAGTATATATGTAGTATGTATGTAGCATGTAGTATGTATGTAGCATGCATGTAGTATATATGTAGTATGTATGTAGCATGTAGTATGTATGTAGTATGTATGTAGTATTTTTTTTTTTTTTTTTTTTTTTACATTTAACACATTAGCCGGATGATGGGACTACTACTGTCCCATCATTGGCTAATGTGTCAATCACTGTCATGGTAGAAGGCATCGCCAGATGGGACTTGTAGTCCCATCGGACGATGCTTGCAGAGACCCCCGGACATCAGCACAGCCCCCCGGCAGGCCGGCACAGCCCCCCGGCAGGCCGGTACAGACCCCCACAGGGTGCACAGACCACCGGCAGGCCGGCACAGCCCCCCGGCAGGCCGGTACAGACTCCGGGCAGTCCACACAGCCCCCCGGCAGGCCGGCACAGCCCCCCGGCAGGCCGGCAGAGACCCCCGGAAGGCCCGAAATGACGGCGCATCATGATGCGCACACACCGCGCATCATGATGACGTCATTTCGGCTGTCAATCAACTTTGAACTTCCGATTCCGATGCCGACTTCCGATATTGAAAAAATATCGGAAGTCGGTATCGGAATTCCGATACAGCAAGTATCGGCCGATACCCGATACTTACGGTATCGGAATGCTCAACACTACACATTAGCCAATGATGGGACAGTAGTAGTCCCATCATCCGGCTAATGTGTTGAATGTAAAAAAAAAACATACATACTACATATATACAACATTCATACAACATACATACATACTACATATATACTACATTCATACAACATACATACTACATACATACATATTACATACTACATATATACTACATACATACAGCATACATACACATACTACATATATACTACATTCATACAACATACATATTGCATACTACATATATACTACATTCATGCAACATACATACATACTACATACTACATATATACTACATTCATACAACATACATACATACTACATACATACTACATATATACTACCTTCATACAACATACATACATACTACATATATACTACATTCATACAACATACATACTACATACAATGCATTCATACATTCATACAATACATACGTATAGACATATAGTACATATAACATACTCACCATCACTTGTCACTTTGATCCCCGAAGCCAGTGTCATCTCACTGTAAAAAATATTAAAATAACAAACAAGCGATATACTCCCTGATCCACAGATATCCACGAGTGTCCCACGACGATCTCCTGCACTGCATCACTGAGAGGTTACTATAGTTCACTGATCTCACTTTATGGCAAAAGCTGTGTGGGAACTTTCTCACACAGCAATGCCAAAAGTGAGACTAGGGACTATTTTTTTACAGTGGCGGAGGAATACAGTGCGGAAGGATACCTACCTCCCGTCATTGTATTCCTGGGGCCCCTAGAGAGCGGTCGCATCAGCTGATGCTGCTGTTCTCCACGGGAAATCGTCGTGGGACACTCATGGATTTCTGCAGATCAGGGAGTATATCGGTCGTTTGTTATTTTAATATTTTTTAAAGATGACTCAAGCTTCGGGGATCCAAGTGATGGTGAGTATGTACTCTATGTTATATGTACTGTATGTCTATATGTATATATTGTATGAATGTATTGTATGTAGTATGTATGTTGTATGTCTGTATCATGTTTTATGTATTTTGTATGTATGTAGTATGTATGTAGTATGTACTATGTATGTATGTTGTATGAATGTAGTATATATGTAGTATGTATGTTGTATAAATGTAGTATGTATGTAGTATGTATGTATGCTGTATGAATGTAGTATATATGTTGTATGTATGTTGTATGAATGTAGTATATATGTAGTATGTATGTAGTATGTATGTATGTATGCTGTATCAGTGTAGTATATATGTAGTATGTATGTTGTATGTATGTTGTATGAATGTAGTATATATGCAGTATGTATGTAGCATGTAGTATGAATGTAGTATATATGAAGTATGTATGTAGTATGTAGTATGTATGTATGTTGCATGAATGTAGTATATATGTAGTATGTATGTAGTATGTATGTTGTATGAATGTAGTATAGATGAAGTATGTATGTTGTTTGAATGTAGTATATATGAAGTATGTATGTATGTTGTATGAATGTAGTATATATGTAGTATGTATGCTTTTTTTTTACATTCAACACATTAGCCGAATGATGGGACTACTACTGTCCCATCATTGGCTAATGTGTCAATCACTGTCACTGTAGCAGACATAGCCCAATGGGACTTGTAGCCCCATTGGACGATGCCTGCACACACACACAACCCCTGGCAGGCCCGCACAGACCCAAGGCAGCCCTACAGACCCCCAGCAGGCCCGCACAGACCCCCGAGAGGCCCGTACAGACCCCGCCCACACAGACATGCACAGTGTCCGCCCACGCACCGCCCACACTCTTCCCCCCTCCCGAACTGGATGTACAAGTAAAGAAAGGGTTTTTTTTAATTCCGATATTTCTGTCCCATTGACTTGAATGGGGTTTCCGGTATCGGAATCGGCGATACCCGATACCTTTTGGGTATCGGTCCGATACAATGCGTCATGATATCGGATGGTATCGCTCAACACTAGCTGTCATTCCTCAGCCACAAAAGTATTTAGAAGTGTGCAGAACACAGCTGATCTTGATGACCAGCCAATCTGAGAACTCCACCAGCTGTCTAGTCGGTGACTACTCTGGAAATCATGAACTTGGGATTTCATGCAGCTAAGATCAGATCAGCAAAAGCTAAAGAGTGAAAACCAGGGGACCCAAGATTAGCCATAAATAAGCTAACTGCAGCTTCTGGTTTTAGCTAGGAGTGATAGCTAACACTAGAAAAGATAGAGAAAGGATTCAGAAGGATCTAGATAAGCTTGAACAATGGGCAATGACTAATATAATGGTATTTAACAGGGAGAAATCCAAGAATCTACATCTGGGCAAGAAAAATGAAAATTACATCAAAAGAATGGGAGGAATAAAACTAAGCAACAGCACACGTGAAAAAGACTTGGGTATACCAATTTATCAAAGATTGCACATGAACCAACAATGTGATGCAGGAGCAAAAAAGGCAAACACAGTTCTAGGATGTATTAAGAGAAGCAGAGTCTAGATCATGTGAAGTAATTATCACTCTCTACTCCTCCTTGGTCAGGCCTCATCTGGAATACTGGGCACCACATGTTGAAAAAGACATTGAAGAACTGTAGCAACTATAGAGAAGAGCAACCAGGATGGTAAGCGGACTGCAAAATATGTCCTACGTGGAACAGTTAAAGGATCTGGGAATGTTTAGCTTGCAAAAAGGAAGGCTAATAGCTGTCTAAAAAAATCTGATGGGATTTCACAGTGTAGAGGGATCATCATTTTTCTGTTTTGCACATGGAAGCACAAGAATCAAAGGAATGACACTGAATGGGAGAAGATACAGATTAGATATTAGAAAAAACTTTTTGAGAATAAGGGTGATCAATGAGTGGGACAGGCTGCCACGAGAGGTGGTGAATTCTCCTTCAATGGAAGTCTTCAAAGATAGGCTGGATAGACATCTGTCTGAGATGGTTTAGAGAATCCTACATTAACCCCTTCACCCCCAAGGGTGGTTTGCACGTTCATGACCGGGCCAATTTTTACAATTCTGACCACTGTACCTTTATGAGGTCATAACTCTGGAACGCTTCCATTGATCCCGGTGATTCTGACATTGTTTTCTCGTGACATATTGTACTTCATGTTAGTGGTAAAATTTCATTCAAATAACTTGCGTTTATTTGTGAAAAAAATGGAAATTTGGCAAAAATTTTGAAAATTTTGCAATTTTCCAACTTTGAATTTTTATGCCCTTAAATCACAGAGATACGGCACACAAAAAACTTGATAAGTAACATTTCCCACATGTTTACTTTACATCAGCACAATTTTGGAACCAACATTTTTTTTTGTTAGGAAGTTATAAGGGTTAAAAGTTGACCAGCGATTTCTCATTTTTACAACACCATTTTATTTTTAGGACCACATCACATTTGAAGCCACTTTGAGGGGTCCATATGATAGAAAATACCCAAAAGTGACACCATTCTAAAAACTGAACCCCTTAAGGTGCTCAAAACCACATTCAAGAAGTTTATTAACCCATTAGGTGCGTCACAGGAATTTTTTTGAATATTTAAAAAGAAATGAACATCTAACTTTTTTTCACAAAAAAAATACTTCAGGTTCAATTTTTTTTATTTTACCAACGGTAACAGTAGAAATTGAACTGCAAAAGTTATTGTGCAATTTGTCCTGAGTACGCTGATACCTGATTTGTGGGGGGAACGACTGTTTCGGCGCATGGCAGAGCTCAGAATGGAAGGAGCGCCGTTTGACTTTTTCAATGCAAAATTGGCTGGAATTCAGATTGGACGCCATGTCACGTTTGGAGAGTCCCTGATGTACCTAAACAGTGGAAACCCCCTACAAGTGACCCCATTTTGGAAACTAGACCCCCCAAGGAACTTATCTAGATATGTGGTGAGAACTTTGAACCCACAAGGGCTTTACAGAAGTTTATAACGTACAGCGGTACAATTAAAAAATCATATTTTTTCCACAAAAATGATCTTTTCACCCCAATTTGTATTTTCCCAAGGGTAACAGGACCCTAAAAGTTATTGTGCAATTTGTCCTGAGTACGCTGATACCCCACATGTGGGGGTAAACCACTATTTGGGCGAATGGCAGAGCTCGGAAGGGAAGCAGTGCCATTTGACGTTTTTGGCTGGAATTGAGATCGGACACCATGTCGCGTTTGGAAAACCCCTGATGTACCAAAACAGTGGAAACCCCCCACAAATGACACCATTTTGGAAACTAGACCCCCTAAGGAACTTATCTAGATGTGTGGTGAGAACTTTGAACCCCCATGGGCTTCACAGAAGTTTATAACATAAAGCCATACAATTAAAAAATCATATTTTTTCCACAAAAATGATCTTTTCACCCTCAATTCTTATTTTTCCAAGGGTAACAGGACCCTAAAAGTTATTGTGCAATTTGTCCTGAGTACGCTGATACCTCACATGTGGGGGTAAACCACTATTTGGGCGCATGGCAGAGCTCGGAAGGGAAGCAGCGCCATTTGACGTTTTTGGCTGGAATTGAGATCGGACACCATGTCGCGTTTGGAAAACCCCTGATGTACCAAAACAGTGGAAATCCCCCACAAATGACACCATTTTGGAAACTAGACCCCCTAAGGAACTTATCTAGATGTGTGGTGAGAACTTTGAACCCCCATGGGCTTCACAGAAGTTTATAACATAAAGCCATACAATTAAAAAATCATATTTTTTCCACAAAAATGATCTTTTCACCCTCAATTCTTATTTTTCCAAGGGTATCAGGACCATAAAAGTTATTGTGCAATTTGTTCTGAGTACGCTGATACCCCACATGTGGGGGTAAACCACTATTTGGGCGCATGGCAGAGCTTGGAAGGGAAGCAGCGCCATTTGACGTTTTTGGCTGGAATTGAGATCGGACACCATGTCGCGTTTGGAAAACTCCTGATGTACCAAAACAGTGGAAACCCCCCACAAATGACACCATTTTGGAAACTAGACCCCCTAAGGAACTTATCTAGATGTGTGGTGAGCACTTTGACCCCCCCAGTGCTTCACAGAAGTTTATAATGCCCGGGCGTGAAAATAAATAATTCGTATTTTTTCCACAAACATGATCTTTTAGTCACCATTTTTTTATTTTCCCAAGGGTACCAGGAGAAATTGGACCCCAAAAGTTGTTGTCCAATTTGTCCTGAGTATGCTGATACCCCATATGTGGGAGAAAACTACTGTATGGGCACACGTCGGGGCTCGGAAGGGAAGTAGTGACGTTTTGGAATGCAGACTTTGATGGAATGGTCTGTGGGTGTCATGTTGCCTTTGGAGAGCCCCTAATGTACCTAAACAGTGGAAACCCCCCACAAATGACACCATTTTGTAAACTAGACCCCCCAAGGAACTTATCTAGATGTGTGGTGAGCACTTTGAACCCCCCAGTGCTTCACAGAAGTTTATAACGCCCGGGCGTGAAAATAAAAAAATAAAAAATTCGTATTTTTTCCACAAACATGATCTTTTAGTCACCATTTTTTTATTTTCCCAAGGGTACCAGGAGAAAATGGACCCCAAAAGTTGTTGTCCAATTTGTCCTGAGTATGCTTATACCCCATATGTGTGAGAAAACTATTGTATAGGCACACGCCGGGGCTCGGAAGGGAAGTAGTGACGTTTTGGAATGCAGACTTTGATGGAATGGTCTGCGGGTGTCATGTTGCCTTTGGAGAGCCCCTAATGTACCTAAACAGTGGAAACCCCCCACAAATGACCCCATTTTGAAAACTAGACCCACTAAGGAACTTATCTAGATGTGAGGTGAGCACTTTGAACCCCCAAGGGCTTCACTGAAGTTTATAATGCCAGGGCATGAAAATAAAAAAATCGTATTTTTTCCAGAAACATGATCAATTAGTCCCCAATTTTTTCATTTTCCCAAGGGTAACAGGAGAAATTGGACCCCCAAAAGTTGTTGTCCAATTTGGCCTGAGTACGCTGACACCCCATATGTGGGAGAAAACTACTGTATGGACACACGTCGGGGCTCGGAAGGGAAGCAGTGACGTTTTGGAATGCAGACTTTGATGGAATTGTCTGCGGGTGTCATGTGCGTTTGGAGAGCCCCTGATGTACCTAAACTATTCCCCACAACTCCCCACAAGTGACCCCATTTTGGACACTAGACCCCCCATGGAACTTATCAAGATGTGTGGTGAGCACTTTGAACCCCCAAGTGTTTCACAGAAGTTTATAACACTCGGACGTGAAAATAAAAAAATCATTTTTTTCCACAAAAATGATATTTTTGCCCCCAATTTTTTATTTTCCTAAGGGTAACAGGAGAAATTGGACCTCAAAAATTGTTTTGCAATTTGTCCTGGGTAGGCTGATACCCTACATGTGGGGGTAAAACACTGTTTGGGCGCATGGCAGAGCTTGGAAGGGAAGGAGCACCATTTGACTTTTTCAACTCAGAATTGGCTGGAATTGAGATCAGATGCCATGTTGCATTTGGAGAGCCCCTGATGTGCCCAAACAGTGGAAACCCCCAATTATAACTCCAACCCTAACCCCAACACACCCCTAACCCTAATCTGAGCCCTAAACCTAGCCCTAACCCTAGCCCTAACCCTAACCCTAGCCCTAACCCTAGCCCTAACCATAGCCCTAGCCCTAACCCTAGCCCTAACCCTAAGGCTGTGTGCACATGCTGCGGATTTTGCTGCGGTTCCGCAGCGGTTTTGGCTGCTGCGGACCCGTAGCAGTTTCTGCTGCGGTGTACAGTACCATGATTCCCTATGGGAATCAAAAACCGCAGTGCAGACGGTGCGGAATTTTCCACGCGGATTATCTGCGGTTTTCAATCCGCAGAAAGAATTGACATGTCAATTCTTTCTGCGGATTCTCCTGCGGTTTGCCATCTCCTCTATTGAGGAGATGAAAAACCGCAGGACAAAACCGCAGAGCAATCCGCAGGTAAAACCGCAGGTCTTTTGACCTGCGGTTTCACCTGCGGATTTTACAAAATCCGCGCGGATGAATCCGCACCTAATCCGCAGCGTGTGCACACAGCCTTACCCTAACAGGAAAATGGAGATAAATACTTTTTTTTTACTTTTATTATTTTTCCCTAACTAAGGGGGTGATATCGGGGGGTTTGATTTACTATTTATGGCGGTTTTTATATTTGGCGGCTGTCACACGCTAAAAGACGCTTTTTATTGAAAAATAGTTTTTGCATCACCACATTTTGAGAGCTATAATTTTTCCGTATTTTGACCCACTGAGTCATGTGAGGTCTTATTTTTTGCGGGACGAGTTGACGTTTTTATTGGTACCGTTTTCGGGCACGTGACATTTTTTGATCGCTTTTTATTCCTATTTTTGGGACGCAGAATGAACAAAAACCAGAGTTTCATGAATTTCTTTTGGGGGGGTGCGTTTACACCGTTCCGCGTGCGGTAAAATTGATAAAGCGGTTTTATTCTTCGGGTCAGTACGGTTACAGCGATACCTCATTTAGGTCGTTTTTTTATGTTTTTGTCGGTTTTATGCAATGAAAACTATTTTATATAAAAAATAATTATTTTTGCATCGCTTTATTCTGTGAGCTATAACTTTTTTATTTTTTCGCTGATGATGCTGTGTGTCAGCTCGTTTTTTGCGGGACAAGATGACGTTTTCAGCAGTACCATGGATATTTATATGCGTCTTTTTGATCGCGCGTTATTACACTTTTTGTTTGGCGGTATGATAATAAATCATTATTTTTTGCTTCGTTTTTTATTTTTATTTTTTAAGGGGTTCGCTAAAAGGGTTAACTAATGGGACAGTTTTATAGGGTGGGTCATTACGGACGCGGCGATACCTAATATGTGTACTTTTATTGTTTTTTTTTTATTATTATTTCCAAAAAATGGATTTATTGAGGGAATATTTTTTTTTTTTTTCTAATTTATTTGGCGATTTTTTTTAATTTATTTTTACATTTTTTTTAATTTTTTTTTACTTTATTACATAGTCCCAGGTGGGACATCACTGTCCTGTGACAGATCGCTGATCTGTCACATCACAGATCACTGTGACAGATCAGCAATCTGTCACAGGCATTGAATTAGACTTCCTCTTGCCTGCGCTTTGCAGGCACTGAGGAAGCCAGCTTCCTCAGGTCCCCGAAGGCCCCCGTCGCCATCTTGGATTCGGGGGCCTGGAGGATAGGAGCCCCCCGCAGCAGCGCTGCACATTGCGCTGCCGTGGGGGGCTCAGGGAAGCACGGAGGGAGCCTCCTCCCTGCCGATGCTTCCCTTTAACTCCCGGTAAACCGCGATCATGTTTGATCGCGGTGTGCAAGGGGTTAATGTGTCGGGGGCGGTCCGTGACCGCCCCTGACACATTGTGCCGGGTGTCAGCTGTGATAATCAGCTGACACCCGGCCGCGATCAGCGGCGCTCACCACGTGGGCGCCGCTGATCACGGTAGACGTACTTTCCCGTCCACGGTCATACGGGCCCGGGTACCGTGGACGGGATAGTACGTCGGATGTCAGGAAGGGGTTAAGCAGGGGGTTGGACACAATGACATTTGAGGTCCTTTCCATTTCTAACATTCTATGATTCTATGATTCTCAGTTTAAAACTGTTCATAACACCTCAACACCAACCTATATCTTCACAGTAGCTGCACATTGACTTTAATTGCATTAAAAACTTTGTAACTATTGTAAATACAGAACATATTAACATGGTAGGAAAGCTAATTTGTAAATTAACAAACAAAAAATACAAGTTATTGGCTCCAAAATCATCTCCAAATGCTGTAGTGTTTTGTGGAACTTGGTGACTTAATTTCGTGTCATAATGTGTCCTCATCAAAAAATTCACTGACATTAGTCATAGTCCAATCCTGATATAAATGTTAAAATAGTGTAAATGAATTCATTTTTGTCACTACAATTTCTTTTTAACTCTACAAATAAAGTAATGTAAGGGAACAATAAAATACAAAATAAGCAAAGAACATACATACAATAGCAAACAAGAGTAGATAATCACAATAGAAATATATGTAAAGTAATTTAGTTTGACATACATCTGCAGCATTGTTACAAAGTAAATCATTTTCTCCACTCCAGGCAAAAGAGGCTTCAAAATCATGATGCGATGGAATACATAATAAAAGTACACTTAACAATACTTGGATCTTTGGTGCATTATATGACCTTGTCTGTGTGTATTACTCCACCAGTCAAATTATGTTTGTAATAAAATCTGTTTTACTCTGATACTTTGCAAAGTTTTAAAGGGAATATGTTATTGGAAAATGAAAAATTATTTAGATCTAGTTTTTATATTTAATGCAGTAAAAACATTTGAAACTTTTTTTTTAATTTTCCATATTACTACCTATGTAATTTTAGACTAAAACTTATGTATAGAAAAAATTACAGTTTTGACTTTGCAGCAGGGCAGGCTTTGCAGTCAATGCATAAGAAAAGTATTTGGGATTACGAAATGAATAATGTGAAGTGGATTTTCCTGGGCCAATCTAGTAGCTGGGTTCAAAGGCATATTGTGGTGAATATAACTTGGCAGCAGGGCAGGCCTTGCAGCCAATTCATAAGAAAAGAGTTTGGGATTACGAAATGAATAATGTGAAGTGGATTTTCCAGTGGACATCCAGTACGTGGCTTGAAAAGCTTATTGGGGTGCATGTAACTTGGGGCAAGCCAGGCCTTGCTTTCAATGCAACATTTTTTCTGGAAGCCCTCCTGGACCTCTCGTGAAAGTGGTATTGGGATGCATCATAATTCTTGGCAGCCCATCCACTCACTGCATAGGCAATAACAGTTTAGGAGACCCGCTGTTTAATAATGGCCCTTTAAGAAGATTAATGCTACCTGATTCCCTGGTAAAAATAGGCTCTGTGACTTTAAGAGTCCCTCTTTCATAAATGAAACAAGATGGGTCTGCTTATGTGTCACACACCACATGACCAGCTAGGGTTGATAATTGTTAGGCTATGTGCACACGCTGCGGATTGGTCTGCAGATTTGTATCTGCGGAACCGCAGGTAAAACTGCAGGTAAAATGACCTGCGGTTTTGCCTGTTGATTGGCCTGCAGTTTTCCCCTGCGGTTTATCACCTCTACAATGGAGGAGAGGGTAAACCGCAGCAGAATCCGCAGAAAAGAAGTGACATGTCATTTCTTTCTGCGGATTCAAAACCGCAGCTTTTCCGCTGTTAAAAATCCGCAGCATGTGCACAGCAAACTGTAAATCACATAGATTTACATGCTACTGTACACTGTCTGCAGAACTGCTGCAGATCCACAGCGGCCAAAACCGCAGTGCATCCGCAGAAAAAACCGTAGCATGTGCACATAGCCTTACAATGGATACTATTGAAGAGAAATAGCGCAATAGTGCATTATCCAGTGTAGGTATATCAATTTAAAAATAATACACTCACCAGATGGAGCTTGTAATAAGCACGGAGGATTCACTGCTGCAGGAACCACAGATCCACGAGGGACCGACGTAGAAGATGCAGAATAGGAAAAAAGAGGTCAGACAATCCGCGCTGCAAATCACTATGGACAATTATTATTATAGTGGTCTTTATTCGACGCGTTTCAAAGTTTCATAGAACTCCTTCCTCAGGAAAAAACCACCAGGTGGTTTTTTCAAAAGCTTGAAAAGCGCTGCATCTGAACAAAGTCCAAGTGGTGGAGGAACATTTTGGTCTGGGGTTAATTATTTTGCCTTATATACAAGTCATTAAGGCTGGTTTCACATTAGCGCTTTTTAAGCGCACGCACGGCCGGGGGTAGCTCCGCCCCCGAGCCGGCTCTCTGCCCGGCGTGCCCGCCCCTTGCTTGTAGCGCCGCCTCCTAGCGCACAGCGGCGCCTGCGATCGGCGCACCCTATCTTTAGCATAGGGTGCGCAGATCATGCGCAGGCCGTGCGCTAGTTGCGCTTTGACCTGCGCTGCTCACTTTTGACGGTGCGCCGTGCGCGCCAAAATCGAACTTTTCGGATTTTGGCGCGCACGGCGCACCGTCAAAAGTGCTCAGCGCAGGTCAAAGCGCAACTAGCGCACGGCCTGCGCACGATCTGCACACCCTATGCTAAAGATAGGGTGCGGCAATCGCAGGCGCCGCTGTGCGCTAGGAGGCGGCGCTACAAGCAAGGGGCGGGCACGCCGGGCAGAGAGCCGGCTCGGGGGCGGAGCTACCCCCGGCCGTGCGTGCGCTTAAAAAGCGCTAATGTGAAACCAGCCTAACCTGGAAATGATGTACCTTAACATATTTCCCAACAAAATGTTTTTGCTTCTTTTTGGTATGTTTTTTGGTTTCTCTGGTAAAAATGACATGAAATTCTGACAGCATTCGCTAAAGCTGTGAACTAGGAGTCAGAAATGCTTCCAGGGGCGATCCCCATAATATCGTCGTGTCATTTGGGCAGTGTTTCCATAACTTTCAGACGTTTTTAGACCGTAAAAGGTCCCCCGGAGGGATCGCAGTAAAAATGCTCAGGTCTACCAAATTTGCTCGACCCGAGCAATGAGAACCCGAGCATTTTAGTGCTCGCTCATCACTATTTTCCACTCCTGGGGTGTGTGATCTGGTCAGTTTTTATAACATTGGAACAAGCCGCTCAGCTAAGGCATGGGAAGGTACCATTTCTACTAGTCCCCAAAAGCCGCAGTATCGGAGTTTTAGTGCTGCAAATTTTCCGCCCTTACCAGTTTGTCACGTATATTGGGGGGTCTCTTGGTGCACATTAAAGCAGGTGATTGAAATGTTTCAATACTAGGGTATGCCTAGGTTAGGAGGGGCCAATAATTTTTGATGGTGGTCTGTACTTTTGTCATCATGGGATGATAGACATGTACAAAACTAAGTCTAATGGAGGGGGATTGTGTTGTCAGGACTCCGGATTCCTCTTTTTACAAGCAAAGTTGTGGGATAGGCCCGATCCCTAAACTTATTGGACATGTCTTTAAGTCTGTCTGTCAGCACCCTTTTGTCAGATAGAATCTTTGAGACCCTCTGGAATTATGAATGAGGAAAACTGCTTTTAGTTGCCCTAGGATGACAGCTAGAAAAATGCAACAGGCTATTGCAATCAGTTGGTTTAGAGTAAAGAACGGTGGTGAGATGACCATCTGAATCTTTAATAACCATAGTGTCCAGAAATGAAATGTGGCTGGTATCATGGTTCAGAGTGAACTGTAACTCTGGTCTGACAGAATTAAGGTAAAAATGAAAGGTGGTAAGAGAATACAGTTTGCCGTTACAGACACAGAAGATGTCATAAATAGAGTTGAGCGATACCGTCCGATACTTCAAAGTATCGGATCGGAATGGATCGGCCGATCTTAAAAAAAAGTATCGGTATCGCCGATTCCGATACCGGAAGTCCCATTCAAGTCTATGGGACTTCCGGTATCGGTATAAGAAAAACCCTGTTTTTGCCTTGTACAGCCTCTCTGGGGTCTGTACGGGCCTTTCGGGGGGCTGTGCCGGCCTGCCAGGGGGTCTGTGCAGGCTCCGGTGGTGGGAATTTCCCACGCAGCAATGGCATAAAGTGAGACTAGGGACTTTTTTTTTTTAAGTGGCGGAGGAATACAGTGCGGAAGGATACCTACCTTCCGTCATTGGATTCCTGCAGCCCGTAGAGAACGGCAGCATCAGCTGATGCTGCAGTTCTCTACCCAAGATCGTCGTGGGACACACTCGTGGACTGCTTCGGATCGTGGGTGAGTATTTTTGTGGTTTGCTATGTTAATATTTATTCCGTAAAAGACAATGGCTTCGGGGAACAATGTGACAAGTATTGGTAAGTATGTTACTCTATGTTATATGTACTGTATGTCTATGTATGTATTGTATGTAGCATGCATGTAGTATGTATGTAGTATATATGTGGTATGTATGTAGCATGTAGTATGTATGTAGCATGCATGTAGTATGTATGTAGTATATATGTGGTATGTATGTAGCATGTAGTATGTATGTAGTATGTATGTAGCATGCATGTAGTATGTATGTAGTATGTATGTAGTATGTATGTAGCATGCAGTATGTATGTAGCATGCATGTAGTATATATGTAGTATGTATGTAGCATGTAGTATGTATGTAGCATGCATGTAGTATGTATGTAGTATGTATGTAGTATGTATGTGGTATGTATGTAGCATGTAGTATGTATGTAGCATGCATGTAGTATATATGTGTTATGTATGTAGCATGTAGCATGCATGTAGCATGCATGTAGTATGTATGTAGTATGTATGTGGTATGTATGTAGCATGTAGCATGCATGTAGTATGTATGTAGTATATATGTGGTATGTATGTAGCATGTAGTATGTATGTAGCATGCAGTATGTATGTAGCATGCATGTAGTATATATGTAGTATGTATGTAGCATGTAGTATGTATGTAGCATGCATGTAGTATATATGTAGTATGTATGTAGCATGTAGTATGTATGTAGCATGCATGTAGTATATATGTGGTATGTATGTAGCATGTAGTATGTATGTAGCATGCATGTAGTATGTATGTAGTATGTATGTAGTATTTTTTTTTTTTTTTTTTAACATTTAACACATTAGCCGGATGATGGGACTACTACTGTCCCATCATTGGCTAATGTGTCAATCACTGTCATGGTAGCAGGCATCGCCAGATGGGACTTGTAGTCCCATCGGACGATGCTTGCACAGACCCCCGGACATCAGCACAGCCCCCCGGCAGGCCGGCACAGCCCCCCGGCAGGCCGGTACAGACCCCCACAGGGTGCACAGACCACCGGCAGGCCAGCACAGCCCCCCAGCAGGCCGGTACAGACCCCGGGCAGTCCACACAGCCCCCCGGCAGGCCGGCACAGCCCCCCGGCAGGCCGGCAGAGACCCCCGGAAGGCCCGAAATGACGGCGCATCATGATGCGCACACACCGCGCATCATGATGACGTCATTTCGGCTGTCAATCAACTTTGAACTTCCGATTCCGATGCCGACTTCCGATATTGAAAAAATATCGGAAGTCGGTATCGGAATTCCGATACAGCAAGTATCGGCCGATACCCGATACTTGCGGTATCGGAATGCTCAACACTAGTCATAAATGTATCTTATGTAGCAGAGATAATGTTGTCTGAAGAGCTCATGTGGATAGATATACTGTTCCTCAAATCTACTCATGTAGATGTTTATGTAGGCCGTTGCTACATTAGAACTCATCATGGTCCCATGTCTCTGTATGTAGAAGGTGTCACTGAACATAAAGAAATTCTCATGGAGTACTATTGCTAGTAATTCTAGACAAAACTCGGCAGAATCATTGGATAAATTAGACTGTGATAAAGCGTATGAGACCACTTCAAGGCTTTTCTCATGTGTGACTGAAGTGTAAAGGCTGTTTACGTCTAGGGTCACCAGGAGGCTGTTGGATGGTATCATGGCGAGGTCAGTAATGACGGTAAGGAAATGACTTGTGTCCAATATAAAGGAACGTGCAGTCTTGGTCAATGGTATTAGAATTTTTCTAGATACAGTGACAAAGGTGACAGGATCGAGTCAGTGGAGGCCACAATTGGACGACCCGGAGGATTGAAAAGTGTCTTACGGACTTTAGGCTAAACGTAAAAGACTGGTGTTATTGGATATGGGTTGACTAGGAATGTGGCAGTTGGCTGGTCAATAGTTTGTCTGTCAAGATAACGTTTTAGCAGATTCTTAATTTTATGACTGATTTTAGTAGTGGAGTCCATGGGAATCCTTTCTTATGTGACTGTGTCGGTGAGTTGTCGAGTAATCTCATTACGGTACATGGTGGTGTCCATAACCACTATGGCCCCACCCTTGTCAGCAGAATCATAGAGTCATAGAATCATAGAATCGTAGAGTTGGAAGGGACCTCCTGGGCCATCTGGTCCAACCCTCTGCTCAAAGCAGGATTCGCTAAATCATCCCAGACAGATGTCTGTCCAACCTCTGTTTGAAGACTTCTATTGATGGAGAACTCACCACCTCTCGTGGCAGCCTGTTCCACTCATTGATCACTCTAACTGTCAAAAAGATTTTTCTAATATCTAATCTGTGTCTCCTCCCATTCAGTTTCATCCCATTGCTTCTAGTCTTTCCTTGTGTAGATGAGAATAAAGATGATCCTTCTACAATGTGACAGCCCTTGAGATATTTGTAGAAAGGTCTCTTCTCAGTCTTCTCTTCTGCAAGCTAAACATTCCCTAATCCTGCAACCTTTCCTCATAAGACAGGGTTTGCAGACCGGTCACGATTCTGGTCGCTCTTTTCTGAACTTGCCCAAGTTTGTTGATGTCTTTTTAAAATGTGGCGTCCAAAACTGGACACAGTATTCCAAATGAGGTCTGACCAAAGAGGAGTAAAGGGCAATAATGACTTCACATGATCTAGACTGTATGCTTCTGTTTATACATCCTAGAATTACATTTGCCTTTTTTGCTGCTGCATCACACTGTTGACTCATATTCAGTCTGTGATCAATTAGTATACCCAAGACTTTTTCACATGTGCTGTTGCTTAGCCCTATTCCTCCCATTTTGTATTTGCTTTTTTCATTTTTATTGCCCAGATGTAGTATTTTGCATTTTTCCCTGTTAAAAACCATTCTGTTAGTTGCTGCCCACTGCTCAAGTTTATTTATATCTTTTTGAATCCTCTCTCTCTCTTCTCTAGTATTAACTATCCCTCCTAGCTTTGCGTCATCAGCAAATTTAATCAGTTTACCCTCAATTCCTTCATCTAAATCATTGATAAAGATGTTGAACAATACAGGGCTCAGGACAGAGCCCTGTGGTACTCCACTTGAGACATTCTTCCAACTGGATGTGCAGCCATTTACGACCACTCTTTAGGTCCGATCACTAAGCTAGTTATGAATCCACCTAACAGTTGCCTTGTCCATGCCATACTTAGCCATTTTTTCAATAAGGATTGTGTGAGATACTTTGTCAAATGCTTTGCTGAAGTCAAGATATACTATATCTACAGCATTTCCTTGATCCACCCAATCAGTGATTCTGTCATAGAAGGAAATTAAGTTAGTCTTACATGACTTATTAGTTACAAACCCATGCTGACTCTGTTTAATCACTACATTCTTATCCAGGTACTTACATACATGTTGTTTAATAATTTGCTCAAAGATCTTTCCTGGTATAGAAGTCAGACTCACCGGCCTATATTTGCCTGGGTCCACCATCTTCCCCTTTTTGAAGATAGGAACAACATTTGCTCTTCTCCAGTCTTCTGGGACTTCTCCTGTTCTCCAAGAATTTTCAAAGATTATGGAGAGGGGTTCAAAAATTTCTTCTGCTATCTCCTTCAGAACTCTGGGATGTAATTCATCTGGCCCTGGAGACTTGAATTCATTTAGGTTAGCTAAGTGTTTTCTCACTAACTTTCTGTTTATAGATATCCTGGATTCTTCTATTCCCTTAATAGGACAGTGAAGAACCGTTGATGTTACATTTCCTTTCTGAGAGAAAACAGATGCAAAATAGGAATTTAAAAGTTCGGCCTTCTCAACATCCTGTCTTACCAATTCATCATTTTCATCTTGTAAAAATCCTATAGCATCTTTGACTCTTCTTTTACTTTTGACATATCCCCAAAATCCTTTATTATTGCTTTTGACATCTCTTGCAAGCCTCAATTCATTGTCAGCTTTAGATGATCTGATTTGTGCCCTGCAAGTTCTGCATTGTATTCTTCTTTAGCTATGCCTCCCTCTTTCCATTTTATAAACATTTCTTTCTTCCTTTTTAGCATGTGCTTAAGTTCTGTGTTCATCCATCCTGGTTTCCTTAAACACTTCCTATTCTTCCCTCTTTTCAGAATTGTTAACGATTCTGCTTTGAGAATTTCATTTTTCAAGATTTCCCATCCTTCCTGGACATTTTTGTCCTTAAAGGGAATCTGTCACCCCTTTTTTGAGATATCATATAATGATATCATTCAATTGTGTGTCACATAAGGATTCTCTTAGTACTTTTTCTTCCCCCTGACCCCGCACCTTTCATGCATAAATACCTTTTTTATATCGGTTCAGATGTATGTAAACTGCCGCGGTCCGGTCCAATGGGCGGGGCTTATTTGCCTGCTCCCCCCTCCCTTTCTAGCTCTACACAAGAAGACAAGGAGGGGGGAGCAGGTGAATAAGCCCCACCCATCAGACGGTGCGGGGTCAGGGGAAAGCAAAAGTACTAAGAGAATCCCTATGTGGCACACAATTGAATGATATCATTATATGATATCTCAAAAAAGGGGTGACAGATTCCCTTTAAGGATATCCAGCCATTGGATCCCTCCAATTCTCTTTCTGAATCCCTTAAAATCTGCCTTTCTGAAATCTAACCTTGACGTCTGAGTCTTCACATGTCTTCCTCCTCTAGTTATCCAAAATTCTAAAATAGCATGGTTGCTTCCTCCTAGGGTCCCAGCCATTTTTACCTCCTCAACCATTTCCTCCCTGTTTATAAGATTTTTTAGGAGTGCTCCTTAAGGAGAGTGCATCCACTGAATCCCAGTCCTCTATGGTCCTTCCAGTGGGAGATATCTTATTCTGGGGTGATGTTGTGGGCCCAAAAGCATGGTGCTGCAGGGGAGATGGGAGAGGTGTCCTCCTGTTTCTCCCCGTGGTGAGCTGCCATCTTGTAAGCCATGCTGCACTGTATGATCCCCATCTCTCATCTCATGATGAGTCTGTTGCTTCTGAGGGGCGAGACCAGCGGGCCTGTTCTCCTTACCCCCTCTGTTCATGTCCTCTTCAGCTGCAGTCTGCGGCACATCTCCTCAAGTCGCCGAGAACCATGTTCTCTCTGGGCTCCACAGCCGCCTCCACCGCAGAGCAATATGGAGTAGGAGATGCCGAGCACGCCTGCTCCTTCAAAAGGAAGGAGTCCAGGGCCATTGCGAGAATGACTGACGTCCGCCACTCTACTATTAATTTAAATAGAATCCGTCAGCAGGTTTTTGCTATGGAATCTGAGAGCAGAATGATGGAGGGACAGAGAGCCTAATTCCAATGATGTGTCACTTATTGGACTGCTTGGTGCAATTTTTTATAAAATCTTTGTTTTTTGCTGTATATGTAGCAGTGCTATGAATGCAGAACTGTGTAATCCCACTCACACACCTGTTTGGAGCTGCCAATCAGAAAAGGGGGTTGGTTATGCAGATTAGCTGGACTGTCTGTCATGAGACACCTAGTCCTACAGTGTTAACCTCCTGCTGATAAAACACTGATTGTATCAAAGCTACAGCGACCTGCTTTGCAAGTGGCACCTCCCTAGAATAAGGCTAGTTGTCCATAAATTATGCTGCTATCAATGTAAGTAGTAAAAAAACTGTGGACAGATTGTCTTTAAAAAAAAATGAAACAAAACAAAGAACCAATGGTTACCCTTTAAATATTTTGTTTCTAGTTTAATGTTTCCAATAGCTGCAACTATTTGTATAACTTAAATTCTGGCACACCATGAATTGTGTTTCACTATGAAAAGTGACAGGCCATCTGTTGTGCAAAATAATTACCAAATGTATCTGCTTGTATTGAGAAATTGCAAATTACTTATCTAGCTTAGGGAATATTTTTTCGTGATTTGTACGGCTGAATATCAGTAAACCCATAAATCACATTACCAGAAGTAAAATCTGGGTGTGGGCCAAATTATGGAATAAATTGCTTAACTGTTAAGTAATGAAAACAAATTGTGTTATGTTAAACAAAATGAGGAGTCATTAATAACAAAAGAACATAATAAAAAAAATTGTGTTCAGGACAATTATATAGAAATAGCTTACAGTGCAAACTCCCCCAAAATTGAATTATGAACAGCATAACACAGTACATTTCTGAATTTTCAGACAGAATAATTATGTTAGGAATTCTTAAAAGTATACATGTGATAGAGATTAGCAAAACATAATGAGAGCTACCTACAATAAAGAAGATTGATCACAAAATATATTTGCTAAGACTCTTTGTAAAAAATCTTTATAAAAATGAATAATGTGGAAAAACCCTGTATAACTATATGCAAATATGTACAAACAATATACCATGACTGATTCATCAGAAAAAATATAGAGTTTTTATTTGTTAATAAGTTTCTTCAGATTGTTCCAAATTCATACTGTGTAGCATACAGTACTGTGCAAAAGTATTAGGCAGGAGTGGAAAATGCTGCCAAGTAAGAATGCTTTCCAAATAGAAATGTTAATAGTTTATCACCTAAGAAATTGGAAAGTGAATGAACAAAAGAGAAATCTAAATCAAATTAATGTTTGGTGTGACCATACTTTGACTTCAACAATGCAGCAGTTCTTCTAGGGACATTTGTACACAGTCAGAGATACTAAAAAATTACAGTCAGGAGTATATGTAACCAATTATACCATACAGGGATAATGGTCATAATTTTCATATGCAGGTTGAAATACAACGTTTTCTGAATTTCCTATCAGTCTCAAGATGGGGCAGAGACTAGAGTAATACGTTATTACACAAGTAGAGCAGGACAAGGTTTCTTTGTGCAGGGAGACCCAGGCGGAACACTACAAGGGCCCTACAAAATGAATTCTAGGTGGCTTTTGATGTGCATCTTTCAGGGTCAAACTTTAGAAACCAACTCCATGATGGTGACAAAAGGGTGCGACTTTCTATTTGTGATTCCTGTGCTCACAGCACAAGATCATTCAGCTCTAATGGTATTCACCACAGAACACCCGAATTTGAAGTTCCCCCATTTGCACCCCTTTCTCATCATTTATGAGAGCAGGTTCATAGTGAGCACATGTGAATGACATGAAGTCTAGAGATGACATTGTGAATGGTATGCTGCTTATAACATCATTCAGTATGGACAGTGGAGGTGGATCATTGACTTTCAACTGGAATCCTATGATTGTCTAGATGATATCTTTGATTATCACTTCTCTAAATTTCTCCAAGCAGTATGTGCATATATGAACTTTGATACAGGGAAAATATATATCTTTGTACCGTGTTAGCCAGTAGATAGAAAAATATATCTTTTCAGTTAGCCAGTAAAAGGTATAAACCACTGAGGACTCTTAATTCTAAATATTTTTATAAAAACATTGAGACTTGTAACACAACTGGTGAGAAATATCCCTGAAGGTTTGCAGAAACCTGCACATGATAGCCAACAGTAGCCTTACAGCTGTTTCTCATATGGATAAGTTCTTAGAGCCACTGTCAGACCTTATTGTGATGACTAAAGCATTGATTCCATTGCCTGGCCTTACTATGAGAAAGGTCACCGGAGTTTATAGCTGATAAACTCGGAAGACTTCACTTATCACACTGCTTGCTGTGTAAGAACTATGATGCAAGCGGTGCCATAAATGAGGTTTTTGATGTTAACTATTTGTGCCTTTTTTCATTCATTGTCTTTCTTTCTTTTCAAACTTTCCACTAGAAATGTCTTGCAGAAATTGCATTTTTTGCACCACCTGTTTTTGATATATCAATTGTCTACACATGTATTGAAGATGGATGCTGTGCTCTTTATGAACTAGCTTTGACAAAGAACAGTTGCATCCATTTTGAAAAGCGTCACTTTCTGCATTTTTGCTTTGCATCAGAATATTTTTTAATCTACAGTATGATGGAATAAAGTTTAAAGAAATTTTACCAGGAGCTGAAAATATCATTTTTTCTCATCAGCACAAAAACACTTGGATCGGGATTGAACTATGATTGGTGAGCTGGCATAATTTTTTTCTACTTACCCGGTTATATACAGTATGACCAATGTTTAAAGTCTGAATATGGACAGTGATGTTTGGGCCTCTGAGGGTCTCCAGAAAAGAATCCAACATTTTCATATACATACACTACCGTTCCAAATTTTGGGGTCACCCAGACAATTTTGTGTTTTCCATGAAAACTCATACTTTTATTAATCAAATGAATTGTCAAATGAATTTAAAATCTAGTCCAGACATTGACATGGTTGGAAAAAAAGATTTTTATTTGAAATAATAATTTTCTCCTTCAAACTTTGCTTTCATCAAAGAATGCTCCTTTTGCAGCAATTACAACATTGGCAGACCTTTGGCGTTCTAGCAGTTAATTTGCTGAGGCAATCTGGAGAAATTTCACCCCATGCTTTCAGAAGCCTTTCATACAAGTTGGTTTGGCTTGATGGGCACTTTTTGCGTACCATTCAGTCAAGCTGCTCCCACAACAGCTCAATGGTGTTGAGCTTTGGTGACTGCGCTGGCCACTCCATTATAGATAGAATACCAGCTGCCTGCTTCTTCCCTAAATAGTTCTTGCATAATTTGGAGATGTGCTTTGGGTCATTGTCCTGTTGTAGGATGAAATTGTCTCCAATCAAGCGCTGTCCACAGGGTATGGCATGGCTTTGCAAAATGGAGTGATAGCCTTCCTTACTCAAAATCCCTTTTACCTTGTACAAATCTGCCACTTTACCAGCACCAAAGCAACTCCAGACCATCACATTACCTCCTCCATGCTTGACAGATGGTGTCAGGCACTCTTCCAGCATCTTTTCAGTTATTCTGCATCTCACAAATGTTCTACTGTGTGATCCAAACACCTCAAACTTGGATTCGTCTGTCCATAACACTTTTTTCCAATCTTTCTCTGTCCGATACCTGTGTTCTTTTGCCCATATTAATCTTTTCCTTTTATTAGCCAGTCTCAGATATGGCTTTTTCTTTGCCACACTGCCCTGAAGGCCAGCATCCTGGAGTTGACTTTTCACTGTAGATGTTGACACAGGCATTTTGCGTGTACTATTTAATGAAGGTGCCAGTTGAGGACCTGTGAGGCGTCGAGTTCTCAAACTACAGACTCTAATATACTTGTCTTGTTGCTCAGTTGTGCAGCGGGGTCTCCCACTTCTCTTTCTACTGTGGTTAGAGCCTGTTTGTGCTCTCCTCTGAAGGGAGTAGTACACACCGTTCTTGGAAATTTCTAGCATGGAATAGCCTTCATTTCTAAGAACAAGAATAGACTGTTGAGTTTCACATGAAAATTCTTTTTTTTTTCTGTCCATTTTGAGAGTTTAACCCCTTCACCCCCAAGGGTGGTTTGCACGTTCATGACCGGGCCAATTTTTACAATTCTGACCACTGTACCTTTATGAGGTCATAACTCTGGAACGCTTCCATGGATCCCGGTGATTCTGACATTGTTTTCTAATGACATATTGTACTTCATGTTAGTGGTAAAATTTCATTCAAATAACGTGTTTATTTGTGAGAAAAACGGAAATTTGACAAAAATTTTGAAAATTTCGCAATGTTCCAACTTTGAATTTTTATGCCCTTAAATCATAGAGATACAGCACACAAAAAACTTGATAACTAACATTTCCCACATGTTTACTTTACATCAGCACAATTTTGGAACCAAAATTTTTTTTTGTTAGGAAGTTATAAGGGTTAAAAGTTGACCAGCGATTTCTCATTTTTACAACACCATTTTATTTTTAGGACCACATCACATTTGAAGCCACTTTGAGGGGTCTATATGATAGAAAATACCCAAAAGTGACACCATTCTAAAAACTGCACCCCTTAAGGTGCTCAAAACCACATTCAAGAAGTTTATTAACCCTTTAGATGCGTCACAGGAATTTTTTTGAATTTTTAAAAAAAAATGAACATCTAACTTTTTTCATAAAAAAAATACTTCAGGTTCAATTTTTTTTATTTTACCAAGGGTAACAGGAGAAATTGGACTGCAAAAGTTATTGTGCAATTTGTCCTGAGTACGCTGATACCTGATATGTGGGGGGAACGACTGTTTCAGCGCATGGCAGAGCTCAGAATGGAAGGGGCGCCGTTTGACTTTTTCAATGCAAAATTGGCTGGAATTCAGATTGGACGCCATGTCACGTTTGGAGAGTCCCTGATGTACCTAATCAGTGGAAACCCCCTACAAGTGACCCCATTTTGGAAACTAGACCCCCCAAGGAACTTATCTAGATATGTGGTGAGAACTTTGAACCCACAAGGGCTTTACAGAAGTTTATAACGTACAGCGGTACAATTAAAAAATCATATTTTTTCCACAAAAATGATCTTTTCACCCCAATTTTTATTTTCCCAAGGGTAACAGGACCTAAAAGTTATTGTGCAATTTGTCCTGAGTACGCTGATACACCAGATGTGGGGGTAAACCACTATTTGGGCGTATGGCAGAGCTCAGAAGGGAAGCAGCGCCATTTGATGTTTTTGGCTGGAATTGAGATCGGACATCATGTCGCGATTGGAAAACCCCTGATGTACCAAAACAGTGGAAACCCCCCACAAATGACACCATTTTGGAAACTAGACCCCCTAAGGAACTTATCTAGATGTGTGGTGAGAACTTTGAACCCCCAAGGGCTTCACAGAAGTTTATAACATACAGCCGTACAATTAAAAAATCATATTTTTTCCACAAAAATGATCTTTTCACCCTCAATTCTTATTTTTCCAAGGGTAACAGGACCCTAAAAGTTATTGTGCAATTTGTCCTGAGTAGGCTGATACCCCACATGTGGGGGTAAACCACTATTTGGGCGCATGGGCACCAACTCAGAGGAAGACGGCAACTTAGGGAGTGGTACAAGATGAACCATAATAATAATAATAATAATTTTTATTTATATAGCGCCAACATATTCCGCAGCACTTTACAATTAAGCGGGGACATGTACAGACAATAAATTCAATACAAGTTAAGACAATTCAAACAGTGACATTAGGAGTGAGGTCCCTGCTCGCAAGCTTACAATCTACAAGGAAATGGGGGGACACAGTAGGTGAGAAATGCTTGTTAATTCAGGTCTGGCAATTATAATAGGGATTTTCATATAAAGCTGCATGATCCGGTCATCAGCCCGTGTGTTTAAGTGCAATAGACAAGTATCAAATGCAGTTATCATGTGCATGAAGGGTGTGGAGACAGATGAATAGTAGGGTGCAGATTCAGAATAATATTTGGAAGGAGGGAACAGGGCAAAGTTAGCTTGCTGAGTAGTTGATGTGGTAGGCTTGTTTGAAGAGATGGGTTTTCAAAGCGCGCTTGAATAGGTCAGGGCTAGGTATCAGTCTGATCGTCTGGGGAAGTGCATTCCAGAGAGCTGGAGCAGCACGAGAGAAGTCTTGGAGACGGAGGTGCGAGGTTCGGATTACGGGGGATGTTAGTCTTAGGTCATTTGTAGAACGGAGGGCACGTGTAGGGCGATAGACAGAGACGAGAGAGGAGATATAAGGTGGTGCAGAACAGTGGAGAGCTTTGTGGGTGAGAAAGATGAGTTTATACTGGACCCTGTAGCGAATAGGTAGCCAGTGTAATGACTGGCACAAGATGGAGGCATCGGTGAAGCGGCTGGACGGAAATATGACCCTGGCTGCCGCATTCAAGATGGATTGGAGAGGAGAAAGTTTGGTAAGAGGGAGACCGATCAGAAGAGAGTTGCAGTAGTCCAGACGAGAATGAATAAGAGCGACAGTAAGAGTCTTAGCAGTTTCAAAGGTGAGAAAAGGTTGGATTCTGGAGATGTTTTTAAGATGCAGGTGACAAGAGCGACTGAGTGATCGGATGTATGGAGTAAAGGAAAGTTCACTGTCGAATATGACCCCAAGACAGCGGGCATGCTGCTTGGGAGTTATGGTTGAACCCTCCAGGGTTATTTCGATGTTAGGTAGAGTGAGGTTAGTAGAGGGGAGAAACACAAGAAGTTCAGTTTTAGAGAGATTTAGTTTCAGATAGAGGGAGGACATGATGCTAGAGACAGCAGACAGACAATCCTTGGTATTTTGAATTAGGGTAGGGGTGATGTCAGGGGAAGAAGTGTATAATTGGGTGTCATCAGCATAGAGATGATACTGGAACCCAAATCTGCTGATTGTTTGTCCAATAGGGGTAGTGTATAAAGAGAAGAGGAGGGGGCCTAGGACTGAGCCCTGCGGGACCCCGATAGTAAGGGGACGAGAAGAGGAAGAGGAGCCGGAAAAAGATACAGTGAAGGAGCGGTCAGAGAGGTAGGAGGAGAACCAGGAGAGGGCTGTGTCCTTGAGGCCTATAGAGCGGAGCATAGTGAGGAGGAGCTGGTGATCCACAGTGTCAAATGCGGCAGAGAGATCCAGTAGAATCAGCAGGGAGCAATGACCTTTTGATTTAGCTGTTATTAAATCATTAGAGACTTTAGTGAGGGCAGTTTCAGTAGAGTGTAAAGAGCGGAAACCAGATTGTAAGGGGCCGAGAAGAGAGTTATCCAAGAGATAGCGGATTAGACGGGAGTAGACCAGGCGTTCCAGGAGTTTAGAGATGAAGGGAAGGTTAGAGACAGGTCTGTAGTTAGCAGTGCAGTTCTGGTCCAGGGATGGCTTTTTAAGTAAAGGGGTTATGATGGCATGTTTAAATGAGGAGGGAAATATACCTGAAGAAAGAGAGAGGTTAAATATTTTAGTCAGGTGAGTGGTGACCACTGGTGAGAGAGACTGCAGGAGCTGTGAAGGAATAGGGTCACTGTTGCAGGTTGTAGGCCGAGCAGAAGCGAGGAGCTTGGAAACTTCTTCTTCTGAAACAGGCTCAAAGATGTCTAGTGAGCTTGAGGTGTGGCAGGGAAGGGGATCCAGGCACTGAGGAGATAGGGCTGAGATATCCTGATGTATGTGGTTGATTTTTTCTAGGAAATAAGTGGCCAGATCCTCACCGCTGAGGTTGGTGATGGGGGCCTGTACTTTAGGTTTCAGGAGGGAGTTTAAGGTTTCAAAAAGTCATCTTGAGTTGTTGGATAGTGAGGTGATGAGGGTGGTGAAGTAGGATTGTTTGGCCAGATGAAGGGCAGAGTTATAGGTTTTGAGCATGAACTTATAGTGGATGAAGTCTTCTGCTAAGAGAGATTTTCTCCACTGCCGCTCTGCACACCTCGAGCAGCGCTGAAGAAAGCGTGTTTGCGTTGTGTGCCAGGGCTGCCGTTGTCTGTGTCGGGTCTTTCTGCATATAGAAGGTGCTGCTTCATCTAGGGCATTCTTCAGTGTATTATTGAAGTGTGACAATGCTATGTCTGGACAGGAGAGGGTGGAGATGGGGGCTAAAGATGTGTGGAGATTGTCCCTAAGCTGTTGGGTATTAATGGTACGTGTATTCCGATAAGTGTGGTAAGTGGGGGTGTCCCGGGTGAGGAGACAATTCTTGACAGAGAAGGAAAGAAGGTTGTGGTCCGAGAGCGGGAGAGGCGAGTTAGTAAAGTCGTGCAGCGAGCCGGGACGGGAGAAAACCAGGTCCAGAGTATTCCCGTCCTCATGTGTAGGAGAATTAGTAAACTGTGAGAGGCCGAATGAAGAAGTTAGAGAAAGAAGATGAGAGGCAGACTGGGAGAGCGGATCATTGATGGGGATGTTAAAGTCTCCCATGATGAGGGTGGGGATGTCACAGGATAGAAAGTGAGTAAGCCAGGTGGTGAAGTGGTCTAGAAACTGGCGGGAGGAGCCTGGAGGGCGATAAACAACCGCCACTCGTAAGGAGAAAGGCTTAAAGAGTCTGACGGCATGTACTTCAAAGGAAGGAAATGTAAGTGAGGGAACCGGGGGGATGACCTGAAAAGCACATTGTGATGAAAGCAGCAAACCAACACCTCCACCCTGTCTGTTCTCAGGTCTGGGGGTATGTGAAAATTTCAGCCCACCAAACGAGAGAGCGGCAGCAGCGGTGGTGTCTGAATGCTGGATCCAGGTTTCTGTAATAGCCAGAAGATTAAGGGAATTAGAGAGAAAAAGATCGTGAATGTAAGTCAGTTTGTTACACAGAGACCATGCATTCCAGAGAGCACATTGGAAAGTGAGAGGACAAGGCATGCACTGAATGTTAATAAGATTAGCAGGGTTTCTATATGCAGCTGGAGGAGAGTAACGTATGCTGGTGGAGGGAGGCCCAGGGTTGGGGGAGATGTCACCTGCAGCTATTAAAAGGAGAAAAAACAGAAAAAGCAGGTGGTGGGATGATTTGTATGAACGTTTGGAGTGCTGCATGGTGGTTTTGGATGGTTTGGTGTGGGTAAGAAATGTCAATAGAGCCTCAGAGTTATACATGGGAGAGGGGAAAAGGGAGGGGTGGATATGCAGAGAGTGCACAGAATGTGTAAAAGGGCAGGCGAATTTTTAGAAAGCAGAGGTGAAGACAAAAAAGCAGCAGGTTGATATGATCAATGCATATGTAGTATGACTGACCAAGAAGCATGCGTGCATGAAAAATTTATGCACCTTACCTGTCTCCTGCCCAGTCCAACTGCATTGTCTAACTGCAAAACACTTGATCCTGTTGCACTTAATATCTGCTGCACGCGTGAGCCCGCACGCGTGCTATCCCAGCCAGAGCTAAATATATATGAAATGAAATGTCTGCTAGCTTCAGCCACCAAAAGGCCACAATCAGTAATTAACCAATTAGCACAAGGCCAGAGCAGTCATTACTATGCAGGGTAAATAACTAATGCTGGACAAGGCCATCAATAACTAATGCTGGACAAGGCCATCAACCATCTTAGAGAACCTATCACAAATCACCCAAATAACAGTCATCCTTTGAGAGACAGGCATATCAGAGATGAAATCCATTGAAATATGGGTCCATGGCCTCTTGGGGACAGGCAAAGGCATCAACAACCCACTAGAGCGAGAACAGGATTTAGACCGGGAGCACGTCCCACAGGACTGCACAAAATTCCTGAAATCACGAGACAAGGAGGGCCACCAAAAAGACAGACTCACCAGATCTCTAGTACCAAAAATACCTGGATGACCAGTCAAAGCAGAGCAATGAACTTCAGACATCACTCTCTTCTTCCACTGGTCAGGAACATACAACTTTCCACTGGGACAACGCTCAGGTTTGTCCTCCTGGAACTCTTCCAGAGCACGTCTCAAACCGGGCGAGATGGCAGAAAGAACTACCCCTTCACCTAAGATGGTAGCAGGCTTGGTCACCACAGGAGAATCAGCAAAGAAGCTCCTAGAGAGGGCGTCTGCCTTGACATTCTTAGTTCCAGGAAGAAAAGAAACCACAAAATCAAAACGTGTAAAAAACAAGGCCCACCTAGCCTGTCTAGGGTTCAAGCGCTTAGCCGACTCTAGGTAAATCAAATTCTTGTGGTCAGTGAGGACCACGACTTGATGCTTAGCTCCCTCCAACCAATGTCTCCACTCCTCAAATGCCCATTTCATGGCCAACAGTTCCCGATTCCCCACATCATAGTTACGTTCAGATGGAGAGAACTTTCGGGAAATGAAAGCACAGGGATTCATTTTAGCTGTTACAGGATCCTTTTGGGACAAAACAGCTCCTGCACCAATCTCAGAAGCATCCACCTCTACCTGGAACGGATGTGAGACATCAGGTTGCCGCAAAACCGGGGCGGAGGTGAATCTTCGCTTCAGCTCCTGAAAGGAAGAAACAGCCTCCGGAGACCAATTTAACACATCAGCACCCTTCTTAGTCAAATCAGTCAATGGCTTGGCAATACTAGAAGATTTTTCTATAAATTTCCGATAAAAATTAGCAAAACCCAAAAACTTCTGGAGGGTCTTCAAAGAAGTGGGCTGAACCCAATCGTAAATGGCCTGTACCTTGGCCGGGTCCATTTCAATAGTTGACGGGGACAAAATAAATCCCAAAAAAGAAATCCTCTGTACTCCAAAAGGGCATTTAGATCCTTTGACATACAGGGAATTCTCCCTCAAGATCCGGAGCACAGTCCGAATATGTTCCACATGAGAATCCCAATCCTTGGAGAAGATCAAAACATCATCCAGATAGATAATCAAAAATTTATCGACAAAATCTCGGAAAATATCGTTCATGAAACACTGGAAGACAGAAGGGGCATTAGTGAGCCCAAAAGGCATCACCAGGTACTCAAAATGTCCCTCCGGAGTATTAAACGCCGTCTTCCATTCATCCCCATGCTTAATGCGAATAAGATTATACACCCCCCTGAGGTCAAGCTTGGTAAACCAGCAAGCACCTTTAACTCTGGAGAATAGATCAGAAATCAGGGGTAACGGATACTGATATTTAACAGTAATTTTGTTGAGGGCACGATAATCAATACAAGGTCTTAATGATCCATCCTTTTTGGCTACAAAAAAAAAAACGGCACCTAAGGGTGACGAGGATGGTCTAATATGACCCTTTTCCAACGCCTCCTTAATATAGGATCGCATAGCCTCGTGCTCGGGTACAGATAAATTGAAGAGCCGACCCTTGGGAAATTTATACCCCGGGCTCAGTTCAATTGCACAGTCATAACTCCTATGAGGAGGCAGAGACGCAGACTCATTCTCACTAAATACATAATAAAAGTCCGCCAAATAATCAGGAACATCATGCGACTAAGGAGAGGTGGAAAACACCGGAGCCTCACTAAAGGCACACCGACAACCCCAACTCACCACAGACACAGATTTCCAATCCAAAACTGGATTATGAATTTGTAACCAGGGAAACCCCAGAACAATAGTATCATGCAGATTATGCAACACCAAAAATCTGCAATTTTCTTGATGGTCTGGGGCGACCCGCATTACCACCTGGGTCCAAAACTGAGGTTTATTTTTAGCCAAAGGAGTAGCATCAATCCCCCTCAAAGGGATAGGCGTCTGCAGAGGTGTCATCGGAAATCCACAATGTTTAGCAAAATCCAAGTCCATTAGGTTTAGGGCTGCTCCCGAATCCACAAAAGCCTTGGCGGAAAATGTGGACAGGGAGCAGATCAGAGTAATAGCCAGAAGAAACTTAGGTTGAACACCACCAACAGAAAACGTGTGTGCAAAGCGTTTCTCTCATTTAGGACAGACAGAAATAATATGCGAGGCATCTCCACAGAAAAAACACAACTTATTATGCCTTCTGAACTCCTGACGCTGCTCTCTGGAAAAAACTCTATCACATTGCATAGGTTCAGACATTTGTTCAACAGGTGGCAACACCTCTCATGCAGCTTTGCGTTCGCGCAAACGCCGATCAAACAGAATGGCTAATGACATAGAATCTTCAAGACCAGAGGGAACAGGAAATCCCACCATAGTATCTTTTACGGCTTCTGACAACCCCTTCCGAAAGAGAGCAGCCAAGGCATTATCATTCCAGGTAGTAAGTACTGCCCACTTTCGGAATTTTTGACAGTACAATTCTGCAGAATCACGACCCTGGTTCAATGCCAGCAGGGTCTTTTCAGCCTGATCAATGGCATTAGGTTCGTCATACAACAACCCCAAGGCCTGAAAAAATGCATTCACATTAGTCAGAATAGGATCATCTGGTTTCAAAGAAAATGCCCAATCCTGGGGATCGCCACGCAGCAAAGAGATGACAATTTTAACCTGCTGCGCGGAGCTCCCTGATGAGTTAGGCTTCAAGGCAAAAAATAATTTACAATTATTTTTGAAATTCAAAAATTTAGACCGATCCCTAAAAAATACATCAGGTGTAGGAATCTTTGGTTCAGCAGCATGTGAATGAGCAAGGTAGGCGGAAATTCCCCGCACTTCCGCAGCGAGCTGCTTCACACGATCAGACAATTGCTTTATCTCCATTGAGAGAAAAAAAAATTCCCCCTACGGCCTCAGAGATATAGAGGAAAAAATATACACTTTTTTTTTTTTACAATTCTTTCCTGCTATTGAGTACCCTAGGATCTGCGGTATGGCGGGTGATTCTGTTATGATTGAGTCACCGTAGGAGGCAGACACAAAAATAGAAGCTACGTCCAGAAAACCAGAGAAGTTGGCAACTATCAGATTGCAGACCCCTGAACCTATCAACACAACTAGCAGTAGCCGTGGGGGGTTCCTACGATGCCCTAGACCCCTCGATCACAGCCGGAGAGCTAAATAGCCTAAAGACAGAAAAGGAAACCTAAACTGCCCCAGAGCAGACCCCAAAGAAAAGGCAGCCCCCAACATTTAATGACGGTGAAGCAAGATGAAAAAACACTCACACAGATAGAAAGATAGGCTGAGCAAACGATAGGGCCCAAGCTAACTAAACAGAACAGGAAAGGAAGGTTGCTGTCTGCAATCTGCCAAAACCCTATCAAAGACATGAGCCAACAAGCTGATATGGAAAAAGACCCTGAAGCAGCTAGGCTTCAAAAACTAAATCAGCACTCAGGTATTTTCAGAAGACAGAGCTAAAGGAATTCAGCACACCCCAGCAGGGAATGGCAGAAATCCAGAAAAACAAAGCAAAACAAAGTCAAAGCACAAATGCAAAAGGCCGAGCAGAAAACTTAGCTTTAGAAGAGCAGGAATTCAGACTGGTCTCCAAGGATCCCACAAAGAAATCACCCACAGGGCAGAAGGGCGTCGGCAGCCTTATATCCAGTCAGTAACTCCACTCAGCCAGTCATCATCATCAGTCTCAGGTGTCTGATAATCAGGCTCACTACCTTTCTTTACCAGAAGAGGGAGTTCCTCGGGCCTCAGTGGTGAAGGGGAAAATGAACTCACAACAATAGTGTATATGATTTTGTTCAGGTCAGGACAGGAGATCTCATGCCAATCTAAACTTCACATTATATACTTGGAAAGTGAAAGTTGGGTGTGTGAAATCAGCCTAACTCTGTACTTTATTACATTTTAAAACTGTAATAACATGTTGGTCTTTGTATGCTCTGAAGGATCTATAGCTTTTTAATGAGAAGTTGCCCACTTGACTGCTCAAAATTAATGTACATATTTTGGGACTTGAGATGACTGGATCACTTCAAATTCGAATTTGCAAGGTTTGGCGAATTTGTTCTGAATACTTTGATTTGCAGAGAATTTGTTTGTGGCAAATTTCAGGTAGTGTAATTGGCCAGAAAATGTTTATTTAACAAGAAAAGAGAGAGATAATTTCCTTTTTGAACTTTTGTACTGTTGTGAGAATGTGAGAAGACTATGTGGTATGATCACAAATACAGCAGAACAAATGGACCATTTCAGTAATCAATTACAGTGATTCTGCTGCAGCTACTTTATCTCTCTTTCCCTATTGACTGAAACTTTGTATTGTAGACAATCTTTTATACAAGGTCTTATAATTAATACTCCTGATTGGCTGCGCTATATCACACACAAAATGTTATTAACCCACTCTCCAATGCTTCAAGAAAATAATCTCGAAGTTTATATTCTGCAAATTAAACCACTAAACCACTCATTTCTAGCTTAGACTTATCACTTGTATTTAATAAATGGTTGGCAGTGAGTTGTGTATCGGTAGTGGGTAAACTGTATTGGATGTGGTTTATGCTGAATTTGCAAACTGAACAGAAGCTGAAAGCACTTTTGAGTAGGAATAAAAAAATCTTCTTGAAGTCAAACCCATGTGACCTGCTAATGAAGTCTGTATATTACACTGATTTTTTTGTGAAATGCTGTGAGAAACCAGCCCTAAGAAACAAACATGGTAGGAAACCGCACATTTAAAAATAAGAAAACCATTTAGACCATTCTTGAAAGTTAATGATATTCTGTATAAACCCTACACACATATAAATATTTTACGTTTCTAAGTTTGCAGGATCTAAGCTGAGATTGAATTGTAAGTATGGTGTATAGTGTATTTGAATTAAGTGGTTTAATTGACAAAAGGGGTAGAATAGCCATTTTAATTTTCTGGACTGACCTGGAAACATCTGTTCAGCAGAAATTCAAACCCAATTAAAGTGTGATTATCACAGAGCCAAGCATTAAATTGTGCTAAACAAATTATTTTGGTATTCGGTATTCAAAAGCTTGAACTTGTAATGCAAACAAGTAAATCTAAATACATTTATTTCTGTAGAATAGAATATGTTAGCCTAATTAAAAGTGATGGCAATTTTTGCACTCAAACAGCTGTACAGTATGTTTATTCAGCAAAAAAAAAGAAGCATTATGCAAAAGTGCTGCATAGTTATTCTACTGTTCACTGGTAGCAGACGTGACAAAAGGGTTTTTCAGATGTTGAATACATATAGACTATTTGCTAAGAAAAGTCTATTCAAGTCAGGCATAGTATTAAAGCCTCATTCACACATTCGTTCTTCACGCAAGTGTTCTATCCATGTTTTTTAATAATAGAATGTGTACCCATTACAGTACATAATGCTGTTCAAATTAGTGTCATTTTTTTCAAACCACATGTTTACAAAAAACTGCGGACAAATATCTAATTTTGATCCTAGTATCAGATCAAAATCATTCATACAAATCATTTGCTCCGAGAAAAGTACTGGCCAAACATGGATGACTGTGTGCGATCTGAGTGCTGACCATTTTTACCAATTCAACAGAAAGGAGAAGCTATGCAATTTTTTTTTGAATACTAGAAAATCATTGGTGAAATACTGATGGTAAAAATGGACACACTGACAGTGCGCCAAAGATCAAAAATGCGGTTGAAAATTGGTCTTTTTTTGGGTAGGTGAACTAAAATATCATCAGTGAAATACTGATGGTAAAATGGACACACTGACAGTGCGCCAAAGATCAAAAATGTGGATGAAAACTGGTATTTTTTTGGGTAGGTGAACTAGAATATAATCAGTGAAATACTGAGGGTAAAATGGACACACTGACAGTGCACCAATGATCAAAAACACAGATGAAATTTGGTATTTTTTGGGGTAAGTGGAAACAACAGATGCCTGAGTGAATCCTAAAAGTCTTCTGATCAATTTTGGAAGTCTGGTCTGTTGTGGAATCAATTTAAGAGATCTGGTTTCTATAAATTTAGAACATCTGCTGTGAGGTATTTTTTATGTGAAACCATTAGTGACAGAACCAATTTTGACCTTAATGAATGAACCCACTTTTTCAATTTTGACATGCCACTGTATGCGGTAATAACTTTGCAATACTTCAACATATCCCAGTTATTCTGAGACATATTTTTTGCAACACATACTTTATGTAAGCAATGAATTTAGGTCAGTGTGTGTTTTTTTAGGAAAATTTCTGAAATTTAATGGAAATTTTGAATAAGTAGCAATGTTCAAACTTTGAGAGCTTATATCTTCAAACCAGATACTCATACCACAGAAAATAGTAACATTTCCTAGATATTCTCTTTATGTCATCATCATTTTTTAAATGTCTTATTATTTTGTTAAGATAATAGAAGGGTTAAAGTTTAACAAAATTGTTTCATTTTTTTCAAGGATATTTACAAATCTTATATTATTCAGACATATTGAGTTTTGAAATGATTTTGAGGGGTCTCTGTATTGGAAAATCCCCCAAAGTGATACCATTTTAACTCCGGGCCTGTTTTCACCTTCTTTACCGGGACAAATTTTACAATTTGGACCAATGTTAATTTATGATGTAATAACTCTGTAATGCTTAAGTGAATCCCACTGATACTGAGATAATTTTTTCATGACAACATGGTCTTGTACAACACAGGCACTTTCAGTTCCGGAAGTACAGGGGCCCACACTTTCCAGAGTGAACATATATTTCCTCATAAAACTAGATTTATTAGAATGATTAAAAAACACCATCCCATTTAAAAGAGGTATATATAAAAATATACCAAAGGATACAACCTAACCTATCGGATACCCTACTATAGGCCTGATTCTAATTCCTACCTGACTGTGGAGGCTGGCACCCTAAAAGGACAATTTTGGCGCCTACACTCAGCATAGGCTTTCCCTCACTCCCCTAGATTACCCTGAGATGAAAGGTGGAAAAACAATGTCCAATAGGGCAGAGGTGAAGTGAGTCTTGAAACTATATAGGTACCGAATAGGTAAAAACAAAACCCAAGTTCATGGCAGTGTCCTGCTACCAAAGTCAAAGGGACTGCTCAATCACAGAACACAAATGGCCCAATAGTAAGTTATGTATTAAAATGAGACATACATATATCAAACAGTTAAACTGGCGGACCTTTCAACTGTAGATAGATAATAAATATGCAACAAAGAACTTTCATGAGTTATCATATCTGATGCCATCCAAACTCATATATGACCCAGACATTGCTGCCAACATAGTCTCATATTTGATGAAATATCAAGCTCATATGCAAAAGATATACAATAGATATGCCATACAGATTCCCCCCAGGTAAGACTTATCATGACTCAGGTGCACCTCGATGAGTTTCCCGGTAAATGGTACGGTTCATCAGGAGGTTATGTTCATGTGGATGCTGGATGCCATAATAGATGATGACACGCTGCAGCCCCACAAAGAGTGAACTTAAATGACCAACGACATAATACACGCCTCAGTGAGCTCCGCCCACCCTATCGCGGGTTCAAAAAAACCAGGTCCTAGATTATGCTGCAATAAAAAATGCATCTCACCTTATATATAAAAATATACCAAAAGATACAACCTAACCTATCGGATACCCTACAATAGGCCTGAATCTAATTCCTACCTGACTGTGGAGGTTGGCACCCTAAAAGGATTGGATACCCTACAATAGGCCTGAATCTAATTCCTACCTGACTGTGGAGGTTGGCACCCTAAAAGGACGATTTTGGCACCCGCACTCAATGTAGGCTTTCCCTCACTCCCCTAGATTACCCTGAGATGAAAGGTGGGAAAACAATGTCCAACAGGGCAGAGGTGAAGTGAGTCTTGAAACTATATAGGTACCCAATAGGTAAAAACAAAACCCAAGTTCATGGCAGTATCCTGCTACCAAAGTCGAAAGGACTGCTCAATCACAGTACACAAATGGGGGAAAAAAGTGTTCCCCCACCCTCACCCTCAATTCTCTTTTCGTTTTTCCTATATTGTCCAAGGGACAAGTGCAGGTAGCCTTGTATACCATCCCTGTGGACCTACAATTTGCTGATTTGAGCGGGCCATCATCATTACCGGAAATGAGGTGGCGTTCCTTACTTCGGAGTTGAGATGCATTTTTTTTTGCAGCATAATCTAGGACCCGTTTTTTCTGAGCCCGCCATAGGGTGGGCGGAGCTCACTGAGGCGAGTATAATGTCGGTGGTTATTTTGGTATATTTTTATATATACCTCTTTTCACTGGGTAGGTGTTTTTTTTAATCATTCTAATAAATCTAGTTTTATGAGGAAATATATGTTCACTCTTCAGCTTATTTCATAGTTATATGTTTTTTGAGATAGTACCCTGTTATGATTGGGTCACCGAGGAGGAGAGCAAGACCAAGCTAAGCCACAGAAAACCAGAGAGGTTGGTAACTAAGCAGATTGCAGACCCCTGATCCTATCCACACAACTAGCAGTAGCCGTGGAGCATACCTGTGATGATTTTAGATGCGCTGACACAGCCGGAGAACTAAATAAGTCTAAAGCAAGAAAGGGGAAATCTAAACTGCCCCAGAGCAGACCTCAAAGGAATAGATAGCCCCAAACATATCTTGTTGGTGAGACAAGATGAAAACACAAACACAGGTAGGAAAATAGGCTGAGCAAATGATGGGGCCCACACTAACTAGACAGGAAATGAAAGACACTGTCTGCAATCACACAAAAAACCCTGCAAAAAATGCCCAACACGTCTGATAGAAAAATACTGAAGTCACTAGACTTCGCCCACTATATCAGCACTCTGGCATATTCTGAGAGCAGAGCAAAAAGAGGCCAATCTAGTAAGGGACAAAAGCAAACTGGCACAAGCAGTAACATAAGGATGGAAAGTCAGCACAGCCCCAGTCGGGACTGGCTGACCACACAAAACTGAATAGACAAAATCAAATCAAATTGAACAATAGCAAAAGAACACTTAGCTTGAGCATGCCGGGAGTGAGCTGGAACTAAGACCTCAGGAGGCAGGAAAAAATCACCAGCAGGGATAGAGGGAGTTGGCTGTCTTAAATCCAGTCAAAAACCCCAGATGTCCAATCGTCCTCCTCATTATCAGGTGGCAGGCCTCTGTTAATTAGATCAGTTCCATTACCTCTTGTAACTACCAGAGGGAGCCCAGAAAGTGAACTCGCGACTAGAGTTGAGTGAAACGGGTCGAAAAATTTCAAAAGTCGCCGACTTTTGGTAAAGTCGGGTTTCATGAAACGAAACTCGACCCTAGGGTGAGGTCGGCCACGAGCTCGGCGACTTTAGCGCCAAAGTCGCGTTTCAAAAGTTTGTTTTCCGCCCTTATTCAGCCAATCAGGATCCACGGACACTGTGGGCAACGTGATGACATAGGCAGGGGTCACCACCATCTTTGAGAAGGGCATGCAAGTGATTGGCTTGCTTTGGGGGGCGTCACAGGGGGCATAAAAGGGCATGCACGCCGACCGCCATGTTACTCATGCTGATCTCAGAATAGGGAGAGCTGCTGCTGCTGCTGATGATTCTGTAGGGAGAGCGTTAGGCAGGGAAGAAGACACCAAAAACTGCTTCTGCTGCTAGCAATTTTGCCTGTACAACACACCAGTCACTGTGTGTGCACTGCAAGTGGAGGCTATATTTTGCTGGATCAGCTGTGTTGGTTGTTAGGCTGCCTTATAAGGCTTCCTGATAGCTGCATAGCTGTTTTCCCACTGCTCTGCAAACTGCTTTTTTAAAAGCAATCCAAATTTTTTTTTTTGTCCTGGTGAGGTACTGAGCGCGCATTTTTTCACACCATACAGCGGTGTACACTCCTCACACAGTACCGTGTAACGGCTGTTATCACGGCCACAGTGAAGCTATCTGTGTGTGACTCTGTAAGAATAAGTCGAGGACATGTTCCGTTCTTACAGACCTCCACCTTCTAGTTTTGTCTGCTTTTCAAACAGTTAAGTATATTTGCTGTTTGATCACATTCAAAACTATAGAGAGACAGCGTGTGTCAGTCCGTATACTTAAACACGGAGCTTGACAATGTTACATACACCGTACAGCAGTGTACGTGCACGCTCCTCTCTCAGTACCGTGTAACGGCTATTATCACGGCCAAATTGAAGCTATCTACGTGTGTGACTCTGTAAGGAAAAGTCAGAGTTTGTCCGTTCTTACAGACCTACACCTTATAGTTTTGTTCGTTTTCAAACAGTTTAGTATATTTGCTGTTTGATTACATTCAAAACTAGAGAGAGACCGCGTGTGTCAGTCCGTATACAAAAACACGGAGCTTGACAATTTTACATACACCGTACAGCGGTGTACGTGCACGCTCCTCTCTCAGTACCGTGTAACGGCTGTTATCACGGCCAAATTGAAGCTTTCTACATGTGTGACTCTGTAAGGAAGAGTCGAGGAGTTTGTCCGTTCTTACAGACCTACACTCTAGGGAGATTCCAATTCTGCCCAATTCTATATACACCTTGTAGTTTGTCATACACTAGGCAATTTCTGCCGGTCACATTGCGGTGTTATAGACACAGGGCCTGACAGAATCCAACTGTGTCCTGAAGTCTACAGAGATTCCAATTCTCCACAGTCTTCTATCCACCTTTATTACACCATCCATAATCTGCCTGTCACATTGCGGTGTAAAATAAACAGGGCCTGACAGAATCCAACTTTGTCCTGAAGTCTACAGAGATTCCAATTCTCCACAGTCCTCAATCCACCTTTCTTACACCATCCATAATCTGCCTGTCACATTTCGGTGTAAAATAAAAAGGGCCTGACAGAATCCAACTGTGTCCTGAAGTCTAGAGAGATTCCAATTCTCCACAGTCCTCTATCCACCTTTCTTACACCATCCATAACTGCCTGTCACATTGCGGTGTAATATAAACAGGGCCTGACAGAATCCAACTGTGTCCTTAAGTCTAGAGAGATTCAAATTCTCCCCACTCCTATATAAACCTTGTACCTTGTTTTACAGTACCATATAATTGGTGTTTTTTTGATGGTGTTGGATCTGCTGGTAGTGGCAAAAGCAAAATAGCACCTAATGCAGGAGGTGTTGAGCCTGCATCATCGTCTGGCTCCACAAGGCCTCGAAGGCTCCCTTTTCTGGGAGTAGGTAAACTGCTTTTAAAGCCGGAGCTTCAAGAACAAGTTTTGGCTTACATTGCTGACTCAGCCTCCAGCTCTATCGCCTCCTCTTCTGAAGTTTTAAAAAATAAAAGCACTGAGTCGTCATTGGAGGCTCATGGTCATGAACCACACCTGTCCTTGTGTCCTTCGCCCCAACCAAAATTGAAGGATGCGGCAGGCCACACTACAGATTACTCCATGGAGCTGTTTTCACATACCATGCCTGGGTTATCACATCAAATCATGAATTACCCAGACCAAGATGAATCTGACATGGAGTGCACTGATGCACAGCCACTGATATATGATTCTGCTGGTACATTCACTCAGAGCACTACATTGTCCTCGCAGTGTACTGAGGCAGAATCTGACCCTGATGAAACTCAGGTGCCCCTTCCCGCATACTATACCACCATACACGGTGACACAGAGGAAGGTGCACATGACATTGAAGAGGAGGTGATGGATGACCCAGTTGTTGACCCAGATTGGCATCCATTGGGTGAAGAGGGTGCCACTGCCAATAGCTCAGAAGAGGAGGAGAAGCATCCACAGCGGGCATCGACATCACAACAGCTGTTATCTGGCAGGCCTGGAGCAGTCCAAAAACAGGTTACAAAAACCAAAAGAGTTGCAAGACAGCTTGGCCAGACAGTCAAAATAGCACAGCGTGCAAGGCCTCAAAATGTCTTCCATAGTAGGAAGAGTGCAGTGTGGCACTTTTTTGAACAAAATCCTAATGATCAGGCAAAGGTTATATGTAAGAAGTGCGCAAAGACCTTTAGCCGAGGGAAAAATCTGAGAAATTTGAATACCAGTTGCATGCTAAGACATTTAACCACCATGCACTTCAAAGCGTGGACGGACTACCAAAACTCACGTACCACATGTGCAACTGCTCCCAAAGAAGGTAGTCAGCAACACTACATTGTCTCCCCCACTGTAAGCCCACCGGTTAGCACACCACCAGCAGCAAATGTTGAGTTGTCGTCGCAAGGGCAAATCAGTCAGGGAATCACACTGTTATTGCAACGAAAGACTGAATCTAGGCCATCAGAAAGAACACGAACTCCATCACCATCATCAACCCTCTCTCAGTCCGCCATGTCCACCGCTAGTTCGACCATATGCAGCTCTCAAGTCCAGCTCACCCTACCAGAGACTATAAGTAGGACAAGAAAGTACTCATCCTCTCATCTGCGTACACTGGGTTTGAACGCCCACATTGCCAAACTAATCTCGTTAGAGATGATGCCCTATCGGTTGGTTGAAAGTGCAGCTTTCCGCGAACTCATGGCCTACGCAGTACCACGCTATGACATACCCAGTCGCCACTTCTTTTCTCGCAAAGCCATCCCAGCCCTCCACCTTCATGTGAAAGACCGCATTGTACATGCACTCAAGCAATCAGTGAGTGGAAAGGTGCACCTCACAACTGGTGCATGGTCCAGTAGGCATGGCCAGGGCCGTTACGTGTCCATCACTGCGCACTGGGTTAATGTGGTGGATGCAGGGTCCACAGGGGACAGCGGTGGTGGGACAGTGCTGCCTAGCCCACGGTATAGGAAACAGTTGGCTGTAGGCGTTCGACCCTCCTCCTCCAGAAGCGAAAGCTCATCCACAGAACGCAGTTGCACGAGCACTCCATCCGCAGCTGCCAGTGTTGCACATGAGGTGTCCCCCTATCGATCAGCTAGTGGAAAGCGTCAGCAGGCTGTGTTGAAGATGATGTGTTTGGGCGACAGACACACCGCAGAGGTACTGGCCGACTACTTTCAGTGACAAACTGAGTCATGGCTGGGCAGTCTACATCTTGAGGCAGGCAAGGTAGTTAGTGATAACGGCCAGAATTTTGTGGCAGCCATAGCCCTTTCAAAACTCAGACACATACCTTGCTTGGCTCACACCTTGAACCTGGTGGTGCAGTACTTCCTCAATAATTATCCGGAGTTAACAGGCCTGCTCCAGAAGGTCCGAAGACTGTGCTCGCACATCTGCTGGTCGCCGGTACACTCCAGTCGTATGCAGAAGCTGCAGCGATTGCTCCACCTTCCCAAGCACCGCCTAATTATCGACGTTGCAACAAGGTGGAACTCCACCCTGCACATGGTTGAGCGGCTGTGCGAACAGAGGCAGGTCGTAATGCATTTGTGGGAGGATACACGGGCAGGCACTTTGAGGGCAGACATGGAGTTGACAGGTGTGCAGTGGTCGAAGCTGAAAGACCTCTGTAAAGTCCTTCAGTGTTTTGAGGAATGCACACGGCTGGTAAGCGCAGACGAGGCCATCATAAGCATGAGCATCCCACTTATGCGTCTGCTCATGCAAACTTTGACGCACATTAAGGAGCAGGCGTCTGCAGCCGAGGATGATGAGGAAGAGGAGGAGGGAAGCCTTGATGACAGTCAGCCATTGTCTGCTCCGGGAACGCTCCTGGATGAGGTGGAGGAAGAAGAGGAAGAGGAGGATGATGATGATTTGGATGATTATTTAGGGGAGGAGGATGCTTCTCGTGGGGCAAGAGAAAATGTTGGCGTGGCAAGGTCTGGTACAGGGTTTGTGCGTGACTGGAGGGATTTGGATTTGCCAGAAAGTGCTCCTCCACCCAGCACTCGCAGTGCATCATTGACACCGGGAACATTGGCCCACATGTCAGATTATGCCTTGCAGATCCTAAAAAGGGACCTCCGCATTGCCAAAATGATGAATGATGACGACTACTGGTTGGCCAGCATCTTGGATCCACGTTATAAAGGCAAATTCCAAAACATCATGCCACAGGAGAACCTTGACCTAATATTGGCTAACAAACAAGCAACTCTGGTAAACCGGTTGGTTGAGGCATTCCCAGCACACAGCAGCGGTGATGGCTCTCACACGAGCCGTAGGGGCCGGGGGCAGCTTGGAAAAGGTGTTGGTGGTGCACACATCAGAAGTGGCATTGGAGACAAGGGTTTCATGACCATGTCGTGGACTGATTTTTCAAGTCCTGCTCACACGACTGGTAATACTGCATCGATTGAAAGTGACAGGAGACAGCACTTGTCAACTATGGTTACAAACTTCTTCTCGTCCCATATCGATGCTCTCCCTCACAGGTCATTCCCATTTGACTATTGGGCCGCTAAACTGGACACCTGGCCTGAATTGGCACAATATGCCTTACAGGAGCTCACTTGCCCAGCTGCAAGTGTGCTATCGGAAAGAGTCTTCAGTGCTGCTGGATCAATCCTGACAGAAAAAAGGACCCGTCTCTCGACCCAATATGTGGATGATCTAACCTTCATTAAAATGAACCATGCATGGGTTTCCAAGGATTTTGTCACACCTTACCCTGATGACACATAGGTTGCCAGAAAAATGGCTTTCTTTGGTCCTCCTCTTCCTGGGACTTTAGCAGCAGGTGAATGTCCCACATCAACATATGCCATTTTGTAAACCTCCCTAACTGGGCTGCCTCCTCCCCCATGGCCGGGGTCACCACCTAGCGCACGCAACCGTGCAAGTGCCGTTACCCTGGACAGGTTGGTTATTTGAGGAGACTTATTTAATTGTTTTCAATGTTGGGACAGCAATTTTTGGGGAGCACTACACTCTGGAGAATGATATATGGGGCCCACCATACACTGGAGCATTCCAAAGGTGGACATCAGACACTGGAGCAGCATTTACAGGGACCATTATACACTAGAGCATTAGAAATGGGGCCCATTATATATGGAGCATTATTTGGGCCCATAAGACAGTGCAGATTCATCCATGGGGACCAACATATACTGTAGCATTATGTGGAGCTCATCATATACTGTTTCAAACATTATGTGGGACCAATGATTCTATATGGAGAAAAATATGGGCATCATTACTCTGTATAGCACACTATGCGGTGGCAATAATACTGTATGGAGTAAAACACTGTCCGTTTTTGGAGCTATTGGAGAATTTAAAATGGATATCAGTCATGAGATGTAAAAAGTGAAGTATTTTTCATTGTACTATACCGCTATTTCTCTGCCGTATCGGAGCATCATGAGTTGTGCTATGTGTTAAAGGGGCGCTCTTTGGCCCAGGGCACATGAAAACCTGGAGCCAGCCAGTGCTTGAGTACCGCAGAGAGCTTCTCTGGATCCATCTTCAGGTCAGAATCCGTGATTATATATCCCAAGAAGGGCAACGAAGTTTGCTCAAAGAGGCACTTTTCAATTTTAGCGTAGAGATGATTATACCGAAGGCGATGCAGGACCAAGTTTATGCTTCTCCGATGGGAGGATAGATCGAGCGAGAAGGTGAGAATATCATCTAAGTACACCACCACACAGGAATACATAACACAACGAGAAGAACCGAAAACAACGTCCAGTATTATGAATATTTATTGAAAAAACATTTTCAAACCATAAATACAGGGCTGGGAAAAATTACCAAAGGGGGCGACACCAGAGACAGTCTGCGCAAGTAAAATGCACTCAATCCATAATTATGAAAAAGTGCAATTGAATTGTTCATGAGTAAGCACAGGTAAATGCAAGATAATTCATATATAAAGTGCAATGTGCAACATAAATATCATGGGCTTAGGCATACATGGACAACAAATAGACAAGTGTCCTGGTAAGTAAAAAAATGCACAATGGCAGATATAGACCAAGTCCTGTATTAACTAATCCTATAAAGTATGTGCGGCTCCAAATGAAAATATATTCCTAAAGGATTGTGTATTTATCCGTGCCGCTCAAGATATGAATATGTAGTGGCTGTGCCAAATGATTAAAGTGCCAAACCATACCTTGTGCCAGTGTGCAGACAGCTCTCCTGGATGCGCCCCCCCACCCCCTGACGAAGGCAGACGCCGAAACGCGCGTCAGGGACCGGCGCATCCAGGAGAGCTTATTGTTTGAAAATGGTTTTTCAATAAATATTCATAATTAATACTGGACGTTGTTTCCGGTTCTTCTCGTTGTGTTATGGTTTCATACCCGATTTGTCCTTCTTATAATTGTCCATTTGTGATTCAACAAGGCTTATGTTTTCCTTCTTGAATATGCACTTGTTGACCTGAGAATTTTGTTGAATCACGCAGGGAATACAGTAGATCCCGAAAAACCTCGTTAATGAATTCCTGAAACACAGCCGGAGCATTGCAGAGACCAAACGGCAAGACTAGATATTCATATTGACCATCGCGGGTATTGAAGGCAGTCTTCCACTCGTCCCCTGCACGGATCCAGATTAAATTGTAAGCTCCCCGCAGATCCAATTTCGTGAAGATCCGAGCCCCCCTCAGCCGGTCAAAGAGTTCAGGGATTAGCAGAAGAGGATACCGATTCTTAACGGTGATATTGTTCAGGCTCCGGTAGTCAATACGTGGCCGAAGTGATCCGTCTTTCTTCCGAACAAAGAAAAAACCCGCACCTGCAGGGGACGAAGATTTCCGAATGAAACCCTTGGCCAAGTTTTCCTGTATGTATTCAGTCATGGCGGAGGTCTCTGCTGGGGATAGTGGATATGTTCTCCCTCTGGGAGGGGTGGCTCTGGGAATCAGGTCGATGGGGCAGTCATAGGCCCGATGCGGTGGCAGGGAATCCGCTTCATTTTTGCTGAAAACATCGGCGTACGCATGATACGGCGTGTGAAGACCCGGGAGGTCGACTGGCCTTTGCAGAGAACAAGGATGGACGATGGCCTGCAGACAGCGTTCATGGCAGGAGTGACCCCAATGCAGAATCTCCCCTGAGCGGCAGTCGAAAACTGGCTCATGCAGCCTGAGCCAGGGTAATCCAAGGTGAACAGCATGGGATATTTTAGGCAGGACATAAAAAGCTATTTTCTCGAGATGGAGCGCTCCAATTTGTAGGTCTACTTCGGCAGTAACCATGGTGATGAGCTCAGGTAGTGGTTTGCCATCGACGGAGGTAATCGCACGCAGGTTTTTCAGGATGACCACTGGGATCTGGAGTTTAACAACCTCTTCTTGCCGAATGAAATTACCAGCCGCACCCGAGTCCACATACGCCTCCACAGATCTACGCTCCCGACCTGCAATAATTAAAGCTGAAATGGTAAGGGGCAGAGAGGAATTATGGTCACCTAGGGAGGCCTCTCTTATCTGGCCTAGGTGGAAGCGTTTCCTAGTCTCTCAGGACAGGTGCGCACAAAATGGTTGGCTCCGCCGCAGTACAGACAGAGACCATGCGTCATCCTTTCCCTGCGCCGCTGCTCGGATAACCTGATACGATCTATCTGCATGGGCTCGGGAGTGGTACTAGCAGAGGGTGCTGAGGAACGTGGAATGGGAGCTTGATACAGCCTAAAGGGTTTTTTTTCCCTAGCAGACTCTCAAGCGTGTTCCAAAAAGCGAAGATCTATACGGGTAGCCAGGGATATGAGGTCCTCCAGGGTGGTGGGGGTGTCCCACCCGGCAAGCTTGTCCTTGATTTTGCCTGAGAGGCCTCTACAAAAGGCACCCACCAGTGCCTCATTATTCCATCCCAGCTCCGAAGACAATGTCCGAAAGCGGATGGCGTACTGTCCTACAGTAAGGGAACCCTGGCGGTGGTTAAAAAGGGCCTCCGTAGTAGAAGCTAAGCGTCCGGGTTCGTCAAATACCTTGCGGAATATCTCCAGAAAATTTTGGATACTAGAAACCACGGGATCATCCCTCTCCCACAAAGGATTCACCCAGGCCAGGGCCTCCCCCTCGAGATGGGACACTATAAACGCCACCTTGGCACGATCTGAGGGGTATTGCTGAGGCAGAAGCTCAAAGTGCAGTCTGCACTGATTTAAAAACCCCCGACATAACTTAGGATCCCCGCTATACCTGGGAGGCTTTCCCAGATGAGGAGGCGGAGATGAAACTGCGTCCCGGGGTAGGGTTGAAGCGGCCGCAGAGGACTGCAAAGCAAGCAGTCGATCGTCAACGAACCCCATATAACCCAAGATGTGAGACTGAGCATCGCTCTACTGCGCGAGCTCCTGCTGGAGACTGGCTAAGAGGGGAGCATGCCCTGGGTCAGTGGTCTGCAGGGCGGAAAGCCGGGTGTCCATGGATTTCATGAAGGACATTATCCGGGTCTGATTTTCTCGCAAGAAAAGCAGTTCCTTCTGCGTAGCGGCCGCGGCACCGGCGGGGTCCATGGCTTGGTTATACTGTGACGCTCAGGAACAGACAGCGTCCGAGAGTGGACCCTCTGGATCGTGGATCTGGAGCCCCCGGGCCGAGCGTGCCAGGTGATAACCGACCCCTATACAGGGATCGTTAGGGGCAGGACCGCAGGGGTCAGAACCGCGACAGCCGGAACCAAGAGGGGGGGCTCGAAGGACAAGCAAGGCTACAAGCGGAACCGGGATGCCGGACAGAGATTAGGGTACCTGAGCAGGGGGCACCGGAAGAGGAATGATGCAGACATGGTAGCCCCAAGAGCAGGTATAGCAACGGAGGGACTGCAGACAGGAACCCCAGGACGGGAAGGAGACAAGCACAGGGGCACGTACACCAGACGGAAGACAGGGAAGCCACTCAGTGGAATGCACAGACAAGACAAGGCGGAGGCGGACAGGGAGGACGGCAACAGAACCAGTGACAGAGACGAAGCAGGCTGGAACAGGGGAAAACACCAGACAAGAGGACTATAGCTGAACTATAAGCGGCCAGATCAGTGCAGGGAATACCACACAATAACCAGGCGTCTTCCCCTTATGGAAGGTGCCTGATATACCTCATGCCAGGAAGTGGATCACCAAGCCCTGCCCCTCAGCAACGCCCACCGCCAGGTTAAGAGAGCGGTCGGGCGTGTGCCTGCGGCCTAGGGCATGCGCACGGGACCGCAGCAGAGCGGAAGACAATACGGGAGGGCCCGCGAGTGAAGGAGCACGGGTAAGAGGCTGCAACGGGTGCCGTCGCTGATGGGATGGCGGCGGACACAGCTGCTGTCACACTGATATGCTAATTATAGATTGTCTAGCCATTTTTGATTTTTAAATAGAGGAGGAAAATCTATGCAAATAGATAAAATAATCAAACAAGGTGACTTGGTTGTTGCCATTCTTCCCCTTTTCTGCGAGGCTGGACTGAAGCACATTTGTATAAATTTAAAAAGTGGTGATATGCCTCTGTATAGTCTGACAGACAGCCAGAGATTCTGCCGAAACATCCAAAGGACCAGAGACAGGACACAAGCCAATACATAATGGTTCCATCATGAGGGACACAGTTCTTTCATTCTACAGGAAACAACTTAGGGGATTCTGGCTCCTGTTGGAAGAATACAGATCTGCTCCATTGACCATTGCTGAACCATGGATGTTTGGAGAAAGCCAGGATTGTAACCTGCTGGTTGTCTAGCTCCATGGAGATGTTCAGAGAAGACAGGTTGTGACCCTCGAGTCAACTTGCCTTGTACCTGAATGGACTGTCATCTCCCTTCGCTTGTCGTTGCTTCCTCTTGTGTGCAAGCCACAGGTGGGGTAGCTTACCCTGGGAGTTCAGAAGTAACAGCTGCCATTGCACCATCTTAGGGGATTTTGCTGGGACTGTTCTACATGTTATCAGCCTGTTTTGTGGTTCAATAAAGCATTGCCACACTGTGTTACCCTCATCCTGTGTTGTCTGAGTAGTGTTATGCCAACGTTAAAGGGAGAGTGGGCGTTCGGCGGGACGATCTCTGGTCCATGCGATTCAAACTAGCGGACCTGGGACGGTCGCATCTTGGCACCGTCCAGGTTGAAAACTGTTTATCTTCAGACATGGATTACAGAATGGGACAGAACAACAGACAGGTGAGGGATATAGTTGATTTTTATGTTTTATTACAGGAGGGATTCAGTAGAATGGGTGATGACATGACTATGGTTTAGTTTAGAATCACTAAAGGAGTCTCATTATTTCAATTAAAATACTTTATTCTGGCTTGTGTGTTTATTTACAATATAACTATAGGATTTTACAGATGCCTCTCCATTACTAAGCCTTGACGTCACCAGACAATACAAAGGTGACATCAACCCCACAGATATGAACCTCACTTGCCACCCCCACAGGACAAATGGGAAGAGCTAGGCAAAGTGCCAGAATTGGTCCATCTAATAGATGTGCCTTTTCTGGACAGCTGCGGGCTGCTATTTTTAGGCTTGGGGGGGGGGGGTGGCCAGTATCCATGGCCCCTTACCAGTCTGAGAATACCAGCCACCAGCTGTCTGCTTTAGTTTCATTGGTTGCCAAAAATGGGAGCAAGACCCCATGCAGTATTTTTACATTTACTTAAGTCATTAAAAAACGGAGTGGAGACTCCTCTATTCTTGATAACCAGCCTTACTAACACTGACAGCTGAGGGTTGCGTGGCTTGTTATAAAAAGAAACATTATTTTAAATGATTTATTTATTTAAAGGCTCATGGCACAACACTGACCTCAGAGAGTTCACCACAGTTCACTGTGAGAAATTTCAGTGTGAGAAATTTCTCAGTGAACTCCCTGAGCTCAGTGCTGCCCATAAGACTTTCTCACTGTGCTAGCGGTGATCTCAGAGGTCACTGCAGTACATTTGCCCAGCTAGGATGCTGATGCTGACAACAGCTCATTCATCAGTAGTTCTCAGCCTGCACGGTCGCATCTTGGCACCGTCCAGGTTGAAAACTATTTCTCCCCAGACATGGATTAATGTGTGGGACAGAATGTTGTACACTGCTCAAAAATTTTAGGAAGCGCTTAAACATCATTCCGAATGCTTTAGTATTTTTTGAGCAGTATATTCAGACTGTTAACTGGTTCATGCAGCATCACAGAAACACCCGATTCTTACACTATGGCTGGTCCGAACAATAAAAGCAATAGTTACCATCCCCCTTTCGTGTCTCCCCTTTTTCTTTTTAGACTGTAAGCTTGCGAGCAGGGCCCTCATTCCTCTTGGTATCTGTTTTGATGTATGTGTTTATTGGTATGCTGTAATGTCTATTGTCTGTAGAAGTCCCCTCTATAAAGTAAAGTGCTGCAGAATATGTTGACACTAAAGAAATAAAATTATTATTATTATGTGAAGGATATGGTTGTTTTTCTATATTACAGGAGATGAGGGATTCAATGGAATGGTGTTAGGTATCGTATAACTGTTAGTTATTTTTAAACAGAAAAAGTAAAAGTGCTTATGTTTTATTTAACCCCTTAACGTTCAATGAAGGGCATAGGCCGTCATGGCAGGATGTCAGTTCCGGCATCATGACAGGCTATGCCCGTCATGTATTTAAACTGTCACTGCGTGTAAACACAAAGTGATAGTTCAGTGCCGCTGACAGACACGGGATGAGGTGCAGGGACCCTTGTAGTCGGTCCCCGCACTCAGAGCGCTGTGATTGGTCAGTCAATCTGACTGACCAAACACAGCGCGATCGGGCAGATGCTGAAATTTCAGCATCTCCTGCCCGATCAGTGCAGATGCTCAGCGCTGCAGTGGCTAAGCTTCCTGCACTGACAGCCAGGAGCGGCGTCCATGCCGCCCCTGGTTGTTAACCCCAATTGCTGCGATTGAGCGCGATCGCAGCTTTCAGGGGGAGGAAGAGGCTCGGTGCCTCAGATCGGTGTCCGCGCGGGGCCCGATCTCAGCCATGATGACCCGGGGTTGTCATGACAACCCCCGAGTCATCCAGCTCCTGAAAGTCTCTGAGACCATGCTTTCTGCACAGGGAATAATACATTGCAATGCTGGAGCATTGCAATGCATTATACCTGCAATCGAAGTAAAAGTCCCATAAAGGGACAATGTAAAAAAAAAAAATGTTTGGTATCGCTGCGTCCGTAAAAATCCCATCTATACAAGTGTCACCCTAGCTAACCCTTTCAGTGAACTCCGTAAAAAAAAAAAGACACAAAAAAGTAGCAAATTGTACTTTTTCCAAGCGGTATCATCAAAAAGTGGTATAAAACGAGATATAAAAACCCAAAGGTAATAAGAATAGTATCACTGAAAGCGCCATCTTGTCCTGCAAACAAGCCGCCATACTGCTCCATCAGCGGAAAAATAAAAAAGTTATAGCTCTCAGAATAAAGTGATGCAAAAATAATTATTTTTTCTATAAAAGTTTTTATTGTGCAAAAAACACCAAAACATAAAAAAAGATATAAATGAAGTATCGCTGTAATCGTAGTTACCTGAAGAAAAAAACTGCCACAACTGCCAAATTTACCACAAAATAACAAAAAAAACAATTCCTGAATTGCTGGTTTTTGTTCACTTTGCCTCCAGAAAGATTGGAATAGAAAGCGATCAAAAAATGTTATGTCCCTGAAAATTATACCAATAAAAACGCCAGCTCGTCCCGCAAAAAACAAGCTCGCACTTGACTCTGTCGGCTGAAATATGGAAAAATTATAGCTCAAAATACGGCAATGCAAAAATTTCTTACAAAAAATTCTTCCAGAAAAAGCATCTTTTAGTGTGTGACAGAAGCTAAACATGAAAAAAGGATATAAATCTGGTATCTCTGTAATCGCACTGACCCGAAGAATAAAGTCGCCTAATCACTAATACCGCACGAGGAACAGCATAAAAAATAAAACCAATTCTTCACCTTTTGTGGATTTGTTCATTCTGCCTCCCAAAGATCATAGTAAGGTGATCACAGTGGTTTACCCCCACATATCAGCATACTCTGGACAAATTACACAACAACTTTTGGGGTCTAATTTCTCCTATTACCCTTGTGAAAATAAAAAATTGGGGGCAAAAAGATCATTTTTGTGGAAAAAAAATATGATTTTTTAATTTTCATGGCTCTACGTTATAAGCTTCTGTGAAGCACTTGAGGGTTCAAAGTTCTCACCACACATCTAGATAAGCTCCTTGGGGGGGGGTCTAGTTTCCAAAATGGAGTCACTTGTGGGTTTTTTTCACTGTTTAGGCACATCAGGGGCTCTCCAAACGCGGCATGGCGTCCATTCTCAATTATAGCCAATTTTGCATTGAAAAAGTCAAACAGCGCTCCTTCCCTTCCAAGCTCTGCCATGCACCCACACAGTGAAGACGGATCCTCCGTCGAAACGCATTGTGGTTTAACCCCATCTCTCGTCTGAGTCTCTTTCCTGCGCTCCTAAGGCTGTGTGCACACGCTGCGGACTCTGCTTCGGATCCACAGTGGATTTGGCCCTGCGGATCCGCAGCAATTTCTGCTGCAGTGTACAGTACCATTATTCCCTATGGGAATTAAAAAACGCTGTGCAGACGCTGCAGAATTTTCCGAGCGGATTTTGCTGCGGTTTCAAATCCGCAGAAAGAATTGCATGTCAATTCTTTCTGTGGATTCCGCAGCGGTTTACCATCTCCTCCATTGTGGAGATGATAAACCGCAGGCTAATCTGCAGATAAACCGCAGGTCTTTTGACCTGCGGATTTATCTGCGGATTTTGCAGAATCCGCAGCAGATTCCGCAGCGTGTGCACACAGCCTAAGACCGTTTTACATTTTCTCAATGCACCCACACAGTGGCTTACCCCCACATATGGGGTATCAGTGTACTCAGGACAAATTGCACAATAACTTTTGTGGTCCTGTTACCCTTGGGAAAAAATTGGGGATGAATAGATCATTTTTGTGGAAAGAACATGATTTTTTTAATTTTACGACTCTATGTTATAAACGTCTGTGAAGCCCTTGGGGGTTCAGAGCTCTCACCACACATCTAGATAAGTTCTTGGGGGATCTAGTTTCCAAAATGGGGTCACTTCTGGGGGGTTTCCACTGTTTAGGCATATCAGGGGCTCTCCAAACGCGACATGGCGCCCCCTCTCGATTCCAGCCAATTGACATTCAAAATCTCAAATGATGCCTCTTCCTTTCTGAGCACTGCCGTGCGCCGAAAGATTGGTCTTCTTCCACACATGGGGTACTCAGGAGAAATTGCACAACAAATATTGTGGTTAATTTTCTCTTGATACCCTTGAAATAATAAAAAAAAAATTGTGCCCGAAGAATAATTTTGGGGAAAACAGTTAAATGTTCATTGACTGATATGGCAGTGGATGAGGGGATGGTGAACTGGACAGGCCGCAGTTTGTAAGGATGGGGGAGGTGGTATCTGGCAGTGTACGGAGCAGTGTGGGAGCCCCTCAAGGTACAGTGCTGTCGTCCTTCCTCTTCACATTGTATACAGCTAACTTTCAGTATAAATCCGATTTCTGTCACCTCCAAAAATTCTCAGATGACTTAGTGTTTGTAGGGGGCATAGTGGAGGACCGGGGTGAGGAGGAATATAGAAGGGTGGTTTCTGACTTTGTGGATTGGTGCCAGACTAACTGTCTAGAACTAACTGTAAAGAAAACCAAGGAGATGGTGGTGAGTTATAGAAGGAAAAAAGATGACTACTTACCGATCACTATTACTGGCCAGGAGGTGGAGATGGTTGAGACCTATAAATATTTGGGGGTTCACCTTGACAGCAAACTTGATTGGAGATGTCATACAGAGAAGATTCACAAGAAGGGAATGAGCAGACTGTACTTACTGCGGAAGCTCAGGTCGTTCAATGTGTGCAGTAAAATGCTGGAAATGTTCGACCAGTCTGTTGTAGCAAGCGCCATCTTTTTTGCTATCATTTGCTGGGGCAGTAGTGTGCGAGTAGCTAACGCTAATAAGCTCAACAAACTTATCAAGAAGGCAAGAGAAATTCAGGAAATTGTTTGTGCCTACTGCTATGGGGATGTATAACAATTCACTAAGGGTGAAAGATGGCTATGACCTAGGTAGGGCCGGCGCACTAATGTAAAGGATCAGAGACTTGTGTACCTTTGTTTGTTAAGTATTGTGGTTAGGCATGCGCAGGATCTATGTCTAGTAATTAATCTATGTAATGCTGTTTGTAATGTAATGTATTAATGCTGTTCATAATGTTTTGTTTGCAATGCTGTTGTAACGCTGCTGTGATACCATAATTTCCCTCGGGATCAATAAAGTGTATCGTATCGTATTTTTTCCTTCCACGTTGCTTCAATTCTTGTGAAGTACCTAAAGGATTAATAAAATTCTTGAATGTGGTTTTGAACACCTTGAGGGGTGCAGTTTTTAGAATTGTGTCACTTTTGGGTATTTTCTGTTATATTGATCCCCCAAACTCACTTCAACTGTGAGGTGTTTCCCCCAAAACATGGTTTTGTAAATTTTGTTGGAAAAATGAGAAATCGCTGGTCAACTTTTAACCCTTATAACTTCCTAACAAAAAATATTATGTTTCCAAAATTGTGCTGATGTAAAGTTGACAAGTGTGAAATGTCACTTATTAACCATTTTGTATGACATCACTCTCTGTTTTAAGGGTACAAAAATTAAAAATAGGGAAATTTTTAAAACTTTCACCATATTTCCGATTATTTCATAAAAAAACGCAAGTCATATTGAAGAAATTTTACCACTAACATGAAGTACAATATGTCACAAAAAAAATTATCTCAGAATCAGCAGGATCCGTTGAAGCGTTCCAGAGTTATAACCACATAAAGTGACACTGGTCCAATTTCAAAATTAAGGCCTGGTTATTAACCTACAAAGTGGCTTGGTCCTTAAGAGGTTAAAATAAAAGACTATACTTGCAATGTGTTCATTTACAACTCTAGGATTAGTAATGGATAGGTCCACAATCAGAAGAAAAAGGACCATAGCACTCACCGATCCAAATGGAAAGTCCGCTTTTATTGGCACACAATTAAAACATCATGGCCGGGAGGCTGTGGGAGAGAGTGAGCGTGCACCGATGACGGCCGTTTTGCGCATAATAGCGCTTCCACGGGTCAGTTAGTAATGGATAGGTGTCTTATAGATGCCGTGGGCTTGATTTCACCGTACAATACAAATGTGACACCAGCCCCACAAATATCAATCTCCTTTGCCACCACTACAGGGGGCAAGTGGGAATAACCAAGCAAAGCGCCAGAGTTTGTGAATCTAATAGATGCGCCTTTTCTGGGTGGCTGTGGGCTGCTATTTTTAGGCTGGGGAGGGTGGAAAGCATCCATGGCCCCTTACAAGCCTTAGATTATCAGCCTCAGTTGTCTGCTTTAGCTTTATTGGTTGCCAAAAATGGGGGAGACCCCACGCTGGTTTTTTTTTATAATTATTCATTTAGAGCGCAGACACTGTCTGATGAATACTCCCCATCAGCTGCTGCCTGCTCTCGCTGTTATTAGTGGTAGCAAGCGTCGAATGATGGGAGTAGTAGTTCCATCAGCCGATGCCAGTGACCAGAGTTAAACCTTTTACCTCCGATCACAGCAGGCTGACGCTGTTATTTGATAGCGTGGGAACCACGGCTGTCTGACCAGTGGTAATGATTTTACTGCTGATCAGAAGCAATGCTTGTCGCGTTGTCAAGCGTGTCAAACGCTGGATGTTTGGGCCCAGTTCTGTTCTGGTACCCGAACCCAGACTTTTCTCTACTGTCACCTATCTATGAAGTACTGTTAAAAGTTGATCGCACAGTGCAATCTCTCCCTTTGCCTTATTGCACCCTATTAATATTTATTCTTTCTCACATGATAAAGATGCCAGTACAGCATTAAAATGCGTCGTAAATAAAAAAAAATCTTACTCTCATCTTTTCTGAAGAAACAATTTACTCAACCAGCGCAGTTTACCTTACATGTTCATCCATCTGTTTCCAATATCTCTTTGAGGATTTACCACCATCCACGAGGCTGCAGCTGTTTTTCTTCATGTCTACATAGATGTATCGGTAACAACTCCATGAGGTGAGCGTAACCAGCACCCTCCTACTGTCCCCTCCATTGGGTATCGCCCTATTGTTTGCCCATTTTAGATTTATTAATTTGTTTTACTAATTGCACAAAATGTACAGTCACTTTTTATTGGTTTGTTACAAGACATGTAATGCTTGATGTATTTTCCTGCAATATATTATATCTTGAACATTTTGCTTTAATCAATTCAACAAAACGTTTCTTAAAAAAAGTTGGTAAAACAGATTTTAATTTTATTAATTTTTATTAGTGTAAACAATTCCAAACAAAAATATACAGTTTTTTTTTTAATTAAAAACAGTTTGTGGAATGTTTTATATGACAAATGAATAAACAAACTTGTAATTGCAGACCCACCACTCCCCATCCCAGCTAAGCCCCCCTCCCTTCCCAGTGTAGAATCATCGCACACCCCATCCCAGCTAGGCCCCTTCCCTTCCCAGTGCAGAATCATTGCACACCCCATCCCAACTAAGCCCTCCTCCCTTCCCAGTGTAGAATCATTACACACCCCCATCCCAACTAAGCCCTCCTCCCTTCCCAGTGTAGAATCATTGCACCCCCTTCTCAATTAAGCCACCCTCCCCCCTTCCCAGTGTAGAACTAAACTATATTTAAAAGATATTTTTATGATATAAATTGTAAACTAAAGAACACGACTTAATAACTGGTCATCAGACTGCCATACTGTAAGTGGGAAATTACATATTATGCATATAATGTACTAGCTATGAACCCGTTCTTTAGCAGTTGCCAATAAAGAGTGGAATTTTTACACAAGATTGGTGAGTGCGATCTGCCTTGATCTACTTGCAATCGTTGATGTTGTGCATTTCTGGATCAGCACCCTGAGTCCACAGGTGCAGCCTGCAGCATGTTGAAGCACTAACATTGTGATATTGCAGCGGTGTTAGCTTTGCCGTCCTCTTTTTCTCTTTGGTGGAGTGAAAATATATATATATATATATATATATATATACAGTCATATGTAAAAGTTTGGGCACCCCTATTAATGTTAACCTTTTTTCTTTATAACAATTTTGTTTTTTGCAACAGGTATTTCAGTTTCATATATCTAATAACTGATGGACTCAGTTATATTTCTGGATTCAGATAAGGTTTATTGTACTAACAGAAAATGTGCAATCTGCATTTAAACAAAATTTGACCAGTGCAAAAGTATGGGCACCCTTATCATTTTCTTGATTTGAACACTCCTAACTACTTTTTACTGACTTCCTGAAGCACTAAATTGGTTTTGTAACCTCATTGAGCTTTGAACTTCATAGCCAGGTGTATCAAATCATGAGAAAAGGTATTTAAGGTGGCCACTTGCAAGTAGTTCTCCTATTTGATTCTCCTATGAAGAGTGGCATCATGGGCTCCTCAAAACAACTCTCAAATGATCTGAAAACAAAGATTATTCAACATAGCTTTTCAGGGGAAGGATACAAAAAGTTGTCTCAGAGATTTAACCTGTCAGTTTCCACTGTGAGGAACATAGTAAGGAAATGGAAGAACACAGGTACAGTTCTTGTTAAGCCCAGAAGTGGCAGACCAAGAAAAATATCAGAAAGGCAGAGAAGAAGAATGGTGAGAACAGTCAAGGACAATCCACAGACCACCTCCAAAGACCTGCACCATCATCTTGCTGCAGATGGTGTCACTGTGCATCGGTCAACAATACAGTGCACTTTGCACAAGGAGAAGCTGTATGGGAGAGTGATGCGAGAGAAGCCGTTTCTGCCAGCACGCCACAAACAGAGTCGCCTGAGGTCTGCAAAAGCACATTGGGACAAGCCAGTTACATTTTGGAAGAAGGTCCTGTGGACTGATGAAACAAAGATTGAGTTGTTTGGTCATACAAAAAGGCGTTATGCATGCGCTGTATTGTTGACCGATGCACAGTGACACCATCTGCAGCAAGATGATGCTGCAGGTCTTTGGAAGTGGTCTGTGGATTGTCCTTGACTGTTCTCACCATTCTTCTTCTCTGCCTTGCGGATATTTTTCTTGGCCTGCCACTTCTGGGCTTAACAAGAACTGTACCTGTGTTCTTCCATTTCCTTACTATGTTCCTCACAGTGGAAACTGACAGGTTAAATCTCTGAGACAACTTTTTGTATCCTTCCCCTGAAAAGCTATGTTGAATAATCTTTGTTTTCAGATCATTTGAGAGTTGTTTTGAGGAGCCCATGATGCCACTCTTCATAGGAGAATCAAATAGGAGAACTACTTGCAAGTGGCCACTTTAAAAACCTTTTCTCATGATTTGATACACCTGGCTATGAAGTTCAAAGCTCAATGAGGTTACAAAACCAATTTAGTTCTTCAGGAAGTCAGTAAAAAGTAGTTAGGAGTGTTCAAATCAAGAAAATGATAAGGGTGCCCATACTTTTGCACCGGTCAAATTTTGTTTAAATGCAGATTGCACATTTTCTGTTAGCACAAAAAACCTCATTTGAATCCAGAAATATAACTGAGTCCATCAGTTATTAGATATATGAAACTGAAATACCTGTTGCAAAAACCAAAATTGTTATAAAGAAAAAAGGTTAACATTAATAGGGGTGCCCAAACTTTTACATATGACTGTATATATACACACACATATATACACACATACATACATATACATATATACACACTAGCTATGAACCCGTTCTACGCCAGGGTGGCGGGCATTTTTATTGCTATGTGGTCTCCCATCCTGGTATGTGCTGCACCCCTCATCCCTATCCTGGTATGTATGGTACCCTCACCCCCCAATCCTGGTATGCATGGTACTCCCTTATCCATATCGTGGTATGCATGGTAGCCCCTCATCCCTATCGTGGTATGCATGGTGCCTTCAACCCCACAATCCTGGTATGCATGGTGCCCTCACCCACCTATCCTGGTATGCATGGTCCCCTCACACCCCCTATCCTGGTATGTATGGTCCTCTCACCCCCCAATCCTGGTATGCATGGTCCTCTCACTCCCCAATCCTGGTATGCATGGTCCCCTCACTCCCCAATCCTGGTATGCATGGTGCCCTCACCCCCCAATCCTGGTATGCATGGTCCTCTCACCCCCCAATCCTGGTATGCATGGTCCTCTCACCCCCCAATCCTGGTATGCATGGTCCTCTCACTCCCCAGTCCTGGTATGCATGGTCCCCACACCCACCTATCCTGGTATGCATGGTCCTCTCACCCCCTATCCTGGTATGCATGGTCCCCTCACCCCCCAATCCTGGTATGCATGGTGCCCTCACCCCCCAATCCTGGTATGCATGGTCCTCTCACCCCCCAATCCTGGTATGCATGGTCCTCTCACCCCCCAATCTTGGTATGCATGGTCCTCTCACCCCCCAATCCTGGTATGCATGGTCCTCTCACTCCTCAGTCCTGGTATGCATGGTCCCCACACCCACCTATCCTGGTATGCATGGTCCTCTCACCCCCTATCCTGGTATGCATGGTCCTCTCATTCCCCAATCCTGGAATGCATGGTCCCCTCACCCCCCTATCCTGGTATACATGGTCCTCTCACCCCCCAATCCTGGTATGCATGTTTGTCTCACCCCCTATCCTGGTATGCATGGTCCTCTCACCCCCCAATCCTGGTATGCATGGTCCTCTCACCCCCCTATCCTGGTATGCATAGTCCTCTCACCCCCCTATCCTGGTATGCATAGTCCTCTCACCCCCCTATCCTGGTATGCATAGTCCTCTCACCCCCAATCCTGGTATGCATGGTCCTCTCACTCCCCAATCCTGGTATGCATGGTCCCCCTCACCCCCCAATCCTGATATGAATGGTCCCCCTCACCCCTATTAAACTGCACACATTAAAAAAAATATTATACTCACCTTTCTTCCCTTTGTTAAGCGCTGTCCTGTTCTGAGCGTGTTGTGGTGGTGCCAGACTCGGCGCCTGTGCAGTTCTCGCTTTCCGTCGCCATGTTCTTGAAGACACACTGCGGAGTGTCTTCAAGAAAATGGCGGTTGTAAGCGCGGACTGAGCAGGCGCCGATTCACGCCTGGAGTGGGCACGTTGTGGTGCCGGACTCGGCGCCTGCAAAGTCCTCGCTTTCCGCCGCCATGTTCTCGAAGATACACTGCAGTGTGTCTTCAAGAAAATGGCAGCGGTAAGCGCGGACTGCGCAGGTGCCGATCACGTCTGGAGTGGGCGTGTGGTGGTGCCGGACTCAGCGCCTGCACATTCCTCGCTTTCTGCCGCCATGTTCTTGAACACACTGCAGTGTGTGTTCAAGAACATGGCGGCGGTAAGCACGGACTGCGCAGGCTATTAGATTTTCCTAGCGAATTCTTTCTATCTAGTTCCCTGTTCTCTGTGGTAAACCATCTCATACAATTTAGCCACGTGGTTTCCACATTAACCCCCTCCAGCTGGGGTGTGCCAGCATATTTCTCTGCCTGCTTCCGTAACCACTCTATATTTACAGTGGATGAGTTTTACTCAGTTCTAGTATCAACAAATGCAATTTAAGCAGAGTTAGATACTCACACCTTTCTCGAATGGAAGACCTCGCCGGCTGGGTCGACCAAAAATATCAAAAGAGGTGCAGCCGTGATTCCAGCCTCACTCGTTAGCTTGCCAAGCATCTCCCCACGCCCTTTTAAAGCTTCTTGCTACCGGGCACAAAAAAATTCTCACGTCCTTGTAGATAGCTTCTTCTTAGTTACTCATCTTTTTATAGTCTTTTTCTTTGTCCGTGGTTTTCTTATGAAAAATCGGGCAGGCGGTCTCGGAGCGATCACGAGAGGTTCTCCTTCAGGCTGGCTTCCTTTGATCGGTTTCACGTGTGGCCACACACTTTTTTTTATTTCTTCTTCACTCTTCCAACCTCAAACTCTCATCTGCAACTTCCTCCACAAAGGTTCTTCTGGAGGCCGCTCTCCGGAGCCGCTCCTCCTGGCTGGCAATCGCCACTTGTAAGAAAATGTTCTTATCGGGAGAGTTGGAAGAGACGGACAAAATTGCAGACAATTCTTCTCGAAGCTGAGGTTGAAGTTTATTGGCGATGCATGGCAAAACAGATACAGAATAACAGAGGAGTCGGAATATGCGGGCAAAAACAGGGATGCAGACGGGCAGAGATTTGCTAGGAAGTCTGGCGGTGATAAGGCCTCGTGCTAGATCACGGTGTTGCACGACAGCATGATGGCGGTGGAATGGCATCAAGCAACAGTAACAGGAGCTTCTTATACATTATGAGAACAAAGAAAGCTGCATTTTGCCGCAGAGGGCGTTAACATTATAATTCTAAGGCGTTTACATGGTAATTCTAGAGAAACGTGGTTTAGAACAGAGAATATAATGACATAATACGAAGATATTAATTAACGTTTCTCCAAGCAACACTAAAACCCATAAGTCATTGGTATCTATGGCTACTGTCCTAAAATCTTAGCACTGCTTTCAGACTTGATCCATAAATTCATGCATATGACATTTTAATGATTCTTCTCTCTCTACCAACAATATCACATAAACACACATTGACCATATATTTGGTGACCCTATTCCCCTATTGATCCAATCTTCCTCTATGCACATCTACTGAGGTTGGTAGGAGAAATGATCTCATTTTCCATCCTCCATTTAGTACATTTTATTAGCTCTTTTTGTAAAAGTTGAATCTTCTCTAACTTTCGACAAGATGGCTGCTAGAGACAGCATGGCCACTCAGTATATTATGGCTGACCATTCTCTTACACCGCGGTGAACTGACAGCGTGGAAAATGTTCAGAAACTTTCCCATGCTAATCAGTTCATCTCCGGTCAGGCGGGGAGACTGCGCAGGCAGCTTCTCAGTCATTCCTCCATGGTTTACAGCCAGGCTGGTCTCATTAGTACCACTCCCGCTTGTAAACTATTTAACCCCTTCAGATGGGTTGCAGCATTGGACTTGACTGTACGGTGGACAGGTATTGGATATTGTTACTTTTTTATTTTGGATTTTTTACAGGAGAATGATGGCTTCAATTGGATTGGGGGTGTAATAAAGATGGAAAAAATGTGCTTATTTATTTCATTAAAAGTCTTTATTATTAATGTGTGTTTTTTTTAACCCTTTCAGACAAGTGGATTAATAATAATAATGGATAGGTGTCTTATGGACACCTCGCCGTTATTGACCAGGTTTAATGTCACCTTACAATAGCAAGGTGACATTAACCCTTTATTGCCCCATGTGCCACCTTGGCAGAGAAAATTGGGTGGGGCCCACGCCAGTTTTTATCCGTGAATTAATCCTTTCATTTAACACCTACAACTCCAAAATTTAACACACACACACACTACTAACATTATTAGTAAGGTACATATATAAATCTAATGGATATGCAATGGTTTACTGTATGTAAACCATGTCTCATATCCTGTCGGGTTCTGTTCTGTAATGATTTTACAGAAGCCAGCAATTGAATTATCAGCTATTCTGCTATCTACCTTTGTATGAAATGTAAATATATACACTGCTCAAAAAAATAAAGGAAACACTAAAATACCACATCCTAGATATCTCTGAATGAAATATTCCAGTTGCAAATTTTTATTCATTGCATAGTGGAATGTGTTCAAAACAATAAAACATAACAATTATCAATGTATATCAAAATGAATATCCCATGGAGGTCTGGATTTGGAATGATACTCAAAATCAAAGTGTAAAATCAAATTACAGGCTGATCCAACTTCAGTGGAAATGCCTCATGACAAGGAAAAGATGCTCAGTATTGTGTGTGGTCTCCATGTGCCTGTATGACCTCCCTACTGTACAACGCTTGGGCATGCTCCTGATGATTCGGCGGATGGTCTCCTGAGGGATCTCCTCCCAGACCTGGACTAAAGCATCCGCCAACTCCTGGACAGTCTGTTGTGCAATGTGACGTTGGTGGATGGAGCGAGACATGATGTCCCAGATGTGCTCAATCGGATTCAGATCTGGGGAACAGGCGGGCCAGTCCATAGCTTCAATGCCTTCATCTTGCAGGAACTGCTGACACACTCCAGCCCCATGAGGTCTGGCATTGTCCTGCATTAGGAGGAACCCAGGGCCAACCGCACTAGCATATGGTCTCACAAGGGGTCTGAGGATCTCATCTCGGTACCTAATGGCAGTCAGGTTACCTCTGGCGAGCACATGGAGGGCTGTGCAGTCCTCCAAAGAAACGCCACCCCACACCATTACTGACCCACTGCCAAACCGGTCATGCTGAAGGAAGTTGCAGGCAGCAGATTGCTCTCCATGGTGTCTCCAGACTCTCATGTCTGTCACATGTGCTCAGTGTGAACCTGCTTTCATCTGTGAAGAGCATAGGGCGCCAGTGGCGAATTTGCCGATCTTGGTGTTCTGTGGCAAATGCCAAGGGTCCTGCACGGTGTTGGGCTGTGAGCACAACCCCCATCAGTGGACGTCGGGCACTCAGACCATCTTCATGGAGTTTCTAACCGTTTGAACAGATACATGCATATTTGTGGCCTGATGGAGGTCATTTTGCAGGGCTCTGGCAGTGCTCCTCCTGTTCCTCCTTGCCCAAAGGCAGAGGTAGAGGTCCTGCTGCTGGGTTGTTGCCCTCCTATGGCCCCCTTCACGTTTCCTGGTGTACTGGCCTGTCTCCTGGTAGCGCCTCCAGCCTCTGGACACTACGCTGACAGACACAGCAAACCTTGCCACAGCTCGCATTGATGTGCCATCCTGGATGAGCTGCACTACCTGAGCCACTTGTGTGGGTTGTAGAGTCCATCTCATGCTATCACGAGTGTGAAAGCACAGCCAACATACAAAAATGACCAAAACATCAGCCAGAAAGCATTGGTGCTGAGATGTGGTCTGTGGTCCCCACCTGCAGAACCACTCCTATATTGAGGGTGTCTTCATAATTGACAATAATTTCCATCTGTTGTCTATTCCATTTGCACAACAGCATGTGAAATTGATTGTCAATCAGTGTTGCTTCCTAACTGGACAGTTTGATTTTGCAGAAGTTTGATTTACTTGGAGTTATATTCCGTTGCTTGTGTTCCCTCTATTTTTTTGAGCAGAGTATACAGTATATATATGTGTCTCATATATATATATATATATATATATATATATATATATATATGTATATATATATATATATATATATATATATATACACATATATAGACTGTATATATGTTTTCACAAATACAGTGGGGCAAAAAAGTATTTAGTCAGTCAGCAATAGTGCAAGTTCCACCACTTAAAAAGATGAGAGGCGTCTGTAATTTACATCATAGGTAGACCTCAACTATGGGAGACAAACTGAGAAAAAAAAATCCAGAAAATCACATTGTCTGTTTTTTTTTCATTTTATTTGCATATTATGGTGGAAAATAAGTATTTGGTCAGAAACAAAATTTCATCTCAATACTTTGTGATATATCCTTTGTTGGCAATGACAGAGGTCAAACGTTTTCTGTAAGTCTTCACAAGGTTGCCACACACTGTTGTTGGTATGTTGGCCCATTCCTCCATGCAGATCTCCTCTAGAGCAGTGATGTCTTTGGCTTTTCGCTTGGCAACACGGACTTTCAACTCCCTCCAAAGGTTTTCTATAGGGTTGAGATCTGGAGACTGGCTAGGCCACTCCAGGACCTTGAAATGCTTCTTACGAAGCCACTCCTTCGTTGCCCTGGCGGTGTGCTTTGGATCATTGTCATGTTGAAAGACCCAGCCACGTTTCATCTTCAATGCCCTTGCTGATGGAAGGAGGTTTGCACTCAAAATCTCACGATACATGGCCCCATTCATTCTTTCATGTACCCGGATCAGTCGTCCTGGCCCCTTTGCAGAGAAACAGCCCCAAAGCATGATGTTTCCACCACCATGCTTTACAGTAGGTATGGTGTTTGATGGATGCAACTCAGTATTCTTTTTCCTCCAAACACGACAAGTTGTGTTTCTACCAAACAGTTCCAGTTTGGTTTCATCAGACCATAGGACATTCTCCCAAAACTCCTCTGGATCATCCAATTGCTCTCTAGCAAACTTCAGACGGGCCCGGACATGTACAGGCTTAAGCAGTGGGACACGTCTGGCACTGCAGGATCTGAGTCCATGGTGGCGTAGTGTGTTACTTATGGTAGGCCTTGTTACATTGGTCCCAGCTCTCTGCAGTTCATTCACTAGGTCCCCCCGCGTGGTTCTGGGATTTTTGCTCACCGTTCTTGTGATCATTCTGACCCCACGGGGTGGGATTTTGCGTGGAGCACCAGATCGAGGGAGATTATCAGTGGTCTTGTATGTCTTCCATTTTCTAATTATTGCTCCCACAGTTGATTTCTTCACTCCAAGCTGGTTGGCTATTGCAGATTCAGTCTTCCCAGCCTGGTGCAGGGCTACAATTTTGTTTCTGGTGTCCTTTGACAGCTCTTTGGTCTTCACCATAGTGGAGTTTGGAGTCAGACTGTTTGAGGGTGTGCACAGGTGTCTTTTTATACTGATAACAAGTTTAAACAGGTGCCATTACTACAGGTAATGAGTGGAGGAAAGAGGAGACTCTTAAAGAAGAAGTTACAGGTCTGTGAGAGCCAGAAATCTTGATTGCTTGTTTCTGACCAAATACTTATTTTCCACCATAATATGCAAATAAAATGAAAAAAAAACAGACAATGTGATTTTCTGGATTTTTTTTTCTCAGTTTGTCTCCCATAGTTGAGGTCTACCTATGATGTAAATTACAGACGCCTCTCATCTTTTTAAGTGGTGGAACTTGCACTATTGCTGACTGACTAAATACTTTTTTGCCCCACTGTATTTGAGGCCATGGATCCATTATATGTCCATTTTGCAAGCCGACGAGAAAATCTTGCCATGCAGATGTCATACGGATGTCACACGGTTGCTTAGATGCGAACAAATCGCATCCTCGCATTGCAAATGGATGACATACAGATCACTGTTCAGGGAACATTTCTGCAATTCTCGTCCGTGTAAAACGGACCGTATTTTTATATGTTAAGTGTGACTCCAGCCTTATCAGCAACATGGAGTCAAGCTAATTCCAAAGAAGTGTGAACTATTCAGAAGACAAGTTTGATGCCTGGGAAAAATCATGTCCGCAGATATATACACCATGGACCCAGCAGAAATTGCTGAATTAGCCTCCGTCCAACGTCGGGGAGCGGATTAGGATTTTAGGATTCCTCTCTTATTACAGAACTTACATAAAGAACTTTTCAGAGATTGCCGCTCCGTTATACCACCGTTACACCACATCTTGGGGGAATAACAAATCTAGCCACATCATTAGAGAAGAAAAAGAACATAGACAGGATTCGGACTAAAAGAGGAAACACAGTTTCGCCTCAGCAACTAATTAGCTGGACGTCAGATCACCAGGACTGTTTTGTCTCTGACGTAATTCACGATCCTTGACTATTTGTTTATATATATGCAATGATTTGCTGTAAATATCCACAATATTCAGTTTCAGCCATAGATTTAATGTTTTCTGTATCTTTGGCTCCAACTACTGACCAAAGTTATAACTGCAGTGTTATTGTGTGTCTTAGTTTCACTTTCTAATCTTCTCTTTCCCTCCAATCCACAATGTATTCTGGGTAAGTTTGCAAAGCATTATGGTTCAGTCCAGCCCTATTTTTCCCCCTGTTTGCCATTTTCTCTCAAGCCTGCTTCCTGTGAACATCTCATTCCTCTACTCCCCTTGTGTCAGCATCTGTGGTAGGTAATCATGCTTCCCACATCTAATTCCTGTCTTACATCACCTTGTTCAGTTAGCTCTCCCCTGGTTAGCTATTATGTATATTATGTATTCCTATGAACCCAGTACTGATTCTCTGTATATGTTTTTGTATTGTAGTATCACCGCGCCAATATACCCTACGTTCAATAAAATACAGATTCAACTACAGTCTCCCTTATTGGATCCCCGGTATAGCGGTTTAGCTGCCTGTTAAGCTACATGAAGTCTGCTTCAATTAGTGAGGACAGAACAGTGAAACACAGGCTCTAGCTAGTGGGAATACAGAGAGAAGAGTCTTCCATCTTGCAGGACCGCAGTGAAACAACAGCTAGCCAGCTAGTGGGAACTCAGAGATAGAAGAGTCTTCCATCCTGCAGAGGCCAGTTACACAGCGCCATCCGGCTAGTGCAATTCAGGGAAAAGACAGCCCTTCATCCAGCTTTCAGGAATTAGTAAACTACAGAAATTCATCTAGTGAAATTCAAGTCCCCAGCTACACAGAGACTGCACAGCCAAGCATCCCTCTAAGACACCATGTCCCACAAATCACACAGGACAAAATGTGCTACATCTGTCTCCTCAAAGACGGTATCTATCAGCAGCGCGGTCGCCATTGCTCGCGCAAATGCTGAAGCTGCCAAAATGCGAGCAAGCTATGCTGAAGAAGAGATGCAACTTAAATTAGAGAAAGCACGCCTAGAATATCAAGAGAGAAAGTCAAGCATAGAAAGAGAGAAGTCACGCTTAGAAAGAGAGAAAGACGCAGTTAGAGAAGGCTCGTGTGGATGCCGCCTTAGAGAGCCTAGCAGTAAAAAGAGAGGCTGCTGCAGCACTAGCCGAGGCAGAATCAATAGAAGCCGCGCACAACCCTGAGCTGCATAGCCGTAGCAGTACGTCAAGTCTGAAGTTGCCGCTGCAAGATTCACCACAACGCACATCTCAGTATGTTAATTAACTTCCTGATCCAAACTATTGCCAAGATCACGACACATCCAGTGAAGCAAGTGAGAGTCATCATGAGGCTCAGCTCCAGGAAAATGTGGAGAAAAACAACTCTGCTAATGTCTACCTTGCCCCTCGCAGGTAACCAACGTGAATCACCTTGCTGACACACCGCACGTCAGACCGAAGCAATATAGACTAACTTGGCACACACAAGTATAGAATCCAGTGAAAGTGATATTTAATAAAGTACAGTACATACAGCAAAGACGTGTTGGTCTCAGCGACCTTCATCAATGTACTGAAAATAAAAAAATATAAACCAATGAACAAAAGTATATACAATGAGATATAGTTGGGTACAGATATATGTAAAAATTGCATTATGCCGCAAAACATCAAAACATTACAGCAAAAATAGAGAAAATTCATCCATAGGAATTACAAACGCACTGGAGATCAAAAAGATTGTGGGGTGATGGTGTTACATACCATTAAAAATTATGAGCATGAAGAGCCATCTGTCTTTGAAGTCAAAGAGCCTGTAATTAGTATGGTACTCTTATGCAGTGTTGTGGCCAGGCTGCTAATAGGGAGATGCATCATAATGGTGCAGTATCTTACCAGTCCCGAGTATGAGGGGTGAGTGGCAGCAATGACGCGGCTTCCACCACTTGTCTCACGTGCTGCATGGTGTGCGCCGGCCGGCCTTTATATAGAAAGAAGCTATCACCACTAATAGGAAGTCCCAGAGCGGAAGTAACAGGATGTGCGGTCCAGTAGCGCCATGTTTTGCGTTCCACAGACAGGAAGGACGTGGGAGGGCGTGTGCATTTCAAGTACATCATTATGCCTTTCACTGTGGGTGATGTTCTATATAGAGCGCTAATGCGATCAATGAGTGTCTTAGTGAAACGATAGGCAGTATAACGGTGATTGGCATCGTACTAACCTTCAAGAGGTGATGTGATCAGTATTGATCCGTGCTCACAGATAGCAAATTCATAACAGAAAGATTGGACGTCATATTCTTTATTTAACCCCTTGGGTGCCAGTGAATTCAGCTCATGAATCCAATATACCTCTCTTCTTTTTAATAGATTAATGCAGTTGCCCCCCCTGTGTGGTGTATGAACCTGCTCAATCATTTGAAATTTTAATTGAGAGATTTGGTGACCGGCAGTGACAAAATGAGAGGGAATTGGTAGGAGTAGATTTTTACACCTGATTGTGGACTTGTGTTTTGAGATCCGGTCCCTTATGGGCTGTGTTGTTTCTCCCACATAGAGAAGCCCACAGGGAGATTTCGCTAAGTATACCACAAAAGACGTACTGCAGGTGTAATAGTCCTTAATGTTATATGTTTTACCGGTGTAGGGATTGTAGAAATGGTTGCCTTTAGGCACATTGTTGCACTGCGTACATTGTAAGGAGGGGAAGGTGCCAAATTTAGGATTCATGAGAAAACGTTTTTTTGAGGGGTCGTGAAGAGCCTATGTCTGCTCTAACTAGATGATCACGTATATTCCGTGGGTGCCTGAAGCAAGGAAGGAATGGTTCCTTAAACTCCTTTATGTTAGGATGGGCTGTGCCAAGAAGGTGCCAGTGTCTGCATATACTAGTATGAAGGCGATGCGCTAGAGGGTGGAAATCATGGACGAAGGGGATACGATTGTCCATTTTTGGTTTAGGGGGAGTGGTAGGAGAAACCAATGTTTTCTTAGGGTACCCCCTCTCTGAGAATTTCAGGCACATTTCCTCCATCCGTTGTTTTCAAACCTCTTGATTGGATACTATTCTCTTGTCCCTTTTTTTAGTGTAAATCATGTTTATTGAATTAACAATATTAAAATACAACATTGCTTTCAACAATATCATGTCTGGTTCTTGAATGAAAAACAAATTGCATATTAATTCCATTGTTGCGTACTTAACACCAATATTATCTTCTAATTGGGATAACAACTATTAATACCATTCAGTCCAGAAAATTGCCATGCACAAAACAACCTCTGTGTTGTGTATTCTCATGAAAATTGAAAAGTGCTAAATATAATAAGTGGGAATTAAATGCACAAAATTAAAAAAAAATCTTAAAATAAATTGGTTACATTTTTTTTTTTAAAAAGTGTTCTTTCAAAAAAATTAGAGGAAACAAGGTGTCTGACCCCAACTCCACCATTAAACAATATGAACAATTATTACAAAGTATATATAGGCAATATACAATAGTGATACAAATTCCTTGCAATTAAATAGTTTGTAATAAAAATAGAGGGCTTAACCTCAGGTCCGCCACCAAATACATAGACCAATAACCAACATCTTCAGCCGTAGATCACGACAAGTTATCAATAACCCCTCATGATAAATATGTCTGTAGCCAATCCAAAAAAAAATTGTTTTAAGTTCTTATCCTCTCAGGTTGTTATTATAAGATAGGATGATTATATTCCATAGTAGTGTGTCTATAATCAATCTGAAACTAAAAGGAAGAGGTATAAATAGAAGATCAACAAAACATATACAGGATGGGCCATTTATATGGTTAAACGTGGGTAGGCCATTTATAAGTGTTAGGCGTCAGGTTCCTGTTGCTGCACATTGGGAATCCCGAGCCCTGCTCCCGGCGGTCTCCCATTCCTTCCCAGCTGCAGAGGAGGTTGCTCAGCAAACTCGTTGGTCCCGGCGCTCGGCCCAGACCACCTCCGTGTGTTTTCTTGCTGCTGCCACCTCTGGCATAGATATGGCAATGCAGGCTGCTCAGCAGCGAGATTCTCCAGGGACTAAGTCCTCATGTCGGGCCACTGAGCATGCCCATGGCGTGATCTCCCATTGGAGATCGAAGGTCACATGCTCAGGTCCTGCTCCTGTTCGGATTGGCCCATCCGATAAGCCAGGAAGGTCCCGGACGCTCACGGCTATAAAAGGTTCGCATGGCCGCTCGACCATGCGCTAGGGTACACTGTATTTTCAGACTATGAGGAGTGAGTGATGTATGCATGTATGAATGTCTCTGGTGACTGACTCATTATGAAACACCTACCCTAGGTACGCATGTGTTGTGCAGCCTAGCCTGCTAGCACCCAGGCTTAGGTGTAGGTAGGGCAGAGTCGGAGTCAGGCACTAGCCCCCATCAGTGACTCGGCACGCCTCAGTGCACGTGCTCCACACTCCATAGCCAGCGTCTATAGCGGCGTTCGCGGCAGCGACGCCGTGCACTCAGAGGGCCTAGAGGAACTCTAATCCCATGTCCTTGGGGTAGAGTTCTGTGGCCGCTTTCTGTGCGCTTTTTGGCCAGGCACTGTGAGCTAAACAGGCTACAGTATTTGCGTTCAGCGGCTGTGCGGCTCTGTGAGTCAACAGAGTTCGGTCCTGTTCACACTGGGTGACGTAACCCACGTGTGACTGTTTTCACGCTGCTCTATTCTTCCGCCATTACCTAGCAGCATTGTACCACCTCTGCACGGTGGACCCCGGGCTGCGAACGCACCTACTATTATTTATAATTTGGTGCATTCCGCCAGCCCTAACAATAAGGATACACCTAAATAAAATGGGAATGGTTGGTCCCTAAATAAAATGGGAATGGGCAGCATGGTGGCTCAGTGGATAGCACTGCAGCGCTGAAGTACTGGGTTTGAATCCCACCAAGGACAACATCTGCAAGGAGTTTGTATGTTCTCCCCGTGTTTGCGTGAGTTTCCTCCGGGTTCTCTGGTTTCCTCCCACATTCCAAAGACATACTGATAGGGGACAGTGATGATAATGTGTGCAAACTGTAAAGCGCTGCAGAATATGTAAAATAAAGATTATTATTATTTATATCAACTTCCTGTTTGTGGCAAATTAGTATATGGGAGGGGGCATATTTTTAAAGATGGATGTTGACCATGGTGGCCATTTTATAAATGGCCCACCCAGGTGTATCCATATAAATGGCCCACCCTGTAGATTAAAAACAAAGATTACAATTAATAAAAGTTTTATTTATTTATAAATAAATAAACATATAGATTAAAAGCAAATATTAAAATTAATAAAAGTTATATACATATAAACATACATATATTAAACATTATGCATTCACAGGAAAGGGGCAAAACTTATTACTTCATTAAGACCATTAAGTTGAACCGTCCACAGCTAGAAGATCCATCTGGATTCCAGTTGAGTTAAATTTTTTCTATAGTTTCCACCCTGTTTGTAAATATTGACCTTATCAATTTCCATTTCTCTAAACAGATCGGCATCACAATGGTGAGTCAGCTTGAAATGTCTTGGTATAGGTTTCAATGAAGAGATATCATTTACTTCCTTGGCATTTCTTATATCTCTTACTTGTTCACATACCCGAATCTTCAAAGGTCTTGAGGTAAGACTTACATCATTTTTTCCCATTGCTAGATACAAAGCTAGATGCTCGAAACATATTCGGACACGCTATGCAATTATTGCATGGGAAAAAAAACATTTGTATCCTTTAGAGCCAAAATCCCTTTTCAAAGGTTGTCCTGTGTGGTAGCTATGTACTAAAGGAGTACTGAGGAATTATGGACATATATAAGAACTATTAATAATGAAGAAGCCAGTAGGACAGTAAATAAGAGGCAAAAGAGACTCCCCGCAGCCATGGCTAACAGAAAAGACCGTAAAGATCAATGAAGAAAGATGAAAGGCAAAAGCAAAATGTTAAAAGCAGAATGCAGACAGCATCAGTAAAAGACTAAACAGAGCCATTTGAGCAGACAAAGAACTTTTTTAACAAAAGATATGTACAGAGATAGAAAGTGAACATCTGAGCGGCATAACCAAGAATGCATACCAAAGATCAAAGAGATACAACAAAACTTTCAACTAAAGGCCCCTTTACATTTAGCGTGCACCAGCGATCCAACCAGCAATCCGACCCGGTCAGGATCGCTGGTGCATCGCTAAATGATCGCTAGTGAGCTGTCACACAGGCAGATCTCACAGCGATGCAGCAGCGACGCAGTGCACGATACTCACCTTTCCCACACAGCGATCCTGACTTCCTCCCGCCCGCCTCCACCCGTCGCTCATCGTCACAACAGGAAGCTGATGATGAGAAAAGGAGCCGGACATTCTCTCGCGATCAGCGATGGACAGCGGAGGAGCCGGTCGGAGGTAAGTAACACACATAGCGATATCGCTAGCAATATCGCTATAACGTCACAAAGTCGGTGACGTTATAGCGATATCGCTAGCGATATCGCTATGTGTAAAACCCCCTCAAGAGTGTACACTCACTGGCCACTTTATTAGGTACACCATGCTAGTAACGGGTTGGACCCCCTTTTGCCTTCAGAACTGCCTCAATTCTTCGTGGCAGAGATTCAACAAGGTGCTGGAAGCATTCCTCAGAGATTTTGGACCATATTGACATGATGGCATCACACAGTTGGCGCAGATTTGTCGGCTGCACATCCCTGATGCGAATCTCCCGTTCCACCACATCCCAAAGATGCTCTATTGGATTGAGATCTGGTGACTGAGGAGGCCATTTGAGTACAGTGAACTCATTGTCATGTTCAAGAAACCAATCTGAGATGATTCGAGCTTTATGACATGGCGCATTATCCTGCTGAAAGTAGCCATCAGATGCCTGTTCTTAGCTGAGAGGAGTGGTACCCAGTGTGGTCTTCTGCTGCTGTAGCCCATCTGCCTCAAAGTTCGACGCACTGTGCGTTCAGAGATGCTCTTCTGCCTATCTTGGTTGTAACGGGTGGCAATTTGAGTCACTGTTGCCTTTCTATCAGCTCGAACCAGTATGCCCATTCTCCTCTGACCTCTGGCATCAACAAGGCATTTCCGGCCACAGAACTGCCGCTCACTGGATTTTTTTTCTTTTTCGGACCATTCTCTGTAAACCCTAGAGATGGTTGTGCGTGAAAATCCCAGTAGATCAGCAGTTTCTGAAATACTCAGACCAGCCCTTCTGGCACCAACAATCATGCCACATTCAAAGGCACTCAAATCACCTTTCTTCCCCATACTGATGCTCGGTTTGAACTGCAGGAGATTGTCTTGACCATGTCTACATGCCTAAATGCACTGAGTTGCCGCCATGTGATTGGCTGATTAGAAATTAAGTCTTAACACACAGTTGGACAGGTGTACCTAATAAAGTGGCCAGTGAGTGTATATGCAAATTGTCTATTCAGAGAGGAAGAGGACTTGAACTCTAATGCCACCTATTGGAAGTAGCAATCCTAAAAGTCAATATCGACCCTATAAAGAGCCTTGCAATGTGACTTAGGATAAATGCCAAATCAGAAACTCAATTTTAAGATACTGTACTGACAAGGGGCTATACCCTGAAATACAAAGTATGAGATCTGATTGAGCTAGGTGAGAGGCTAAGACTGGGCTCTAATGGTAAGTTTTCGCTTTATGGAAAGTGAAATGCCAGTCTGACACGCCTGTATGAGGAGACTTGCCTGCTTCTCTGGGAAATAAAATATGCAAATTGTCTCTTCAGAGAGGAAAAGGACTTGAATTCTAGTGCCACCTATTGGAAGGAGCATTCCCACAGGTCAATAACGATCTTTTAACGAGCCTTGCAATATGACTTAGGATAAATAACAAATCAGAATCGCAATTGGCACTAGAGTTCAAGACCTCTTCCGCTCTGAAATGAGAAATGAAGCAATGGCTTCCTTTGTGGTATCATTTTATAAACATTATTCCACTTCCCCTTTTTAGTGTCTTTCTAATAATGGACACACAGTCAAAGATTTTGCAGTTGCTTAAACTTTTTAAGACCTTCTCCTGAATTTTCTCCATTTGGAGATGGTGGACAAAATTTATCAAACTAAATACACCAGAATAAAAAAATATTTTTCATTGCTTGGACCTTCTGTATTTATGTTTTTTTAGACACTGTTATACAGGATACAGAGAAGAGGCATAATGAAAATACTTATTCCTACTCATGTTTATATATATCAAATAAGACTGTTATTCCAGTACAGTACAGATAGCAAATGTTATAACCACCAAATCACATGTTTGTTCTATAAATGTAAAATGTTTACTGATATAATATTGGATTCTATTGTTCATATTGTTTCTATGGAAATATGTTGTTAAATTTTATTACAATGATTTATATATGAATAAGGGCAGTGAACATACCTTTTGACCACAAGTTTGTTATTTATAACATTATTAGTGTTGGCATTTAGTCAATACATTTCCATTAAGGCTTTGTATATGTTGGCTATTTAGGTATTTTTCTTGGGTACTATTATTCAGTTTCCTTAAATAGGACAGCATAGAAAGATTAACTGACATGAAAGTCATAAAGCATTGATTAACTAACAAGTGTGTGCTCTTCAGGTCAAGTACACTTGGGAAATGGGTTGTCAGATTTAACATACAAGATTTAACTTAATGTAGAATGAGATAGATATTGAGGTTACGGAGAGCAATACATTTTGAGTGCTACAAAGATATACAGTGAATAAAAGTACAAAAAACAAAATTAACAGTATGTTTCTTTAAAGTGAAACCATTACATAAAATTACTACTGATGAGCGCGCATGCTCGCAACTACTCAGCATTCGCCCGAGCGTCTCACTGCTCGAGATGCTCGGCGCTCGCTGAGTATTTCCGGGGTTGCTCGGCGGGAGCTTGGGTCTCCTCCCTGCATGTTTGGCGCTCTTTAGAGAGCCAATGAAGGGATTGTCTGCCACACACTGTAATGCTGCAGCCATGTTGGTTATGGCATTAAAGTGATTGGCTGGCCGCACAGCATCATCAGGTCTATATCAGACCTGGCACCGCCATGCTCGTCACAGTCTACTACAAAATCAGGCAGTGTAGGGAGAGTTGCTGCTGAGCTAGCGAGAGATTTGCTTGGTTATTACTCAGTGTGGGTATACCATATAATATAAACTTATCCATCCCAACTAACAGTCCTTCTGAGGACTAATAAAGCTGTACAGATATCAGTGCTAGGCAGGCAGTGTATGTGGCAGACTGCAGTTCATATAGCAAGAGGATCCACTCCAGTTCTTTCTGCTGCTGCTATTAAAGATATTTCTAGACTTAGCCCCAGGTATCAGGAGCCAGGAATAGTTTTTTTTTTTTTACAGGCCAGCTATTTACAACTGTGGTTTGTTGGTCACACGGATAAGAGATAAAAAAGTGCGCTCAAAATTCTACCATTTCTGGCCTCCCTTTAAATTCTGTTGCAGTGTGTTAGCGGAGTTATTGACACCAGTTTGCTGGTAAAAGTAGTTACATACAGGCCAGCTATTTGCAACTGTGGTTTGTCCGTCACACGGATCAGAGATAAAAAGTGCGCTCAAACTTCTGCCATATTTGGCCTCCCTTTAAATTTCGTTGCAGTGTGTTAGTAAAGTTATTGACACCAGTTTGCTGGAAAAAATAGTTACATACAGGCCAGCTATTTGCACCTGTGGTTTATCCGTCACACAGACCACAGATGAAAAGTGCGATCAAAATTCTGCCATTTCTGGCCTCCCTTTAAATTTTGTTGCAGTGTGTTGGCGAAATTATTGACACCAGTTTGCTGGTAAAAATAGTTATCTACAGGCCAGCTATATACGACTGTGGTTTGTCCATCAAACGGATCACTTATAAGTTCGTTCCAAATTTAGCCATTTGTAGTGAACATGGAATATATTGTCCTCCATTTAAAATGGGCAAGGCGCATGGCAAGGGACGGGGAACTGGACGTGATGGTGATGCTGCATGCAGAGGCCGAGGCTGTGGCCGTGGGCAAGTTGAAATTGTACCACAACAAACACCAACATCTTCTCACCTGACCTTCCTGTCCCAAAAACTAGGGGACCGCAGCACACCACTTTTGAACCCAGAGCTGTGTCAAAAGGTTGTTGGTTGGATAATGGATAATGCTTCCAGTCACTTTTCTGCCACCACCACCGCCATCACCCTATCCTTCACACAGTCAAGACTGAGTGGCTGTGAGTCTGGACCGCATATTCCTCACCCTGATCCTCCTTATCGCCCCACAATGCCGAATGCCTGGAGACAACTGATCCCACACTTGGACACTCCGAAGAGCTGTTCCCTTTTCCATTTATACAGTGGGTATGGAAAGTATTAAGACCCCTTTAAATTATTTACTCTTTGTTTCATTGCAGCCGTTTGGTAAATTCAAAAAAGTTCATTTTTTTTCTCATTAACGTACACTCTGCACCACATCTTGACTGAAAAAAAAAACAGAAAGGTAGAAATTTTTGAAAATTTATTAAAATAGAAAAAGTGAAATATTACATGGTCATAAGAATTCAGACCCTTTGCTCATACACTCATAGTTAAGTAACATGCTGTCCATTTCCTTGTGATCCTCCATGAGATGGTTCTACTCCTTCATTGGAGTCCATTTGTGTTTAATTAAACTGATAGGACTTCATTTGGAAAGGCACACACCTGTGTATATAAGACCTGTAACAACCCTGCTGGCATCGCTGCATGTCCTCCCATTCCCCACTCACCAAGTTGCTTACTGCTCCAAGCCATGCTGTGATTTCTGTCTGCTGCCAGCTCTGTGCTCTGTTCCTCTGCTCACCTGCATGCTTCCTGGCTGTGTGTGTATAGGGGGGTGGGGCCAGAACTCTGTTTCTTATGGAGTCAGGGTGCACCTGGCTGGTGTGTCCCTGACCAGTTACCAAGAGCCCTCTACTACTTAAGGCTGCTCCACCCATTGAACCTGGCCTGAGCAATGTCTAAACTCAGTTAGTATCTTGCTACTGAGCCTGCCAGGTCCTCTCCTGTGTATCTCCTTCTCTGGAGGTTTTTCCCATTGCCTTGCTTGGTACTATCTGTCTGCCCTCCAGGAGGCAGAAAATCCTGGTCTCTGTGCCTTGTCCTAGCCCTGTCTCTGTACTTAGCCTAGTACTTCTCTGTCCACCCTCCAGGAGGCAGAATATCCTAGTCCCTGCGCTATTGCTCCTTGTCTTGTCTTGGTCCAGCCTTGCTTTGTATCTGTCTCCTTAGTCCTATACCTTGTCTCACACCTTTGCATTGTCTGAACTCTATCCTACTCCTGCTGCTCCGCCTACCTCCGCACTCCTGCCTGTATCCATACCTACACTTCCTGTGTGAACAGGCCCAAGCCTGTTTCTTCATATTCCACTCCTTCCTGCCTGTATCCGTACCTGCACCCACTGTGTGAACAGGTCCAAATCTGTTACTTCATATTCCACTCCTTCCTGCCTGTATCCATACCTGCACCCATTGTGTGAACAGGTCTCTACCTGTTCCTTCATACACCACTCCTGCCTGCCCTGTGTCTCTCCCATGCCAGCCTGTCCAGTGTCTCTCCCATGCCCACTTGCCAGTGTCTCTCCCATGCCCGCTTGCCAGTGTCTCAAACTGTGTCCGCTTGCCAGTGTCTCAAGCCGTGCCCGCTTGCCAGTGCCTCAAGCCGTGCCCGCTTGCCAGTGTCTCAAGCCATGCCCGCTTGCCAGTGTCTCAAGTCGTGCCCGCTTGCCAGTGCCTCAAGCCGTGCCCGCATGCCAGTGCCTCAAGCCGTGCCCGCTTGCCAGTGTCTCAAGCCATGCCTGCTTGCCAGTGTCTCAAACCATGCCCGCTTGCCAGTGTCTCAAACCATGCCCGCTTGCCAGTGTCTCAAGCTGTGCCCACTTGCCAGTGTCTCAAGCCATGACCGCTTGCCAGTGTCTCAAGCCATGCCAGCCTGCCCAGTGTGTCAAACCGTGCCTGCCTGCCCTGTGTCTCAAGCTGTTCCTGCCTGGGTACCAGCCGTGCTTACCGTGCCTTCCTGCCTGCCTGTCAGTCGCACCTGTCCAAGTTCCTTGTCCCCAAGTGGGATCAGCAGCCACAGCCAGACACCACCCTGGAGTGGCACCTGGCAGCTACCTGCTGCACAAGCCTGACTTCACCATCAGAAGCTCCAGCGAAGACAGAGGTAGCTGTCATAATCACGCCCCTTCCAGGGTAGTCTGGTTTGGGGCACATTGGGGCCACAAACCCCCGGCTCACGCCAACCTGCCAAGGCGTGAGCGTAACAAGACCTCACAGCTCACAGTGCATATCAGAGAATCATGAGAATCATGAGGTCAAAGAAATTGGCCAAGGAGCTCAGAGACAGAATTGTGGCAAGGCACAGATCTGGCCAAGGTTACAAAAGAATTTCTGCAGTACTCAAGGTCCCTAAGAGCACAGTGGCCTCCATAATCCTGAAATGGAAGAAGTTTGGGACCACAAGAAATTTTCCCTAGACTTTGCCATCCTGCCAATTTGAGCAATCGTGAGAAAAGAGCCCTTGTGAGAGAGGTAAAGAAGAACCCCAAGATCACTGTGGGTGAGCTCCAGAGATGCAGTAGGGAGATGCGAGAAAGTTCCACAAAGTCAACTATCACTGCAGCCCTCCACCAGTCAGGCCTTTATGGCAGAGTAGCCTGACACAAGTCTCTTCTCAGTGCAAGACATATGAAAGCCCGCATAGAGTTTGCTAAAAAACACATGAAGTACTCCCAGACTATGATAAACAAGACATAGACAATTCTAAAAGGAGATACATATTCAATATAATACCACAAAGTACATGTATCAAAAGGTAACAAGCAATAGTGGGCTTATTACCACAGTATATTCAAAAAGGACACCTACATTAAACCAATACATAAATACTGTAGATTACAGTCTTAAAGTTGCTGCCAAAAATCATGCACAATAATGTGCAGAAATGGTCAAAAAGGCACAAAGGACCCCTAAGATGTGTACATAAACATAGAAAGGTATGGTACCAAAAAGGGAACAATGGAATCCTATTGAATATTTACACTGTAAACCTCTAAACAATGGCTAATGCTTACTAGTTTAAAAATTAGTGCAAAACATGTTGTTTTTTTATATCAAGTAGGCAGTGCCTATAGTACAGCATTGATTACATATACAAAATATCAAACAGTGCCCTTAATATATGTGCTGCCCGCAGCCAAACAACAATAATAGGGCAATTGTATTTGCCTCACACAAGTAGATTTACATATGTAAAGATGCGGTGCCTGTAGGAACAAATATGTCCTGTTGGTTAGCTACAGTTTCAGCCCTAGGCTGATGACACATGAGGTTACACAGATAGCAGCTATGAAAAGGTAAATGGCAGTGCTCCTGTCAATTCAAAAAGTAATACCTACTATATGGCATAAATTAAGTAAAAAAAAAATTATATATGAATATATTGCTGTGCATTCATCATATAAAATAATGCCTTCATAGCAGTAGTAGGACATATGCATCATGGAATGGTAGATATGCTCATAGTGCCTTAATAAACTGTCCATAAGACCCTTGATGTACACCGCTACCACTCCTAATGCATATGTACACAGCTCCAAGGTAAAGAATATACTAGGAACATACAACCTTGTGGTATCCCTGTCCCCGACTCGCGTTTTGCGTTAGCGTCGTCTCAGGGGGTAAGTGAGTCTGGTTACGTGTCTGTATCGACAATATATACATGTCTCCAGCCGTTAAATTACCTTTCACATGTGTGGGGATAATACCGCGGCTCCCGATGTGTGACGTCAACCCAGAGTGCATCCGCCCGCTGCTCAGCCACACCCCCTACCAGCATGTCAGGACAAGGAAGTGGCCGGGGCAAGCAGAGCAGAGCGCATCACCCAGGCAACGCACAACATAGCGAGGTAACGTCACCAGCCGCCTAGCCACTCCTCCGTCTGACGTGTCAAGACAGAAGAGCCGCATCAGCTACCGGCGAACGTATCCCTCATAATGTGTACCGGATGAAATAAAGAGCCAGGGAATCAAACATACTAATTACATGTGGTATCAATAGGTGTATATAGTGTATGAAAAATATATATTATATATAATAATTAGCAGCTAAAAAAGGTCAGATAAATACCTATAAATTATTTTAACATATAATTAAAGTAATAAATTCAGCGCCAGTGCTAAGTGCCACATTAATAATAAAAATAATTACAATGATATAATATAAGATACAGTGCCATAACTTAGGCTAGTTTCACACTAGCATTTTTCTGCGCTGCGTTTGTTGCGCACATGAAATGAGTGGCAAAATCGCATACTAACGCTTGCAAACGCTGCTTATTATTTTCGCATAATCGTGCGCATAAATGGAAAAAACGCAGCGTGTGTATGCGTTGTAAAGCGTTTTCCAAGCGTTTGCGTTTATTTTGCGCATGAAGGCACAAATCACCAGAGGGAAATCCATGAACAATTATTGCATCAGACTACACCAATTGGACAGCAGTGGGTGTGTATATGGGAATTCATTAAATAGACCCTGTTTTCAGCTACAGTGTTCACATAGCGTGCTTTTATCTTGACAACATGCATCTGCGATGGAAGACTTTTCACTTCAAATTGGATTTGGACATCAGGATGGCTCAGGCTTATGCAGTAGCTTGCCACAAACAAAAGGAGAGAGCGACAGAGAAGACGTCAGCATCGGCGTTTGTGGATACATCCAATTGTTGAACTCCGGGAGAGCCGTGGAGCGTACCACACCCTCTAAAGTGAGCTCCAGGCAAACCCGGAGAAATTTACTGACTATACACGAATGTCCAAACAAAGCTTCATGTATTTGCTTGGTCGTGTCCAAGATGCCATCCGGAGACAGGACACACATCTCCGTAATGCGATTTCTCCTGAGGCACGGCTACTGGTGACGTTACGGTATGTAATGAAATTTACAAAACAATGCCTGCCTTCTTATGGTTCTGCCATGTAATATTCCATAGCAGGCATATTTCTGGGTCGGCAATGTAAAAAGAATTTTTTTCTTTTATGTATATCAATTTACACCTTTGTTTTTTGTCTGCTTATCAGATTCCTGCCAACTGGAGAGACCCTATCTTCACTACACTTTCAGTTCCGGATCGGAATCTCCAACTTGTTGGATATTGTTGCTGACACCTGCCGGGCTTTGTGGAATGTTCTTTGTCCTGAATATATGCCCCTGCCCACCGTAGAAAAGTGGATAAAAATTGCTGACAAATTTTGGACAATCTGCAATTTTCCAAACTGTTTGGGAGCTGTTGATGGCAAACACATACGGATAATCAAACCCAAAAGAATTGGCTCGGAGTACTATAATTACAAAAACTACTTCTCTACAGTACTCATGGCCATTTCTGATGCTGACTGTAAGTTTGTAGCAGTGGACATTGGTGCATTTCGCCGTGGGAATGACTCACAGGCCTTTAAGAACTCGGACATGGGCCGCAGGTTGTATGGCAACCAATTTATTTTCCCCATGCCACGTCCTCTTCCCCACACCGAAGCTCCACCACAGCCCTTTGTAATGGTTGGCGATGAAGCATTCCAGATGTGTCAGAACCTCCTGAAACCCTACTCCAGCTGTGACTTGGACAACCAAAAAAAAAAAATTTAATTATAGGCTGACCAGGGCAAGAAGAACTGTAGAGTGTGCCTTTGGTATTCTGGTGTCCAGATGGCGCATTCTTGCCACAGCAATTAATCTTAAATTGGAAACTGTGGATGAGGTGGTGAAAGCTTGTGTGGTTCTCCATAATTTTGTGATGTGTAAAGAGAACCCTAACTTTGAACTTGATGAACCATCTTCAAACCCCTTGCCTGATTTCAATCAGCACCCTCTCAGGTCATCCGTCGAAGTTGGGCAAATGAGGGACCACTTTGCGGCTTACTTCGTCTCAGATGTTGGTAGAGTGGAATGGCAGGATCACATGGTGTAATTAAAATTTTTTACTGTTTTTGATTTAAATAAACGTCTTTATACCTACAGTTGTGGCCAAAAGTATTAACACCCCTGCAATTTTGTCAGATAATACTCAGTTTCTTCCTGAAAATGATTGCAAACACAAATTCTTTGGTATTATTATCTTCATTTAATTTGTCTTAAATGAAAAAACACAAAAGAGAATGAAGCAAAAAGCAAAACATTGATCATTTCACACAAAACTCCAAAAGTGGGCCAGACAAAAGTATTGGCACCCTCAGCCTAATACTTGGTTGCACAACCTTTAGCCAAAATAACTGCGACCAACCGCTTCCGGTAACCATCAATGAGTTTCTTACAATGCTCTGCTGGAATTTTAGACCATTCTTATTTGGCAAACTGATCCAGGTCCCTGATATTTGAAGGGTGCCTTCTCCAAACTGCCATTTTTAGATCTCTCCACAGCTGTTCTATGGGATTCAGGTCTGGACTCATTGCTGGCCACCTTAGAAGTCTCCAGTGCTTTCTCTCAAACCATTTTCTAGAGCTTTTTGAAGTGTGTTTTGGGTCATTGTCCTGCTGGAAGACCCATGACCTCTGAGGGAGACCCAGCTTTCTCACACTGGGCCCTACATTATGCTTCAAAATTTGTTGGTAGTCTTCAGACTTCATAATGCCATGCACACGGTCAAGCAGTCCAGTGCCAGAGGCAGCAAAGCAATCCCAAAACATCAGGGAACCTGCTCCATGTTTGACTGTAGGGACCGTGTTCTTTTCTTTGAATGCCTCTTTTTTTCTCCTGTAAACTCTATGTTGATGCCTTTGCCCAAAAAGCTCTACTTTTGTCTCTCCTGACCAAAGAACATTCTTCCAAAACCTTTTAGGCTTTTTCAGGTAAGTTTTGGCAAACTCTAGCCTGGCTTTTTTATGTCTCGAGGTAAGAAGTGGGGTCTTCCTGGGTCTCCTACCATACAGTCCCTTTTCATTCAGTCGCCAACGGATAGTACGGGTTGACACTGCTGTACCCTCTGTTACAGGGCAGCTTGAACTTGCTTGGATGTTAGTCGAGGTTCTTTATCTAACATCTGCACAATCTTGCGTTGAAATCTCTTGTCAATTTTTCTTTTCCGTCCACATCTAGGGAGGTTAGCCACAGTGCCATGGGCTTTAAACTTCTTGATGACACTGCGCACTGTAGACACAGGAACATTCAGGTCTTTGGAGATGGACTTGTAGCCTTGAGATTACTCATGCTTTGTCACAATTTGGTTTCTCAAGTCTTCAGACAGTTCTTTGGTCTTCTTTCTTTTCTCCATGCTCAATGTGGTACACACAAGGACACAGGACAGAGGTTGAGTCAACTTTAATCCATGTCAACTGGCTGCAAGTGTGATTTAGTTATTGCCAACACCTGTTAGGTGCCACAGGTAAGTTACAGGTGCTGTTAATTACACAAATTAGAGAAGCATCACATGATTTTTCGAACAGTGCCAATACTTTTGTTTATGTTTGGTGTGGAATTATGTCCAATTTGGCTTTAGGACAATTCTTTTTGTGTTTTTTCATTTAAGACAAATTAAATAAAGATAATAATACCAAAGAATTTGTGTTTGCAATCATTTTCAGGAAGAAGCTGAGTATTATCTGACAGAATTGCAGGGGTGTCAATACTTTTGGCCACAACTGTATACCCAGTGCAATATTTTTTTCTACACTGCAATACAATATCCATGTGTTCCCATGTATTCTTGTGAATTCATGATGCTGTGTCTTGTGCATCAACAATTTACTATCACTCCAGAGTAGGTGAATAAACACACAATTTTTTTATGAAAACCAGTTCCAAAGTGTGTTCATTTGTAGCGACCACCAATAATATTTTGATCACATGAACTGCAGGTAAAAATTGAGATTTGTTTACTCAATAGCATACTAAATGTTTGATGTGACGGATTAGCATGTAATCATAAATATTATTTGTGGTATAATATATGTTGCTTGAGTACAAACTGATACCACTTCTACAGTACCCATGAATAGTGCTATGGTGAAGTGAAGATTCCCCAAAAACCCATCAATTTTAAAACATCTGGAAGCTAAATAAACATCAGTGTATTTGCTTCATCGCAACAGTGTGCATGAAACATATTCACACTGAGGCGATGCGGCAAATAATATTTATTCAGGAACATTTTTTTGTTCTATATTGATTGTACAAGGACTGTGTAGTGTAAATATGACCTGTATTTTACCCATCAGTTTATTCAACACACTGAATAGAGGGTGTGGTTAATTTCAAAGAATATCTACAAATTCTTGTGATGGTATGAAAAAAAGGAGAATTGTAATAACATACCATCCTCAAGTCACTTTTTATCATACCTGCAAAGGTAACAATAGATATGCCTTGCACTCAACAACATCCTCCATTAAGTTTTTGCAAGTAAACTGCAGAGAATGGTGGTGAACATACAAGTCATATTGGTTTGGTTGACAACACATATCTCCTTGAACCACACAAGAAACGTGTAGTAAAGATATGAGTGGCCAAGGAAACAAAGTGTATGGCGCTGTGTGTGTAGGCGCAGTGTGTGTAGTCGGCAATACAGACATTAATGAATCATTGTTATGTGAAAACATATTTTTAGTTTTATTTAAAAAAAAAAAACATTATTTTCTCCCTCGTTTGGGGGAACTTGGTGTAATCTTTGGCGTGTGCAGTGTGGAATACAAACTTACAGTGGACGCAGGTGTGATGGGTGAAGGGGCTGCAAAAGTGGTTGGGGAAGGGAGGTCAGTCATGGAAAGGGAGGTGGACAAACTAGAGGGTTGCTGAACAGTCAAACTTTTAGGAACTTTCTTTGGGCGCTTTGACTGCCTCCTGGTGCCCAATGCCCGCCTTGAGTCCTGTGAAGGCAACACAGTTGTGGAAAATAGGGAATGTGGGTCCCCAGTTTGCAGCATTTCAGGTTGAGGTTGCTGCGGCTGTTTTTTTAGCTGTAGACGAGCCTGTGATTTCTGCTGCTGCTGTGGCTGCTGAAGCTGCTGATGCGGCTGCTGCTCTGTGGTGACGCTGGCAGTGGTCGTCATTGCAGGAGTACCGGTGACTGCAGTGCTGGTCCATGTTTGTGTGGTGGTGGAGGCCGGGCTCCAAGCTGTCTGAGTGTTGGCGGCAGGGCTGTTCCACGCTGTACTGGTGTCCACAGTCTCTGTATTCCAAGCAGGCGTGTGGACGGTGAAGGTGCTCCAAACAGGAGCGGCAGTTGCGATGGTGGTGGCGGTGAGGTGACCAGCTGCACTTGTGGTGCTGTAATGTTGGCTGTCAAGCCTTGGCATAGAGGTGGCCGTGCAGTGGTATGCAGTAGAAGTCGGTACAGTGGTGAAGCGAGTCAGCGGTGGCAAAGGGGGAATGACACCACTGACTGCTGCACGTACCGATTCTGCTGCATAGCCTGCAAGTAAGCAGTGTTGCAGGCCTGCAAGACACTCAGCTGTTGCTCAGGACTAATGTGTCCCGCCATGCCCCGTTCGATTTTACTAAAAAAATGGTGTGCTGGTCTATTGTGGTCGGCCTCGAGACGGTCAAGGCGCTGTTCGACAGAGTTGAAGCGGAGTTCCATTTGGTTAAAACCTTTTTCCACAAGGGAAAAACCGCTTCCAACTCTGTCTGACAGTGCCTTAAGGCTGTCACGAAAGCACTCGCTCAAGTGCATAAACTCGGGCAAGACAGGCCTGTTCAAGGCCCTCTGCCGCTGGCGGGAAGTACCCGTGTAGGGTCTAGCAGATTCTCAGGATGCAATGCCGAGACACGAGACAGGGTATGACTTGTATAATAACTTTTATAAATTGGAGTCACTAGGGCTATGCTGAACAGGCAAAAAGGATAACAAACAATCTGCCCTCACAGGGGCTCAACAAAACAAACAATCATTTTCTATAGTACACTTATCCTTCCTTGCGTCACTCGGGAAAGATATTCCGGGAAGAATTGGGCTCGACAGGCCCTGAAGAAACGGTGCCATTGGGGCGCAACAGGCCCTGAAGAAACGGTGCCGGTGGGGCGCAATAGGCCCTGAAGAAGTGGTGCCGATGGGGCGCAACAGGCCCTGAAGAAACGATGCCGGTGGGGCGCAACAGGCCCTGAAGTAACGATGCTGTTGGGGCATAACAGACCCTTAAGAAACAGTGCTGTTGGGGCGCAACAGGCCCTGGAGAAACGGTGCTGTTAGGGCGTAACAGGCCCTGAAGAAATTATGCTGGTGGGGCGCAACGGGCCCTGAAGAAACGGGGTAAGGCTTTTCAGAAATCTCCTCTGGCTCTCGACTCACAGCGTAAACATGGCACAGTTTGTAATACTGACAGTTGGCCGGCCCCTGCTCAGAGTCCCTCAGTAAACGGGACGGGAGCCTCTATGGCCGTCTATGATGAGGAGACGTCCCCTGAGGCCGGTGATGACAGGGCCACAGCTGTGGGGGTAGACAGGGGGGCAGTGTCCTTACTGCTGTAACGGTTTGAAGTCCAGGGGCAGCGGCCGCTTGAGGTTGCAGACCCGTCACAGCAGGGTGGAAAACAGCGGGTGTGGCTGTGTGTGACCGTGTGCGGGGAGTGGCCTCCGGTGACAGTCTCTCACATCTAAATTGTCGGTGAGCGCGTAGCTTTTTCCTCACAGACACACCGCCCGTTACCTCAGCTCCCTCTATGTCACACACCTTCTTGTCTCCTGTCAGGCTCTCTGCCAACTGCCACTTCAGCGCGCCACCTGCTCCTTTTACCCTTTCCCCGCCCCCTGTTTCCCTGACAACTTCTGTCAAGTCTCTCCCTTTACTGTTCTCCCAGTATCGTTCCTTCAGAAACCCTGATGGCGGTCCCCTGGGTGCCAGCCCGGTCACTGCATGGGAGTCCTCCTCCCCACACTCCCCCACCCTGTAAGCTCGCCAGTCCACAGGCGAGGGCCTTAATCTATTGAGATCGGTCTGTAGGGGTTTCAATGTTTGTTGCCATATGAATTGATCTTGCTCATATCGTTCAGGGGGTTTGCCGGCTGTTGACCGCTCGGAGTCGTCTGGGGTGGTGGACATCGGTGGGCTGATTGGTGCTGGTGGGCTAATCGTGTCAGATGATTCATTACTGAGTGGAGGGCCACTGTGTCCTGGGAGTCAATCTTTGTCGTCATCCGGGTCCCAACATACCGAAGACGGCACGGATGTTGACGGGGTAGGCTCCGGTTGCTTCGGGTCGGAGGAAGTACATGGGCGTAACATATTACGATGCACAATACGAGTGGGCAATGTTTCATCCTTCTCAGGTCGTATCTCATACACCGGTCCGTCTGGATGGATACGGCGTAAGACCTGATAAGGACTTTCTTCCCAACGCGGCTCCAGTTTGTTCTGGGGGCGTTGATCTAGTACAAGCACCCGGTCACCGCTTTGGAGGTGAGGAGGTGGGGTTTCATTCTTCCCTGCGTGCTCCCAGTTTCGGAGCTTGGTGTGGACAATTCGGTGAAGAGTTTACAGCCGGTGGCGATGATTTCGGACCCAAGACGACACTCCAGTCCAGGGCTGAGGCTCTTCGGGGTCTAACTCCACCTCCGTGATCCCTTTACCTTCTCGTCCGAACAACAGAGAATAGGGGGTATAGCCAGTCACTCGATGTACCCTATTGTTATAGACCCAAACTAATTCAGAAACATATTCGGGCCAACGGTCCTTCTTGTCACTCTCCAGAGTGCGCAACATCTGAATCAATGTCCGATTAAATCGTTCACAAGCCCCATTCCCTTGCGGGTGATACGGTGAGGTCTGGGATTTGTCAATTCCATAGAGGTGATGTAGTTCTTCCATGACTTTTCCCAAAAAACATGCTCCCTGATCAGAATGTATTCGCTGAGCACAGCCGTATACTTGTATAAAGTTTCTACAAATTGCGTAGGCAGCTGACTCTGCGGTCTGATCCCGAGTGGGGGTGACCACAGCGAACTTGGTGAAATGATCCACCATAACGAGGCAGTGTTTGTACCCCTGAAATGCGGGAACAATGGTCAGGTAATCCACCATCAGGAGCTCAAGGGGTCCTGAAGTCACAATTGTCTGCTTTGCGGCTCGCTGAGCGGGCGGTTTGGCCAATTCACATAAGCGGCACGTCCGGCAAACTTCGTCCACAACAGCCGGCAAGCGTGGTTGATAAGCTTTCTGTTGCAACCATTGCAAAGTCTTTTTAACTCCAAAGTGGGCCCCTTTTTCATGAGCCTCTCGAGCCAGTTCGTGTAGTTGAGCTCCAGGCGTAACCACCTGCCAAACCGTCATTGAGGTTGTTTGCGATGTTACTTTACGGTACAATAATCCCTTTCGGATAACCAACCTCTCCCATTGTCATAGCATAAGCAACAGGTCTTGAGTCAAATTTTGCCATTGAGAGTCAGTGGGTAATTGCCCAGCGGCGACCCATGTCCTGAGAAGGCCAACCTCTCCGTCTTCTTGTTGCTGTTGTATCCACTTATCCCGGGATTGTGCCAATATGCCCCTTGGGGTCTCAGAGGAAGCTATTTTTTTATTGTCAGTTGTAAGCACGGCAGCAGTGAGAGCGAACGGTATTTCCTCTCCTAATTCTTCGTTTCGATTTTGTCCTGGAGTTGTATGTCGAATCCTGGAGAGGGCGTCTGCATGGACATTCTCGGCCCCTCTTTTGTAGATAATCTTGTAATTGTACTTCGCCATCTGGGCCACCCATCGCTGTTCCAGAGCCCCCAATTTGGCATTTTCCAAATGAGCTAGCGGGTTGTTGTCAGTTCGCACTACCACCTCGGAGCCCGCTAGGTACTCTGCGAATCTCTCCGTCATAGTCCACACCACTGCGAGGAGCTCGAGCTTAAAGGAGCTATAATTGTCAGGGTTACGCTCGGAGTCATGGAGTGAGGGACTTCCATATGCGATCACCCTCTCCCGGCCATACAGAACCTGTGACAACACAGCCCCCAGCCATTGAAGACTCCCGTCAGTGTGCAAGATGAACGGTCGAGAGAAATCCGCGTAAGCCAACACTGGGGCATCCGAGAGCGCAGCCTTGAGGTCTCGGAAGGCCTCTTCCTGAGGGTGTTGCCACTGGATTTTTCGCCCATTGGCCCCAGCGGGAGCCCCCTTCAGTAGGTCGTGCAGGGCTCGAGCTCAACATGCAAAACTCTTTACGAATCAACAGTAATATCAGGCTAACCACAGAAAAGCCCACACATCTTTCACCATCTCAAGGGTAGGCCATTCCTGGATAGCAGCCACCTTCTCCCCTAATGCAGGGGTGGCATTTATGCACATGTAATCGAAGTACATGTATCAAAGTACTACTGGCAGTTATAACATGGATGAATGTGACACGCATCTCTATTCTCTTCATACAGGTAACCAGCTTGTGCAATCTCTGCTCTGAATCCACTCCTGTGTCTCCATTCAATGTCAGCAAGCAGTTAATCCTGAATGCTATCTATGTGTTTTTAACTATGCAAGCTTATATCTGGTAACCAGCTTTTCCAATCTCTGCTCTGAATCCTCTCCTGTGTCTCCATTCAATGTCAGCAAGCAGTTAATCCTGAATGCTATCTATGTGTTTTCAACTATGCAAGCTTATATCTGGTACATAGTTTTTTTTCAACTTACTCTGCTTGTCCCCTTATGTTGTGAGGTCAAGAAACTTTTCAAAGTGCTTTATGATCCATTTAGTGCTGGACATGTGTTTATTTGACCACAACACTTTATTGGGTCCTGGTGTCTCAATTTAGTGTGATTGATTATCGAGAAGAGAGAGAGCAAAAAAAAAAAAAACTTAGCCTTAACCTCCTATATATTCAGACCTAGCTAGGGGGAGCATTTATGCAGGGGGCATTTATGCACATGTAATCGAAGTACATGTATCAAAGTACTACTGGCAGTTATAACATGGCAGTTAGACAGGGCAGGAGACAGGTAAGACATTTATATACATCTACTCCCTGTACATTAGGAGTACAACAAATATATACCATATGCATTTGTGTAATTTTTATTCTGGCCGCTGCATTCACACACATCCACCGCCCTGGCATTAACTCTCCACACTCCATTCATATCGGCCCCTCGCTCCTTTCCTCTCCTATGTATAGCACTCACGCTCTTTTCACATTGTTAAATTGCACAGATCCAGTCAGTCCCACCATTCAACATCAGAGACGCTCTCACAAATCACTTAACCATCTGCTCACTCTTTCTATCCTCCTTCTCCTAGTCGCAGGAGACATTGCTCCCAACCCTGGTCCCCCTTGTTGTAGAAAGTCAAACCCCCCGACTGCTACACTCAGAAACCCCTCTAATCTTATTAATATTCCCTGCATGCCATCTGTCTCTCTTAATTGTGCACTTTGGAATTCTCGCTCAGTGTGTAACAAACTCTCCTTCATCCATGACTTCTTCCTTTCTAATTCTCTTAACCTCCTGGCTCTTACTGAAACCTGGATCCAGCAGTCAGACACTACCGCTGCTGCTGCTCTTTCATACGGGGGGCTACACTTCTCTCATACCCAAAGATCAGACAATAGAGCAGGTGGAGGCGTTGGTCAGCTCCTATCACCAAAATGTACCTTTCAGGTTATCCCTCAACTACCCTCACTTGTCTTCCCTTCTTTTGAGGTCCATGCCGTCAGACTCTACACCCCCTTCTCCATGAGAGTGGCGGTGGTGTATCGTCCTCCCGGCCCCTCCCATCAGTTCCTGGATCCTTTTTGCCACTTGGCTTCCACATTTTCTCTCCTGTGACATCCCTACCCTCATCATGGGAGATTTCAACATCCCCATTGCTCTTCCCCTCTCATCATCTGCTACTCACCTCTTATCTCTAACCTCCTCATTTGGCCTTTCGCAGCTTACTAATTCTCCAACGCATGAAGACGGTAACTCCCTCAACTTGGTCTTCTCTCGGCTTTGTGCAGTGGATGATTTTGCAAACTCCCCTCTCCCGCTCTCTGACCACAATCTTCTTTCATTCTCTATCAAGAACTGCCAGGCTGCTCAGGTCACCCCCACTGTCCAGACTTATAGAAACATACAGGCCATTAACACCCAGAAGGTTATGAAGAACTTACAGTCTTCATTGGCCCCTATCTCCTCCCTCTCATGTCCTGATTCTGCATTGAAGCATTACAATGAAACACTTCAAAGTGCCCTGGATGAATTTGCACCTCCTATACATAGAACACCACAACACAGACGGCGACAACCCTGGCACACGGTGCAAACACGTTTCCTGCAGCGGTGCTCCAGGTGCGCCGAATGTCTGTGGAGAAAATCCAATCTACACGAAGATTTCATCCATTTTAAGTTTATGCTTAGAACAAACAACACTGCCCTTCACCTCTCCAAACAAACCTATTTCAACACCCTCATCACCTCACTGTCCAATAACCTGAAACATCTCTTTGACACTTTTAATTCTCTACTCAAACCAAGAGTACAGGCCCCAACCACGGAGCTTCGAGCTGACGATCTGGCCAATTACATCAAAGAAAGAAAAAATTGACCAGATTCGACAGGAAATGATCTCCCAATCACCTCTTACCATGCACTGTCCTCCCTCTCCCACTGCATCTAGCACACTCTCTGATTTTGAACCAGTCACAGAAGAAGAAGTAAGCAGGCTCCTTGCCTCTTCTCGCCCAACCACTTGCACCAGTGACCCATTTCCGTCACATCTCCTCCAGTCCCTTTCGCCTGCTGTCACCCCTCACCTAACTAAAATATTTAACCTCTCTCTCTCTTCTGGTATTTTTCACTCCTCATTTAAGCATGCCATCATACATCCACTACTTAAAAAACCATCCCGTCTTATCTGCTATCTCTCCGAAAACTCTGTTCTCGACCCTCTCCAATCTGGTTTCCGCTCTTTACACTCCACTGAAACTGCCCTCACTAAAGTCTCTAATGATCTGCTAACAGCTAAATCAAATGGTCATTACTCCATGCTAATTCTATTGGATCTCTCTGCAGCATTCGACACTGTGGATCATCAGCTCCTCCTCACTATGCTCCGTTCCATTGGCCTCAAGGACACCGTTCTCTCATGGTTCTCCTCCTATCTCTCCGACCGCTCCTTTACTGTATCTTTTGCCGGTTCCTCCTCCTCTCACCTTCCCCTTACTGTTGGGGTCCCCCAAGGATCAGTTCTAGGCCTCCTCCTCTTCTCCTTGTACACTGCCCCTATTGGTCAAACAATCAGTAGATTTGGTTTCCAGTACCATCTCTATGCTGATGACACCCAATTATACGCTTCTTCTCCTGACATCACGCCAGCCTTTCTAGAAAACACCAGCGATTGTCTAAACGCTGTGTCTAATATCATGTCCTCACTATATCTGAAACTGAACCTGTCAAAGACTGAACTCCTGGTGTTTCCTCCCTCTACTAATGTACCTCTACCCGACATTGCTATTTCTGTGGGTGGTTCCACTATTACTCCCCAGCAACAGGCCCGCTGTCTTGGGGTCATACTTGATTCCGAGCTTTCCTTTGCCCCCCACATTCGATCACTGGCTCGCTCTTGTCATCTGCACCTCAAAAACATTTCTAGACTTCGACCTTTTCTTACTTTTGAGTCTGCAAAAACTCTTACTGTTTCTCGTATTCATTCTCGTCTCGACTATTGTAACTCTCTTCTAATCGGTCTCCCTCTTACCAAACTCTCCCCTCTCCAATCTGTCTTGAATGCCGCAGCCAGGATCATATTCTTCACCAATCGTTACACCGATGCCTCTACCTTGTGCCAGTCATTACACTGGCTACCCATCCACTCCAGAATTCAGTATAAACTTATTACCCTCACCCACAAAGCCCTCCATGGCTCAGCACCACCCTACATCTCCTCCCTTGTTTCAGTATACCACCCTACCCGCACCCTCCGTTCTGATGATGACCTGAGGTTAGCATCCTCAATAGTCAGAACCTCCCACTCCCGTCTCCAAGACTTTACACGTGCCACGCCAATTCTTTGGAATGCACTTCCCAGGTCAATATGATTAGTCCCCAATCCCCACAATTTTAAGCGTGCCCTGAAAACGCATTTATTCACACTGGCCTATCGCCTCAACACATTAACCTAATCTATCCCTGTGTGGCACAGCCAAAAGTTTTACCATAACCAGATTTCTCGCATCATGTTCCCACATGCTTTATGCATCCATTAGCCCTCTGTGTCTGTACTGTTACACACTTAACATTATGGCTGGTCCATACAATCAGGGCAACTGTTACCACCCACCTTTCGTGTCTACCTCTTTCCTCATAGACTGTAAGCTTGCGATCAGGGCCCTCTTTCCTCTTGGTATTTGTTATAATCTACTGTATGTGATTATTGTTATGCTGTAATGTCTATTGTCTGTACAAATCCCCTCTGAAATGTAAAGTGCTGCGGAATATGTCGGCGCTATAAAAATAAAATTTATTATTATTATTCTCCCGGGATGGCCTCACATCCTCTGCCGAACCAACATGACCCAGATACTCAATCTGAGAGCGAAATAGGTGGCATTTCTGAGGCTTCACCTTCAACCCGTACTTTTGCAACCGGCTGAGTACCTGTCCCAACCACTTCAGGTGGTCCTCAAATGTGGCGGCATAGACGATGATGTCGTCCAGATAGATCAACGTAGCCTCAAAATTGAGATCTCCCAGACACCGCTCCATCAATCGCTGAAAGGTCCCGAGGGCGTTGGCCAGCCCGAACGGCATCCAATTAAACTCAAACAGTCCCATGGGCAATATGAACGCCGTCTTGGCTCTATCTTCTTCTGACATGGGCACCTGCCAGTACCCACTGGCCAAGTCCAGGGTTGAAAAATATGTAGCTTTTCCCAAGGCTGACAGGGATTCTTCTATGTGGGGCAATGGATATGAGTCTTTAATAGTGCAAGCATTCAGTTTACGATAATCCACACAGAATCGTAGTGTACCATCTTTCTTCTGGACCAATACGATTGGGGCTGCCCAGGGGCTTTGACTTTCCCGTATCACCCCTTTTCGCAGCATTTGGGCCAGCAAAGTTTTCACCTCTTGATAGAGTTGTGGCGGAATCTGTCGATATCGTTCCCGGATAGGGGCCACTCCTGCTATGGGGATTTCATGAGTGATTGCGGTGGTACACCCAAAATCGTCCTTATGACTAGCAAATACTTCATGGTACTGTCCCAGCAATGTTTTTATCTGTGAGAGTTGGGCTGCAGTTAATCCAGAAAGCTCAGCCGCATATGCTCCAAAATATTTTAGCCCTTCTCTTGTGCCCAGACTTCGTGGGCCTGTAAGGTTCGTATTGTTACTTCCCAAGGATCCTCGGGGTGTACTCATAATTGAACCGCAGGAGCTGGCAGCACTTCTTCTAAAGGCCTTACTAGTTTGGCCAGCACAGTCAGAACGGTGTCTTCGTCTTCAAGGTTAACGCAGCGCACCAGGATGGCTCCTTTTTGCACGGTAGCCAGGGAACGGGCCACCAGTATGCCAGAAGGTAAGCGCTCCGAGTGACACGGCTCCACCTGCACCTCCCTGCCCTCCAAGGGTATCGGGGCTCGAATGGGCAGAGCCACCAGAGTCTGTCCAGGAGGTGACACAAGCAGGGAAGTCGCTGGCATGATGACCTTACCCAGAGCCTCGCCTTCCTGGCGGTCCTGATGTACCCGTGCTCCCCGCGCCAGCTGCTGGAATACCTGTGCCTGGGCTGTGCGAGAACCCCACTGCTTCAGAATCCTCTGTGTAGGGTCATTGATCAGTAGGTTGCCGAACTCTCGTAGAACATTCATGCCTAGGGTGACGGGGTGTTGCTTATCAGCTTCTCCTTGAGTCAGTACCACCCCTCTGCGACCAAGGGATTTACCGCACAGTGTCACTTGCACCCACATCACCCCGGCAACTGGGACCGGCAGTTGGTTGGCAGCTACTAGTCTGATCACGGGCCCCCACTGAGGCCTTGCTGCTTCCGGGAAGTTCTGTTGAAAATACGTTGCGGGCATAGTGGTTACTTGTGACCCCGTCTCCACCAGGCACCGGACGGCCTGGCCCTCCACTTCTGCCCAAACCACCGGGCATTTTGCCTCCAAGTCTTCGGGACTTCCACAACCCCTAGTTGTGGTTTTTGGCTCCGAGCGGCGTCCCCCCAGCCCGGAGCCCTTTAGTTTAATGGCGGCTGGGGTGGGTATTTCCCATGCCGTGGACACTCTCGGGCAAAGTGGCCTGGTTCTCCACACTCAAAACACTGGACCTGTGTGGGTTGACCACCCCGCGGGGAGCGTGATCCCCAGAAGCCGGGGTTAAAGCTAGGTCGTCCAGTCCCGGTCTCGATTCTTCTCTTTACTTTGGCCAACTTGCCCTTAATACTTTTCAGCTCTGGCTTCATCTCTTCCACCCACTGAGGCTCCTTGACTACATTCGCGGAGGCCTCCACACCTCGGACTTTCCCCACGGGGACCGCCATCCCCTGCTCCTGCTCTCGAGCACGTGCCTGACTCCCCACTTCTGAAAAATCTATTCGGGGATTCATTCTGATCTGTTCCCACAGTGCCTGTTTGACTAATGGATCCCGCAAACCAGTCACCAGTAGGTCACGTAGGGTAATGTCAACAGGTCCTGCCCCTACCCTGTCCTTTCTTTCTATAGCCGTATGCAATTCCTGGAGGACATTCATATACTCTGTGATCGTCTCCCCCTCTACCTGCATCTGACTAAACAAAAGGGTTCTTAACTCTCCCACATTAGTAGGGTCCCCATGGGTCTGTTCCAGTATCTGTAACACTTTTTCAAAAGTGTTGCGGTGCCCCGGAGGTTTCAACATCACTGACCTCCGCGCCTCCCCGTCCAGTGCCATGAGTGCCACCTCGACCTCCAGATCAGGGGTCATTGGGTGCATCCGGAAGAGCCCTCGCATCCGCTCTGTCCAGCTCCATAACATAGTATTGGAGCCGGAAAATCTAGGGAGGTTGTTCAGCATGGCCCCCAATGATATGCTGGTATGGGGACCCTCATCATTTGTAGAGTTTACAGCTCTACCCTGATCTGGGGCACCACTGTCTGTGCTCGGAGACTGCATCCTGCCGACTACGCCAAGTGTAGGGTCTAACAGATTCTCAGGATGCAATGCCGAGACACGAGACAGGGTATGACTTGTATAATAACTTTTATAAATTGGAGCCACTAGGGCTATGCTGAACAGGCAAAAAAGGATAACAAACAATCTGCCCTCGCAGGGGCTCAACAAAACAAACAATCATTTTCTATAGTACACTTATCCTTCCTTGCGTCGCTCGGGATCACAGAAGTGACTGCTTAGGGGTCGCTGAAGCGGCTTGATGACTCGATATTCCGGGAAGAATTGGGCTCGACAGGCCCTGAAGAAACGGTGCCATTGGGGCGCAACAGGCCCTGAAGAAACGGTGCCGGTGGGGCGCAATAGGCCCTGAAGAAGCGGTGCCGATGGGACGCAACAGGCCCTGAAGAAACGATGCCGGTGGGGTGCAACAGGCCTTGAAGAAATGATACTGTTGTGGCATAACAGGCCCTGAAGAAACAGTGCTGTTGGGGCGTAACAGGCCCTGGAGAAATGGTGCTGTTGGGGCGTAACAGGCCCTGAAGAAACGGTGCTGTTGGGGCGTAACAGGCCCTGAAGAAATTATGCTGGTTGGGCGCAACGGGCCCTGAAGAAACGGGGTAAGGCTTTCCGGAAATCTCCTCCGGCTCCCGACTCACAGAGTAAACATGGCGCAGTTTGTAATACTGACAGTTGGCCGGCCCCTGCTCAGAGTCTCTCAGTAAATGGGACGGGAGCCTCTATGGCCGTCTATGACGAGGAGACGTCCCCTGAGGCCGGTGATGACAGGGCTGCAGCTGTGGGGGTAGACAGGGGGCAGTGTCCTTACCGCTGTAGCAGTTTGAAGTCCAGACGCAGCGGCCGCTTGAGGTCGCGGACCCGTCACAGCAGGGAGGAAAACAGCGGGTGTGGCTGTGTGTGACCGTGTGTGGGGAGAGGCCTCTGGTGACGGTCTCTCACTTCTAAATTGTCGGAGAGCGCGTAGCTTTTTCCTCACAGACACACCGCCCGTTACCTCAGCTCCCTCTATGTCACACACCATCCTGTCTCCTGTCAGGCTCTCTGCCAACTGCCACTTCAGCACACCCCTTGCTCCTTTTACCCACCCCCTGTTTCCCTGACAACTTCAGTCAAGTCTCTCCCTTTACTGTTCTCCCAGTATCGTTCCCTCAGCAATAGTGTTGAGTAGAGTTGAGCGACTTTTGGTTTTTTAGGGTTGCGTTTCGTTTCGTGAAACCAGACTTTTCCAAAAGTCGGGTCGAGCAAGATCGTCCAATTATAGGGAAAAGTCGGGGTCGTCCCGAAACACGAAACCCAATGTAAGTCAATGGGGAATAAAAGTCGGCAGTGAGAGGAGGACAGGAAACACACCTACAGTGCCCATTTGAATGCCAAAAGCATCAATTCTTCTTTCTTAAGCTTGTCAACCTTAATTAACTTCATAATACAAGTTACGCACTGAAAAATGGGGGTTATTTGGCTACAAACTGTGGGGGGGGGAGGGCTGGCTCCAGGTTTTCATGTGCCCTGGGCGAAAGAGCGCCCCTTTAACACATACCACAACTCATCATGCTCCGATACGGCAGAGAAATAGCGGTATAGTACAATGAAAAATACCTCACTTTTTACATCTCATGACGAGACCCATCTATTTCTCCATACAGAATCATTGGTCCCATATAATGTTTGAAACAGTATATGATGAGCTCCACATAATGCTACAGTATATGTTGGTCCCCATGGATGAAGCTCCACTGTCTTATGGGCCCAAATAATGCTCCAAACATAATGGGCCCCATTTCTAATGCTCTAGTGTATAATGGGCCCTGTAAATGCTGCTCCAGTGTCTGATGTCCACCTTTGGAATGTTCCAGTGTATGGTGGGCCCCATCTATCATTCTCCAGAGTATAGTGCTCCCCAAAAATTGCTGTCCCAACATTGAAAACAATCAAATAAGTCTCCTCGCTAGGGAATCCCTGTACTTGTCTGGACAGGTGCTGTAGCTTGCTTAACAGCTCGCCAGCCGTTCTCACGCCCAGTATGGATTACACGTGATTGCACAAAGGTGAGAAAGGGTACCGTATCCCCAGATAACATGTATGGATAGCGTACACATTCAAAATATATGTCTCAGGAGGCAGGCTCAGACGGTGTTAGGCCCAGTATGGATTGCACGTGATTGCACAAAGGTTAGAAAGGGTACCGTATCCCCGGATAACATGTATGGATAGCGTACACATTCAAAATATATGTCTATACAGCATGAGGCAGGCTCAGACGGTGTTAGGCCCAGTATGGATTGCACGTGATTGCACAAAGGTTAGAAAGGGTACCGTATCCCCGGATAACATGTATGGATAGCGTACACATTCAAAATATATGTCTATACAGCATGAGGCAGGCTCAGACGGTGTTAGGCCCAGTATGGATTGCACGTGATTGCACAAAGGTTAGAAAGGGTACCGTATCCCTGGATAACATGTATGGATAGCGTACACATTCAAAATATATGTCTATACAGCATGAGGCAGGCTCAGACGGTGTTAGGCCCAGTATGGATTGCACGTGATTGCACAAAGGTTAGAAAGGGTACCGTATCCCTGGATAACATGTATGGATAGCGTACACATTCAAAATATATGTCTCAGGAGGCAGGCTCAGACGGTGTTAGGCCCAGTATGGATTGCACGTGATTGCACAAAGGTTAGAAAGGGTACCGTATCCCCGGAAAACATGTATGGATAGCGTACACATTCAAAATATATGTCTATACATCATGAGGCAGGCTCAGACGGTGTTAGGCCCAGTATTGATTGCACGTGATTGCACAAAGGTTAGAAAGGGTACCGTATCCCTGGATAACATGTATGGATAGCGTACACATTCAAAATATATGTCTCAGGAGGCAGGCTCAGACAGTGTTAGGCCCAGTATGGATTGCACGTGATTGCATAAAGGTTAGAAAGGGTACCGTATCCCCGGATAACATGTATGGATAGCGTACACATTCAAAATATATGCCTATACAGCATGAGGCAGGCTCAGACGGTGTTAGGCCCAGTATGGATTGCACGTGATTGCACAAAGGTTAGAAAGGGTACCGTATCCCTGGATAACATGTATGGATAGCGTACACATTCAAAATATATGTCTATACAGCATGAGGCAGGCTCAGACGGGGTTAGGCCCAGTATGGATTGCACGTGATTGCACAAAGGTTAGAAAGGGTACCGTATCCCTGGATAACATGTATGGATAGCGTACACATTCAAAATATATGTCTCAGGAGGCAGGCTCAGACGGTGTTAGGCCCAGTATGGATTGCACGTGATTGCACAAAGGTTAGAAAGGGTACCGTATCCCCGGATAACATGTATGGATAGCGTACACAATCAAAATATATGTCTATACAGCATGAGGCAGACTCAGACTGTGTTAGGCCCAGTATGGATTGCACGTGATTGCACAAAGGTTAGAAAGGGTACCGTATCCCTGGATAACATGTATGGATAGCGTACACATTCAAAATATATGTCTATACAGCATGAGGCAGGCTCAGACGGTGTTAGGCCCAGTATGGATTGCACGTGATTGCACAAAGGTTAGAAAGGGTACCGTATCCCTGGATAACATGTATGGATAGCGTACACATTCAAAATATATGTCTCAGGAGGCAGGTTCAGACGGTGTTAGGCCCAGTATGGATTGCACGTGATTGCACAAAGGTTAGAAAGGGTACCGTATCCCCGGATAACATGTATGGATAGCGTACACATTCAAAATATATGTCTATACAGCATGAGGCAGGCTCAGACGGTGTTAGGCCCAGTATGGATTGCACGTGATTGCACAAAGGTTAGAAAGGGTACCGTATCCCTGGATAACATGTATGGATAGCGTACACATTCAAAATATATGTCTATACAGCATGAGGCAGGCTCAGACGGTGTTAGGCCCAGTATGGATTGCACATGATTGCACAAAGGTTAGAAAGGGTACCGTATCCCTGGATAACATGTATGGATAGCGTACAAATTCAAAATATATGTCTATACAGCATGAGGCAGGCTCAGACGGTGTTAGGCCCAGTATGGATTGCACGTGATTGCACAAAAGTTAGAAAGGGTACCGTATCCCTGGATAACATGTATGGATAGCGTACACATTCAAAATATATGTCTCAGGAGGCAGGCTCAGACGGTGTCAGGCACAGTATGGATTTGACGGCCCAGATTACACAGCGGAGGAGCAGGGAGAGGTAAAGATTGCAAATGCTGGGGCCCTGCCCAAGCAAGGGGGGCCCACTCGTGGGCGTCGGTACTGGCACTGGGCCCCTCATAGTACAGCGGTGTGTCTGACGGCGGGTGTGCACCACCACCGTCAGAGACACTTGATTGCACTATGAGGGACCCTGTGCCAGTGCCCGCGCCCAAGAGTCGGCCTACCCACCTGTCCAGGGCAACGGCACTCGCACGGTGTCGTGCGGTAGGTGGTGACCCCGGCCATGGGGGGGGAGGCAGCACAGTTAGGGAGTTTTAGAAAGTGGCATATGTTGATGTTGGACATTCAGCTGATGCAAAAGGCGAAATAGGTGAAGTACCAGGAAGAGGTGGACCAAAGCAAGCCATTTTTCTGTCACCCTATGTGTCATCAGGGGAAGGTGGGACAAAATCCTTGGAAACCCATGCGTGGTTCATTTTAATGAATGTTAGATCATCCACATTTTGGGTTGACAGACGGGTCCTTTTTTCTGTCAGGATTGATCCAGCTGCACTGAAGACTCTTTCCGATAGCACACTTGCAGCTGGGCAAGCGAGCTCCTGTAAGGCATATTGGGCCAATTCAGGCCAGGTGTCCAGTTTAGCGGCCCAATAGTCAAAGGGGAATGACCTGTGTGGGAGAACATCGATATGGGAGGAAAAGTAGTTTGTTACCATAGTTGACAACTGCTGTCTCCTGTCACTTTCCATCGATGCAGTATTACCAGTTGTGTGAGCGGTATTTGAAAAATCAGTCCACAACATTGTCATGAAACCCCTGTCTCCAACGCCACTTCTGCTGTGTGCACCACGAACACCTCTGCCAAGCTGCCCCAGGCCTGTACGGCTCGTGTGAGAACCATCACCGCTGCTGTGTGCTGGGAATGCCTCAAGCAACCGATTTACCAGAGTTGCTTGTTTATTAGCCAATATTAGGTCAAGGTTCTCCTGTGGCATGATGTTTTGTAATTTGCCTTTATAGCGTGGATCCAGGATGCTGGCCAACCAGTAGTCGTCATCGTTCATCATTTTGGCAATGCGGGGGTCCCTTTTTAGGATCTGCAAGGCATAATCTGACATGTGGGCCAATGTTCCCGGTCTCAATGATGCACTGCGAGTGCTGGGTGGAGGAGCACTTTCTGGCAAATCCACATCCCTCCAGTCACGCACAAACCCTGTACCAGACCTTGCCACGCCAACATTTTCACTTGCCCCACGAGATGCATCCTCCTCCCCTAAGTAATCATCCACATCATCCTCCTCCTCTTCTTCCTCCACCGCGTCCAGGAGAGGTCCCTGAGCAGACAATGGCTGAATGTCATCAAGGATTCCCTCCTCCTCTTCCTCCTCATCAACATTGGCTGCAGACGCCTGCTCCTTAAGGTGCGTCAAAGTTTGCATGAGCAGACGCATAAGTGGGATGCTCATGCTTAGGATGGCGTCGTCTGCGCTTACCAGCCGTGTGCATTCCTCAAAACACTGAAGGACTTTACAAAGGTCTTTCAGCTTCGACCACTGCACACCTGTCAACTCCATGTCTGCTCTCAAAGTGCCTGGCCGTGTATCCTCCCACAAATGCATTATGGCCTGCCTCTGCTCGCACAGCCGCTCCACCATGTGCAGGGTGGAGTTCCACCTTGTTGCAATGTCGATAATGAGGCGGTGGTTGGGAAGGTGGAGCAATCGCTGCAGCTTCTGCATACGAACGGAGTGTACAGGCGACCGGCGGATGTGCGCGCACAGTCTTCGCACCTTCTGGAGCAGGGCTGTTAACTCCGGATAATTTTTGAGGAAGCACTGCACCACCAGGTCCAAGGTGTGAGCCAAGCAAGGTATGTGGCTGAGTTTTGAAAGGGCTATGGCTGCCACAAAATTACGGCCGTTATCACTAACTACCTTGCCTGCCTCAAGATGTACACTGCCCAGCCATGACTCAGTTTGTCGCTTCAAGTACTCGGCCAGCACCTCGGCGGTGTGTCTGTCGCCCAAACACATCATCTGCAACACAGCCTGCTGACGCTTTCCACTAGCTGCTCGATAGGGGGACACATCGTGTGCAACAGTGGCAGCTGCAGATGGAGTGCTCGTACGACTGCGCTCTGTGGACAAGCTTTCGCTTCTGGAGGAGGTGGAGGATGAGGAGGGTCGAACGCCTACAGCCAACTGTTTCCTATACCGTGGGCTAGGCAGCACTGTCCCACCACCACTGTCCCCTGTGGACCCTGCGTCCACCACATTAACCCAGTGCACAGTGATGGACACGTAACGGCCCTGGCCATGCCGACTGGACCATGCATCAGTTGTGAGGTGCACCTTTCCGCTCACTGACTGCTTGAGTGCATGGACAATGCGGTCTTTCACATGATGGTGGAGGGCTGGGATGGCTTTGCGAGAGAAGAAGTGGCGACTGGGTAGGTCATAGCGTGGTACTGCATAGGCCATGAGTTCACGGAAAGCTGTGCTTTCCACCAACCGAAAGGGCATCATCTCAAACGAGATTAGTTTGGCAATGTGGGCGTTCAAACCCAGTGTACGCGGATGAGAGACTGAGTACTTTCTTGACCTAATCATAGTGTCTGGGAGGGTGAGCTGGACTTGAGAGCTGCATATGGTGGAAGTAGCGGTGGACAGGGCGGACTGAGAGAGGGTTGATGATGGTGATGGAGTTGGTGTTCTTTCTGATGGCCTAGAATCAGTCTTTCGTTGATATAACAGTGGGATTCCCTGACTGCCGTGGCCTTGCAACGACACCTCAACATTTGCTGCTGTGCTAACCGGTGGGCTTACAGTGGGGGAAACAATGTAGAGATGCTGACTACCTTCGTTGTGATCAGTTGCACATGTGGCACTTGAGGTTTGGTGTTGTGTCCACGCTTGCAAGTGCATGCTGGTTAAATGTCTAAGCATGCAACTGGTATTCAAATTTTTCAGATTTTTCCCTCGGCTAAAGGTCTTTGCGCACTTCTTACAGATAACCTTGGCCTGATCATGAGGATTTTGTTCAAAAAAGTGCCACACTGCACTCTTCCTACTTTGGCAGACATTTTGCGGCCTAGCACGCTGTGATCTTTTGACCCTCTGGACAAGCTGTCCAGCAACTCTTTTGATGTTTGGAACCTGTCTTTGGAGTGCTCCGGGCCTGCCAGATAACAGCTGTTGCGATGTCGATGTCTGCTGTGGATGCTCCTCATCTGAGCTATTGGAAGCAGCACCCTCTTCCCCCAATGGATGCCAATCTGGGTTAACAACTGGGTCATCCATCACCTCCTCTTCTATGTCATGTGCACCTTCCTCTGTGTCACCGTGTATGGTGGTATAGTGTGCGGGAAGGGGCACCTGAGTCTCATCAGGGTCAGAATCTGGCTCTGTACACTGCGAGGACAATGTAGTGCTCTGAGTGAATGTACCAGCAGAATCATCCATCAGCGGCTGTGCATCAGTGCACTCCATGTCAGATTCATCTTGGCCTGGGTAAATCACCATTTGACTTGATAATCCAGGCATGGTATGTGAAAACAGCTCCATGGAGTAATCAGTAGTATGGCCTGCGTCATCCTTCAATCTTGGTTGGGGTGAAGGACACATGGAAAGGTGTGGTTCATGAACATGAGCCTCCAATGACGACTCAGTGCTTTTACTTTTTATAACTGAAGAAGAGGAGGCGATAGAGCTGGAGGCTGAGTCAGCAATGTAAGACAAAACTTTTTCCTGATGCTCTGGCTTTAAAATCGGTTTGCCAACTCCTAAAAAACTAAGCGTTCGAGGCCTTATGTAGCCAGACGATGACGCAGGCTCAACACCTCCTGCATTCGTTCCTACTTTGCTCTTGCCACTACCATCAGATCCACCACCAACACCATCATTACCAGCTGCCAACCCCCGCCCAATTCCACGGCCTCTTCCACCAGCCTTCCTCATTTTTGGTAGAAATGTAGACAAAATCCAACAAACTATATAGTATGTAAAACAAGGTGTCTATAGGACAGGGGAGATTTTGAATTTCTGCACACACTTTTGGACACTGGACACTTTTGGATTGTGTGAGGCCCACTGATATCTGAGCGCTATGTGACAGGCTCGATGGCACAGCTGTGACCTAAGTGACTAGAGAATAAGTGAGATTTTGAATCTCTGCACACACTTTTGGACACTGGACACTTTTGGATTGTGTGAGGCCCACTGATTTCTGAGCGCTATGTGACAGGCTCGATGGCACAGCTGTGACCTACGTGACTAGAGAATAAGTGAGATTTTGAATCTCTGCACACACTTTTGGACACTGGACACTTTTGGATTGTGTGAGGCCCAATGAATATCTGAGCGCTATGTGACAAGCTCGATGGCACAGCTGTGACCTAAGTGACTAGAGGATAAGTGAGAGTTTGAATCTCTGCACACACTTTTGGACACTGGACACTTTTGGATTGTGTGAGGCCCAATGAATATCTGAGCGCTATGTGACAAGCTCGATGGCACAGCTGTGACCTAAGTGACAAGAGGATAAGTGAGAGTTTGAATCTCTGCACAAACTTTTGGACACTGGACACTTTTGGATTGTGTGAGGCCCAATGAATACCTGAGCGCTATGTGACAAGCTCGATGGCACAGCTGTGACCTAAGTGACTAGAGAATAAGTGAGATTTTGAATCTCTGCACACACTTTTGGACACTGGACACTTTTGGATTGTGTGAGGCCCAATGAATATCTGAGCGCTATGTGACAAGCTCGATGGCACAGCTGTGACCTAAGTGACTAGAGGATAAGTGAGAGTTTGAATCTCTGCACATACTTTTGTACACTGGACACTTTTGGATTGTGTGAGGCCCAATGAATATCTGAGCGCTATGTGACAAGCTCGATGGCACAGCTGTGACCTAAGTGACTAGAGAATAAGTGAGAGTTTGAATCTCTGCACACACTTTTGGACACTGGACACTTTTGGATTGTGTGAGGCCCAATGAATATCTGAGCGCTATGTGACAAGCTCGATGGCACAGCTGTGACCTAAGTGACTAGAGGATAAGTGAGAGTTTGAATCTCTGCACACACTTTTGGACACTGGACACTTTTGGATTGTGTGAGGCCCAATGAATATCTGAGCGCTATGTGACAAGCTCGATGGCACAGCTGTGACCTAAGTGACTAGAGGATAAGTGAGAGTTTGAATCTCTGCACACACTTTTGGACACTGGACACTTTTGGATTGTGTGAGGCCCAATGAATATCTGAGCGCTATGTGACAAGCTCGATGGCACAGCTGTGACCTAAGTGACTAGAGAATAAGTGAGATTTTGAATCTCTGCACACACTTTTGGACTCTGGACACTTTTGGATTGTGTGAGGCCCAATGAATATCTGAGCGCTATGTGACAAGCTCGATGGCACAGCTGTGACCTAAGTGACTAGAGAATAAGTGAGATTTTGAATCTCTGCACACACTTTTGGACACTGGACACTTTTGGATTGTGTGAGGCCCAATGAATATCTGAGCGCTATGTGACAGGCTCGATGGCACAGCTGTGACCTAAGTGACTAGAGAATAAGTGAGATTTTGAATCTCTGCACACACTTTTGGACACTGGACACTTTTGGATTGTGTGAGGCCCAATGAATATCTGAGCGCTATGTGACAAGCTCGATGGCACAGCTGTGACCTAAGTGACTAGAGGATAAGTGAGAGTTTGAATCTCTGCACACACTTTTGGACACTGGACACTTTTGGATTGTGTGAGGCCCAATGAATATCTGAGCGCTATGTGACAAGCTCGATGGCACAGCTGTGACCTAAGTGACTAGAGGATAAGTGAGAGTTTGAATCTCTGCACACACTTTTGGACACTGGACACTTTTGGATTGTGTGAGGCCCAATGAATATCTGAGCGCTATGTGACAAGCTCGATGGCACAGCTGTGACCTAAGTGACTAGAGAATAAGTGAGATTTTGAATCTCTGCACACACTTTTGGACTCTGGACACTTTTGGATTGTGTGAGGCCCAATGAATATCTGAGCGCTATGTGACAAGCTCGATGGCACAGCTGTGACCTAAGTGACTAGAGGATAAGTGAGAGTTTGAATCTCTGCACACACTTTTGGACACTGGACACTTTTGGATTGTGTGAGGCCCAATGAATATCTGAGCGCTATGTGACAAGCTCGATGGCACAGCTGTGACCTAAGTGACTAGAGGATAAGTGAGAGTTTGAATCTCTGCACACACTTTTGGACACTGGACACTTTTGGATTGTGTGAGGCCCAATGAATATCTGAGCGCTATGTGACAAGCTCGATGGCACAGCTGTGACCTAAGTGACTAGAGGATAAGTGAGAGTTTGAATCTCTGCACACACTTTTGGACACTGGGCACTTTTGGATTGTGTGAGGCCCAATGAATATCTGAGCGCTATGTGACAAGCTCGATGGCACAGCTGTGACCTAAGTGACTAGAGGATAAGTGAGAGTTTGAATCTCTGCACACACTTTTGGACACTGGACACTTTTGGATTGTGTGAGGCCCAATGAATATCTGAGCGCTATGTGACAAGCTCGATGGCACAGCTGTGACCTAAGTGACTAGAGGATAAGTGAGAGTTTGAATCTCTGCACACACTTTTGGACACTGGACACTTTTGGATTGTGTGAGGCCCAATGAATATCTGAGCTCTATGTGACAAGCTCGATGGCACAGCTGTGACCTAAGTGACTAGAGGATAAGTGAGAGTTTGAATCTCTGCACACACTTTTGGACTCTGGACACTTTTGGATTGTGTGAGGCCCAATGAATATCTGAGCGCTATGTGACAAGCTCGATGGCACAGCTGTGACCTAAGTGACTAGAGAATAAGTGAGATTTTGAATCTCTGCACACACTTTTGGACACTGGACACTTTTGGATTGTGTGAGGCCCAATGAATATCTGAGCGCTATGTGACAGGCTCGATGGCACAGCTGTGACCTAAGTGACTAGAGAATAAGTGAGATTTTGAATCTCTGCACACACTTTTGGACTCTGGACACTTTTGGATTGTGTGAGGCCCAATGAATATCTGAGCGCTATGTGACAAGCTCGATGGCACAGCTGTGACCTAAGTGACTAGAGGATAAGTGAGAGTTTGAATCTCTGCACACACTTTTGGACACTGGACACTTTTGGATTGTGTGAGACCCAATGAATATCTGAGCGCTATGTGACAAGCTCGATGGCACAGCTGTGACCTAAGTGACTAGAGGATAAGGGAGATTGGATTGCTTTTAAAAAAGCAGTTTGCGGAGCAGTGGGTAAACAGCAATGCCAGCCTGTCAGGAAGCCTTAAAAGGCAGCCCAACAACCAACACCACTGATACACCACTATATAGCCTCCCCTTGCACTGCACACAGTGACTGGTGTGTTGTGCAGGCCAAATTGCTATCAGCAGCAGAAGCAGTTTTTTTTTCTTCTCAGCAGGACAAAAAAAAAAAATTGGGATTGCTTTTAAAAAAGCAGTTTGAGGCCCAATGAATATCTGAGCGCTATGTGACAGGCTCGATGGCACAGCTGTGACCAAAGTGACTAGAGGATAAGGGAGATTGGATTGCTTTTAAAAAAGCAGTTTGCAGAGCAGTGGGTAAACAGCAATGCCAGCCTGTCAGGAAGCCTTAGAAGGCAGCCCAACAACCAACACCACTGATACACCACTATATAGCCTCCCCTTGCACTGCACACGCAGTGACTGGTGTGTTGTGCAGGCCAAATCGCTAGCAGCAGAAGCAGTTTTTTGGTCTTCTTCCCTGCCTAACGCTCTCCCTACAGAATCAGCAGCAACCTCTCCCTATACTGAGATCGGCAGAAGTAAGATGGCGGTCGGCGTGCACGCCCTTTTATACCCCCTGTGACGCCCACCAAAGCAAGCCAATCACTTGCATGCCCTTCTGAAAGATGGTGGTGACCCGTGCCTATGTCATCACGTTGCCCACAGTGTCCGTGGATCCTGATTGGCTGAAAAAGAGCGCAAAACAAACTTTTGAAACGCGACTTTGGCGCGTAAGTCGCCGACCTTGTGGCCGACCTCATCCTAGGGTCGGGTTTCGTTTCATGAAACCCGACTTTGCCAAAAGTCGGCGACTTTTGAATTTTTTCTACCCGTTTCGCTCAACTCTAGTGTTGAGCATTCTGATACTGCAAGTATCGGGTATCAGCTGATATTAGCTGTATCGGAATTCCGATACTGACTTCCGATACTTTTTTCATATCGGATACCGGAATCGGAAGTTCCCATAATGCTATGAGCCCACTCACTTTGATTCAGCCAATGGGAATCCTCAGAAGTGTGGGCACATCCTGTTAGGCATGTAGGCATGTTAACTATTGCAATGGCTGCTGAAATGATGTCATGATGCACTATAAAAGCCGCCGCCGCCACCGCCGCCATTTCTGGTCACTCTGCTGTGAATTCAGTTAGAGACAGGCTGCTGTTGAAGACTGTGAAGGACAGTTAGAAATAGCGATTCTACCAAACATATTGTGCTTTAACCAGGCTACATAAACCACCACTGTAGCTTTCTTTTCCCTAGCAGCAGTGTTCACAGCTGTCTGCTAGGGCTGTGTGAGTGCAGCTCACGCTGTGGAGTGGGTCCTGCAGCCACGTCTGGTTGTAGGCCGCCCAGCATGCCTCACTGCTGCCTCATACATATTTTTCTTTTTGAGCTGCTTATTTTTCAAAAATTATATCTAGTGTGCTTCCATCTGTATCCATATACGTTGGTTGCAAACACTAGTAATAGACAGTGGAGCCTTTCTGCAGCCTTTCAGTGCTAGTGCCCACTTAGCTGCACTGTTCACGGCTGTCTGAGAGGTCTCTGACTGTGTGTGAGTGCAGCTCACGCTGAGTAGTGTGTCCTGCAGCTACATCTGGTTGTAGGCTGCTCAGCGTGTCACTGCCTCACACATTTTTCTTTTATTGCAGCTCATTTTTTCTCCTATTAGTGTGCATCCATCCGTATCCATATACGGTGGTTGCAAACACTATATAGGAGTAGACAGCAGAGCCTTTCTGCAGCCTTTTAGTGCTAGTGCCCACTTAGCTGCACTGTTCACGGCTGTCTGAGAGGTCTCTGACTGTGTGTGAGTGCAGCTCACGCCGAGTAGTGTGTCCTGCAGCTACGTCAAGTTGTAGGCCGCTCAGTGTGCGTCACTGCCTCACACATATTTTTCTTTAATTGCAGCTCATTTTTTCTTCTCCTATTAGTGTGCATCCATCCGTATCCATCTACATTGGTTGGTTGCAAACACTATATAGGAGTAGATAGAGGAGCCTTTTTTCTGGCTTGTGCCCTTCATCTGCAGTCAGATTAGTATTACCCAATTTTTTTGGAGCCTCATCTTTTGCATTGTAGGTTACCTGCCTGCATTGTAATAGCTCCAAAAGGTTGGTGATACTATCACTTTCAAATCTTTGGTCACATCCGTTTAGTTTTTTTTTCACAAAAAAAAACAATGAAGTTCACCAAACACTACATTTGAAAGTTGTGTAGGCCACATTATCTCCTATTAAAGTGTAGTCCACACACACACTTCATAAAATTAGTGTTTCTTCTACCTGTAACCAGCTGTTCTGGAATAAGCACACTAAGCCCCCCCTTTGTACTTTTCTGCCTATCTTTACCAGTCTAGCAAGATGAAGAAGGCAGGGAGTAAGGCACGTGGGCGTGGGGTTTCAGCAGGGAGAGGACGTGGGGATTCTGCAGGGAGAGGATGTGGGGATTCTGTGCCTGCTGCAGGCACCAGTGAGTCAGCAGCCCCCAGTTTTAGCAGGCAACAGTCCTTTATGCGCTGCTTTGTAGGACCTCGCCGTACCCCACTGCTGCGGGAGGAACAAATTGAAGCCGTTGTCGGATGGATGGCAGCTAACGCATCGACTTCAATGACTTCCACATCCTCTCAGGGCCAGAGCACCGAAGAGCAACCATCCGTCTCTTCACCACCTGCCAAAGTGCCCAGGCAGTCAGAGAGCCCTGGACAGGAGCCATCACAGTCTCTACTTCTGTTCTCTGAATCTGTTGGCTTGGAAAGAGGGGGCCAGCCAAGCAGCATTCAAGAATGTGAAGAAGAGGGAGTATGCAGTGATGCGCAACTTCTTTGTCCCTCTGAACCTGAAGAGGCAGGTGGGCCAGTGCCTATGGTCAGCACACCTCAGCTCTTGGCCTAGGCAACCTCACTCACATCCCATGTCTGGCACATGTTCTGAACTTGGTCGTGCAGAGCTTTCTGAGGGACTATCCGGATCTTGATACACTGCTGCACAAGGTCCGCATAGAGTGCGCTCACTTGCGGCGTTCCAGCATGGCAAGATCGTGCCTGCTGCTCTGCAGCGCCGATTACGCCTCCCGGATCATGGCATCATATATGACCTACCCACCAGGTGGAATTCAACGTTACATATGTTGGAGTGGTTGTGTGAGCAGCAGGCAGCAGTCATGGAGTACCAACTGTATCAGGTGCAAACAAGTCGCACTGTACGCCAGTCACACTTCAGCACCACTGAGTGGGCCTCTATGAAGGACATCTGCCTCGTTTTGCGTGCCTTCGATGATTCCACGCGGATGGCGAGTGCAGATGATGCACTAGTCAGCATGACTGTCCCCCTTATCTGCCTGCTTCAAAAAACACTGCAAGCAATAAGGGAGGAGGTTTTGGAAGAGGTGGAGGATGAGGAGTCCCAAATGCCATCTGCTTCTGGACAGTCTGCGCTACGTGGTTCCTCACAAAGGCCTAGGCAGGGGACACTTTGTGAGGGGGATGAGGAGGAGTCGATGGAGGAGGAAGACATCTCTCCAGAGGAGGGAGGTACACAAAGCTCTAGTCTGTATTTACAGCGAGGGTGGGGTGATGCAGAGCAGGCAGAGATCACGCCTCAAGCAGGGGACAGCGGTTCTTTGGCAGTTGGGAGTCTGCAGCACATGGTTGATTTCATGCTGCAGTGCCTGAGAAACGACCGCCGCATCGCCCACATTCTCAACACAGCTGATTATTGTGTGTACACCCTCCTAGATCCTCGCTACCAGGACAACTTACAAAACCTCATACCAACGTTGAACCGGGAGCGTAAACTGCGGGAGTACCAAGACACACTGGTGTCATGTTTTCCATTCCACCCGACAGCAGTGGTGCTAGTGGTTTACAAAGCAGTTCTGTGCATCGAGGCAGTGGAGGAAACTCGGCACAAAGAGGCAGCAGAGGCAGCGCCTCAACACAAGGCAACACCACTATGGCCCAAATGTGGCAAAGTTTTGTGTGTCCGTCGCAATTGTCTACACCATCACAGACGGCTCCAGTCAGCAGGAGGCAACGTTTCCGTCAGATGGTGACAGACTACTTGTCTTGCCCTCTCAGTGTACTCCCAGATGGCTATTCCCCCTTCAAGTTTTGGGTCTCTAAGAGATACATGGCCAGAGCTTAGCCAGTATGCATTGGAGGTGCTGGCTTGCCCTGCTGCCAGTGTATTATCGGAACGCGTCTTTAGTGCCGCAGGTGGTGTACTAACAGACCGTCGCATGAGACTATCTTCCGATATGCTTGTCCCCTTATGTTGTGAGGTCAAGAAACTTTTCAAAGTGCTTTATGATCCATGTAGTGCTGGACATGTGTTTATTTGACCACAACATTTTATTGGGTCCTGGTGTCTCAATTTAGTGTGATTGATTAACGAGAAGAGAAAGAGCAAAAAAAAAAAAAAATCTTAGCCTTAACCTCCTATATATTCAGACATAGCTAGGGGGAGCATTTATGCAGGGGGCATTTATGCACATGTAATCGAAGTACATGTATCAAAGTACTACTGGCAGTTATAACATGGCAGTTAGACAGGGCAGGAGACAGGTAAGACATTTATATACATCTACTCCCTGTACATTTGGAGTACAACAAATATATACCACATGCATTTGTATAATTTATATCCTGGCCACTGCATTCACACACATCCACCGCCCTGGCATTAACTCTCTACACTCCATCCATATCGTTCCGTTGCTCCTTTCCTCTTTTATGTATAGCACTCACGCTCTTTTCACATTGTTAAATTGCACAGATCCAGTCAGTCCCACCATTCAACATAAGAGACGATCTCACAAATCAATTAACCATCTGCTCACTCTTTCTATCCTCCTTCTCCTAGTCGCAGGAGACATTGCTCCCAACCCTGGTCCACCATGTTATAGAAAGTCAACCCCCCCAACTGCTACACTCAGAAACCCCTCTAATCTTATTAATATTCCCTGCATGCCATCTGTCTCTCTTAATTGTGCACTTAGGAATTCTCGCTCAGTGTGTAACAAACTCTCCTTCATCCATGACTTCTTCCTTTCTAATTCTCTTATCCTCCTGGCTCTTACTGAAACCTGGATCCAGCAGTCAGACACTACCGCTGCTGCTGCTCTTTCATACGGGGGGCTACACTTCTCTCATACCCCAAGATCAGACAATAGAGCAGGTGGAGGCGTTGGTCTGCTCCTATCACCAAAATGTACATTTCAGGATATCCCTCAAGTACCCTCACTAGTCTTCCCTTCTTTTGAGGTCCATGCCGTCAGACTCTACACCCCCTTCTCCATGCGAGTGGCGGTGGTATATCATCCTCCCGGCCCCTCCCATCAGTTCCTGGATCATTTTGCCACTTGGCTTCCACATTTTCTCTCCTGTGACATCCCTACCCTCATCATGGGAGATTTCAACATCCCCATTGCTCTTCCCCTCTCATCATCTGCTACTCACCTTCTATCTGTAACCTCCTCATTTGGCCTTTCGCAGCTTACTAATTCTCCAACGCATGAAGACGGAAACTCCCTCGACTTGGTCTTCTCTCGGCTTTGTGCAGTGGATGATTTTGCAAACTCCCCTCTCCCGCTCTCTGACCACAATCTTCTTTCATTCTCTATCAAGAACTGCCAGGCTGCTCAGGTCACCCCCACTGTCCAGACTTATAGAAACATACAGGCCATTAACACCCAGAAACTTATGAAGAACTTGCAGTCTTCATTGGCCCCTATCTCCTCCCTCTCATGTCCTGATTCTGCATTGAAGCATTACAATGAAACACTTCAAAGTGCCCTGGATGAATTTGCACCCCCTATAAATAGAACACCACAAAGCAGACAGCGACAACCCTGGCACACGGTGCAAACACGTTTCCTACAACGGTGCTCCAGGTGCGCCGAACGTCTGTGGAGAAAATCCAATCTACACGAAGATTTCATCCATTTTAAGTTTATGCTTAGAACATACAACACTGCCCTTCACCTCTCCAAACAAGCCTATTTCAACACCCTCATCACCTCACTGTCCAATAACCCAAAACATCTCTTTGACGCTTTTCATTCTCTACTCAACCCAAGAGTACAGGCCCCAACCATGGAGCTCCGAGCTGACGATCTGGCCAATTACTTCAAAGAAAAAAATTGACCAGATTCGACAGGAAATTATCTCCCAATCACCTCATACCATGCACTGTCCTCCCTCCCCCACTGCATCTAGCTCACTCTCTTATTTTGAACCAGTCACAGAAGAAGAAGTAAGCAGGCTCCTTGCATCTTCTCGCCCAACCACTTGCACCAGTGACCCATTTCCGTCACATCTCCTCCAGTCCCTTTCCCCTGCTGTCACCCCTCACCTAACTAAAATATTTAACCTCTCTCTCTCTTCTGGTATTTTTCCCTCCTCATTTAAGCATGCCATCATACATCCACTACTTAAAAAAACATCCCTCGACCAAAACTGTGCCGCTAACTATAGACCTGTCTCTAATCTTCCCTTCATCTCTAAACTCCTGGAACGACTGGTCCACTCCCGTCTTATCCGCTATCTCTCAGAAAACTCTTTTCTCGACCCTCTCCAATCCGGTTTCCGCTCTTTACACTCCACCGAAACTGCCCTCACTAAAGTCTCTAATGATCTGCTAACAGCTAAATCAAATGGTCATTACTCCATGCTAATTCTATTGGATCTCTCTGCAGCATTCGACACTGTGGATCATCAGCTCCTCCTCACTATGCTCCGTTTCATTGGCCTCAAGGACACCAATCTCTCATGGTTCTCCTCCTATCTCTCTGACCGCTCCTTTACTGTATCTTTTGCCGGTTCATCCTCCTCTCACCTTCCCCTTACTGTTGGGGTCCCGCAAGGATCGGTTCTAGGCCCCCTCCTCTTCTCCTTGTACGCTGTCCCTATTGGTCAAACAATCAGTAGATTTGGTTTCCAGTACCATCTCTATGCTGATGACACCCGATTATACGCTTCTTCTCCTGACATCACGCCAGCCTTTCTAGAAAACACCGGCGATTTTCTAAACGCTGTGTCTAATATCATGTCCTCACTATATCTGAAACTGAACCTGTCAAAGACTGAACTCCTGGTGTTTCCTCCCTCTACTAATGTACCTATACCCGACATTGCTATTTCTGTGGGTGGTTCCACTATTACTCCCCAGCAACAGGCCCGCTGTCTTGGGGTCATACTTGATTCCGAGCTTTCCTTTGCCCCCCACATTCGATCACTGGCTCGCTCTTGTCATCTGCACCTCAAAAACATTTCTAGAATGCGACCTTTTCTTACTTTTGAGTCTGCAAAAACTCTTACTGTTTCTCGTATTCATTCTCGTCTCGACTATTGTAACTCTCTTCTAATCGGTCTCCCTCTTACCAAACTCTCCCCTCTCCAATCTGTCTTGAATGCTGCAGCCAGGATCATATTCCTCACCAATCATTACACCAATGCCTCTACCTTGTGCCAGTCATTACACTGGCTACCCATCCACTCCAGAATTCAGTATAAACTTATTACCCTCACCCACAAAGCCCTCCATAGCTCAGCACCACCCTACATCTCCTCCCTTGTTTCAGTATACCACCCTACCCGCGCCCTCCGTTCTGATGATGACCTGAGGTTAGCATCCTCAATAGTCAGAACCTCCCACTCCCGTCTCCAGGACTTTACACGTGCCGCGCCAATTCTTTGGAATGCACTTCCCAGGTCAATACGATTAGTCCCCAATCCCCACAATTTTAAGCGTGCCCTGAAAATGCATTTATTCAGACGGGCCTATCGCCTCAACACATTAACCTAATCTATCCCTGTGTGACACAGCCAAAAGTTTTACCATAACCAGACTTCCTGCATCATGTTCCCACATGCTTTATGCATCCATTAGCCTCGGTGTTTGTACTGTTACACACTTAACATTATGGCTGGTCCATACAATCAGGGCAACTGTTACCACCCACCTTTCGTGTCTACCTCTTTCCTCATAGACTGTAAGCTTGCGAGCAGGTACCTCATTCCTCTTGGTATTTGTTATAGTCTATGTGATTATAGTTATGCTGTAATGTCTATTGTCTGTACAAATCCCCTCTGAAATGTAAAGTGCTGCGGAATATGTCGGCGCTATTAAAATAAAATGTATTATTATTATTATTATAACGTCGACCGGCTAACTTGTCTGAAAATGAACAAGGCCTGGATCTCTCCAGAATTTGCCAGTCCTCTTCCCGACTAAATAATTGGTTGGCAACTGTATCCAGGTCTCCTGTTGTGTTCATGTTTCTACCACCTGAACTATAATCCCTGGGCTTCAACACAGCCAGTTGTCACTCAGAAGTGTCGTCTTCCCAGAGAAAAACACACTAGCTCCTGTGTAGTGGGGTTCAGTAACGCCAGCTGCTCCCCTGCTGTGTGGACGGCAAAGTATCCTGCTCCATCCACATTCAAACTCCTACTGATTTTTAACCGTGCTCCACTTAGGCCTCTGGCTCCACTGTCTCTAGTATTTCCCCTGGCCTCCAACCCCGCCAGTTGCTGCTCTGAAGTGGCGTCTGCACAATCCACACTTGTTCCTGAGTTACTGGGGCTCAGTCACGTCAGTTGATCCCCTGATGTGTGTCCGGCAAGGTCTCCTGCTCTGTCCACATTCCCATTACTAGTACCTAAGTGGAGCACGGTTACAATCAGTTGTAGTGTACAACCGATCTAAAACTTGCTCCAAGTAGGCCTCAGCCTGCACCGTGATTGATCCTGGGCTCCAACATCGCCAGTTGCTGCTCAGAAGTGTCTTTGGCACGGGTACTTCCTCCTGCCCAGCCTGGTTCCAGCGCGCCTGCTTTTTCCGGGTTGTGTCAACATCACTTTGCCACCAATACGTTGTCCTGTCGTGTTGCGGTCGGGTTAGCCGAGTCTATGGTGCCTGCAGTTTCGGTGCTTCCTATGTGGGCTGCGGGTTCTGGTAATAAAGGCTGGTTCCGTAGTGCCAATAGGACAAGCACCCCCTGTAGGACTGTGGGTTTCGGTAACTGCGGCCGGCTCACTTCCTTGCAACTTTGTTTTTTTCATGGGTACCTTCTGCTACCCCTCCGGGTTCCAGCACCGTCAGCTGGTTCTCGGCAGTGCCTTAGGCCTAGGTGCCTCCTTCTTGGTATCTGAGTTCCAGCAACGTCTGCTGGTCCTTGGTAGTGCTTTGTAGCACAGGTACCTCCTGTTTAGTAGCCGTGTTCCAGCACAGTCAGCTGTTCCGCGGTTGTGCCATTGGCTGTTGTTCCTTCTGCTGCCACTCTGGGTTCCAGCACCGTCAGCTGGTTCTCGGTAGTTCCATTGACTCTTGTAGCTAATGCTACCCATCCGGGTTCCAGCACCGTCAGCTGGTTCTCGGAAGTGTCTTTGGCACGGGCACTCCCTCCTGCCCAGCCTGGTTCCAGGACGCCTGCTGTTTCCGGGTAGTGTCAACGTCACTTTGCACCAATACATTGTCCTGTCGTGTTGCGGTCAGGTTAGCTGAGTCTATGGTGCCTGCAGTTTCGGTGCTTCCTATGTGGGCTGCGGGTTCTGGTAATAAAGGCTGGTTCCGTAGTGCCAATAGGACAAGCACCCCCTGTAGGACTGTGGGTTTCGGTAACTGTGGCCAGCTCACGGCCTTGCAACTTTGTTTTTTTCATGGGTACCTTCTGCTACCCATCTGGGTTCCAGCACCATCAGCCGCTTCTCGGCAGTGCCTTTGGCCTAGGTGCCTCCTTCTTGGTATCCGAGTTCCAGCAACGTCTGCTGGTCCTTGGTAGTGCTTTGTAGTACAGGTACCTCCTGCTTAGTAACCGTGTTCCAGCACCGTCAGCTGGTCCACAGTTGTGCCATTGGCTCTTGTCCTTCTGCTGCCCCTCCGGGTTCCAGCACCGTCAGCTGGTCCTCGCTAGTTCCATTTACTATTGTTCCTTCTGCTACCCATCCGGGTTCCAGCACCGTCAGCTGGTTATCGGCAGAGCCTTTGGCCTAGGTGCCTCCTTCTTAGTATCCGAGTTCGAGCAATGTCTGCTGGTCCTTGGTAGTGCTTTGTAGCACAGGTACCTCCTGCTTAGTAACCGTGTTCCAGCACCGTCAGCTGGTCCACAGTTGTGCCATTGGCTCTTGTTCCTTCTGCTGCCCCTCCGGGTTCCAGCACCGTCAGCTTGTCCTCGCTAGTTCCATTTGCTATTTTTCCTTCTGCTACCCATCCGGGTTCCATCACCGTCAGCTGGTTCTCGGCAGAGCCTTTGGCCTAGGTGCCTCCTTCTTGGTATCCGAGTTCCAGCAACGTCTGCTGGTCCTTGGTAGTGCTTTGTAGCACAGGTACCTCTTGCTTAGTAACCGTGTTCCAGCACCGTCAGCTGGTCCACAGTTGTGCCATTGGCTCTTGTCCTTCTGCTGCCCCTCCGGGTTCCAGCACCGTCAGCTGGTCCTTGCTAGTTCCATTTACTATTGTTCCTTCTGCTACCCATCCGGGTTCCAGCACCGTCAGCTGGTTATCGGCAGAGCCTTTGGCCTAGGTGCCTCCTTCTTAGTATCCGAGTTCGAGCAACGTCTGCTGGTCCTTGGTAGTGCTTTGTAGCACAGGTACCTCCTGCTTAGTAACCGTGTTCCAGCACCGTCAGCTGGTCCACAGTTGTGCCATTGGCTCTTGTTCCTTCTGCTGCCCCTCCGGGTTCCAGCACCGTCAGCTTGTCCTCGCTAGTTCCATTTGCTATTGTTCCTTCTGCTACCCATCCGGGTTCCATCACCATCAGCTGGTTCTCGGCAGAGCCTTTGGCCTAGGTGCCTCCTTCTTGGTATCCGAGTTCCAGCAACGTCTGCTGGTCCTTGGTAGTGCTTTGTAGTACAGGTACCTCCTGCTTAGTAACCGTGTTCCAGCACCGCCAGCTGGTCCACAGTTGTGCCATTGGCTCTTGTCCTTCTGCTGCCCATCTGGGTTCCAGCACCGTCAGCTGGTCCTCGCTAGTTCCATTTACTATTGTTCCTTCTGCTACCCATCTGGGTTCCAGCACCATCAGCTGGTTATCGGCAGAGCCTTTGGCCTAGGTGCCTCCTTCTTAGTATCCGAGTTCGAGCAACATCTGCTGGTCCTTGGTAGTGCTTTGTAGCACAGGTACCTCCTGCTTAGTAACCGTGTTCCAGCACCGTCAGCTGGTCCACAGTTGTGCCATTGGCTCTTGTTCCTTCTGCTGCCCCTCCGGGTTCCAGCACCGTCAGCTTGTCCTCGCTAGTTCCATTTGCTATTTTTCCTTCTGCTACCCATCCGGGTTCCATCACCGTCAGCTGGTTCTCGGCAGAGCCTTTGGCCTAGGTGCCTCCTTCTTGGTATCCGAGTTCCAGCAACGTCTGCTGGTCCTTGGTAGTGCTTTGTAGCACAGGTACCTCCTGCTTAGTAACCGTGTTCCAGCACCGTCAGCTGGTCCACAGTTGTGCCATTGGCTCTTGTCCTTCTGCTGCCCCTCCGGGTTCCAGCACCGTCAGCTGGTCCTCGCTAGTTCCATTTACTATTGTTCCTTCTGCTACCCATCCGGGTTCCAGCACCGTCAGCTGGTTATCGGCAGAGCCTTTGGCCTAGGTGCCTCCTTCTTAGTATCCGAGTTCGAGCAACGTCTGCTGGTCCTTGGTAGTGCTTTGTAGCACAGGTACCTCCTGCTTAGTAACCGTGTTCCAGCACCGTCAGCTGGTCCACAGTTGTGCCATTGGCTCTTGTTCCTTCTGCTGCCCCTCCGGGTTCCAGCACCGTCAGCTTGTCCTCGCTAGTTCCATTTGCTATTGTTCCTTCTGCTACCCATCCGGGTTCCATCACCGTCAGCTGGTTCTCGGCAGAGCCTTTGGCCTAGGTGCCTCCTTCTTGGTATCCGAGTTCCAGCAATGTCTGCTGGTCCTTGGTAGTGCTTTGTAGTACAGGTACCTCCTGCTTAGTAACCGTGTTCCAGCACCGTCAGCTGGTCCACAGTTGTGCCATTGGCTCTTGTCCTTCTGCTGCCCATCCGGGTTCCAGCACCGTCAGCTGGTCCTCGCTAGTTCCATTTACTATTGTTCCTTCTGCTACCCATCTGGGTTCCAGCACCATCAGCTGGTTATCGGCAGAGCCTTTGGCCTAGGTGCCTCCTTCTTAGTATCCGAGTTCGAGCAACATCTGCTGGTCCTTGGTAGTGCTTTGTAGCACAGGTACCTCCTGCTTAGTAACCGTGTTCCAGTACCGTCAGCTGGTCCACAGTTGTGCCATTGGCTCTTGTTCCTTCTGCTGCCCCTCCGGTTTCCAGCAGCGTCAGCTGGTCCTTGCTAGTTCCATTTGCTATTGTTCCTTTTGCTACCCATCCGGGTTTCAGTACCGTCAGTTGGTTCTCGGCAGTTCCTCAGCCTTCTTGTACCTTCTGCTACTTTTCCAAGTTCAAGCTTGTGGAAATGGGTTTTGATTCTCACTCTGGATCTCCCTGACAATGACCCTGAAGACGACGACCCTGAAGACCACACAGAAGAATACCTAAAAGATGACCCTGAAGAAGATGACCAAGAGGACAAAGATCATGAAGACAACCACCAAGATGCAGAACAACAAGAGACAGAAGAACAAGAAGCATAAAAACCAAAAGAAGAAGAACATTAAGCATAAGACTAAAAATCTGAGCAAATGATATTATCTAATTTATAAGCAGAAGAAGACTAAGCAGTGTATGGGGGTGAGTCCGTTCCTCCTCGTTGTGCCCCTGGAAAAGGCTTGCTGCTGCAGGCCAAGCTGAACGCGGACAAATCCTGTTGTAAATCTTTTGTGACAGGCTGAACAGAAGGTGTAATCTTCAAACTTTTATAGATTACAACTACAGGAATGCCTGACACAAATAAGAATATGATGAAGAAGAAGAATAGCACAAAGATGAAGAAGTAGAATATGAAGAAGAATAATAGTTGAATAAGAAGAATGTAAAAAAAATAGGAAGAAGGTGATGAAGAAGAAGAAGAAGATGAATAAGGTGAAGAAGAAGTTGATGAAAAAGATGCTGCTGAGGATGATGAAGGATAAAGTGTGGGAGAAGTAAAAAAGAAGGTAAAGAGCATGGAAGTAGTGAAACATACATATCTGACAAAATATTAAAGACTTTAACATAGTCAATATCTTTGTAACTACGAACGTCTTAAAAAAAAAACAAATTACTGCTATTCCATTTGATTGGGCTAAACCTCTATGGCTTTAATGTCTCCTACACCTCCCACAATACATTCTACATTATTATTAGTTGTTTTTCTTCATGTAGAATTAACCTACAGGGAAAAAAAGTTTTTTTTTATTTCCGATATTTCTGTTCCATTGACTTGAATGGGACTTCCGGGATCGGAATCGGCGATACCCGATACTTTTTTTACATCGGCGGATCCATTCTGATACGATATTTTTCAGTATCGGGTGGTATCGCTCAACACTACTCAGGAACCCTGATGGCGGTCCCCTGGGTACCTGCCCGGTCACTGCATGGGAGTCCTCCTCCCCACACCCACATAACCAGTGGCAGAGACCTGGGACAGGAGAACACCTGATTGACCAGCTTCCTGGTCACCAGCTGTGTGTGTGGCTGACCTGCAAGGTGCTTCCTGGCTGTCGGATGGCTGGGACGGGTCCGAGGTCGATCGATGAAGGACCGCTCCGGGGACAGGTTGCAGGGTGCTGCTCCAGGTGCTGTTGAAAGAAACAAAAAAAAAATTACTGACATGCATTGACCAAAAGCATCAGCTGTGGAATAGAAAAGCATTGATTTATAAAAGCAATATCCCAAAAAAAAATTATTCAAAATACTTACGCTCTAGTGGCAAGGACCGGTCTCAGGAACTCCAAATTCCAATGGTATCTGTATTTGGTTCTGGTCCTTGCTGAGGAACCACTGCGAACCTATCCCTCTGCACGAACATCAGTGTTGAAGCGGTCCTTCATCGAGCGCCATTGGGTTCGGACTTTGTCCACTGTTATAAAACAAAAAGAAAAAAAAAATTATTATCATGCAATATATCTGCATCTGTACAATAACAAAATAATTTACCATGTTGATCCTGATATACTGTTTAGGTTTACTCATAGATATATTCTATGTGTAAACGGTACCATCAGTCAAAACAGTCAAGGCAGCACAATGCATCACAACATTACCAAAAAGCGTTAACTGTAGATCCTGATATACTGTTAGGTTTACACATAGAATATATCTATGAGTAAACACAACGGTACCATCAGTCAAAACAGTCAAGGCAGCAGAATGCATCCCAACATTACCAAAAAGCATTAACTATAGATCCTGATATACTGTTAGGTTTACACATAGAATATATCTATGAGTAAACACAACGGTACCATCAGTCAAAACAGTCAAGGCAGCATAATGCATCACAACATTACCAAAAAACGTTCACTATTGTTACTGGTATGTTGTGTTTACAGATAGAATTTATCTATCAAGAAACACAACAGAATCAGGGTCAATAGTTACGGCACCATCACAGAGCAAATTACTTACGAAACGCCTTTTTGGAGGTTGCAGGGACGCTGTCCCAGTCATCCATCAACGCTGTGGCCACCTTATTCCATAGCCTCCGAGTCACAATATTGTCCTTGTGCAGCTGGTCACGGCTGTCCCACAAAGGTACACGCTCCTGGACTAGTTGGATCAGTTGTTCATTGTCCAGGTAAACGTCTTCATCCTCTGTCGAACCTATAAAAATAGAAAAACTTTAGAGTCTTTGAATTGTTTGTTTAAAAAAAGGCTTAAAAAAAAAGGCAAGAAGGAATCAAATAAAAAAAAAGAAAATGGATATACTGTACATTAATGATTTCACTTACTTTACGGGTCACCGCCGGGACTTGGGTTTGCTGCTCCCGCTCTTCAACCTCACTCGACTGTTCCGATGATGAGGACTGAAAAAAAAAAAATTGAAAATATAACCTTTGTATTGGGACAGGCTATACTTACCCAAAGGCACATATATAATCACCTCACGTTCTGCTTGGGCAACTTCCTCTCGGGATGGGGAATAATGCGATCCAGAAGATGACATTCTTGAATAAAAAAAAAATTAAAAACTTTAGAACAAAATAAACTTGAAAAGACAGGCATACTTTTGATGAAGAATACTCACATGGCTGATGAAGCTGCAAAATTCACTGTTGTGCTGATGTCTGTCTTCTCTCAAGGCTGTCTGCAGAGTTGTGACAGTGCAAGCACACCCCTTCCTTTATCTAAACTCATCCCAAACAATGTTGCTCTTCAGGGGAGTCGATTTTGCAAGTGTCTAGACATTGTTTACTCCAAAAAGGCATCTTGTGATAAGCGCAGATAAGCGCAGACGTGCGCTGAGCAATGCAATTGTCAGCGCTCCCATAGGTTTTAATATTAGGTTTTTGTGCATTCCGCGCGCACTCGCGCGCATGCGTAACTTTTGGGGCGTCGGACGGAACAAAAAATGCAACATCTAGCGTCTGGCGAGACCGGGCGCATACCTTAAAAAAACGCTGCGCACGAGAATCGCTGATGAACGCTGACATGCGCTAAACAATGCGCGCACATGTTCAAGATAGGGGAGACATGCCCAAGCGCATAACAGCGCACAAGGTGCAGTGCTTAAAAACGCTAGTGTGAAACCAGCCTAAGATGGGTGAAAGTAAAATAATTAATTGTAACCACATATATATATTATCCCTCATTGGGATATAATATAAAATACAGTGCCATAACATAAAAGGGTGATAGTAAAAATAATTAATTGTCACCAGATATATATATTATCCCCCATAGCAGCATGCTAGTTAGCCCAATAGGGAGGAGAAACCTCCCATATCCTGCCATAGGAAAAACGACTGGATACAGAAAAAATACCAACAATGGGCAGAGGTGAATATAAAAGCTAATTAGGATAACCCTCACATGGAGGGATAAAATGGATAATAGATTTTCACCATAATCATACTGTGCATCAAATACACATAGTAATAGAATGGTAAATAAATGTCCATATGTATAGATGTACATTCATAAATGGGAAAATCTGTTTGATTAATATAGAAACTTCCAAAGTCATCAGATGACCAGATCGACATCCCGGTTTAAATCCTCCAATGTCTTCACAATAAGGACAATTTCTCATTCCAGTAGTAACCGTGCACTTTTTCCAGGAGTTCTGGACTACTCATAATATCCAAGACACACCCAATCTTCTCGATATATTCATGCCATAATATTTCAACACCTCCATACCATGTTGGTCATATGAAAAGATGATAAAGTGAATTCTAAAAGAATAATAAAATTGCATTAAAATTCATTAAAAACAACACAAAAACACTTAAAGGAAGGGGGCAAATCTCAAAACGTCATTGAGTCCCCTGGGTTGTACAGTTCCAATCTTATATATCCACTCAGCCTCTATCTGAGTCATTTTTTTCTTCCAGTTGCCTCCTCTCTGATCAATAAAGATCTTATCTATACCTATAACTTTGAGAAGTTTCGGATTGCATTCATGGAACACTTTAAAATGTTTAGGTATAGGTTTGAGGGTGGTACTATCTTCAATGTCACATGCATTTCTTATGCCCCTGTAGTGTTCCCTCACACATATCCTCAAGGGTCTAGACATCATACCCACGTATATCTTCATACAGGGACACGTTGCATAGTATACCACACCAACTGAATTGCAGGTGGTGTGCTGGGTAATGTCAAATGTTTTACTACCATCACTTGAAGAAAATGAGACCGCCTGTACCATATTAGGACATGCAATGCATTCTTTGCAGGTATAGAATCCCCATTTTGGACCTTTTGATCCAAATACTCTCTCCGATTTCAAACCTCCATGGTAACTGTGCACTAGATGGTCCCTAAGATTGTTGGATCTCCTATACGTGATGGAAGGAAATTTTGGAACAAACCTTTCTAGTGTTCTATCTGTCATAAGAAGAGGCCAATATTTCTAAAGAGCTTTCTTAACCTCATACCATCTATCATTAAAAGTAGAGATAAATCTCACTTTTTGTGTGTCCTTGGATTTCTTTTTAGGAGTTAATAAATCCACACGTTTTACATGACTTGCCCTTTTTATTCCTCTATTTATGCTACGTTTAGAGTAGCCTCTAGATGAAACTCTCTGTGAAAGATCCTCCACCTGTTCCTGAAAAGCCTCCTCATTAGAACATATGCATCTGGCCCTGAGAAACTGGTCAGTGGGGATACCTTCCACCAAAGGTTTTGGGTGTGAGGACGTGGCATGTAATATTGAATTTACCACGGTTTCCTTGCGGTGTACATTGGTATGTAGGAGACCATTATCCTCTTTTGAAATCTTGATGTCAAGGAAATCAATGTTGGTTTGACTATAATTGCATGTTAATTTGACATTGATTGAATTGTCATTGAGTATGTCCAAAAAATTGAGAAGGTCCTGCTCTGTCCCCTGCCATATCATCAAAATATCATCTATATAACGGACCCAGATCAGGACCTTCTCCATATAGGCAACAGGGTTGGTGTAGAAAATTTTCTGTTCCCACATGCCAAAGAGATTGGCATATGAGGGGGCAAATTACGCCCCCATTGCCGTCCCCTGTTTTTGTAAATAGTTTCTTTGAACATAAAAAATTATGTTCCAGGACAAACACAAGTAATATCATCAATATATTGATAAGCTCAGCATCAAGATCAGATAACATTAGATATGTCTTAGCAGCCAATATACCATCACGATGTAAAATAGAAGTATGTAATGATTCAACATCTAGACTCACAAGCCACATATCTGTCTCCATAGGGATTCCTTCAATTTTCCTAAGAACGTCACTAGTATCTCTTACGTACGATGGAAGATCAAAAACCAAAGGTTTCAAATGAAAATCAAGGAATCTAGAGATAATCTCGCACAGACTGCCGGTCAATAGGGGTAAGTTATTGCCGCCTGTACCTAAGAGATTTCCCCCCACTAAATTTGTATTCTAACATTGAACTTTTTAAAAAGTTAGTGTCAGATGAGTTCGAAAAAATACCGAGACATATTGTCAATGGGAATCTCACCTTTGTCCAAAGGAAAGTGTTGAAAGAACTTGGTAACCTTAAAGAGGTGGTAGTAAAACCTGCGGCCAAAGGTGGGAACGTAGTGATATGGCCTACCACATTATATGAGAGGGAAGCCCTGAGACAGTTAAGGGATACTGTCACGTCCGCCATGTCTGTTTGTCTCAAGAACTCCTGGAGCGATGTGCATGCGCATGTTTTGTCTGCTGTCCTGCATGTTCGCTAGAGCTGTGTGCAGACTCACCTCATGTCTGAGCTGCAGGATCCCTGCGTTTCTGCTCTGCCTTCTGTGATCTTCTCGTCATGTCTGGAGTCCTTGATCATGTGATGTTTCTTAAGATCCTGCACTGTCTGGTTCTGCAATCACCTCGTCATGTCTAGAATCCCGGATCATGTGTTCTTCCTAGGATCCTGCACTGGTTGGTTCGGTGATCATCTCGTCATGTCTGAAACCCTGATCATGTGACGTTTCCTAAGATCCTGCACTGTCTGGTTCTGCTATCATCTCGTCATGTCTAGAATCCCGGAAGTTCTCCCCTGGTCCTGACCTGGAGGAGGAGGTGCTATGCCCTATATCAGGCCGCCTCTTCCTATGCTCAGGGCCTGATTATTGTGTTGCTTCCCTGCAAGGCTCTGGGTCTGTGGGGTTGCTCCCTCTATTCTGTGCCCTTGCACTTTGCTCTGTAGTGCGTCTCTGCACACGCTCCGTGCTCGTATTCTGCCTCTTGTCTTGTGCCATGTCTTGTGTTGTCTCTCGTGCCATGTTTGTCTTTGCCTTGCTTTGCCTTGTAGTCCTTCTGCTGTTCTTTGTCTTAGTCTGTTTTGCTATGTCTCGCCTTAGCTATGCTTTGACTTGTAGTCCTTCCTTTGTTCTCTGCCTCGCCTGTTTTGCCATGTCTTGCTTTTGCTATGCTTTGACTTGTAGTCCTCCCTGTGTTCTCTGCCTTGCTATTCCTTGCTTTGTGTTCCTCCCTATGGTCTCAGTCTTTGCTTGCTCTGCCTCGCTCTCTCCTATGGTGCTCTGTAGTGCTCCCTGGCACACGCACCATTTCTCCTCTCCTTAGTGCTCGTTTCTTTGTCTAGTCCCAAGGTCTTCCCTTGGCCCGGCTCTGGGCTTCTGCCTACGCTCCGCTGCTAGACTCTGTCCTCGCTCTGACCTGGCTCTGTTTCTGCTTGTTTTCCTTGCCTTGTTCCCTGCCTTGTCCTTGCATTGAACCCCGGCGTGGGTTCCCCTTGGCCGTCTCCTGTGCCGTGGTAAGTGCCACGTGTTTGTGTACAGCCGTGTGTACTGGCCAGTGTGGCGTGCCCCCTGCGTGGCTCCTAGCACGCACCCTGCCTTGAACCCTGGCGTGGCTCCTAGCACGCACCCTGCCTTGAACCCTGGCGTGGCTCCTAGCACGCACCCTGCCCTGAACCTGGCGTGGCTCCTAGCACGAAGGTTCCTTTGCCCCCTCCTGTGCCTTAGTCGTGCCTCGTGCTGGCGTTACAGCCGTGTGCATTGGCCAGTGAGGTGTGCGTCCCTGCGTAGCTCCTAGCACGCAGCCCTGCTCTGAACCCTGGCGTGTCTCTACACGCACCCTGTCTTGTGCCTTGGCGTGTCTCTACACGCACCCTGTCTTGTGCCTTGGCGTGTCTCTACACGCACTCTGTCTTGTGCCTTGGCGTGTCTCTACACGCACTCTGTCTTGTGCCTTGGCGTGTCTCTACACGCACTCTGTCTTGTGCCTTGGCGTGTCTCTACACGCACTCTGTCTTGTGCCTTGGCGTGTCTCTACACGCACTCTGTCTTGTGCCTTGGCGTGTCTCTACACGCACTCTGTCTTGTGCCTTGGCGTGTCTCTACACGCACTCTGTCTTGTGCCTTGGCGTGTCTCTACACGCACTCTGTCTTGTACCTTGGCGTGTCTCTACACGCACTCTGTCTTGTACCTTGTGCCTTGGCGTGTCTCTACACGCACTCTGTCTTATTCTATGCTTTGGCGTGGCTACACACGCACCCTGTCTCGTTTGCGAACCTTGGCGTGTCCCCTACACACGCACCTCGCTTTGAACCCTGGCGTGTCCCCTACACACGCACCTTGCCTTGCACCTAGTCTTGAACCCTGGCGTGTCCCCTACACACGCACCTAGCCTTGGACCCTGGCGTGTCCCCTACACACGCACCTAGCCTTGGACCTTGGCGTGTTCCCTAAACACGCACCCTGCTTGGATATCTGTCGTGCCTCCTTGCCTGAACCCTGGTTTGCCTGCCGGATGCCCGGAACCTGCCGACCGTTGCCAGAGGTCCGGAACCAGATGACTGCGGCCTGATGTCCGGAGCTGACGTCCACAGCCTGATCCCTGGACCCTGTCGGTTTGCCAGCAGTCCGGAGTCCGATGCCATCATGCCATTACCTGTGCCTAGGCGTGCCATCTGGCACGTACCATGTTATGGACCTTGGCGTGCCCACGCGCGCACCTTGCACGTTTTGCTTGTTTTCCCTGTATGTGATCTTGTGTTATTCTAATGAAGATACCTTGCACCTACGTCTAGTCTCGTCTTGCTTCCTGCTCGTCCTTGTCGTCAGACACACGTCTAGTGTCCCCTGAGCCGGCCGTCTGGTCCCAGCAGTCGTGGTGGCTCACCCCCTTGGTCTTGCCCCTGACACTCCCTGTATAGGGGGTGGATTCTCACAAGGTCAGCTCGCCCTCGGTGGGTGGGTGCCACGACCCAGAGGGTCCACTCAAAAAATGGGCTCAGCAGGAGCTGAGTCCGTCACAGATACTGTCTGTTATCAGAGATTGACATTTAATCCCACATCAGCATACCAGAGAGAAATTGAAGAGATTTTTGGAAAAGGCCTTTTTGGATGGTACAATTACTAAGGAACTTAGGAATAATCTTGTGCCAGAATTTCCTAAGGTGGCGTGCATATTAGAGATGAGCGACTTTGCCTTTTTTTGGGTCGAGTCAGGTTTCATGAAACCCGACTTTCTCAAAAGTCGGGTCGAATGAAATCTGCCAATTATCGTGAAAAGTTGAAGGCCGATTAAAACACGAAAACCAATGCGAGTCAATGGGGAAGAAAAGTCGGCAGTGAGTAGAAGACAGGAAACACACCTACAGAGCCCATTTTAATGCCAAAAACATCAATTCTTATTACTTAAGCTTGTCAACCTTAATTTACTTTATAATAATAGTTAGGCATTGAAAACTGGGGGTTATTTGGCTAAAGTTGTGGGGGGGTAGGGCTGGCTTCAGATTTTCATGGGCCCTGGGCCAAAGAGTGTCACTGGGCTCTTTTAACACATGCCACAATTCATGATCGTCTGATACGGCAGAGAAATAGCAGTATAGTACAATGAAAAATACTTCACTTCCTACATCTCATGACTGATATCCTTTTTAAATAAGCAAATAGCTCCAAAAACGGACAGTATATTACTCCATACAGTATTATGGCCACCGCATAGTGCGCTATACAGAGTAATGAGGCCCATATATTTCTCCATACAGAATCATTGGTCCCATATAATGTTTGAAACAGTATATGATTAGCTGCACATAATGCTACAGTATATGTTGGTCCCCAAGGATGAAGCTCCACTGTGTTATGGGCCCAAATAATGATCCATAGTGTTGAGCGACTTTTGTTTTTTTAGGGTCGAGTTTCGTTTCATGAAACCCGACTTTTCCAAAAGTCGGGTGGAGCAAAATCGGCCAACTATAGGGAAAAGTCGGGGTCGTCCCGAAACACGAAACCCAATGTAAGTCAATGGAGAATTAAAGTCGGCAGTGAGAGGAGGACAGGAAACACACCAACAGTGCCCATTTGAATGCCAAAAGCATAAATTCTTGTTACTGAAGCTTGTCATCCTTAATTAACTTCATAATACTAGTTACGCACTGAAAAATGGGGGTTATTTGGCTACAGTTGAGGGGGGGGGAGGGCTGGCTCCAGGTTTTCGTGGGCCCAGGGCCAAAGAGCGCCCCTTTAACACATACCACAACTCATGATGCTCCGATACTGCAGAGAAATAGCAGTATAGTAAAATGAAAAATACTTCACTTCTTACACCTCATGACTGATATCCATTTTAAATTCTCCAATACCTCCAAAAACGGACAGTATATAACTCCATACAGTATTATGGCCAGCGCTTAGCTATACAGAGTAATGAGGCCCATATATTTCTCCATACAGAATCATTATTCCCATATAATGTTTCAAACCGTATATGATGAGCTCCACATAATGCTACAGTATATGTTGGTCCCAATGGATGAAGCTCCACTGTCTTATGGGCCCAAATAATGCTCCATATATAATGGGCCCCATTTCTACTGCTCTAGTGTATAATGGGCCCTGTAAATGCTGCTCCAGTGTCTGATGTCCACCTTTGGAATGCTCCAGTGTATGGTGGGCCCCATATGTCATTCACCAGAGTATAGTGCTCCCCAAAAATAGCTGTCCCAACATTGAAAACAATTACATAAGTCTCCTTGTCGTCCCCATCTTCCATCTCACTGCACTTGGCTGTTTAGGCCCTCCCACCAGCAAAGACACTTTTGCGTACTATGCGGTGCCCTGTGCCAGTGCCATCGCCCATGAGTATGCCCCCCCACCTGCTCAAGGAACCTGCACTTTCATCTGCACCTTCCTCTTTGTCACCGTGTAAGGTGGTATAGTATGCGGGAAGGGGAACCTGAGTTTCCTCTGGGTCAGATTCTGGCTGTGTAGAGTGAGAGGGGAATATAGTGGTCTGGGTCAATGTACCAGCAGCATCATCCAGCAGTGGCTGGGCCTCAGTGCACTTGTGGCGTCCCCAATTGTACGGTCGCCACTGTGGCATTGCCTTCCTCCTAGGGAGTGTGTTGTCAAGCTTGGGAGCAACGAAGGACCTCTCTAGCAGTGAAACCAACACACAACACATTTCCCACTCCAGGCCAGCAGGGAGACCTCTGAACCTGACTGCTGAGGAGCTGCTCTCTGTGGTCGGGAGGAGGTAAGTTTGGGCACTCTGTGCAGGGAAGGGGAAGTGTGTGGACGTGAGAAGGGGAGCTGGAGGATCAGCGGAGTTAAGGCTCACTCCTAGCTGGAGTGCATGGTCCGGATTCCGGTCTCTGAGTTTGTAGGGACACTGACGTTCCTGCAGCAGAAACCTGGGGAAGTAACAGCTATAAATGCTCTGTACCCAACTAAGGCTCGGAGTCCCCAGCATCGACGTGTGCAAGGCAGAAGGAAAAGGCTACAGCTGTCTGCCATACAAGTAAAGTCTGAGGAACATCTGTTAGACAGGAGGCGTTTCAGTGAACCACAGTCCTGTGAGTGCTTCCCCCACAAGCGCTAGAAAGGAGACGTTCAGGAAGGTACATGTTGGCGGAGTGTTGGAAGGGAGCTTTCCATTCTGGTCCCGGAGGTTGGCAGAGGTCCTGACCCGGAGGACACAGCACGAAGGCAGGCATCTGTGTAACCTGCAGACTGTGAGTAAAGCTTTGGAACTGCACGCTCTGGTGTCCTACAGGCATTCCAGCACCGCTACATCTGGGTACCAGCACCTACACTGCCTGTGCCTTTCCCCCATCACTACATCTACACTTCCCTGGGACTCCAGCTCCACCTGTGGGGAGATTCACCATCTTTGCTGCACAACACCATCAGTCCCAGATAGAGTTGAGCGACTTTTGGTTTTTTAGGGTCGCGTTTCGTTTCGTGAAACCCGACTTTTCCAAAAGTCGGGTCGAGCAAGATCGTCCGATTATAGGGAAAAGTCGGGGTCGTACCGAAACACGAAACCCAATGTAAGTCAATGGGGAATAAAAGTCGGCAGTGAGAGGACAGGAAACACACCAACAGTGCCCATTTGAATGCCAAAAGCATCAATTCTTCTTACTTAAGCTTGTCAACCTTAATTAACTTCATAATACAAGTTACGCACTGAAAAATGGGGGTTATTTGGCTACAGTTGTGGGGGGGGAGGGCTGGCTCCAGGTTTTCATGTGCCCTGGGCAAAAGAGCGCCCCTTTATAACATACCACAACTCATCATGCTCCGATACGGCAGAGAAATAGCGGTATAGTACAATGAAAAATACTTCACTTTTTACATCTCATGACGAGGCCCATCTATTTCTCCATACAGAATCATTGGTCCCATATAATGTTTGAAACAGTATATGATGAGCTCCACATAATGCTACAGTATATGTTGGTCCCCATGGATGAAGCTCCACTGTCTTATGGGCCCAAATAATGCTCCAAACATAATGGGCCCCATTTCTAATGCTCTAGTGTATAATGGGCCCTGTAAATGCTGCTCCAGTGTCTGATGTCCACCTTTGGAATGTTCCAGTGTATGGTGGGCCCCATCTATCATTCTCCAGAGTATAGTGCTCCCCAAAAATTGCTGTCCCAACATTGAAAACAATCAAATAAGTCTCCTCGCTAGGGAATCCCTGTACTTGTCTGGACTCCTCGTCGTCCCCATCTTCCATCTCACTGCACAGTATTTCAACTTTGCAAGTGCTGAGATCCTGAGCAAGCAGGGGGGGCCCACTCGTTGGCGACGGCACTTGCACAGGGCCCCTGATAGTACGGTGGTGTGTCTGATGGCGGGTGGGCTGAACCTGCACTTTCATCTGCAGCTTCCTCTTTGTCACCGTGTAAGATGGAACTGTATATGGGAAGGGTAACCTGAGTTTCATCAGGGTCAGATTCAGGCCGTGTAGCGTGCGAGGGGAATGTAGTGGTCTGGGTCAATGTACCAGCAGATTCATCGAGCAGTGGCTGGGCATCAGTGCACTTGTGTCGCCCCCAGGGGTACGGTCGCCACAGTGGCATTACCTTCTTCCTAGGGAGTGTGATGTCATGCTTGGGAGCAACGAACGATCTCTCTAGCAGGTTAACTGATTGGGCGGCGTTATTCCCACGAGTCATGACCCTCCAAACAGTGTTCATGAAGGCAAAGTGTTTGTTTTACGTGGGCAGTATGGTTGCAAAGCTGAACCTTAAAGGAATGTCCAGAAGGGCACCACCAGGAGTGGAGCCTACGGTTAAATTCGACTCCACCTGGGAAACCTCAACCATGCCAGCTACAGAACAGATGCACACATTGCAAGCTTAATTCCGTTAACGAATGAGACTCCGTCATGCCCCGCGGTCCGAGTCCGGCTTACTAGAGGGACACGTGAGGCTCTGGCACATGAGATTGGCCAATAACTGGTGTGTCATGCCCTTTCATGTCCGTGGCTGCATGTGCGCTACACTGAAAAGGCCAGCGTTTGTCGCTTACAGGTGCAGATAACCCGCTGAACAACGTTAGTGATGGGGATCACTGATTACAATTATTACCCGCGAACAATGATTTCCCAGTAAGTGCAGGTCAACCGCAGTTCCGGAATTAGGCCTAACCGTCATTCCTGAAAAAATGAAAAACTTACGTATGCTAACCACAGGTGCTGTAGCTTGCTTAACAGCTCGCCAGCCGTTCTCACGCCCAGTATGGATTACACGTGATTGCACAAAGGTGAGAAAGGGTACCGTATCCCCAGATAACATGTATGGATAGCGTACACATTCAAAATATATGTCTATACATCAGGAGGCAGGCTCAGACGGTGTTAGGCCCAGTATGGATTGCACGTGATTGCACAAAGGTTAGAAAGGGTACCGTATTCCCAGATAACATGTATGGATAGCGTACACATTCAAAATATATGTCTATACATCAGGAGGCAGGCTCAGACGGTGTTAGGCCCAGTATGGATTGCACGTGATTGCACAAAGGTTAGAAAGGGTACCGTATTCCCAGATAACATGTATGGATAGCGTACACATTCAAAATATATGTCTATACATCAGGAGGCAGGCTCAGACGGTGTTAGGCCCAGTATGGATTGCACGTGATTGCACAAAGGTTAGAAAGGGTACCGTATCCCCAGATAACATGTATGGATAGCGTACACATTCAAAATATATGTCTATACATCAGGAGGCAGGCTCAGACGGTGTTAGGCCTAGTATGGATTGCACATGATTGCACAAAGGTTAGAAAGGGTACCGTATCCCCAGATGACATGTATGGATAGCGTACACATTCAAAATATATGTCTATACATCAGGAGGCAGGCTCAGACGGTGTTAGGCCCAGTATGGATTGCACGTGATTGCACAAAGGTTAGAAAGGGTACCGTATCCCCAGATAACATGTATGGATAGCGTACACATTCAAAATATATGTCTATACATCAGGAGGCAGGCTCAGACGGTGTTAGGCCCAGTATGGATTGCACGTGATTGCACAAAGGTTAGAAAGGGTACCATATCCCCAGATAACATGTATGGATAGCGTACACATTCAAAATATATGTCTATACATCAGGAGGCAGGCTCAGACGGTGTTAGGCCCAGTATGGATTGCACGTGATTGCACAAAGGTTAGAAAGGGTACCGTATCCCCAGATAACATGTATGGATAGCGTACACATTCAAAATATATGTCTATACATCAGGAGGCAGGCTCAGACGGTGTTAGGTCCAGTATGGATTGCACGTGATTGCACAAAGGTTAGAAAGGGTACCGTATCCCCAGATATCATGTATGGATAGCGTACACATTCAAAATATATGTCTATATATCAGGAGGCAGGCTCAAACGGTGTCAGGCACATTATGGATTTGACGACCCAGACTACACAGCGGAGGAGCAGGGAGAGGTAAAGATTGCAAATGCTGGGGCCCTGCCCAAGCAAGGGGGGCACACTCGTGGGCGTCGGTACTGGCACTGGGCCCCTCATAGTACGGCGGTGTGTCTGACGGCAGGTGTGCACCACCACCGTCAGAGACACTTGATTGCACTATGAGGGACCCTGTGCCAGTGCCCGCTCCCAAGAGTCGGCCTTCCCACCTGTCCAGGGCAACGGCACTCGCACGGTGTCGTGCGCTAGGTGGTGACCCCGGCCATGGGGGGGGAGGCAGTACAGTTAGGGAGTTTTAGAAAGTGGCATATGTTGATGTTGGACATTCAGCTGATGCAAAAGGTGAAATAGGTCAAGTCCCAGGAAGAGGTGGACCAAAGCAAGCCATTTTTCTGTCACCCTATGTGTCATCAGGGGAAGGTGGGACAAAATCCTTGGAAACCCATGCGTGGTTCATTTTAATGAAGGTTAGATCATCCACATTTTGGGTTGACAGACGGGTCCTTTTTTCTGTCAGGATTGATCCAGCTGCACTGAAGACTCTTTCCGATAGCACACTTGCAGCTGGGCAAGCGAGCTCCTGTAAGGCATATTGTGCCAATTCAGGCCAGGTGTCCAGTTTAGCGGCCCAATAGTCAAAGGGGAATGAGCTGTGTGGGAGAACATCGATATGGGAGGAAAAGTAGTTTGTAACCATAGTTGACAACTGCTGTCTCCTGTCACTTTCCATCGATGCAGTATTACCAGTTGTGTGAGCGGTACTTGAAAAATCAGTCCACAACATTGTCATGAAACCCCTGTCTCCAACGCCACTTCTGCTGTGTGCACCACGAACACCTCTGCCAAGCTGACCCCGGCCCGTACGGCTCGTGTGAGAACCATCACCGCTGCTGTGTGCTGGTAATGCCTCAAGCAACCGATTTACCAGAGTTGCTTGTTTATTAGCCAATATTAGGTCAAGGTTCTCCTGTGGCATGATGTTTTGTAATTTGCCTTTATAGCGTGGATCCAGGATGCTGGCCAACCAGTAGTTGTCATCGTTCATCATTTTGGCAATGCGGGGGTCCCTTTTTAGGATCTGCAAGGCATAATCTGACATGTGGGCCAATGTTCCCGGTGTCAATGATGCACTGCGAGTGCTGGTTGGAGGAGCACTTTCTGGCAAATCCACATCCCTCCAGTCACGCACAAACCCTGTACCAGACCTTGCCACGCCAACATTTTCACTTGCCCCACGAGATGCATCCTCCTCCCCTAAGTAATCATCCCCATCATCCTCCTCCTCCTCCTCCTCTTCTTCCTCCACCTCATCCAGGAGAGGTCCCTGAGCAGACAATGGCTGAATGTCATCAAGGATTCCCTTGTCCTCTTCCTCCTCATCAACATTGGCTGCAGAAGCCTGCTCCTTAAGGTGCGTCAAAGTTTGCATGAGCAGACGCATAAGTGGGATGCTCATGCTTAGGATGGCGTCGTCTGTGCTTACCAGCCGTGTGTATTCCTCAAAACACTGAAGGACTTTACAGAGGTCTTTCAGCTTCGACCACTGCACACCTGTCAACTCCATGTCTACTCTCAAAGTGCCTGGCCGTGTATCCTCCCACAAATGCATTATGGCCTGCCTCTGCTCGCACAGCCGCTCCACCATGTGCAGGGTGGAGTTCCACCTTGTTGCAATGTCGATAATGAGGCGGTGGTTGGGAAGGTGGAGCAATCGCTGCAGCTTCTGCATACGAACGGAGTGTACAGGCGACCGGCGGATGTGCGCGCACAGTCTTCGCACCTTCTGGAGCAGGGCTGTTAACTCCGGATAATTTTTGAGGAAGCACTGCACCACCAGGTTCAAGGTGTGAGCCAAGCAAGGTATGTGGCTGAGTTTTGAAAGGGCTATGGCTGCCACAAAATTACGGCCGTTATCACTAACTACCTTGCCTGCCTCAAGATGTACACTGCCCAGCCATGACTCAGTTTGTCGCTTCAAGTACTCGGCCAGCACCTCGGCGGTGTGTCTGTCGCCCAAACACATCATCTGCAACACAGCCTGCTGACGCTTTCCACTAGCTGCTCGATAGGGGGACACCTCGTGTGCAACAGTGGCAGCTGCAGATGGAGTGCTCGTACGACTGCGCTCTGTGGACGAGCTTTCGCTTCTGGAGGAGGAGGAGGAGGAGGGTCGAACGCCTACAGCCAACTGTTTCCTATACCGTGGGCTAGGCAGCACTGTCCCACCACCGCTGTCCCCTGTGGACCCTGCATCCACCACATTAACCCAGTGCGCAGTGATGGACACGTAACGGCCCTGGCCATGCCGACTGGACCATGCATTAGTTGTGAGGTGCACCTTTCCGCTCACTGACTCCTTGAGTGCATGGACAATGCGGTCTTTCACATGATGGTGGAGGGCTGGGATGGCTTTGCGGGAGAAGAAGTGGCGACTGGGTAGGTCATAGCGTGGTACTGCATAGGCCATGAGTTCGCGGAAAGCTGCGCTTTCCACCAACCGGAAGGGCATCATCTCAAACGAGATTAGTTTGGCAATGTGGGCGTTCAAACCCAGTGTACGCGGATGAGAGACTGAGTACTTTCTTGACCTACTCATAGTGTCTGGGAGGGTGAGCTGGACTTGAGAGCTGCATATGGTGGAAGTAGCGGTGGACAGGGCGGACTGAGAGAGGGTTGATGATGGTGATGGAGTTGGTGTTCTTTCTGATGGCCTAGAATCAGTCTTTCATTGATATAACAGTGGGATTCCCTGACTGCTGTGGCCTTGCAACGACACCTCAACATTTGCTGCTGTGCTAACCGGTGGGCTTACAGTGGGGGAAACAATGTAGCGTTGCTGACTACCTTCGTTGTGATCAGTTGCACATGTGGCACTTGAGGTTTGGTGTTGTGTCCACGCTTGCAAGTGCATGGTGTTTAAATGTCTAAGCATGCAACTGGTATTCAAATTTTTCAGATTTTTCCCTCGGCTAAAGGTCTTTGCGCACTTCTTACAGATAACCTTGGCCTGATCATGAGGATTTTGTTCAAAAAAGTGCCACACTGCACTCTTCCTACTTTGGCAGACATTTTGCGGCCTAGCATGCTGTGATATTTTGACCCTCTGGACAAGCTGTCCAGCAACTCTTTTGATTTTTGGAACCTGTCTTTGGAGTGCTCCGGGCCTGCCAGATAACAGCTGTTGCGATGTCGATGTCTGCTGTGGATGCTCCTCATCTGAGCTATTGGAAGCAGCACCCTATTCCCCCAATGGATGCCAATCTGGGTCAACAACTGGGTCATCCATCACCTCCTCTTCAATGTCATGTGCACCTTCCTCTGTCACCGTGTATGGTGGTATAGTGTGCGGGAAGGGGCACCTGAGTCTCATCAGGGTCAGAATCTGGCTCTGTACACTGCGAGGACAATGTAGTGCTCTGAGTGAATGTACCAGCAGAATCATCCATCAGCGGCTGTGCATCAGTGCACTCCATGTCAGATTCATCTTGGCCTGGGTAATTCACCATTTGACTTGATAATCCAGGCATGGTATGTGAAAACAGCTCCATGGAGTAATCAGTAGTATGGCCTGCGTCATCCTGAAATCTTGGTTGGGGTGAAGGACACAAGGAAAGGTGTGGTTCATGAACATGAGCCTCCAATGATGACTCAGTGCTTTTACTTTTTACAACTGAAGAAGAGGAGGCGATAGAGCTGGAGGCTGAGTCAGCAATGTAAGACAAAACTTTTTCCTGATGCTCTGGATTTAAAAGCGGTTTGCCAACTACTAGAAAACTAAGCCTTCGAAGCCTTATGGAGCCAGACGATGACGCAGGCTCAACACCTCCTGCATTCGGTCCTATTTTCTCTTGCCACTACCATCAGATCCATCACCAACACCATCATTACCAGCTGCCAACCCCAGCCCAATTCCATGGCCTCTTCCACCAGCCTTCCTCATTTTTGGTAGAAATGTAGACAAAATCCAACAAACTATATAGTAATGTAAAACAAGGTACAAGGTGTCTATAGGACAGGGGAGATTTTGAATTTCTGCTCACATTAGTGGACACTGGACACTTTTGGATTGTGTGAGGCCCACTGAATATCTGAGCGCTATGTCACAGGCTCGATGGCACAGCTGTGACCAAAGTGACTAGAGGATAAGTGAGATTTTGAATTTCTGCTCACACTAGTGGACACTGGACACTTTTGGATTGTGTGAGGCCCACTGAATATCTGAGCGCTATGTCACAGGCTCGATGGCACAGCTGTGACCAAAGTGACTAGAGGATAAGTGAGATTTTGAATTTCTGCAGACACTTGTGGACACTGGACACTTTTGGATTGTGTGAGGCCCACTGAATATCTGAGCGCTATGTCACAGGCTCGATGGCACAGCTGTGACCAAAGTGACTAGAGGATAAGTGAGATTTTGAATTTCTGCAGACACTGGACACTTTTGGATTGTGTGAGGCCCACTGAATATCTGAGCGCTATGTCACAGGCTCGATGGCACAGCTGTGACCAAAGTGACTAGAGGATAAGGGAGATTTTGAATTTCTGCAGACACTGGACACTTTTGGATTGTGTGAGGCCCACTGAATATCTGAGCGCTATGTCACAGGCTCGATGGCACAGCTGTGACCAAAGTGACTAGAGGATAAGTGAGATTTTGAATTTCTGCTCACACTAGTGGACACTGGACACTTTTGGATTGTGTGAGGCCCACTGAATATCTGAGCGCTATGTCACAGGCTCGATGGCACAGCTGTGACCAAAGTGACTAGAGGATAAGTGAGATTTTGAATTTCTGCAGACACTTGTGGACACTGGACACTTTTGGATTGTGTGAGGCCCACTGAATATCTGAGCGCTATGTCACAGGCTCGATGGCACAGCTGTGACCAAAGTGACTAGAGGATAAGTGAGATTTTGAATTTCTGCAGACACTGGACACTTTTGGATTGTGTGAGGCCCACTGAATATCTGAGCGCTATGTCACAGGCTCGATGGCACAGCTGTGACCAAAGTGACTAGAGGATAAGGGAGATTTTGAATTTCTGCAGACACTTGTGGACACTGGACACTTTTGGATTGTGTGAGGCCCACTGAATATCACAGCGCTATGTCACAGGCAGAAATTGGCTAGTGTATCACAAACTACAAGGTGTATGTAGAATTGGGCAGAGTAGGAATCTCCCTAGAGCGCAGGTCTGTAAGAACGGAACATGTCCTCGACTTATTCTCACAGAGTGACACAGATAGCTTCACTGTGGCTGTGATAACAGCCGTTACACGGTACTATGTGAGGAGCGTACACCGCTGTATGGTGTGAAAAAATGCACGCTCAGTACCTTAGCAGGACAAAAAAAAAAAATTGGGATTGCTTTTAAAAAAGCAGTTTGCAGCTCAGTACCTCAGCAGGACAAAAAAAAAATTGGGATTGCTTTTAAAAAAGCAGTTTGCAGAGCAGTGGGTAAACAGCAATGCAGCTGTCAGGAAGCCTTAGAAGGCAGCCCAACAACCAACACCACTGATACACCACAATATAGCCTCCCCTTGCACTGCACACACAGTGACTGGTGTGTTGTACAGGCACAATCGCTAGCAGCAGAAGCAGTTTTTTTTTCTTCTTCCCTGCCTAACACTCTCCCTACAGAATCAGCAGCAACCTCTCCCTATGCTAAGATCGGCAGAAGTAAGATGGCGGTCGGCGTGCACGCCCATTTATACCCCCTGTGACTCCCACCAAAGCAAGCCAATCACTTGCATGCCCTTCTGAAAGATGGTGGTGACCCGTGCCTATGTCATCACGTTGCCCACAGTGTCCGTGGATCCTGATTGGCTGAAAAAGAGCGCAAAACAAACTTTTGAAACGCGACTTTGGCACGTAAGTCGCCGACCTCGTGGCCGACCTCATCCTAGGGTCGGGTTTCGTTTCATGAAACCCAACTTGCCAAAAGTCGGCGACTTTTGAAATTTTTCGACCCGTTTCGCTCAACTCTAGTCCCAGAGGATCTGCATGCAGCGTCGGCCTAACATCTATGTTGCCGAACACCACAGGTGGCATCAAACTATCTATATAAACTCTTTACCATTATACCACGCCATTTACATGGGCGCCCAGGGCGACCGTCCGGGTCACCGCTGCTGTGACACATCCCACTGACACCGGCCCGGTACCGAGTACCCCACAGCCCTGGGAGGGCGACCCATATGCCGACTGCTGATCGGGCGGCGTTATTCCCACGAACCTCCAAACAGCGTCCCTGAAGGCAAAGTTTTTGGTTTCCGGGGGCAGTATGATTGCAAAGCTGAACCTTAAAGGAATGTCCAAAAGGGCACCACCAGGAGTGGAGCCTGTGGCTTAATTGGACTGCACCCGGGAAACCACTACCATACAAGCTACAGAAAAGATGGACAGATTGCAAGCTTTGTCGATTCTGTGTGTGGTGTGGTATGTCCGTTTGTAGTTGTGCTAGCGATTTCCCAGCTTTATTCCGTTAGCGATCGAGACTCCGGCATTGCCCCGCGGTACGCGTCAAGCTTACTAGAGGGATATGCGAGGCTGTGGCACGTGAGATCGAGCAATAACAGGTCTAGCATTCCAGTACATGTCCAGGGCTGCATGCACGCTACACTGAAAGGACCAGCTTTTGTCGCTTACAGGTGCAGATAACCTGCTGAACTCCGTTAGTGATGGGGATCTGGGATTCAGATTATTCCCCGCGAACGATGATTTCCCAGTAAGTTCAGGTCAACCGCAATTCCGGAGTTAGGCCTAACCGTCATTTCTGAAAAAATTACGTGTCCAAACCACAGGTGCTGTAGCTTGCTTAACAGCTCGGCAGCCGTTCTCAGGCCCAGTATGGATTCAACAACATTGTAGAAAGTTGATAAAGGGTACAGTTTCACCGGATAACACGTATATATGTAGCCTAGTTTACACATTAAAAATATATGTCCATAGATCAGGAGGCAGACTCAGATGTTCTCAGGCCCAGTATGGATTTGACCAGATTGTACAAAGCTGAGAAAGGGTACTTTATCACTGGATAGCAGGTATATATAGCATAGTTTAAACATGTAAAATCTCCGTGTTCTCAGTATGGATTACACAGCAATCTAAAAAGTAGAAAAAAGGAAATGCATTTGAGGCGTACACAACTATATACTTTTGGTGTTATTTTTAAATCTTCAAATATATTTCTGTCTCAGTAATACAGTCCAGCCTCTCCGCAATAGGAAATGAGATGCATACAATTAGTGACATAAAGGTTATTGATTGCAGAAATCTAGGAATTATTATTCACGGGAAAAACTTCCGTCACAATTCTCATAGGCGATGCTGACCCTCAATTAATTTGTGTGTTGAGACAGTGAAAACATTTTTTTGTGAATAAAGTCTTGCTGTATCACACTTCCATTGATTCCATCACTGTTACTCATCTCAATCCAATTTTTATCACAGAGAGCGATGTAAACATGGTGCTCACTGGCTATCATGATCTGTCACGTAACTTTGGAGTGCAAAAGACTGAAGCCACAGGCCGTAGGCGATTCTATTTGATTGGCATGAGAGGGCACATTTTGAAATGTGCGCCAGAATGTCACACGTTTGTGAGTAGGAAAACTGTGAAAGCTGATGATAAACCACCACTGCATGTAATTGTGAGTCGACGTCCATAAGAAATGGAAGCCACTGATCATCTGGAGCTAGAGCCCGGCCAGCAGGACAGGGCATAGCTACATCTTAACCATCATCTTTCAGTTCAATCAATTTGTATTGGCAGTCCCAGTGAAGGATTTGACAGCACAGACTACACAGAGGAGGAGCAGGGAGAGGTAAACATTGCAAATGCTGGGGACCTGCCCAAGCAAGGGGGGCACACTCGTGGGCGTTGGTACTGGCACTGGGCCCCTCATAGTACGGCGGTGTGTCTGACGGCGGGTGTGCACCACCACTGTCAGAGACACTTGATTGCACTATGAGGGACCCTATGCCAGTGCCCGCGCCCAAGAGTCGGCCTACCCACCTGTCCAGGGCAACGGCACTCGCATGGTTTTGTGCGCTAGGTGGTGACCCCGGCCATGGGGGGGGGCCGCCCACTTAGGGAGGTTTACAAAGTGGCATATGTAGATGTGGGTCATCTAGCTGCTGCAAAAGGCGAAATAGGTCAAGTTCGCGGAATAGGAGGAGGACCAAAGCAAGCCATTTTTCTTGCAACCTATGTGTCATCAAGGGAAGGTGGGACAAAATCCTTGGAAACCCATCCATGGTTCATTTTAATGAAGGTTAGATCATCCACATTTTGGGTTGACAGACGGGTCCTTTTTTCTGTCAGGATTGAGCCAGCTGCACTGAAGACTCTTTCCGATAGCACACTTGCAGCTAGGCAAGCGAGCTCCTGTATGGCATATTGTGCCAATTCAGGCCAGGTGTCCAGTTTAGCGGCCCAATAGTCAAAGGGGAATGACCTGTGCGGGAGAACATCGATATGGGAGGAAAAGTAGTTGTTAACCATAGTTGACAACTGCTGTCTCCTGTCACTTTCCATCGATGCTGTATTAACAGTTGTGTGAGCGGTCCGTGAAAAATCAGTCCACAACATTGTCATGAAACCCCTGTCTCCAACACCACTTCTGCTGTGTGCACCACGAACACCTCTGCCAAGCTGCCCCCGGCCCGTACGGCTCGTGTGAGAACCATAACCGCTGCTGTGTGCTGGGAATGCCTCAACCAACCGATTAACCAGAGTTGCTTGTTTAGTAGCCAATATTAGGTCAAGGTTCTCCTGTGGCATGATGTTTTGTAATTTGCCTTTATAGCGTGGATCCAGGATGCTGGCCAACCAGTAGTCGTCATCGTTCATCATTTTGGCAATGCGTGGGTCCCTTTTTAGGATCTGCAAGGCATAATCTGACATGTGGGCCAATGTTCCCGGTGTCAATGATGCACTGCGAGTGCTGGGTGGAAAAGCACTTTCTGGCAAATCCACATCCCTCCAGTCACGCACAAACCCTGTACCAGACCTTGCCACGCCAACATTTTCACTTGCCCCATGAGATGCATCCTCCTCCCCTAAGTAATCATCCCCATCATCATCCTCCTCCTCCTCTTCTTCCTCCACCTCGTCCAGGAGAGGTCCCTGAGCAGACAATGGCTGAATGTCATCAAGGATTCCCTCCACCTCTTCCTCCTCATCAACATTGGCTGCAGACGCCTGCTCCTTAAGGTGCGTCAAAGTTTGCATGAGCAGACGCATAAGTGGGATGCTCATGCTTAGGATGGCGTCGTCTGTGCTTACCAGCCGTGTGCATTCCTCAAAACACTGAAGGACTTTACAGAGGTCTTTCAGCTTCGACCACTGCACACCTGTCAACTCCATGTCTGCTCTCAAAGTGCCTGGCCGTGTATCCTCCCACAAATGCATTATGGCCTGCCTCTGCTCGCACAGCCGCTCAACCATGTGCAGGGTGGAGTTCCACCTTGTTGCAATGTCGATAATGAGGCGGTGGTTGGGAAGGTGGAGCAATCGCTGTAGCTTCTGCATGCGAATGGAGTGTACAGGCGACCGGCGGATGTGCGCGCACAGTCTTCGCACCTTCTGGAGCAGGGCTGTTAACTCCGGATAATTTTTGAGGAAGCACTGCACCACCAGGTTCAAGGTGTGAGCCAAGCAAGGTATGTGGCTGAGTTTTGAAAGGGCTATGGCTGCCACAAAATTACGGCCGTTATCACTAACTACCTTGCCTGCCTCAAGATGTACACTGCCCAGCCATGACTCAGTTTGTCGCTTCAAGTACTCGGCCAGCACCTCGGTGGTGTGTCTGTCGCCCAAACACATCATCTGCAACACAGCCTGCTGACGCTTTCCACTAGCTGCTCGATAGGGGGACACCTCGTGTGCAACAGTGGCAGCTGCAGATGGAGTGCTCATACGACTGCGCTCTGTGGATGAGCTTTCGCTTCTGGAGGAGGAGGAGGAGGAGGGTCGAACGCCTACAGCCAACTGTTTCCTATACCGTGGGCTAGGCAGCACTGTCCCACCACCGCTGTCCCCTGTGGACCCTGCATCCACCACATTAACCCAGTGCGCAGTGATGGACACGTAACGGCCTTGGCCATGCCGACTGGACCATGCATCAGTTGTGAGGTGCACCTTTCTGCTCACTGACTGCTTGAGTGCATGGACAATGCGGTCTTTCACATGATGGTGGAGGGTTGGGATGGCTTTGCGAGAGAAGAAGTGGCGAATGGGTAGGTCATAGTGTGGTACTGCATAGGCCATGAGTTCGCGGAAAGCTGCGCTTTCCACCAACCAATAGGGCATCATCTCTAACAAGATTAGTTTGGCAATGTGGGCGTTCAAACCCAGTGTACGCGGATGAGAGACTGAGTACTTTCTTGACCTACTCATAGTGTCTGGGAGGGTGAGCTGGACTTGAGAGCTGCATATGGTGGAAGTAGCGGTGGACAGGGCGGACTGAGAGAGGGTTGATGATGGTGATGGAGTTGGTGTTCTTTCTGATGGCCTATATTCAGTCTTTCATTGATATAACAGTGGGATTCCCTGACTGCTGTGGCCTTGCAACGACACCTCAACATTTGCTGCTGTGCTAACCGGTGGGCTTACAGTGGGGGAAACAATGTAGCGTTGCTGACTACCTTCTTTGTGATCAGTTGCACATGTGGTACTTGAGGTTTGGTGTTGTGTCCACGCTTGCAAGTGCATGCTGGTTAAATATCTAAGCATGCAACTGGTATTCAAATTTTTCAGATTTTTCCCTCGGCTAAAGGTCTTTGCGCACTTCTTACAGATAACCTTGGCCTGATCATGAGGATTTTGTTCAAAAAAGTGCCACACTGCACTCTTCCTACTTTGGCAGACATTTTGCGGCCTAGCATGCTGTGATATTTTGACCCTCTGGACAAGCTGTCCAGCAACTCTTTTGATTTTTGGAACCTGTCTTTGGAGTGCTCCGGGCCTGCCAGATAACAGCTGTTGCGATGTCGATGTCTGCTGTGGATGCTCCTCCTCCTCATCTGAGCTATTTGAAGCAGCAACCTCTTCCCCCAATGGATGCCAATCTGGGTCAACAACTGGGTCATCCATCACCTCCTCTTCAATGTCATGTGCACCTTCCTCTGTGTCACCGTGTATGGTGGTATAGTGTGCGGGAAGGGGCACCTGAGTCTCAGCAGGGTCAGAATCTGGCTCAGTACACTGCGAGGACAATGTAGTGCTCTGAGTGAATGTACCAGCAGAATCATCTATCAGTGGCTGTGCATCAGTGCACTCCATGTCAGATTCATCTTTGCCTGGGGAATTCACCATTTCACTTGATAATCCAAGCATGGTATGTGAAAACAGCTCCATGGAGTAATCAGTAGTATGGCCTGCGTCATCCTTCAATCTTGGTTGGGGTGAAGGACACAAGGAAATGTGTGGTTCATGAACATGAGCCTCCAATGACGACTCAGTGCTTTTATTTTTTACAACTGAAGAAGAGGAGGCGATAGAGCTGGAGGCTGAGTCAGCAATGTAAGACAAAACTTTTTCCTGAAGCGCTGGCTTTAAAAGCGGTTTGCCAACTTCTAGAAAACTAAGCCTTCGAGGCCTTGTGGAGCCAGACGATGACGCAGGCTCAACACCTCCTGCATTCGGTCCTATTTTGCTTTTGCCACTACCATCAGATCCACCACCAACACCATCATTACCAGCTGCCAACCCCCGCCCAATTCCACTGCCTCTTCCACCAGCCTTCCTCATTTTTGGTAGAAATGCAGACAAAATCCAACAAACTATATAGTAATGTAAAACAAGGTACAAGGTGTCTATAGGACAGGGGAGATTTTGAATTTCTGCACACACTTGTGGACACTGGACACTTTTGGATTGTGTGAGGCCCACTGAATATCACAGCGCTATGTCACAGGCTCAATGTCGCAGGTGTGAAAAATGTCACTAGAGGATAACGGAGATTTTGAATTTCTGCACACACTTGTGGACACTGGACACTTTTGGATTGTGTGAGGCCCACTGAATATCACAGCGCTATGTGACAGGCTCGATGTCGCAGGTGTGAAAAATGTCACTAGAGGATAACGGAGATTTTGAATTTCTGCACACACTTGTGGACACTGGACACTTTTGGATTGTGTGAGGCCCACTGAATATCACAGTGCTATGTCACAGGCAGATATTGGCTAGTGTCTGACAAACTACAAGGTGTATATAGAGTTGGGCAGAATAGGAATCTCCCTAGAGTGTAGGTCTGTAAGAACGGAACAAGTCCTAGACTTATCCTTACAGAGCGACACACGGATAGCTTCACTGAGGCCGTGATAACAGCCGTTACACGGTACTGAGAGAGGAGTATGCACGTACATGGCTGTCCGGTGTACGTAAAATTGTCAAGCTCCGTGTTTTTTAAGTATACGGACTGACACACGCTGTCTCTCTATAGTTTTGAATGTGGTCAAACAGCAAATATATTTAACTGTTTGAAAACTAGACAAAACTTGAAGGTGCAGGTCTGTAAGAACAGAACATGTCCTCGACTTATTCTTACAGAGTATGCAAAACAGAAGCCGCGGAGACACCATCACGTGTTTCTCAACGCAAGCAATGACCAGCCAGGTCTTTGTCCGGGAAGGAACAACCACGGGAAGGGCAGTCTCCAATGAAGGAAACCACCTATGCCAAAACATGGTATCCATCCACATACAGCTGTTTTGGGGTATTGCCCCTCATCAGTGTGGAGTAGGAAACTGGCTGGTAGGAGCAATGCCTAGTAAAAAGACTATGAAGAGGAGGATGAATGAACTCATGGAGATCAACATCCGACACTGCGGAGACACCATCACGTGTTTCTCAACGCAGTGATTCTAGAGCACTGCCCCCATCCCTTATGGGAAATATGCAAAACATGCAAAACAGAAGCCGCGGAGACACCATCACGTGTTTCTCAACGCAAGCAATGACCAGCCAGGTCTTTGTCCGGGAAGGAACAACCACGGGAAGGGCAGTCTCCAATGAAGGAAACCACCTATGCCAAAACATGGTATCCATCCACATACAGCTGTTTCGGGGTATTGCCCCTCATCAGTGTGGAGTAGGAAACTGGCTGGTCATTGCTTGCGTTGAGAAACACGTGATGGTGTCTCCGCGGCTTCTGTTTTGCATGTTTTGCATATTTCCCATAAGGGATGGGGGCAGTGCTCTAGAATCACTGCGTTGAGAAACACGTGATGGTGTCTCCGCAGTGTCGGATGTTGATCTCCATGAGTTCATTCATCCTCCTCTTCATAGTCTTTTTACTAGGCATTGCTCCTACCAGCCAGTTTCCTACTCCACACTGATGAGGGGCAATACCCCGAAACAGCTGTATGTGGATGGATACCATGTTTTGGCATAGGTGGTTTCCTTCATTGGAGACTGCCCTTCCCGTGGTTGTTCCTTCCCGGACAAAGACCTGGCTGGTCATTGCTTGCGTTGAGAAACACGTGATGGTGTCTCCGCGGCTTCTGTTTTGCATGTTTTGCATATTTCCCATAAGGGATGGGGGCAGTGCTCTAGAATCACTGCGTTGAGAAACACGTGATGGTGTCTCCGCAGTGTCGGATGTTGATCTCCATGAGTTCATTCATCCTCCTCTTCATATTCTTACAGAGTGACACACAGATAGCTTCACTGTGGCCATGATAACAGCCGTTACACGGTACTGAGAGAGGAACGTGCATGTACACGGCTGTCCGGTGTACGTAAAATTGTCAAGCTCCGTGTTTTTTAAGTATACGGACTGACACACGCTGTCTCTCTATAGTTTTGAATGTGATCAAACAGCAAATATATTTAACTGTTTGAAAACTAGACAAAACTAGGAGTTGCAGGTCTGTAAGAACGGAACATGTCCTCGACTTATTCTTACAGAGTGACACACAGATAGCTTCACTGTGGCTGTGATAACAGCCGTTACACGGTACTGTGTGGGGAGTGTGCACCGCTGTATGGTGTGAAAAAATGCACGCTCAGTACCTCACCAGGACAAAAAAAAAATTGGGGTTGCTTTTAAAAAAGCAGTTTGCAGAGCAGTGGGTAAACAGCAATGCAGCCGTCAGGAAGCCTTAGAAGGCAGCCTAACAACCAACACCGCTGATCCAGCAAAATATAGCCTCCACTTGCACTGCACACACAGTGACTGGTGTGTTGTACAGGCAAAATCGCTAGCAGCAGAAGCAGTTTTTGGTGTCTTCTTCCCTGCCTAACGCTCTCCCTACAAAATCAGCAGCAGCAGCTCTCCCTATTCTGAGATCAGCATGAGTAACATGGCGGTCTGCCTGCACGCCCTTTTATACCCCCTGTGACGCCCACCAAAGCAAGCCAATCACTTGCATGCCCTTCTGAAAGATGGTGGTGACCCGTGCCTATGTCATCACGTTGCCCACAGTGTCCGTGGATCCTGATTGGCTGAAAAAGAGCGCAAAACAAACTTTGAAACGCGACTTTGGCGCTTAAGTCGCCGACCTCGTGGCCGACCTCATCCTAGGGTCGGGTTTCGTTTCATGAAACCCGACTTTGCCAAAAGTCGGCGACTTTTTAAATTTTTCGACCCGTTTCGCTCAACTCTAATGATCCATATATAATGGGCCCCATTTCTAATGCTCCAGTGCATAATAGGCCCTGTAAATGATGCTCCAGTGTCTGATGTCCACCTTTGGAATGCTCCAGTGTATGGTGGGCATCATATACAGTATCATTCTCCAGAGTATAGTGCTCCCCAAAAATAGCTGTCCCAACATTGAAAACAATTAAATAAGTCTCCTCCCTAGGGAATCCCTGTACTAGTCTGGACTCCTCTCCGTCCCCATCTTCCATCTCACTGCACTTGGACAGTTTAGGCAGAGGGCGTACAGACGTGATGTCATTGCGCTCTCTGACCAGAATGTCACTGTCAGGAAACGCGGAAGATGTCACGGCAGTGGAGCAGGGAGAGGTAAGTATTTCAACTTTGCAAGTGCTGTGATCCTGAGCCAGCAGGGGGGGGCCAACTCGATGGCGACGGCACTGGCACAGGGCCCCTCATAGTACGCCGGTGTGTCTGACAGGGGGTGTGCACCCGCACCGTCAGAGACACTTGATTGTACTATGAGGGACCTTGTGTCAGTGCCGTTGCCAAAGAGTGTGCCCACCCACCTGTCCAGAGCAATGGCACTCGCACGGGTGCGTGCGCCAGGTGGTTACCCCTGCCCTGTGGGGGGAGGCAGCCCAGTTAGGGAGGTGGAAAAATTGGTATATGTTGATGTTGGACATTCAGCAGCTGCAAATGGAGTAATTGGAGAGGTCCGCGGAAGAGGAGGACAAAAGCAAGCCATTTTTCTGGCAACCTACGTGTCAGCAGGGGAGGGTGGGACAAAATCCTGTGAAACCCATGCATGGTTCATTTTAATGAAGGTTAGATCATCAACATTTTGGGTCGACAGACGGGTCCTTTTTCTGTCAAGATTGATCCAGCAGCACTGAAGACTCGTTCAGATAACACTCTAGCAGCAGGGCAAGTGAGCTCCTGTAAGGCATATTGTGCCAATTCAGGCCAGGTGTCACGTTTACTGGCCCAATAGTCAAAGGGGAATGACCGGTGAGGGAGAACATCGAAATGGGAGGAGAAGTAGTTTGTTACCATAGTTGACAACTGCTGTCTCCTGTCACTTTCGATTGATGCAGTATTACCAGTCGTGTGAGCGGTACTTGAAAAATCAGTCCACAACATGGTCATGAAACCTCTGTGTCCAACGCCACTTTGGCTGTGTGCACCACGAACACCTCTTCCATGTTCCCCCCTACGGCTTGTTGGAAAAACATCACCGCCGCTGTGTGCTGAGAATGCCTCAAACAAATGGTTTACCAGAGTTGCTTGTTTGTTAGCCAATATTAGCTCTAGGTTCTCCTGTGGCATGTTGTTTTGGATGTACGAGCACAGTCTTTGCACCTTATGGAGCAGGGGTGTTAACTCTGGATAATTATTGAGGAAGCACTGCACCACCAGACTCAAGGTGTGAGCCAGGCAAGGTATGTGTCTTAGTTTTGAAAGGGCTATGGCTGCCGCAAAATTCCGGCCGTTATCACTAACTACCTTGCCTGCCTCAAGATGTAGACTGACCAGCCATGACTCAGTTTGTCGCTGCAAGTAGTTGGCCAGTAACTCTGCGGTGTGTCTGTTGTCGCCCAAACACATCATCTTCAACACAGCCTGCTGATGCTTACCACTAGCTGTTCGATAGCGGGACACCTCGTGTGCAGCACTGGCAGCTGTGGATGGAGTGCTCGTGCGACTGTGCTCTGTGGACGAGCTTTTGCTTCTGGAGGAGGAGGGTCGAACACCTACAGCCAACTGTTTCCTATACCGTGGGCTAGACAGCACTGTCCCACCACCGCTGTCCCCTGTGGACCCTGCATCCACCACATTAACCCAGTGCGCAGTGATGGACACGTAACGGCCCTGGCCATGCCTACTGGACCATGCATCTGTTGTGAGGTGCACCTTTCCACTCACTGATTGCTTGAGTGCATGGACAATGCGGTCTTTCACATGATGGTGGAGGGCTGGGATGGCTTTTTGCGAAAAGAAGTGCCGACTGGGTAGGTCATAGCGTGGTACTGCGTAGGCCATGAGCTCACGGAAAGCTTTGCTTTCAACCAACCGGTAGAGCATTATCTCGAACGAGATTAGTTTGGCAACGTGGGTGTTCAAAGCCAGTGTACGCGGATGAGAGGATGAGTACTTTCTTGTCCTACTCAGAGTCTCTGGTAGGGTGAGCTGGACTTGAGAGTTGCATAGGGTGGAACTAACGGTGGACATGGCGGATTGAGAGAGGGATGGTGATGGTGTTGGTGTTGTTGCTGATGGCCTAGATTCAGTCTTTCGTAGCAATAACATTGTGATTCCATGACTGCTTTGCCCTTGAGACGACACCTCGACATTTGCTGCTGGTGGTGTGCTAACCGGTAGGCTTACAGTGGGGAAAGTGATGTAGCGTTGCTGACTACCTTCATTCGGAGCAGGTGCACATGTGGTATGTGAGGTTTGGTAGTCCGTCCACGCTTGCAAGTGCATGGTGGTTAAATGTCTAAGCATGCAACTGTTTTTCAAATTTCTCAGATTTTTCCCTCGGCTAAAGGTCTTTGCGCACTTCTTACAGATAACTTTTGCCTGATCATTAGGATTTTGTTCAAAAAAGTGCCACACTGCACTCTTCCTACTATGGAAGACATTTTGAGACCTTGCACGCTGTGCTAATTTGACAGTCTGGCCAAGCTGTCCTGCAACTCTTTTGGTTTTTGTAACGCGTTTTTGGACTGCTATGGTCATGCCAGATAACAGCTGTTGCGATGTCGTAGCCTGCTGCGAATCCTCCTCCTCCTCTTCTGAGCTATTGGCAGCGGCACCCTCTTCCCCCAATGGATGCCAATCTGGGTCAACAACTGGGTCATCCATCACCTCCTCTTCAATTTCATGTGCACCTTCCTCTGTGTCACTGTGTAAGGTGGTATAGTATGCGGGAAGGCGCACCTGAGTTTCATCAGGGTCAGATTCTGGCTCAGTACACTGCGAGGACAATGTAGTGCTCTGAGTGAATGTACCAGCAGAAAAATCTAGCAGTGGCTGTGCATCAGTGCACTCCATGTCAGATTCATCTTGGACTGGGGAATTCACGATTTGACTTGCTAACCCAGGCATGGTATGTGAAAAGAGCTCCATGGAGTAATCGGTAGTGTGGCCTGCCACATCCTTCACTTTTGGTAGGGGTGAAGGACACAAGGAAAGGTGTTGTTCCTGACCAGGAGCCTCCAATGACGACTCAGTGCTTTTATTTTTTGAAACTTCAGAAGAGGAGGCGAGAGAGCTGGAGGCTGTGTCAGCAATGTAAGCCAAAACTTGTTCCTGAAGCTCCGGCTTTAAAAGTGGTTCACCTACTCCCAGAAAAGAGAGCCCTCGAGGCCTTGTGGAGCCAGACGATGATGCAGGCTCAACACCTCCTGCCTTAGGTGCTATTGTACTTTTGCCACTACCAACAGATGCAACACCACCACCATCGGGACCAGCTGGCAACCCCCGCCCACTTCCATGACGTCTTCCACCATACTTGCTCATTTTTGTGAAAATGTACCCAAAATACCACCAGCTATATGATACTGTAAAGCAAGGTAGAAGGTGTATCTACTATTGGTGAGAATTTGACACTCACTTTAGATTTGGGGGCGCAGAACTATTGTCTCTGGCCCAGTAGAGATTACACCTCAATGTAACAGACTGAAATTGGATGGTGTATGACAAGGTGTAGGGTGTCTATAGGATTGGTGAGAATTTGAATCTCACTATAGATTCGAGGACGCTGAACTATTTTCTCAGGCCCAGTAGAGATTACACGTCAATGTAACAGGCTGAAATTGGATGGTGAATGACAAGGTGGAGGGTGTCTATAGGATTGGTGAGAATTTGAATCTCACTATAGATTTGAGGACGCTGAACTATTTTCTCAGGCCCAGTAGAGATTACACGTCAATGTAACAGGCTGAAATTGGATGGTGAATGACAAGGTGGAGGGTGTCTATAGGATTGGTGAGAATTTGAATCTCACTATAGATTTGAGGACGCTGAACTATTGTCTCAGGCCCAGTAGAGATTACATGTCAATGTAACAGGCTGATATTGGATGGTGAAGCCTTATATTCTGAACCTCAAGCAAAAATTTATATTAATAATCACTTTTCCTCCCCATTTCCAATTCCTAATGGCACCCGGCAGGGTTGTCCCCTCTCTCCATTGCTTTTTGCCCTTGCAATAGAACCGCTAGCCCAATTAGTCAGAGATCATTCCTCCATAGAGGGTGTTCGAACAGATCGTCAGGAGTTTAAGATCAGTCTATATGCTGATGATGTCCTCCTGTCTCTCACTAATCCCTGCTCCTCTATTCCACATTTACAATCCCTTCTTCAAAAATTTTCCTCCCTTTCCTATTTTAAGATTAATGAGTCCAAATCCAAAATTTTCCAATTTAATCTCACCAATTCTCAAATCAGGAGTATAAAGGCTGTCTCTTCTTGGGGTTGGGCAGAAAGGGAAATTGTTTATTTAGGTCTGCGGTTTTCTAGAAACCTTGGATCTCTGATTTCCACTAACCTTGATTCCCTAATTGCCTCCATTTCTAAAGGCCTTAATTTTTACGCGGACAAAGAATTATCCTGGTGGGGAAAATGTCTAGTAGCCAAATCAATATTCCTTCCCAAAATCCTTTATGTTTTCAGATCCCTTCCCCTGCTTGTTTCCACTTCTTATTTAACTAAAAAAAAAACACAAAAATTGAGCTTGGTTTGAGTTGGTACACATGCAGCATATAAATGCATGTTCACAAGGCCAATTTTTGTGTTTTTTTCTTTGTATTTTTGCATTCTGTGCAAGCTGGCGTGTGGCCTCCCTCTCCTGAGCTGGAAATTGTATTTAAAGGCTTCTCCTGACTGGTGTCCAGTGATTGGGACCCGGTCCTTGTCTGCTCTTATTCACACAGACGTCAACTTTGACACATGATAAGGTTTTTAATATTAGACAGTGTAGGACCGCCCCGACCACAGAGTCACCTTGTCGATGGTGGGACGGCTTTTATGCTATGTTTGATCAAATACAGTATTACTAAGAACTCTGTATGATTTAAATGCACTTTTGCTTTTTACTTATTTAATTACAGCAGGGTTTTTTTCATTTTGTCTTATGTAGGTTTTGTATTCTTATTTAACTAGTCTGCAGACTTATTGGGGGAAATAAAAAGGCCCGTATTGCTTCGAATCAGTTATACAAACATAAGTTACGTGGAGGTATGGGACTGCCTAACATCTCAGTTTATTATTACTCTAATCTTATTAAGCAAAATCTATGTTGGTGGTCAACTGGCCATATACCTTCATGGGCGGATGTTATGCGGGGCTTAGGTCAAAGGAGGCTGAAATACCCGGGGCCCCTGCGGAGTCCCTCAAACTAGGGAAAACCCTGTCTGACCCTCAACCCAGGGTTTTTGCTAATGGTGCAAATGCCTGAGCCTCCAACCTTTCCTTATCTCCTGCCCAGCCCTAAGCTGAACCCTCCACCCTCCACCCAGTGAGTTGTCAAACCACCAAAGCCCACACAGTAATGACAGACAGGGAGAACTTAAACCACACCGCGCCGCAAACACACCGGACAATACTGTAATGTGAACAGGGCAAAACAAAGCACAAATATAGGAAGGCGAAAAGGTAACAACGGATCATACAACACCAGATATGAATTTCTCTCTCCAACACCACCTCTCCAGACCGGAACCACTTGGCATAAAACACAAGCTATAATCGGCGACGCCCACAGGCCAGCATGACTATTTAAAGACCGTGGGTGTGACCAAACATCCCACCTGATTTCCAGCTAGATTAACCCCTGATAACCTGAGTAAAATCAAGCCGGTGCCACTGAGGCTATAGTGGACGGAGATGGAACTACCGCTGCCTGCCGGACGCTGTGGTGTCAATATCGTCCGACATGACAGTACCCTGTCTTCTACGAGGGACCCCAGGGCCCTCAAGACTCATAGGACCCGGCTTGTCCGGATGACGGCAGTGAAAGGAACTGACCAGCCGATCCGCATGTATGTCTGAGGCTGGTACCCAAGACCTCTCCTCCGGACCATACCCCCGCCATTGTACCAAATACTGAAGAGAACGGCGCAGTACTCGAGAGTCCACCACCTTGGAGACTTCAAACTCTAAATCGTCATCCACCATGACTGGAGGTGGCATCGGCGTCGTGTCCACAGAGCCTACCACCTTTTTCAATAAAGCCCTGTGAAACACGTTGTGTATCTTGTATACCGCAGGAAGTTCCAACCGATAAGCATCCGGGTTAATGATGGCAGCAATCTTAAAAGGGCCAATAAACCTTGGACCCAATTTCAATGATGGAATTTTGAGTTTTATGTTTTTAGTAGCTAACCACACCCAATCACCCACACACAGGTCCGGACCTGGCACGCGTCTAGCGTCAGCCACACATTTGTACCTTGCACTCATCCTCAGCAATCGCTGTTTCACACTCCTCCAGACCGATGATAGTTGAACTCCTAACCGGTCCTCCTCTGGGACGCCCCCAGAGCCCCCCTGACGCAAGGTACAAAATTGAGGATGGTGCCCATAAACACAAAATAACGGAGACTCTCCCGATGATTCTTGGCGGTGATTATTTAATGCGAACTCGGCCAAGGGAAGGAACGTCGACCACTCCTCTTGGTTGTCAGACACAAAACATCGCAAATACTGCTCCAGATTTTGGTTCATGCGCTCAGTTTGACCATTTGACTGCGGATGAAACGCAGACGAATGAGACAACTTGATCCCCAATCGTGAGCAAAAAGCTTTCCAAAACTTTGCCACAAACTGGGTCCCCCTATCAGACACTATGTCCGACGGAACTCCGTGTAGTCTGACCACCTCCTGCATAAAGACCTGAGCCAACGTCTTCGCGTTGGGCAAGGAAGGCAACGACACAAAATGCGCCATCTTCGAAAATCGATCAACCACCACCAGGATGACCGTGTTCCCTGCCGAGGCAGGCAAGTCCGTGATAAAGTCCATGGAGATTTCTGTCCATGGCCTACTAGGTATCCCAAGAGGCTGTAGAGTGTCAGCAGGACGGGTTCTGGGCGACTTGGCCCTGGCGCACGTGATGCAAGCTGTCACGTACGAAACCACGTCCTGCCGGATTTTTGGCCACCAGAAGCGGCGCGATACCAGCTCCAAGGTGCCCCTAACCCCTGGATGACCGGCCAGGACAGAGTCGTGGTGTTCCCCCAACACTTTAAGATGAAGATGAAGGGGTACGAATGACTTATTAGCGGGAAGTCCTGGTGGTACCTCCGCCTGGGCCTCGGCAATCTCCGCCTCTACCTCAGTCGTGAGAGCCGAAACCACTACACCTTCCTGGAGGATGGGTACCGGATCTTCCCCAGATTCTTCCCCCCGGAAAACACCTGGACAAGGCATCCGCCTTGGTGTTTTTAGCCCCAGGACGGTAAGTCACCAGAAAGTTAAAATGTGTAAACAACAATGCCCAGCGAGCCTGCCTGGGAGACAGACGCTTGGCCGACTCCAGATAGAGCTGGTTTTTATGGTCGGTGATGACCGTGACCTGGTGGGCCGCCCCCTCCAGGAAGTGTCGCCATTCCTCAAAAGCCAATTTGATGGCCAACAACTCCCTGTTGCCGATGTCGTAATTCCGTTCGGCAGGCGACAGCTTCTTGGAGAAGTAGGCGCATGGACGCATATTGCTCAAGGACGAGCCCTGTGACAGTACTGCCCCCACTCCCACCTCAGACACATCGACCTCCACCGTAAAAGGTTTAGATACGTCCGGTTGCACCAGAATGGGGGCTGAAGCAAAACGGTTTTTCAGAAGCTCAAATGCACGCACCGCATCATCAGACCAGATAGCGAGATTGGTACCTTTTTTCGTCATGTCCGTGAGCGGTTTGGCTATAGTAGAGAAATTCTTAATAAACTTCCTATAATAGTTGGCAAACCCAAGGAACCGCTGGAGTGCTTTTAGATTATCAGGCCGTTCCCATCGCAGCACCGCTTGCACCTTCGCGGCGTCCATTTTAAACCCTGCGGCGGATACAATATAACCCAAAAAAGGCAACTCCTGAACAAAAAATACGCATTTTTCAAGCTTAGCATAGAGCTTATTCTCACGGAGCAACTGTAACACCTGCCTGACATGCTCTAAATGAGTGTCCTGGTCGCTCGAATAGATGAGGATATCATCCAGGTACACAATCACAAATTTCCCCAGCACATGAGCGAATACATCATTTATGAAATGTTGGAAAACAGCAGGCGCGGTTGTCAACCCAAATGGCATAACTAGGCTTTCAAAATGACCCTCAGGGGTATTAAATGCCGTCTTCCACTCATCCCCCTGATGGACCCTTAAGAGGTTATATGCCCCCCGGAGGTCAAGTTTGGAAAACCACTTCGCACCAGCCGCCTGGTTGAACAAATCAGGGATCAGAGGCATCGGGTAGGGATCACGGACCGTAATCTGGTTTAACTCCCGGAAATCCAGACACGGGCGTAACCCCCCATCTTTTTTCTTAATGAAGAAAAACCCCGCTGCTACAGGTGAGGATGAAGGCCGGATGTGCCCTTTACTTAAACTCTCCGCGATGTAGTCTTTAAGAGCTTGTCACTCCGGACCAGAAATACTAAACATCCTCGCCTTTGGCAATTTAGCCCCGGGCTTTAACCTAATCTCACAGTCATAGGCTCAATGTGGAGGTAGTTCTGAGCAACCCTTCTCAGAGAATACGTCCGCACAATCCAGCAACGCCTCCAGAAGGCTGGACATCACGGCGGACACACATGTGGCCAAGCAATTTTCCTGGCAGAAACCGCTCCACTGAACTATGTCCTGGGTTCTCCAGTCAATCACCGGGTTGTGCTTGGACAACCATGGGAAACCCAGGACCATTTGTGCTGGGAGATTATTGAGTACCCTACATGTAACCCACTCAGAATGTAGGACCCTAATGTGGAGTTTAACCTCAGCTACAAACTCAGTAATCTCCCCCTGTGGGAGGGGAGCGGCATTAATGGTAACCACGTGAATAGGATGGGAGAGTTTTTCGATCTTAAAACCTGCCATGCGTGCAAACTCCTCATCCATGAGATTGGTGGTGGAACCGCTATCCACAAACACTGATATGGGTAGCTCTCTGCCCGCAATAATAACCCTGGCAGGGAGCATACATTGAGATACCATCATGGAGGATATGCATACGCTCAGTTGGGCCTCCTCCATACCCTCTGAGCTTACCAGTTTTCCGCCGGTGCGACTTTTTTTGGTAGCACAGGACAAGCATTTACATAATGATCTCTTTTACCACATTAAAAACATGCTCCATGCTTCCTGAACCCAGGAACGCGACGCTGCACATGTGATACCCCAGCGATTTGCATAGGTTCCGTGGGCTCACCTGCAGCAACCACACTTGCACCCCTGCTTTCCCCCAGGGGCAGCGTCTCCTGCGCCCCTTGCTGCAAACGGCGATCAATACGAATAACCAAACTCATGGCAGACTCTAACGATGCAGGAGTCTCATACATCAGGAGGGCCTGTTTAACTCTTTCTGAAACCCCATGAATAAACTGACTCCGCAGCACTGGGTCGTTCCACTGTGTGTCTACTGCCCAACGGCGAAATTCTGAACAATAGTCTTCCGCCATACATTCCCCCTGACGGAGGGCGCGGATTTTAGATTCCGCCAAAGCCAGTCTGTCGGGATCATCATAAATGAGCCTGAGTGCTGAAAAAACATTCTCAACCGAATGAAACATAGCAGAGTCGGCTGGTAAAGAAAACGCCCATGCTTGAGAGTCCCCACTCAGTAATGATAACATTAGACCCACCCGCTGAGCCTCATTACCTGAGGAGACCGGGCGCATGCGAAAGTATAACTTGCAGGCCTCCCGAAAGATGACAAATTTGCTGCGTTCCCCAGAAAATCGTTCAGGCAGCGGAATCTTTGGCTCTGCACCTGCACCAGCAGAAGCCACTTGCACATTAGCTACAACCAGGCCCTGCTGCTGAACTGCCCCCTTCAACTCGGTGACCTGTAACGACAGCGCCGCCAACTGGTGGTTTATAGAAGTCATGGAATCCATGGAAAAATGTTGGGCCGATTATAATGTTATGTGGGGTTTAGGTTAAAGGAGGCTGAAATACCCGGGGCCCCTGCGGAGTCCCTCAAACTAGGGAAAACCCTGTCTGACCCTCAACCCAGGGTTTTTGCTAATGGTGCAAATGCCTGGGCCTCCAACCTTTCCTTATCTCCTGCCCAGCCCTAAGCTGAACCCTCCACCCTCCACCCAGTGAGTTGTCAAACCACCAAAGCCCACACAGTAATGACAGACAGGGAGAACTTAAACCACACCGCGCCCCAAACACACCGGACAATACTGTAATGTGAACAGGGCAAAACAAAGCACAAATATAGGAAGGAGAAAAGGTAACAACGGATCATAAGACACCAGATATGAATTTCTCTCTCCAACACCACCTCTCCAGACCGGAACCACTTGGCATAAAACACAAGCTATAATCGGCGACAGACACAGGCCATCATGACTATTTAAAGACCGTGGGCGTGACCAAACATCCCACCTGATTTCCAGCTAGATTAACCCTTGATAACCTGAGTAAAATCAAGCCGGCGCCACTGAGGCTATAGTGCACGGAGATGGAACTACCGCTGCCTGCCGGACGCTGTGGTGTGAATAGCGTCCGACATGACAGCGGACTTTGAATTTTATTTTAATAAAAATTCCCTTCCTTGTTCTCTTATTTTGAATCTATTGACATCTAAGCATTTATCTCTGTCTAATCATCCAACTTTTATGGCTGCTATTGTGGCTTGGAGGAAGTTTTTTAAATTTAAGAGTGGTTTTTCTAGGATTCAACTACTGTTGAGGCTTCCTCTCTATTTTCTGGCCTCTGTTTATTCATTCGATTTGCATTCTACTTGGGCTGACTGGGGTATTTCTAAATTAAATGACATCTTTGATGGTCATAAATTTGTATCTTTTTCTCATCTTAAGAATAGGTTTGCGGTTCCCTCCTCTGCTTTTCTACAATTTACTATGTTGAAAGAATTTTTGACTCCACTGGTGACTCGCTGCCCTCCGCTATTGGAGCCAGCGATCAATATTTTATGCAACTCAGGCCATAATATTTTTTGGTCCACTCGTTATATCTACCAGTGGTTCAACAACGATTCTGCATTTATAAAATCCCCATATATGAAAAAATGGGAATCGGTTTTGAATTTTTCTGTTACCCCAGATGATTGGGAACTGACCATGTCTCTAACCTATTCTGCTACCATGTCTATAGCTCTCCATGAGTCCTACTTTAAAATCATATCGAGATGGTACTATTCGCCATCTCGTCTAGCTTTTATCAACCCTTCCACCTCCACTCTCTGTTGGAGGGATTGCGGGCATCATGGTAGCCTTTCCCATTTATTTTGGTTTTGTCCACGTCTTCGGCATTTTTGGGACGACATCTCCTCTCTTATTTCTCATATTTTAAATCAATCAGATTTTTCACTGACTCCTCAGTTCGCCCTGCTCTCGTTGGATGCAAGTCATTTGAATCCTTCTGTTAGGAAATTGGTTATTCATTTACTTTTGGTTTCTAAAAATGAAATTGTGCTTTATTGGAAATCCACTCGAGTGCCCTCTTCACTCGATATTATTGCAAAGCTGACTTTACATAAGTCATATGAGCAAAAATTGGCGTTGTTGAATGGCTGTCTTCCTTCCTTTATAAAGAAATGGTCTCGCTGGCTGGAAATGTTTCCATGAGTTCTTATTATTATTATTTATAGTCTGGTTGAGTTTTTTTATTTTTTCTTTCATGTGTCATGAATGCCTCATGATATTGCATTTATGTATGCTCTGTTACAAAATGTTAATAAAACTGTTTGAAAAAGAAATTAGATGGTGTATGACAAGGTGGAGGTTGTCTATAGGATTGGTGAGATTTTGAATCTCACTATAGATTTGAGAACGCAGAACTATTGTCTCAAGCCCAGCAGAGATTCCACCTCAATGTAACAGACTGAAATTGGATGGTGTATGACAAGGTGTAGGGTGTCTATAGGATTGGTGAGAATTTGAATCTCACTATAGATTTGAGGACGCAGAACTATTGTCTCTGGCCCAGTAGAGATTACACCTCAATGTAACAGGCTGAAATTGGATGGTGTATGACAAGGTGGAGGGTGTCTATAGGATTGGTGAGAATTTGGATCTCACTATAGATGTGAGGACGCTGAACTATTGTCTCTGGCCCAAGAGAGATTACACCTCAATGTAACAGGCTGAAATTGGATGGTGTATGACAAGGTGGAGGGTGTCTATAGGATTGGTGAGATTTTGGATCTCACTAGAGATTTGAGGACGCTGACAATGATGCTCTCAGTCCAAGTATGGATGCAGGCAGCCTAATAAGCAGGACTGCTGCACAGTGCACACACAAAAGGGTGGAAAAATGAACCCTTGGTAACTGTGCAGAAAAGAGGAAGAAAAGTATTTTTGCTTTTATAAAAGCAGTTTGCACAGCAGTGTGCAAACAGCAATGCAGCTATCAGGGAGACTTGTAAGGCAGCCTAATAACCAACATAGCTGATGCACAAAAATAGAGCCTCCCCTGTCACTGCACACAAAGTGTTGTGTTGTAAGTGGAAAACGTTAACAGCAGAAGCAGTTTTTTGGTTCTTCTTCCCTGCTTAACGCTCTCCCTACAGAATCATCAGCAGCAGCAGCTCTCCCTATGCTAAGATCGCCATAAGTAAGATGGCGGTCGGCATTCACGCCCTTTTATAGTGTGTGTGACGCCACACAAAGCCAGCCAATCACTTCCATGCCCTTCTCAAAGATGGTGGTGACCGATGCCTATGTCATTGCGTTGCCCACAGTGTGCGTCCTCCATCATTGGCTGAAAAAGGGTGCTGGAAGCATCTTTTGAAACGCGACTTTGGTGCTCTGGTCGCCGACCTCGTGGCCAACCTCACGCTATGGTCGGGTTTCGTTTCATGAAACCCGACTTCAGCGAAACTCGGCGACTTTTGAATATGACCGACCCGTTTCACTCAACTCTACCCGGTACTGCCGCCGGCACTCAGGAGCGGAGCGTTCAGCTGCATGTATTGCTATGCAGCCGCACGCTCTGCTCCTGAGTGCCAGCGGCAGTGCCGGGTATTAACATGTGAGACTCGGCCGTGTTTCTCGCATGTGTGATCCCAGCCTAAAAGCTATGTGTTGTTTCAAGCCCCCCAAAAATACAGCATTTGACTGCAGAATGGTTTTGAAGTGTACGGTTACGAAAATGGACTATTTAAACAGGTATTTAAAAATGTAAATGTGTCCTTTTTGAAAAAAAAAGATTTTTAAAAGATAACACCTTTGGGACTTTGCCAAAAAGGATGAGACAAGAATATCTAGCTAGTTTTAAGTCCCAAAAACAGCACATTGCATGTCTTTAATGTGTATGGGTGTAATATTGAACTATTAGGGTAAGTTCACACTAGGTATTTTTCAGCGGTTTTTATGCAAATTTTCAGCTGTAACAGCTATGTCTATGAGATTTCAGAAATCTCATGCACATACCTTGTTTTTTTTCATCAGTATTTTGTGCTCTGCGTGTTTGTTTGCACAATAGAGCATGTGACTTCTCTCATGTTTTTTTCAGCGTTTTTCATCTATTGATGTGAATGGGTGGTGAAAGAATGCTAAAAATCCGCAGCAAAAATGCAGGTATTAGGTTTTGCTGCAAAACCTGATTCTGTAGAATAGGATTTTTTTTTCACTAAACTTTATCAGCATGCACAAGAGACAAATCTAGCATACCCAAAACACTGCAAAAACGCACAAACAACGCAGCACAAATGCAGCAAAAAATGGAAGAAAAGTCAAGCAAAACCTGCAGACAGATTCCCTTTAAGAGAACTCATTCCCAGTTATCGGCCCGTATAAATGCATCTTAACTGTTCACTTACTTTTATCTTGTTACTTTATTGATAGACTATTTGCTGAAAAAAAGAGACCATATACAATTTTTTTTTTTATAAAATAAAAATCAGCAAACTAGAAGTTAAAATAAGAATAATTTCAAGTAACAACTTATTTCCCTGTGAAGACTGCATTGCAAAAAGTCATTTAATTAGCCAAATATTCAGTTGTTTCAGCTTCAACAGAAATGCACTTGAGAAATAAAAGCTTGAAAATGATACTTTGGCAAGACAGGATCACTGAAAGTATAATGACTTCCTCAAGTATATTCTATTCAAGGGTCACACATTACAAAGTAAATAACTTTATCCAGGAAATTACAGCGTAAAATGTCAACATTAAATGCATGGAGACAGTCTGGGCGTCTTTGGAGATACCCCTGGTAATTATTAGAACAGCAATTAAGAACAGATCACTTTACCAGACTCGACAGTTGTGCTCCAATTAAATTTTGTTGGATTTGTAAAAGCTTATATATTGAATATCACTGCAGTTCACTAAGGCTGTTAGCAAAAAATATATTCTTAATTGCAAAAGTAGAATATATTTATATGACATATCTTGATGTGCAATTTACAAATAGGATGTACACACTTTACTATTCTTTACCAAACAATATTTTCAGGACAAGTATTGTCCAAATGGAGGCCAAAAAAAACCCTTCAGGCAATATTTGGCTATTGGAACCTTGTGGAAACATTTATCATGCAGACAAGGAGTCTTCCTGGCATATATATTGAGTGTAAGCATAAAATGTGCTGTAAGCAGGGTCTAAGTTATGATACAGAATTGGTGTGCAGAATACATCTAGAAATTCATCCTAATATTTTTGAAAATAGTATGTGAGTACATTTTCTATACATCATATAATTATGTGTTCCTAATTGATAACTTCGGTTTGACAGTTATTTAAAAATGTATGACACGAAGCATCATGAAATATAGCTGTTGTAAACACTACTTGTCATGACCCCGGACTGGATGGTTCCGCCTCCATCCTGGTAAGGTCAGGATTAATTTTAGTTCGCCTATCTTTGGTTCTGGGGCGGTTTTTTAATGTTGGCAGTTCCTGGATTTGGTGTCGGTGATACTTCCGTATACTCGGTTTATGGTTGCTGACCCATGTGTGTGCCTTGCTGTGTATGACTCGGTTTGTCCCCTGACTTTTGCCTCTGTATCCTTCTTTGTACTGGCCTGTCTCTCCTTGTTATCTGGCCCCTTGGCTTGTCTCCATTTATTCTTTGTCTAATCCCAAGGTACCACGCTCTCGTTCTGGCTTTTGACCCTTGGTTCTCCTTTCACTATGTTTATTTTCTGTGCCCTGTACTATGCATGCTTAGTTGCCTTCCCTGTCCTCACTTGCAGTGACTCCCCCCCTTGGTCACGTGACTGTCTAGTTCCAAGTCCTGTGCTCACTGCTTAGGCTCAGGTCCTTGCACACTATGTACCTGGCTCCTTCACTTCCTGCGCTCATGCATGTGCCCCTGATAGCACCCCCTAGGCTGCACCAGTGACACCAGTGGTGTCATCACATTACTGTTATGATTTGTGTAGGTTTGAATGTATATCCATTTTCAGTGTTCTTCAATTGTTTGTTCTCGTATGGCCTGTGGGCTTTTTTTTAACTGTTTTTTAAATTCTTTGTTGTCAGTATATGAATTGCATGTTAATAAATATCTGTTATTTTTGTGAGATCCCTAGTTGTGCATATCTTTTCTTTTTGTTCACGCATGTTTCACCTATATACATAAAGTTGATCCCCTTGTATCTGATTCGTGGTGCCTCATGCCTTTTTTGTGCTTGATTCCAAAATCAGGAGTGGAACAGTCATAGTCCAGTCAAAATACGGTTTGACCCGGAGCAAATTCCAAGAAAGCTTTTTTTGATTTTTTTTATTACTATTATATGTGGGGAACAACATATTAAAAGTTTTCCAAAAATTGATCACCACAAAGGTCCTATCTATGACGTCATAAGACGATGACAGCCATCGCATTAAAAATAACGAATATTTCCCTATTTCAAAGCTGTAGCTTTAGGTTACAGAAGAGTTTGCATTTTGTATACCATATATTTTCATATAACAATTTTTATACAAAGTTTTATACTAACTATATGGACAGGCAAGGTCATGACGTCATCAATGACGTCATGACATATATGTACATTTCTAGAAATTATAGCATTAATACACAGTGCATTTTAAGACCTACTTCATCACTGAATAAGCGTGACAGGTCAATAGTCACTATTTTCATCATTAGACACTGCTTTCTCACTCATATTGTCACAATGCCCTTCTTGACATGGTCCACATACCCGTGAACAGGTAAGTCCGTGTCTTTTGCAAGTGCACCGAAGTGTACTACAACCACGAGAGCAATTGTAGTGAAATATTTTCAGAAGTGTTTCTGGCGCGGGTGAAGTATCCATCATCACTGGAACTAGACTGTTGTTCTGCAATTCCCATCCCCATTCAGTAGTGTCCATGGCCTCACCATTGTCCATCCAAAGCATCACTTGGAGGTAACTCCGAAGGGCATGATACTTCGTTGCAGAGGAGGACAGTGGCAGTCGCGCATGTTAGGAGTCGGATTCCTGTGTTTACTCAGCAGGGATCCAGATCCTCACATTCTGCACTCTCCTCCTATTTTGCCATTGCAGAGGAGATTGCCTTGCAGCAAATCTCTCCTGAGGCTAAGTCCTTCTGTCCTCTTACTGGGCATGCTCATGGGACGATCTCCCATTGGAGATCGGGAGTCATGTGCTCAGGTCCCGCTCCAGTTCTCATTGGTCCATCTCAGAGATCTGGAGGCGTGCCGAAGGTCCAGGCTACTATAAAAGGCGCACATGGCTGTTCCGCCATGTGCTAGTATAGTCATACTTGCTGCTGTGTTTATGAGGACGGATGCATGATTCTGGTGACTGACTTATTTGAAACCACTTCCCTCTGATATTATGCATGTGAATAGGGACTGAGTTAGTTTCAGCGCCAGCGCTCCTCTGCTTCAACTCGCACAGCTGCTAGCATCCGACATTGCGCTTGCGCCTTGCCTTTGTCGTTTGGCAGCAGTGTCCACGCCGCGCTGCAGTAGCAGCCTCCTTTGCGTTGGCAGTTGCAACGCCGCGCACACAGTAGGTCTAGATGGACGAAGTGCGTCTTGGGCTACTCCTGTGACCGTATACCGTGTGAGCGTTTTTTACTGAGTTCTGTGACTACAACAGGCTCAGTTATTTGTGTTTGTACTTTTGGCATCTCTGTGAGTTTAACTGAGACTGCTCTGCACACCTGGGTGGAGTTTAACCCTGTGTGCAATTCCGCCATATTGCTCCTGCCACCACCTAGCCGCGGTTATTTCACCTACTGCACGGTGGACCCCGAGTGGCAAACGCACTTTATTTATATTTTTATTTAGTGCGTTCCGCTGTTCCTAACATTATACTAGTGCCAGGGTCTGGCTAGTGATGACAGAACTGCAGCAACTCTTACAGTGTATTCGGCAGCTTGAGGGCCGGCTGGCCACTCTTGAGAGGGCTCTCTCCGCTGCACAATCCACCGAAGCTGCTGTAAAGGCAATCACAGACGCAGTTTCCCATATGTCCACGTCCTCCCCCGCGCCGACAGTTACCCACCTCCCGTTGCTCGATAAATTTTCTGGCGATGGCGCCTCCTGTGGGGGTTTCATCAGCCAGTGCTCCATTCAGCTAGTTACTGGCTGCGCGATTCCCTACGGAACGGGCCAAGGTGGGGTTTATTGTCTCCCTGCTGTCGGGCAAAGCGTTGGAGTGGGCTACGCCACTATGGGAGCGTGGTGACCCAGAGGTCCGGAATGCTGCTCACTTTCTAACAGCTATTAAGCAGGTCTTCCTTGGTCCACGGGTCACGCACGATACCTCTCTTCAGCTTCTAGCTTTGACTCAGGGTGCTCTCTCGGTTAGTCAGTATGCCGTCCGTTTTCGGACACTGGCTTCCGAGTTGGAGTGGTCTGATAAAGCCCTCATCCCTGTGTTTTGGAGAGGTTTGGCGGAACACGTAAAAGATGCTCTCTCCACTAGAGAAGTTCCTGCCAGTTTGGAAGAGCTGATTGCCATTTCCACCCGCATCGACCTCTGTTTTTCGGAGAGCGGTATGGAGCGTGCTCAATCCAAACGGAAGGTTACTCCGGCTCCCAATTTTTTTGAGCCTCTGGAACTACCCAAGCCAGAGGTTCCACCTCCAGAGCCCATGGAGGTGTCTTGTGCCGTTCTTCAGGCGTGTCCGGCACAAGACTCCAGTCGCGGCCTTATTTGTCAACACGTGGGTTCTCAGAACAACTGTGCCCTGCAACGGCCAGATTCTGTACCGCCGGGTAAGATCCTTGTTCCTCTCCACCTTCGGCCGAAGGTTCTTGCTTGGGCACACACGTCCAGGAGGGGTGGTCATTGCGGCTATATGCAGACCACAAAACTCCTGGCAGGGTCTTACTGGTGGCCGCACAGGGCTCGGGATGTTAAAAAATATATTCTGGCCTGCGCCTTTTGTGCTCGGAATAGCCTCCTTAAGCAAAGAGCGGAGACGCCTGCCAACACATGGTGGCATTCCACTTTAACTTCCGCTCCCGCTGTCTCCCACGGGTCCCTTCTCAGACCTGGTGATCTTGCCACCCCTGAGGCCTTCTAAGTGTCCCAGGTCTCTCTGTCACCTACCGAGACATCAGACTTGCCTGCGGACGAGTCTGAGGCCTATACCTCTTACGGGCCAAGTTGGTGGGTCGTAAGGCTCAGGGAGGGGGGCCCTAGGAGGGGGGGTAATGTTAGGAGTCGGATTCCTGCGTTTACTCAGCAGGGATCCAGATCCTCACATTCTGCACTCTCCTCCTATTTTGCCACTGCAGCGGAGATTACCTTACAGCAAATCTCTCCTGAGGCTAAGTCCTTCTGTCCTCTTACTGGGCATGCTCATGGGACGATCTCCCATTGGAGATCGGGAGTCATATGCTCAGGTCCCACTTCAGTTCTCATTGGTCCATCTCAGAGATCTGGGAGCGTGCAGAAGGTCCCGGCTACTATAAAAGGCTCGCATGGCTGTTCCGCCATGCACTAGTATAGTCATACTTGCTGCTGTGTGTATGAGGACGGATGCATGATTCTGGTGACTGACTCATTTGAAACCCCTTCCCTCTGATATTATGCATCTGAATAGGGACTTAGTTAGTTTCAGCGCCAGCGCTCCTCTGCTTTAACTCGCACAGCTGCAAGCGTCCGACATTACGCTTGCGCCTTGCCTTTGTCGTTTGGCGGCAGTGTCCACGCCACACTGCAGTAGCAGCCTTCTTGGAGTTTGCAGTTGCAACGCCGTGCACATGGTGGGTCTAGACGGACATAGTGCCGCCGTCTTGGGCTACTCCTGTGACCGTATACCGTGTGTGCATTTTTTACTGAGTTCTGTGACTACAACAGGCTCAGTTATTTGTGTTTGTACTTTTGGCATCTCCGTGAGTTTAACTGAGACTGCTCTGCACACCTGGGTGGAGTTTAACCCCGTGTGCAATTCCGCCATATTGCTCCTGCCACCACCTAGCAGCGGTTATTTCACCTACTGTACGGTGGACCCCGAGCGGCAAACGCACTTTATTTATATTTTTATTTAGTGCGTTCCGCCGTTCCTAACACGTTCAGGTGTAACAAAGATTTTGGCTGAACCAACTTTTTTGCAGAGAGTAGAATACCTCATTGCAGACAGATTGTCTCCAGGTTTGCCCCTGAACAATGCCACCATCGCTTTACACCTAGCATCTTCAATCTCAGCTCTGTTTTCGTTAGGTGTGGAAAAGATTTTAGCACAGCTATTTAAGACCGACTCTCCCTTCAAAACCTTGTGTAGACCGAGTTTTTTTCCGATTCCAAAAACCGCGGAAGTGGTATCGCCACCCGTGAATGCATGAAGGAACAGAAGACTGCTGCAGACATGGTTTCCCAGGAACTTCTTCATAACCTTAATGTTGTATACTGTTGCAGGACTCCCTTTATCCGAGTAGAAATAAAGCTTGTTGCCATTGCTGGTTGACGCGTGATGAAGTAACAACACCAAAAGGTCTGTATCTTCGCCAATGAGACTAGTACTTTTGTTGGATGACATTGACACTGCTGCTTTAACAATCTCCACATCTGCATCCCCCTCTGATTGTATTACGTGGCAACCTCTGTCATTCATGCGCTGTGAAACGAGATTGATAAGTGACTGTTTGTTCTCCACAATCCAAAGAAAGTCCTCCTTTTTCCCGACAAATTTAGTTCCTTCCGCAATGTTCACTTTGTTACTTGTTCGTTTTTTGCGCCGTCGCTGATGGGTAATGTCCTTAGTGTTTGGTCCTCCAATGTAACCATCAAATACTATCGTAGCCTTACCATAGTGCTTTAGTGTGAAAGATGCATAGTCTTCCGTGATTGAACAATATGTCTTTCCTTCTGACCACTTCAGTCGATGGAGAAGGGAACCTCCGTCAAGAACATAATGTTCCACTTCTGGTACATCCTTGAGTACTGTGTCATCTGAACTCTGTTCTTTCAGCCATCAGTTGTGCTTTGTTTGGTTTGCGTAAGAGATGTTTTGCCTCAAAGAGGGATGGTGGGTATGGTGAAAGTTCATAGGCCATCACCTCATCAAGGGAAAGATCAGCAGTTTGAGACACCACAAGAAACCTTTGGAACAAAAGAGCGGGGTCTGTTGTTTTGTCCTTAGCAACGTCAATAGCCTCACTGGATGCCAGGGTCTTGGCTTTCATTGATCGCTTGTACTTAACTGAAAACAGTGATTGACCCTCCATTGTTGCCACTATTTCTCTGCCAATGGTGAACAGGTTATGGACATTCACATCCTTATTTGCATTGACACCGGTGATAATGTTGTGAAGAAACACTTCATCAGAGAAAGGTGAAAAGGTCTCGAGTTTATCTGCAATTTTTTCCAGGTCTTCACGATCTCTTCTCATCCTTGACGTTCTTGCCTCCTTGTGTTGTTCACTGGTGACAAAGCTCTGGCGAGTGAAACCCTGCATTGCCTCACTGTGGGAAGAGGACACTGGCACAGACAGAGTCCACAAGGCCCTCTGATGTTTGGACATTCCACTTCCTCTGGTGAGTCCTCCTACAGTTTTTAGGGAGCGTATCAGAGCTTGCTCAATGACTAGGTCGCAACCCAGGCCTGCCCAGTACTGATCAGTCCGCCTTACAACATGCAAGCCATTCATAAATCTATGGAACACTGATGGAATATCATCTTCCAGAGTGGTCATAGACTGGAGGTAAAGGTAGGCGGCCTTCACATAGTTCCCATACCCAGCAGCTGCAAGAATGGGCAAACATTCGGCTACAGCATGAAGGTGCATCAGCCAGGATCCTGTACGATCGGCCTCGATAAGCTCCCTTGCAATTCCAACCATCTGTTGGTAATTCAGCCATAGTTTACTGGTGTGAGAGTGGGCGGATAATCCATTTCTTTTGGTGGACAAGAGGTGGACAATTTCACTAAGGCAGGTAGAAGTGATGACCGAATTCAAGTCACTCTCCCCTGTCAGTGTCCGAGCATACAACTGCTCAAGTTCTTGCAACAGGTCTGCAAAACCAGGATGGTCGCAAAGTACTTTGTCTGCAACTTGCTGAGTAAGACACTGATCAAGGAGTAGATGGCCACGAACTGCACACTGAACTGCCTTTCCAGTCATGATGTGTTGCACAGCATTGTCACTGTAAATTGTTCCACAATTCTCTTTGATTCCACTCCCATCCATCAACGTTCCTATGGCACCCATAAGATTCATCAATGTGTGGAAGCTCCTGAGCATAAGGACAGCATCTCGAACCGGGCTGTCTTCAGGCACCTCGTGTTTGATTTCTGACGCTTTCCAGTAGAGTGGCTGATCGAATGTAACAACTGCAGCGGATTGGTGCTTATCAGCACGGTTGCACAGATACTCAAGTGTAGAGAAGATGCATGACTTGTCTCCGGAATACATGTTAATAATGGGCAGGAAGATTACCGAAGACGACCCCGGATGATCACAGTCTTTATGTAGCATGTGCATCATTCCATTCCAGCTCGGTGCAGGCTGTTTGAAGCGTAAAGACATCTCCCACAATACATCAACACGATGGTCAATGGCGTCGAGAAATGGCAAGGGCTTGAATGTTATGTTTCGGCGAGTGTGTTTTGCGAGACGGTATTCCCTTACATCAACTCTGCTTTGTTCAACTATCTCCAAGTCCGCAGTCTTCCGTCTGAGAACAGTGCGACTGACCTTCCTTCCTGGAGTCACAGTAGCTACCATCCCCATGCCGTGGAAAGTCCCCTTCCCATCTAACGTGATGATATAATGATCAACGTTGTCAGCAGCGATCAGCAGTGCCGTATCCAGTCTGTCTATGGTACCACCGAGTACATCCTGGCCAACAGAAGCGGCAGCATTTTCCTCGAATCGCTGAACTTCTGAATATGATGAACAATATCCCATGGCTGAGAGACTGTCTACAAGAAATCGAGACCTGAAATGAAGATGGAGCTGGACTGCTAACCCAAGCTGCAATGGAGCTACTACAGTCTTGGGACATACAGCCTGAACAACTGATTGTCCAATGCTTGCGACCTTCCTGTGAATGTCCTTTCCAATGAAGAGGGTTTCAAGCAAGCAAAGCAAACTCAGGGGGAGATAATCTAAGGCAGACTGACATTCAAGCGAAGAAGTGTTCGGATATTCATCGGTTGAAGATGGGATCTTAGACTTGATATCGCTCTTGATTAGTTTGGCCGCAGTCACTATGATGGCTCTCTTCCGGGCTTCTTCATCCGTTTCCTGACTATGGAAAGAGTCCCTCAGGATTATTCTAGTCTTTTCACGGAACGTTACAATGTTAGGCAACCCTTCACACTCTGCTATGAATAGCGAATCGCCATACCTCTCCTCCAGCCTATACCTCATCCATTTATTACTATAGGCAGCACTGTCTCCTTCTACAAGATACTCCGTCATTTTCTTGGCAAGATCTGTGACAGTCAGTTGCTCTTCATCGTTGTCCTCGAGAAATGCACACATTCTCAAGAGCGCTCGCTCTTGGTCCATGTTCATCGGCCTCCCTACCTTCCGCGGTTTCTTTGTAGTAGATCCACCACCATGACACATAGAAATTCCGTAATTTGTCCGAAAGTTAATGTCACATGAACGATGATACAGACAGTCTGCAGCATGTAAGTCCTTCCCAAAGTATGCGATTCTCCTTTGAATGGTGATTGCCCAGCCATCATTACGCTGTTTGCAATGTGACAAGATGAACCTTACAAATACATCCATTTTAACAAAGCTATAGTCATCGAAATCACTACTAGATCTTGTCTTCACCACTTCATGTCCACAGAACAAACACTGCGTTGTGCTATCATAGGATCCAGTAGACACCCGTGTACCTCTCTTGGCAGGTGAACGATGAACGGAAGTAGCTTTCTTATGCAAGTCTATTTGCTTCTTGCTTATGTAGTTCATACGACATCTCTAGTGCACCACTGCTCCAGCAGCTACCACAGTGCTAACGCCCCTCTCAATACTGGCTTTATTGATCCCTTCAGCTCCTTTCGCACCAATCACCACTCTTTCTCCGTCATCTTCTACTTCATGGCTGCATAAGGGGCAAGTTTCTTGACTTTCCATCATTCTCAGCTCTGTAAAATAAATCGTTAAATAATAAATATAATAGTAGTAATTGTAAAAGAAATATGATAGACACTGAAAGGCGAGTCGCATTTAACATTTTACAGCTTTGGCGGCCATATTCTTTGACGTCACATTTGGACCCTTTGTGGTAACCCTATCTTGGTAAACTTTTAGTATGTTTTTCCCTACATGTAATACTACAAAAAAAAAAAACAATAGAATGCTTTCTTGGAATTTGTTCAGGGTAAAGGATTTTTTTTTCGTATTTTGACTGGACTATCAGAGGAAAAGTATAATATAAACATGACATCACTTCTGAATTTATCACCCACTCCTGGTTTTGGTTTACAAATACTGATGTAAAATACTGACCAAATACTGAATTTGTGAACATGACCTTAGGAGGAGATAGGATAGCTAGCATCTATTACTTGCTTGATCAGTTTGGTTATATTACTTCAGCATTTAAATTACACATAATTTTTTGCATTCATGCAGAAGCAGGAGGCCAATATTTTTGAAAGGAGAAAAAATTAATAACTTTGTGACTAACTCACAAAGTGTGACTAACTACTGTTAAATTAGTCTAATTGATGTACATGCATGCCACCAAATTACTCTGGTCAGTTGCTGCTGTTAAGTTTGGGCATTCACTTTGTTTGAAAAGGGGTAAAATTGCGGTTCAAAATGCAAAACTTAATTCTAATGTAGCAACAAATTTAATAGCAAAAGAATAAGTGTCAATTACAATGTACTGGGCAATATAAAAGAAAACAAAAATATTCCATATCATCTGACAATAAGAATGTTTGAGTTGCAAGAAGCAGCAACACTAGCAAAGTCACTGGCACCTAAAATCAGTGCAGTACTACAATCAAATGGAGGTCATAAATGTTCTCCTTTGCCTATGGTAAGTGCACATCGCTTCTCTACCTCCATAATAGTCAATCCTTTAGATTGCAAACTTTCAATTTCATCAGCAACAATCCTGTCTTTTCTGACCCTCAGTCATCTATGCAACAGCATAGAGATGATTATGAGGATTATGATGATGATGATAATGCTGATGATTGCATGGTGGACAAGATGTCGGAACTGGATCTGAGTGAAGAGTATGTGATGTCATCAGAGGAGGAAGATAGTGGCATTGGCAGGAAAGAGTGGAGCAGATGTATGACCAAAAGATCTTCCAGGGCAGATAGAATCATAGAATCATAGAATCGTAGAGTTGGAAGGGACCTCCTGGGCCATCTGGTCCAACCCCCTGCTCAAAGCAGGATTCGCTAAATCATCCCAGTCAGATGTCTGTCCAGCCTCTGTTTGAAGACTTCCATTGAAGGAGAACTCACCACTTCTCGTGGCAGCTTAGAATCGTAGAATCATAGAATCGTAGAGTTGGAAGGGACCTCCTGGGCCATCTGGTCCAACCCCCTGCTCAAAGCAGGATTCGCTAAATCATCCCAATCAGATGTCTGTCCAGCCTCTGTTTGAAGACTTCCATTGAAGGAGAACTCACCACTTCTCGTGGCAGCTTGTTCCACTCATTGATCACTCTAACTGTCAAAAAGTTTTTTCTAATATCTAATCTGTGTCTCCTCCCATTCAGTTTCATCCCATTGCTTCTAGTCTTTCCTTGTGCAAATGAGAATAAAGTTGATCCTTCTACAATGTGACAGCCCTTTAGATATTTGTAGACAGTTATTAAGTCTCCTCTCAGTCTTCTCTTTTGCAAACTAAACAATCCCAAATCCTGCAACCTTTCCTCATAAGACAGGGTTTGCAGACCGGTCACCATTCTGGTTGCTCTTTTCTGAACTTGCTCCAGTTTGTTGATGTCTTTTTTAAAATGTGGTGCCCAAAACTGGACACAATATTCCAGATGAGGTCTGACCAAAGAGGAGTAGAGGGAAATAATGACTTCACGTGATCTAGACTGTATGCTTCTGTTAATACATCCTAGAATTGCATTTGCCTTTTTTGCTGCTGCATCACACTGTTGACTCATATTCAGTCTGTGATCTATTAGTATACCCAAATATTTTTCACATGTGCTGTTGCTTAGGCCTATTGCTCCCATTCTGTATATGCTTTTTTCATTTTTATTGCCCAGATGTAGTACTTTGCATTTTTCCCTGTTAAAAACCATTCTGTTAGTTGCTGCCCACTTCTCCAGTTTATTTATATCTATTTGAATCCTCTCTCTCTCTTCTCTAGTATTAGCTATCCCTCCTAGCTTTGTGTCATCAGCAAACTTAATCAGTTTACCCTCAATTCCTTCATCTAAATCGTTGATAAAGATGTTGAACAATACAGGGCCTAGGACAGAGCCCTGTGGTACCCCACTTGAGACATTCTTCCAACTGGATGTGCAGCCATTTACGACCACTCTTTGGGTCCGATCACTAAGCCAGTTATGAATCCACCTAACAGTTGCCTTGTCCATTCCATACCTAGTCATTTTTTTCAATAAGGATTGTATGAGATACTTTGTCAAATGCTTTGCTGAAGTCAAGATATACTACATCTACAGCATTTTCTTGATCCACCCAATCAGTGATTCCATCATAGAAGGAAATTAAGTTAGTCTGACATGACTTATTAGTTACAAACCCATGCCGACTCTGTTTAATCACTTCGTTCTTATCCAGGTACTGAAATACATGTTGTTTAATAATTTGTTCAAAGATCTTTCCTGGTATAGAAGTCAGACTCACCGGCCTATAGTTGCCTGGGTCCACCTTCTTCCCCTTTTTGAAGATAGGAACAACATTTGCTCTTCTCCAGTCTTCTAGGACTTCTCCTGTTCTCCAAGAATTTTCAAAGATTATGGAGAGGGGTTCAAAAATTTCTTCTGCTATCTCCTTCAGTACTCTGGGGTGTAATTCATCTGGACCTGGAGACTTGAATTCATTTAGGTTAGCTAAGTGTTTCCTCACTATCTTTCTGTTTATAGATATCCTGGATTCTTCTATTCCCTTAATAGGACAGTGAAGAACAGTTGATGTTACATTTCCTTTCTGAGAGAAAACAGATGCAAAATAGGAATTTAAAAGTTCGGCCTTCTCAACATCCTGTCTTACCATTTCATCATTTTCATCCGGTAAAAATCCTATAGTATCTTTGACTTTTCTTTTACTTTTGACATATCCCCAAAATCCTTTATTATTGCTTTTGACATCTCTTGCAAGCCTCAATTCATTGTCAGCTTTAGATAATCTGATTTGTGCCCTGCAGGTTCTGCAGACAGCATTATATTCTTCTTTAGATATGCCTCCCTCTTTCCATTTTATAAACATTTTTTTTCTTCCTTTTTAGCATGTGCTTAAGTTCTGTGTTCATCCATCCTGGCTTCCTTAAATGCTTCCTATTCTTCCCTCTTTTTGGAATTGTTAACAATTGTGCTTTGAGAATTTCATTTTTCAAGATTTCCCATCCTTCCTGGACATTTGTGTCTTTAAGGATATCCAGCCATTGGATCCCTCCAATTCTCTTTCTGAATCCCTTAAAATCTGCCTTTCTGAAATCTAACCTTGACGTCTGAGTCTTCACAGGTCTTCCGCCTCTAGTTATCCAAAATTCTAAAATAGCATGGTCGCTACCTCCTAGGCTCCCAGCCACTTTTACCTCCTCAACCATTTCCTCCCTGTTTATAAGGATTAGATCCAAGGTAGCAGTTCCCCTTGTTTTCTCCCCTACCTTTTGGAAGATAAAGTTGTCAGCAAGAGAGGATAAGAATTTCCTTGACCTGTTAGTTTTGCCTGAGAGAGATTCCCAACAAATGTCTGGATAGTTGAAATCTCCCATGACAACTATGTCATATTTTTTGGAGAACTTGGCCATTTGATGCATAAAGAGTTCATCCATATCTTCAGCTTGCACAGGCGGCCTGTAGTATATGCCTACAATGGTGTCCTTTCCATTGTTCTGTCCTTGTATTCTTACCCAAACAGTTTCCACAGAACTCCCAGTCTCTGAAGCTTCAATCTCTGTGCAGATATACGCGTTTCTAACATACAATGCGACACCTCCTCCTCGTTTATCAAGTCTGTTTCTTGCAAATAAGTTGCATCCTTCTATTCTTGTATTCCAATCATGTGTATTGTCCCACCAAGTTTCAGTGATTCCAATGACATCATATTTCTTTTCCTGTGTTAGTAGTTCCAATTCTCCTTGTTTGTTGCCCATGCTTTGTGCATTAGTATAGAAACATTTTAGTTTGTGATTGGTTTCTCTTTCTCCAATATTTTTATTATTTAGATTCTTTTGTCTTTGTTCTTCCTTTCCACTTCTAATAGCAGAGTTCTCAATAGCATTTGTCAGGTGTATGGCTTTTTCTGGTCTTTTGCTTCCCTTCCCATGTTGTTCTAGTTTAAAGCTCTCCTTACAAGTGTATCAAGGCGACTTCCAAATACATGTTTTCCAGTCTTCGTAAGGTGCACCCCATCTCTAGCAAGTAGTCCATCATAAAGGTAATTCACTCCGTGATCCATAAATCCAAATCGTTGCTGACGGCACCATCGACATAGCCAGTTGTTCACCTGCAAAATCTTATTCCACCTCCTTGTTCCATGGCCATCCACTGGGAGGATGGAAGAGAAGACCACCTGCGCTCCCAGTTCTTTCACTTTCTTGCCTAAGTCTTCAAAGTCTCTGCAGATGGTTTCCAGGTCGTTTCTTGCGGTGTCATTTGTCCCCACATGTAGTAGCAGGAATGGGTAGTCATCTGTAGGTCTGAAGAGTCCTGATATCCTGTCAGACACATCTTTACTTTTTGCACCTGGAAGACAGCACATTTCTCTTGAAGTTATATCCGGTCTGCAGATAGCGGCCTCTGTTCCTCTCAACAGGGAATCCCCCATGGCCATCACTCTCCGTTTCTTCTTCACAACATTTTTCTTTCTCCATCAAGGAGGACTCTGAAGGCGTACAAGGTTGCTGTTTGTGGGCAAAGTCTTATCCTGATGTATTTCTTCATCGTTTTCCTGCGTGAGAGCCTGGTACTGGTTCCTGAGAAGTATGGGTGCTGACTGCCTCCTGATCCTACTGCTTCTCTGGGTCACATGTCTCCATTCCTCTGTTTCTTCAGGTGCACTTCGAATTTCTTCTCTTTCTGTAACATGAAGAGATAATTCTGCTCTGTCTAACAACTCTTCACCTTCCTTAATGATCTTCAACGTAGCTAACCTCTCTTCAAGATTTTGCAACTTTTCCTCCAACAGGGCCACAAGCTTGCATTTGTGGCATGTGAAGTTTGGCTTTTCCACTGGTAAGTCTGTGAACATGTAGCAAGAAATGCAGCTCACCAAATGGCTCCTGGCATCTTCCATATTGAGATTTCTTAAAAACGATGAAAGATGAGCCAATTGGCGCTCGGTTTTCCGATTTCCTCTCTTCAGCTGCAACGGCCAAAGCCCAGTGATCGTTGAGCTCGCGAGGACTCCTCACTTATCCCAGAAGGCACTGGGAATATGCAAATGATCTCCTCAAGACTCTTCCCCTGGTGAGGAAATAGGGCAATTGAAACAAGGCTAATTCAAATATTATAAAAAAAATATGAAAACTATATTAACCCCTTTACCCCCAAGGGTGGTTTGCACGTTATTGACCGGGCCAAATTTTACAATTCTGAGCACTGTCCTTTTATGAGGTAATAACTCTGGAACGCTTCTATGGATCCTGGTGATTCTGACACTGTTTTCTCGTGACATATTGTACTTCATGATAGTGGTAAAATTTCATTCATATAACTTGTGTTTATTTGTGAAAAAAGTGGAAATTTTCCAAATTTGAATTTTTATGCCCTTAAAATTACAGAGATATGGCACATAAAAACTTAATAAGTAACATTTCACACATGTTTACTTTATATCAGCACAATTTTGGAACCAAAATTTTTTTTTGTTAGGAAGTTATAAGGGTTAAAAGTTGACCAGCGATTTCTCAATTTTACAACACCATTTTATTTTTAGGGACCACATCACATTTGAAGTCACTTTGAGGGGTCTATATGATAGAAAATGCCCAAAAGTGACACCATTCTAAAAACTGCAGCCCTCAAGGTGCTCAAAATCACATTCAAGAAGTTTATTAACCCTTCAGGTGCTTCACAGAAATGTTTTGATTGTTTAAAAAAATGAACATTTAACTTTTTTTCACAATTTTTTCATTTTAACAAGGGTAACAGGAGAAATTGGATGGCAAAAGTTATTGTGCAATTTCTCCTGAGAACATTGATACCTGATATGTGGGGGGAACTACTGTTTCGGCGCATGGCAGAGCTCGGAAGGGAATGAGCAACGTTTGACTCTTTCAGTACAAAATTGATTGGAATTGAGATCGGGCGCCGTGTCACATTTTGAGAGCCCCTGATGTGCCTAAACAGTGGAAACCCCCCACAAGTGACCCAATTTTGGAAACTATACCCCCCAAGGAACTTATCTAGATGTGTACTGAGCACTTTCAACCCCCAAGGGCTTCACAGAAGTTTATAACGTACAGCCGTACAATTAAAAAATCATATTTTTTCAAAAAAAATGATCTTTTCACCCCCAATTTCTATTGTCCCAAGGGTAACATGACTCCAAATGTTATTGTGCAATTTGTCCTGAGTATGCTGATACCCCATATGTGGGGGTACACCACTATTTGGGCGCATAGCAGAGCTAGTAAGGGAAGCAGCACCATTTGACTTTTTTGGCTGGAATTGAGATCGGACGCCATGTTGCATTTGGAGAGCCCCTGATGTGCCTAAACAGTGGAGACCCCCACAAATGACACCATTTTGGAAACTAGACCCCCCATGGAACTTAACTAGATGTGTGGTGAGAACGTTGAACCCCCAAGGGCTTCACAGAAGTTTATAACGTACAGTCATACAATTAAATAATCACATTTTTTCCAAAAAAATGATCTTTTCACCCAATTTTTAATTTTACAAAGGGTAACAGGACTCCAAATGTTATTGTGCAATTTGTCCTGAGTACACTGATACCCCATAGGTGGGGATAAACCAATATTTGGGCACATGGCAGAGCTCGTTATGGAAGCAGCGCCATTTGACTTTTTTGACTGGAATTGAGATTGAACGCCATGTTGCATTTGGAGAGCCCCTGATGTGACTAAAGAGTGGAAACCCCTGACAAATGACACCATTTTGGAAATAGACCCCCCAAAGAACTTATCTAGATGTGTGGTGAGAACTTTGAACCCCCGTGGGATTCATATAAGTTTAAAACGTACAGCCGTACAATTAAAAAATCATATTTTTTTCCAAAATAATGATCTTTTCACCCCTAATTTTTATTTACCCAAGGGAAACAAGACCCCAAAAGTTATTGTGAAATTTGTCCTGAGTATGCTGATACCCCATGTGTTGGGGTAAATCACTATTTGGGCGCATGGCAGAGCTCGGAAGGGAAGCAGCGCCATTTGACTTTTTTGGCTGGAATTGAGATCGAATGCCATGTTGCATTTGGAGAGCCACTGATGTGCCTAAACAGAGGAAACCTCCCACAAGTAACCCCATTTTTGGAAACTAGACCCCCCAAGGAACTTATCTAGATGTGTGGTGAGCACTTTGAACCCCCATGTGCTTCACAGAAGGTTATAACGCCCGGGCGTGAAAATAAAAAAAATCATATTTTTTCCACAAACATGATCTTTTACTCCCCATTTTTTTTATTTTCCCCAGGGTAACAGGAGAAATTGGACCCCAAAAGTTGTTGAACAATTTGTCTTGAGTATGCTGATACCCCATATGTGGGAGAAAACTACTGTATGGGCACATGTCGGGGCTCGTAAGGGAAGTAGTGACATTTTCAAATGCAGACTTTGAAGGAATGGTCTGCGGGTGTCATGTCGCATTTGGAAAGCCCCTATAATGTGCCTAAACTGTGGAAACCCCCCACAAGTGACCATATTTTGGAAACTAGACCCCCCAAGGAACTTATTTAGATGTGTGGTGAGCACTTTGAACCCCCAAGTGCTTCACAGAAGTTTATAACGCCCGGGCGTGAAAAAAAAAATCCTATTTTTTCCATAAACATGACCTTTAAGTCCCCATTTTTTTATTTTCTTAAGGGTAACAGGATAATTTGGACCCCAAAAGTTGTTGTACAATTTATCCTGAGTATGCTGATACCTCATATGTGGGAGAAAAGTACTATATGGGCACACGTCAGGGCTTGGAAGGGAAGTAGTGACATTTTGGAAAGTAGACTTTGATGGAATGGTCTGTGGGTGTCATGTCGCATTTGGAGAACCCCTGATGTGCTTAAACTGTGGAAACCCCCCCACATGTGGCCCCATTTTGGAAACTAGACCCCCCAAGAAACTTATCTAGATGTGTGGTGAGCACTTTGAACCCCCAAGTGCTTCACAGAAGTTTATAACGTATAGCCATAAAAATAAAAATAATTATAACTTTTTTCCACAAACATGATATTTTTGCCCCTAATATGTTATTTTCCCAAGATTAACAGGAGAAATTGGACTCCAAAATTTGTTGTGCAATTTGTTCTGAGTAGGCTGATACCCCATATGTGGGGGTAAACCACTATTTGGGCGCATGGCAGAGCTCGTAAGGGAAGCAGCACCATTTGACTTTTTTGGCTGGAGTTGAGATCGGACGCCATGTTGCATTTGGAGAGCCCCTGATGTGCCTAAACAGTGGAAACCCACCACAAATGACACCATTTTGGAAACGAGGCCTCCAAGGAACTTAGCTAGATGTGTGGTGAGAACATTGATCCCCCATGGGCTTCACATAAGTTTATAAAGTACAGTCGTACAATTAAAAAATCAGATTTTTTCCAAAAAAAGATCTTTTCACCCCAATTTTTAATTTTCCAAAGGGTAGCAGGACTTCAAATGTTATTGTGCAATTTGTTCTGAGTACACTGATACCCCATATGTGGGAATAAACCACTATTTGGGTGCATGGCAGAGCTCGTAAGGGAAGCAGCCCCATTTGACTTTTTTGGCTGGAATTGAGATCGAACGCCATGCCATGTTGAATTTGGAGAGCCCCTGATGTGCCTAAACAGTGGAAACCTCCCACAAGTGACCCCATTTTGGAAACTAGACCCCCGAGTAACTTATCTAGATGTGTGTTGAGCACTTTGAACCCCCAAGTGCTTCACAGAAGTTTATAACGCCCGGGCGTGAAAATAAAAAAAATCATATTTTTTCCACAAACATGATCTTTTAGTCCCCATTTTTTTTATTTTCCCAAGGGTAACAGAAGATATTGGACCGCAAAAGTTGTTGTACAATTTATCCTGAGTACGCTGATACCCCATATGTGGGAGAAAAGTACTGTATGGGCACACGTCGGGGCTTGGAAGGGAAGTAGTGACATTTTGGAATGTAGACTTTGATGGAATGGTCTGCGGGTGTCATGTCGCATTTTGAAAACCCCTGATGTGCTTAAACTGTGGAAACCCCCCACAAGTGACCCCATTTTGGAAACTAGACCCCCCAAGAAACTTATCTAGATGTGTTGAGCACTTTGAACCCCCAAGTGCTTCACAGAAGTTTATAGCGTAGAGCCATAAAAATAAAAATAATTATAATTTTTTTCCACAAAAATGATATTTTTGCCCCTAATATTTTATTTTCCCAAGATTAACAGGAGAAATTGGACTTCAAAAGTTGTTTTGCAATTTGTCCTGAGTAGGCTGAAACCCCATATATGAGGGTAAAACATGCAAAACAGACGCCGCGGAGACACCATCACGTGTTTCTCAACGCAAGCAATGACCAGCCAGGTCTTTGCCCGGGAAGGAACAACCACGAGAAGGGCAGTCTCCAATGAAGGAAACCACCTATGCCAAAACATGGTATCCATCCACATACAGCTGTTTCGGGGTATTGCCCCTCATCAGTGTGGAGTAGGAAACTGGCTGGTAGGAGCAATGCCTAGTAAAAAGACTATGAAGAGGAGGATGAATGAACTCATGGAGATCAACATCCGACACTGCGGAGACACCATCACGTGTTTCTCAACGCAGTGATTCTAGAGCACTGCCCCCATCCCTTATGGGAAATATGTAAAACATGCAAAACAGAAGCCGCAGAGACACCATCACGTGTTTCTCAACGCAAGCAATGACCAGCCAGGTCTTTGCCCGGGAAGGAACAACCACGAGAAAGGCAGTCTCCAATGAAGGAAACCACCTAGGCAAAAACAAGGTATCCATCCACATACAGCTGTTTCGGGGTATTGCCCCTCATCAGTGTGGAGTAGGAAACTCATGGAGATCAACATCCGACACTGCGGAGACACCATCACGTGTTTCTCAACGCAGTGATTCTAGAGCACTGCCCCATCCCTTATGGGAATAAGATGTTGATCTCCATGAGTTCATTCATCCTCCTCTTCATAGTCTTTTTACTAGGCATTGCTCCTACCAGCCAGTTTCCTACTCCACACTGATGAGGGGCAATACCCCGAAACAGCTGTATGTGGATGGATACCATGTTTTGGCATAGGTGGTTTCCTTCATTGGAGACTGCCCTTCCCGTGGTTGTTCCTTCCCGGGCAAAGACCTGGCTGGTCATTGCTTGCGTTGAGAAACACGTGATGGTGTCTCCGCGGCTTCTGTTTTGCATGTTTTACATATTTCCCATAAGGGATGGGGGCAGTGCTCTAGAATCACTGCGTTGAGAAACAAGTGATGGTGTCTCCGCAGTGTCGGATGTTGATCTCCATGAGTTCATTCATCCTCCTCTTCATATATATGTGGGTAAAACTCTGTTTGGGCGCATGGCAGAGCCCGGAAGGAAAGGAGCACCGTTTGACTTTTTCAAAGCAGAATTGGCTGGAATCAGATACCATGTTGCGTTTGGAGAGCCCTTGATGTGCCCAAACAGTGGAAACCCCCCAACTCTAACTCCAACCCTAACCCCAACACACCCCTTACCCTAGCCCTAACCCTAGCCCTAACCGTAATGGGAAAATGGAAATAAATACATTTTTTTATTTTATTCTTTTTCCCTAACTAAGGGGTTGATAAAGAGAGGTTTGATTTCCTATTTATGGTGGGTTTTAATGTTTGGCAGCTGCAATACGCTAAAAAATGCTTTTTATTGTAAAAATAGTTTTTGCATCACCACATTTTGAGAGCTATAATTTTTCCATATTTTGACCCACAGAGTCATGTGAGATCTTATTTTTTGCAGTACGAATTGATGTTTTTATTGGTATCACTTTTGGGCACATGACATTTTTTCATCGCTTTTATTTCGATTTTTGTGATGCAGAATGAACAAAAAACAGTATTTCATGAATTTCTTTTGGGATGGGGCGTTTACACCATTCCGTGTGTGGTAAAATTGATAAAGGGGTTTCATTCTTCTGGTCAGTATGATTACAGCGATGCCTCATTTATATTTTTTTATGTTTTGTCGCTATTATACAATAAAAACAATTTAATATAAAAAATAATTATTGTGCATCACTTTATTATGCGAGCTATAACTTTTTTATTTTTTCACAAAACTCAAGATAAAAGGCGGACGGCACCACTGTTACCGTGTGACTTCAAATGATGTGCAGCATACAGAAGCCCAGCAGCTGGGAATCTCGGGTGCCAGACCTGGAAACAGTCAATCCTGGGAATCCATGCAAAGTGAAAAGGTCGCACTCATCGAGATGAAAGTTTCACTGATTTATTGACATATCATAAACATGTCAAGTCGGGGGAGTGACATAAGGAGTGCAAGAAAGGCTGACAACGGCCGTTTCGCGCTGCTCTCGAGCGCTTCAACGGGTCAAACAGTGGGGGGAAGTGCCGGGTTCATATGCAAATCACATCACTCCGTACCTCCTCCCTCCACAGCTGCTGTCTAAATGACAATGGTGAATTAAAAACATGCTGAGATGCATTACAACATACAAAAGCATAAATACAACTTACTGCACAAGCAGAAAAAATGGTTACATCGAGAGATAAATTACAATGCATATTCATATATCGAAGACTACTGTTATTTTCATATGTCGAAAACTACTATTTTTTTCTTTTCTTTTTTCTTATGGAAAACATCTACAATCATATGTATTCAGAGACCACACTGTCTCACTATTATTATAATGAACTATTAATATACTCACAGAAAAAAAAAAAAAAATGTTTTAAAAAAAATTCTCCCCAAAAAATTTTTTTCAAAATTTTTTTTTTCCTGAAATAAAAAACACAAATTGTGTGCAACTTAATATCTGTTTTTTCATAAACAACTATGTACATGTATAGCTGTGTCTTATTATGGATAAACACAAAAATGGACTATCAATGACAAATCTCAATCCTAGCGGACAGAAACCGCTGCACTGAAAGCGCACAATGTATATGTGCACGTATACTAAACAAACAAAAAACAAGTCACTAAACGATTCAAGTGTTACGGGAAAGAAAACCCACCAAATTCAAAAAGATGTCTTTGCCTCAAATATGTGAAAGTTCATCAAACTGCAATAAGAGACTCCAGAAAAAAGGTACCAGCCAGAAAAGCCACATATATACATATGTGACCTAATTCTCCTATCAACATCAAGGGAAATGAGGGAAAATATAAACTCCTTCATAAAAAAACAGCCATGTCTATTCTATCATTAAAACCCAGCGGACCTGTCGCCTGTGTATTCATAATCCACCTGGATTTTCGTTTTAATAAGATTTTGTTTAAATGCCCTCCCTGCGGCGGTAAAACCACCCTCTCGATTCCTGCAAAGGAGAGAACATTAGGGTCATTTCCTTGTGCATCTCTTACATGGTTAATTAAACGTGGGACTCCTTTTCCCGTTCTAATGGACTTAAAATGCTCACGAAAACGAATGTATAGCGGACGTATGGTTTTACCTATGTAGAAAAACCGACATGTGCAAAAAATCACATAGACTACATGGTCTGTCTTGCACGTGATCAAATCTATTACTGTATGCGTGACCGCGCCCATGTGTAGTGTACGATCAGTACGATGAAATTTACACTAAGGACAATGGCCACACCTATAATTCCCTTGTGGTGTTCCTTTACTCAGCCAAGTGTCACGCTTAGTGACGATCCGATTCTTAACCAAAATATCTCTAATTCTTGTTCTCCGCTTACATGAGATGCGGGGCCCTCTAGATACTATGTCGCTTAAATCCCTATCTTGTTCCAAAATATGCCAATTTTTTCTAATTGCTGCTCGTATCTGACGATCCATGGGACTATATCGAAAACAAAAGGTAAATCTCTTATCATTTTCGACTCTTTTATTTTTTAGAGGCACAACTCCTCTAACTTTATTACTGTGCTGAGATTTTACTTTTTCAAGTGTGGTATCTAATAGAACCTTAGGATATCCCCGTTGTCTGAACCTATTATATAACTCTCTTGATTGTGTTTCAAAGCCCTCCAAGGTATTATTTAACCGCTTCCCGACCGCCCACTGTAGATAAACGTTGGCGCTTGCTGGGCTTTGTGCAGCGCCGACGTTTATCTACTGTCGGCGGTTTTGTGCCCCCCGGGACCCCCACATACCTTACAACGCGGGGATCCCGGTGCACAATGCATGCTGGCACCCCTGACGTCATCGCGACCTGATTGGTTCAGGTCCTGATGACGTCAGCGTCACAGCAGCCAATGGGAGCGATCGCTGGGAAAGCTGCTTGTTTCCCGGCGATCTCCCTCATTGTAACGCGGCTTCTCCCTCTGATCTCACTGACAGATGATCAGAGGTGAAGCAGCGTTACTGTGTGACTAGATCGCTGCCTGGCACAGCTGATCGCTGCCTGGCACAGCTGTGCCAGGCAGCGATCTTGTCACACAGTAACGCTGCTTCACCTCTGATCATCTGTCATTGTGAGATCAGAGGAGAAGTCACGTTACAGTGTGCCAGGCAGCGATCTAGTCACATAGTAACGCTGCTTCTCCTCTGATCATCTGTCAGTGTGAGATCAGAGGAGAAGTGGCGTTACTATGAGTCAGATCGCAGCGCAGCGATCTTGTCACAAAAATAAAAAAAAGTAAAGAAAAAAAAGAAAAAAGCAGGTACACAGGTTAGGGCTAGGGCTAGGGCTAGGGTTAGGGTTAGTGTTAGGGTTAGGGCTAGGGCTAGGGCTGGGATTAAGGTTATGGGTGTGTTGGTGTTAGGTTTGTGGTTAGGGTTATGGTTAGAGCTGAGATTAGGGTTAGGGGTGTGTTGGGGTTAGGGTTGGAATTAGAATTGTGGGTTTCCACTGTTTAGGTACCAGCATACTCAGGACAAATTGGACAACAACTCTTAGGGTCCAATTTCTCCTGTTACCCTTGTGAAAATAAAATTTGGGGGCTAAAAGATCATTTTTGTGGAAAAAAAATGATTTTTTTATTTTCACGCCTCTACATTATAAACTTTACTGAAACACTTGGGGGTTGAAAGTGCTCACCACACATCTAGATAAGTTCCTTGGGGGGTCTAGTTTCCAAAATGGGGTCACTTGTGGGGGATTTCCACTGTTTAGGTACATCAGGGGCTCTGCAAACGCACATGACACCCGCAGACCATTCCATCAAAGTCTGCATTTCAGAACGTCACTACTTCCCTTCCGAGCCCCACCGTGTGCCCAAACAGTAGATTTCTTCCACATATGGGGTATCAGCGTACTCAGGACAAATTGGACAACAACTTTTGGGGTCCAATTTCTCCTGTTACCCTTGTGAAAATAAAAATTGGGGGCTAAAAGCTCATTTTGTGGAAAAAAAAATGATTTTTTATTTTCATTAGTGTTGAGCATTCCGATACCGCAAGTATCGGGTATCGGCCGATATTAGCGGTATCGGAATTCCGATACTGACTTCCGATACTTTTGTCATATCGGATTCCGGAATCGGAAGTTCCCATCATGCTATGAGCCTGTTTGCTTTGATTAAGCCAATGGGAATCCTCCGAAGTGTGGGCACATCCTGTTAGGCATGTAGGCATGTTAACTATTGGCATGGCTGTGATTGGCTGCCGAAATGATGTCATGATGCACTATAAAAGCCACCGCAGCCGCCATTTCTGGTTCACTCTGCTGTGAATTCAGTTAGGGACAGGCTGCTGTAGAAGACTGTGAGGGACAGTTAGAAATAGCGATTCCACCAAACATCTAGTGCTTTACCCAGGCTACATAAACCACCAATGTAGCCTTCTTTGCCATAGCAGCAGTGTTCACAGCTGCCTACAAGGGCTGTGTGAGTGCAGCTCACGCTGTGGAGTGGGTCCTGCAGCCACGTCAGGCTGTAGGCCACCCAGTGTGATCACTGCTGCCTCATACATCTTTTATTTTTTGAGCTGCATTTTTTACATAATTTCAATCTAGTGTGCTTCCATCCGTATCCATATACGTTGGTTGCAAACACTAGTAGTAGACAGCGGAGCCTTTCTGCAGCCTTTCAGTGCTAGTGTCCACTTTGCTGCACTGTTCACGGCTGTCAGAGAGGTCTCTGACTGTGTGTGAGTGCAGCTCACGCTGAGTAGTGTGTCCTGCAGCTACGTCTGGCTGTAGGACGCTCAGCGTGCGTCAGTGCCTCACACATATTTTAATTTGAGTGCAGCTCATTTTTTCTTCTATTAGTGTGCATCCATCAGTCTCCATCTACGGTGGTTGCAAACACTATATAGGAGTACACAGCGGAGCCTTTCTGCAGCCTGTCAGTGCCAGTGCCCACTTAGCTGCACTGTTGACGGCTGTCTGAGAGGTCTCTGACTGTGTGTGAGTGCAGCTCACGCTGAGTAGAGTGTCCTGCAGCTACGTCTGGTTGTAGGACGCTCAACGTGCGTCACTGCCTCACACATATTTGTCTTTGAGTGCAGCTCATTTTTTCTTCTCCTATTAGTGTGCATCCATCCGTATCCATCAACATTGGTTGGTTGCAAACACTATATAGGAGTAGATAGAGGAGCCTTTTTTTCTGGCTTGTGCCCTGCCGGCGCAGCCAGATTAGTATTACCCAATTTTTTTGGAGCCTCATCTTTTGCATTGTAGGTTACCTGCCTGCATTGTAATAGCTCCAAAAAGTTGGTGATACTATCAGTTTCAATTCTTGTTCACATACTTTGAGTTTGTTTCCAACAAAGAAACCACAAAAAAAGTTCACCAAACACTACATTTGGAACTTGTGTAGGCCACATCAGCTCCTATTAAAGTGTAGTCCACACACACACACTTCATAAAATTAGTGTTTCTTGTACCTGTAACCAGCTGTTCAGGAATAAGCACACTAAGGCCCCCCTTTGTACTTTTCTGCCTATCTTAAGCAGTCTGGCAAGATGAAGAAGGCAGGGAGTAAGGCGCGTGGGCATGGGCGTGGGCGTGGAGTTTCAGCAGGGAGAGGACAAGGGGATTCTGCAGGGAGAGGACGTGGGGATTCTGCAGGTAGAGGACGTGGGGATTCTGGGCCTGCTGCGGGCACCAGTGGATCAGCAGGCAACAGTCCTTTATGCGCAGCTTTGTAGGACCTCAACGTACCCCACTGCTGCGGGAGGAACAAATTGAAGCCGTTGTCGGATGGATGGCAGCTAACGCATCGACTTCAATTACTTCCGCATCCTCTCAGGATTAGAGCACCGAAGAGCAACCATCTGTCTCTTCACCACCTGCCAAAGTGCCCAGGCAGTCAGAGAGACATGGACAGGAGCCATCACAGTCTCTACTTCTGTTCTCGGAATCTGTTGGCTTGGAAAGAGGGGGCCAGCCAAGCAGCATTCCTGAATGTGAAGAAGAGGGAGTATGCAGTGATGCGCAACTTCTTTTTCCCTCTGAATCTGAAGAGGCGAGTGGGCCAGTGCCTATGGTCAGCACACCTCAGTACGCATCAGATGATGACGAGACTCAGTTGCCACTTTCTGGTGCGTACGGTTCTGGCGAGACAACCCCGGAGAAGCAGCTGTTTGAAGAGGGGAGGGAAGATGATGAGGTCCTTGACCCATCATGGCGTGAGGAACAGGAAGGTGGTGGGAGCAGCTCGGAGGAAGAGATTCCCCTACCGGCCAAAACAGGAGGCAGAGGGAGGGGGAAGAATTGGTTGCCTGTACCCTCCACTTCGGCACCCGTTAGGAGCATTCCTCATTCCAAAGGCAAACCGGGCGCTCCCAAGAGTTGCAGTGCGTGGTCCTTTTTTGACACAGTTGCAGATGACATTTGCTTTGTCAAATGCAAGCTGTGTCATCAGATAGTCAAAAGAGGGAGAAATGTCAGCAACCTCAATACCACAAATATGTGGAAACATGTGCGCACCAAGCACGAGTTGGAGTTGCAGAGACACCCTGAAGACGTAGGCCAACGTACAGCACCACCTACCACCTCTTCAGTTCGTGTTGGGGCCTCTTCCTCCAGCTCACACACTGCTGGTTCGGCTTCCTCACAGGATCGCCAAGGAAGAACCTCTGCCACTGTTGTCCGGAGACCCTGTCAGATTCCAACCAAAGCGGCACGTTCCCATCCATCACAGCCATCGGTAGCACAGGCATGGGATAAAAGGCGCCCTTACTCGGCAAACCATCCCCGAGCACAGTCTCTGAATGCTGGCATTGCCAAACTTCTGGCAGTTGAAATGCTGTCATTCAGGCTGGTGGACACTGACACCTTCCGGGACTTAATGGCATTGGCAGTCCCCCAATACAACGTGCCCAGCCGCTTTTATTTCAGCAGGCGAGCCGTCCCTGCCCTGCAGAAACATGTTGAGGGCAAAATAAAACATGCGCTACTAAACGCCGTTAGTAGCAAGGTCCACCTGACCACCGATGCGTGGACCAGTAACCATGGACAGGGACGATACCTTTCCCTCACTGCCCACTGGGTCAATGTTGTGGAGCCGGGTACAGATCTGGAGAGTGGCGCTGTACGTGTTCTTCCAACGCCACGGATTGCAGGACTCCAGTCTGTACACATAGACTCCTCCTCCTACTCAAGTTCCTCAGAAACAGCAGAGCAGGAGCCTGTTACGACCGATATGAGCACAGCCGTGGCCAAACGTCAACAGGCTGTACTCAAATTAATTTCTTTGGGGAATCGAAGCCACACAGCGCAGGAGCTCTGGAATGCTATCAAGCTGGAGAGCGATGTGTGGTTTGGGCCAGCGAATCTCCAGCCGGGCTTGGTAGTGTGTGACAATGGCCGAAATCTGGTGGCAGCTCTTGGCCTAGGCAACCTCACACACATCCCATGTCTGGCACATGTGCTTAACTTGGTCGTGCAGAGCTTTCTGAGGGACTATCCGGATCTTGATGCACTGTTGCACAAGGTCCGCATAGAGTGCGCTCACTTGCGACGTTCCAGCACGGCAAGATTGCGCCTCGCTGCTCTGCAGCGACGATTTGGCCTTCCGGAACATCGCATCATATGTGACCTACCCACCCGGTGGAATTCAACGTTACATATGTTGGAGCGGTTGTGTGAGCAGCAGGCAGCAGTCATGGAGTACCAGCTGCATCAGGCGCAAACAAGTCGCACTGTGCGCCGTTCACACTTCAGCACCATTGAGTGGGCCTCTATGAAGGACATCTGCCTCGTTTTGCGTGCCTTCGATGAATCCACGCAGATGGCGAGTGCAGATGATGCACTAGTCAGCATGACTGTCCCCCTTATCTGCCTGCTTCAACAAACACTGCAAGCACTAAGGGATGAGGTTTTGGAAGAGGTGGAGGATGAGGAGTCCCAAATGCCATCTGCTTCTGGACAGTCTGCGCTACGTGTTTCCTCACAAAGGCCTAGGCAGGGGACACTTTGTGAGGAGGATGAGGAGGAGTCGATGGAGGAGGAAGACATCTCTCCAGAGGAGGGAGGTACACAAACCTCTACTCAGTATGTACAGCGAGGGTGGGGTGATGCAGAGCAGGCCGAGGTCACGCCTCAAACAGGGGACAGCGGTTCTTTGGCAGTTGGGAGTCTGCAGCACATGGTTGATTTCATGCTGCAGTGCCTGAGAAACGACCGCCGCATCGCCCACATTCTCGTCTCGGCTGATTATTGGGTGTACACCCTCCTAGATCCTCGCTACCGGGACAGCGTACAAAGGCTCATACCAACGTTGAACCGGGAGCGTAAACTGCGGGAGTACGAAGAGTCACTGGTGCAGTCCATAATGTTTTCCATTCCACCCGACAGCATTGTTGCTAGTGCTTTACAAAGCAGCTCTGTGCGTCGAGGCAGTGGAGGAAACTCTGCACAAAGAGGGAGCAGAGGCAGCGCCGCAGCACAAGGCAAGACCACTATGGCCCAAATGTGGCAAAGTTTTGTGTGTCCACCACAATTGTCTACACCATCAGCGACGCCTCGAGTCAGCAGGAGGCAACGCTTCCGTCAGATGGTGTCAGACTACATGTCTTGCCCTGTCGCTGTACTCCCAGATGGCTCTTCCCCCTTCAAGTTTTGGGTCTCTAAGCTGGATACATGGCCAGAGCTTAGCCAGTATGCATTGGAGGTGCTGGCTTGCCCTGCTGCCAGTGTATTATCGGAACGTGTCTTTAGTGCCGCAGGTGGTGTACTAACAGACCGTCGCACGCGACTATCTTCCGATAATGTTGACCGGCTGACTTTTCTGAAAATGAACAAGGCCTGGATCTCCAAAGACTTTGCCATTCCTCTTACAGACTAAAGTAGTGGTTGGCAACTGTATCCAGGTCTGCTGGTGTGTTCATTTTTCTACCACCTGAACTAAAATCCCTGTGCTTCAACACAGCCAGTTGTCGCTCAGATGTGTCGTCTGCACAGAGAAACACACTAGCTCCTGTGTTAGTGGGGTTCAGTAACGCCAGCTGATCCCCTGCTGTGTGGACGGCAAAGTCACCAGCTCCATCAACATTCAAACCACTACTGATTTTTAACCGTGCCCAACTTAGGTCTCTGGCTCCACTGTCTCTACTATTTCCCCTGACCTCCAACCCCGCCATCTACATCTCTGAAGTGGCGTCAGCACAATCTACACTTGTTCCTGTTTTCCTGTGGCTCAGTCCCATCAGTTTATCCCCTGATGTGTGTCCGACAAGGTCTCCTGCTCTGTCCACATTCCCATAACCAGTAGTGGGAATGAGGACAGAGCTGGCGAACTTGCCGGACAAACATCAGGGGATCAACTGACGGGACTGAGCACCAGTAACACAGGAACAAGTGTAGATTGTGCTGACGCCACTTCAGAGATGTAGCTGGCGGGGTTGGAGGCCAGGGTAAATAGTAGAGACAGTGGAGCCAGAGGCCTAAGTGGAGCATGGTTAGAATCAGTAGTAGTCAACAACCTCCATAAAAACCGCTGCCCATTGGCCTCTGCATGCGGCATGCGTAATCCTGGGCTCCAACAGTGTCAGTTGGTGTTCAGAAGTGTCGTCTCCACAGAGCCAAACACATTCGTTCGAGTGTTAGTGGGGTTCAGCACTGCCAGCTGTTCCCCTGCTGTGGAGATGGCAAGTCTCCTGCTGCCTTCAGCTGCCAAAAGCAACATGCCCCAGCCTGCTCCTCGCCTAATCCTGGGCTCCAACAGCGTCAGTTGGTGTTCAGAAGTGTCGTCTCCACAGAGCCAAACACATTCGTTCGAGTGTTAGTGGGGTTCAGCACTGCCAGCTGTTTCCCTGCTGTGGAGATGGCAAGTCTCCTGCTGCCTTCACCTGCCAAAAGCAACAGGCCCCAGCCTGCTCCTCGCCTAATCCTGGGCTCCAACAGCTTCAGTTGGTGTTCAGAAGTGTCGTTTCCACAGAGCCAAACACATTCGTTCGAGTGTTAGTGGGTTTCAGCACTGCCAGCTGTTCCCCTGCTGTGGAGATGGCAAGTCTCCTGCTGCCTACACCTGCCAAAATCCAGTAGGCCCCAGCCTGCTCCACGCCTAATCCTGGGCTCCAACAGCGTCAGTTGGTGTTCAGAAGTGACATCTCCACAGAGCCAAACACATTCGTTCGAGTGTTAGTGGGTTTCAGCACTGCCAGCTGTTCCCCTGCTGTGGAGATGGCAAGTCTCCTGCTGCCTTCACCTGCCAAAAGCAACAGGCCCCAGCCTGCTCCTCGCCTAATCCTGGGCTCCAACAGCGTCAGTTGGTGTTCAGAAGTTCGTCTCCACAGAGCCAAACATATTCGTTCGAGTGTTAGTGGGTTTCAGCACTGCCAGCTGTTCCCCTGCTGTGGAGATGGCAAGTCTCCTGTTGCCTTCACCTGCCAAAAGCAACAGGCCCCAGCCTGCTCCTCGCCTAATCCTGGGCTCCAACAGCATCAGTTGGTGTTCAGAAGTGTCATCTCCACAGAGCCAAACACATTCGTTCAAGTGTTAGTGGGGTTCAGCACTGCCAGCTGTTCCCCTGCTGTAGAGATGGCAGTCTCTCCTGCTGTCACCTTATTCCAAATACAGTAGGCCTCTGCCTACAACCTCCTATTTCCTGGGCTTCAACACAGCCAGTTGTAGCTCGGAAGTGCCGTCCACACGGAAAGAGACACTTGCTCCCGTGTCTCAGTGGGGTTCAGTAACGTCAGCTGATCCCCTGCTGTGTGGATGGCAGTCTCTCCTGCTGTCACCTCATTCCAAATACAGTAGGCCTCTGCCTACACCCTCCTATTTCCTGGGCTTCAACACAGCCAGTTGTAGCTCGGAAGTGCCGTCCACACGGAGAAAGACACTTGCTCCCGTGTCTCAGTGGGGTTCAGTAACGTCAGCTGATCCCCTCCTGTGTGGATGGCAGTCTCTCCTGCTGTCACCTCATTCCAAATACAGTAGGCCTGTGCCTACACCCTCCTATTTCCTGGGCTTCAACACAGCCAGTTGTAGCTCGGAAGTGCCGACCACACGGAAAGAGATACTTGCTCCCGTGTCTCAGTGGGGTTCAGTAACGTCAGCTGATCCCCTGCTGTGTGGATGGCAGTCTCTCCTGCTGTCACCTCATTCCAAATACAGTAGGCCTGTGCCTACACCCTCCTATTTCCTGGGCTTCAACACAGCCAGTTGTAGCTCGGAAGTGCCGACCACACGGAAAGAGATACTTGCTCCCGTGTCTCAGTGGGGTTCAGTAACGTCAGCTGATCCCCTGCTGTGTGGATGGCAGTCTCTCCTGCTGTCACCTCATTCCAAATACAGTAGGCCTCTGCCTACACCCTCCTATTTCCTGGGCTTCAACACAGCCAGTTGTAGCTCGGAAGTGCCGTCCACACGGAAAGAGACACTTGCTCCCGTGTCTCAGTGGGGTTCAGTAACGTCAGCTGATCCCCTGCTGTGTGGATGGCAGTCTCTCCTGCTGTCACCTCATTCCAAATACAGTAGGCCTGTGCCTACACCCTCCTATTTCCTGGGCTTCAACACAGCCAGTTGTACCTCGGAAGTGCCGTTCACACGGAAAGAGATACTTGCTCCCGTGTCTCAGTGGGGTTCAGTAACGTCAGCTGATCCCCTGCTGTGTGGATGGCAGTCTCTCCTGCTGTCACCTCATTCCAAATACAGTAGGCCTCTGCCTACACCCTCCTATTTCCTGGGCTTCAACACAGCCAGTTGTAGCTCGGAAGTGCCGTCCACACGGAAAGAGACACTTGCTCCCGTGTCTCAGTGGGGTTCAGTAACGTCAGCTGATCCCCTGCTGTGTGGATGGCAGTCTCTCCTGCTGTCACCTCATTCCAAATACAGTAGGCCTGTGCCTACACCCTCCTATTTCCTGGGCTTCAACACAGCCAGTTGTAGCTTGGAAGTGCCGTCCACACGGAAAGAGACACTTGCTCCCGTGTCTCAGTGGGGTTCAGTAACGTCAGCTGATTCCCTGCTGTGTGGATGGCAGTCTCTCCTGCTGTCACCTCATTCCAAATACAGTAGGCCTGTGCCTACACCCTCCTATTTCCTGGGCTTCAACACAGCCAGTTGTAGCTCGGAAGTGCCGACCACACGGAAAGAGATACTTGCTCCCGTGTCTCAGTGGGGTTCAGTAACGTCAGCTGATCCCCTGCTGTGTGGATGGCAGTCTCTCCTGCTGTCACCACATTCCAAATACAGTAGGCCTCTGCCTACACCCTCCTATTTCCTGGGCTTCAACACAGCCAGTTGTAGCTTGGAAGTGCCGTCCACACGGAAAGAGATACTTGCTCCCGTGTCTCAGTGGGGTTCAGTAACGTCAGCTGATCCCCTGCTGTGTGGATGGCAGTCTCTCCTGCTGTCACCACATTCCAAATACAGTAGGCCTCTGCCTACACCCTCCTATTTCCTGGGCTTCAACACAGCCAGTTGTAGCTCGGAAGTGCCGTCCACACGGAAAGAGACACTTGCTCCCGTGTCTCAGTGGGGTTCAGTAACGTCAGCTGATCCCCTGCTGTGTGGATGGCAGTCTCTCCTGCTGTCACCTCATTCCAAATACAGTAGGCCTCTGCCTACACCCTCCTATTTCCTGGGCTTCAACACAGCCAGTTGTAGCTCGGAAGTGCCGTCCACACGGAAAGAGACACTTGCTCCCGTGTCTCAGTGGGGTTCAGTAACGTCAGCTGATCCCCTGCTGTGTGGATGGCAGTCTCTCCTGCTGTCACCTCATTCCAAATACAGTAGGCCTGTGCCTACACCCTCCTATTTCCTGGGCTTCAACACAGCCAGTTGTAGCTCGGAAGTGCCGTCCACACGGAAAGAGATACTTGCTCCCGTGTCTCAGTGGGGTTCAGTAACGTCAGCTGATCCCCTGCTGTGTGGATGGCAGTCTCTCCTGCTGTCACCTCATTCCAAATACAGTAGGCCTCTGCCTACACCCTCCTATTTCCTGGGCTTCAACACAGCCAGTTGTAGCTCGGAAGTGCCGTCCACACGGAAAGAGACACTTGCTCCCTTGTCTCAGTGGGGTTCAGTAACGTCAGCTGATCCCCTGCTGTGTGGATGGCAGTCTCTCCTGCTGTCACCACATTCCAAATACAGTAGGCCTCTGCCTACACCCTCCTATTTCCTGGGCTTCAACACAGCCAGTTGTAGCTCGGAAGTGCCGTCCACACGGAAATAGACACTTGCTCCCGTGTCTCAGTGGGGTTCAGTAACGTCAGCTGATCCCCTGCTGTGTGGATGGCAGTCTCTCCTGCTGTCACCACATTCCAAATACAGTAGGCCTCTGCCTACACCCTCCTATTTCCTGGGCTTCAACACAGCCAGTTGTAGCTCGGAAGTGCCGTCCACACGGAAAGAGACACTTGCTCCCGTGTCTCAGTGGGGTTCAGTAACGTCAGCTGATCCCCTGCTGTGTGGATGGCAGTCTCTCCTGCTGTCACCACATTCCAAATACAGTAGGCCTCTGCCTACACCCTCCTATTTCCTGGGCTTCAACACAGCCAGTTGTAGCTCGGAAGTGCCGTCCACACGGAAAGAGACACTTGCTCCCGTGTCTCAGTGGGGTTCAGTAACGTCAGCTGATCCCCTGCTGTGTGGATGGCAAAGTCTCCTGCTGCCTACACAGTCGTACCACTACTGATTTTTAACCATGCTCCAATTAGGCCTGTGGCTCCACTGTCTCTCGTATTTCCCCTGTCCTCCAACCCCGCCAGTTACAGCTCCGAAGTGGCGTCTGCACAATCCACACTTGTTCCTGTGTTACAGGTGTTCAGTCCGGTCAGTTAATTCCCTGATGTGTGTCCGGCAATGTCGCCTGCTCTGTCCACATTCCCATAACTAGTTATGGGAATGTGGACAGAGCAGGCGACATTGCCGGACACACATCAGGGGATTAACTGACCGGACTAAACACCTGTTACACAGGAACAAGTGTGGATTTTGCAGACGCCACTTTGGAGCTGTAACTGGCGGGGTTGAAGGACAGGGGAAATACGAAAATCAGTGAAGCCACAGGCCTAAGTGGAGCTTGGTTAAAATTAGTAGAAGTCTACAACCGATCTTAAAATTTCTTCAATGCAGCCTCAGCCTGCTCTGTGCTTGTCCCTGGGCTTCAACACAGCCAGTTGTTGCTCGGAAGTGCCGTCTTCACAGAGTAAAACACTAGCTCCTGTGTTTGTGGGGTTCAGTAACGTCAGCTGTTCCCCTGCTGTTTTGATGGCAATCTGTCCTGCTGCCTCCCAATTGACAGCACATCAGGCCTCAGCCTGCTAAGTGCTTGTCCTGGGCTCCAACATCGCCAGTTGCTGCTCATAACTGACTTTGGCACGGGTACTCCCTCCTGCCCAGCTTGGTTCCAGCCCTGCCTGCTGTTTCCGGGAAGTGTCAATGTCAGTTTGCCACCCCAAGTTGCCATGTCGTGTTGCGGTTGGGTTAGCCGAGGCTAGGGTGCCAGCAGTTTAGGTGCTTCCTATGTGGACTGCGGGTTCTGGTAAGAAAGGCTTGTTCCGTGGTGCCAGTAGGACAAGCACCCCCTGTAGGACTGTGTGATTCGGTAACTGCGGCCAGCTTGCGGCATGCCAACTTTGCTTTTCAGGGGTAACTTCTGCTACCCCTCCGGGTTCCAGCACCGTCAGCTGGTTCTCGTCAGAGCCTTTGGCCTAGGTGCCTCCATCTCGGTATCCGAGTTCCGGCAACGTCTGCTGGTCCTTGGTAGTGCTTTGTAGCACAGGTACCTCCTGCTTAGTAACCGGGTTCCAGCACCGTCAGCTGGTCCTCGGTTGTGCCATTGGCTCTTATTCCTTCTGCTGCCCCTCCGGGTGCCAGCACTGTCAGCTGGTCCTCGCTATTTCCATTTGCTCTTGCAGCTTATGCTACCCCTCCGGGTTCCAGCACCGTCAGCTGGTTCTCGTCAGAGCCTTTGGCCTAGGTGCCTCCATCTCGGTATCCGAGTTCCGGCAACGTCTGCTGGTCCTTGGTAGTGCTTTGTAGCACAGGTACCTCCTGCTTAGTAACCGGGTTCCAGCACCGTCAGCTGGTCCTCGGTTGTGCCATTGGCTCTTATTCCTTCTGCTGCCCCTCCGGGTGCCAGCACTGTCAGCTGGTCCTCGCTATTTCCATTTGCTCTTGCAGCTTATGCTACCCCTCCGGGTTCCAGCACCGTCAGCTGGTTCTCGTCAGAGCCTTTGGCCTAGGTGCCTCCATCTCGGTATCCGAGTTCCGGCAACGTCTGCTGGTCCTTGGTAGTGCTTTGTAGCACAGGTACCTCCTGCTTAGTAACCGGGTTCCAGCACCGTCAGCTGGTCCTCGGTTGTGCCATTGGCTCTTATTCCTTCTGCTGCCCCTCCGGGTGCCAGCACTGTCAGCTGGTCCTCGCTATTTCCATTTGCTCTTGCAGCTTATGCTACCCCTCCGGGTTCCAGCACCGTCAGCTGGTTCTCGTCAGAGCCTTTGGCCTAGGTGCCTCCATCTCGGTATCCGAGTTCCGGCAACGTCTGCTGGTCCTTGGTAGTGCTTTGTAGCACAGGTACCTCCTGCTTAGTAACCGGGTTCCAGCACCGTCAGCTGGTCCTCGGTAGTGCCATTGGCTCTTGTTCCTTCTGCTGCCCCTCCGGGTGCCAGTACAGTCAGCTGGTTCAAGAGGACAAAGAACAGGAAGACAACCACCAAGATGCAGAACAACAAGAGAGAGAAGACAAAGAAGCATAAAAAAACAAAGCAGAAGAACATTAAGCATAAGACTAATACTCTGAGCAAATGATATTATCTTATTCATAAGCAGAAGAAGACTAAGCAGTGTATGGGGGTGAGTCCGTTCCTCCTCGTGGTGCCCCTGGAAAAGGCCTGCTGCTGCAGGCCAAACTGAACGTGGACAAATCCTGTTGTAAATCTTTTGTGACAGGCAGAACGGAAGGTGTAAACTTCTAACTTTTCTAGATAACAACTACAGGAATGCCTGACACAAACAAGAATATGATGAAGAAGAATATGAAGAAGATGAAGAAGTTGAATATGTAGAATAATAATTGTTGAATAAGAAGAATATGAAGAATGTAAGAAAAGGAAGAAGAAGAAGAATGTAAAAAAAGGAAGTAGAAGAATTTAAAAAAAGGAAGAAGAAGAATGTAAAAAAAGGAATAAGAAGAAGAATGTAAAAAAAGGAAGTAGAAGAATGTAAAAAAAGGAAGAAGAAGAAGAAGAATGTAAAAAAAGGAATAATAAGAAGAAGAAGGTAAAAAAAAGAAGAAGAAGAAAGAAGAAGAAAGAAGAAAGAAGAAGAAGACATACATGTCTGGCAAAATATAAATGAGGCTAACATAGTCAATATCTTTGTAACTCCTAACGTCTTTAAAAAAAAAGTTTAATTCCTGCTATTCCATTTGATTGGGCTAAACCTCTATGGCTTTAATGTCTCCTCCACCTCCCACAATACATTCTACATTATTCTTAGTTGTTTTTCTTCATGTAGAATTAACCTACAAGGAAAGAAAGGGGTTTTTTTAATTCCGATATTTTGGCCCCATTGACTTGCATTGGTTCCCGGTATCGGAATCGGCGATACCGATACTTTTTTTAAGATCGGCCGATCCATTCCGATCCGATATTTTCAAGTATCGGCTGGTATCGCTCAACTCTAATTTTCATGGCTCTACGTTATAAACTTCTGTGAAGCACTTGGGGGTTCAAAGTGTTCACAACACATCTAGATAAGTTCTTTAAGGGGTCTAGTTTCCAAAATGGGGTTACTTGTGGGGGGTTTCCACTGTTTAGGTACATCAGGGGCTCTCCAAATGCGACATGGCATCCGATCTCAATTCCTGCCAATTCTGCATTGAAAAAGTCAAACGGCGCTCCTTCCGTTCTGAGCTCTGCCGTGTGCTCAAACAGTGGTTTAGCCCCACATACGGGGTATCTGCGTATTCGGGAGAAATTGCACAAAAAATTTTGTGGTTCATTTTCTCTTTTTACACTTGTGAAAATAAAAAAAAAATGGTTTTGAAGTAAAATGTTTGTGAAAAAAAGTTAAATGTTTATTTTTTCCTTCCATATTCCATTCATTCATGTGAAGCACCTGAAGGGTTAATAAACTTCTTGAATGTGGTTTTGAGTACATTGAGAGGTGCAGTTTTTAGAATGGTGTCACTTTTGGGTATTTTTTGTTATAGTGACCCCCCAAACTCACTTCAAATGTGAGGTGGTCCCTAAAAAAAATGGTGTTGCAAATTTTGTTGTAAAAATGAGAAATCGCTGGTCAACTTTTAACCCTTATAACTTCCTAAAAAAAAAAAAATTATGTTTCCAAAATTGTGCAGATGTAAAGTAGACATGTGGGAAATGTTATTTATTAACTATTTTGTGCGATATCACTCTCTGATTTAAGGGCATAAAAATTAAAAGTTTGAAAATTGCAAAATTTTCTAAATTTTCGCCAAATTTTGATTTTTTTAACAAATAAGCGCAGCTCATATCTAAAAATTTTTACCACCATCATGAAGTACAATATGTCATGAGAAAACAATGTCAGAATCAGTATGATCTGTTGAAGCGTTCTAGAGTTATGACCTCATAAAGTGACACTGGTCAGAATTGAAAAAATTGGCCCGGTCACGAAGGCAAAAACAGGCTCGGGTGTGAAGGGGTTAAACGGTGGACTCTCAAATATTGGCCATATGGCAATGAATTAATGGTATGTGATGGATGGAAACTATCATAACGCTATATGGAATTGGTAGCGAAAGGTTTCCTGTAAACTGACGTGCAGATTTCATTATCCTTTACTTCCAGCAAGACATAAAGAAATTCCAGCCGTGTCCCTCCAAAATTATGTGTGAACAGCATGTTCATCTGGTTCACCTCATTTAGGTGACTGACAAACTTGTCAAAAGAATCTCTGGTGCCATCCCAGACAATGAACACGTCGTCCACATACCTAAGATACAGTCTGATATGTTGAAAAAATTGTTTGGCATTGTAGACATATTTTTCTTCCAGGGCACCCAAAAAGAGATTGGCGAATGTACATGCTGCCGGGGTACCCATCGCGGTACCCACATTTTGACGGTACCACGTACAATCAAAAGTGAATGCATTGTAAGTATGAAATTCAAAGCTTCACAAGCAAAATCCACAAAGCCCTGTTCTTTGCCTGTGGAGTTCAATATTTCTCTAATAGTATCCACACCCAACTTCTGGGGAATTCGTGTATATAAGCTCTCCACATCTATGGATGCCAGCATAAAGCCGGGTTGCCAAGCAAAGTCCCGTATCACATGCAGAAAAGCATTGGTGTCCTTTATATACGACGGGATCTCTCCCAACAAAGGGCGCAGCAACCAATCAATATACTGGGACAGGGATTCCATGACGGATCCTATCCCAGATACGATTGGGCGTCCTGGGGGACAAGAAGCAGACTTGTGGATTTTGGGTACGTGGTACCAGTGGGGGCGCGTGGGAAACTCCGGCAGCAATTTTTCTGCCTTTTTCTCAGAAATAACATCCATCATGACATATTTCCTGAGTAACGATCTTAATTCCCTGATGTACCTGGGAGTGGGATCAGTCTTCAATCTGGTATATGTTACTGTATCAGATAACTGTCGGTGTGCCTCAGAAAAATACATATCCCTGGGCAACAAAACCGTGTTGCCGCCTTTATCTGAGGGTCTCACTATGGTATCAGACCATTCTCTGATCTCCACCATGGCCTTACTTTCTGAGTCTGTCAGATTAGAAGGCACTACAGGATATACCAATGATTCAATGTCCTTTATAACTTGCATTTCAAACACATCAATAAGGTTACCCGGGGATATGGGAGGCATGTATTGTGAAGCAACCCCCCCTGTAAACGGTCTATTGGTCAACTGTGATTCATTAATAGTTACCCTGTCTGAGCCTGTGATACTGAGTAGTAAATTGGCATCTTCATGTAAATCAGCTAATGCTCCTGTGCCAGCCATGAAACCTAAAGGGCCCACCCTACATTGTGCTTCCCCAGATAATTTACTATCAATGGGGGGTTTTGCTGTAAAGTGTTTATGCAAATGGATCTTCCTGATAGACTTAAATAAATCAATTCTAAATTCAGTCATATTGAAAGGCTGTGGTATGCAAAAATTAAGACCTTTAGATAATAATGCAAAATGGGAATCATTCAAAACATGTTCTGTCAAATTGATCACTGAAAATGGTTGCGAGTCTGTTATTACTTCTGTCTCCACGAGACATGTTTCCTCTTGTGGTACCGACCGAAAACTCTTCCTCCTTCCTCTTCTGACTCTCCGCCTAAAGGGACATTAGATCCAGCTCGGGCTACTGCACATGCTGATTGCTGGTCGGGTGCGGTAGTATTGTAACTGACCCCCTCCCCCACGCTGGAATCTGAATCTGTTGGGAGGTAATCTTTTTTTACTGGTGCCCGATTCTGTTTGTGATAGAAACGTTTATTTTTCCCTTTACCAAAATGCCCAAAGTTAGTATTAATATTGGATCGTTGTTTATTCCAATTAAAAATCTGACCACTGGAGAAATCATTTTTGTCCCGTAGAAATTTATCACGTTTTCTTGATTTAATTTCCGCCTGTATCGGTAGAAGTTTACTGTCCATCTTTTTATTAAACAATGTCCACTGATTTTCTGTCAGTCTGGATTTTAATTCCTCTTGTGTTTTAACAAGATCATGTTTTACTGTCTCATAATTATGTAAATTCGTGGCCAAAACTAGTTGCAACAAATCCTGTGAGCATTTCAATAGAATCTTCTCCCATTCTGTATGGAACGAAGTGTTATCAATAAAATTAGAAATATCTTTCCATACTCGTAGTCCTCGTGGTACTCGTCCACAATCGCTGTATGACTTTAATGAATTATTAGTCCAAAACAATTTTATCTCTCTCTCAGCCAAATTCATGAGTTTAAACTCTAATGATTTTATGCTTAAAGTTTGCACCTCATCACAAGTTTCGCACTCCTTAAAATAATTGTCCACATCCTCCCGACCTGCTTGCAGGTTACTGCCCAGTGTGGTTACTTCTGACTCCATGTTAACTGACATGTTTATATATAATGTTCAAGCCGTTAAAACATCACTGTGAAAGGCAAAACAAGCGTGCACAGTCCTGGAACTAGTCCAATATTAAATCACAAAACTCAAGATAAAAAGCGGACGGCACCGCTGTTACCGTGTGACTTCAAATGATGTGCGGCATACAGAAGTCCAGCAGCTGGGAATCTCGGGTGCCAGACCTGGAAACAGTCAATCCTGGGAATCCATGCAAAGAGAAAAGGTCGCACTCATCGAGATGAAAGTTTCACTGATTTATTGACATATCATAAACATGTCAAGTCGGGGAGTGACATAAGGAATGCAAGAAAGGCTGACAACGGCCGTTTCGCGCTGCTCGAGCGCTTCAACGGGTCAAACAGTGGGGGGAAGTGCCGGGTTCATATGCAAATCACATCACTCCGTACCTCCTCCCTCCACAGCTGCTGTCTAAATGACATTGGTGAATTAAAAACATGCTGAGATGCATTACAACATACAAAAGCATAAATACAACTTACTGCACAAGCAGAAAAAATGGTTACATCGAGAGATAAATTACAATGCATATTCATATATAGAAGACTACTGTTATTTTCATATGTCGAAAACTACTATTTTTTTCTTTTCTTTTTTCTTATGGAAAACATCTACAATCATATGTATTCAGAGACCAAACTGTCTCACTATTATTATAATGAACTATTAATATACTTATAGAAAAAAAAAAAAAAAGAAAAATTTTTCAAAAAAATCTCCCCAAAAAATTTTTTTTCAAAATTTTTTTTTCCTGAAATAAAAAATACAAATTGTGTGCAACTTAATATCTGTTTTTTCATAAACGACTATGTACATGCATAGCTGTGTCTTATTATGGATAAACACAAAAATGGACTATCAATGACGAATCTCAATCCTAGCAGACAGAAACCGCTGCACTGAAAACGCACAATGTATATGTGCACGTATTTTTTTGAAATAAACTTTTTTTTTTTTTTTAACTCGGCACTTCCCCCCACTCTTTGACCCGTTGAAGCGCTCGAGCAGCGCGAAACGGCCGTTGTCAGCCTTTCTTGCACTCCTTATGTCACTCCCCCAACTTGACATGTTTATGATATGTCAATAAATCAGTGAAACTTTCATCTCGATGAGTGCGACCTTTTCTCTTTGCATGGATTCCCAGGATTGACTGTTTCCAGGTCTGGCACCCGAGATTCCCAGCTGCTGGGCTTCTGTATGCCGCACATCATTTGAAGTCACACGGTAACAGCGGTGCCGTCCGCTTTTTATCTTGAGTTTTGTGATTTAATATTGGACTAGTTCCAGGACTGTGCACCCTTGTTTTGCCTTTCACAGTGATGTTTTAACGGCTTGAACATTATATATAAACATGTCAGTTAACATGGAGTCAGAAGTAACCACACTGGGCAGTAACCTGCAAGCAGGTCGGGAGGATGTGGACAATTATTTTAAGGAGTGCGAAACTTGTGATGAGGTGCAAACTTTAAGCATAAAATCATTAGAGTTTAAACTCATGAATTTGGCTGAGAGAGAGATAAAATTGTTTTGGACTAATAATTCATTAAAGTCATACAGCGATTGTGGACGAGTACCACGAGGACTACGAGTATGGAAAGATATTTCTAATTTTAGTGATAACACTTCGTTCCGTACAGAATGGGAGATGATTCTATTGAAATGCTCACAGGATTTGTTGCAACTAGTTTTGGCCACAAATTTACATAATTATGAGACAGTAAAACATGATCTTGTTAAAGCACAAGAGGAATTAAAATCCAGACTGACAGAAAATCAGTGGACATTGTTTAATAAAAAGATGGACAGTAAACTTCTACCGATACAGGCGGAAATTAAATCAAGAAAACGTGATAAATTTCTACGGGACAAAAATGATTTCTCCAGTGGTCAGATTTTTAATTGGAATAAACAACGATCCAATATTAATACTAACTTTGGGCATTTTAGTAAAGGGAAAAATAAACGTTTCTATCACAAACAGAAACGGGCACCAGTAAAAAAAGATTAACTCCCAACAGATTCAGATTCCAGCGTGGGGGAGGGGGTCAGTTACAATACTACCGCACCCGACCAGCAATCAGCATGTGCAGTAGCCCGAGCTGGATCTAATGTCCCTTTAGGCGGAGAGTCAGAAGAGGAAGGAGGAAGAGTTTTCGGTCGGTACCGCAAGAGGAAACATGTCTAGTGGAAACAGAAGTAAATAACGGACTCTCAACCATTTTCAGTGATCAATTTGACAGAACATGTTTTGAATGATTCCCATTTTGCATTATTATCTAAAGGTCTTAATTTTTGCATACCACAGCCTTTCGATATAACTGAATTTAGAATTGATTTATTTAAGTCTATCAAGAAGATCCATTTGCATAAACACTTTACAGCAAAACCCCCCATTGATAGTAAATTATCTGGGGAAGCACAATGTAGGGTGGGTCCTTTAGGTTTCATGGCTGGCACAGGAGCATTAGCTGATTTACATGAAGATGCCAATTTACTACTCAGTATCACAGGCTCAGATAGGGTAACTATTAATGAATCACAGTTGACCAATAGACCGTTTACAGGGGGGGTTGCTTCACAATACATGCCTCAAATATCCCCGGGTAACCTTATTGATGTGTTTGAAATGCAAGTTATAAAGGACATTGAGTCATTGGTATATCCTGTAGTGCCTTCTAATCTGACAGACTCAGAAAGGAAGGCCATGGTGGAGATCAGAGAATGGTCTGATACCATAGTGAGACCCTCAGATAAAGGCGGCAACACGGTTTTGTTGCCCAGGGATATGTATTTTTCTGAGGCACACCGACAGTTATCTGATACAGTAACATATACCAGATTGAAGACTGATCCCACTCCCAGGTACATCAGGGAATTAAGGTCGTTACTCAGGAAATATGTCATGATGGATGTTATTTCTGAGAAAAAGGCAGAGAAATTGCTGCCGGAGTTTCCCACGCGCCCCCACTGGTACCACGTACCCAAAATCCACAAGTCTGCTTCTTGTCCCCCAGGAAGCCCAATCGTATCTGGGATAGGATCCGTCACGGAATCCCTGTCCCAGTATATTGATTGGTTGCTGCGCCCTTTGTTGGGAGAGATCCCGTCGTTTATAAAGGACACCAATGCTTTTCTGCATGTGATACGGGACTTTGCTTGGCAACCCGGCTTTATGCTGGCATCCATAGATGTGGAGAGCTTATATACACGAATTCCCCAGAAGTTGGGTGTGGATACTATTAGAGAAATATTGAACTCCACAGGCAAAGAACAGGGCTTTGTGGATTTTGTTTGTGAAGCTTTGAATTTCATACTTACTCACAATGCATTCACTTTTGATTGTACGTGGTACCGTCAAAATGTGGGTACCGCGATGGGTACCCCGGCAGCATGTACATTCGCCAATCTCTTTTTGGGTGCCCTGGAAGAAAAATATGTCTACAATGCCAAACAATTTTTTCAACATATCAGACTGTATCTTAGGTATGTGGACGACGTGATCATTGTCTGAGATGGCACCAGAGATTCTTTTGACAAGTTTGTCAGTCACCTAAATGAGGTGAACCAGATGAACATGCTGTTCACACATAATTTTGGAGGGACACGGCTGGAATTTCTTGATGTCTTGCTGGAAGTAAAGGATAATGAAATCTGCACGTCAGTTTACAGGAAACCTTTGGCTACCAATTCCAAATTGCATTATGATAGTTTCCATCCATCACATACCATTAATTCATTGCCATATGGCCAAATTTTGAGAGTCCACCGTTTAAATAATACCTTGGAGGGCTTTGAAACACAATCTAGAGAGTTATATAATAGGTTCAGACAACGGGGATATCCTAAGGTTCTATTAGATACCACACTTGAAAAAGTAAAATCTCAGCACAGTAATAAAGTTAGAGGAGTTGTGCCTCTAAAAAATAAAAGAGTCGAAAATGATAAGAGATTTACGTTTTGTTTTCGATATAGTCCCATGGATCGTCAGAATCGAGCAGTAATTAGAAAAAATTGGCATATTTTGGAACAAGATAGTTATTTAAGCGACATAGTATCTAGAGGGCCCCTTATCTCATGTAAGCGGAGAACAAGAATTAGAGATATTTTGGTTAAGAATCGGATCGTCACTAAGCGTGACACTTGGCTGAGTAAAGGAACACCACAAGGGAATTATAGGTGTGGCCATTGTCCTTATTGTAAATTTCATCGTACTGATCGTACACTACACATGGGCGCGGTCACGCATACAGTAACAGATTTGATCACGTGCAAGACAGACCATGTAGTCTATGTGATTTTTTGCACATGTCGGTTTTTCTACATAGGTAAAACCATACGTCCGCTATACATTCGTTTTCGTGAGCATTTTAAGTCCATTAGAACGGGAAAAGGAGTCCCACGTTTAATTAACCATGTTAGAGATGCCCATGGAAATGACCCTAATGTTCTCTCCTTTGCAGGAATCGAGAGGGTGGTTTTACCGCCGCAGGGAAGGCATTTAAACAAAATCTTATTAAAACGAGAATCCAGGTGGATTATGAATACACAGGTGACAGGTCCGCTGGGTTTTAATGATAGAATAGACATGGCTGTTTTTTTATGAAGGAGTTTATATTTTCCCTCATTTCCCTTGATGTTGATAGGAGAATTAGGTCACATATGTATACATGTGGCTTTTCTGGCTGGTACCTTTTTTCTGGAGTCTCTTATTGCAGTTTGATGAACTTTCACATATTTGAGGCAAAGACATCTTTTTGAATTTGGTGGGTTTTCTTTCCCGTAACACTTGAATCGTTTAGTGACTTGTTTTTTGTTTGTTTAGTATACGTGCACATATACATTGTGTGTTTTCAGTGCAGCGGTTTCTGTCCGCTAGGATTGAGATTTGTCATTGATAGTCCATTTTTGTGTTTATCCATAATAAGACACAGCTATGCATGTACATAGTCGTTTATGAAAAAACAGATATTAAGTTGCACACAATTTGTATTTTTTATTTCAGGAAAAAAAAATTTTGAAAAAAAATTTTTTGGGAGAATTTTTTTGAAAACATTTTTTTTTTTTTTTCTGTGAGTATATTAATAGTTCATTATAATAATAGTGAGACAGTTTGGTCTCTGAATACATATGATTGTAGATGTTTTCCATAATTAAAAAGAAAAGAAAAAAATAGTAGTTTTTGACATATGAAAATAACAGTAGTCTTCGATATATGAATATGCATTGTAATTTATCTCTCGATGTAACCATTTTTTCTGCTTGTGCAGTAAGTTGTATTTATGCTTTTGTATGTTGTAATGCATCTCAGCATGTTTTTAATTCACCAATGTCATTTAGACAGCAGCTGTGGAGGGAGGAGGTAGAGTGATGTGATTTGCATATGAACCCGGCACTTCCCCCCACTGTTTGACCCGTTGAAGCGCTCGAGCAGCGCGAAACAGCCGTTGTCAGCCTTTCTTGCACTCTTTATGTCACTCCCCCGACTTGACATGTTTATGATATGTCAATAAATCAGTGAAACTTTCATCTCCATGAGTGCGACCTTTTCTCTTTGCATGGATTTTTTATTTTTTCGCTGATGATGCTGTGTGGCAGCTCGTTTTTTGCGTGACAATATGATATTTTCATTGGTACCATGAATATTCATATCCGTCTTTTTGATCCCGCGTTATTGCACTTTTTGTTCGGCGGTATGATGATAAACCATTGTTTTTTGCCTAGTTTTTTTTTTAAAGGGTTCACTAAAAGGGTTAACTTGTGGGACAGTTTCATAGGGCGGGTCGTACGGACACAGTGATACTCAATATGTGTATTTTTATTGTTTGTTTTTTATTTGCAAAAAAAAGAATTTATTGGGGAATATATATTTTTGTTAATTTATTTAGGAATTTTTTTAAAATTATTTTTACGTGTTGTTGTTTTTTTTTTTTTACTTTATTATATTGTCCCAGTGTGGGACATCACTGTGAAGTGTCAGATCGCTGACAGGCACTGCAGCAGGCTTTGTCGGCACCTGCTCTCAGCAGGCATTGAGGAAGCCACCTCCCTGCAGGCCTCCGAAGGCCCCTGCGGCCATCTTGGATCCGGGGGCCTGCAGGGAAGGAGATCCTCGGAGCAGCGCAGCCCATGACACTGCTCCGGGGGTCTCAGGGATGCACACAGGGAGCCCTTTCCCTGCGGAAGTCTTCCCTAATCCCCAGGTACACTGCGATCATGTTGGATTGCATTGTGCCAGGGGTTAATGTGCTGGGTGTTAGCTGTGATAATCAGCTGACACCCTGCCACGATCAGCGGTGCTCCCCCCTTGGTGCGCCGCTGATTGCTATGACGTACTATCCCGTCCTTAGGAATTAAGTCCCAGGTCACATGGACGGGATAGTTTGTCCGATGGCAGAAAGGGGTTATGTGAAAACATTAGCTTCAGTTCAGTTTTTGTTCACTTTTCCTTCTTTTTTTAATTTTCTCTTGCTTTTAGCAAAAAAAAAATTGCACTGGACTAAAAATTGATGGATTCAGCCTTAGAGGGGTTCTCCAAGCTTTAATAAAAAAGAGTACTGGGATAAAGAAGTGTATACCACACATGACCTTATCTGACTTTTGTTTTGCCTGATATCATTTCTGTCTTCATAGATGTAACATGTACAAAATAGTTACATGGCAGGATAATTTTATGTTTTTTAATGCCTTACAAATTTTATATAAATTTCATTTCAACAGGTAAAACATTTCTGAAATAAGATATTTTTTAAGCATACTTTATACTATTTAAAATATTCTCTCTATACAGAAAGGTTACCAGGATATTAACAGAGCATAATTGCACAAAACTGACAGATGATTAACATTTAAGTGCTTTAATGAATAGAACTGATTTTGTCCTGTCAAGAATTAAATAAAGAAGACAAAAATGTACTTTCGCTCTACTTTGCCTCTATGTTAAATCTGACAGGTCTGTATTTCCATAAAAGCAATAAGAATATTTTATTTCTAAGATAACTTAATAATAACTTCAGGAGCCCAGTTAACTTCCTTTATTATAAATTCACATAGAAAAATGATGTATTAAAAGAGCAAACAATAAGAGAAAGATATTATACCACATTTATTGGACCATAAGACGCACTTTTTTTCCCATAAAAATTTTGGGGAAAATGGGGGCGCATCTTATGGTCGGAATATACTTACAAATACTATGGCGGCGATCACCGTCCAACGCTGCAGGGTGATGCAGCCTCCCTTCCCAGGCTGGTGCGCCTGTGGTGCAGCTGTGGTGCTCCTTTGTGGGGCGGCGGCGGTGGTGGATCTCTCGGCACGAGATCTCATTGCCGAGATCTGAATCTGAGCATGTGCCGCCCCTGACGGCCATTTTCCCAGAGGCCACTGCATGCTCAGATTCATATCTCAGCAACAAGATCTCGTCCCGAGATCTTGGGATGAGATCCGTTGCCAAGATCTGAACCTGAGCATGCACTGCCCTGGTGGCCATTTTCCCGGAGGCCACCGCCTTGCAGCACTGGATCTGCGGGGCCTCCGGGCTTTCACAAAATGCCAGCGGAGCTCCACCACCACCGCCGCCCCACAGAGGAGCACCACAGAGCTCCACTACCGCCGCCGACCAACAGACGAGCACCACCACCGCATCTGTCGCAAAATGCCAGCAGAGCCGAGCAGCACCACAGAGCACCACTGCCGCACCAGCCTGGGATGGGATTTCCCGGAGGCCACCATACCAGCCTGGACCACCGAACAACTCCTGTGACCACTCCTCCACCTGTGCCGATACCCCCTGGTAAGCTGAATTCAGACTGTAAGACAGACCCCCATTTGACACATTATATTTCTTTTCCCTATTTTCCTTCTGAAAAGTTGGGGTGCGTCTTATGGTCCGGTGCATCTCATAGTCCAAAAAGTACAGTAAAGTATTAATAATTTAATAAAAATATAATATCCTAATATGTTCTAAGGTTCTCTCTATATTTTCAAATCTGTTTGCTGGTATTAATGAGCACATAATTAAAAAAAACACAACTAAAACCTTTTTTATAAATACCATATATATTTTCTTGTGCTTATTTATCTGTACTTTAGAAGTTGATAATAATTAAAACATTTTACCTGTACTACAAACCTACAAAGCTTTCCGTGCATAAGAAAGGTTAAAAAAGAAGCACTTAGGGTTTTTATAATTCAACCAAAAATTTTTAGCTGACTAGTATGATGCACCCTGATGCACTAAGTTCAAGTGCTACATGTAGGGAGATGCTATATTTTACTCTACAAGAAATGTTCATGTAAGGGTCGGCCAGGACCGTAGTCGGGGCAACAGTGTCCTGGCCTCCCCTCACATAGACATGCACAATTCTGTCACTTTCCTTATGCTCTCACTGTCTTCCTTCAGCATATCTCTGGGACCTCCCATCCCATTTAGCATCACAGCATCCTCTCTGTCCAGCTTCACCATTTTTGGGAGTTCCCCTGTTTGTTTCGACCCAGACAAAAAGGCGTCTGCCCACATAGCAAGCTACCTCACATTGAGTGATCTGTGCTGCCGTACCGCTGCCAACTGCTCACTACCATCGTAGTGTAGTCATCTGCATTGTTATGTTCTGCGCTGCTGTGACTTGTGCGGCTGTGATCTGCGCTGCTGTGTTCTGCAGTGTTGTCATCTGTGGCCCTCAGGCTCTGGATGGCTAGGCCCATGTCTTTAACATTACAGAGCTGACTGCCCTGTCAGGGCGCTTCCGCCCAACTGATTCAAATCTCAGCTGTTCCTCAGCTTAACAGCTCTTAGCTCCTCCTGCTTAACTATTTACAGGCTGAGTATGCACTCCACCCCCATCTACTGGCCTAACTGGGGTACTACGCTTTCCCTACAACCATAACTGTAGTTATACATAGCATTAACATAAATATACATTACACTTTTATCCCTTAAGGTAATACACAGAATAGTGTAGCAGTATCTATGTGACACACACATAATGGTAATGCACATGAACGTGTAGCAGTACTAGTAAAATACGAGAAAGAGATAAAAGATAGATCAATAACATTTTCCATTCCCTTACATTCAATCCAAATCTCTGGGGTTGTTATTTCTTCCTCTGGAAACTACCAATTGGTAAAAAGGAATGTTAAAGGCCTTGCAATATTCCCCGGGAGAAAAAAAGTATTCTAATAAACTCTCTTCTGGAAGAAAAGAAAATGATTTCTCCAATAATTTCTTGATTACTATTATTATTGTTATTATTCATAGTCCAAACTCTATCAAGTCTTGCAAACTGTTTATGGATGATAGGAAAACTTGAATCTCCATTGAAAAAAAAGGCACCCATCGGTAGATCGCTGGTTCGGGTTCCTGTCTCTCATTGGCACACAGGAGAATACTGATTGGCTAGGTGAGAAGCATTTGGCATAGCGCTCATAGACTGCCAGCTGGTGTATGGAGTTTCTCTAATAGGTGGCATTAGAAAGACAGTTTTTCTGCTGCCTGAAAAAGAGCTAATTTGAATATGCAAAATCTCGGTTAATTTAGGCACATGAACACAATTATGAACATTCATTATGAAATTTTCTTTGCATTTTATTGCTAAGTAGCTTAAAATTTTAGTAGCGAGGCTTGACAATACGAATTTCATTTTTTAACTAACTACAAGAGTAATATTTTGAGCTGCACTTAGCGTAATTGAATCAGTTGCAATATAAAAATTACAACAGCAAACATATTTTGACAGTATGTGGTTGTGTATTAATGCTGTTACTTACAGTTTGATAAATGCTGGTGATCCTCAAAGCAGCAAATAGTGAAATTGTTCACATTCTGTATATACTGTATATTGTAAACTATTAGTCAGAACACATTTGCAGAAAACAAATACAGATTAAACAGAAGAAAAGTTCCCTTGAACTATTTAAATAGTATGGAGGAGGACTATCATTTTTGTTTTTAAGGCTCATCATCCAAATAGGTGTATAGCTAGGTCATGTCACCTGCAGAAGGATGGCCTATAGCCATTGACATTAGTATTATATTTCCTGAAATCATGTATATTTTTTGCTCGTTAGGCCTGTTTCACACGTCCGCTTTTCAGATCAGTTGTAATCTGCGAAAATGAAGGAAAACGGATCCGTCGGCGGATTGACGGCAACATGGGGCACCGGACCGCTGTTTTCACAGGTCTGGCGAAGGTTGAATTTTAAAGGAACCCGTGCCAGGAAAAACAAGAGAGAGAGAATATTTTTTTCCCCCAAAACGGCATTACTGGGTTAAAAATGATCCCGGAGCAAAGCTTCCGGGCATGCGCACATGAAAATAGCGGTCTGTCAAGAAGAAAAAATGTTGCAGTGTCCATCTCATCCACCCGGGAGCCAGGAAAATTTTGGCGGATCCGTCAAAAACCGGGGGTGACGGACGACCGTCAGTCAAAATCCGCCAATAATGTAAGTCTAAGGGGGAAAAAATGGATCCGCCCCTTTTTTGGCGGATCCGTTTTTTTCAAAAATTGGCGGATTATGACTGAGTCTGACGCGAAAAAACTGAGGTGTGAAAGAGGCCTTAACCAGTGCATCACTAGCATAAAACATCCAGGGCTCCTGCTCTGAAATTCTTGGTCAGAGCCCGGGGATCTTCTGTGACCGCCATACTGAACTGTGTTGGTGTCAATATGATGTCAACCAGAGGCAGGCTGGGCCAGGGGTACATGGCCCCAGGCAAGACCTCAATAAGCTGTGAGGGCTTGCTGTTTTAGCAGCTGCAGGCCAGCACTGCACTTTAAAAGGTGCGGCTGTGCCGAGCCAGTGGAATCACAATATAGCAGATGCAAGTGTGGTGCTCCCGAGGGTTCAGTTGCCACAGAGGTACTGCACCTCCTCCTGATGTGTACTATCCCACTTCCCAGGTAAGATGGTAACACCTGACCAGCCTCCAACACCTACATCCATAACAGACACCTTAGAACAGCAGAGCACCCTTTATGGCAGCTGCTTTGGTTCATGAAGGCTGCTGGGTGGAGCTTAGAGACACTAAGAGGGGAAGCTGATAGGAAGTTGGGAGCAGAATCCCCGAGTGGGGAGGAAGGCAGAGGTTCCCCGTATGGGGGGAGCGGAGAGGAGAACTCTCGACTATGATAATCCCCAGAGGGTGGACGGAGGGGTCATAGATGCAGCCGCCTTCCGTGAGCTGGAGCTGGTTACATGGGAAGAGGAAAGAAAGATCAGTTGTTCTGAAGGAAGATAGATAAGCACGGAACGTGAGGAGGAGAGAGACTGGGAGCTACGGCTAGTGCAGAGCCCGTTCCTAAGTTCATCGCGCCAAGGCCGGGCGCCGGTATCAGAGGCTGTTTGTGACACTAACGTTCCTGCAGCAGAAACCAGAGGAATAGGAGTTATGACCTCTCTATTCCCACCAAAGACTCGAAGACACAGTGGCAACTCATGTGTGAGCCGGGACATGATTGATGGAGTCACTGAAGCAGGCTTAAGCCACCTGTCATATGAGTGGAGTTTAAGTAACATCAAGAAGGAGGCACTTGAGTGTAATTCAGAACTGCAAGTACTTCATATTAGAGCTAGAAAGGAGACGTTCAGCAAAGGTACATGAGAGGGAGTGCTGGAAGGGTGTATTCCATCTGCCTGGGAGTTGGATGAGCCCCAGACCTGGAAGCTGCAGCATTGAAGCGGGTATCTGTCTGTGCCAAAACCGTGAGTAAAAGAACTGGAACTGCACTCAGCTGTGTCATTGCTTTTTACCTGCACCAACTCACTCAGCACTGCTACAACTCTGTGCCTACCACTACACCATCTTCCTCAGCACCTATTACTACTGCCCTGGGACCACAGCTCTACCTGTGGAGAGCTATTACATCTTTGCTGTGCCCCACCATCTGTCCCAGAGGACCTGCACCGCAGTGTCGGCTTAACACCTCCCTTGCCGAGCACCACAGGTGGCATCACGAACTACCTACTGTAAGGTAACGCTTGGTATTCAGGTAGGGGATACTCGCTAGGCAGCCAAATAGCCAGGTCCGGCATGGGTTTCACATATAACACCAACAGTCCATGCGGTTTATTAGGCATCATAAACCATGAACAGTAACAGAAAGTTCATATCCAAACAGCATAACGTCCATCACTTCACCAATTGATCAATATCAAAGCATTTACAAGTATTTATATGTATCTGACATTGTTTCTGTAAATGTATTCTTTTGTGCATGTGGCGCCCCCAGGAGTATGGTCGCCACAGTGGCATTACCTTCCTCCTAAGGAGTGTGATGTCATGCTTGGAAGTAATGAAGGGTCTCTCTGTCAGTTAATCACAACACACAACACTGTCCCACTCCAGGCCAGCAGAGAGAGCTCTGAACCCAAAACTGGGGGAATAGCTGCTCTCTGGGGGCCGGGAAGGGAAAATTAGGAGTTTGTGTGAGGAGGGCAACGTGTGTGGACATGGAGGAGAGGAGCTGGAAGATTGAGCAGAGTTCAGAGCTCACTTCTAGCTATAGCGCATGATCTGGAGCCCGGTCTCCAAGGTTGTATGGATACTGATGCTCCTGCGGCAGAAACCGGAGGAATAAGAAGCTGTAAATGCTCTGTTCCCACATAAGACTCGGAGGCACAACAGCAACGGGTGAGCCAGAAGAAGAAGAAGGCTACAGCTGTCTGCCATACGAGGTAGTTGTAGATGAGAACAAGCAAGTGGAACTTCAGTGTAACACAGTACTGCAAGTACCTAAGATAAGCGCTAGAAAGGAGACTACACAACCCATCTGATAGAGAGTTTCCTAAGTTGCTTCCTGGCCGGCCAGCCTCTGTTCCATCTGTAATCTGGAATTCTGAACAGCATTTACCAAGCAAAGTAAAGGTAAAAGAAACTGCACCCTATTGTATCCTTGCCTCCTTTCTGCAAACTCTCAAGCACTGCTACATCTCTATGCCAGACACTACACTATCTTCCTCAACATCTATCCTCACTGCCCTGGGACTACAGCCCTACCTGTGGAGGGCTACAACATCATTGCTGCCCCACACCATCTGTCCCAGAGGATCTGCACCGCAGCATCGGCTTAACACCTTCATTGCCGATCACCACAGGTGGTGTCACGTATCATCCACTTATAAACTTTAATCAGCCACGCTCAACCCCTTTTACATGGACGCCCAGGGCCACGGACTGGGTCACCGCTACTGTGACACTTCCCTCTGAGATACCGGCCTAGTACCGAGTACCCCACTGCCCTGGCGGGTGACCCATGTATATATGTGTATATATGTATGTACAGTGGGAGAAATAAGTATTTGATCCCTTGCTGATTTTGTAAGTGTTAGGCGTCAGGTTTCTGCATCTGCTCTGCAGGAATCCAGAGCCTCACATTCTGCATTCTCCTGCTGTCTATCTACCACAGAGGAGATTACTTTGCAGCAGATCGCTCCAGAGACTAAGTCCCTCTGTTCTCCTACTGGGCATGCTCACGAGACGATCTCCCATTGGAGATTGGAAGTCATGTGCCCAGGTCCTGCTCCAGATCTCATTAGTCCATCTCGGAGATCTGGAAGCTTCAGGAAGGTCCCGGCTATAAAAAGCGTGCATGACCATTCGGCCATGCGCTAGTGTAGTCTCTAGTTGCTACTGTGTGAATGATGATGGATGTATGAACCTGCGAATGACTCATTAAGATCCCCACCCTCTGATATTACACTGATATAACACTGAGATCCATAGACAATATGGAAAGGAGTCTTCTGCTCACTGAGCAGACGCTCAATGGGATAGATGAGGGGGGGGTGCTAGGTTGGAGCTGCAGGACAATGAAGCAGCTAGCTGGCTGACAGTTAGAAGGCGGGGTAGAGGGAAGAGCACCAGGGAGGCTAGTCCTGATCTGGCACACCCCAATAAGTTTGCTAAGTTGGCAGATGAGGGGAGTGTTAGTGCAGGAGTAGCACTGCTGCAGCAAGGCATGTCCTCTGAAAGCCGGAGGAGTGTCTGCTCCAGTAAGGGGCGAAATAGGAGAGCAGGGCAGGCCAGACAGGTTCTGGTAGTGGGAGACTCAATTATTAGGGGAACAGATAGGGCAATCTGTCACAAAGACAGGGATCGTCGAACGGTGTGCTGCCTACCTGGCGCTCGAGTCCGACACATCGCTGATCGGGTTGACAGATTACTGCGATCATGGTGCACATTGGCACAAATGACAAAGTTAGAGGTAGGTGGAAGGTCCTTAAAGATGATTTCAGGGAATTAGGCTGTAAGCTTAAAGCAAGGACCTCCAAGGTGGTAATTTCGGAAATACTTCCTGTACCACGTGCCACGCCAGAGAGGCAACGGGAGATTAGGGAGGTTAATAAGTGGCTCAGGAATTGGTGTAGGAAGGAGGGGTTTGGGTTCCTGCAGAACTGGGTCGACTTCTCAGTTGGCTACAGGTTCTACGCTAGGGACGGGCTGCACCTCAATGGGGAGGGTGCAGCTGTGCTGGGGGAGAAAATGGCTAGAAGGTTGGAGGAGTGTTTAAACTAGGGACGGGGGGGGGGGAGGGTATTCCTTTTATAGGAGGGGAAGACAGTGCAGATAGAGACCTGGGCACAAATAATGACATTGGGGGTGGGGTTAGAACAGTTAATAATTTAAGAAAGAATAGAGGTACAGAGAGATACATAAAGTGCATGTATACTAATGCCAGAAGCCTCGCCAACAAAATGGAGGAATTGGAGTTAATGTTGTTGGAACATAATTATGACATGGTGGGGATATCTGAGACATGGCTGGATGAGAGCCACGACTGGGCGGTTAATTTACAGGGCTATAGTCTGTTCAGAAATGACCGAACAAATAAGCGAGGGGGAGGCGTGTGTTTATATGTAAAATCATCCTTAAAACCCATCCTTTGTGATAATATATATGAATCTAATGAAAATGTAGAGTCCCTGCGGGTGGAGATAAGGGGAGGGGGGAAAAATAATAAATTACTGATAGGGGTTTGCTATAAGTCTCCAAAAATAATGGAAGCAACAGAGAATATCCTCATAAAGCAAATAGATGAAGCTGCGACTCAAGGAGAAGTCATTATTATGGGGGACTTCAACTACCCTGAAATACATTGGGGAACCGAAACCTGCAGTTCCAGCAAAGGTAATAGGTTTTTGACAACTATGAGAGACAATTACCTTTCACAACTGGTTCAGGACCCAACAAGAGGGGGGGGCACTGCTAGACCTAATATTAACCAACAGGCCAGACCGCATATCAAATGTAAGGGTTGAGGGTCACTTGGGTAATAGTGATCACAAATTAATAAGTTTTCATGTATCCTTTAATAAGACATGTAGTAGAGGGGTTACAAGGACACTAAACTTCAGGAAGGCAAATTTCCAACGGATGAGAGATGATCTTGGTGCAATTAACTGGGACGATATCCTGAGACATAAAAATACACAAAGAAAATGGGAGACGTTTATTAGCATCCTGAATAGGACCTGTGCACAATATATACCATATGGGAATAAACATGCTAGAAATAGGAGGAAACCACTATGGCTAAATAGAGCTGTAAGGGGAGCAATAAGAGATAAAAATAAAGCATTTAGAGAATTAAAGCAAGTAGGTAGTGATGAGGCATTAAATAAATACAGAAAATTAAATAAATTCTGGAAAAAGCAAATCAAGACAGCAAAGATTGAGACAGAGAGACTCATTGCCAGAGAAAGTAAAAATAATCCCAAAATATTCTTTAACTACATAAATAGAAAGAAGCTAAAAAATGATAGTGTTGGTCCCCTTAAAAATAGTCTGTGTGAAATGGTGGATGAGGATGAGGAAAAAGCCAATATGCTAAATGACTTTTTTTCAACAGTATTTACACAAGAAAATCCCATGACGGATAGCATGATCAGGGATAAAAATTCTCCGTTAAATGTCACCTGCTTAACCCAGCAGGAAGTACGGCGGCGTCTAAAAATCACTAAAATTGACAAATCCCCGGACCCGGATGGGATACACCCCCGAGTACTGCAGGAATTAAGCACAGTCATAGATAGACCATTATTTTTAATCTTTAAAGATTCCATAATAACAGGGTCTGTACCACAGGACTGGCGTATAGCAAATGAGGTGCCAATATTCAAAAAGGGGACAAAAACTGAACTTGGAAATTATAGGCCAGTAAGTTTAACCTCAACTGTGGGTAAAATCCTGGAGGGTTTTCTAAGAGATACTATACTGGAGTATCTGGAGAAGAATAACCTTATGACCTAATATCAACATGGGTTTACAAGGGACCGTTCCTGTCAGACTAATCTGATAAGCTTTTATGAAGAGGTAAGTTCTGGACTGGACCAAGGGAATGCAGTGGACGTGGTGTACATGGACTTTTCAAAAGCTTTTGATACAGTGCCACACAAAAGGTTGATACATAAAATGAGAACAATGGGGATAGGGTAAAATATGTGTAGGTGGGTTAAGAGCTGGCTCAGGGATAGGAAACAAAGGGTGGTTATTAATGGAGCACACTCGGACTGGGTCACGGTTAGCAGTGGGGTACCACAGGGGTCAGTTTTGGGCCCGCTTCTTTTTAACATATTTATTAATGACCTTGTAGGGGGCATAGAGAGTAGAGTTTCAATATTTGCAGATGACACTAAACTCTGCAGGGTAATCAATACAGAGGAGGACAATTTTATATTACAGGAGGATTTATGTAAACTAGAAGCTTGGGCTGATAAATGGCAAATGAGCTTTAATGGGGATAAATGTAAGGTCATGCACTTGGGTAGAACGAACCAGATGTATAATTATGTGCTTAATTGTAAAACACTGGGCAAAACAGTCACTGAAAAAGACTTGGGTGTATGGGTGGACGACAAACTCACATTTAGCGGCCAGTGTCAGGCAGCTGCTGCAAAGGCAAATAAAATAATGGGATGCATTAACAGAGGCATAGATGCTCATGAGGAGAACATAATTTTACCTCTATATAAGTCACTAGTGCGACCACACTTAGAATACTGTGTACAGTTCTGGTCTCCGGTGTATAAGAAAGATATAGCTGAACTTGAGCGGGTGCAGAGAAGAGCGACCAAGGTTATTAGGGAACTAGGGGGTCTGCAATACCAAGACAGGTTATTACACCTGGGGTTATTTAGTTTGGAGAATCGAAGGCTTAGGGGTGATCTTATTACAATGTATAAATATATGCGGGGACAATACCAAGACCTTTCTAATGATCTTTTTACTCTTAGACCTGTGACTGGGACAAGGGGGCATCCTCTACGTCTGGAGGAAAGAAGGTTTAAGCATACTCACAGACGCGGATTCTTTACTGTAAGAGCAGTGAGACTATGGAACTCTCTGCCATATGATGTTGTAATGAGTGATTCCCTAATAAAATTTAAGAGGGGTTTGGATGCCTTTCTTGAAAAGTATAATATTACAGGGTATATACACTAGTTTCCTTAATATTGCATTGATCCAGGGAGCTAGTCTGATTGCCGTATATGGAGTCGGGAAGGAATTTTTTTCCCCAATGTGAAGCTTACTGTTTGCCACATGGGTTTTTTTTGCCTTCCTCTGGATCAACATGTTAGGGCAAGTAAGGATAGGATATGGGTTGAACTAGATGGACTTAAAGTCTCCCTTCAACCTTAATAACTATGTTACTATGTTACTTTGAATGTGTACAGGGACTTAGATTAGAGTCAGCACCAGCGCGTGGCATGCCTCAAGCCACTACAGCATCATCCACAGTGCTAGCGTCCGACATTGCGCCTGCTTCCTTGCTATGTCAACTAGCGGCAGTGTCCTACGCTGCGCTGCAATTGCAGCCCTCTTTGACGTCCGCAGTAGCGACGCCGCATGCACGGTAGGTCTAGAAGGACGCAGCTCCTCTGTCTTGGGTCCTGCTCCCGTGACCAGATACCATGTGTGCATTTACCTGAGACCTGTGACACTAACAGGTTCAGCTTTTTGTGTTTACCTCTGCTGACATCTTTGTGAGCAAACAGAGATTGCTTAGCGCACTTGGGTGGCTAAGTGCGCTAAGGTAACTTTTGCTCCTGAGGAAGTGTACAGTGTGTACACAAAACGCGTAGAGTTTATGGAATAAAAAGGAAGTTATAATCACTGCTTGGTCCTTGGATTAACTCCTTGTGAACTTTGGACTGGAACAGCGCGATCCTGAAAGCCGGATTTCTTTTCTTTTCTTCTTATATATGCAATTCTAGTGACCCGCTGATTGCTGCAGTTCATCGGATCCTACCCATTTGTGCTTATGGTTGTTGTGTTTCACACAACTGAACCAGGTGAGTGGATCCATATCTGTGAAACGTTTATATCACTGGATAAGACCCTATTGTGCGCTTCTGTCTCCCTCTTTTTTATAGTCACCTTTATAAAAGACTCCTGTCCACAGACTCAATCAGTCAGACTACAACCTCTACAACATGGGCAAGACCAAAGAGGTTTCTAAGAATGACAAAGCTTTGAGAAAGAATGTTGTAGTGTGTTCGAAATGCGTAGCCTCTGAAGGCCATGTGAACTTGCCCATTGCTGCTATTTGTTTTATCCATGATTAAATAAATGAATTATTTTTTTGGATTATTTGGAAGCTGGAACATTTTTCCTTTTTTCTTTGCTGAATTAAATGTGTGACTACACAGGTTCCGTGCTTTCCCACACCACATGCCGCAAAGGAACAGGTGAGCTGTTTTTTCCCTGTTTTTCAGGTTTTTAAGGACATCAGGGACAAGATCATAGATCTGCACAAAGCTGGAATGGTCTACAAAACCATAAGTAAGATGCTGGGTGAGAAGGAGACAACTGTTAGTACAATAGTGAGGAAATGAAAGAAATGCAAAATGACTGTCAATCAACATCGATCTGGGGCACCATGCAAAATTTTACCTCGTGGAGTATCCTTGATAATTAAGAATGTGAGAGATCAGCCTAAAACTACACTGGTGAACTTGTTAATGATCTCAAGACAGCTGGGCCCACAGTCACCAAGAAAACCATTGGTAACACATTACGCCGTAAAGGTTTACAATCCTGCAGTGCCCACAAGGTCCCCCTGCTCAAGAAGGCACATGTGCAGGCCCGTCTGAAGTTTGCTAATGAACACCTGGATGATTATGTGAGTGATTTGAAAAATGTGATCATCCAAAAAATGATCTCTTTGGCATGAACTCAACTCACTGTGTTTGGAGGAAGAAAAATGCTGCCTATGACTCAAAGAACACCGTTCCCACTGTAAAGCATGTAGGTGGAAACATTATGTTTTGGGGGTGTTTCTATGCTAAGGGCACAGGACTACTTCACCGCATCAATGTTAGAATGGATGGAGCCTTATACCGTAAAATCCTGAGTGACAACCTCCTTCCCTCAGCCAGGACCTTAAAAATTGGTCATCGCTGGGTCTTCCAGCAAGACAATGACCCAAAAGATACAGCCAAAGGCAACAAAGGAGTGGCTCAAAAAGAAGCACATTAAGGTCATGGAGTGGCCTAGCGAGTCTCCAGTCCTTCAACCCATAGAAAACTTATGGAGGGAGTTGAAGCTCTGAGTTGTCAAGCGACAGCCTCAAAATCTTAATGATTTAGAGATGATCTCCAGCTCTTGGAGATTCTTGGAGCTGGAGATTCATTGGGGCTTTCATCACTGGTATATATAATCCTGTTTACATTTGCTATGCACTTTATTTCGGATTTATCTGTTTACTGCTATTGCACCTTATGTTATATATTATGAGGATTATGTGTTATTGATTTTCACAAATTTTGGCCTTTGTATCCATTATGTTAACGCTATTTCTTATGGTACTATATATGTCTACTGTTTGCTGGATTTTTTTTTCTCCCTGTTTTTAACAAATGAGCTTAATAAAGTATTTTAATATTTTCCATTCATTTGGATTTCTTTGTCTGGGGTTATTCACTTTATTTGAGAAGGTTTAACAATTTGTAAGTTGAATATCCTAATATGATATAGATTATTGAGTGGGTTTATTCCACTTAGTTGTTGGTGTTCTTAAAGGAGCAACACCAGTGGATGAGATGAATGCCTGTCTAAAATCTTCTTATCTGTGGATACATGTTCAGAAGCAAAAACTTACTACTAATATGCGGGTTCATTTGATGGGAAATACAACTGCGGACAAATTTACACACCAGCTCCTATGCCTTGGAAATGACAGGTTCCCTACTGATTCCACTACTGGTCTCATTTCCTTTCCAGAAGATTTTTGTGAAATGACATCTTCGGTTATGGAATATATTGACTTATTTCCCTGATATTTGTTACAATTTTAACAACCATCAGTGGCTTTGTGAACGTGCAATCCTAGCGCCTAAAAATGATAGTGCCAGTTCCATAAATCTAATAATTCAGGGAAGGCTGCCTGGTCTAGCGACCACATACATGTCCATTGATTCAGTCATGGAGAGTGAACAAACCGTAATGTATCCACTGGAGTTCCTGAATTCTTTGGAGCCCCCTGGAATGCCACCACATAAGCTCACTTTAAAAAAAGAAGCCAAAATAATTTTACTTCGGAAACTTGACCGACCAAAAATGTGTAACGGCACAAGAGTGTGCATTAAGAGTCTCATGCCCAATGTTATTGAAGCCACTATTCTTGTGGGAAACGCTAAGGGAGCAAATGTTTTCATTTATCGTATACCTTTGCTACCAAGCGACATGCCCTTCAATTTTAAGGGTCAGCAGTTCCCAATTCTACTTGCATTTGCTATGACAAAGCACAAGGTCAATCATTTAAAGTAGCCGGCATTAATTTGGACAGCCCGTGATTTTCACATGGACAGTTGTACGTTGCTTCCTCTAGAGTGGGTAACCCCAAAAAGTTTTCCTATGTGCACCTGAAGGTAAAACCAGAAACATTGTTTACCAAAAAGCACTACAATAGATAGTTGTTTACCTGTAAACCAATTTTACTCTTTTGTCCGTGAACTATTTATAGATTATACTGGAGGGAGAGGGGGGAGGGTTGCACTATGTTATTAATTGGGTGTACATGTTTTATATGTGTGTGTAAGGTGCAAAAATTTCCTTTTTGAAATTTGTCCACAACTCTTCAGCTTATGACTGCTATCTCCAAGGCATACCTATTTTAATACTGCCTGATTGCAGTGAGCCCTGGCTGCACAGTACCGAGGTGGTGGGGATTCACTCTGCACTGTTGGAACACATGTCTCATTAAGGCAGAGGTTGAGGACACAGGTGGAGTGGAGGCCCTAGAGGAGATAGAGGAGACACAAGCGGTGGACGAAGTGTTAAATGTAGAGGTTTGGCCTGCAATACTTGGGGATTCCAAGACTTGTGGAGCAGCGCCTGTCCCCACAGGCACCAGAGTCACCCAGTGCCCTGTCAGCGAGATGTAATGCCCTTGGACATGCTTAATCATCCCAGTGTCTGTGGTGAAATGCACCCTGGCAGACAGAGATTTTGTCATGGAATGTGTGATGTTGTCTGCAACATTCTGGTGTAGCACAAGCACAGCTTTCTTAGCAAAGTAATAGTGACTGGGTAATTGGTACTGGGGACTGAGATGGCCATCAGGTTTTGGAAACTGTCTGTATGTACCAGGCAGAAATGAAGCATTTCTGTGGCCAACAGATTGGAGATGGTGGAGTTCAACCTCTTGGCTTTGCCATGCATAGGACGAAACAATCTTTAATGTGACCACAACTGTGGAACCATGGGCTCGCTGCAGTGCTAAGTCAGGGTGGAGTACGGTGAACTGGACAAACTGCTGGACCGTGAGAGAGGTTGCAGGCAGAGATGTTACGTGAATGGAGTGGGTAAAGAACCCGAGGTTTTTTAGCCAAAGACTTGCATCTCAATAGTTGGCACGGTAACAGAGGAAGAGGAAGAAGCAGCAGATGCGATTGATGAGGTGGCTGATGGTTGTTGAGGTCCACTGGTCTGCATTTTTGTGCAGTGGGACTCCCACAGTAAAGCACATTGATTGCGCATGTGAAGATTCATACATGTAGTAGTTAAATTATTGCACTTTTTAATTCGACTCGGGTTTTTTTTGCAAAGTTGGCAGATTATGTGAGTTGGCTCACTCTTTGCAGTGACAAAAAAGGCCCAGGCTAGGCAATCCTTGCCACAACTGTGAGCTGCAGACCAGCAAATGCTGCTGGCCACAGGCACAGTTGTGGCTGCAAGATTGCGTGTCTGTGATGTACAGCTCAATGTAGGAGCACAGTATTAGCAACACAAAATTAGATTTTAAAATCTGCACCACCTCTGCAAACTGCTGAATTTCAACGACAGTAAATTCCAAGTTGAAATATTGCGTGAAATATATCATGCTAGTCACAAAAGAAAGAATTGTTTGAGTGTGGATGAGGCCTGTATGACAAAGAAGATATGCTGCAAACAATTTGTAAGTTACGTCCTCTACTGTTTGACACTAGGAATAGGAGAATTTTTTGTGGCCTCTGGATCAGGCCTCTACAGCTTAATTTCAACCCAACCAAGTGACAACGTGTGATAAGCCATGTTTTCTAACATTTTTCAACTGAGAAATTATGATTTTTTTAATGTGCCTTAGGTCAGCAAGCAGGTTCATATCACCACAGCAATAAATGACAAGCTAAAATACAGCAGGCTTTTTCACATTTAGCTAATGAAAAGATATTAATTAGAATGCTATACTTATGCATGGATGCATGGTGCACAATTGAAGCAGTGCACAACACACTTGTAGGACATGTGCCCTGCTGGCTTTGTCTGTCACCTATGTAATTGCCCAAAAAAAAAGTGCTGGAAGGTAAATTTATCAGCCACACTGGACACTAGCTAGCTACACTATTTGCTTGATATACAACCGCCTAACTAACTAGCTAAAATCTTGTTTTTAGCAGTGCCAGCATCAGGAGCAGCCTGTCTGCACAGTTACATTGTCAAAATGGTCCTAAAACAAGATGTCCGCTATTTATATGGAGAGGGACATGTGATTTCAGAAGCCAATGACATAATCAATCCATTGTGTCAGGACATTGTGGGTGTGTTAGGCATCAGGTTCCTGCCACTGCACAGCAGGAATCCAGAGCCTTGCACTCGGTGGTCTCCCATTCTTCTTCGGCCGCAGTGGAGCCTGCTCAGAAGTCTCATTGGTCCCAGCGCTCTGCCCAGACCAGCAGCGTGGGATTGGTTGCTGCTGCCACCTCTGGTTCAGGTATGACAATGCACCCTGGCCAGCAGCAAAAGACTCCAGAATCTAAGTCCTTCCATCGCTCCACTGAGCATGCTCATGGGACGATTCCCCATTGGGGACCTGTAGTCACATGCTCAGGTCCTTCTTCAGTTCTGATTGGTCCATCAGTGGGATCTGGAAGGTTCCGCTCAGCCATGCGCCAGTATAGACTCTAGTTGCTATATGTGTGGATGATGACGGATGCATGTACCTGGTGAATGACATCAGTCCACAGCACTAGCGTCCGATGGTGTCGTCTACTATAGGGCACTATCATACCGCGGCAGTCACTGTCACTCCACTGCAGTCAGCCTCAGTTAGCGGCGTTCGCGGTTGCGATGCCGCACGCTCAGTCAGTCTGGAGGGACGCTGGCCTTGTGTCCTTGGGCCCGAGTCCTGTGACCATATACTGAGCGTTCATCTCCCCAAGCTCTGTAAGCTTGAACAGGCTCGGTATTTGTGCTTAGTGGTTCGGTGGCTCTGTGAAGCAACAGAGTTCGTCCAGAGCACACCGGGTGACGTTTAACCCTCGTGTGTTCCGCCATTATACCACCATATTGAGCGCCCACCATTATCTAGCAGCAGTGTACCACCTCTGCACGGTGGACCCCGGGCTGCGAACGCACCTACTATTATTTTATAATTTGGTGCGTTCCGCCAGCCCTAACATTATACTAGTGCCAGGGTCTGGCTAGTAATGGTGAATAAACAGCAGCACATTCTGCAGCTGGGGTCCAGGTTGGCGGCTCTCGAATGTTCAACCTCAGCTGCGAATTTTACTGCGGCCACTGCTCAGACAGCTGCAGAGGCTGTCTCCCGTGTTCCCACTTCCATCCCTGCACCGATGTTATCCCACCTCCCGCTGCCCGAGAAGTTCTTGGGCGATAGCGCCTCCTGTAGGGGATTCGTGAGCCAGTGTGCTATTCAGCCAAAGCTGCTGGCTGCGCGATTTCCTTCTGAGCAGGCTTAAGTCAGATTCATCGTTTCCCTTCTGGCTGGCAGGGCTCTGGAGTGGGCCACCCCACTGTGGGAGCGTGGTGACCCCGTGGTTCAGAAAGCCTCTCAGTTCCTAGGCTTTCTGAGGCAGGTCTTTCTGGGACCACGGGTCACACACGATACCGCGCTCCAGCTGTTGGCTCTGACACAGGGTTCATCCCTGGTCAACCAATATGCCATTCGTTTTCGGACACTGGCTTCCGAGTTGGAATGGTCAGATAAGACCCTCATACCAATCTTTTGGAGGGGTTTTGGCTGACCACATTAAGGGTACCGTTACACCTAGCGATCCACCAGCGATCCCGACCAGCGATATGACGCGGTCAGGATCGCTGGTGCATCGCTAGGTGGTCGCTAGTGAGCTGCCACACAGGCAGATCTCACCAGCGACATCGCAGGGGACGGGGATCGCTACTTACCTGTCAGACGCAGCGATCCTGCGTCCTCCCGCCCGGCTCCACGCGTCGCTCGTCGGCGCCACAGGAAGCGCCGCAGGAAGTGACCGACGAGGAATGGTCAAGGAGCTTCTCGCGCGACCAGTGATAACCAGCAGGGGAGCCGGTCGGAGGTAAGTATCACATGCAGCGATATCGCTAGCAATATCGCTGCAACGTCACAAAATCGGTGACTTTACAGCGATATTGCTAGCGATATCGCAGTGTGTAAAGGGCGCTTAAGGATGCTCTGGCCACTCGGGAGGTTCCTGACACTCTGGAGGAGCTCATTACCATCTCCATCCGTATAAATCTCCGCTTCTTAGAGCGAGGGTTGGAGCGCTCACAGTCCAGACAGAGGTTTAGGTTGGCTCCAACTTTCTCTAAACATCTGGAGCTATCCGATCGAGCGTCCGAGTCATCGGTGGTTATGTAGGTGCCTCACACGGGCTCTAAGTTCCGCCCAGCTCAAACCTCCATGGCTCGCGTTCATTGACGACAGTTTGGTCACTTTGCCAATAGGTGCCCACAGCGCTCGGAGAAACGCCCGCGTCTAGTGGCAACAGCAGGAGGGCTACTAGACACTACACCATTTTCCTCCAAGCTAACCTTCAAGGGGGTGCTGGAGTTTGGCTCCTCCACTCTGGCGGTGGAGGTTTGCGTAGACTCTGGAGTGGAGGGCAATTTTATGTCCTCAGTCTTCACAATCCCCTTGGTTATGCTACCTCAGCCGGTCACCATCAAAGTGGTGAATGGCTCGACATTACCCTCGCAGATTACCAATCAGACTGCTCCATTAAGACTCTCTCTGTCTCCGTCCCATCACGAGACAGTGTCCCTCCTTATTATGCCAGAGGACATCGATCAGGTTCTCTTGGGAGTTCCCTGTTTGCGTTGCCATTCTCCCCATATTGAGTGGTCCTCGGGGAAAATTCTTAGTTGGAGTAAGTCCTGTGAGGGTAGATGTCTGAACAACTGCGTTCAGGTTGCCGCCACTGCGGCTCCCACAGATCTCTCTTCGCTCCCTAAACACTATCAGCAGTACGCTGATGTGTTCTCCAAAAGAGTGGCAGAGACTCTCCCACTGCACTGCCCCTACGACTGTCCTATAGACCTCTTGCCAGGTACAGAGCCTCCCCAGGGTCGTGTATACCCCCTGTCTCTCCCGGAGACGGAGGCCATGTCACAATACATCAAGGAGAATCTGGCCATGGGATTTTATTATGAAGTCGGTGTCTCCAGCAGGGGCGGGATTCTTCTTTGTGCAGAAGAAGAGAGGTGAATTGCGGCCTTGCATCGACTACAGGGGTCTTAACGCTATCACCGTTAAGAATAAGTACCCTCTGCCCCTGATATCGGAGCTGTTCGATAGGTTGCAGGGAGCAAGAGTGCTTACCAAACTCGATCTGAGGGGAGCCTACAACCTGATACGCATACGCGAGGGAGATGAGGGAAAGCCTGCTTTTAATACCAGGGATAGCCATTATGAGTATCTAGTTATGCCCTTTGGCCTATGTAATGCCCCGGCTGTCTTCCAAGACTTCGTAAATTATATCTTACGAGAAAAGCTTTCCTCTTCGGTGGTGGTCTATCTAGATGATATTCTCATCTTTTCTCCAGATTTGGAGTCCTACCGGAGAGAGGTTTGCAAAGTCTTCGATCTCCTACGGGCAAACGCCCTATATGCCAAGTTGGAGAAGTGCGTGTTTGAGCAGGAGTCGTTGCCTTTCCGCACATCGGCGTCCTGCTCCAACCTTCTCCCCTGGTGACTTAGTGTGGCTCTCTGCCCATAAAATCAGGCTGCGAGTCAAGTCCACTAAGTTTGCTCCTTGCTACATTGGTCCCTTCAAAGTCCTCGAGCGTATCAGCTCTGTGGTCTATCGTTTGGCTCTTCACCCACACTTGGCTATCTCTGACGCCTTCCACGTGTCCCTCCTTAAACCTGTTTGCATGTCCGGGTTCTACGAGTCATCTGCCGGGACATCAGACCTGTCTTCGGATGAAAAGAGAGAAGAGCCAGCACTGCCAGTGGTCAGAACGCATAACATGAGGTGCATATGCACATATCTTACTGCATTCAAAATGAGACATTTAGCAAAATATTGATCAATATATTGAGCCACCCCGCCATGCCAAGGCAATCTCATATGGGGGGTCCTACTCTACATTTTTATTTATTCACTGTGCCATTGCGGCCTCCTAAATGTTTTAAAAGCAAGACCATGTCAAACTGTCTTCGGATGAGTTTGAGGTCAATGTCATTGTGGGACGCAGGGTGGCGCGTGGTAAAAAGTTTTATTTGGTGGACTGGAAGTGTCATGGTCCAGAGGCTCAGACCTGGGAGCCAGTGGAGAACATCCACTCTATGCTCCTTATCACGGCATTTGAGCATAGCAAGGATCAGAGGGGAGGGGGCCCTAGGAGGGGGGTGATGTTAGGCATCAGCTTCCTGCCACTGCACAGCAGGAATACAGAGGCTTGCACTCGGCAGTCTCCCATTCTCCTTCGGCCGCAGTGGAGCCTGCTCAGCAGTGTTGTTGGTCCCGGCACTCTGTCCAGACCAGCAGCATGGGATCTGTTGCTGCTGCCTCCTCAGGTTCAGGTATGACAATGCACCCTGGCCAGCAGCAAAAGACTCCAGAATCTAAGTCCTCATGAGACGATTCCCCATTGTGGATCGGGAGTCACATGCTCAGGTCCTGCTCCAGTTCTGATTGGTCCATCAGGGGGATCTGGAAGGTTCCGGAAGGTCTCAGCTATAAAAGACTCGCATGGCCGCTCGGCCGTGCACTAGAATAGATTCTAGTTGCTATATGTGTGGATGATGATGGATGCATGTACCTGGTGAATGACTTATTAAGATTACCCTCCCTTGGATATTACACATGTGGATAGGGTATCAGTAGTAGAGTCAACGCCAGTCAGTGGCTAGCTATAGGCCACAGTGCACATCAGTCCACAGCACTAGTATCCGATGGTGTCGCCTACTATAGGGCACTATCGTACCATGGCAGTCACTGTCGCTCCGCTGCAGTCAGCCTCAGTTAGCGGCGCTCGCAGTTGCGATGCCGCACGCTCATAAGAGGGACGCTGGCCTTGTGTCCTTGGGCCTGAGTCCTGTGACCAGATACTGAGCGTTCATCTCCCCGAACTCTGTGAGCTTGAACAGGCTCGGTATTTGTGTTTAGTGGTTCGGCGGCTCTGTGAAGCAACAGAGTTCGCCCTGTGCATACCGGGTGATGTTTAACCCGCGTGTGTTCCGCCATTATACCGCCATATTGAGCGTCCGCCATTATCTAGCAGCAGTGTACCACCTCTGCACGGTGGACCCTGGGCTGCGAACGCACCTACTATTATTTTATAATTTGGTGCGTTCCGCCAGCCCTAACAGGGTGTTTCCTGCACCCTGACTGGCTAGCCGCAATGTCAACACATAAAGTTAGGGGGGAAAAAATGACTGTTTACAAGAACGCCGTGCCTTTGAGCTCTGCAAACCCCCTCCCCTTATGAAACACATGCCAAAACGCTCATGATACACCACCATTATCATTTCTAAAGTGCTGAAAATACTTTTCTGGCAACGCAAATATTTTAACGCACTTTTACCAAACGTTAATGATTTTTCCGATTTTATAAAATTTTGCTCGTGTTTCTCATCACGAATCCAAATGTGATATATTCATGCCAAATTTATGTTTGGCAATCGTTTTCCAAACAAATTCGCTCATCTCTAGTCACTCTTTCATGTTGGAAGAGCAGGCAGCATGGTGAGTTTGCGCAGGTTATGGATGGTGCTGGAATTGTGAAAAGTCAAATGTACCTTTGTTGTATTCTCTACAGATGACTTGTGGCTGATAAACTTTCCATGTCGGTCTGAGACAAATGAAAAAGACAGGAAAACTGAACAATCCCTCCACCCAGTAAGGAACTAGTAATTTCCCCCTCCATCCTTCCCAACCATCTCAACTCTTCGTCAGAACTGTTCCTCCACATACAATCCTTTTTCTCCAGACACACATGGCCACATCATGTCATATCCTGCTCCCACCTTCTAATGCTCTGTCTACTACTCCTCATTGCTGGCGACGAATCCCCAAATCCTGGCCCTCCTCAACACATCCCTACACTCACTTCTATCACCCTGCCACGATCCTCTACATGTCTTCACAACCATGATAACCTCATACCCATTCATCCAGCCCTCACTCCCCCAACCCCCTTACCTGGAGCCCTATGGAACGCATGCTCAGTCTGCAACAAGCTGTCATTTATCCATGACCTCTTTATCACCAACAAACTCTCCTTCCTTGCCATCACTGAAATCTGGCTCACTCCCTCTGACACAGCCTCTCTCACACCCCTCACCCCAGCAACAAACGTGGTGGAGGAGTTGGCTTGCTCCTGTCTGATACCTGCTCGTTTACCCCAATTCCTTTGCCACCCTCTGCTACTCTTCCCTCGTTCGAGGTGCACTCCGTCCGCATCTATTCCCCCTCCAACCTCCAACTGGCTGTTATCTACCACCCCCCAGAACTAGCTATCTCCACCTTTCTCGACCACTTCACCACCTGGCTACTCCATTTCCTTTCTGCTGACATCCCCACCATCATCATGGGCGACTTCAACATCTCCATTGACACTTCCACCCCAGCTGCCTCTAAACTTCTATCGCTCATGGCTTCCCTCGGCCTCACTCAATGGTCCTCTGTGGCCACTCACAAAGATGGTCACACGCTGGACCTTATCTTCACCCATCTCTGTTCCCTCACTAATCTCAATAACTCACCCCTCCCCCTGTCTGACCACAACCTACTGACATTCTCTTCCCTCTCCTCTCCTACTGCGCAACCCCCACTCCATAAACTCTCTCACCCTCGCAGGAATCTCAAACACCTCAATTTACAATCACTCTCTGAGTCCCTTATCCCTCTTACAGACATAGCTTCCCTTCATGACACAGATGCTGCTGCCACTTTTTATAACACCACAATAACAGCAACACTTGATTCGGTTGCCCCCCTCACGCTCGAACAATCAACAGGCAGCCCTGGCTGACCAGCCTGACCAAAGAACTGAGACGGGTTTCCAGGACTGCTGAGCGGAGATGGAAGAGAACCCATTCTACTGAGCACTTCAGTGCATACAAGCAGTCCCTTGCCAGCTTTAAGTCCACGTTCTCTGCCGCAAAACAAACTTACTTTGCATCGCTCATATCCTCCCTGTCTCACAACCCTAAACAGCTCTCCAACACTTTCAATTCCCTACTCCGTCCCACAGCACCTCCTCCCTCTCCTCTCATTTCTGCTGAAGACTTTGCCTCTTTCTTTAAGCAGAAGATCGACACGATCAGACAAAACTTTGGCCCGCAGCCCCCAATGCCCCTCTTAGCTGCTCAGCCCTGTTCTGCAAAAGTCAGCTTCTCCACCATGACAGAAGATCAGTTCTCCACCCTTCTGTCAAGATCACACCTCACCACTTGTGCCCTCAACCCACTCCCGTCCCACCTCATCCCTAACTTGGCCACAGTCTTCATCCCATCTCTAACACACCTCTTCAATCTTTCACTTACAAATAGTGTCTTTCCCTCATCCTTCAAACATGCCTCCATCACACCCACCCTCAAAAAGACATCCCTTGACTAGTGTTGAGCATTCCGATACCGCAAGTATCGGGTATCGGCCGATATTCACAGTATCGGAATTCCGATACTGAGTTCCGATACTTTTAGCATATCGAATACCGGAATCGGAAGTTCCCATAATGCTATGAGCCAGTTTGAGTTGATTCAGCCGATGACAATTCTCAGAAGTGTGGGCACATCCTGTTAGGCATGTAGGCATGTTAACTAATGGCATGGCTGTGATTGGCTGCTGAAATGATGTCATGATGCACTATAAAAGCCGCTGCCGCCATTTCGTGTTCACTCTGCTGTGAATTCAGTTAGGGACAGGCTGCTGTTCAAGACTGTGAGGGACAGTTAGAGATAGCGATTTTCAAAATCATATTGTGCTTTACCCAGGCTACATAATCAACCACTGTAGCTTTCTTTTGCCTTGCAGCAGTGTTCACAGCTTTCTGCAAGGTCTGTGTGAGTGCAGCTCACGCTGAGTAATGTGTCCTGCAGCCATGTCTGGTTGTAGGCCGCTCAGCGTGTGTCACTGCCTCACACATATTTTTCTTTTATTGCAGCTCATTTTTCATTCCTCTATTAGTGTGCATCCACCCGTATCCATCTACATTGGTTGGTTGCAAACACTATATAGGAGTAGATAGAAGAGCCTTTTTTCTGGCTTGTGCCCTTCAGCCGCACCCAGATTAGTATTACCCTATTTTTTGGAGCCTCATCTTTTGCATTGTAGGTTACCTTCCTGCATTGTAATAGCTCCAAAAAGTTTGTGATACTATTGCTTTCAAATCTTTGGTCACATCCTTTTTGTTTTTTTAAAAAAAAATAAAATAAATAAAGTTCACCAAACACTACATTTGACAGTTGTGTAGGCCACATTAGCTCATATTAAAGTGTAGTCCACACACACACTTTATAAAATTAGTGTTTCTTATACCTGTGAGCAGCTGTTCAGGAATAAGCACACTAAGCCCCCCCTTTGTACTTTTGTGCCTATCTTTATCAGTCTACCAAGATGAAGAAGGCAGGGAGTAAGGCACGTGGGCGTGGGGTTTCAGCAGGGAGAGGACGTGGGGATTCTGCAGGGAGAGGACGTGGGGATTCTGTGCCTGCTGCAGGCACCAGTGAGTCAGCATCCCCCAGTTTTAGCAGGCAACAGTCCTTTATGTGCAGCTTTGTAGGACCTCGCCGTACCCCACTGCTGCGGGAGGAACAAATTGAAGCCGTTGTCGGATGGATGGCAGCTAACACATCAACTTCAATGACTTCCACGTCCTCTCAGGGCCAGAGCACTGAAGAGCAACCATCTGTCTCTTCACCACCTGCCATAGTGCCCAGGCAGTCAGAGAGCCCTGGACAGGAGCCATCACAGTCTCTACTTCTGTTCTTTGAATCTGTTGGCTTGGAAAGAGGGGGCCAGCCAAGCAGCATTCAAGAATGTGAAGAAGAGGGAGTATGCAGTGATGCGCAACTGCTTTGTCCCTCTGAATCTGAAGAGGCGGGGGGGCCAGTGCCTATGGTCAGCACACCTCAGTACGCATCAGATGATGATGAGACTCAGGTGCCACTTTCTGGTGCGTACGGTGCTGGCGAGACTACCCAGGAGAAGCAGGTGTTTGAAGAGGGTAGTGTAGATGATGAGGTCCTTGACCCATCATGGCGTGAGGAACAGGAAGGTGGTGGGAGCAGCTCTGAGGAAATGATTCCCCGAACGGCCAAAACAGGAGGGAGAGGGAGGGGGCAGACTTGGTTGCCTGTAGCCTCCACTTCGGCACCCGTTAGGAGCATTCCTCTTCCAAAAGCCAAAACGGGAGCTCCCAAGACTTGCAGTGCGTGGTCCTTTTTTGACACAGTTGCAGATGACATTTGCATTGTCAAATGCAAGCTGTGTCATCAGAAAGTCAAAAGAGGGAAAAATGTCAGCAACCTCAATACCACAAATATGTGGAAACATGTGCGGACCAAGCACGTGGTGGAGTTACAGAGACACACTGAAGACGTAGGCCAACCTACAGCACCACCTACCACCTCTTCAGCTCGTGTTGTAGCTTCTTCCTCCAGCTCACACACAGCTGGTTTGGCTTCCTCACAGGATCGCCATGGAAGAACCTCTGGCACTGTTGTCCAGAGACCCAGTGACATTCCACCCACAGCACCACATTCCCATTCATCCTCACACTCCCAGGCCACTCTACAGCCATCGGTAGCACAGGCATGGGTGAAAAGGCGGCCATACTCGGCAAACCATCCCCGAGCACAGGCTCTGAATGCAGCCATTGCCAAATTACTGGCCCTTGAAATGCTCTCATTCAGGCTGGTGGAGACTGACACCTTCCGGAACTTCATGGCATTGGCAGTTCCACAATACACCGTGCCCAGCCGCTTTTATTTCAGTAGGCAAGCCGTCCCTGCCCTGCAAAAGCATGTGGAGAAAAAATTAAACATGCGCTACTAAACACCGTCAGTAGCAAGGTCCACCTGACCACCGATGCGTGGACCAGTAATCATGGACAGGGACGATACCTTTCCCTCACTGCCCATTGGGTCAATGTTGTGGAGCCGGGTACAGATCTCGAGAGTGGTGCAGTACGTGTTCTGATGAAAAAAAGGGAGAAAATAGACACAGGATAACATGCACGCAACAGCAGAATGTCCATGTGAAAAAAGGCTTTTATTGACATACAATAGCCAGAGAGATCCAAGTGTACAATAAAAACAGTTAAAAACCACAAATGAAACAAAAGTGGGCAGGTGAAGAACACATGCAGTATACAAAGGAAGAAATGTTTATATAAATAAGTGTTTCAAAAAAATGCATTCACAACAATGCCCTCTATCACCATATAATATGCATAAAATGTTTAGTATAAACATATGGACAATTTGCAGCAGTAAAGTCTGATCAGTCTAATAGTCACTTGTAGGTATGTAAACAATCCAAATGATTACCATGCAAGTCCATAGATGAGGGAAGGTAATTGCTGGATCATATGAAAATTACCTAAGCATACTCACACAGCCCACAGAACCCAACGCGTGTCGCTGCTAACCTGCAGCTTCGTCAGGGGGAGTAGCCAGGAATGATATCAAGTCCCCTTTATAGTACAATTGCAATTGTAATCACTACAGTGCATGCTGACACCTGAGTGCAGGTCAGCTGTGTGATGAAGATAACCTGAGTCCAGAATGAGTCATGACGCCTGCGCAGTAGATAGCATTGTATTCCTGAGAGATTGTGAACAAGACACTAGCAGTTCAAAAGCCAGAGACCAGGAACCAGGAGCTTCCCCACATGTAACAAAGCTGCTGCTCTGTAAGCCAGGCAGGGAGGGGGAGGGTGGTTTTTAACTCTTTCTCCTCACATAGCCCAGCACCCAAGAATGACATCAGTGCTCCATAACATAAACTTATGCTATCAACCTGGAAAAATAAAGTGATAATAGAGCGCCAGTACCTTGCAGCAGTGTCCATGCTCAGAATCACATGTAATACAAAAATCGATGCAAATACTAAAAAGAAAAAAAGAAAAAAAAATGCACTAATGACATGGAAACTGCACCTAAAAAACTGCAGTAGGGAAAATATCAAAGATGAAAAAATATTCCATAAAAATCGATGATGCCATAATTCATAGTACCAAACTGAATGGTCAATTCTGTAACAGTAACTATCTTTCTAATCAGAATGTATATTCAAAAAACTCAGGATATTCAACACAGCAACCAATGTTGCTATAAATGTTGCTATAATGTTGCTATAAATAATTAAATCCTATCATGAGGAAAAATTATTTCTTTTTTTCTTTTCTATTTTCCTTTAGATGGAACTAGAGGGCCTATCAAACCCAAACTAAAAATTTTTTTTTTTTTTTTTTTTTGGCTCTAATGAAAATCATGATAGAAAAGAGCAAAAAAAAAAATGCATAGAGGTACATGAAAAACACCAAATCGACACAAGAAGGGCCCTAAGAATGTCAACACCAATCAGACCATGAGGAAGCCAGTGAAGGGCAAATCCTCATTGATGCCCCCAGGTCTGACTGTGTTCAATTGAAAAATCCATCTGGACTCCAACCGCAATAATTCGCTCAGTCTGTCAGTTTTGCGAATATTGGGTTTGATCCTCTGCAAACCCACCACAGTAAGGCCCCTAATTTGGCTATTATGAAATTCCAAAAAATGTGAAGCCACTGAGCTCAAGCTTTTACCCTTGGCCAGGTCTGATCCAGCCAAATTAATGTTGGAAGTGTGCTGCTGCACACGTTTACGCAATTCTTGGAATGTCTGTCCAATGTAAACTTTAGAACATGGACAGACTAGTGCGTATATGATGTTGTGCGTTTTACAATTAATGTAATCTCGTAGCTGGTATTCACATCCATCCTGTGGGTTAGTGAAAGTGTGGGTGTGAATCATGAAGCCACACACATTACACTCCCCACACGGAAAGGAGCCCCGTAAGCGAAATCCTGTTTGGGTTCTTACAGTGGGCCTAACAAAATGACTCCGCACAAGCGAATCTCGCAAATTAGGTGCTCTCCGTGCAGTTAGAAGGGGTCTTTCAGGTAAGAGGTTAGAAAAACGCGCGTCAGTTTTCAAAATTGGCCAATGAGTCTCAAAAAGTTTCCTCATTTTGTCCCACTGGTTGTGGAACATCGTGATGAAACGAATTTGGCTGTCACCAATCCGTGAGACAGGTTTTAAAAGCTCTTCACGAGTGACAGAGGTGACCCTACGAAATGCTTGACCTATCATGGATCTCGGATAATGTCTCTGACGCAGTCTATTGGTAAGATCCCTAGATTGTGTCCTGAAATCAACAAAGTCCGTACAATTTCGACGCAATCTCGCAAACTGTCCATAGGGTATGCCCCTTTTCAAATGTTCCGGATGAAAGCTCCTATAGTCTAAAAGACTATTGGTTGCCGTTGCTTATCGGAAAAGGTTGGTGCAAATCCGATTGTCCTGGAGAGAAAGTCTGAGATCCAAAAAATCTATGGTGGAAACAGAAAAGTGATAAGTCAAATGTATATTTAACGAATTCCGATTAAGAGACGCAATGAAGTTCTCACAATCTGAAACAGAGCCAGTCCAAATTAAAAAAATATCATCAATAAAACGAAACCACGTAAATACATGTTCTTGAAAGTCAGGCGATGGGTACACAAGCTCCGCCTGCCACCAACCCAAAAAAAGTTTGGCAAAGGAGGGGGCACAGCGGGCACCCATCGCCGTACCTGACACCTGTCGAAAAAAAAAACAAAATCAAAAATGAAATAATTGTGTGTCAAAACAAATTTTAGCAAACTGAGGAGAAAATCATTGTGTCCCAAATCGCAATTAATCTGGTGGCTCAAAAAATATTCAACAGCCCTTAGTCCCAAATCATGTGGAATGTTTGTGTAGAGAGACTCAACGTCAATTACAACCAGTAACGCCGGACTTGACAGTTGAATAGAATTCAACTTGTGAATTAAGTCCAAGGAGTCTCTCAAATAAGATGGTAAATTCAGGACCAAGGGCTGGAGAAAAAAATCCAAATAGATGCAGGCCTTCTCTCCAAGACCCCCTATTCCAGCACCAATGGGCCTGCCCGGTGGATTAGATAGATCTTTGTGCACCTTAGGCAGTAAATAAAAGGTTGGCACAACAGGCTTTTTAACAAAAATGTAGTCCTCCTGTTTTGTGATTACACCTTCATCGAGTGCAACACACAACAACCGTTCGAGTTTTCGGTTGAACACTTGTGTTGGATCCGATGGTAATTTGTGATAGTATTCACGATTATCCAGCTGTCTCATGGCCTCACTGACATAAAGTTCAGTAGGCCAGAGAACAACATTCCCCCCCTTGTCAGCCATTTTGATCAAGAAGGTATCATTGGATTTCAAGTCATATAAGGCCTTCTTGTCCATCAAAGTCAAGTTTTGTCGGCTAGTAAGTTGTAAAATCTCATTCCTCATGACCTCAAAGAATGTTTTGACCGAAGGTATGATGCACAAGGGGGGGGAGTTGTAGAAGGATTTCTGTGGGGGAAACGCTTCCTACCTAGTTCATTTTCATTAAGGAGGTCAAGCAAATCGAGGAATACACGTCTGTCAATCGATGAAGTGGTCTCTGGTAGCAAATCTGGTTTGCAATGTAACGCCTGTAAAATGATTTTCCTACAAAATAAAAACAGGTCTTTAATTAACACAAATTTATCAGTAGTCTGCATTGGGGAAAATGTGAGACACCGCTGTAAGACTGACCTTTCAGGGTCAGTCAGCGTGTGAGCAGACAAATTGATAACTTGAAGTTGTTTGCTACCAGCATCTACCATTTGTATCTCCTCCTCTGGGTGGTCTGATGATTGCGTTGTCTCGTGTTTTTTCTTTTTCCGTCTCCCACGCCTGGTCCGCCGTCTATGTCGCTGTTGTCTGATGCTAAAAAAATCACTTGAGCTGTTCTCAGAGTGCGAGGCTAATGTGTTCTGGACCCTAGGAAAAATACCCCTTCTATTGCCTGAGTGCCTCCACTTATAAGCTAGGTCTTTCTCATAGTCCAGCTTATCACGTGCTAGCTTGCTTCTTTTACCATCAATAATTTCCTTTTCATACTTAAGAATAATATCCTTAAGTTTGTGTTGAAAGGGTTGAACCTGAGTAACCAAGTCAAAACTTTGTAACTGGGCTTCCAATCCCTTAATCTTAGTTTTCAGGGTATGTAAAAGGTCCTTATCGTGTTGAATTAACAGATTAATTATAATTTTGGAGCACTGTGCTAGACCCGCCTCCCATGTAGTTTTGAATGAAGCCGTGACTTCCCAGGCAGGGAAGATCTGAACCCTCAACCCCCGTGGAAAAATAGAGAGTTTTAAATACTCCTCCAAACAGCGGACATTCCACCAAACACGTGTTAGTGTTTTATGTTTATCGATTAATTCTCTACTAATTACATCAAAATCTGAGTTATTGGTTGCTGCAGGACTAAAAAAGGTTTGTTCACCCTGGCTACTCCAAACGGCCTCTCTGGCATTGAGGTCAAAAGCCATATATAGATCACTGAAAAGATGAATGAGAAAAAGCAAATAATCATAAATACAAATAAATAAAACTTAATCTTAATTATGGCGTGTGCCACCACCTGGAAACCCAGAAACTGGGGAGAGACAGACAATATATATGTACGTGTTCTGCCAACTCCAAGGATTGCAGGAATCCAGTCTGTGCACATTGACTCCTCCTCATACTCCAGGTCCTCAGAATCAGCGCTGCAGGAGCCTGTTACGACCGATATGAGCACAGCCATGGCCAAACGTCAACAGGCCGTACTGAAATTAATTTCTTTGGGGAATCGAAGCCACACAGCGCAGGAGCTCTGGAATGCCATCAAGCAGGAGAGCGACGTGTGGTTTGTGCCAGCGAATCTCCAGCCAGGCTTGGTAGTGTGTGACAATGGCCAAAATCTGGTGGCAGCTCTGGGCCTAGGCAACCTCACTCACATCCCATGTCTGGCACATGTGCTAAACTTGGTCATGCAGAGCTTTCTGAAGGACTATCCGGATCTTGATGCACTACTGCACAAGGTCCGCATAGAGTGCGCTCACTTGTGGCGTTCCATTACGGCAAGATCGCGCATTGCAGCTCTGCAGCGCCGATTACGCCTTCCGGAACATTGTATCATATGTGACCTACCCACCAGGTGGAATTCAGTGTTACATATGTTGGAGTGGTTGTGTGAGCAGCAGGCAGCAGTAATGGAGTACCAGCTGCATCAGGCACAAACAAGTCGCACAGTGCACCGGTCACACTTCAGCACCACTGAGTGGGCCTCTATGAAGGACATCTGCCTCGTTTTGCGTGCCTTCGATGATTCCACGCGGATGGCGAGTGCAGATGATGCACTAGTCAGCATGACTGTCCCCCTTATCTGGCTGCTTCAAAAAACACTGCAAGCACTAAGGGAGGAGGTTTTGGAAGAGGTGGAGGATGAGGAGTCACAAATGTCATCTGCTTCTGGACAGTCTGCGCTATGTGGTTCCTCAAAAGGCCTAGGCAGGGGACACTTTGTAAGGAGGATGAGGAGGAGTCAATGGAGGAGGAAGACATCTCTCCAGAGGAGGGAGGTACACAATCCTCTAGTCAATATGTACAGCGAGGGTGGGTGGATGCAGAGCAGGCAGAGATCACGCCTCAAGCAGGGGACAGCGTTTCTTGGGCAGTTGGGAGTCTGCGGCACATGGTTGATTTCATGCTGCAGTGCCTGAGAAACGACCGCCGCATCGCCCACATTCTCAACACGGCTGATTATTGGGTGTACACACTCCTAGATCCTCGCTACCGGGACAACTTACAAAGCCTCATAACACCGTTGAACCGTGAGCGTAAAATGCTGGAGTACCAAGACACACTGGTGCAGTCCATCATGTTCTCCATTCCACCCGAGAGCAGTGCTGCTAGTGCTTTACAAAGCAGCTCTGTGCGTCCAGGCAGTGGAGGAAGCTCTGCACAAAGAGGGAGCAGAGGCAACGCCTCAGCACAAGGCAAGACCAGTATGGCCCAAATAGTAATTCCCATTACTAGTAGTGGGAATGTGGACAGAGCAGGAGACATTGCCGGACACACATCAGGGGATCAACTGACGTGACTGAGCCCCAGTAACACAGGAACAAGTGTGGATTGTGCAAACGCCACTTCTGAGCAGCAACTGGCGAGGTTGGAGGCCAGGGGAAATACTAGAGACAGTGGAGCCAGAGGCCTAAGTGGAGCACGGTTACAATCAGTAGTAGTCTACAACCTATATAAAACTTGCTGCAATTAGGCCCCAGCCTGCTGCATGATTGATCCTGGGCTTCAACACAGCCAGTTGTCGTTTGGAAGTGCTGTTCGCACAGAGAAAAACACTAGCTCCTGTGTTAGTGGGGTTCAGTAACGTCAGCTGCTCCCCTGCTGTGTGGACGGCAAAGTCTCCTGCTGCCTCCACATTGACACTACATCCGATTTTCTACTTGCTGCAATTAGGCCTCAGCCTGCCGCATGATTGATCCTGGGCTTCAACACAGCCAGTTGTCATTTGGAAGTGCTGTCCGCACAGAGAAAAACACTAGCTCCTGTGTTAGTGGGGTTCAGTAATGTCAGCTGCGCTTCTGCTGTGTGGACGGCAAAGTCTCCTGCTGCCTCCACATTGACACTACATCTGATTTTCTACTTGCTGCAATTAGGCCTCAGCCTGCTGCATGATTGATCCTGGGCTTCAACACAGCCAGTTGTTGCTTGGATGTGCTGTCCGCACAGAGAAAAACACCAGCTCCTGTGTTAGTGGGGTTCAGTAACGTCAGCTGCGCCCCTGCTGTGTGGATGGCAAAGTCTCCTGCTGCCTCCACATTGACACTACATTCGATTTTCTACTTGCTGCAATTAGGCCTCAGCCTGCCGCATGGTTGATCCTTGGCTTCAACACAGTCAGTTGTCGCTTGGAAGTGCTGTCCGCACAGAGAAAAACACCAGCTCCTGTGTTAGTGGGGATCAGTAACGTCAGCTGCTCCCCAGCTGTGTGGACTGCAAAGTCTCCTGCTCCCTCCACATTCAAACTACTACTGATTTTTAACCACGCTCCACTTAGGCCTCTGGCTCCACTGTCTCTAGTATTTCCCCTGGCCTCCAACCCTGCCAGTTGCTGCTCAGAAGTGGCGTCTGCACAATTCACACTTGTTCCTGTGTTACTGGGGCTCAGTCACGTCAGTTGATCCCCTGATGTGTGTCCGGCAATGTCTCCTGCTCTGTCCACATTCCTATTACTAGTAGTGGGAATGTGGACAGAGCAGGAGACATTGCCGGACACACATCAGGGGATCACCTGACGTGACTGAGCCCCAGTAACACAGGAACAAGTGTGGATTGTGCAGACACCACTTCTGAGCACCAACTGGCGGGGTTGTAGGCCAGGGATAACACTAGAGACAGAGGCCTAAGTGGAGCACGGTTACAATCAGTGGTAGTCTACAACCTATATAAAACTTGCTGCAATTAGGCCTCAGCCTGCTGCATGATTGATCCTGGGCTTCAACACAGCCAGTTGTTGCTCAGAAGTGCCGTCTGCACAGAGGAAAACGCATGCTCCAGTGTTAGTGGGGTTCCGTAATGCCTGCTGCTCCCCTGCTGTGTGGACGGCAATATCTCCTGCTGCCTCCACATTCAAACTACATCACATATACAACTTGCTGCAATTAGGCCTCATCCGTCTGCACAGAGAAAAACACATGCTCCAGTGTTAGTGGGGTTCAGTAATGCCTGCTGCTCCCCTGCTGTGTGGATGGCAAAGTCTCCTGCTGCCTCCACATTCACACTACTACTGATTTCAAACTTGCTCCAATTAGGCCTCTGGCTCCACTCTGTCTCTAGTATTTCCCCTGGCCTCCAACCCCGCCAGTTGCTGCTCAGAAGTGTCGTCTGCACAATCAACACTTGTTCCTGTGTTACTTGGGTTCAGTTACATCTGCTGAACCCCTGATGTGTGTCCGGCAATGTCTCCAGCTCTGTCCACATTCCCACTACTATTAGTGGGAATGTGGACAGAGTAGGAGACATTGCCGGACACACATCAGGGGAGCAGCAGACGTTACTGAACCCCAGTAACACAGGAACAAGTATTGATTGTGCAGACGCCACTTCTGAGCAGCAACTGGCGGTGTTGGAGGGCAGGGTAAATACTAGAGACAGAGTGGAGCCAGAGGCCTAGTTGGAGCACGTTTAAAATCAGTAGTAGTCTACAACAGATATTAAACTTGATGAAATTAGGCCTCAGCCTACACCCTGATTGACCCTGGGCTCCAACATCGCCAGTTGCTGCTCAGAAGTGTCTTTGGCACGGGTACTCCCTCTTGCCCAGCCTGGGTCCAGCAACCGTGTTCCAGCACCGTCAGCTGGTCCACGGTTGTGCCATTGGCTCTTGTTCCTTCTGCTGCCCCTCCGGGTTCCAGCACCATCAGCTGGTCCTCGCTAGTTCCATTTGCTCTTGCAGCTTCTGCTACCCATCCGGGTTCCAGCACCGTCAGCTGGTTCTCGGCAGTGCCTTTGGCTGAGGTGCCTCCTTCTCGGTATCCGAGTTCCAGCAACGTCTGCTGGTCCTTGGTAGTGCTTTCTAGCACAGATACCTCCTGCTTAGCAACCGTGTTCCAGCACTGTCAGCTGGTCCACGGTTGTGCCATTGGCTCTTGTTCCTTCTGCTGCCCCTCCGGGTTCAAGCACTGTCAGCTGGTCCTCGCTAGTTCCATTTGCTCTTGCAGCTTCTGCTACCCATCCAGGTTCCAGCACCATCAGCTGGTTCTCGGCAGTGCCTTTGGCTGAGGTGCCTCCTTCTCGGTATCCGAGTTCCAGCAACGTCTACTGGTCCTTGGTAGTGCTTTCTAGCACAGGTACCTCCTGCTTAGTAACCGTGTTCCAGAGCCGTCAGCTGGTCCACGGTTGTGCCATTGGCTCTTGTTCCTTCTGCTGCCCCTCCGAGTTCCAGAACCGTTAGCTGGTCCACAGTTGTGCCATTGGCTCTTGTTCCTTCTGCTGCCCCTCCGGATTCCAGCACCGTCAGCTGGTCCACAGTTGTGCCATTGGCTCTTGTTCCTTCTGCTGCCACTCTGGGTTCCAGCACCGTCTGCTGGTTCTCGGTAGTTCCATTGACTCTTGTAGCTTCTGCTGCCCCTCCGGGTTCCAGCACCGTCAACTGGTTCTCGGCAGTGTCTTTGGCACGAGTACTCCCTCCTGCCCAGCCTGGGTGCAGCACGCCTGCTGTTTCCGGGTAGTGTCAACGTCACTTTGCCACCAACACATTGTCCTGTCGTGTTGCGGTCGGGTTAGCAGAGTCTATGGTGCCTGCAGTTTTGGTGCTTCCTATGTGGGCTGCGGGTTCTGGTAATAAGGGCTGGTTCTGTAGTGCCAATAGGACAAGCACTCCCTGTAGGACTGTGGGTTTAGGTAACTGCGGCTGGCTCCCAGCCTTGCAACTTTGTTTTTCATGGGTACCTTCTGCTACCCATCCGGGTTACAGCACCGTCAGCTGGTTCTCGGCAGTGCCTTTGGCCTAGGTGCCTCCTTCTCGGTATCCGAGTTCCAGCAACGTCTGCTGGTCCTTGGTAGTGCTTTCTAGCACAGGTACCTCCTGCTTAGTAACCGTGTTCCAGCACCGTCAGCTGGTCCACGGTTGTGCCATTGGCTCATGTTCCTTCGGCTGCCCCTCCGGGTTCCAGCTTCGTCAGCTGGTCCTCGCTAGTTCCATTTGCTCTTGGAGCTTCTGCTACCCATCCGGGTTCCAGCACCATCAGCTGGTTCTCGGCAGTGCCTTTGGACTAGGTGCCTCCTTCTCAGTATCCGAGTTCCAGCAACGTCTGCTGGTCCTTGGTAGTGCTTTCTAGCACAGGTACCTACTGCTTAGTAACCGTGTTCCAACACCGTCAGCTGGTCCACGGTTGTGCCATTGGCTCTTGTTCCTTCTGCTGTCCCTCCGGGTTCCAGGACCGCCAGCTGGTCCTCGCTAGTTCCATTTGCTCTTGCAGCTTCTGCTACCCATCTGGGTTCCAGCACCATCAGCTGGTTCTCGGCAGTGCCTTTGGCTGAGGTGCCTCCTTCACGGTATCCGAGTTCCAGCAACGTCTGCTGGTCCTTGGTAGTGCTTTCTAGCACAGGTACCTCCTGCTTAGTAACTGTGTTCCAGCACCATCAGCTGGCCCACGGTTGTGCCATTGTCTCTTGTACCTTCTGCTGCCCCTCCGGGTTCCAGCACCGTCAGCTGGTCCACGCTAGTTCCATTTGCTCTTGTTCCTTCTGCTAACCATCCGGATTCGAGTACCGTCAGCTGGTTCTCAGCAGTTCCTCAGCCTTCTTGTACCTTCTGCTACTTTTCCAAGTTCGAGCTTGTGGAAATGGTTTTTGGATCTCATTCTGGATCTCCCTGACGATGACCCTGAAGATGACAACCCTGAAGACCACCCCGAAGAAGACCAAGAAGATGACCCTGAAGAAGATGACCAAGAGGACAAAGAACATGAAGACAATCACCAAGATGCAGAACAGCAAGAGACAGAAGACCAAGATGCAGAAAAACCAAAAGCAGAAGAACATTAAGCATAAGACTAAAAATCAGAGCAAATGATATTATCCAAATTATAAGCAGGAGAAGACTAAGCAGTGTATGGGGGTGAGTCCATTCCTCCTCGTGGTGCCCCTGGAAAATGCCTGCTGCTACAGGCCAAACTGAACGCGGACAAATCCTGTTGTAAATCTTTTGTGACAGGCAGAACGGAAGGTGTAATCTTCAAACTTTTATAGATAATAACCACAGGAATGACTGTCACAAATAAGAATATGATGAAGAAGAAGAATAGGAAGAAGATGAAGAAGTAGAAAATGAAGAATAATAGTTGAATAAGAAGAATATGAAGAATGTAAAAAAAAAGAATAATGCAAGAAGGTGAAGAAGAAGATGAATAAGGTGAAGAAGAAGTTGATGAAAAAGATGCTGCTGCTGCTGCTGCTGCTGAGGATCATGAAGGAGAAAGTGTGGGAGAAGTAAAAAAGAAGGTGAAGAGCATGGAAGTAATGAAACATACATATCTGACAAAATATACAAGAGGTTAACATAGTCAATATCTTTGTAACTCCTAACGTCTTAAAAAAAAAAAAATTATTCCTGCTATTCCATTTGATTGGGCTAAACCTCTATGCCTTTAATGTCTACTCCACCTCCCCCAATACATTCTACATTATTCTTAGTTGTTTTTCTTCATGTAGAATTATCCTACAAGGAAAGAAAGGGTTTTTTTTAATTCCGATATTTCGGTCCCAATGACTTGAATGGGGCTTCCGGGATCGGAATCGGCGATACCCGATACTTTTTGGATATCGGCGGATCCAATCCGATCCGATATTTCTCAATATCGGACGGTATCGCTCAACACTACCCTTGATCCATCCTCTGTGTCTAACTATCGCCCGATATCTCTTCTACCTTATGCCTCAAAAAAACTGGAACAGCATGTATATCTTGAACTGTCCTCCCACCTCTCCTCCTGTTCTCTCTTTGACCGGTTACAATCTGGCTTCCGACCGCATCACTCAACTGAAACTGCCCTAACTAAAGTAAAGTCACTAACGACTTACTAACCGCCAAGGGCAAGCGACACTACTCTGTCCTCCTTCTCCTGGACCTGTCCTCTGCCTTCAACACAAGGCAGACTCTACAGACTCTCTCATCTCTTGGCATCACAGACTTGGCCCTATCCTGGATCTCATCATACCTAACAGACCGAACATTTAGTGTCTCCCTCTCACACACCACCTCCTCCCCTTGCCCCGTCTGTTGTTGTTCCTCAAGGCTCTGTACTAGGACCCCTACTATTCTCCATCTACACCTTCAGCTTGGGACAGCTCATAGAATCCCACGGTTTGCAGTATCACCTCTACGCCCATGACACGCAGATCTGCCTATCTGGACCCAACCTCTCTTCTTTACTGACTGAAATCCCACAATGTCTGTCTGCTATCTCAGCCTTCTCTGCTCGCTTTCTCAAAATGAACATGGACAAAACAGAATTCATCATCTTTCCCCATCTCACTCTTCCCCTCCACCAGACCTATCCATCAATGTCAATGGTGGCTCTATTTCCCCAGTCCTGCATGCTCGGTGCCTTTGGGTGATTCTCGACTCTGCGCTCTCTTTCAAACCACATATCCAAGCCCTCGCCTCCTCCTGCCTCCTCAAACTCAAAAATATTTCTCGGATCCGCTCATTCCTCAACCACGAAACCACCAAAACACTAGTGCATGCTCTTATCATCTCCCGCCTCGACTACTGCCACCTCCTACTCTCTGGCCTCCCCTCTACCACTCTGCCACCACTCCAGTCCATCCTACACTCTGCTGCCCGACTAATCCACCTGTCTCCCCGCTATTCCCCAGCCTCCCCCCTATGCCAGGCTATTCACTGGCTTCCTATTGCCCTGAGGCTCCAATTCAAAGCCCTAACCATGACATACAAAGCCATCCACAACCTGTCTCCTCCATACATCTGTGACATGGTCTCCAGGTACCTACCCGCATGCAACCTTCAATCATCTCAAGATCTCCTTCTCTACTCTCCCCTTATCTCTTCTTGCCACAACCGCATACAAGACTTCTCCCGTGCTTCCCGAATACTCTGGAACTCTCTGCCGCAACATATTAGACTCTCACCATCAACAGAAACCTTCAAGAAGAACCTGAAGACCCACCTGTTCCGACAAGCCTACAGCCTGCAATGATCCTCGGTCTACTGTACCACCGCACGACTTGCTCTACCCTCTCCTACTGTATCCTCACTCATCCCTGTAGACTGTGAGCCCTCGCGGGCAGTGTCCCTCCTCCTTATGTACTTGTGTGTCCCTTGTCTTACACATGTTTATTATACTTGTCTATATTTCCCCTTTTCACATGTAAAGCGCCATGGAATAAATGGCACTATATAAATGCATAATAATAACAACTCCATCAGAAAGAACATCAGCTGTATGTCATTATACTGTATATCTATATACTGTAATCTCTGCAAGGTTGGTTTCACATTTGTGTTCAGGAGAGCTGTGAATGGCTGCCTACATCCTCCTTTCTTCCTCCCTGAAGCTCTGCCTACACTCTGCCTACTTCTGTATGCATCCTGTGTTTCCCTGCATTCATGTCTTTAACATTGGGTACACAGGGACATGCATTTTATGTGGATGTGTCTGCATGCGGCGATTTGACGTGTCTTGCGACCTCACGAAAATGCAAAATTTTGACACCATTCTAAAAACTTCACCCCTCAAGGTGCTCAAAACCACATTCAAAAAGTTAATTAACCTTTTCATGCTTCACAGGAACTGAAGCAATGTGGAAGGAAAAAATGAACATTTAACTTTTTTTCACAAACATTTTACTTCAGAACCAATTTTTTTTTTTCACAAGTGTAAAAAGAGATAATGAACTACAAAATTTGGTGTGCATTTTCTCCTGAATATGCCGATACCCCATATGTGGGGGTAAACCACTGTTTGGGCCCATGGCACAGCTCGCAAGGGAAGGAGCACCGTTTGACTTTTTCAATGCAGAATTGGCTGGAATTGAGATTGGATGCCATGTCATGTTTGGAGAGCCCCTGATGTGCCTAAACAGTGGAAACCCCCCACAAGTGACTCCATTTTGGAAACTAGACCACCCAAGGAACTTATCTAGATGTGTGGTGAGCTCTTTGAACCCCCAAGTGTTCCACTAACGTTTATAATGTAGAACCATGAAAAAATAAATCATTTTTTTCGACAAAAATGATATTTTAGCCCCAAATTTTTTATTTTCTCAAGGGTAACTGGAGAAATTGGACCCCTAAAGTTGTCTAATTTGTTTTGAGTATGCTGATACCCTATATGTGGGGGGAGCCACTGTTTGTGCTCATGGCAGAGCTCAGAAGGGAAGGAGCGCCATTTTAGAATGCAGACTTTGATGGAAAGTTCTTCAGGCATCAGGTTGCGTTCGTTTGTAGAGCCCCTAATGTGCCTAAACAGTAGAAACTCCCCACAAGTAACCCCATTTTGAAAACTAGACCCCCTCAAGGATCTTATCTAGATGTGTTGTGAGAACTTTGAACCCCCAAGTATTTAATTAAAACTTCTTCCTCTGCACAAGGTAGATCCCAAGCCTTATCTCCCTCTGCGGTGCCCCATTCAGCTTCCACCGCAGTGGGTGCTGTTCAGAAGAGATGTCGGTCTAAGCGTCTTGCTCAGACTCGTGCTATGTGCTCTGTTACTGATGGCTCTCCAGCTATAGTAACTAGCAATAGGCAGCGGGGAACAGATGTTCCTGAGGCTAAGTCTTATATAAAGCCATTAATTCCACAGCGGTTTACAGACATCATCACTCTCCCCTTACAATCTAAATTCCCTATCAGTATGTCTTTGGAGTGTGGTAGGAAACCGGAGCAACCAGAGGAGACAAGCACAAACACAGGGAGAACATACAAACTCATTGCACATGTTGTTCTTGGTTGGATTTGAACTCAGGACCCCAGTGCTGCAAGGCTGCAGTGCTAGCTAGAGATGGGCGAACCCGAACAGTATAGTTCAGCATCTTTACCAAACACCTACTGTTCAGGCACGGACGCCAAACACGTACTTTAACAGGAAGTTTGTGTTACTGCTTGCGTTTGGCCCCCCGAACATCTGGTGTTTGTCGCACTTTCATGTGCATGACAGTGCAGCAAACACTGCTTCTGATCGGCGGTGAAATCATCCCCGCCGGTCAGAGAGCTGCTGTTTTCAATCTGTCAAACTGTTAACTGTTCGGCTGAACCTGCCGGACCCTAACATTCAGATGTCCACCCATCTCTAGGGCTAACCACTGAGCCACCATGCTGTCCTTAGTAGGACATTACATAACACAGTATGTCAGATGAATGGAAGGCCCGAACATTCGTTGTTTGCCACACTGTCATTTGCATGACTGTGTGGCAAATACATGGGGGGCCATTTTAATAGATACACCTAAATAAAATGTGAATGGTTGGTGATATCAACTTCCTGTTTGTGGCACATTAGTATATGGGAGGGGGAAAACTTTTCAAGATGAGTGGTAAACATGGCAGCCATTTTGAAGTTGGCCATTTTGGATCCAACTTTATTTTTTTCAATGGGAAGAGGGTCATGTGACAAATCAAACTTATTGCGAATTTCACAAGAAAAGCAATGGTGTGCTTGGTTTTAACGAAACTTTATTCTTTCATGAGCTATTTGCAAGTTTATGACCACTTATAAAATGTGTTCAAAGTGCTGCCCATTGTGTTGGATTGTCAATGCAACCTTCTTCTCCCACTCTTTCCACACTGATCCCATGAGAATATAAAAAAATAAAAAAGTGACATTGTGAATGACTTTCTAAATACCTAAAGCTACCAAATCAAACTAGTTTTGTCTATCGAGGCAAGGGTGTACATACCCTTTGTGGAGTTGATGTAATTGCACTGGGGCCCAAAGGTGAAGAGGCCTGCTGATGATAACGACTATTTCAGCTTCATGTACATCCAAGGATGTACATTCAGTTGAAATTTGTTGCTATTGTTAGTATGGGATCCTCTGGCTCCCGTCACTTCAAAACATTCCACCTACCAAGCAGAGGTCTGCAACTGATGTCGTTGTGCCAGTGACTTGCAGAACATGACAATGACATCATATGCCGCCTGCCGCTTGCATGCGAAGTCAGTTGTCGGCTCCTGCATCGGCTATAAAAGAGGACTCCGCGTGGCGTGGGATCAGGGAAAGGTAAGAAGAAGAACAGGGTAGATTATACTAAGAAGGGGCCCAAGAAGGTAATATTATATCTAGAAGGGGACCAGGAAGGGGTACATTATCCCAGGAAGGGGACAAGAATGGGGCACATTGTCTCAAAAAAGGAGACCAGAATCTAGCACATTGTCCAAGGAATGGGTCCAGTGTGAGGCAAATTTTACCAAGAAGGGAGGCCAAGAAGGGGGACATATTTATAGGAGATGTGAACACATATGTCTTTATAGGATCTTGAACACTACAAGGGCTCATACATCTTACTAGCTTGCATGTGGTGGCCCAGGTCCTAAGTTTGCTAAGTATCTGATAGTGTCGGGAGACAGACATAGGACAAGTACTACAGCTATGTTAACACATTCAGAATTTGTAGCAGAAAATTCTATTGCAAATCCTGATCTGTTGACAGTGAAAATGCTGTGTAAAATTTGCATCTTTTACATGCATTTTTGCTTCGTATATGCATTCCTCCATAGGTGAAATATGCCGTAAAAACGCTGCAAGAGTTGACATGCTAAAGATTTAAATTTGCTATAAATCTGCCATGAAAAAATAACAACATGTGCATGAGAATTCAGGAATCTCATTCACTTTGCTTGTACTGTAAAATATTCAATTTTTTCCACAACAAATCGTATGGAAAAAACGTAATGCACCCACATAACCTTCAAATTAACTGGGGGGAAAGAGTCAAAGACTGATTAAATTTATTTATTAGGCAGCAAAGATTATAGTTAATGGAAGGCCCAATGCCGTCTTATCAAGTTATATTTTAATGGCTAATCGAATAACAATGGAGTGGTGCATATTGGTATTTATTTATTATGCATTCCTTATATAGCGCTATCATAATTCACAGCGCTTTACATACATTATCATTGCTGTACCCAGTGGGGCTCACAATTTAATTTCCCTATCAGTATATCTTTGGAGTGTGGGAGGAAACCAGAGAACCTGGAGGAAACCCACACAAACAGAGAACATACAAACTCCTTGCAGATATTGTCCTTGGTGAGATTTGAACCCAAGACCCTATTGCTGCAAGGCTGAAGTGCTAACCACTGAGCCACCATGCTGCCCGTATGTATGCATGCATGTATGTTTGTATGTAAGGTGCAGTGTGAGGAAGAAGGACACACTCTGAAACACACGTCAGAGAGTGCGCCACACTGGTACCGTGAACCACCCAGGTGATCTACCTAGCCTGCTCTATGCTCTTTACCTCATAGGTACTATATCTTGGAAGTAAAGGTTTCCCCTTGCTTTGCATTTAGGTCCACAAATACCAATGCCTTCCCCTACTTTGGGTTTACTTGCTTTTCTTTCTATTCAGTGAGTATATATTTACCTTTAGCTACCCATAAATAAGTGCTTGCCTTTTTTCCAAGTCAGTATCGTATTGCTAGATATCTTTTACCATCATCCTTAACTGGCATCCTTTTCTGTCTTTCTTATTGCACTTGTGTGTCACAGCATTTCTTTTCTTTTTCAGCCAAAAAGACATACATATTCTATTTTTCATGATATATTCAATTATTTATATCCATATGTATTGTTCTATTGCTTACCCAGTGGTTCGGTTTTAATTACATGGTTTTATTGTGTTTAAGTATTCTTCTTTTATTTGTGCAAGCATCTCTTTTTTTGCAGTACTATTCTATACCACTTCTGTTAATAAAGGTATTTTATCCTTATATGAATTGTCCCACAATTTTCCTTTGGATCATATGTTCGGTGCTCTTCTTTTGGTTATAAGGATTTATGAGACTACATTTAAATTTTGGGTTGGGGATCGTTTATATTTTTTTTATTTTAACAAGAACGTTAATGTATAAATTATCTGTTTCATTTCTTTTTCAATCAACTGTTCTTATTGTTTTATTGTGGAATTTAGAAATATTACATTTAGCAATTGCAAAATATATTTTTTTCATTCTTTTAATTTAGGAAAGGATTATACTCACTATTCTATCTCCTATTTAAGTATGCATTACATTCTGCTAATTAGAAATTCAGTTTTAGCAAAGATTTAATGGTCTGATACAAAGAATGAACTTTTTAAAATGTTACATTTTATTTCTGTTTAATAGTCCCTGGTCAATGTAGTAAGAAATGGGGTAATGCACAGTTAATGATGTAGAGATTCATAACAGGAGTATGATACACTGTATAAGGTTTATAAGGTATTCTTTCAGCACAATAAATTGCAGGTAGGAGGTAAAATAAGGTCTTACGAACAGCAAATTGCTTTGCGTGTAAATATAAGGGACCATGTAATATTTTTTAAATTATATCTTTTTAAAATTCTACATATCTAAAAGTTCTGCAATAAGATTTTTAAATTAGAGCAAATGGCAAGATAATTTTATGACACATTCATGCAGTCAAATAAAATTCCATTTATTTCCAACCGCTAAAATAAATGGTCAAATACATTTTAAGCTCTTGGTTATTTCCCACTTTCATGTGTGCTACCTGGTACCCCAATATTCTTCAGCTCTGACTTCTGTGGCTAAACATCTTATAATAAGGTAGTATTATATTGTAAGATATGGTTCAGATTAATGATACTTGTTATGGTATCCATGTTGCTCAATTGATTCGCTCTCAGAATATCCATTGTAAGGTAGCGCTGTCATTCAAGGTTAGGGACACTCACTTGGCAGTCAAATAATCACGTCTGGCACGGGTTTTCCATAAAACAATAACAATCCATGTGGTTTATTCAGGCATAAACCCACAGCAGCAACATAAAGTTCATATAATCAGCATAGCGTTCATGACAGAGCTTCCCTCTGTTAAGCCTGTGGTCACACAGGTTATGCAATGTCCAGTACTCAGGCTCTTCAGCCTCACAGATATCTCACCCCGTCAGGGTTACCTCATGGCTGCTTCAGCTCACTGCAGACGTTCATTCCCTCTCCCTGGGAACTGTCAGATGCTTGCAGCCATTACTCATAGCATTCACATGCTGTCAGGCAGGAAGCCCCATCTCCCAGCGGGACCTTCCACAATGGACCAACCGGGTCCAAGCATTCACTCGTGTGACCTACCCTGGCCACCTTATATGGTCCATAGCCCTGCCCACCCGGTCACACGGCTATGACCTCATCACAGGTCCTTCACACTCACATAGTCTTTTACTGCCAGTGTTTTCACACACACCCCTGGGTGGATTTGTAGGTAGCTCTCCCTAACACTCTGGCACAAAACCCCAGCAGTATCACTGCTGATCAACACATACACAAGTCTTCATCTCAAGGCCACCCACCTTGAGATACATTACCATCATTTAGCATCCTACACCTATCAGGACACTGGAAATGCTTATACACCTGTCCTGGGTCACCCACACAGCGACCCCTAGCGGACACAGTGGTCACTACACCACATACCTCCACCCTCTGTTCAAACTTGTGGGGTTGAACACACAATATTACCCCGGGATCTCGAGACCGGGCACTCATTACACCTTGCCCCACAGGTCGAAAGAACCATCTCCATCTGTCATCCGGCCTCATCTCTACGTTAGGCCTCCCCCACCCCCAGTGGTCAGAATGTCGGCCCTGATCTTTGGCCCTCCAGTCACAGTCTGCGTCATCAGACACTGTTTAGTCACCACACTCCTTTCTCTCACTGACCGGCTCTCCCGGTTGGTGCGGTCATAAGTCTTAATCGAGCCTACTGTCTGGCTTGAGTCTGACCCATTCAGCGTCTCACAGGAACTAAGGTCTCCCATCCTCGTATGGCCCGTCGAACTGCCTCTTTCTGACATTCTTAAGCCACCTGCCATGCCACTACTTGGAGGAACCCTTCGGGTCCTTACATCTTGGGTTGAAGGCGGACTCCACCTGGTGTTCCATACCTCTATATTGATCTGCCGATGGTCCAGCCTCAACCGCTCAATTTCTTGCAGGTGCCCCACTCGATACTCCAAGAGCATCCGAAAGTTTCTCAGGCTTTCCACGGAGCCAACCACCATGATGGGAATCCTACCCTCTTCACTGGATACCTGGTTTTCATCATCAGGAGGGATCCTCACCCTCACCACACTGGAGATATTTACAAGGTCTTGCATTACCTTCCCAAGTCTTCCAATAACTCTCCCAATCAGACCGTTGGGTACCGGAATCACCTCTTTCCGCAAACCCAGCTGATCCACAGCCTCCCTTGCTAACTCTAGATGTCGAGCAGCTTTCATATTACTCCGCCTGACCAGCTGTTTGACGTGGAAACATTGCAAATGCATCTCTTTTAGGACTGCTACCTGGTTTGCTGTATCTTCCCTGGCTGATATTATCACCAACTGCCGAGTCTCAGGTGCCCAGTGCACCTTACACGCCTTGACCGCCTCTTTGAAAGCCTCATGCACTCCTTCCTCAGCACAGGCTTTTTGCATGTCTTCTGGTAACTCGATCACAGATTTGAAGGTCGTGGTCTTGCTCTCTTCCTGGACAGAAGGCTCTGGCTTTACCATGGACACTTCCCTCACTACAGTTGTCCCGACCGGGTGACTGTCTTCTTCAGTTCTTAGCTCACCAACTTCAAGAGATTTCATCTCTTCACGACCCTTTGCCAAGATGGGTACTGGCAGTTCCGTCTTGTTATCACTCGTGCTCGGCTGCTGTAAGTCTTTGCCCAAGCTCTTCTCCCGTAGAAGACCATTTACTACTCCTCTGAGTTCTTCCATCTCTTCCCTAAGGGTTTTGTTCACGTTTTGACACATTGACAGGTGACTTCTGAGCTCATAGACTTCCTTCTCTAGACCTATTCTGTGCTCCCTTTCTCTCTCAGAGCCACAGTCACCCCCAGAGTCTGAGTCACCCCGATCTGCCAAGTCATCCTTCCAGTTACCCATTAACCGTGTGAATATTTCAGCCGTCTAATCAATCAGGTCACCATCAGTCCTGTCACGAAATGTCAGATCCGTCCGTTGGGCAGACGTACCCCTTCTTCCGGTCACATCTACCTCTGACCTGTCCACGTCAGGAGCCGTCACCGTCTCAATATCTGTTAGCCCAACAGTAGAAACATCGCCAACCTCCTGCCATACATCATCAAACACAACAAAGTCCTGGCCCCTCTCCAAGGCATACACTAAGTTAGGTGGTATCCCGCCACCTTGATATTCACCACTTGTGGACCCCACAAACATTACTCTGTCTACCGCATAGTTCACCGTGACCCCATGTTTACAGTGAACCTGGACCATTTTCTCAGCCAGACAGAAAGTAAGAGGAGTTTCTGTCAGAGTCACCTGACTCTTTGAGTCCAGCCGACCCGAGACTCCTTCTCGGTGCAGCATTATGGTACACACCTGTGGCCCGTCGTTATCTGGAAAGAATATCCCACATTCTGAAAAAGTCATACACGAACATTGCTGTTCCTCTTTTGACACACCGGCCCCTCTCTGGACACAACGATTTGGGTCACCGTCCCCCCTCTGGGACTCCACCAACTTTTGGGCTAACACCCTAATTTGGGTCACTGCCCCCTCTGGGACTCCACCCCCTTTTGGGCTACCACCCTGATTTGGGCTACCGCCCCCCTCTGGGACTCCACCCCTTTTGGGCTACCACCCCGATTTGGGCCACCGCCCCCTTTCGTGATTTTCCCATGTCCGTTCTACAGGTCTTCTTAGACCACAGTTCACACAACACAGTATATGTCTCTTTTACGATACCACACAAGTCCTTGCTGGCATCACCACAGCTCCTGCTGTCATCGATCTCCGACACCACTGGCTGCCGCTCACACACAGCTGCTGGTGTCACCTTCGTAACCCCGCCGAGTTACAGGAAGCCGCTTGTCCCCTTCGTAACCCTGCCGAATTACAGCAAGCCGCTTGTCACCTTCTTGACTCCCCTGAGCCACCGCAAGCTGAGTTGAGAAAAGCGAAAAAAAAACACACCACACAAATCTCACGTGTCCTGTCTGTGTGCTATTCAGGACGTCCTCTCCTGAGACCATCCAACACACAGGGCGCACCGGGTGCTATTCATGGAGCCGACCCTGCTCCCAGGGTTTCCAAAAACACTGGCCTCACCAGGTCCAGGGTCTTGGCGGGTGCTATTCAGGACATCCGTCTCTGCCAGAGACTGTCCAACACTTACGCCTCACCAGGTCCAAGGTCATACCACGTGCTCCAGGGTTCCGATTCTTCTCCCAGAACCTCCCAACACTGACCCTCCAGGACCTTGCTCACTGAACCCTCCAGGTACACAGTCTTTCTCACTGACCCCAGTCAGTACAACACGAACACCTGTTCGCTACCGGTTTCGGCCACACAGGTCCTTGGGTATCTCATATCCACAGAGGCACCCTATCACAATCCACAGTCACTTTCTCTGACCCCGGTCAGCACATCACACCATTTTCACGACCGTCACCTGCTGGCCGCGCAGGTTCTCGGACCCCTCTACAGCAGAGGTGTCCTATAAGTCTTTTCCACTGACCCCAGTCAGTATATCACACGGCTTTCAAGACCGTCAGCCCTCCTGGCTCAGCGTTGCCAGCACTGCACCATGTGCTTTTGGAAAGTGTTGCCCTTAGCAACCAAATTTTGCAGTCCTCTTCCGTTGCTCCTAGCAACAATGCTACAACACTGCCTGCATCCTCCACCAATTGTAAGGTAGCACTGTCATTCAAGGTTGGGGACACTCGCTTGGCAGCCAAATAATCACGTCCGGCACTGGTTTTCCATAAAACAATAACAATCCATGCAGTTTATTCAGGCATCATAAACCCCCAGCAGCAACATAAAGTTCATATAATCAGCATAGCGTTCATGACAGAGCTTCCCTCTGTTAAGCCTGTGGTCACACAGGTTACGCAATGTCCAGTACTCAAGCTCTTCAGCCTCACAGATATCTCACACCATCAGGGTTACCTCATGGCTGCTTCAGCTCACTGCAGACGTTCATTCCCTCTCCCTGGGAACTGTCAGACGCTTGCAGCCATTACTCCCAGCATTCATGTGCTGTAAGGCAGGAAGCCCCATCTCCAAGTGGGACCGTCCACAACGGACCAACCGGGTCCAAGCATTCACTCATGTGACCTACCCTGGCCACCTTACATGGTCCGTAGCCACGCCCACTGGGTCACATGGCTATGACCTCATCACAGGTCCTTCACACTCACATAGTCTTTTACACAGCGCCCCCTAGCGGTGGTCACTACACCACACCATCTAATGTGCTACTGAAAATCATCTGCATCTAGTGTGCTGATTTTTATTGGCTATCCTGCAAAATAATAGGAATCACTCTCATGAAGAGTTGATAAACATCCAGAAATTCTTCACAATTAGTAAAAATATAAGTAAATAGAAGTACGCATTCACCGCCGAAAAGCTTTGTGAGGACATAATGACCAAGTAAAGAAGTTTCTTTTCCATCCAAAACAAGTGTATGTCTTGGTCTGAGCACCCTAATCAGCCGTACTTCTCTTTCCTTGCATTTTACACCCTTCTTGGGTGAGCGGCTTGGTGCAGAATGGACCCAGCAGGCTTCCAACCATCCTGAAAGACGGAGGACCTGTGGTGACATCAGCATCACGTGACGCCCCTTGTGACCAGCTAACCTTGAAACCTGGAAGCCAGGATGACGAATGGTGCACGATAAGCACTGCAGGCTCTGCAGACGTAGTTATGCCGGCAGCATAACCACGGCAGGTTAGTGTACTCTGTTCCTAACCTACTCTATTTGACCACCGGGTATCACACCAGGAGCACCCCCTCCTCTCTCCTATTTTGTTTCTAAATTAGTAAAAATATGGCATTTTTTCCATCTATGAAAAAAATTTGATACTCCCATGATTATTTTCACTTGAGAAACTTGCAAAATTAAAATTTGGAAATATACTATAATTAGTTATTTTAGTTATTTTACAGTCCACAATGAATGCAGCTAATTTCTTCACATCAGAATTATGGGCCATGAACATCACTTAAAATCTTAGTGATATATTTTGATTTCCAAAAAGATATGTAAAAAATGTTGACTGTGACTTTTTGACAAGCTGCCAATGTATAGGGGAAGTGATATTAAGATGCTAGGTATTTGTGACCACCTGTGAATATACTGGATATTGGGAATGTAAAAAACGCAACAGCAGGATAAAAAATAAAAATAAAAAAGTTATAAAAATAAAAAGCACCTATATCTACACACTTATTTTTAATGATGTCAACTGAAAAATTGTTTTGGATGATGTTACAAAGTAATTGAATAATTAATTCTGAAAACAACCTTTTATGTTTATTTGAAATAGTCATTGAAAAATGAATATTTGCATTAAATGTCTATGCAAACTTTACTAGTAGTAAAGACTACATTTCAGACTTAAAGTTAATATACATTACAGTTTAATGTACCTTACCTACAGTGGGTACGGAAAGTATTCAGACCCTTTGTTTCATTGCAGCCATTTGGTAGATTCAAAAAAGTTAATTTTTTTCTCATTAATGTACACTCTGCACCTCATCTTAACTGAAAAAAACAAAAGTATAAATTTTTGCAAATATATTAAAAAAGAAAAATTGAAATATTGCATGGTCATAAGTATTCAGACACATTGTTCAGACACTCATATTTAAGTCACATGCTGTCCTTTTCCTTGTGATCCTCTCTGAGATGGTTCTACTGCTTCATTGGAGTCCGGCTGTGTTTAATTAAACTGACAGGACTTGATTTGTAAAGGCACACACCTGTCTATATAAGACCTCACAGCTCACAGTGCATGTCAGACCAAATGAGAATCATGAGGTCAAAGGAACTGGCCAAGGTGCTCAGAGACAGAATTGTGGCAAGGCACAAATCTGGCCAAGGTTTCAAAAGAATTTTTGCAGTATTCAAGGTTCCTACGAGCACAGTGGCCTCCATAAACCTTAAATTAAAGTTTGGGACCACCAGAAGTCTTCCTAAACCTGGCCGTTAAGCCAAACTGAGCAATCGTGGGAGAGAGGTAAAGAACCCCAAGATCACTGTGGCTGAGCTCCAGAGATGCAGTAGGGAAATGGGAGAAAGTTCCACAAAGTTAACTAACACTGCTGCCCTCCATCAATAGGGCCTTTATTTCAGAGTGGCCAGAAGGAAGCCTCTTCTCAGTGCAAGACATATGAAAGCCCACATAGAGTTTGCTAAAAGACACATAAAGGACTCACAGACTATGAGAAATAAGACCTTCTGGTCTGATGAGACGCAGATAGAACTTTTTGCTGATATTTCTAAGAGGTATGTGTGGAAGAAAACCAGGCACTGCTCATCACCTGCCCAATATCATCCCAACAGTGAAACATGGTGGTGGCAGCATCATGCTATGGGGGTGTTTTTCAGCTGCAGGGACAGGATGACTGATTGCAATTGAAAGACACATGAATGCAGACAAGTACAGAGATATCTTGGATAAAAAGTTCTGCACCTCAGACTTGGCCAAAGGTTCACCTTCCAACAGGACAATGACCCTAAGCACACAGCTAAAATAACAAACGAGTGGCTTCAGAACAACTCTGTGACTATACTCGACTGGCCCAGCCAGAGCCCTGCCCTAAACCCAATTGAGCATCTCTGGAAAGACCTGAACAAGGCTGTCCACCAACGTTCAACGTCCAACCTGACAGAACTGGAGAGGATCTGCAAGGAAGAATGGCAGAGGATCCCCAAATCCTGGTGTGAAAAACTTGTTGCATCATTCCCAAGAAGACTCATGGCTGTACTAGCTCAAAAGGGTGCTTCTACTAAATATTGAGCAAAGGGTCTAAATACTTATAACCATGTGATATTTCAGTTTTTCTTTTTTTAATAAATTTGCAAAAATTCTACATTTCTGTTTTTCTTCAGTCAAGATGGGGTGCAGAGTGTTCATTAATAAGAAAAAAATGAACTTTTTTGAATTTACCAAATGGCTGCAACAGAGGCGTAGCTAGGGTTTTGGTTCAGGGGGGGCGAAACTTCTGAGTGGGCCCCCAACCAGGTAACCTTGATTACAACTCGGTGACGCATAATAATAGTGGAGGAGAACCTCAGCAGAGGACCGTGCTGTTGCTGAATATAATTTCTAAATAAAGACCAATATTGATATTACCGCCATATAGTGAGTGGTACTGTAGATACCTGTCCTACACAACATACCGTATAAGACATCACAGCACAGTTACAGATGGTAACTTACAGCTGACGTTCTTTCTGATAGAATCGTTCACTTTTCCATCTGGCCCAGACCAACATGACAACTTCTTCCAGCCAGGACTCGTCTGCAGAGATTACAACAAAGATTCAATTCATGTCTCATATTTTCAGCACTGTCACCAATGGGACTACTCCCTACCTGCACAAACTCCTTACCCTGCTAATACCCCAATGCTGAGCCGCTGCTGCTGTATGTGTCCCTTTAACTGTACCTGCTGTGTGGTTCTCTGTGCCCTCTAAATTCTAAAGCAACTCTCGAAAACAGTGCCCATATTTTGTCCCCTTATTATTAACCTCTTCACGACCGCCCACAGTAGATAAACGTTGGCGCTTGCTGGGCTTTGTGCAGCGCCGACGTTTATCTACTGTCGGCGGTTTTGTGCCCCCCGGGACCTCCTCATACCTTATAACGCGGGGATCCCGGTGCACAATGCATGCTGGGACCCCCGACGTCATCGAGACCTGATTGGTTCAGGTCCTGATGACGTCGCGTCACAGCAGCCAATGAGAGAGCTCGCTGGGAAAGCTGCTTGTTTCCCGGCGATCTCCCTCATTATAACGCGACTTCTCCTCTGAGCTCATGCTGACAGATGAGCAGAGGTGAAGCAGCGTTACAGTGTGACTAGATCGCTGCCTGGCACAGCTGATCGCTGCCTGGCACAGCTGTGTCAGGCAGCGATCTTGTCACACAGTAACGCTGCTTCTCCTCTGATCATCTGTCAGTGTGAGATCAGAGGAGAAGTGGCGTTACTATGTGCCGGGCAGCGATCTTGTCACATAGTAACGCTGCTTCTCCTCTGATCATCTGCCAGTGTGAGATCAGAGGAGAAGTGGCGTTACTATGAGTCAAAAACACAAAAAATAAAAAACACAAAAATAAAAAAAAAGTAAAGAAAAAAAAAGCAGGTAGGCAGGCTAGGGCTATGTCTAGGGTTAGGGCTAGGGTTAGGGCTAGGGTTAGGGCTAGGGTTAGGGCTAGAGTAAGGGGTGTGTTGGGGTTAGGGTTGGAATTCGAATTGGGGGTTTCCACTGTTTAGGTACATCAGGGGCTCTGTAAATGCAATATGACGCCCGCAGACCATTCCATCAAAGTCTGCATTCCAGAATGTCACTACTTCCCTTCCGAGCCCCACCGTGTGCCCAAACAGTGGTCCCCCCCCACATGTGGGGTACCAGCGTACTCAGGACAAATTGGACAACAACTCTTAGGGTCCAATTTCTCCTGTTACCCTTGTGAAAATAAAAATTGGGAGCTAAAAGATCATTTTTGTGGAAAAAAAATGATTTTTTTATTTTCACGGCTCTACATTATAAACTTTAGTGAAACACTTGGGGGTTCAAAGTGCTCACCACACATCTAGATAAGTTCCTTGGGGGGGTCTAGTTTCCAAAAAGGGGTCACTTGTGGAGGATTTCCACTGTTTAGGCACATCAGGGGCTCTGCAAACGCGACATGACACCCGCAGACCATTCCATCAAAGTCTGCATTCCAAAACGTCACTACTTCCCTTCCGATCCCCTCCGTGTGCCCAAACAGTAGTTTTCTTCCACATATGGGGTACCAGTGTACTCAGGACAAATTGGACAACAACTTTTGGGGCTCTCCAAATGCGACATGGCGTCCTATCTCAATTCCAGCCAATTCTGCATTGAAAAAGTCAAACGGCGCTCCTTCCTTTCTGAGCTCTGCCGTGTGCTCAAACAGTGGTTTAGCCCCACATACGGGGTATCGGCGTATTTGGGAGAAATTGCACAAAAAATTTTGTGGTTCATTTTCTGTTTTTACACTTGTGAAAATAAAAAAAATGGTTCTGAAGTAAAATGTTTGTGAAAAAAAGTTAAATGTTTATTTTTTCCTTCCACATTCCATTCATTCATGTGAAGCACCTGAAGGGTTAATAAACTTCTTGAATGTGGTTTTGAGTACATTGAGAGGTGCAGTTTTTAGAATGGTATCACTTTTGGGTATTTTCTGTCATATTGACCCCCCAAACTCACTTCAAATGTGAGGTGGTCCCTAAAAAAAATGGTGTTGTAAATTTTGTTGTAAAAATGAGAAATCGCTGGTCAACTTTTAACCCTTATAACTTCCAAAAAAAAAAAAATTATGTTTCCAAAATTGTGCAGATGTAAAGTAGACATGTGGGAAATGTTATTTATTAACTATTTTGTGCGATATCACTCTCTGATTTAAGGGCATAAAAATTAAAAGTTTGAAAATTGCAAAATTTTCAAAATTTTTGCCAAATTTCGATTTTTTTAACATATAAGCGCAGTTCATATCTAAGAAATTTTACCACTATCCTGAAGTACAATATGTCATGAGAAAACAATGTCAGAATCAGCAGAAGCATTCTAGAGTTATGGCCTCATAAAGTGACACTGGTCAGAATTGAAAAAATTGGCCTGGTCACGAAGGCAAAAACAGGCTCAGGCGCGAAAGGGTTAAACGAAATGAGTATTAATTTACTTACATACAATGTTAGAGGGTTAAATAGCCCACACAAAAGATTTACACTCTGGAATGAACTTGATAAATACGCAGAAATCATATGTTTACAAGAAACAAAATTTGCGAACAACCACAATTTCTTGACAAAAATTATCCCCATGTTTTCAAATCAACGAACATAAAGAAGAAAGCAGGTATAATGACTATTATAAAAAATACAATCCCCTTTAAACTAGAGGAAGAAATTTGTGATGCACAGGGAAGATATCACATTCTGATGGGGCAATTTAATAACCAGCTCTGCACCATAGTTAACGCTTATGCTCCCAACTCCAGACAAACCAAGTTTTTAGATAAGCTTATGAAAAAAGTTGCAGAAAAGAAAAAGGGAGATCTAATAATCATGGGAGATTTTAATATTGTCCCTGATGGACACATGGATTCTTCAGCCCCCAAAAGACATCTATACCCCACGCGAAGTAATTGGCTTGAAAAAAACGAATTATTTGACGTTTTTTGGTGTATCAACACCACATCAATAGATTAACGGAGATGTTGAAATCCAAAAATGGAGCATATTGAAACATATCATATACTATTATATAGCCCCTTACTAAATATTGGACCCATATTTGAGTTCAAAAATTAAATAGAAACCGAAAAAAAGAGATATGAACTCAAGTAAACAAAATATAACAATCTTTATTACATGTAAAAATACATACAATACTTAAACATTAAAAAGGTGGGAAACCCAATTAGAAATTAGTAGTGGATTAGTAGTAGTGGATTTTGTAGTGGACCCACATGTCCACTACAAAAGGATATACAAAAAACTAGGGCACAGTGCTGCTCTTACATAACCGCCGAACAATGCGGGAGTAGTGGGCGCAAACGTCCCCAAATGTATTAATCACTAAGATTCCCCATAAACAGGCACAGTGTCCAAATACAAGAGAAAAACATACCTCCTGTGGGTGGTGATATGAGCTCCTACGTACGTTTCGGCATTCAGCCTTCTTCCGGGGGTTAACAACACACCTACCAGAGCATGTCTTTATATACAAGTCAATCCAATCATAAATCCCCTCACAAATCACCTTCCTTTTACAAGGAATGCTATAGGTTATTCGCTTATTAGAGGGTGGGTACATTTAAATCCTCACCATATCTAGAAGGGGGAGGGGGGAAGTATTACTTCTAGACAGTGGGCGGAATAATTGACTAATCACACCAATTCACCCAAAGCACCCATCATAAACCAGCCCACCATGTAACTAATAAGACCCATCTGGTAAATCTAGATAAGGAAATAACATGTTATCAGGGTGTCCCGACAGTGCCATCCCATAGTGGCGCATGCCGCACCGACAAGCGGCCCAAGAGAACCGCCGGACACGGCAAGACGCCAGGCCCCGGGATGCGAGCCAAGCCCCTCCCATGTCTGACATAGGAGGAATCCGCCCACGCAACCAGGACACAGCATCAGGCGCTGCATCCAGCAATGCCCCCGAGCCACCCTGCGGGCGCACGCGCACAAGGTGCACTCCGGGCAGCCCGAATAAAGACATGCCCAGACAGAGAGGATCATATCATACAACATACTGTCATAGCCAAGTGGCCAATTTCAAATATAAGAAGAGATACCCAAATATAGAAACCCCTAATACTAAAGACCTACAAATATATATACTTATTGAAAGACATATTCATTAGGGGCATTAAAATAATATACTTAATTAAAGCGGAACATTTCACTGGCAAAATTGATTATATCATAAGGTGAACATTTCATTACCAAATGGTCAAAGTAAGATATAAAGGAAAGCACCCACCCATAGAAACTCCTAATACTAGAAGCCCACCAGAATATGGAAGGATATAATAATTAGAAATATTACAATAGTCTTCCTAGAAAACAATAAAAGGATATAAAAAATCTGCATAGACCATAATGTACCAATAGCGAATATATATAGAAAAACGACTAGAACCCATATAGAGACACTATATAAATTTAATGCACTAATTGCAAAAATACCTGCACCCCCCCCGCACACCATCTGCTGCGAGGATAATCAACACTACGCATAGAAACAGTGATTAAACATGTGAACACATCAATAACTTACAATATACAATGAATATAATAAAATCAGCAAGACATCTTAAACATTTTAATGCATAATGGTCACAATTAGAGTTGAGCGAAACGGGTCTAAAAAATTCAAAAGTCGCCGACTTTTGGCAAAGTCGGGTTTCATGAAACGAAACCCGACCCTAGGATGAGGTCGGCCACGAGGTCGGCGACTTACGCGCCAAAGTCGCGTTTCAAAAGTTTGTTTTGCGCTCTTTTTCAGCCAATCAGAATCCACGGACACTGTGGGCAACGTGATGACCTAGGCACGGGTCACCACCATCTTTCAGAAGGGCATGCAAGTGATTGGCTTGCTTTGGTGGGCGTCACAGGGGGTATAAAAGGGCGTGCACGCCGACCGCCATCTTACTTCTGCCGATCTTAGTATAGGGAGAGGTTGCTGCTGATTCTGTAGGGAGAGCGTTAGGCAGGGAAGAAGACAAAAGAACTGCTTCTGCTGCTAGCGATTTGGCCTGCACAACACACAAGTCACTGTGTGTGCAGTGCAAGGGGAGGCTATATTGTGGTGTATCAGTGGTGTTGGTTGTTGGGCTGCCTTCTAAGGCTTCCTGACATGCTGGCATTGCTGTTTACCCACTGCTCCGCAAACTGCTTTTTTAAAAGCAATCCAATCTCCCTTATCCTCTAGTCACTTTTGTCACAGCTGTGCCATCGAGCGTGTCACATAGCGCTCAGATATCAGTGGGCCTCACACAATCCACAAGTGTCCAGTGTCCAAAAGTGTACGCAGAGATTCAAAATCTCCATTATCCTCTCGTCACTTTGGTCACAGGCAGCTGTGCCATCGAGCGTGTCACATAGCTCTCAGATATCAGTGGGCCTCACACAATCCACAAGTGTCCAGTGTCCAAAAGTGTGCGCAGAGATTCAAAATCTCCATTATCCTCTCGTCACTTTGGTCACAGGCAGCTGTGCCATCGAGCGTGTCACAAAGCGCTCAGATATCAGTGGGCCTCACACAATCCACAAGTGTCCAGTGTCCAAAAGTGTACGCAGAGATTCAAAATCTCCATTATCCTCTCGTCACTTTGGTCACAGGCAGCTGTGCCATTGAGCGTGTCACATAGCGCTCAGATATCAGTGGGCCTCACACAATCTACAAGTGTCCAGTGTCCAAAAGTGTACGCAGAGATTCAAAATCTCCATTATCCTCTCGTCACTTTGGTCACAGGCAGCTGTGCCATCGAGCGTGTCACATAGCGCTCAGATATCAGTGGGCCTCACACAATCCACAAGTGTCCAGTGTCCAAAAGTGTACGCAGAGATTCAAAATCTCCATTATCCTCTCGTCACTTTGGTCACAGGCAGCTGTGCCATCGAGCGTGTCACATAGCGCTCAGATATCAGTGGGCCTCACACAATCCACAAGTGTCCAGTGTCCAAAAGTGTACGCAGAGATTCAAAATCTCCATTATCCTCTCGTCACTTTGGTCACAGGCAGCTGTGCCATCGAGCGTGTCACATAGCGCTCAGATATCAGTGGGCCTCACACAATCTACAAGTGTCCAGTGTCCAAAAGTGTACGCAGAGATTCAAAATCTCCATTATCCTCTCGTCACTTTGGTCACAGGCAGCTGTGCCATCGAGCGTGTCACATAGCGCTCAGATATCAGTGGGCCTCACACAATCTACAAGTGTCCAGTGTCCAAAAGTGTACGCAGAGATTCAAAATCTGCATTATCCTCTCGTCACTTTGGTCACAGGCAGCTGTGCCATCGAGCGTGTCACATAGCGCTCAGATATCAGTGGGCCTCACACAATCTACAAGTGTCCAGTGTCCAAAAGTGTACGCAGAGATTCAAAATCTCCATTATCCTCTCGTCACTTTGGTCACAGGCAGCTGTGCCATCGAGCGTGTCACATAGCGCTCAGATATCAGTGGGCCTCACACAATCTACAAGTGTCCAGTGTCCAAAAGTGTACGCAGAGATTCAAAATCTCCATTATCCTCTCGTCACTTTGGTCACAGGCAGCTGTGCCATCGAGCGTGTCACATAGCGCTCAGATATCAGTGGGCCTCACACAATCTACAAGTGTCCAGTGTCCAAAAGTGTACGCAGAGATTCAAAATCTCCATTATCCTCTCGTCACTTTGGTCACAGGCAGCTGTGCCATCGAGCGTGTCACATAGCGCTCAGATATCAGTGGGCCTCACACAATCTACAAGTGTCCAGTGTCCAAAAGTGTATGCAGAGATTCAAAATCTCCATTATCCTCTCGTCACTTTGGTCACAGGCAGCTGTGCCATCGAGCGTGTCACATAGCGCTCAGATATCAGTGGGCCTCACACAATCTACAAGTGTCCAGTGTCCAAAAGTGTACGCAGAGATTCAAAATCTCCAATATCCTCTCGTCACTTTGGTCACAGGCAGCTGTGCCATCGAGCGTGTCACATAGCGCTCAGATATCAGTGGGCCTCACACAATCTACAAGTGTCCAGTGTCCAAAAGTGTACGCAGAGATTCAAAATCTCCATTATCCTCTCGTCACTTTGGTCACAGGCAGCTGTGCCATCGAGCGTGTCACATAGCGCTCAGATATCAGTGGGCCTCACACAATCTACAAGTGTCCAGTGTCCAAAAGTGTACGCAGAGAATCAAAATCTCCATTATCCTCTCGTCACTTTGGTCACAGGCAGCTGTGCCATCGAGCGTGTCACATAGCGCTCAGATATCAGTGGGCCTCACACAATCCACAAGTGTCCAGTGTCCAAAAGTGTACGCAGAGATTCAAAATCTCCATTATCCTCTCGTCACTTTGGTCACAGGCAGCTGTGCCATCGAGCGTGTCACATAGCGCTCAGATATCAGTGGGCCTCACACAATCTACAAGTGTCCAGTGTCCAAAAGTGAACACAGAGATTCAAAATCTCCATTATCCTCTCGTCACTTTGGTCACAGGCAGCTGTGCCATCGAGCGTGTCACATAGCGCTCAGATATCAGTGGGCCTCACACAATCTACAAGTGTCCAGTGTCCAAAAGTGTAAGCAGAGAATCAAAATCTCCATTATCCTCTCGTCACTTTGGTCACAGGCAGCTGTGCCATCGAGCGTGTCACATAGCGCTCAGATATCAGTGGGCCTCACACAATCCACAAGTGTCCAGTGTCCAAAAGTGTACGCAGAGATTCAAAATCTCCATTATCCTCTCGTCACTTTGGTCACAGGCAGCTGTGCCATCGAGCGTGTCACATAGCGCTCAGATATCAGTGGGCCTCACACAATCCACAAGTGTCCAGTTTCCAAAAATGTACGCAGAGATTCAAAATCTCCATTATCCTCTCGTCACTTTGGTCACAGGCAGCTGTGCCATCGAGCGTGTCACATAGCGCTCAGATATCAGTGGGCCTCACACAATCCAAAAGTGTCCAGTGTCCAAAAGTGTACGCAGAGATTCAAAATCTCCATTATCCTCTCGTCACTTTGGTCACAGGCAGCTGTGCCATCGAGCGTGTCACATAGCGCTCAGATATCAGTGGGCCTCACACAATCTACAAGTGTCCAGTGTCCAAAAATGTACGCAGAGATTCAAAATCTCCATTATACTCTCGTCACTTTGGTCACAGGCAGCTGTGCCATCGAGCGTGTCACATAGCGCTCAGATATCAGTGGGCCTCACACAATCCAAAAGTGTCCACTGTCCACAAGTGTGTGCAGAAATTCTAAATCTCCCCTGTCCTATAGACACCTTTTACCTTGTTTTACATTACTATATAGTTTGTTGGATTTTGTCTACATTTCTACCAAAAATGAGAAAGGCTGGTGGAAGAGGCCGTGGAATTGGGCGGGGGTTGGCAGCTGGTAATGATGGTGTTGGTGGTGGATCTGATGGTAGTGGCAAGAGCAAAATAGGACCGAATGCAGGAGGTGCTGACCCTGCGTCATCGTCTGGCTACATAAGGCCTCGAACGCTTAGTTTTCTAGGAGTTGGCAAACCGCTTTTAAAGCCAGAGCATCAGGAAAAAGTTTTGTCTTACATTGCTGACTCAGCCTCCAGCTCTATCGCCTCCTCTTCTTCAGTTGTAAAAAGTAAAAGCACTGAGTCGTCATTGGAGGCTCATGTTCATGAACCACACCTTTCCTTGTGTCCTTCACCCCAACCAAGATTGAAGGATGACGCCGCAGGCCATACTACTGATTACTCCATGGAGCTGTTTTCACATACCATGCCTGGATTATCAAGTCAAATGGTGAATTACCCAGGCCAAGATGAATCTGACATGGAGTGCACTGATGCACAGCCGCTGATGGATGATTCTGCTGGTACATTCACTCAGAGCACTACATTGTCCTCGCAGTGTACAGAGCCAGATTTTGACCCTGATGAGACTCAGGTGCCCCTTCCCGCACACTATACCACCATACACGGTGACAAAGAGAAAGGTGCACATGACATAGAAGAGGAGGTGATGGATGACCCAGTTGTTGACCCAGATTGGCATCCATTGGGGGAAGAGGGTGCTGCTTCCAATAGCTCAGATGAGGAGCATCCACAGCAGACATCGACATCGCAACAGCTGTTATCTGGCAGGCCCGGAGCACTCCAAAGACAGGTTCCAAACATCAAAAGAGTTGCTGGACAGCTTGTCCAGAGGGTCAAAAGATCACAGCGTGCTAGGCCGCAAAATGTCTGCCAAAGTAGGAAGAGTGCAGTGTGGCACTTTTTTGAACAAAATCCTCATGATCAGGCCAAGGTTATCTGTAAGAAGTGCGCAAAGACCTTTAGCCGAGGGAAAAATCTGAAAAATTTGAATACCAGTTGCATGCTTAGACATTTAACCAGCATGCACTTGCAAGCGTGGACACAACACCAAACCTCAAGTGCCACATGTGCAACTGATCACAACGAAGGTAGTCAGCAACGCTACATTGTTTCCCCCACTGTAAGCCCACCGGTTAGCACAGCAGCAAATGTTGAGGTGTCGTTGCAAGGCCACAGCAGTCAGGGAATCCCACTGTTATATCAACGAAAGACTGATTCTAGGCCATCAGAAAGAACACCAACTCCATCACCATCATCAACCCTCTCTCAGTCCGCCCTGTCCACCGATGCTTAGGATGGCGTCGTCTGCGCTTACCAGCCGTGTGCATTCCTCAAAACACTGAAGGACTTTACAAAGGTCTTTCAGCTTCGACCACTGCACGCCTGTCAACTCCATGTCTGCTCTCAAAGTGCCTGGCCGTGTATCCTCCCACAGATGCATTATGGCCTGCCTCTGCTCGCACAGCCGCTCCACCATGTGCAGGGTGGAGTTCCACCTTGTTGCAATGTCGATAATGAGGCAGTGGTTGGGAAGGTGGAGCAATCGCTGCAGCTTCTGCATACGAACGGAGTGTACAGGCGACCGGCGGATGTGCGCGCACAGTCTTCGCACCTTCTGGAGCAGGGCTGTTAACTCCGGATAATTTTTGAGGAAGCACTGCACCACCAGGTTCAAGGTGTGAGCCAAGCAAGGTATGTGGCTGAGTTTTGAAAGGGCTATGGCTGCCACAAAATTACGGCCGTTATCACTAACTACCTTGCCTGCCGACTGGACCATGCATCAGTTGTGAGGTGCACCTTTCCGCTCACTGACTGCTTGAGTGCATGGACAATGCGGTCTTTCACATGATGGTGGAGGGCTGGGATGGCTTTGCGAGAGAAGAAGTGGCGACTGGGTAGGTCATAGCGTGGTACTGCATAGGCCATGAGTTCGCGGAAAGCTGTGCTTTCCACCAACCGAAAGGGCATCATCTCAAACGAGATTAGTTTGGCAATGTGGGCGTTCAAACCCAGTGTACGCGGATGAGAGACTGAGTACTTTCTTGACCTACTCATAGTGTCTGGGAGGGTGAGCTGGACTTGAGAGCTGCAGGAGCATCCCACTTATGCGTCTGCTCATGCAAACTTTGACGCACCTTAAGGAGCAGGCGTCTGCAGCCAATGTTGATGAGGAGGAAGAGGAGGAGGGAATCCTTGATGACATTCAGCCATTGTCTGCTCAGGGACCTCTCCTGGACGAAGTGGAGGAAGAAGAGGAGGAGGAGGAGGAGGATGATGGGGATGATTACTTAGGGGAGGAGGATGCATCTCGTGGGGCAAGTGAAAATGTTGGCATGGCAAGGTCTGGTACAGGGTTTGTGCATGACTGGAGGGATGTGGATTTGCCAGAAAGTGCTCCTCCACCCAGCACTCGCAGTGCATCATTGACACCGGGAACATTGGCCCACATGTCAGATTATGCCTTGCGGATCCTAAAAAGGGACCCCCGCATTGCCAAAATGATGAACGATGACGACTACTGGTTGGCCAGCATCCTGGATCCACGCTATAAAGGTATAAAGGCAAATTACAAAACATCATGCCACAGGAGAACCTTGACCTAATATTGGCTAATAAACAAGCAACTCTGGTAAATCGGTTGCTTGAGGCATTCCCAGCACACAGCAGCGGTGATGTTTCTCACACGAGCCGTACGGCAGCTTGGCAGAGGTGTTCGTGGTGCACACAGCAGAAGTGGCGTTGGAGACAGGGGTTTCATGACAATGTTGTGGACTGATTTTTCAAATACCGCTCACACAACTGGTAATACTGCATCGATGGAAAGTGACAGGAGACAGCAGTTGTCAACTATGGTTACAAACTACTATTCCTCCCATATCGATGTTCTCCCACACAGGTCATTCCCCTTTGACTATTGGGCCGCTAAACTGGACACCTGGCCTGAATTGGCACAATATGCTTTACAGGAGCTCGCTTGCCCAGCTGCAAGTGTGCTATCGGAAAGAGTCTTCAGTGCAGCTGGATCAATCCTTACAGAAAAAAGGACCCGTCTGTCAACCCAAAATGTGGATGATCTAACCTTCATTAAAATGAACCACGCATGGGTTTCCAAGGATTTTGTCCCACCTTCCCCTGATGACACATAGGGTGACAGAAAAATGGCTTGCTTTGGTCCACCTCTTCCTGGTACTTCACCTATTTCGCCTTTTGCATCAGCTGAATGTCCAACATCAACATATGCCACTTTCTAAAACTCCCTAACTGTGCTGCCTCCCCCCCCATGGCCGGGGTCACCACCTAGCGCACGACACCGTGCGAGTGCCGTTGCCCTGGACAGGTGGGTAGGCCGACTCTTGGGCGCGGGCACTGGCACAGGGTCCCTCATAGTGCAATCAAGTGTCTCTGACGGCGGTGGTGCACACCCGCCGTCAGACACACCGCTGTACTATGAGGGGCCCAGTGCCAGTACCGACGCCCACAAGTGGGCCCCCCTTGCTTGGGCAGGGCCCCAGCATTTGCAATCTTTACCTCTCCCTGCTCCTCCTCTGTGTAATCTGGGCCGTCAAATCCATACTGTGCCTGACACCGTCTGAGCCTGCCTCCTGAGACATATATTTTGAATGTGTACGCTATCCATACATGTTATCCGGGGATACGGTACCCTTTCTAACCTTTGTGCAATGACGTGCAATCCATACTGGGCCTAACACCGTCTGAGCCTGCCTCATGCTGTTTAGACATATATTTTGAATGTGTACGCTATCCATACATGTTATCCAGGGATACGGTACCCTTTCTAACCTTTGTGCAATCACGTGCAATCCATACTGGGCCTAACACTGTCTGAGCCTGCCTCATGCTGTAAAGACATATATTTTGAATGTGTACGCTATCCATACATGTTATCCGGGGATACGGTACCCTTTCTAACCTTTGTGCAATGACGTGCAATCCATACTGGGCCTAACACCGTCTGAGCCTGCCTCATGCTGTATAGACATATATTTTGAATGTGTACGCTATCCATACATGTTATCCAGGGATACGGTACCCTTTCTAACCTTTGTGCAATCACGTGCAATCCATACTGGGCCTAACACCGTCTGAGCCTGCCTCATGCTGTATAGACATATATTTTGAATGTGTACGCTATCCATACATGTTATCCAGGGATACGGTACCCTTTCTAACCTTTGTGCAATCACGTGCAATCCATACTGGGCGTGAGAACGGCTGGCGAGCTGTTAAGCAAGCTACAGCACCTGTCCAGACAAGTACAGGGATTCCCTAGTGAGGAGACTTATTTGATTGTTTTCAATGTTGGGACAGCAATTTTTGGGGAGCATTATACTCTGGAGAATGATAGATGGGGCCCACCATACACTGGAACATTCCAAAGGTGGACATCAGACACTGGAGCAGCATTTACAGGGCCCATTATACACTAGAGCATTAGAAATGGGGCCCATTATGTTTGGAGCATTATTTGGGCCCATAAGACAGTGGAGCTTCATCCATGGGGACCAACATATACTGTAGCATTATGTGGAGCTCATCATATACTGTTTCAAACATTATATGGGACCAATGATTCTGTATGGAGAAATAGATGGGCCTCGTCATGAGATGTAAAAAGTGAGGTATTTTTCATTGTACTATACCGCTATTTCTCTGCCGTATCGGAGCATGATGAGTTGTGGTATGTGTTAAAGGGGCGCTCTTTCGCCCAGGGCACATGAAAACCTGGAGCCAGCCCTCCCCCCCCACAGTTTGTAGCCAAATAACCCCCATTTTTCAGTGCGTAACTTGTAATATGAAGTTAATTAAGGTTGACAAGCTTAAGAAAGAAGAATTGATGCTTTTGGCATTCAAATGGGCACTGTAGGTGTGTTTCCTGTCCTCCTCTCACTGCCGACTTTTATTCCCCATTGACTTACATTGGGTTTCGTGTTTCGGGACGACCCCGACTTTTCCCTATAATCGGACGATCTTGCTTGACCCGACTTTTGGAAAAGTCGGGTTTCACGAAACGAAACGCGACCCTAAAAAACCAAAAGTCGCTCAACTCTACTGATAATCATAAGGTAATTAACTTTCAAGTCATGTTTTTCTGATCTTGACCTGTCCCTGCTATCTAGGGGCTTAACGTTTGTGCCTAGTTCACGTTTGATCTCTTCACAGTGATTAAAGACCTCCATATTTTGGTCGCTCGTTGATTTTCAAGAAATGGTTCCACAATGACGAACTGCATCAAATGTTTCCAACTGTAGAGGAGCAATTGGCATTGCAGACCTTGGAAGAATTGTCCAAAGAGCAAGAGGGCACCCCCATGGGTAAGATACCCAAGTGTTTGTATGAGAAATCACGAAAATTCCCACCTTTGTCCGCATGTCCAAATGTAGAACTGTTTATCCAGCTGGTTTCTACTTTAAGGAGCTGGAACAAATCCCATCAGGGATTTATAGAGACAATTTGACGTCCGAGGAACATATGAGTTTGAATAAGCTTAAACAGATACGGGACGTGGTTTATAAACCTGCGGAGAAAGGTGGGAATGTGGTTGTGTGGCCATGTAAGCTTTATGAAGCAGAGGCTTAAAGGCAGTTACGCAATAAATAATGTTATCCTCGCTAGGGAATCCCTGTACTTATCTGGACTCCTCATCGTCCCCATCTTCCATCTCACTGCACAGTATTTCAACTTTGCAAGTGCTGTGATCCTGAGCAAGCAGGGGGGGCCCACTCATTGGCGACGGCACTGGCACAGGGCCCCTGATAGTACGGTGGTGTGTCTGATGGCGGGTGGGCCGAACCTGCACTTTCATCTGCAGCTTCCTCTTTGTCACCGTGTAAGATGGAACTGTATATGGGAAGGGTAACCTGAGTTTCATCAGGGTCAGATTCAGGCCGTGTAGCGTGCGAGGGGAATGTAGTGGTCTGGGTCAATGTACCAGCAGATTCATCGAGCAGTGGCTGGGCATCAGTGCACTTGTGTCGCCCCCAGGAGTACGGTCGCCACAGTGGCATTACCTTCTTCCTAGGGAGTGTGATGTCACGCTTGGGAGCAACGAACGATCTCTCTAGCAGGTTAACTGATTGGGCGGCGTTATTCCCACGAGTCATGACCCTCCAAACAGCGTTCATGAAGGCAAAGTGTTTGTTTTACGTGGGCAGTATGGTTGCAAAGCTGAACCTTAAAGGAATGTCCAGAAGGGCACCACCAGGAGTGGAGCCTACGGTTAAATTCGACTCCACCTGGGAAACCTCAACCATGCCAGCTACAGAACAGATGCACACATTGCAAGCTTAATTCCGTTAACGAACGAGACTCCGTCATGCCCCGCGGTCCGAGTCCGGCTTACTAGAGGGACACGTGAGGCTCTGGCACATGAGATTGGCCAATAACTGGTGTGTCATGCCCTTACATGTCCGTGGCTGCATGTGCGCTACACTGAAAAGGCCAGCGTTTGTCGCTTACAGGTGCAGATAACCCGCTGAACAACGTTAGTGATGGGGATCACTGATTACAATTATTACCCGCGAACAATGATTTCCCAGTAAGTGCAGGTCAACCGCAGTTCCGGAATTAGGCCTAACCGTCATTCCTGAAAAAATGAAAAACTTACGTGTGCAAACCACAGGTGCTGTAGCTTGCTTAACAGCTCGCCAGCCGTTCTCACGCCCAGTATGTATTACACGTGATTGCACAAAGGTGAGAAAGGGTACCGTATCCCCAGATAGCATGTATGGATAGCGTACACATTCAAAATATATGTCTATACATCAGGAGGCAGGCTCAGACGGTGTTAGGCCCAGTATGGATTGCACGTGATTGCACAAAGGTTAGAAAGGGTACCGTATCCCCAGATATCATGTATGGATAGCGTACACATTCAAAATATATGTCTATACATCAGGAGGCAGGCTCAGACGGTGTTAGGCCCAGTATGGATTGCACGTGATTGCACAAAGGTTAGAAAGGGTACCGTATCCCCAGATAACATGTATGGATAGCGTACACATTCAAAATATATGTCTATACATCAGGAGGCAGGCTCAGACGGTGTTAGGCCCAGTATGGATTGCACGTGATTGCACAAAGGTTAGAAAGGGTACCGTATCCCCAGATAACATGTATGGATAGCGTACACATTCAAAATATATGTCTATACATCAGGAGGCAGGCTCAGATGGTGTTAGGCCCAGTATGGATTGCACGTGATTGCACAAAGGTTAGAAAGGGTACCGTATCCCCAGATAACATGTATGGATAGCGTACACATTCAAAATATATGTCTATACATCAGGAGGCAGGCTCAAATGGTGTCAGGCACAGTATGGATTTGACGACCCAGACTACACAGCGGAGGAGCAGGGAGAGGTAAAGATTGCAAATGCTGGGGCCCTGCCCAAGCAAGGGGGGCCCACTCGTGGGCGTCGGTACTGGCACTGGGCCCCTCAGTACGGCGGTGTGTCTGACGGCGGGTGTGCACCACCACCATCAGAGACACTTGATTGCACTATGAGGGACCCTGTGCCAGTGCCCGCGCCCAAGAGTCGGCCTACCCACCTGTCCAGGGCAACGGCACTCGCACGGTGTCGTGCGCTAGGTGGTGACCCCGGCCATGGGGGGGGAGGCAGCACAGTTAGGGAGTTTTTGAAAGTGGCATATGTTGATGTTGGACATTCAGCTGATGCAAAAGGCGAAATAGGTCAAGTCCCAGGAAGAGGTGGACCAAAGCAAGCCATTTTTCTGTCACCCTATGTGTCATCAGGGGAAGGTGGGACAAAATCCTTGGAAACCCATGCATGGTTCATTTTAATGAAGGTTAGATCATCCACATTTTGGGTTGACAGACGGGTCCTTTTTTCTGTAAGGATTGATCCAGCTGCACTGAAGACTCTTTCCGATAGCACACTTGCAGCTGGGCAAGCAAGCTCCTGTAAGGCATATTGTGCCAATTCAGGCCAGGTGTCCAGTTTAGCAGCCCAATAGTCAAAGGGGAATGACCTGTGTGGGAGAACATCTATATGGGAGGAAAAGTAGTTTGTAACCATAGTTGACAACTGCTGTCTCCTGTCACTTTCCATCGATGCAGTAGTTGTGTGAGCGGTACTTGAAAAATCAGTCCACAACATTGTCATGAAACCCCTGTCTCCAATGCCACTTCTGCTGTGTGCACCACGAACACCTCTGCCAAGCTGCCCCCGGCCCGTACGGCTCGTGTGAGAACCATCACCGCTGCTGTGTGCTGGGAATGCCTCAAGCAACCGATTTACCAGAGTTGCTTGTTTATTAGCCAATATTAGGTCAAGGTTCTCCTGTGGCATGATGTTTTGTAATTTGCCTTTATAGCGTGGATCCAGGATGCTGGCCAACCAGTAGTTGTCATCGTTCATCATTTTGGCAATGCGGGGGTCCCTTTTTAGGATCTGCAAGGCATAATCTGACATGTGGGCCAATGTTCCCGGTGTCAATTATGCACTGCGAGTGCTGGTTGGAGGAGCACTTTCTGGCAAATCCACATCCCTCCAGTCACGCACAAACCCTGTACCAGACCTTGCCACGCCAACATTTTCACTTGCCCCACGAGATGCATCCTCCTCCCCTAAGTAATCATCCCCATCATCCTCCTCCTCCTCCTCCTCTTCTTCCTCCACCTCGTCCAGGAGAGGTCCCTGAGCAGACAATGGCTGAATGTCATCAAGGATTCCCTCCTCCTCTTCCTCCTCATCAACATTGGCTGCAGAAGCCTGCTCCTTAAGGTGCGTCAAAGTTTGCATGAGCAGACGCATAAGTGGGATGCTCATGCTTAGGATGGCGTCGTCTGCGCTTACCAGCCATGTGCATTCCTCAAAACACTGAAGGACTTTACAGAGGTCTTTCAGCTTCGACCACTGCACACCTGTCAACTCCATGTCTGCTCTCAAAGTGCCTGGCTGTGTATCCTCCCACAAATGCATTATGGCCTACCTCTGCTTGCACAGCCGCTCCACCATGTGCAGGGTGGAGTTCCACCTTGTTGCAATGTCGATAATGAGGCGGTGGTTGGGAAGGTGGAGCAATCGCTGCAGCTTCTGCATATGAACGGAGTGTACAGGCGACCGGCGGATGTGCGCGCACAGTCTTCGCACCTTCTGGAGCAGGGCTGTTAACTCCGGATAATTTTTGAGGAAGCACTGCACCACCAGGTTCAAGGTGTGAGCCAAGCAAGGTATGTGGCTGAGTTTTGAAAGGGCTATGGCTGCCACAAAATTACGGCCGTTATCACTAACTACCTTGCCTGCCTCAAGATGTACACTGCCCAGCCATGACTCAGTTTGTCGCTTCAAGTACTCGGCCTGCACCTCGGCGGTGTGTCTGTCGCCCAAACACATCATCTGCAACACAGCCTGCTGACGCTTTCCACTAGCTGCTCAATAGGGGGACAACTCGTGTGCAACAGTGGCAGCTGCAGATGGAGTGCTCATACGACTGCGCTCTGTGGACGAGCTTTCGCTTCTGGAGGAGGAGGAGGAGGGTCGAACGCCTACAGCCAACTGTTTCCTATACCGTGGGCTAGGCAGCACTGTCCCACCACCGCTGTCCCCTGTGGACCCTGCATCCACCACATTAACCCAGTGCGCAGTGATGGACACGTAACGGCCCTGTCCATGCCGACTGGACCATGCATCAGTTGTGAGGTGCACCTTTCCGCTCACTGACTGCTTGAGTGCATGGACAATGCGGTCTTTCACATGATGATGGAGGGCTGGGATGGCTTTGCGAGAGAAGAAGTGGCGACTGGGTAGGTCATAGCGTGGTACTGCATAGGCCATGAGTTCCCGGAAAGCTGCGCTTTCCACCAACCGAAAGGGCATCATCTCAAACGAGATTAGTTTGGCAATGTGGGCGTTCAAACCCAGTGTACGCGGATGAGAGACTGAGTACTTTCTTGACCTACTCATAGTGTCTGGGAGGGTGAGCTGGACTTGAGAGCTGCATATGGTGGAAGTAGCGGTGGACAGGGCGGACTGAGAGAGGGTTGATGATGGTGATGGAGTTGGTGTTCTTTCTGATGGCCTAGAATCAGTCTTTCGTTGATATAACAGTGGGATTCCCTGACTGCTGTGGCCTTGCAACGACACCTCAACATTTGCTGCTGTGCTAACCGGTGGGCTTACAGTGGGGGAAACAATGTAGCGTTGCTGACTACCTTCGTTGTGATCAGTTGCACATGTGTCACTTGAGGTTTGGTGTTGTGTCCACGCTTGCAAGTGCATGGTGGTTAAATGTCTAAGCATGCAACTGGTATTCAAATTTTTCAGATTTTTCCCTCGGCTAAAGGTCTTTGCGCACTTCTTACAGATAACCTTGGCCTGATCATGAGGATTTTGTTCAAAAAAGTGCCACACTGCACTCTTCCTACTTTGGCAGACATTTTGTGGCCTAGCACGCTGTGATGTTTTGACCCTCTGGACAAGCTGTCCAGCAACTCTTTTGATTTTTGGAACCTGTCTTTGGAGTGCTCCGGGCCTGCCAGATTACAGCTGTTGCGATGTCTATGTCTGCTGTGGATGCTCCTCATCTGAGCTATTGGAAGCAGCACCCTCTTCCCCCAATGGATGCCAATCTGGGCCAACAACTGGGTCATCCATCACCTCCTCTTCAATGTCATGTGCACCTTCCTCTTTGTCACCGTGTATGGTGGTATAGTGTGCGGGAAGGGGCACCTGAGTCTCATCAGGGTCAGAATCTGGCTCTGTACACTGCGAGGACAATGTAGTGCTCTGAGTGAATGTACCAGCAGAATCATCCATCAGCGGCTGTGCATCAGTGCACTCCATGTCAGATTCATCTTGGCCTGGGTAATTCACCATTTGACTTGATAATCCAGGCATGGTATGTGAAAACAGCTCCATGGAGTAATCAGTAGTATGGCCTGCGTCATCCTTCAATCTTGGTTGGGGTGAAGGACACAAACAAAGGTGTGGTTCATAAACATGAGCCTCCAATGACGACTCAGTGCTTTTACTTTTTACAACTGAAGAAGAGGAGGCGATAGAGCTGGAGGCTGAGTCAGCAATGTAAGACAAAACTTTTTCCTGATGCTCTGGCTTTAAAAGCGGTTTGCCAACTCCTAGAAAACTAAGCCTTCGAAGCCTTATGGAGCCAGACGATGACGCAGGCTCAACACCTCCTGCATTCGGTCCTATTTTGCTCTTGCCACTACCATCAGTTCCACCACCAACACCATCATTACCAGCTGCCAACCCCCGCCCAATTCCATGTCCTCTTCCACCAGCCTTCCTCATTTTTGGTAGAAATGTAGACAAAATCCAACAAACTATATAGTAATGTAAAACAAGGTACAAGGTGTCTATAGGACAGGGGAGATTTTGAATTTCTGCTCACACTACTGGACACTGGACACTTTTGGATTGTGTGAGGCCCACTGAATATCTGAGTGCTATGTCACAGGCTCGATGGCACAGCTGTGACCAAAGTGACTAGAGGATAAGTGAGATTTTGAATTTCTGCAGACACTGGACACTTTTGGATTGTGTGAGGCCCACTGAATATCTGAGCGCTATGTCACAGGCTCGATGGCACAGCTGTGACCAAAGTGACTAGAGGATAAGGGAGATTTTGAATTTCTGCAGACACTTGTGGACACTGGACACTTTTGGATTGTGTGAGGCCCACTGAATATCTGAGCGCTATGTCACAGGCTCGATGGCACAGCTGTGACCAAAGTGACTAGAGGATAGGGGAGATTTTGAATTTCTGCAGACACTTGTGGACACTGGACACTTTTGGATTGTGTGAGGCCCACTGAATATCACAGGCAGATATTGGCTAGTGTATCACAAACTACAAGGTGTATATAGAATTGGGTAGAGTAGGAATCTCCCTAGAGTGCAGGTCTGTAAGAATGGAACATGTCCTCCACTTATTCTCACAGAGTGACACAGATAGCTTCACTGTGGCTGTGATAACAGCCGTTACACGGTACTGTGTGAGGAGCGTACACCGCTGTATGGTGTGAAAAAATGCACGCTCAGTACCTCAGCAGGACAAAAAAAAAAATTGGGATTGCTTTTAAAAAAGCAGTTTGCAGAGCAGTGGGTAAACAGCAATGCAGCTGTCAGGAAGCCTTAGAAGGCAGCCCAACAACCAACATCACTGATACACCACAATATAGCCTCCCCTTGCACTGCACACACAGTGACTGGTGTGTTGTACAGGCACAATCGCTAGCAGCAGAAGCAGTTTTTTTTTCTTCTTCCCTGCCTAACGCTCTCCCTACAGAATCAGCAGCAACCTCTCCCTATGCTAAGATTGGCAGAAGTAAGATGGCGGTCGGCGTGCACGCCCTTTTATAACCCCTGTGACGCCCACCAAAGCAAGCCAATCACTTGCATGCCCTTCTGAAAGATGGTGGTGACCCGTGCCTATGTCATCACGTTGCCCACAGTGTCCGTGGATCCTGATTGGCTGAAAAAGAGCGCAAAACAAACTTTTGAAACGCGACATTGGCGCGTAAGTCGCCGACCTCGTGGCCGACCTCATCCTAGGGTCGGGTTTCGTTTCATGAAACCCGACTTTGCCAAAAGTCGGCGACTTTTGAAATTGACCGACCCATTTCGCTCAACTCTAATTATCAGTGTCTTTTTTGGACTGTTTAGACCGATTACCTCTGGGACTATATTCCCATTGGCACATATTTCTTCTCTTTCCCAAACGGGTATTCATAGATACACCAGATTGTACAGAAGTCACCGACTGTTCACTAGTAGATGTCAGAGAGGATATAGACCCCGATCTACTAGGTTCATTAAGGGATTGAGATTTCTTAATCACTTTCCTCCACCTATAAACCCTTTTGTGGGCATAATCTGAATTATCCCTTATTAATTTTTTGGACTGGGTATCCTGAATCTGTTTCTCCCATGTATCAAGACATGTATTCGTCTGCTCATTAAAGGTGGTTAATTTTTCGCCAGAAATAGATTCCTTCAACCGTGCATAGGTAGTATCTAGATCCTTCTCCATACTTTCTATGACAGTCTGATTATGACAAATCAATCTAATATATAAAGCTCAAAGTGTGTATGTATGTGTGTTTGTGTGTGTGTGTGTGTGTGTCCGGGATAGGCATCCGCACCGTCGCAGCTACAGCCACAAAATTTGGCACAGTCACACGTTTGGACCCCGAGAGCGTCCTAAGCTATGTTGTGAGGCGAAATTTTAACCCCGCGCGTTCCAATTCACCAAACAATTTTGCCCCTATCTACATACTGGGGGAAAAAGTTTGTGCGCGTCAAGCCCCGCCCCTCATTGTGATGTCATAATGCCCCTATTTGCATAATGGGGAAACAGTGTGTGCGTATCAAGCCCCGCCCCTCATTATGATGTAACAATGGTTGCCATGGCGACGCTGATGTCATCATAGGTTGCAAGCCCTGCCGCCGCTCATTATGATGTCATAATGGTTGACTATGGGATGGAGGATGTGTGATGGGTATATGGGCACTGGACTATGGGATGGAGGATATGTATGACGGGTATATGGGCATGGGACAATGGGATGGCGGATATGTATATGGGCACGGGACTATGGGATGGAGGATGTGTGATGGGTATAAGGGCACTTGACTATGGGATGGAGGATATGTTTGACGGGTATATGGGCACGGGACTATGGGATGGTGGATATGTATACGGGCACGGGACTATGGGATGGAGGATGTGTGATGGTTATATGGGCACTGGACTATGGGATGGAGGATATGTATGACGGTATATGGGCACGGGACTATGAGATGGCGGATATGTATGATGGGTATATGGGCACGGGACTATGGGATGGAGGATATGTATGATGGGTATATGGGCATGGGACTATGAGATGAAGGATGTGTGATGGGTATATGGGCACTAGACTATGGGATGGTGAATATGTATGATGGGTATATGGGCATGGGACTATGGGATGGAGGATGTGTGATGGGTATGTGGGCACTAGACTGGGATGGCGAATATGTATGATGGGTATATGGGCATGGGACTATGGGATGGAGAATATGTATGATGGGTATATGGGCATGGGACTATGGGATGGAGGATGTGTGATGGGTATATGGGCACTCGACTATGGGATGGAGGATATGTATGATGGGTATATGGGCACGGGACTATGGGATGGAGGACAATTATAATTTGCTATAACTAACCACAGTTAGTTACTATGCCCGGGCAGCGCCGGGCTCTTCAGCTAGTAGATCCATAAATTTATAGAAATTATTACTACTAACTTCTTCCCATCTGGATATAAACTCCTCATCCTCCACCGGAAAAAAGGGAAATACTTGGACTCTAAGACCACATGGAATCATATGTTTGCTAAGGTAGTTTTCTAAAAATGCTTTGTTCCACGAAATCTTCATACGCCTTTGTAATAGGCATTTAATGGTATCCTGCAGCTCAATTACATCCCCCCGACCACCCTCCTGGTCAATTTTGGGAATCCTACACTGAAAGACCTTATCCAATTTAGTCCGCCAGGACATGTCCCTGGCTTTATAGTCCATGTCCCTGGCTTTATAGTCCATAGGACTGCAACAAAATAACTGTGAAAAAACACAGAGAAAGACAATTAACGGAGATGTTGAAATCCAAAAATGGAGCATATTGAAACATATCATATACTATTATATAGCCCCTTACTAAATATTGGACCCATATTTGAGTTCAAAAATTACATAGAAACCGAAAAAAAGAGATATTAACTCAAGTAAACAAAATATAACTATCTTTATTACTTGTAAAAATACATACAATACATAAACATTAAAAAGGTGGGAATCCCAATTAGAAATACCACCACCCACATGTCCACTACAAAAGGATATACAAAAAACCAGGGCACAGTGCTGCTCTTACATAACCACCGAACAATGCGGGAATAGTGGGCACAAACGTCCCCAAATGTATTAATCACTAAGATTCCCCATAAACAGGCACAGTGTCCAAATACAAGAGAAAAACATACCTCCTGTGGGTGGTGATATGAGCCCCTACGTACGTTTCGGCATTCAGCCTTCTTGCGGGGGTTAACATCACACCTACCAGAGCTTGTCTTTATATACAAGGCAATCCAATCTTAAATCCCCTCACAAATCACCTTCCTTTTACAAGGAATGATATAGGTTATTCGCTTATTAGAGGGTGGGTACATTTAAATCCTCACCATATCTAGAAGGGGGAGGGGGGCTTATTACATCTAGACAGTGGGCGGAATAATTGACTAATCACACCTATCCACTCAAAGCACCCATCATGAACCAGTCCACCGTGTAACTAATAAGGCCCATCTGGTAAATCTAGATAAGGAAATAACATGTTATCAGGGTGTCCCGACAGTGCCACCCCATAGTGGCGCATGCCGCACCGACAAGCGGCCCGAGAGAACCGCCGGACGCGGCAAGACGCCAGGCCCTGGGACACGGGCCAAGCCCCTCCCATGTCTGAAGTAGAAGGAACCCGCCCATGCAACTGGAACACAGCATCAGGCGCTGCATCCAGCAATGCCCCCAAGCCACCTGGCGGGCGCACGCGCACAAGGTGCACTCTGGGCAGCCCGAATAAAGACATACCCAGACAGAGAGGATCATATCATACAACGTACTGTCAAAACCAAGTGGCCAATTTCAAATATAAGAAGAGATACCCAAATATAGAAACCCCTAATACTAAAGACCTACTAATATATCTACCTATAGAAAGACATATTCATTAGGGGCATTAAAATAATATACTTAATTAAAGCGGAACGTTTCACCGGCAAGATTGATTATATCATAAGGTGAACATTTCATTACCAAATGGCCAAAGTAAGATATAAAGGAAAGCACCCACCCATAGAAACTCCTAATACTAGAAGCCCACCAGAATATGGAAGAATATAATCACCAGCTCTGCACCATAGTTAACGCTTATGCTCCCAAATCCAGACAAACCAAATTTTTAGATAAGCTTATGAAAAAAGTTGCAGAAAAGAACATGGGAGATCTAATAATCATGGGAGATTTTAATATTGTCCCTGATGGACACATGGATTCTTCAGCCACCAAAAGACATCTATACCCCACGCTAAGTAATTGGCTTGAAAAAAACGAATTATTTGACGTTTTTCGGTGTATCAACAAAACATCAATAGAGTGTACTTTCTTCTCAGATACCCATCAATCAGCTTGACGGATTGATCTGATACTTACGGATGTGTTCACCATCTCCAAATTTAGCTCAACCTCTATTAATGATAAAACCTTCTCAGACCATTCCCCTGTTACTAGAAAAAAGGAAAGAAAGTTCCAGCGCAAGGAATGGAAAATTAAAAATCCATTTTATTGTGCCAATGCATATTAAAATTCCAGCAGGTACAGCATATCAGTCGGATGACTGCAGAACAACGCGTTTCGACGCCTCAGGTCTTAATCATGTTCTGACATTAAATGCAACCAACTTCCTTATGTTGAATTCTCCCACCTCCAATAATCAGAAACAGATGTGTGGACTGCTCCAAAGGAGCTCCTGATATGGTAATGGTAGGAGAGCCAAACAGAATGGAAGGAAAAACTGTCAGTGTAGACAACATAATATAAATAACATGCATAATATATAATATTCTTTATCTTTTTTTCTCTTTCTTTCCTTTCCCCTCTTTCTCCCTTTTCCTTTTTCCTTTTAAAAGGAGATATAAAAACTCCTAATGTAAAATAAAAAAGATGAATATGAAAATCAATAATTGCAACAACATATTTTAAAGTACATATCACATATTCATGTCCCATAAATAATGTACCATAAATTATACTACAAAAGGATATGTACCAAAAAAAAAAAAAACACAATCAAATATATGGGTAAATTCAGTATCCACTAAGACATCATCCCATCATTATTAGGAACAATTCCTGAGAGAGATTTTTTATCCAAATTAAATAAGTATGATGTCTACTGGATACACAAAAATCACATCATCTGAACTGTATCAAAGAGCAGTCTTTTCTCTTCCCTATTTCTCTCCTGCTACCCCTTCTTCCTTTCCTCATTCCTTTCTTTATCCTATTTTTATTTATCAGATTAATATGAAGGGAAAAAAAAAAAAAAAAAAAAAATTTCCAAAAAAAAAAAAAAATTTTTTCTCTCTTTTTCCTTCCTTTCTCTTTTCCCTTCTCTTTTCTCTTTCTTTCTTTTTATTTTATATAAAAATATTTAATAAATCTCTAAATGAGAAAACCCCAACCAATACACAACAAACGATCCATACAATATATTACAACTAGTGTTGAGCATTCCGATACCGCAAGTATCGGGTATCGGCCGATACTTGCTGTATCGGAATTCCGATACAGACTTCCGATATTTTTTCAATATCGGAAGTCGGCATCGGAATCGGAAGTTCAAAGTTGATTGACAGCCTGACGTCATCATGATGCGCGGTGTGTGCGCATCATGATGCGCCGTCATTTTGGGCCTTCCGGGGGTCTCTGCCGGCCTGCCGGGGGGCTGTGTGGACTGCCCGGGGTCTGTACCGGCCTGCCGGGGGGCTGTGCCGGCCTGCCGGGGGGCTGTGTGGACTGCCCGGGGTCTGTACCGGCCTGCCGGGGGGCTGTGCCGGCCTGCCGGTGGTCTGTGCACCCTGTGGGGGTCTGTACCGGCCTGCCGGGGGGCTGTGCTGATGTCCGGGGGTCTGTGCAAGCATCGTCCGATGGGACTATAAGTCCCATCTGGCGATGTCTGCTACCATGACAGTGATTGACACATTAGCCAATGATGGGACAGTAGTAGTCCCATCATCCGGCTAATGTGTTAAATGTTAAAAAAAAAAAAAAAAAATACTACATACATACTACATACATACTACATGCATGCTACATACATACTACATATATACTACATACATACTACATGCATGCTACATACATACTACATACATACTACATGCATGCTACATACATAACATATACTACATGCATGCTACATACATACTACATGCTACATACATACTACATACATACTACATGCATACTACATGCTACATACATACTACATATATACTACATGCATGCTACATACATACTACATGCTACATACATACTACATACATACTACATACATACTACATGCATGCTACATACATACTACATGCATGCTACATACATACTACATACATACTACATATATACTACATGCATGCTACATACATACTGCATGCTACATATATACTACATACATACCACATATATACTACATACATACTACATGCATGCTACATACATACTACATGCTACATACATACTACATATATACTACATGCATTCTACATACATACTACATGCTACATACATACTACATATATACTACATGCATGCTACATACATACTACATGCTACATACATACTACATACATACTACATGCATGCTACATACATACTACATACATACTACATACATACTACATGCATGCTACATACATAACACATATATACTACATGCATGCTACATACATACTACATGCTACATACATACTACATATATACTACATGCATGCTACATACATACTACATGCTACATATATACTACATGCTACATACATACTACATGCATGCTACATACATACTACATACATACTACATGCATGCTACATACATACTACATGCTACATGCATACCACATACATACTACATATATACTACATGCATGCTACATACATACTGCATGCTACATGCATGCTACATACATACTACATACATACTACATGCTACATACATACCACATATATACTACATACATACTACATACAATACATTCATACAATACATACATAGACATACAGTACATATAACATAGAGTAACATAGTTACCAATACTTGTCACATTGTTCCCCGAAGCCATTGTCTTTTAAAGGAATAAATATTAACATAACAAACCACAAAAATACTCACCCACGATCCGAAGCAGTCCACGAGTGTGTCCCACGACAATCTTGGGTAGAGAACTGCAGCATCAGCTGATGCCGCCGTTCTCTACGGGCTGCAGGAATCCAATGACGGAAGGTAGGTATCCTTCCGCACTGTATTCCTCCGCCACTTAAAAAAAAAAAAGTCCCTAGTCTCACTTTATGCCATTGCTGCGTGGGAAATTCCCACACAGCAATGGCATAAAGTGAGACTAGGGACTTTTTTTTTTTTAAGTGGCGGAGGAATACAGTGCGGAAGGATACCTACCTTCCGTCATTGGATTCCTGCAGCCCGTAGAGAACGGCGGCATCAGCTGATGCTGCAGTTCTCTACCCAAGATCGTCGTGGGACACACTCGTGGACAGCTTCGGATCGTGGGTGAGTATTTTTGTGGTTTGTTATGTTAATATTTATTCCTTTAAAAGACAATGGCTTCGGGGAACAATGTGACAAGTATTGGTAAGTATGTTACTCTATGTTATATGTACTGTATGTCTATGTATGTATTGTATGAATGTATTGTATGTAGTATGTATGTAGTATATATGTGGTATGTATGTAGCATGTAGTATGTATGTAGTATGTATGTAGCATGCATGTAGCATGCAGTATGTATGTAGCATGCATGTAGTATATATGTAGTATGTATGTGGTATGTATGTAGCATGTAGTATGTATGTAGCATGCATGTAGTATGTATGTAGTATGTATGTAGCATGCATGTAGTATGTATGTAGCATGTAGTATATATGTAGCATGTAGTATGTATGTAGCATGCATGTAGTACATATGTAGTATGTATGTAGCATGTAGTATGTATGTAGTATGTATGTAGTATGTATGTGGTATGTATGTAGCATGTAGCATGCATGTAGTATGTATGTAGTATATATGTAGTATGTATGTAGCATGCATGTAGTATATATGTAGTATGTATGTAGCATGCAGTATGTATGTAGCATGCAGTATGTATGTAGCATGCATGTAGTATATATGTAGCATATATGTAGTATGTATGTAGCATGTAGTATATATGTAGTATGCATGTTGCATGCATGTAGTATATATGTAGTATGCATGTTGCATGCATGTAGTATATATGTAGTATGTATGTTGCATGTAGTATATATGTAGTATGAATGTAGCATGTATGTAGTATGAATGTAGCATGTATGTAGTATGAATGTAGCATGTATGTAGCATGTAATTTTTTTATTTTTTTTTTACATTCAACACATTAGCCGGATGATGGGACTACTACTGTCCCATCATTGGCTAATGTGTCAATCACTGTCATTGTAGCAGGCATAGCCCGATGGGACTTGTAGTCCCATCGGACGATGCCTGCACAGACCCCCGAAGCCTGCACAGCCCCCCGGCAGGCCGGCACAGCCCCCCGGCAGGCCGGCACAGCCCACCGGAGCCTGCACAGACCACCGGCAGGCCGGCACAGCCCACCGGAGCCTGCACAGCCCCCCGGCAGGCCGGCACAGCCCACCGGAGCCTGCACAGCCCACCCGGCAGGCCGGCACAGCCCCCCGGCAGGCCGGCACAGCCCCCCGGCAGGCCGGCACAGACCACCGGAGCCTGCACAGACCCCCTGGCAGGCCGGCACAGCCCCCCGAAAGGCCCGTACAGACCCCAGAGAGGCTGTACAAGGCAAAAACAGGGTTTTTCTTATTCCGATACCGGAAGTCCCATAGACTTGAATGGGACTTCCGGTATCGGAATCGGCGATACCGATACTTTTTTTTAAGATCGGCCGATCCATTCCGATCCGATACTTTGAAGTATCGGACGGTATCGCTCAACTCTAATTACAACCCCTGAATGAAAATCTGGGATAAACATATTTAATAATGCAATATAAGATCTTGTCGGCTATTCATTCCATCTGGATATCTTGTGCCCAGGGTGAAGATCCAGAAGGACTCCCTGTTCAAGAGTTTCCTTCTGTGATCTCCACCCCGAATCGGTCTGTGCACCTGTTCTATTCCCATGAAGTAAAAGCCACTAACATCCCCCTTGTGAACTGTGGCAAAGTGCTTTGAAACTGCTGAAACCGCAACAGCATTATGATTAGACACATCTGAGAGATGCCTCCTGATTCTGACCTTCAGGGGTCCCGTGGTGCAACCAGTGTATTGGATGTTACAAATTCTGCATGATATTAAATATACAATGTAGGAGGAATTACAATTTATTAAATTTTTAATGGTAAATGTTTTTTTATTTACCATAGAAAAAAATGTTTTTCCTTTTTGTGCAAAATTACAGGTTTTACATCTAGCTGCACCACATTTATAAAAACCCTTTAGTGTCATCCATGAGGATCCTTCTGTCTGGCCACTCTCACTTGTAAAAAGACTGGGGGAAAGAATAGTGCTAAGTGTAGGTGCCCGTTTGGCAACATACCTAATATTATTCTGAATCACCTGTTTTAGAATGGGATCCTCATTAAGGATTGGTAGGTATTTTCTCACAATGCTAGTAACCGTATTATACTGATTACTGTAATTGGTTGAAAAGACAATATTATTATTAGTTTTATTTTTCAGATAAGATGATTTATGTTTAAACAGTAAGTCTTCCCTGTTGATTTCACGTACAATTGATTTAGCTCTATTGAGAATCCAGGGACGATACCCCCTCTTGGAAAGCCTGCTGCAAACCTGACTTTCTTCCCTATTGTAATCACTGGATTGGGAGCAGTTTCGTTTTATTCGAATCAGTTCCCCCACCGGAATATTATTCTTGGTCTGTACCGCATGGCAGGAATCTGCCGTTAAGATGGAATTAGTGGCAGTAGGTTTGCGGTAAGGAGTGACTATGACCACATCCGAATCACTAATAGATAAGGTGACGTCCAAAAAATTAATTGTGGTCAAATGATGATAAGAGGTAAATTTTAGATTGAATTCATTAGTATTTAAATATGAAACAAACTCCTGTATACTATCTTCTGGACCACACCAAATCATCAGCAGATCGTCCAAATATCTGCCATACCATAGCAGGCATTTGGAAAAGGGATTCTCATCCGAATACAGGAAATCCTCCTCCCACCTCGCCATAACGATATTTGCAAGGGAGGGGGAGAAGCGAGCTCCCATACTAACTCCTCTGCACTGCAAATAAAAATTTTTATCAAAAGAAAAATAATTATGCTTTAGGAGAAAATCAATAGATGAGATTAAAAAATCTTTCAAACATGTGTCATAGTCACTAAATCTGTCTAGATGTTGGGATAGGCAGCGTAATGCAACGTTATGAGGTATAGATGGATATAAAGATATCACGTCGCATGAGAGCCAGGAATAATGAGATTTCCAACAAAAATTGTCCAGAGCCTTAACCACCTCTTTTGTATCCCTGATATAACCTGGTATATCAAGAATCAAAGGTTGAAGAAAATGATCTATCCAGCCTCCCAAATTCTCCCCCAATGAGCCAATGCCTGAAACTATTGGTCTCAGTGGGGGAGGAAAAATGTTTTTATGAACTTTTGGGAGACAATGGTATATCGGAACCACAGGGTTTTTATTAAATAAAAAATCCTTAGTTTTCTCACTAATAGCACCCACACAGACTCCCTCCTCTAGATTTTTCAATAATAAATTATTATAATGTCTAGTGGGGTCCTGATCTAACTCTATATAGGTGTCTATATCCTGTAGGTCCTGAAGAATCAATTTTTTATATAAACCTGAATTCAACAGTACAATGGCACCCCCCTTGTCAGCCTCCCTGATTATAAGATCAGGGTTAAGTTTTAACTCTTTCAGAGCCAATCTTTCCCTGTGTGTTAGATTATCCTTAGGGGGAACCATTGTATCATTCAATTCTATAAGTTCAGTGACAATAAGCTCCTGGAATAAATCCAGTATTGGGGGTCGTGATTGTACCGGATAATATTCCCGATTAGAAAGTGCAGGTTGAGCAAGCATGGTGGATTTAACCAAGGCAGTATCACAATTGGCAGAAAGGAGTCTAAGATCCATTACAGCTTTCTGTTCACAAAAGGAAAAAAAAGTGTTACTACAATTAGGAATAACCATATCAGTATTAATATTGACATCAACGTCCTGTGGGGGGATCCCATTGTTGTTGTCAAAAAAATGACGTTTTAATGTGATGTTACGTGCAAATTTATTCAAGTCCAATATAGTCTGGAAAATGTTGAAATTTGTATTAGGGGCAAATCCCAAACCCCTACTCAACAAAGAAATCTGCTCTTCAGATAGCACGTAACTAGACAAATTCCACACAGGAAGGGTTAATGTCTCTGATGTTGATGGTATACACGAGAGGCATTGTTTCTGGTGTTTCCTGCCCGCTCTTCTGGTACGTTTTTTGACTTATTTTTTTGGAACACTTGTGCTGGATTCTTGTTAATATATTGTTTAGATCTAGTAGTGATGCCAGATATGTCCAATGAGGAATTGGAAAAATCAGTTACTCCATCTGAGGTGGAGGGCAGAGATGTATCACCTGTAGAGTCAGAGTTGTCAAAATTGACTCGATTAAAACTGGAGTGACGTCTCCTTCTAATAATCGATCTTGGTTTATAGTTCCAGGTGTAAATCTCATTTTTGGCATAATCTGTGGAGTCTCTCATAAACTTCTTCTTTTTAATCTCCATAATATTTCTCTCCAATTTTGACATTTTTGTTTGTATTTTGTCATAGGAGATTTTATATGAGTCCAAGTTATTAAATTTCTTGAGAGAATTTACCATTGTCTCCCAAAAGTTCATAAAAACATTTTTCCTCCCCCACTGAGACCAATAGTTTCAGGCATTGGCTCATTGGGGGAGAATTTGGGAGGCTGGATAGATCATTTTCTTCAACCTTTGATTCTGGATATACCAGGTTATATCAGGGATACAAAAGAGGTGGTTAAGGCTCTGGACAATTTTTGTTGGAAATCTCATTATTCCTGGCTCTCATGCGACGTGATATCTTTATATCCATCTATACCTCATAACGTTGCATTACGCTGCCTATCCCAACATCTAGACAGATTTAGTGACTATGACACATGTTTGAAAGATTTTTTAATCTCATCTATTGATTTTCTCCTAAAGCATAATTATTTTTCTTTTGATAAAATTTTTTATTTGCAGTGCAGAGGAGTTAGTATGGGAGCTCGCTTCTCCCCCTCCCTTGCAAATATCGTTATGGCGAGGTGGGAGGAGGATTTCCTGTATTCGGATGAGAATCCATTTTCCAAATGCCTGCTATGGTATGGCAGATATTTGGACGATCTGCTGATGATTTGGTGTGGTCCAGAAGATAGTATACAGGAGTTTGTTTCATATTTGAATACTAATGAATTCAATCTAAAATTTACCTCTTATCATCATTTGACCACAATTAATTTTTTGGACGTCACCTTATCTATTAGTGATTCGGATGTGGTCATAGTCACTCCTTACCGCAAACCTACTGCCACTAATTCCATCTTAACGGCAGATTCCTGCCATGCGGTACAGACCAAGAATAATATTCCGGTGGGGGAACTGATTCGAATAAAACGAAACTGCTCCCAATCCAGTGATTACAATAGGGAAGAAAGTCAGGTTTGCAGCAGGCTTTCCAAGAGGGGGTATCGTCCCTGGATTCTCAATAGAGCTAAATCAATTGTACGTGAAATCAACAGGGAAGACTTACTGTTTAAACATAAATCATCTTATCTGAAAAATAAAACTAATAATAATATTGTCTTTTCAACCAATTACAGTAATCAGTATAATACGGTTACTAGCATTGTGAGAAAATACCTACCAATCCTTAATGAGGATCCCATTCTAAAACAGGTGATTCAGAATAATATTAGGTATGTTGCCAAACGGGCACCTACACTTAGCACTATTCTTTCCCCCAGTCTTTTTACAAGTGAGAGTGGCCAGACAGAAGGATCCTCATGGATGACACTAAAGGGTTTTTATAAATGTGGTGCAGCTAGATGTAAAACCTGTAATTTTGCACAAAAAGGAAAAATATTTATGGTAAATAAAAAAACATTTACCATTAAAAATTTAATAAATTGTAATTCCTCCTACATTGTATATTTAATATCATGCAGAATTTGTAACATCCAATACACTGGTTGCACCACGGGACCCCTGAAGGTCAGAATCAGGAGGCATCTCTCAGATGTGTCTAATCATAATGCTGTTGCGGTTTCGGCAGTTTCAAAGCACTTTGCCACAGTTCACAAGGGGGATGTTAGTGGCTTTTACTTCATGGGAATAGAACAGGTGCACAGACCGATTCGGGGTGGAGATCACAGAAGGAAACTCTTGAACAGGGAGTCCTTCTGGATCTTCACCCTGGGCACAAGATATCCAGATGGAATGAATAGCCGACAAGATCTTATATTGCATTATTAAATATGTTTATCCCAGATTTTCATTCAGGGGTTGTAATATATTGTATGGATCGTTTGTTGTGTATTGGTTGGGGTTTTCTCATTTAGAGATTTATTAAATATTTTTATATAAAATAAAAAGAAAGAAAGAGAAAAGAGAAGGGAAAAGAGAAAGGAAGGAAAAAGAGAGAAAAAAATTTTTGGAGAATTTTTTTTTTTTTTTGGAAATTTTTTTTTTTTTTTTCCCTTCATATTAATCTGATAAATAAAAATAGGATAAAGAAAGGAATGAGGAAAGGAAGAAGGGGTAGCAGGAGAGAAATAGGGAAGAGAAAAGACTGCTCTTTGATACAGTTCAGATGATGTGATTTTTGTGTATCCAGTAGACATCATACTTATTTAATTTGGATAAAAAATCTCTCTCAGGAATTGTTCCTAATAATGATGGGATGATGTCTTGGTGGATACTGAATTTATCCATATATTTGATTGTGTTTTTTTTTTTTTTTGGTACATATCCTTTTGTAGTATAATTTATGGTACATTATTTATGGGACATGAATATGTGATATGTACTTTAAAATATGTTGTTGCAATTATTGATTTTCATATTCATCTTTTTTATTTTACATTAGGAGTTTTTATATCTCCTTTTAAAAGGAAAAAGGAAAAGGGAGAAAGAGGGGAAAGGAAAGAAAGAGAAAAAAAGATAAAGAATATTATATATTATGCATGTTATTTATATTATGTTGTCTACACTGACAGTTTTTCCTTCCATTCTGTTTGGCTCTCCTACCATTACCATATCAGGAGCTCCTTTGGAGCAGTCCACACATCTGTTTCTGATTATTGGAGGTGGGAGAATTCAACATAAGGAAGTTGGTTGCATTTAATGTCAGAACATGATTAAGACTTGAGGCATCGAAACGCGTTGTTCTGCAGTCATCCGACTGATATGCTGTACCTGCTGGAATTTTAATATGCATTGGCACAATAAAATGGATTTTTAATTTTCCATTCCTTGCGCTGGAACTTTCTTTCCTTTTTTCTACTATTGATTGACTGCCTAGTCAAATCCGTGCGCAGGATTTGGATCCTACCAGCAAGGCAGTGCGGTGAGCTGGATTATTCTGTTCTTTTACTTCATTCCCCTGTTACTGGTATAATTAAATTAGACCCCAGTTTTAAAAATAATTTTTTATGGAAATGCAATTCTACTCTCTTGTATACCCCGGAATACAAAGCCATTATTGAAAATTACCTAAAAAAACTACTTTAAAGAAAATAAAGATGACTCACTTAAACCATTTACCTGTTGGAACGCATACAAAGCCGTAATTCGTGGAACTATGATTCAAATCTCCTCTACACACAAAAAGAAAAGAAGAGCAAAAATATTGAATATCCAAACTCAAATTAAGATTAAGGAGAATATACAGACTAATTTACAATCTCCCTCAGAAAAATTAAAGCAAGAAATCACCCAACTTAGACAAGAACTTAAAAACGAATTGTTTGCATCATATGACTCGATGATCAAAAACTCAAAATTCAAATTATACTCCTCACTTAATAAGCCCACAAATTTTATGATGTGCTGAATAAAAAAAAAGAGAATTTACAATAGAATAGACAAGATAAGATCTGGAAATGGTACAATTAAATCTCACCCCAGGACATAGTCGATACCTTTGCTGAATACTATCATGACCTCTATAACATTAATGGGAATGATTCTAAATTTAAAACCAATAAAGACACCATAGAATCAATTCTCTCATCCATTGATCTTCCCCAAATTAGCCAGCAAAACTTAAAAGAGCTTATGTCTTCCTTTACGGAAAAAGAAATACTAGACACAATCAAACAACTTAAATCATATAAATCCCCTGGCCCTGATGGTCTAATTAATGAGTACTATAAAACTTTTGACCAGATCCTCACCCCCCAGCTTACTCAAATATTTAATCATGTATCTGTTACAGGTTCCCTTCGGAGATGCTTGGGGCCACTATAACCCTGATTCCTAAGCCTGAAGCAGATTTGGAAAGTGTGAAAAACTATAGGCCAATTTCTCTAATAAATGCAGATGTCAAAATTTATGCTAAAGTCATTGCAAATAGACTTAAAATTATACTTCCTTCTATCATCATTAATGATCAGATCGGTTTTGTGGAAGGCAGAAAACTAACTGAAGGAACAAGAAGGTTGATCAATACAATAAAGACGATTAACTCTTCAAAAACTCCTGCAACATTCCTGGCCTTGGATGCTGAAAAGACTTTCGACAGGATTAATTGGGACTGTCTGATGACTACTCTTTCAAGGTTTGGCTTTAATAATAAATTTATATCAACAATTCAGGCATTATACTATAATCCAACAGCTAAAATTTACGCAAACAACCATATATCCAACTCTATCGTGATATCAAATGGGACCAGACAGGGTTGCCCTCTATCCCCCTCCTATTTGCTATTGCTATAGAGCCTCTAGCTCAAAAGATAAGGGATAATAAGAACATAAAAGGATTTGACGTTGGGCCCCGACAATTAAAAATCAATTTATTTGCAGATGACATTTTTCTTATGCTCACAGATCCAGTTACTTCCATTAAGGAAGTTCTGCATATTTTAGAAGACTTCTCCAAAATCTCATACTTTAAAATTAATCGAAGCAAATCAAAAATAATGCAGTTTAACCTAAGCAAAGTTCAGATAAAAAGAATTGAAGAAGAATCACAATTTGGATGGGCGGAAGATGAACTAATATATTTAGGAATAACCATTACAAAAAAGATTAACACCCTAATAACTAGAAACATGGACTCTATTTTTGAAACAGTAACAAAGGATATACTCTTTTTCACCGACAAAGACCTCTCATGGATAGGTAGAACATTGATAATAAAAACCATCACTCTCCCGAAAATTTTATGCATATTTAGAAATTTACCCCTTATAATCCCTAATACCCATATTATAAAAATACAAAATTTAATCAACTCATTCAACTGGAATAACAAAAAGGCAAGAACTCCTACAAAAACACTGTATAAATGCAAAATGAATAGAGGATTGGGCTTACCAAATATTTATGCCTACTAATGGGCCAATATTGTTAAACAGAGCCAATTTTGGTTAAATCAGGAAAACTCACCTGCTTGGTCTTGCCAAGAACTCTATTTAAACAATAATACTCATCCGTGTATTACACTCTATAACAGTATTTTCAAAAAAACTCAATATGAACCGTCTTGGAAGTGCATTGAGCAGCAAGGTGGTGTGCTGGTAAAGGGGAACAAAACTCTTTTAAATCTTCTGCCTGAGAGAGTGTGAACGAGCTGAGTGTGACCTGAGAAGTGCGAACTGTGGTAAGTGTGTGACTTGAGATTCAGTGAAGAGGTATTTGGAAAACCTATAACCAATACCTGTGTGAGTTGCTGAATTGTAGGTTGCTGAGTGCTTTCTACCTGTTCAATTTTTGGGGGCTTGTTTAACCTATTTTTTCTCTCTACAGGGTTAATCTCTTATTTTACTATCTGTGTTTTTAAGGGTTAACTATATTGCATTTAAATCTTGAAGTGTAACATATTCACAAGGGGTTAATTAAGGGTGGGAGTTCATACAGTAATTAAGGGTTTATAAGGGGCAGCTGGTTGGGGCTCAACTCCTTTTGGAAGTGCATTGAGCAGCAAGGTGGTGTGCTGGTAAAAGGGGGAAAAAAAAACTCTTTTAAATCTTCTGCCTGAGCGAATGTGAATGAGCTGAGTGTGACCTGAGCGTAAGTGCGAACTGTGGTAAGTGTGTGACTTGAGATTCAGTGACTTTGGATTCAGGGAGTTTCCAAGGGAGGTCTTACTGAATTGCTGTTATATTATATTAATTCATATATTTTTTTTAATTTATTTTTGCTTATCTTATTGTCTGGTGCAATCCCCATTAGGATGTGCTCCACTATTGCCAATGCCATCCAGTGCACGTCTTACCGCATGTATGAAATCCTTGAACAGCCGGTCGAGGGTGCATACTGCTGTGCGAGATGTGAGCACGTTGTGCATTTGGAAGCCCAGATACAGGATCTAAATGTGCAGCTGGCAACACTGAGATCAATAGACAATATGGAAAGGAGTCTTCTGCTCACTGAGCAGACGCTCAATGGGATAGATGAGGGGGGATGCTAGGTTGGAGCTGCAGGACAATGAAGCAGCTAGCTGGTTGACAGTTAGAAGGTGGGGTAGAGGGAAGAGCACCAGGGAGGCTAGTCCTGATCTGGCACACCCCAATAAGTTTGCTAAGTTGGCAGATGAGGGGAGTGTTAGTGCAGGAGTAGCACTGCTGGCAGCAAGGCATGTCCTCTGAAAGCCGGAGGAGTGTCTGCTCCAGTAAGGGGGGAAATAGGAGAGCAGGGCAGGTCAGACAGGTTCTGGTAGTGGGAGACTCAATTATTAGGGGAACAGATAGGGCAATCTGTCACAAAGACAGGGATCGTCGAACGGTGTTCTGCCTACCTGGCGCTCGAGTCCGACACATCGCTGATCGGGTTGACAGATTACTGGGAGGGGCTGGAGAGGATCCAGCGGTCATGGTGCACATTGGCACAAATGACAAAGTTAGAGGTAGGTGGAAGGTCCTTAAAGATGATTTCAGGGAATTAGGCTGTAAGCTTAAAGCAAGGACCTCCAAGGTGGTATTTTCGGAAATACTTCCTGTACCACGTGCCACGCCAGAGAGGCAATGGGAGATTAGGGAGGTTAATAAGTGGCTCAGGAATTGGTGTAGGAAGGAGGGGTTTGGGTTCCTGCAGAACTGGGCCGACTTCTCAGTTGGCTACAGGTTCTACGCTAGGGACGGGCTGCACCTCAATGGGGAGGGTGCAGCTGTGCTGGGGGAGAAAATGGCTAGAAGGTTGGAGGAGTGTTTAAACTAGGGATGGGGGGGAGGGTATTCCTTTTATAGGAGGGGAAGACAGTTCAGATAGAGACCTGGGCACAAATAATGACATTGGTGGTGGGGGTGGCATGGGGGGTGGGGTTAGAAAAGTTAATAATTTAAGAAAGAATAGAGGTACAGAGAGATACATAAAGTGCATGTATACTAATGCCAGAAGCCTCGCCAACAAAATGGAGGAATTGGAGTTAATGTTGTTGGAACAAAATTATGACATGGTGGGGATATCTGAGACATGGCTGGATGAGAGCCATGACTGGGCGGTTAATTTACAGGGCTATAGTCTGTTCAGAAATGACCGCACAAATAAGCGAGGGGGAGGTGTGTGTTTATATGTAAAATCATCCTTAAAACCCATCCTTCGTGATAATACATATGAATCTAATGAAAATGTAGAGTCCCTGTGGGTAGAGATAAGGGGAGGGGGGAAAAATAATAAATTACTGATAGGGGTTTGTTATAAGTCTCCAAAAATAATGGAAGCAACAGAGAATATCCTCATAAAGCAAATAGATGAAGCTGCGACTCAAGGAGAAGTCATTATTATGGGGGACTTCAACTACCCTGAAATACATTGGGGAACCGAAACCTGCAGTTCCAACAAAGGTTATAGGTTTTTGACTACTATGAGAGACAATTACCTTTCACAACTGTTTCAGGACCCAACAAGAGGGGGGGGCACTGCTAGGCCTAATATTAACCAACAGGCCAGACCGCATATCAAATGTAAGGGTTGAGGGTCACTTGGGTAACAGTGATCACAAATTAATAAGTTTTCATGTATCCTTTAATAAGATGTGTAGTAGAGGGGTTACAAGGACACTAAACTTCAGGAAGGCAAATTTCCAACGGATGAGAGATGATCTTGGTGCAATTAACTGGGACGATATCCTGAGACATAAAAATACACAAAGAAAATGGGAGACGTTTATTAGCATCCTGAATAGGACCTGTGCACAATATATACCATATGGGAATAAACATTCTAGAAAAAGGAGGAAACCACTATGGCTAAATAGAGCTGTAAGGGGCGCAATAAGAGATAAAAATAAAGCATTTAGAGAATTAAAGCAAGTAGGTAGTGATGAGGCATTAACTAAATACAGAAGATTAAATAAATTCTGTAAAAAGCAAATCAAGACAGCAAAGATTGAGACAGAGAGACTCATTGCCAGAGAAAGTAAAAATAATCCCAAAATATTCTTTAACTGCATAAATAGTAAGAAACTAAAAAATGATAGTGTTGGCCCCCTTAAAATTAGTCTGGGTGAAATGGTGGATGAGGATGAGGAAAAAGCCAATATGCTAAATGACTTTTTTTCATTATCATTTTACACAAGAAAATCGCAAGACGGATAACATGATCAGGGATAAAATTCTCCGTTAAATGTCACCTGCTTAACCCAGCAGGAAGTACGGCGGCGTCTAAAAATCACTAAAATTGACAAATCCCCGGGCCCGGATGGGATACACCCCCAAGTACTGCAGGAATTAAGCACAGTCATAGATAGACCATTATTTTTAATCTTTAAAGATTCCATAATAACAGGGTCTGTACCACAGGACTGGCGTATAGCAAATGTGGTGCCAATATTCAAAAAGGGGACAAAAACTGAACTTGGAAATTATAGGCCAGTAAGTTTAACCTCAACTGTGGGTAAAATCCTGGAGGGTTTTCTAAGAGATACTATACTGGAGTATCTGGAGAAGAATAACCTTATGACCCAATATCAACATGGGTTTACAAGGGACCGTTCCTGTCAGATTAATCTGATAAGCTTTTATGAAGAGGTAAGTTCCGGACTGGACCAAGGGAATGCAGTGTACGTGGTGTACATTGACTTTTCAAAAGCTTTTGATACAGTGCCACACAAAAGGTTGATACATAAAATGAGAACAATGGGGATAGGGGAAAATATGTGTAGGTGGGTTAAGAGCTGGCTCAGGGATAGGAAACAAAGGGTGGTTATTAATGGAGCACACTCGGACTGGGTCACGGTTAGCAGTGGGGTACCACAGGGGTCAGCTTTGGGCCCACTTCTTTTTAACATATTTATTAATGACCTTGTAGGGGGCATAGAGAGTAGAATTTCAATATTTGCAGATGACACTAAACTCTGCAGGGTAATCAATACAGAGGAGGACAATTTTATATTACAGGAGGATTTATGTAAACTAGAAGCTTGGGCTGATAAATGGCAAATGAGCTTTAATGGGGATAAATGTAAGGTCATGCACTTGGGTAGAACGAACCAGATGTATAATTATGTGCTTAATTGTAAAACACTGGGCAAAACAGTCACTGAAAAAGACCTGGGTGTATGGGTGGACGACAAACTCACATTTAGCGGCCAGTGTCAGGCAGCTGCTGCAAAGGCAAATAAAATAATGGTATGCATTAAAAGAGGCATAGATGCTCATGAGGAGAACATAATTTTACCTCTATATAAGTCACTAGTGCGACCACACTTAGAATACTGTGCACAGTTCTGGTCTCTGGTGTATAAGAAAGGCATAGCTGAACTGGAGAGGGTGCAGAGAAGAGCGACCAAGGTTATTAGGGAACTAGGGGGTCTGCAATACCAAGACAGGTTATTACACTTGGGGTTATTTAGTTTGAAGAATCGAAGGCTTAGGGGTGATCTTATTACAATGTATAAATATATGCGGGGACAATACCAAGACCTTTCTAATGATCTTTTTACTCTTAGACCTGTGACGGGGACAAGGGGGCATCCTCTACATCAGGAGGAAAGAAGGTTTAAGCATACTCACAGATGCGGATTCTTTACTGTAAGAGCAGTGAAACTATGGAACTCTCTGCCATATGATGTTGTAATGAGTGATTCCCTACTAAAATTTAAGAAGGGACTGGATGCCTTTCTTGAAAAGTATAATATTACAGGGTATATACACTAGTTTCCTTAATATTGCGTTGATCCTGGGAGCTAGTCTGATTGCCGTATGTGGAGTCGGGAAGGCATTTTTTTCCCCAATGTGAAGCATACTGTTTGCCACATGGGTTTTTTTTTGCCTTCCTCTGGATCAACATGTTAGGGCAAGTTAGGATAGGATATGGGTTGAACTAGATGGACTTAAAGTCTCCCTTCAGCCTTATTAACTATGTTACTATGTTACTATGTTGCTATGTCTCATCCAATCTTTCAAGCAATTATTACAGCCTGGAAGAAGCTAGCGTCGATTAAAAATAAAAATAAGAATACAACAAATTCAAATCTTATAAATAACTTTGATCTTTCCTTTATCACCTCTTTGCACAACAAACCGATCCCCCCACATTGGTCAAAATTAGGCTTAAATAAACTAAAGACATTCATGATGGGGAAAAATTCTTCCCTTTCAATGACCTCAAAAGTAAATATAAACTCAACGTAAAGGATTTTTTATACTTTACGATGATTAAAGAGTCTGTATCAGATTTTCTTCTAAATAATAGATCAGTTTCTGGAACTTTAGTAAAACTCATGTGTAATCCTAATCATAAAATTTTTTTGGAGCCTCAGATTTATCTATAATCATTTTAATGAGGACAATCATTTAAATAAGAACTCATCCATGATCAGGTGGGAAAAGGATTTAAACTCCTCTTTTTCATTGGAAGATTGGGAAGACGCCATGAGTTTGACTTATGCTTCAAATATATCTATGTCCCTACATGAAACATATTTTAAAACCCTTTACAGATGGTACTTCACTCCAGTAAGACTTGCACACATTGATAAAAGCAATTCTCCCCTGTGATGGAGGAATTGTGGCCTACGAGGAAGCCTCTTACACATGCTTTGGGAATGTCCTAAAATTCAAAAATTATGGAAGCAAATTTCAAAATTAGTTAACAAATTGAACAATAAACCTATAATCTTGTTACCACAAATGGCACTTCTGTTATTAGGGATAGAAGACATAGACCCTTCAATAAAACCTCTCATTACACACGTGTTACTTGTAGTTAAAAACTCTATAGCATTTAATTGGGAGAAAACAGACCCTCCTCTTTACTCAGTAATAGAAGAAAGAGTAAACTTACATAAATCATTCGAATTCCAATTCACAATTAATAATGACAGTCTATTTAAGTGTTCAAAAAAATGGAAATACTGGTGTAATCAATTCCCCTGACAATTTACTGATGTTTTGCATCTAGAATACTTCCTAACACAAGTAATACGAGTAAACTAAATAACATTTGACTATTGTATTTAATAACTTTGTACAGTTGTGCCCAAAAGTATTGACACCTCTGCAATTCCGTCAGATAATACTCAGTTTCTTCCTGAAAATGATTGCAATCACAAACTCTTTGGTATTATTATCTTCATTTAATTTGTCTTAAATGAAAAAACACAAAAGAGAATGAAGCAAAAAGCAAAACATTGATCATTTCACACAAAACTCCAAAAATGGGCCAGACAAAAGTATTGGCACCCTCAGCCTAATACTTGGTTGCACAACCTTTAGCCAAAATAACTGCGACCAACCGCTTCCGGTAACCATCATTGAGTTTCTTACAATGCTCTGCTGGAATTTTAAACCATTCTTCTTTGGCAAACTGCTCCAGGTCCCTGATATTAGAAGGGTGCCTTCTCCAAACTGCCATTTTTAGATCTCTCCACAGGTGTTCTGTGGGATTCAGGTCTGGACTCATTGCTGGCCACCTTAGAAGTCTCGAGTGCTTTCTCTCAAACCATTTTCTAGTGCTTTTTGAAGTGTGTTTTGGGTCATTGTCCAGCTGGAAGACCCATGACTTCTGAGGGAGACCCAGCTTTCTCACACTGGGCCCTACATTATGCTGCAAAATTTTTTGGTAGTCTTCAGACTTCATTATGCCATGCACACGGTCAAGCAGTCCAGTGCCAGAGGCAGCAAAGCAACCCCAAAACATCAGGGAACTTCCGCCTTGTTTGACTGTAGGGACCGTGTTCTTTTCTTTGAATGCCTCTTTTTTCTCCTGTAAACTCTATGTTGATGCCTTTGCCCAAAAAGCTCTACTTTTGTATCATCTGACCAGAGAACATTCTTCCAAAACATTTTAGGCTTTTTCAGGTAAGTTTTGGAAAACTCCAGCCTGGCTTTTTTATGTCTCGGGGTAAGAAGTGGGGTCTTCCTGGGTCTCCTACCATACAGTCCCTTTTCATTCAGATGCCGATGGAGAGTACGGGTTGACACTGTTGTACCCTCGGACTGCAGGGCAGCTTGAACTTGTTTGGATGTTAGTCAAGGTTCTTTATCTAACATCCGCACAATCTTGCGTTGAAATCTCTTGTCAATTTTTCTTTTCCATCCACATATAGGGAGGTTAGCCACAGTGCTATGGGCTTTAAACTTCTTGATGACACTGCGCACGGTAGACACTGGAACATTCTGGTCTTTGGAGATGGACTTGTAGCCTTGAGATTGCGCATGCTTCCTCACAATTTGGTTTCTCAAGTCCTCAGACAGTTCTTTGGTCTTCTTTCTTTTCTCCATGCTCAATGTGGTACACACAAGGACACAGGACAGAGGATGAGTCAACTTTAATCCATGTCAACTGGCTGCAAGTGTGATTTACTTATTGCCAACACCTGTTAGGTGCCACATGTAAGTGACAGGTGCTGTTAATTACACAAATTAGAGACACATCACATGATTTTTCAAACAGTGCCAATACTTTTGTCTACCCTCTTTTTTATGTTTGGTGTGGAATTATATCCAATTCGGCTTTAGGACAATTCTTTTTGTGTTTTTTCATTTAAGACAAATTCAATAAAGATAATAATAACAAAGAATTTGTGTTTACAATCATTTTCAGGAAGAAACTGAGTATTATCTGACAAAAATGCATGGGTGTCAATACTTTTGGCCACAACTGTATATAGTTTCCCAAATTAGGGATTTTGTTGATAATTTGTGATTAATTTTATGTTATCTTTGTAATTTTACCATGCCCAGGACTATTTACCAACCAGAGTTCTATACCAATGTACCTGTCCTTTCCTGCCCTTACCCTTCATTTTCCCTTCCCCCTTTTCCCTATGGATAAAATATATATACGAATTCAATGTAATTATAAAAAGTTAATAAAAATTATTGAAAAACAAAGCAAAGGTGATTGCTAAATGATAAATGCAATTCACTTTTATTCCCTTGTAATATTGCAGCTACACCTTTCAAACTTTGGTCATTTTTTTACCACCCACGGATTTGTTTGTTGCAACTTATTAAAATGTGTTTTATTGGTTGTAAATAATCTCAGGGATTGGGTGTTTTGAGAGTCCACTTAGTACTTTAACTTTAAAGTGTTTTTAATCTTTTGTTTGTCCTTGATCACTCAAATAAAATTTAGAATAAATGTGGAATCCTCTTGCTATATGCATGTATCCTTGTCATGCTTTCAATAACTGTAGACTAAAATATTTCTATCATGTGACCTGATTTTTGCTATGGCAATTTACAGGCATATGATGGCTTTAGATTGTCCTATCTATAGAGGCCTGTTCAGAAGTTACAAACATGTACAGTAGGTGGCAAAAATAACATTTTTAATTCCTGTCATGCCAGTTTGCATTCAATTGTGAAAAGCATCTGAAGGGTTAATAAACTACCTGACAGCAGTTTTGAAAATATTGAGGGGTGCTGGTTTCAAAATGTTATCACTTTTGGGGGGGTTCCAATACAAGTGCCCCAATGTCGCTTTAAATATAAATAGGTCTCTTAAAAAAATAAGTTTTGTAAATTTACTTGAAAAAATTTAAAATTGCTGTTACATATTTAAACTTTCTAAAATTCTAACAAAATAAAACAACATTCTTTAAATGGTGCTAATGTAAAGCAGACATAAGGTAAGTATTATTTATTAACTTTTTTGTTTGGTATAAATATCTGGATTAAAAAGGATAATCACTCAAAGTTTGATAATTGTTAATATTTTTCAATTTTTTGTCAAATTTCTGATATTTGTATAAATAAAGGCAAAACATATTGACCTAAATTGACGATTAAAACAAAGTATAATGTGTCACGATAAACTAATCTCAATTCACTAAGATACAGCGAAGCATTCCGGACTTATTGCCAAATAAAGTGACAAGTTCAGATTTTTAAAAATTTGGCATGGTCGCTAAGGGGTTATAAAAAAAGACACAGATCCATCAAGTCAACCTTTCTTGATCATTTGATGAGTGACCGGTGCTGAGTAGTTTTTCTAACATTCATAAACTGTAGTACTTGGCAGCAGCCTCAAGACAGTGCATGGAGCTCCGGTGTTACAAGCCCTACATCTTTTTACATCTGACTGGTGTCAGAGCAGATAATAGCTGATCATCAGAGGTGGAAGGTGTCTGAGCTCACCAATTTTATGTTGACAACTTGTTCTACAGAAAGATCATCAATATGTTAACTCTGGACAACCCCTTTTATGACCTTTTAGCTACAATTTTTTGTCTGCATTTTATTACACAAGGAAATATGGCTTTTAAGCATTTTTGAATCTTTTGCAAAAAAAGATATTGAGTACCGTACTTTAGAGAATCCTATAAATTAAAAATACTACAACAAGATCATGTTGATGAAGAAAAAGTCACAGATCTCAACAAATGAAACAAAAAATGCCACAAGCTAAAATATTTGTGTATGTAACCCTGAGATAGAGTACAGATGACTACAAACTACCTCAAAAAGGGATTACAAAGTCATACAAAATTTAAATGTCTAAATGTGCAAAAAGAGCCTAAATATTTAAATCAAGTGAATATTATTTTTGTAGTCAAAACAAGTTAACATAGCTGATTCTGATTTACTTTTTAAAAATGTTGTCTTGATTTGATGCAATAAAAAAGTAACAATGTATAAAACTAAAAAGTATAATTTTAAGCATGTGAGCTAAAACCAATTTTTTTTATCTGAAGAATATAATTACCAAATGAATTGCCTGGTATATCTTTTGTTTGACTTAAACAGATATGACATTGTATTGCAGAATATTCTAGAATCAATCACAGATATTAAAATTAAATTTACATAATTAGATCAACAAAAATCTAATTTCTGTAACATTTCGTCTCTGTAATTACATTGCAGAGCTTTTAGTGATATTGCAATTACTTAGAAATTCAGAGCATATGTTTCTTTCTAAAGTATTCTACCGAGACATTCAATTAAGCGCAAGCCCCTCAGAAATGTTACAAAAGGCTGAATTTAAATAAAAATAGCACAATACAAAGTTCATTTGAAAACATGTAACAAAAAATGAAAAGAGCTTTTTCAGAAAAGTAGTTTTGATAATAAGATAGCAAAAAAGTAGGGCAAAAAATGAAACTGGGAATTATAGGCCAGTAAGTCTAACCTCTACTCTGTTCAAAATCTCTGCGGGCTTTTTTAGATAAGAGATGCTATCCTGGAGTATCTCAATAAAAATAACCTCATGATCCAGCATCAACATGATCGGTCCTGTCAAACTAATCTGATCAGATGCTGTGACAAGAGAAGTTCCAGACTGGACCATGCAAAGGCTAAGGATTTTGTAAAGTTAGAATTTTTAAATGCAATGCGGTGCCCTACAAAAGGTTGTTAAAAAAATGTTTAATTGGGCTAACAAGTGGCTCAGTCATAGGAAAGAAAGGGTGGTCATGTTAATGGAGATATTGATTCGGTCATAGTTAGTTTATCTTCTTCTTTTTAACATATTTATTAATGACCTTGAAGAGGGCATACAAAGTAAAATTACAAAACTTCCAGATGCTAACCGCTTCAAAGTAAACATCACATAGGAGGATAATTTAATATTGCAAAGAGATTTATGTAACCTGGCCACTTGGGCTGAGAAATGACAATTGAAGTTTAATGAAAATAAATGAAAGGTAATGCACATGGGCCAAGGAATTAAAATACACAATTATGGGATAAATTATAGAACACTGGGTAAAACTGTCATTGAAAAAGATTTTTTGTGTTTTGCTGGATGACAAACTAAACTTTAGTGATCCGTGTCAGGCAGCTGCTGTTAAGGCAAATAAAATAATTGGCTTAGATGATCATTCACACAGTTTTTAGAGTTGAGCGAAATGGGTCGGTCAATTTCAAAAGTCGCCGACTTTTGGCAAAGTCGGGTTTCATGAAACGAAACCCGACCCTAGGATGAGGTCGGCCACGAGGTCGGCGACTTACGCGCCAAAGTCGCGTTTCAAAAGTTTGTTTTGCGCTCTTTTTCAGCCAATCAGGATCCACGGACACTGTGGGCAACGTGATGACATAGGCAGGGGTCACCACCATCTTTCAGAAGGGCATGCAAGTGATTGGCTTGCTTTGGTGGGCGTCACAGGGGGTATAAAAGGGCGTGCACGCCGACCGCCATCTTACTTCTGCCGATCTTAGCATAGGGAGAGGTTGCTGCTGATTCTGTAGGGAGAGCGTTAGGCAGGGAAGAAGAAAAAAAAACTGCTTCTGCTGCTAGCGATTGTGCCTGTACAACACACCAGTCACTGTGTGTGCAGTGCAAGGGGAGGCTATATTGTGGTGTATCAGTGGTGTTGGTTGTTGGGCTGCCTTCTAAGGCTTCCTGACAGCTGCATTGCTGTTTACCCACTGCTCTGCAAACTGCTTTTTTAAAAGCAATCCCAATTTTTTTTTTTTGTCCTGCTGAGGTACTGAGCGTGCATTTTTTCACAGCGGTGTACGCTCCTTACACAGTACCGTGTAACGGCTGTTATCACAGCCACAGTGAAGCTATCTGTGTCACTCTGTGAGAATAAGACGAGGACATGTTCCATTCTTACAGACCTGCACTCTAGGGAGATTCCTATTCTGCCCAATTCTACATACACCTTATAGTTTGTGATACACTAGCCAATTTCTGCCTGTGACATAGCGCTCAGATATTCAGTGGGCCTCACACAATCCAAAAGTGTCCAGTGTCCACAAGTGTCTGCAGAAATTCAAAATCTCCCTTATCCTCTAGTCACTTTTGTCACAGCTGTGCCATCGAGCCTGTGACAAAGCGCTCAGATATTCAGTGGGCCTCACACAATCCAAAAGTGTCCAGTGTCCACAAGTGTCTGCAGAAATTCAAAATCTCACTTATCCTCTAGTCACTTTGGTCACAGCTGTGCCATCGAGCCTGTGACATAGCGCTCAGATATTCAGTGGGCCTCACACAATCCAAAAGTGTCCAGTGTCTGCAGAAATTCAAAATCTCACTTATCCTCTAGTCACTTTGGTCACAGCTGTGCCATCGAGCCTGTGACATAGCACTCAGATATTCAGTGGGCCTCACACAATCCAAAAGTGTCCAGTGTCCACAAGTGTCTGCAGAAATTCAAAATCTCACTTATCCTCTAGTCACTTTGGTCACAGCTGTGCCATCGAGCCTGTGACATAGCACTCAGATATTCAGTGGGCCTCACACAATCCAAAAGTGTCCAGTGTCCACAAGTGTCTGCAGAAATTCAAAATCTCACTTATCCTCTAGTCACTTTGGTCACAGCTGTGCCATCGAGCCTGTGACATAGCGCTCAGATATACAGTGGGCATCACACAATCCAAAAGTGTCCAGTGTCTGCAGAAATTCAAAATCTCACTTATCCTCTAGTCACTTTGGTCACAGCTGTGCCATCGAGCCTGTGACATAGCGCTCAGATATTCAGTGGGCCTCACACAATCCAAAAGTGTCCAGTGTCCGCAGAAATTCAAAATCTCACTTATCCTCTAGTCACTTTGGTCACAGCTGTGCCATCGAGCCTGTGACATAGCGCTCAGATATTCAGTGGGCCTCACACAATCCAAAAGTGTCCAGTGTCTTCAGAAATTCAAAATCTCACTTATCCTCTAGTCACTTTGGTCACAGCTGTGCCATCGAGCCTGTGACATAGCGCTCAGATATTCAGTGGGCCTCACACAATCCAAAAGTGTCCAGTGTCCACAAGTGTCTGCAGAAATTCAAAATCTCACTTATCCTCTAGTCACTTTGGTCACAGCTGTGCCATCGAGCCTGTGACATAGCGCTCAGATATTCAGTGGGCCTCACACAATCCAAAAGTGTCCAGTGTCCACAAGTGTCTGCAGAAATTCAAAATCTCACTTATCCTCTAGTCACTTTGGTCACAGCTGTGCCATCGAGCCTGTGACATAGCGCTCAGATATTCAGTGGGCATCACACAATCCAAAAGTGTCCAGTGTCTGCAGAAATTCAAAATCTCACTTATCCTCTAGTCACTTTGGTCACAGCTGTGCCATCGAGCCTGTGACATAGCGCTCAGATATTCAGTGGGCCTCACACAATCCAAAAGTGTCCAGTGTCCACAAGTGTCTGCAGAAATTCAAAATCTCACTTATCCTCTAGTCACTTTGGTCACAGCTGTGCCATCGAGCCTGTGACATAGCGCTCAGATATTCAGTGGGCCTCACACAATCCAAAAGTGTCCAGTGTCTTCAGAAATTCAAAATCTCACTTATCCTCTGGTCACTTTGGTCACAGCTGTGCCATCGAGCCTGTGACATAGCACTCAGATATTCAGTGGGCCTCACACAATCCAAAAGTGTCCAGTGTCCACAAGTGTCTGCAGAAATTCAAAATCTCACTTATCCTCTAGTCACTTTGGTCACAGCTGTGCCATCGAGCCTGTGACATAGCGCTCAGATATTCAGTGGGCCTCACACAATCCAAAAGTGTCCAGTGTCTTCAGAAATTCAAAATCTCACTTATCCTCTAGTCACTTTGGTCACAGCTGTGCCATCGAGCCTGTGACATAGCGTTCAGATATTCAGTGGGCCTCACACAATCCAAAAGTGTCCAGTGTCCACAAGTGTCTGCAGAAATTCAAAATCTCACTTATCCTCTAGTCACTTTGGTCACAGCTGTGCCATCGAGCCTGTGACATAGCGCTCAGATATTCAGTGGGCCTCACACAATCCAAAAGTGTCCAGTGTCTTCAGAAATTCAAAATCTCAATTATCCTCTAGTCACTTTGGTCACAGCTGTGCCATCGAGCCTGTGACATAGCGCTCAAATATTCAGTGGGCCTCACACAATCCAAAAGTGTCCAGTGTCCACAAGTGTCTGCAGAAATTCAAAATCTCACTTATCCTCTAGTCACTTTGGTCACAGCTGTGCCATCGAGCCTGTGACATAGCACTCAGATATTCAGTGGGCCTCACACAATCCAAAAGTGTCCAGTGTCTGCAGAAATTCAAAATCTCACTTATCCTCTAGTCACTTTGGTCACAGCTGTGCCATCGAGCCTCTGACATAGCGCTCAGATATTCAGTGGGCCTCACACAATCCAAAAGTGTCCAGTGTCCACAAGTGTCTGCAGAAATTCAAAATCTCACTTATCCTCTAGTCACTTTGGTCACAGCTGTGCCATCGAGCCTGTGACATAGCGCTCAGATATTCAGTGGGCCTCACACAATCCAAAAGTGTCTAGTGTCTTCAGAAATTCAAAATCTCACTTATCCTCTAGTCACTTTGGTCACAGCTGTGCCATCGAGCCTGTGACATAGCGCTCAGATATTCAGTGGGCCTCACACAATCCAAAAGTGTCCAGTGTCCACAAGTGTCTGCAGAAATTCAAAATCTCACTTATCCTGTAGTCACTTTGGTCACAGCTATGCCATCGAGCCTTTGACATAGCGCTCAGATATTCAGTGGGCCTCACACAATCCAAAAGTGTCCAGTGTCTGCAGAAATTCAAAATCTCACTTATCCTCTAGTCACTTTGGTCACAGCTGTGCCATCGAGCCTGTGACATAGCGCTCAGATATTCAGTGGGCCTCACACAATCCAAAAGTGTCCAGTGTCCACAAGTGTCTGCAGAAATTCAAAATCTCACTTATCCTCTAGTCACTTTGGTCACAGCTGTGCCATCGAGCCTGTGACATAGCGCTCAGATATTCAATGGGCCTCACACAATCCAAAAGTGTCCAGTGTCCACAAGTGTCTGCAGAAATTCAAAATCTTACTTATCCTCTAGTCACTTTGGTCACAGCTGTGCCATCGAGCCTGTGACATAGCGCTCAGATATTCAGTGGGCCTCACACAATCCAAAAGTGTCCAGTGTCTGCAGAAATTCAAAATCTCACTTATCCTCTAGTCACTTTGGTCACAGCTGTGCCATCGAGCCTGTGACATAGCGCTCAGATTTTCAGTGGGCCTCACACAATCCAAAAGTGTCCAGTGTCCACAAGTGTCTGCAGAAATTCAAAATCTCACTTATCCTCTAGTCACTTTGGTCACAGCTGTGCCATCGAGCCTGTGACATAGCACTCAGATATTCAGTGGGCCTCACACAATCCAAAAGTGTCCAGTGTCTTCAGAAATTCAAAATCTCACTTATCCTCTAGTCACTTTGGTCACAGCTGTGCCATCGAGCCTGTGACATAGCGCTCAGATATTCAGTGGGCCTCACACAATCCAAGTGTCCAGTGTCCACAAGTGTCTGCAGAAATTCAAAATCTCACTTATCCTCTAGTCACTTTGGTCACAGCTGTGCCATCGAGCCTGTGACATAGCGCTCAGATATTCAGTGGGCCTCACACAATCCAAAAGTGTCCAGTGTCTGCAGAAATTCAAAATCTCACTTATCCTCTAGTCACTTTGGTCACAGCTGTGCCATCGAGCCTGTGACCTAGCGCTCAGATATTCAGTGGGCCTCACACAATCCAAAAGTGTCCAGTGTCCACAAGTGTCTGCAGAAATTCAAAATCTCACTTATCCTCTAGTCACTTTGGTCACAGCTGTGCCATCGAGCCTGTGACATAGCGCTCAGATATTCAGTGGGCCTCACACAATCCAAAAGTGTCCAGTGTCCACAAGTGTCTGCAGAAATTCAAAATCTCACTTATCCTCTAGTCACTTTGGTCACAGCTGTGCCATCGAGCCTGTGACATAGCGCTCAGATATTAAGTGGGCCTCACACAATCCAAAAGTGTCCAGTGTCTTCAGAAATTCAAAATCTCACTTATCCTCTAGTCACTTTGGTCACAGCTGTGCCATCGAGCCTGTGACATAGCGCTCAGATATTCAGTGGGCCTCACACAATCCAAAAGTGTCCAGTGTCCACAAGTGTCTGCAGAAATTCAAAATCTCACTTATCCTCTAGTCACTTTGGTCACAGCTGTGCCATCGAGCCTGTGACATAGCGCTCAGATATTCAGTGGGCCTCACACAATCCAAAAGTGTCCAGTGTCTGCAGAAATTCAAAATCTCACTTATCCTCTAGTCACTTTGGTCACAGCTGTGCCATCGAGCTTGTGACATAGCGCTAAGATATTCAGTGGGCCTCACACAATCCAAAAGTGTCCAGTGTCCAGTAGTGTGAGCAGAAATTCAAAATCTCTCCTGTCCTATAGACACCTTGTACCTTGTTTTACATTACTATATAGTTTGTTGGATTTTGTCTACATTTCTACCAAAAATGAGGAAGGCTGGTGGAAGAGGCCGTGGAATTGGGCGGGGGTTGGCAGCTGGTAATGATGGTGTTGGTGGTGGATCTGATGGTAGTGGCAAGAGCAAAATAGGACCGAATGCAGGAGGTGTTGAGCCTGTGTCATCGTCTGGCTCCATAAGGTTTCGAAGGCTTAGTTTTCTAGGAGTTGGCAAACCGCTTTTAAAGCCAGAGCATCAGGAAAAAGTTTTGTCTTACACTGCTGACTCAGCCTCCAGCTCTATCGCCTCCTCTTCTTCAGTTGTAAAAAGTAAAAGCACTGAGTCGTCATTGGAGGCTCATGTTCATGAACCACACCTTTCCTTGTGTCCTTCACCCCAACCAAGATTGAAGGATGACGCAGGCCATACTACTGATTACTCCATGGAGCTGTTTTCACATACCATGCCTGGATTATCAAGTGAAATGGTGAATTACCCAGGCCAAGATGAATCTGACATGGAGTGCACTGATGCACAGCCGCTGATGGATGATTCTGCTGGTACATTCACTCAGAGCACTACATTGTCCTCGCAGTGTACAGAGCCAGATTCTGACCCTGATGAGACTCAGGTGCCCCTTCCCGCACACTATACCACCATACACGGTGACACAGAGGAAGGTGCACATGACATTGAAGAGGAGGTGATGGATGACCCAGTTGTTGACCCAGATTGGCATCCATTGGGGGAAGAGGGTGCTGCTTCCAATAGCTCAGATGAGGAGCATCCACAGCAGACATCGACATCGCAACAGCTGTTATCTGGCAGGCCCGGAGCACTCCAAAGACAGGTTCTAAAAATCAAAAGAGTTGCTGGACAGCTTGTCCAGAGGGTCAAAACATCACAGTGTGCTAGGCCGCAAAATGTCTGCCAAAGTAGGAAGAGTGCAGTGTGGCACTTTTTTGAACAAAATCCTCATGATCAGGCCAAGGTTATCTGTAAGAAGTGCGCAAAGACCTTTAGCCGAGGGAAAAATCTGAAAAATTTGAATACCAGTTGCATGCTTAGACATTTAACCACCATGCACTTGCAAGCCTCAAGTGCCACATGTGCAACTGATCACAACGAAGGTAGTCAGCAACGCTACATTGTTTCCCCCACTGTAAGCCCACCGGTTAGCACAGCAGCAAATGTTGAGGTGTCGTTGCAAGGCCACAGCAGTCAGGGAATCCCACCGTTATATCAACGAAAGACTGATTCTAGGCCATCAGAAAGAACAACTCCATCACCATCATCAACCCTCTCTCAGTCCGCCCTGTCCACCGCTACTTCCACCATATGCAGCTCTCAAGTCCAGCTCACCCTCCCAGACACTATGAGTAGGTCAAGAAAGTACTCAGTCTCTCATCCGCGTACACTGGGTTTGAACGCCCACATTGCCAAACTAATCTCGTTTGAGATGATGCCCTTTCGGTTGGTGGAAAGCGCAGCTTTCCGGGAACTCATGGCCTATGCAGTACCACGCTATGACCTACCCAGTCGCCACTTCTTCTCTCGCAAAGCCATCCCAGCCCTCCACCATCATGTGAAAGACCGCATTGTCCATGCACTCAAGCAGTCAGTGAGCGGAAAGGTGCACCTCACAACTGATGCATGGTCCAGTCGGCATGGCCAGGGCCGTTACGGGTCCATCACTGCGCACTGGGTTAATGTGGTGGATGCAGGGTCCACAGGGGACAGCGGTGGTGGGACAGTGCTGCCTAGCCCACGGTATAGGAAACAGTTGGCTGTAGGCGTTCGACCCTCCTCCTCCTCCTCCTCCAGAAGCGAAAGCTCATCCACAGAGCGCAGTCGTACGAGCACTCCATCTGCAGCTGCCACTGTTGCACACGAGGTGTCCCCCTATCGAGCAGCTAGTGGAAAGCGTCAGCAGGCTGTGTTGCAGATGATGTGTTTGGGCAACAGACACACCGCCGAGGTGCTGGCCGAGTACTTGAAGCGACAAACTGAGTCATGGCTGGGCAGTGTACATCTTGAGGCAGGCAAGGTAGTTAGTGATAACGGCCGTAATTTTGTGGCAGCCATAGCCCTTTCAAAACTCAGCCACATACCTTGCTTGGCTCACACCTTGAACCTGGTGGTGCAGTGCTTCCTCAAAAATTATCCGGAGTTAACAGCCCTGCTCCAGAAGGTGCGAAGACTGTGCGCGCACATCCGCCGGTCGCCTGTACACTCCGTTTGTATGCAGAAGCTGCAGCGATTGCTCCACCTTCCCAACCACCGCCTCATTATCGACATTGCAACAAGGTGGAACTCCACCCTGCACATGGTGGAGCGGCTGTGCGAGCAGAGGTAGGCCATAATGCAATTGTGGGAGGATACACGGCCAGGCACTTTGAGAGCAGACATGGAGTTGACAGGTGTGCAGTGGTCGAAGCTGAAAGACCTCTGTAAAGTCCTTCAGTGTTTTGAGGAATGCACATGGCTGGTAAGCGCAGACGACGCCATCCTAAGCATGAGCATCCCACTTATGCGTCTGCTCATGCAAACTTTGACGCACCTTAAGGAGCAGGCTTCTGCAGCCAATGTTGATGAGGAGGAAGAGGAGGAGGGAATCCTTGATGACATTCAGCCATTGTCTGCTCAGGGACCTCTCCTGGACGAGGTGGAGGAAGAAGAGGAGGAGGAGGAGGATGATGGGGATGATTACTTAGGGGAGGAGGATGCATCTCGTGGGGCAAGTGAAAATGTTGGCGTGGCAAGGTCTGGTACAGGGTTTGTGCGTGACTGGAGGGATGTGGATTTGCCAGAAAGTGCTCCTCCAACCAGCACTCGCAGTGCATCATTGACACCGGGAACATTGGCCCACATGTCAGATTATGCCTTGCGGATCCTAAAAAGGGACCCCGCATTGCCAAAATGATGAACGATGACGACTACTGGTTGGCCAGCATCCTGGATCCATGCTATAAAGGCAAATTACAAAACATCATGCCACAGGAGAACCTTGACCTAATATTGGCTAATAAACAAGCAACTCTGGTAAATCGGTTGCTTGAGGCATTCCCAGCACACAGCAGCGGTGATGGTTCTCACATGAGCCGTACGGGCCGGGGGCAGCTTGGCAGAGGTGTTCGTGGTGCACACAGCAGAAGTGGCGTTGGAGACAGGGGTTTCATGACAATGTTGTGGACTGATTTTTCAAGTACCGCTCACACAACTGGTAATACTGCATCGATGGAAAGTGACAGGAGACAGCAGTTGTCAACTATGGTTACAAACTACTTTTCCTCCCATATCGATGTTCTCCCACACAGGTCATTCCCCTTTGACTATTGGGCCGCTAAACTGGACACCTGGCCTGAATTGGCACAATATGCCTTACAGGAGCTCGCTTGCCCAGCTGCAAGTGTGCTATCGGAAAGAGTCTTCAGTGCAGCTGGATCAATCCTGACAGAAAAAAGGACCCGTCTGTCAACCCAAAATGTGGATGATCTAACCTTCATTAAAATGAACCATGCATGGGTTTCCAAGGATTTTGTCCCACCTTCCCCTGATGACACATAGGGTGACAGAAAAATGACTTGCTTTAGTCCACCTCTTCCTGGGACTTGACCTATTTCGCCTTTTGCATCAGCTGAATGTCCAACATCAACATATGCCACTTTCAAAAACTCCCTAACTGTGCTGCCTCCCCCCCCCATGGCCGGGGTCACCACCTAGCGCACGACACCGTTCGAGTGCCGTTGCCCTGGACAGGTGGGTAGGCCGACTCTTGGGCGCGGGCACTGGCACAGGGTCCCTCATAGTGCAATCAAGTGTCTCTGACGGTGGTGGTGCACACCCGCCGTCAGACACACCGCCGTACTATGAGGGGCCCAGGGCCAGTACCGACGCCCACGAGTGGGCCCCCCTTGCTTGGGCAGAGCCCCAGCATTTGCAATCTTAACCTCTCCCTGCTCCTCCGCTGTGTAGTCTGGGTCGTCAAATCCATACTGTGCCTGACACCATTTGAGCCTGCCTCCTGATGTATAGACATATATTTTGAATGTGTACGCTATCCATACATGTTATCTGGGGATACGGTACCCTTTCTAACCTTTGAGCAATCACGTGCAATCCATACTGGGCCTAACACCGTCTGAGCCTGCCTCCTGATGTATAGACATATATTTTGAATGTGTACGCTATCCATACATGTTATCTGGGGATACGGTACCCTTTCTAACCTTTGTGCAATCACATGCAATCCATACTGGGCCTAACACCATCTGAGCCTGCCTCCTGATGTATAGACATATATTTTGAATGTGTACGCTATCCATACATGTTATCTGGGGATACGGTACCCTTTCTAACCTTTGTGCAATCACGTGCAATCCATACTGGGCCTAACACCGTCTGAGCCTGCCTCCTGATGTATAGACATATATTTTGAATGTGTACGCTATCCATACATGTTATCTGGGGATACGGTACCCTTTCTAACCTTTGTGCAATCACGTGCAATCCATACTGGGCCTAACACCGTCTGAGCCTGCCTCCTGATGTATAGACATATATTTTGAATGTGTACGCTATCCATACATGTTATCTGGGGATACGGTACCCTTTCTAACCTTTGTGCAATCACGTGCAATCCATACTGGGCCTAACACTGTCTGAGCCTGCCTCCTGATGTATAGACATATATTTTGAATGTGTACGCTATCCATACATGTTATCTGGGGATACGATACCCTTTCTAACCTTTGTGCAATCACGTGCAATCCATACTGGGCCTAACACCGTCTGAGCCTGCCTCCTGATGTATAGACATATATTTTGAATGTGTACGCTATCCATACATGTTATCTGGGGATACGGTACCCTTTCTAACCTTTGTGCAATCACGTGCAATCCATACTGGGCCTAACACCGTCTGAGCCTGCCTCCTGATGTATAGACATATATTTTGAATGTGTACGCTATCCATACATGTTATCTGGGGATATGGTACCCTTTCTCACCTTTGTGCAATCACGTGTAATCCATACTGGGCGTGAGAACGGCTGTCGAGCTGTTAAGCAAGCTACAGCACCTGTGGTTTGCACACGTAAGTTTTTCATTTTTTCAGGAATGACGGTTAGGCCTATTTCCGGAACTACGGTTGACCTGCACTTACTGGGAAATCATTGTTCGCGGGTAATAATTGTAATCAGTGATCCCCATCACTAACGTTGTTCAGCGTGTTATCTGCACCTGTAAGCGACAAACGCTGGCCTTTTCAGTGTAGCGCACATGCAGCCACGGACATGTAAGGGCATGACACACCAGTTATTGGCCAATCTCATGTGCCAGAGCCTCACGTGTCCCTCTAGTAAGCCAGACTCGGACCGCGGGGCATGACGGAGTCTCGTTCGTTAACGGAATTAAGCTTGCAATGTGTGCATCTGTTCTGTAGCTGGCATGGTTGAGGTTTCCCAGGTGGAGTCGAATTTAACCGTAGGCTCCACTCCTGGTGGTGCCCTTCTGGACATTCCTTTAAGGTTCAGCTTTGCAACCATACTGCCCACGTAAAACAAACACTTTGCCTTCATGAACGCTGTTTGGAGGGTCATGACTCATGGGAATAACGCCGCCCAATCAGTTAACCTGCTAGAGAGATCGTTCGTTGCTCCCAAGCATGACATCATACTCCCTAGGAAGAAGGTAATGCCACTGTGGCGACCGTACTCCTGGGGGCGACACAAGTGCACTGATGCCCAGCCACTGCTCGATGAATCTGCTTTTACATTGACCCAGACCACTACATTCCCCTCGCACGCTACACGGCCTGAATCTGACCCTGATGAAACTCAGGTTACCCTTCCCATATACAGTTCCATCTTACACGGTGACAAAGAGGAAGTTGCAGATGAAAGTGCAGGTTCGGCCCACCCGCCATCAGACACACCACCGTACTATCAGGGGCCCTGTGCCAGTGCCGTCGCCAACGAGTGGGCCCCCCCTGCTTGCTCAGGATCACAGCACTTGCAAAGTTGAAATACTGTGCAGTGAGATGGAAGATGGGGACGACGAGGAGTCCAGACAAGTACAGGGATTCCCTAGCGAGGAGACTTATTTGATTGTTTTCAATGTTGGGACAGCAATTTTTGGGGAGCACTATACTCTGGAGAATGATAGATGGGGCCCACCATACACTGGAACATTCCAAAGGTGGACATCAGACACTGGAGCAGCATTTACAGGGCCCATTATACACTAGAGCATTAGAAATGGGGCCCATTATGTTTGGAGCATTATTTGGGCCCATAAGACAGTGGAGTTTCATCCATGGGGACCAACATATACTGTAGCATTATGTGGAGCTCATCATATACTGTTTCAAACATTATATGGGACCAATGATTCTGTATGGAGAAATAGATGGGCCTCGTCATGAGATGTAAAAAGTGAAGTATTTTTCATTGTACTATACCGCTATTTCTCTGCCGTATCGGAGCATGATGAGTTGTGGTATGTGTTAAAGGGGCGCTCTTTCGCCCAGGGCACATGAAAACCTGGAGCCAGCCCTCCCCCCCACAACTGTAGCCAAATAACCCCCATTTTTCAGTGCGTAACTTGTATTATGAAGTTAATTAAGGTTGACAAGCTTAAGTAAGAAGAATTGATGCTTTTGGCATTCAAATGGGCACTGTTGGTGTGTTTCCTGTCCTCCTCTCACTGCCGACTTTTATTCCCCATTGACTTACATTGGGTTTCGTGTTTCGGGACGACCCCGACTTTTCCCTATAATCGGACGATCTTGCTCGACCCGACTTTTGGAAAAGTCGGGTTTCACGAAACGAAACGCGACCCTAAAAAACCAAAAGTCGCTCAACTCTAATAGTTTTGTTTCTCATCAAGTCACAAGTGTGAATACACTTAGAATACTGTGTACAATTTTGGGCTCCCAGAGGAGATCAACCAATTATATTAAGGAAATGGGTGAAATGTAATACCAAGACAGGTTATAAAACTTGGGCTTATTCAGTTTAGAAAAAACAATGATTTAGGGAAGATCTTATTAGAATGTACAAATATATTAAGGGGCAGTACGGTGATATTTCTTAGGATCTTTTTGTACCTAGACCTGCAGCAATGACAAGGGGCATCCTCTAGTTTTAGTAGAAAAAAGGTTGCTCCATTATCACAGAAGATGATTCTTTTCTGTTAGGCCAGGTTCACATAGCGTTAACACAGCCCATTCAACATATAGCGTTGACGGGCTGCGTTAACGCTATAGCATAACGCGATATGCATTATGTTACACCGCTAGCGCTGATGATTCATCTGAATCATCAGCGCTAGCGGTGACGGAGCTTCAGATGCTGCAGGCTGCGTCCAAGGCTCCGTCAGTGCTTGACGGCACATCGTGAACGCGTGCAGCTTTATGGCATACGTCAAGATGCACCACATAATGGGGCTGAATATAAGCGTGAAAAGGAGACATACTATACACCAGGGATCACCAAACAATACAATTAGTATAAAAAAATTCTTTATTCAAGTAGTCTTAGAAAAGCCACACACACCCACAAATAATTAAAAACAATTAAAACAGGACAAAAAAGCCCCTATGAGATGTTATACACCCCCTGAACACAATCCGGTCAATCCCATATGGAACCTATACATACTAGGTTAGACACCGAATGGTGAGGGAGCACAATGAGAAGGATCCATGCATAGGCAAAAACTAAACCATTTAAATAACAAAGTATCACAATATGAGAGTAGATTCCCCAAAGGCCTAGGGAGGAGAAATTCCTACAATAGCAGACTTTACATAGAAAACTGAAAAATGGCTAACAAGGCAGCAGTGCTAATTCTGACACCCTGATGTGGTAACCAGCCACTAGGTGGCTACTAGAATCCTGCATACAAATCAAAACATGAAGTATTTTGTGATGGATTGGGACACATTGGAGAGGATGGCCCCTGACGAAGCCACTGATGTGGCGACACGCATTGGGATAATGCCCCCTGACCCTCCGGCTTGGTAACATCCTGGTTATGCTCAACCTATCATGTATCATAAATAGTTGGTCGCCTTTTCTTGCTTATATTTGACTCTTTTTGACATACTCCAGGTCGATACACCATATCTTATGGATATGTGATGGTGCCCTCCACCCCTCTTCTCTCTCTACATCATGGAGCTGAATGGCAGCATTAACGGACTACGTTACACCGCGTTATACCGCGGTGTAATGCAGTCCGCCAATGCTATGCCAAAAACGCAGTGTGACCCCAGCCTTAGAGCAGTGGGACTATGGATTTCTGCAACATTATAGTATGACGGTTGAGTCACTAAAAAAGTTATGAGAAGGGTCTGTATGCCTTTCTTGAACAATGTAATATTACACGTTATGGACACTAGATTCTGTGATGAGGAGTTGATCCACGGAACTAGTCTGTTTGCCAAATATGGAGTCAGGAAATAATTTTTCCCCTAATATGTAGCTATTAGTGTTTGTCGAAAGGAGTTTATGCTTGGTACTGGTTCAACACGTTAGGTTATAAGGTAAATTTCATGCATTTACTGTATATCTACTTTCAAGCTTAAAAATTATGAAACTACACATACATGACCAGTTTTCACAATAGTATTTTATTTAAACACGTTCTAAACTTTATGCATCTGGACCATTTTAGATTACTAGAAAACGAAGCTCAAAGCATTCAACCAAATGCTGTGACCCCTCATCATAACTCAGTGTTTTACATAACAAAATTGATCTACTATACAGTTCATTGACAACAATACCATTAAAATCATAGGCCTAAAATTGTGCCGAACTTTGTTAGAATGCCAAAACAGCTTTGACCAATATAGGAATGGACTCCACAAGACTTCTTTTAGTTTCCTTTGGTATCAGGTATCATTTTTTTAAGTACAACCACAGTTGTTCAATTGGATTGTAACCTGGGGAATTTGGCCTATATGACAGAAAATACTAAAACATTGCACCACTGTAAAAACGGAATCCTTCATTGTCCTCAAAACCATATTCAAGAAGTTTAATAACGCTTCAGGTGCTTCACATAAATTAATAGAATGTGGATGAAAAAATTAAGTTTACTTTTTTTCACAAAAATTTTACTTTAGCCCCAATTTTTTTTAATTTTCACTAAGGTAACAAGAGAAAATGAACCCCTAAATTTGTTGTGCAATTTCTCATGAGTACAGGGTACACTGATACCCCATATGTGGTGCAAAACTACTATGTGTGCACACGGTATGGCTCGGAAGGGAAGCAGCACCATTTGAGTTTTTGAATGTAAAAATGGCTGGAATCGAGAGCGGACGCAATGTTGCATTTGGAGAGCCCCTGATGTGCTAAAACAGTGGAAATCCCCCGAAAGTGACCCTCATTTTGGAAACTACCCCCTCAGGATTTTATCCTGGGGTATAGTGAGGATTTTGTACACAAAGTTACTAACCAGAATTTGAGAACATTAGGACGTCCTATTGAATATGTCAGTAGTGTTGAGCAAATGTGCTCGCTAATCGAGTTTGAATAGTGTACTCGGGTATGCACCGAGTATCATGGGTGTTCAAGTGACATGCTTGAGTCCCCACCCTGCATGTTTCAAGGCTTATAGCAGTGGACAATGAGGGTGGAGACTCAAGAATGTCACTCAAGCACCAGGATGCAAACTCAAACAGCAAGCACTGGCACTCAACACTAGTAGTCATATAGGCATCATTTTTTTAGTTTTGAAAAAGTTAAACCCCAACCCTAACCCTCAAGCCTAATTCTAAACCCTAACCCTAACCCTCAAAGTCAACCCTCAACCTCAATCCCAACACCAATGGCAAACAATGAAAGAAATAAAAATTAAAAAATGAAAAATAATGAATCTGACCAAGGGGACGAGGTTTGAATGACATAATAATTAATTACTTTTGATTACCGTCTATCACAGTGATCAAAAGAAATCAGTAGGAAAAATAACTGCTGTTGCCGGGTGCCGTCCGGCTTATCTCAGCAGGCACTCTAAGCATGCACCCATTTATCTTTTCAGGAAGAGGAGGCTGAGGGCTGTGGGATGCAGCAGGAGGCACCAGGGAATGGCGAAGGTCCCGGGAGGGCTTGGGGACATACCATATTTTTCAGACTATAAGACGTACTGGACCATAAGACGTACCTAGGTTTTAGAGGAGGAAATTAGGGAAAAAAACTGAAGCATAAAATGTGGTCAATTCTGTATTTAACCCCTTAGTGATGGGGCCAATTTTTTAAATTCTGTCCGCCACTTTATGTGGTGATAACTCTGGAACGCTTCAACAAATCCCAGTGATTTTGAGATTTTTTTCGTTTGATATTATAATTTATGATAATGGTAAATTTAGGTTGATATGTTTTGTATTTACTTATAAAAAAAATCAGTAAAAAAAATCAGTAATTAATGCAAAGTGGTATAGTAGGAATGAAAAAGGGCTTGTTTGCCACTTAAATGTCGCTAACTTCTGAACTGACCGCTATAGCCGGCAGACTCTAATGCCATGAACTGCTATGGAAAACATCAGGACCACACAATCATGATCTCGGTGTGCCAATTAGATTAAAGCGGAAGCCTCCACAATTTATTAACCATTTATTTGATGTAGTCACTTTTGACAGCAGCAACTAAGAGGTTAAACATATATGGATGGTGCCAACACTGATCGCTTGTGATACAGCAAGTTGGCAGCTATAGTGTACAGTTGACAGTTGCTGGATTGTCACCTGTATTGGGATGCTATTCTCTTATATCTCTGGTCAGTAAAAAGACATGTTGGCTGTCATTAAGGGGTTAATATCCCCTATCCTGGTAAATATTGTCCCCTCATCCCCATCCTGATACACATGGTCCCTCATCCCTATCCTGGTATGCATGGCCCACTTATCCCTATCCTGATATGCATGGACCCTTTATCCCTATCCTGATATGCATGGGCCTCATCCCCATCCTGGTAAGCATGCCTCCTCATATCTAGCCTGGTATGCATGGCCCTCTCATCCTTATCCTGGTATGAATGGTCCCCCTCATCCTTATCCTGGCAGGAATGATCATCCTCATCCCTATATTGGTATGCAGGGTCCCCATCTCATCCAAATATGCATAGCCCCATCCATATCCTGGTATGCAGGTGCCCATCCTTAACCTGGTATGATTGGCCCCATCCCGGTCCTAGTATGCATGGCCCCATTCTTATTTTGGTATGATTAGTCCCATTCCTGTCCTGGTATGCATGGTCCCATCAGAAAAGATTAAAAAAATTACACTTACCTTCCTCCGCTCCCTGGCAGCATTTTGTTCTGATGCCAGCAGCTGTTTAATGCTTGTAAAGAGTGCATGGCAGGGATGTCATGCGCTGCTCACAAGCAGAGTACAGCTGCCGGAATACTAACCCGGACTGTTCATCGCAGAGAGCAGTGATCATTCATTTCTTTTCAGTGTCAGCCGGCCCCTTCTTGCTGCTGCCGGTGGTCACATGTGCTAATACTTAATAGAAATGAATATTCTGAATATTCATTTCTCTTAAGTATTGGCACATGTGACCACTAGTAGCAGTTTTTTTAATCTTTTCTGATGGGGCCATTCATACCAGGAACAGGATTGGACCAATCATACCAGTATAAGGAGGGGACCAACCATACCAAGAACAGGATGGGGCCAATCATACCAGGATTTCAAAAAGAAATGAATATTCATCGCCTTCCACGCCCATGGGCATGGAATGCAGTGAATATTCATTTCTCTTTAGCAGCGGGCACAGGAGTTAGCCACAGCTACCGGCTCCTGCCTCTGTGACCCACTGCTCTGGTGAAACCGCTCCCCCACCTCCCACCACAGGCAGAGCCGGTACATCCGGACTATAAGACGCACCCCCCATTTTCCTCCACATTTTGGCAGGAAAATAGTGCATCTCATAGTCTGGAAAATATGGTAATTTTTTCTCCTCTGACATATACACTCACTGGCCACTTTATTAGGTACACCTGTCCAACTGTGTGTTAAGACTTAATTTCTAATCAGCCAATCACATGGCGGCAACTCAGTGCATTTAGGCATGTAGACATGGTCAAGACAATCTCCTGCAGTTCAAACCGAGCATCAGTATGGGGAAGAAAGGTGATTTGAGTGCCTTTGAACGTTGCATGATTGTTGGTGCCAGAAGGGCTGGTCTGAGTATTTCAGAAACTGCTGATCTACTGGGATTTTCACGCACAACCATCTCTAGGGTTTACAGAGAATGGTCCGAAAAAGAAAAAAAATCCAGTGAGCGGCAGTTCTGTGGCCGGAAATGCCTTGTTGATGCCAGAGGTCAGAGGAGAATGGGCATACTGGTTCGAGCTGATAGAAAGGCAACAGTGACTCAAATTGCCACCCGTTACAACCAAGGTAGGCAGAAGAGCATCTCTGAACGCACAGTGCGTCGAACTTTGAGGCAGATGGGCTACAGCAGCAGAAGACCACACTGGGTACCACTCCTCTCAGCTAAGAACAGGCATCTGATGGCTACTTTCAGCAGGATAATGCGCCATGTCATAAAGCTCGAATCATCTCAGATTGGTTTCTTGAACATGACAATGAGTTCACTGTACTCAAATGGCCTCCTCAGTCACCAGATCTCAATCCAATAGAGCATCTTTGGGATGTGGTGGAACGGGAGATTCGCATCAGGGATGTGCAGCCGACAAATCTGCGCCAACTGTGTGATGCCATCATGTCAATATGGTCCAAAATCTCTGAGGAATGCTTCCAGCACCTTGTTGAATCTCTGCCATGAAGAATTGAGGCAGTTCTGAAGGCAAAAGGGGGTCCAACCCGTTACTAGCATGGTGTACCTAATAAAGTGGCCAGTGAGTGTATATATATCATATCAGAAGAGAGAGAAACTATTTTAATAACGGGTAAACTTTGTTTTACATGTAAATGGTGATGAGGAAACAAGGTCGCAGCTGCAGTTTTAATGTGTATCAACGGTCATTAAAGGGTTTAGTTGTGAGGTTACCTCTCCTAAATAGGGTTGTACTTGATATGAAACAATGTTTAGATAGGTGGTACGCAGGGCAGGGACAAAGTATTCTGGTGCCCTATGCACATGAAGCCAGTGTCACTCCCCCACCCCAAAGGAATGGCTCAGAGAATAAGGTAACAGGACTCCTGATGCATATCACCCCTTTCCCTCCAAAGGGTTAGGTAGCAAACTCTAATGACCACTTCTACAAGAATTGCTACCTTTTTCACAAAAATATGTTATCAAAAGTAAACAAAGAAGTGATGTACTTTAGGGATTTGACTTAACAGGGAGTGCAATTTCAAAGTTAGGTAAAGAATCAATCATTTTTGCTGACCATTTAAAAAATACAGGGAAATAAATAGAGATATTTACCCCTTACATCCTATATTTTAAATGTAGAACCCAAGGATAGTTATAGAAACTAATAAAGCATATAAAAGCATGCACGTCCCTTTTCATGGGGTGAAGCATCTGGAAAATGTACCGTGGATCTAACAGAGTGGCAACCCAGTAGTCAGCAATATTTTTAAATCCTTGCTATATGTGTATAATGTTGCAGATAGTTCAGCAAACAGGCACTCATGTGTCAGACTCTTCAATGAGGACCAAGTCCATGGAGTGTTGGTGGCAGAGTAACATGCAAGCTTGCTTCCTCTGTCCTCTCCTGCCAACCACAGGCAACACAGAGAGGATCATTATCCTCTCATCTCTTGACTGTTGGTAAACAAGTGGAGGTTTGGCAGCCAGATACCTGTGTGAGAACACTTGCCAGGGTGACAGAGGAAGAAGCATCAGATGCAGTTGATGGGACTGCCGGTGGTTGGTGAGGCCCGCTAGTCCGTATTTTTGCGCAGTGAAATTCATCGACTAATGCATGTTGATTATGCATGGGCCAGTTCATGCATGCAGTAGTCAAATTATTGCAATTTTGGCATCTACTGAGTCATTTTTTGCATAGTTGGCAGATAATGTGCGTTGAGTCATCCTTTGCGGTCTCAAAAAAGGCCCAGGCTAGAAAACCATTGCTGCCCTTGCGAACTGCAGACTCGCGAATGCTGCTGGCCACTGCCAGCATTTTGGTTGAGAATGCAGTGCTTGCTGTGGTTCCATCGCTCCTTGTCTGTCAGCAACGCAACCTCCTCATCTTCCTCCTCCTCCTTCTCAGCTGAACTATTCAGTTGCGTGCCTCTGGGTTCACATCAAGTGGGTCAACAACCTCATCATCATCCTCTCTGTTCTCACACTCCTCATCCTGAGATTCACCCTCCTCCTCTTCCTGGCCTGACAGCACAGTACAGTCAGTGCACACCTAAGTGTTGTGAACACTTTTGACCTGGCTTCTGAGCTTGGACTCCCTCTGGTGGTTGCTGCTGGTAATGGAGCTCATCTGGCTGACAGAAGTCAATCACCTGAGCAGGATGATTGGAGGTCGAGTGTTACAGACTGGAGTGATTTAAATGAGCAATCTTCCCTCAGCTCTTGCCGGTGATTTTGTTTACTTCCTGAGCATTTTGGAAGTTTACTTGCCTCCTGCTTCGTTCTGCACCTTTCAGATAAGTTATTTGTCTGCCTGAATCTTTTTGTATTTGCTCCATTTTTTTGCTTTTCTCTGATTTCTGCCTTGCTGGTGTGAGTCCAGCCTGGTCCCTGCTGGGACCTTTTCTTTTGCTACATCTTATGTCAGTCTTGCAGTGTTTCTAATCCCCTGTTGTATCAGTGTCTTTTGTTTGCGTCCAGTTACATCAGAGTTCTGATGTAGTGGGGGAGAAGTCGTGTGGCCTCAATATTTTTGCATATCAGACGTGTTGGAATTTTTCTTATGGTTTTTTGCATGATTGCAGACAATATCCTTTCCTGTCCTATCTTATCTAGACAGTTTGGGCCCCATCATTTGCTTACTCTATTTTCTGCCTGTGTTTGTGCCTCATCTTGACTCACCGGCAATATATGTTCGGGGGCTATCTATTCCTTTGGGGTTTACTCCGGGGCAGTTTAGCTTTCCCCTTTCTCTCTTTAGGCTTAGTTAATTCTTTGGCTGTGCCGAGGCATCTAGGGCATCGTAGGTACGTCCCACGGCTAATTCTAGTTGTGTTGTCAGTTTAGGGGTCTGCAATCTGCTAAGTTACCAACCTCTCTGGTTATCTGGTTGCCTCGCCTATTCCCGCTATCCTCCTCGGTTACCTAATCGTAACAGAATCACTGGCCTAACTGTAGATGCTAGGGTACTCTAAAGAAAGAAAGAATAGTGAAAAAAAAAAAAAAGGTTTTAGAATTTTTTATATATGTTTTCCTCTTTTTCTCTGGGGACCGTAGGAGGATTTTGTCTTTAATGGGTACTAAGCAATTGTCTGATCATGTTGAGCAGCTCACTGCTGAAGTTCGGAGAATTTCTGCCTATCTCTCTCAGTTGTCTGCTGTGGAACCTAAAGTCCCTATTCCTAATTTAATTTCTGGGGATCAGTCTAAATTTTTGAATTTTAAGAATAATTGTAAACTGTTTTTTGCCTTGAAACCTAATTCCTCGGGGAACTCAGTGCAGCAGGTTAAAATTGTCATCTCTCTGTTGCATGGCGACCCTTAGGACTGGGCTTTTTCCCTGACACCTGGGGATCCTGTTCTGGCTAATGTGGATGCGTTTTGTCAGGCTCTGGGGTTGTTGTATGATGAACTTAATGTTATTGATCAAGCTGAGAAAACCTTATTGGCATTGAACGAGGGTCAGGAAGCGGCAGAGTTGTATTGCCAGAAATTCCGAAAGTGGGCGGTCCTTACTAAATGGAATGATGATGCCCTAGCGGCTCTTTTTCAGAAAGGTCTGGCAGAGACTGTAAAAGATGTTATGGTGGGATTTCCTGTCCCCTCTGGTCTCAACAACTTTATGTCATTAGCCATTCAAATTGACAGGCATTTACGTGAACGTAAAACTATGCGAGAGGCGGTATTGCCTTTCGAACAAACTTCTGAGCTCATGCAGTGTGATAGGGTTTCTAGGGCTCAACATCAAGAATTTAGAAGGCGTAATAAGTTGTGCTTCTTTTGTGGGGACGCCTCTCATACTATTTCCGTCTGCCCTAAGTGTGAAAAGCGTTTTGCTCACTCATTTGTTTTGGACAATGTACAGCCTAAATTCCATTTGTCGGTTTTCTTGATCTGCTCCTTATCTTCATTTTCTGCTAAGGCATTTGTTGATTCAGGAGCAGCCCTGAACCTGATGGATTTTGCCTTTGCCAAACGTTGTGGTTTTCCCATGGTACCCCTGCGGACTCCTATTCCCTTGAGGGGTATTGATGCGCCCTTTGGCGGAGAATAAACCCCAGTTTTGGACCTAGGTGATAATGCGGGTAGCCCCGGACCACCAAGAGAATTGTACATTTTTGGCATTGCATAATTTACATGACATTATTGTGCTGGGTTTTCCTTGGTTGCAGACCCATAATCCTGTTCTGGATTGGAAATCTGTGTCTGTGGTTAGTTGGGGTTGTCAATGTGTTCGCAGTGACACTTCTGTTTTTTCTACCTCTCCCCAGTCTCATGATGTCCCTGACTATTTGGCCGATTTCTCTGTTGTATTTAGTGAGAGTAAGTCTGTGTCCTTGCCTCCTCATAGGAGTTATGATTGGGCGATCGAGTTTGTGCCCGGTTATAAATTTCCCAAGGGTCAGCTCTTCAATTTATCTGTACCTGAACATGATGCTATGCGATCTTATATCAAAAAGTCATTGGAGAAGGGTCATATCAGACACTCCTCTTCACCTTTAGGTGCCGGCTTTTTCTTTGTGGCCAAGAAAGATGGCTCATTGATTCCATGTATTGACTATCGTCTCCTTAATAAAATCACTTAAATATCAGTATCCGTTACCCCTGATTTCTGATTTATTCTCCAGAGTGAAAGGTGCTAGTTGGTTTACCAAGCTTGACCTTAGGGGGTCGTATAATCTTATTTGCATCAAGCATGGTGATGAATGGAAGACGGCGTTTAATACTCCTGAGGGGCATTTTGAGTACCTAGTGAAGCTTTTTGGGCTCATTAATGCCCCTTCCGTCTTCCAATATTTCATGAACGAAATTTTCCAGGATTTTGTGGACAAGTTTTTGATCGTTTATTTGGACGATATTTTGATTTTTTCCAATAATTGGGATTCTCATGTGGAACATGTTCGGATTGTATTCTGGATTTTGAGAGAAAATGCTCTGTATGTTAAGGGAACTAAATGTCTCTTTGGCGTACAAAAAATTTTGTTTTTGGGATTCATTTTGTCCCCGTCCGCTATAGAAATGGACCCGGTCAAGGTCCAGGCCATTTATGATTGGGTTCAGCCCACTTCCTTGAAGGCTCTCCAGAAATTTTTGTGTTTTGCTAATTTCTACCATAAATTCCTAAGTAATTTTTGGTATTGTTAAACCACTGATGGATTTGACCAAAAAGGCGCTGATGTGGTGAATTGGTCTCCAGAGGCAGTCTCGGCATTTCAGGAGCTTAAGCGGAGATTCACTTCTGCTCCTGTTCTACACCAACCTAAGGTTTCTCTCCCATTTCAGGTGGAGATAGATGCTTCTGAGATTGGTACAGGAGCCGTTTTGTCTCAAAGAGATCTGGTAACCTCTAAGAGGAATCCTTGTGCCTTCTTTTCTGGAAAATTTTCCCCATCTGAACGTAATTATGATGTGGGGAATCGGGAGTTGTTGGCTATGAAGTGGGAGTGTGAAGAGTGGAAACATTGGTTGGAGGGGGCCAGACATCAAGTTGTGGTCCTCACCGACCACAAGAACTTGCTCGAATCAGCCAAGCGATTGAATCCTAGACAGGCTAGGTGGGCCTTGTTTTTCATGCGTTTTCATTTTGTGGTCTCCTTTCTTCAGGGCACTAAGAATATTAAGACGGATGCCCTCTCTAGGAGTTTCTTTGCAGATTCTCTTGATGTGACTGAGCCTACTACCATTCTAAATGAGGGTGTAGTTCTTTCCGCTATTTTACCCGATTTGAGAATTGTATGTCCCTAACCAGTGGAGGAGAAGAGTAATATCTGAAAGTCATTGCTCCCCATTAGCTGGTCATCCTGGTATTTTTGGTACCAGAGATTTGGTGAGTCAGTCTTTTTGGTGGCCTGCTTTATCTCGTGATGTCAGGAAATTTGTGCAGTCCTGTGGGACTTGTTCTCGTTCCAAACCTTGTTCTCGTTCTAGTGGATTATTAGTGCCACTGCCGGTGCCCAGGAGGACATGGACCCATAAATCAATGAATTTTATTTCCAACCTCTCTGTCTCTCAGAGAATGACTGTTATCTGGGTGATCTGTGATAGATTTTCCAAGATGGTCCATCTTGTACCACTGCCGAAGTTGCCATCCTCTTCTGAGTTGGTGCCCTTGTTTTTACAGCAGGTGGTTCATTTGCACGGTATTCCGGAGAACATTGTGTCTGACAGAGGAGTCCAGTTTGTCTCCAGATTTTGGAGAGCTTTTTGTTCTAAACTGGGAATTCAGTTGTCCTCCTCTGCGTTTCACCCTAAGACCAATGGGCAGACTGAAAGAGCAAACCAGACCTTGGAAACCTATTTGAGATGTTTTGTGTCTGCTGATCAAGATGACTTGGTCTCTTTTTTGCCCTTGGCTGAATTTGCTCTAAATAATAGGGCTAGTTCTGCCACTTTGATATCTCCTTTTTTCTGCAATTTTGGGTTTCATCCTCGGTTTTCTTCAGGGCAGGTGGAGGCTTCGGCCTGTCCAATTGTTCATTCTGCGGTAGAGAGAATGGAGCAGATTTGGGATCAAGTAGTGGATAAGTTGTCTCACTCTCAAGAGAAGGCCCAACGGTTTGCCAACCGGCATAGGACGAGTGGTCCCCGGTTTAAAGTGGGTGACATGGTTTGGTTGTCTTCAAAAAATATTCCTATGAAAGTCGCGTCTCCAAAATTTAAGCCAAAGTTCATTGGACCTTATAAGATTTTGGAAATCCTTAATCCCGTTTCTTTCCATCTGGCTCTTCCAGGAACGTTCAAGATTCACAATGTCTTTCATAAATCTTTATTGAAAAGGTTTGTGGAGCCAGTAGTTCCCATGGCTGTGCCCCCTGATCCTGTCTTGGGTAACAGTAATCAGGAGTATGAAGTAGAGAAGGTATTGGATTCTTGTCTGGCTAGACTGAGACTCCAATACTTGGTCAAGTGGAAAGATTATGGTCAGGAGGATAATTCTTGGGTCTTTGCTTCTGACATTCATGCCGAGAGATTGGCTTGCGCCTTTCACCGGGCCCATCCTGATCGTCCTGGTGGCGTGGGTGAGGGTTCGGTGACCCCTCCTCAAGGGGGGGGAATTTTGCGAACCCTTTTGGCCTGGCTTCTGAGTTTGGGCTCCCTCTGGTGGTTGCTACTGGTAATGGAGCTGGTCTGGCTGACAGAAGTCAATCACTTGAGCAGGATGATTGGAGGTCAGGTGTTACAGACTGGAGTGATTTAAGTGAGCAACCTTCCCTCAGCTCTTGCCGGTGATTTGGTTTTCTTCCTGAGCATTTTGGAAGTCTGCTTGCCTCCTGCTTCGTTCTGTAGCTTTCAGATAAGTTATTTGTCTGCCTGAATCTTTTCGCATTTGCTTCATTTTTTGCTTTTCTCTGATTTCTGCCTTGCTGGTGTGAGTCCAGCCTGGTTCCCTGCTGGGACCTGTGCTGGACTCTGTTTCTTTTGCCACAACTTATGTCAGTCTTGCAGTGTTTCTAATCCCCTGTTGCATCAGTGTCTTTTGTTTGCGTCCAGTTACACCAGAGTTCTGATGTAGTGGGGGAGAGGTCGTATTTTTGCATATCAGACGTGTTGGAATTTTTCTTAGGGTTTTTTGCGTGATTGCAGACAGTATCCTTTCCTGTCCTATTCTAGCTAGACAGTTTGGGCCCCATCATTTGCTTACTCTATTTTCTGTCTGTGTTTGTGCCTTATCTTGTCTCACTGGCAATATATGTTCGGGGGCTATCTATTCCTTTGGGGTCTACTCCGGGGCAGTTTAGCTTTCCCCTTTCTCTCTTTAGGCTTAGTTAATTCTTTGGCTGTGCCGAGGCGTCTAGGGCATCGTAGGTACGTCCCACGGCTAATTCTAGTTGTGTTGTCAGTTTAGGGGTCTGCAATCCGCTAGTTACCAACCTCTCTGGTTATCTGGTTGCCTCGCCTATTCCTCTGTTATCCTCCTCGGTTACCTATTCATTGCACCTAAGGTATCTGAGTCTCATCAGGATCACCTCCACCCTTGGGGGTTATCATCTGGTGATGTTCGTCTGGATTCTGCTCAGATCCTACTTCATCCAGCCAGGATCCAACAGGAAAAAATTTTGGCCATCTGTGTAGATGCTTTCCTTATCTGGATTCTGTGAATCTTTGGAGCAAACATCTGATGCGTATGGAATAGAATGTGTTAACAGCTCTGCAGACTCAATACAGTCAGTTGGCTGGTTGGAAAGTACTGGTGCAGGGGGAGACAGGGGTAGAATCATAGAATGGTAGAGTTGGAAGGGACCTCCTGGGTCATCTGGTAAAACCCCCTGCTCAGAGCAGAATTCACTAAATCATCCCAGACAGATGTCTGGCCAGCCTCTGTTTGAAGACTTCCATTAAAGAAGAACTCATCACCTGTCGTGGCAGCCTGTTCCACTCACTGATCACCCTAACTGTTAAAAAAAAGTTTTTTTCTAATATCTAGTCTGTGTCTCCTCCCATTCAGTTTCATCCCATTGCTTGTAGTCTTTCCTTTTGCAAATGAGAATAACGATAATCCTTCTACAATGTGACAGCCCTTGAGATATTTGTAGACAGTTATTAAGTCTCCTCTCAGTCTTCTTTTTTGCAAGCAAATCATTCCCAAATGCTGTAACTGTTCCTCATAGGACATGGTTTGCAGACCGGTCACCATTCTAGTCACTCTTCTCTGAACTTGCTCTAGTTTGTTGATATCTTTTTTTAAAATGTGGTGCCCAAAACTGGACACAGTATTCCAGATGAGATCTGACCAAAGAGGAATAGAGAGCAATATTGACTTCACGTGATCTAGACTGTATGCTAGATTGGGGTGCCACCTCTGAGCATTGCACTGTGTGATGTTAAGGTGGAGGAAGAGGAGGAGAGGCCACTTGATGCAGCACTTGCCATCCAAAGGAACACATAATTTTTCTGACCCTCATCTACAAGGTGTACAACTGTACAGATGCCAAAGAAAGGGAGTCGAGTAGCTCATCCAGTAACACATGTTGTCAGTTGTCTTTGGATAGGAGACAGTGTTTGTTCAGTAAAGCTTTCAGTAACATTACAACCTAACCCACTTGCACGCCAAACACCAAGCCTATTCCCCCTTTCACCATGACCTCACTATTTCCCACTCATGTTGGATGTATTCTTTTGACTAGCTGTGTCACAACCCTAGGCCCAGACCTGTCTGTCACCTGTAACTCAATTAACAATCAGTATTTATTTATTGAGATAGTGTGCATGCACATCAAGATTAGCCCAAACTATTTTGATTAGGAAATGGGGCCTGCTGCTTGTAACCCAATATTAGCCCAAACGATTTTGATTAGGAAATGGTGACTTGTACCTGCACATCAATAATAGCCCAAATGATATTAATTAGGAAATGTGACATCCTGCTGCAACACAGTATTTAGCCCAAACTATTTTGATTAGAAAATGTAACCTTCTGACTGTAACACAGTATTAGCCAAAACGATTTTGATTGGAAAATTTGGACTCCTGCCTACGCAACTCTGTTAGCACAAACTAGTTAGACGCTGGAAGGTTGATTTCACACGGGATCCTATCAAACTATATGAAAACTTGCAACAGGAGCAGCCTCTCTGCACTGTTACACTGACAAAATGGTCCTACTTCACTACTGTCCTAGCAAAAGTCCTAACAAAAGCATCAGTGGAATCGCGATCATTTACCGAATTGTGCCCGAATTTAGCCAGTTTTGAGGAAAAATGCTCGGCAATCCAAAGACAAAAGGGAATGAGCTACATTAGTGCAAAATTTGAGATTAGCAAACGTTTTCCGAACAAGTTTGCTTACCTCTACTTAGTGAAACAATCAATTGCAATAAACAATTGTATTGCATTAACCTACAACCCTACAACTTCCATTATGTCATTAAAAATAGGAAGTAAATTATGGGAGTTGTTATTAACAACTATCACCAGACTGCACACCATACATAAACCACAGTACTGATGAGAATTAGTCAGTATCACAAATAAATATTTACACCCAGGTACCTTATAAATTACATCTTCTCTGGCATTGTCTCTTTCATGTCATCTCCATCTTGTCTAGATGCTATGATAACTTTTCACATCAATAGCTGTTCTCTGCAGACATCCCTCTTCTCCGGTCTTTTGCAGCACATACTGACACAGTGCCCATAAAAATAAGTGTGTCATTAAAATGCCCTCTTCATAAAAATATCTGTTCATATTATGATCCAAATAAGCCTCCTATGATATATGGCCTCCACACTGTCTACAATTATCAGCTATAACTGCCAAACCATCTGCCCTTATGAACCACAGCCTATACCATGGCTTTCCTCTCTCTAATTTTCCATTACACTTTCTATATCTCCACACTGTCCCCCCACCATGCTAACCTCTCCATATTGTGCCTCCATTTATCATTGTCCCCTCTTCATATCCATTTTGTGCCCCTTTTCAAACTATACCCTCATACTGCCCACCATGCTGCTCTTTTCAAAATGTTACCACATATCGTCCCCCATACACAGTATGATGGTCACCCAGCCACCCATATGGTATGATATACACCACCAATATATAGTATGGTCACCACCACAGCCCCCCATAAATAGTATGATGTCCAAAACAGTCCCCATGTATAATATGATGGCTCCCACAGCACACCATACAGTATTATGGCCCAAAAATAACACCTCAAACAGTATGATATTCATCACACCCAGAATAATGACCTCCGCAGCCAAGTATTCAGTATGGTTACCACAGCTCCTCCTTTGCTCCCCCTTAACAACCCCTCATCTTACTGCCCAAACCACATCCCCTCATTTCATGCCCCCCGCACTGCTTCTCATTTAATGCCTCCCTGGACAGCCTGTCATTTTATTCCCCTCCTCTGCACAGCCCCTCATTTTATTCCCCCCACATCAGTGCAGCCTCTCCGCTCATTTTAATTCCCTCCCATCAGCACAGTCCTTCACCTTATTTTATTCCCTTCCCCCATTTGTGCACACCCTCGTTTTATGCCCCCCTGCACGGTCAGTAATATAAGAATTTAAAAAAAAATCTCTTTCTCACATAATGCCTGCTCCCGTCCACCATATCCACTTCTGTGAAGTGCAGCATTGGATGAAAGGAAAAATTAGCTTTCACAATCCAACCAGAGGAGCAGCACTTTTAGAACTAATACTATCTAATAGACCTGAAAGAAGAACAAATTTGCAGGTTATCAGGCATCTAGGAAATAAGAATACAGATAATAAATGGGAAATGTTTAAAGGTACCGTCACACTTAGCGATGCACCAGCGATCCCGACAACGATATGACGTGGTCAGGATCGCTGGTGCATCGCTAAGTGGTCGCTAGTGAGTTGCCAAACAGGCAGATCTCACCAGCAACATAGCAGCGGTCGGCGGTCGCTACTTACCTGTCAGACGAGGCGATGAAGACATCCTCCCACCCGCGTCCACGCGTCGCTCGTCTCCACAGCAGAAAGCCCAGCAGGAAGCTGACGACGAGAATCGGCCCAGGCCGTTCTTGCGCGATCAGCGATAATCAGCGTGGGAGCCGGTCAGAGGTAAGTATCACACATAGCGATATCGCTAGCGATATCGCTGCTACGTCACAAAACGAGTGACGTTATAGCGATATTGCTAGCGATATCGCTTAGTGTGATGGGGCCTTAAGAACATCCTAAATAGGCACTGTAAGTGGTTTATACCTTGTGGGAATAAAAGGACAAGGAAAAAACCCAATGTGGCTAAACAAAGAAGTAAAAGGGACAATTAACAGTAAAAAGAAAGCATTTAAACTACTAAAGCAGGATGCCACTGTTGAAGCTCTAAAGACCTATGAGGACAAAAATACTTTATCTAGAAAGCTATTTAAAGCTGCCACAAAGTAAACAGAGAAGCACATTACTAAGGAGAGTAAAACTAATCCTAAACTATTCTTCAACTATATCAATAGCAAAAGAATCATATGTGAAAGTGTAGGCCCCTTAAAAAATTGTGAGGAAAGTATGGTTGTAGATGACGAGGAAAAAGCTAATATAATTAAACACCTTCTTCTTCACGGTATTCACGGTGGAAAATGAAATGCTAGGTCAAATGCCGAGAAACAAAGAAAACCCTATATTAAGGTTCACCAATCTAACCCAAGAAGAGGTGCGAAACCGGCTAAATAAGATTAAAATAGATAAATCTCGGGGTCCAGATGGAATACACCCACGAGTACTAAGAGAACTAAGTAATGTAATAGACAAGCCATTATTTCTTTCTTATATTTAGGGACTCTATAGCGACGGGGTCTGTTCCACAGGACTGGTGCATAGCAAATGTGGTACCAATATTCAAAAAGGCTCTAAAAGTGAACCTGGAAATTATAGGCCAGTAAATCTAACCTCTATTGTTGGTAAAATATTTGAAGGGTTTGTGAAGGATGTTATTCTGGATTATCTTAATGAGAATAACTGTTTAACTCCATATCAGCATGGGTTTATTAGGAATCAATCCTGCCAAACCAATCTAATCAGTTTTTATGAAGAGGTAAGCTATAGACTGGACCAAGGTGAGTCATTGGACGTGGTATATCTTGATTTTTCCAAAGTTTTTGATACCGATCCACACAAGAGGTTGGTACACAAAATGAGAATGCTGGGTCTGGGGGAAAATGTGTGTAAATGGGTAAGTAACTGGCTTAGTGATAGAAACCAACACACAAAAGGACAACACCACGACCATAAGTCCCAATATAAAGTACAAAGTTTATTATTACAATCAGATAAAATCAGGTATTAAAACAGGTATCAATATACAGAATATGACAATTTTTATACATATATTGAAGAAATATACAAATATTTAAAATTATATCTGAGATATGGGCAATACCATCCCTATAGGACATACATTCACCTGGCAGTATTAAAATTGTGAAAAATGTGCATAACTTTAATAATGAAAATACAAATCCATAAATATATAAAGTGCATATAAAATAAAGTGTTGTGCATTTATTACAATAAAACAATCAGTGCTAATATATCATATGTGGATCATTAAATAAAGTGCTGTGCTCAGTGCGATTTAAAAAATGTCATTATGCCTAAGCAGACCATACAAGTGATACTCAAAAAACCGCAAAGGTGTCACAAAATAATCTGGTACTGTACCATGTCTGCGGAACTGCTGCAGTTCCACAGAGCCAAAACCGCAGCGGAACCGCCGCAAAAACCACAGCGCGTGCACATAGACTGACGGTCAGTCCGAGGATTGCAATGAGATCCTGGCACAAAAAATATGTCCGTCTGTCTGCCCCCTAACAAATACAGTATAACAATACAGTAACCACGAGCTGCATTCAATTTAATAATAAGCAATTTATTATTATTATAAAGTTATTAAAGGCTCTGGATAATTGTCTGCAGTCACTCTGAAACTACAGACCACAAAATCATGATGGGGTGCGCCTGCCATCATGAGACCCCAAGTACACTGGTGCGATCAGGCAGTCATGTGACCTCGCTTGCTCTTTACACGTGTCAACTATATAATTGTCACGTGTCACTCAATAGAAGATAATTGGGAAAAGCCGAAAGAGTAATCACACGACCCACTGCTCACATCAACGATGCTGGGGCCATTACTACTGTACATAGGGGGAATCAGTTAAACACTAAGTGGGCACTTAAGAAGCATTATTTATAGGGGCATCTGTAGGGTAACTACCGGGTGGCAGACGATGCTGAGGCGACTTTCAGTCAGTGACGGGGTGAGGTTACAGCCACCACGCTCTATACAGAGTGGTGACTGAAACTGTGCCAGCGCAACCCTTATTACTGGAATAGCTAGGCTGCCAGCAGGAATATAGTTAACTTTCCTCCTGGTAAAGGGGCTCTCAGTGCGGGTGTTGCACGGTGTCAGAACACTATTAACTATTATACTGTGTATTGGAGGAGAAGTAGGGACAACATTATATGTATAGGGGAACTCTGAGGGACATCATACTGTAAGTACGGGAGCTGCGGGCCCATCATACTGAATGTACGGGAGCTGTGGGCCCATCACATTGTATATAAGGGAGCTATGGGCCTATCATACTGTGTATAGGAGAGCTGTGGGATCATCATACTGCGTATAGGGGAGCTGTGGGATCATCATACTGTGTATAGGAGAGCTGTGGGATCATTATACGGTGTCTAGGGGAGCTGTGGGATCATCATACGGTTTATAGGGGAGCAGTGGGCCAAGCATACTGCATATAGAGGAATTATACATGGGGAACATTATTAAATGTTAAGTGGGCACATAAACATTATTGTTATAGGGGCTCTGAGTATTGTGACCATCAAAGTTGCACATGGAGTATTGCACATGAAGTCGACATGTCGGTCTGGGCCAGATGGAAAAGACGGGAAAAGTGAATGACTCCATCAGAAAGAACATCATCTGTAAGTCACCACCTATAACTGTGCAGTAATCTCTATATGTCCTGCAGGACTGGTAACTACCACGATATGTCACCATAGGGTGGTAATATCAGTGCTGGTCTCTGTATAGACTTTTATTTTCAATAACAGGGCGGTCATCTCCTGAGGTTCCCTTATACCACCATAGTTATAATCATGATTATCTGGTTAGGGGCCACAGGCAGACACAGACAGAAAGGGGACCTGTGCAAGAACAATATATGATCCCTTTGCAGCCCAAGATCTCTTAAAAATGCAAAATTGCACCTTTTTTGGAGGTAGAGATGGGACCACTTACCTCTTGTGCCCATGTGTGGCTGCGCAGGTTGCACCAATGATATGTCCTCCTGTTAGGGACCCACTCAGATGTTTTGCCCCCCCCTTGAGCTGAATCCCTAGCTACGCCTCTGATTCAACATATTTATTAACGATCTGGTAGAAGGTTTACACAGTAAAATATCAATATTTGCAGATGATACAAAACTATGTAAAGCAGTCAATAGAAGAGAAGATAGTATTCTGCTACAGATGGATCTAGCTAAGCTGGAAACTTGGGCCGAAAGGTGGCAGATGCGGTTTAACAATGATAAATGTAAGGTTATACACATGGGAAGAAGGAATCAATATCACCATTACACACTGAATGGGAAACCAATGGGTAAATCTGACATGGAGAAGGACTTGGGGATTGTCAGAGACACCACACTGAACTTGCTCACTGAGCCAGTGCGCGTGCCCTGAGTAAAGCGAAAGCATGCTCAAAGCTACCTGTGGAGCGGGCAGCAACCGAATAGATGCGTACTTCAGAGCCGCAGGACCTGAAGCACGTGACTGCTAGAGGCGTGGCCTAAACTTCACAGAGCTAGGAGCTGCAAGACAATTCCTAGCAGAGTAACTGCGAGACAAAGTTACCAAGAGGCATAGACAGGGAGAAAAGTCAGGACATAGCCAATGAGTCACACACAGAGATAGCTGCAAGGTACCAGAGGGGCGAGCAGAGAGTAGTCAGGTCACAGGCAATGAGTCATACACAGATAGCTGCAAGGTACAAGAGGGGCGAGCAGAGAGTAGTCAGGTCACAGGCAATGAGTCATACACAGATAATAACGCAGTACAAAAACAACAGGCAAACTCACAACGGGAAACAGAGCCGGGTCAGAACCATATAAACAAGCTATAGCAACAAACAGGCACACGGGGGTCAGCACACTAGGCCAAAGGCAAAAGTATAACTGGCAGGGATTGAAGCTACCCAGAGGTTTATGAAGCTCTCCCAGAACCAGAAAGAGGCCACAATCATTAACCCCAAGTGTGCAGGTCAAAACCTGCACAGAGCTCCAGACATTAACCCCCGGTGTGCAGCTCAAAAACCTGCACTGGGATCATGACAGGGATCCTAGTTAATGATAAACTTACCTGGAGCAGACAGTGCCAGGCAGCGGCTGCCAAGGCAAATAGGATCATGGAGTGCATAAAAAGAGGTCTGGATACACATGATGAGAGCATTATACTGCCTCTGTACAAATCCATGGTTTGGCCGCACATGGAGTACTGTGTACAGTTTAGGGCACCAGTTCTCAGGAAGGATATAATGGAACTAGAGCGAGTACAAAGGAGGGCAACAAAATGAATATAGGGAATGTAGGGAATGGCAGGACTACAATACCCAGAGAGATTAGCATAATTAGGATTATTTAGTCTAGAAAAAAGATGACTGAGGGGCGAGCTAATAACCATGTATAAGTATATAAGGAGACAATACAATATCTCTCCGAGGATCTGTTTATACCAAGGAATGTGACGGTCACAAGGGGGCATTCTCTGCATCTGGAGGGGAAAAAGTTTTTCCACCAACATGGAAGAGGATTCTTTACTGTTCCTTGCGTGAGGAGGTGGTGATGGCAAACTCAGTCAAGGGGTACAAGAGAGGCCTGGATGTCTTCCTGGAGCGTAGCAATATTGTATCTTGCAGTTATTAGGCTCTTTAGAAGGATGTAGATCTGGGGATTTATTCTGACGGAATATAGGCTGGTCTGCATGGACATATGTCTTTTTTCGGCCTTGCTAACTATGTTACTATGTTATTATGATGCTGGATTGCACAATGAGGTCATTGCACCTTGTCATTAATGTCCCTTGTGTGCGCCTTCTCCAACAAAGTGCAGGCCAGTAGTGCTCTGTGTCTTGTAGGAGACCCGGACAGAGCAGGTGAGATGACAGCTCCTGTCCCAGGCAGTGATCACAGCAATTGTATTTGCATCTGCGAGACACGAATATAATTGAGTGGGGGGAGGGAGCGACGGCTGGGGTGTAGGACAGAAAACGGAGTGAGCGGTGTCAGTGACTGACATTGCTTCCTTGTGTGCCCACTCCCCGGCCATCACTGTGCTGAATGTTTGCATCCTCAGTGAGATGTTTGCAGCCGCGGACATTCAGCACATTTTTTTTTCAAAATGTGCCCTCCTCTGGTTAGCGGGAGGTAGTGCCCTAGGCAGGTGCCTACCTTGCTTACACCTCATCCTGGCCTTGGTGGTATGTGTTAAAGCAACATCCACATAAATGCTAGAAAACAAAGTTTTGGGAAAAAAAAACAATATTGAATAAACAAGGTATGACTTAGCAAAAAAACAAATAAAAAACCTACAAAAAATTGTTTTTGATCGTCTTCATTCACTGGTCTTCATTAAAATAGGCCACACATAATATCATAAGGACAAGTACATCAGGTCAGGGTTAAAAATAGTCATGTCAGTAAAAAATGTTAAAAGTCATCCAGAAATCTAGGGAAAAAGAAACTAATCTTATATTACCCTACCTGACATCAGAGGTAGGAACCCAAGGGGATACTTTGTGGTGCCCCCGCTCCATGTAAGCTTTCCCTGACTGACCCTGCAAGGAAATCTCTCAAAAAAAGCCAACAACACCCATCAAAGTACTGCCATTCTGCAAGGAAGAATGGCAGAGGATTCCCAAATCCTGGTGTGAAAAACTTGTATCATTCCCAAGAAGACTTATGGCTGTACTAGCGCAAAAGGGTGCTTCTACTCAATACTGAGCAAAGGGTCTGAATACTTATGACCATGTGATAGTTCAGTTTTTCTTTTTTAATAAATTTCCAAAAATGTCTACATTTCTTTTTTTTCATTCAAGATGGGGTGCAGAGTGTACATTAATGAGAAAAAAAATGAACTTTTTTGAATTTACCAGATGGCTGCAATGAAACAAAAAGTGAAAAATGTAAAAGGGTCTGAATATGTTCTGTACCCACAGAGCATTCTCTCAAAAGTCTTGGGGATCATCAAGATGTTTTCTAGACAAACAAAGAAGAGCCTTTATGTTCTTATTGCTCAGCAGTGGTTTTCGTCTTGGAACTCTGCCATGCAGGCCATTTTAGTCCAGTCTCTTTCTTATGGAGGAGTCATCAACACTGGCCTTAACTGAGGCAAGTGAGGCCTGCAGTTCTTTGGATATTTGAATATTGTTGTGGGGTCTATTGTGTCCTCTTGGATGAGGCATTGCAGTGCTATTGGAGTAATTTTGGTGTACCGGCCTGTCATGCTCTCACTAAATGAACGGGATTCAAATAGCTTAGCAAGCAGCTAAACTGCTATACTGGGTCCAATAAGGGAGACTGTAGTTGAATCTGTGTTTTAGTGAACGTAGGTATATAGATGAGGTGAAACTGTAAACAGAAATACATAGAGACAATCAGTGCCGGGTACATAGAAAATACATATACACATAACGTTCATGACTACACTAATAGCTGAACAAGGGAACTATCTAAGCTGGCCAATATGAGAGACAGTGATATATAAAGGGAGCGTGTCACTTACCAGTGATGCTAACACTGGGGGAAAGATGGATGAGGTGTTTCCAGTATGCAAGCAGATTGAAAATGGAGGACTGGATAGGGAAATGGGGCTGGACTAGACCATAATCCCTTGCAAATCTACCCATGATACAGTTGGAGTTGGAGGGAAAATTAAACGAAAGCAGGAAGAGAATAACATTGCAGTTATTTTTGGCCACTAGATGGAGCTGGAAGCAATGCACATCAAACTGTATGGCAAACTGAGCATTATCACTGAATTTATGCTATAAAAATAAACATTTAAGAGTCATTATTTATGTCAGAGACAGAACACTCCCTGTCTGGCATTGAACAGATGCCACCATTCTTATTCTCCGAAGATAACAACAGAACCAGCTCAGTCACTGGTCTGGAGAATGTCTTAGGTCCATCACCTTTGGCCATCCTGAGTTCGACTTTGCAGACATGGCTATCTTTACTCGGAAACATAGCAGTAACTAGTCCAAGTGGCCACTGGTTCCGATGGGCCTGGCAGTCTTTAACAAGGACGAGGTCACCAATTCGAAGATTAGGCCTGGTAGATTGCCACTTTGTCCGTGGCTGCAAGGTAGACAAATATTGTTTGCGCCACCTGTCCCAGAATGTATTGGCAAGACTTTGTACCTGCCTCCATTGGCGCTTGTAGAGATCTAATTCGTAGCACTCTGTTGTTGACATAAACGTAGAATCGCCTGGTTTCATTGTGGATGAATCCCAGGACTACCTTGCTGTCTGAGTAGAACTTGGCTTGTGTCAGGTCAATATCCATCTCGGATGTGATGAACTCTGCTAACTCGACGGCTAAGACTGCAGCACAAAGTTCTAACCTTGGTATGGTGTGCTCTGGTTGTGGAGCAAGTTTGGCTTTCCTCATGATGAATCCAATGTGGCTTTGACATTTGGAGTCCACAGTTTTGAGAAAAGCAACAGCAGCAATTGTTTTGACAGAAGCATCTGCAAATACTGTACATACAGTCTTTGGCTCTGTATCTCTGTAGATGGCACAGGGGTGTATGGCCTTGGCACATTTAGGTTGGAGAGAGCTGCTAAAGAGTTCTTCCATGCTTCCCACTGGGTTCTCTTATCAGGTGGTAGAGAGGTGCATCCCAGTCAGAAGACCCCTTAGTTAAGTCTCTTAGTATGGCTTTGCCTTGTATAGTAACAGGAGCTGCAAAACCTAAGGGATCGTACAGGCTGTTGATGGTAGACAGGACACGTCTGCATGTGAAATTCTTTTCTTCCTGGCTGACCTGAAAGGTAAAAGTGTCTGACTGTAGATTCCAGAGAAGCCCGAGGCTGCGTTGCATTGGTGTGGGGTCTGAACCCAGGTCCAGGTCTCTGACACTGTTACACAAGTCTTGTGAAGGGAATGCTTTCATGAGTTCTTGGCTGTTTGAGGCTATTTTGTGAAGCCTGAGGTTAGAGCAAGCAAGCATTTCCTGAGCTCTCCTAGCAAGACTGATGGCAGTCTCATTTGAAGGCATGGCTTTCGGACAGTCATCAACATAAAAGTCTTTCTCTATGAATTGTCTGACATCTGACCCGTATTCTGTTTCTCCTTCTAGAGCTGACCTTTTGAGTCCATAGATGGCGACTGCAGGAGAAGGGCTATTGCCAAAGATGTGCACTCTCATGCGGTACTCTGTGACTTCTTTAGTAGGATCATTGTCTCTGTACCAGAAGAATCTTAGGAAGTTCGTATCTCTCTCTCTTTCACAAGGAAACAATGGAACATTTGCTGGATGTCAGTGATGAAGGCAATGGAATCCTTAAGGAAGCGCATAAGTACTCCCAGCAGTTTGTTATTGAGATCTGGTCCTGTCAGTAGAACATCATTCAGGGAGACATCATCAAATTTAGCACTGAAGTCGAACACCACTCTAATCTGGCCTGGTTTCTTAGGGTGGTATACTCCAAACATGGGTAGGAACCAGCATTCTTCAGAGTCTTTGAGAGTGGGAGCTAGTTCTGCATGGCAGTTCTCAAATATCTTTGACATGAAGGAGAAGAAGTGATCTCTCATCTCTGGCTTCTTTTGCAGATTGTGTTTGAGAGAGGAGAAACGTTTGAATGCCTGATCTCTGTTGTTTGGTAGACGTGGTCTGAGGGTTCTGAAGGGAAGAGGTGCGACCCAGCTGTTGGTCTCATCTTTTACGAGTCCCTTGTCCATTACCTCCAGGAACAACTTATCCTCTACTGACATTGCTACCTCGTTGTCTTGCTTAGTTCTCTGGAAGACTGTGCACCCCAGCTGATCCTCATAGCTTCCTGACACCATACTGCTGTCATGAGTAAAGTCTATTAAGTGACTGGGTAGTTGGATGCTGTGTGGTAGTTCCTTGACATGGAACTCATTGTTGCAAGGTTGAAACAGAGCGCCCTTTCTCCAGTGTATTTGTTAGCATGCTTGTCACAGAAGATGGGGCGTGCATGTGTCCCAAGCATACGTTTCCTATTATGACCCATCCTAGGTCTAGCTTTTGGGCATAGGGAGCAATGTTGAGTCCATTGATATGACTTCTCACTTTATGAACCTGTAGGATGTCTCTTCCCAACAGCAGTACTATCTGTGCCTGAGGGTCGAGTTCCGGTATGAGGTGTGCTATGCGTTTTAAGTGAGCATGTTGGATTGCCACATCTGGTGTAGGGATTTCAGACCTGTTGTCTGGGATCTGATTACACTCGATGAATGTAGGTAGTGGCAGGCAGAATTGTCCGTCTAAGGACTCAATTTGGTAGTCAGTGGTTTTCCTGCCCGCTGTTGTCACAGTACCTGCACATGTCTTTAATGAGTAAGGAGTGCTTGGTCCTTTAATGTTGAATAGGTCAAAGAATGTTGATCTAGCCAGGGATCGATTACTTTGATCATCCAAGATAGCATACAGTCTTACAGCTTTGTCTCTATGGCCCTTTGGGTACACTCTGACGAGGCATATTTTTGAACAAGACCTACTGTCTATTGTCCCTTTACAGACTTCAGTACATTGTGAAGTGATCTCTGGTGTAGCTGCATCAGTGCTCTTTTCCTCCCCGCCATGCTCACTGTCAGCTGGCGTGTTTTGTGCACTCCATGGAGCTGGGCCAGGGTGTAGTGCAGTGTTATGATCCGTGGTGCCACATTCTGTGCATTTTACACTGACCTTACAATCCTTGGTGAGATGAGTGGTGGATGATCAGCACTTATAGCAGATACCATTCCCTTTCAGGAAGCTTCTGTGATCCGGCATAGATTTTCCTCTGAAGGCTCTGCATTTCAGGAGAGGATGAGGCTTCTGATGAAGCGGGCACTGCTTGTCAGGTTCTTGTACCTTTGTCTCTGATTGAGAGCAGCCAGCAGACCTGTAATTGGAACTTGGAGAAGAAACATTAGTCTTGTGCACTGCAACAGATGTCCTGCGTCGGTTTGCAGCTGGTGGTGGTGCGGCATATGACGTTATAAAGTCAAAGCTGGGATCATTTCTGATTGATGCTTGTTCGTGTATAAAGTCTACAAAAACAGAGAAGGGAGGGAATGAAGTACTGTGTTTGTATTTGTACGTGGAGCCACGTGTGAGCCACCTCTCCTGTAGATTGTAGGGCAACTTTTGGGCTATAGGGTTAACACCTTTGGCTGTGTCGAGGTATGCAAGCCCTGGTAGGTCAACTTCACATTTGGCAACTAAGACCTCTTGTAGCAGGTCACCTAGCTCTCTAAGTTTTGGGAGACCTTTGTTAGATATTTTAGGAAAGTCATCGATTCTTTTGAACAAGGCTCTCTCTATTACCTCTGCAGAGCCGTAACACTCATCTAGCCTCTTCCAGATTTCTTTAAGGCCTATATGAGGGTGGTTTATGTTATTGTCTCTGATCCTTACTGCGTGTTTGACTGACTCTTCTCCCAGGTATTTGACCAAGAGGTCTATCTCTTCCCTGTTTTTTAGCCCCAAGTCTCTGGTAAAATTTTGAGAGGAAGGTTTCCAAGCTCTGTAACCTTCAGCGTGGTCAGTGAATTTCATGAGTCCCTTGGTAACTAGATCATGTCGTGTGAAGATCCTAGCAAGTTCTGATGTGAACCGGTTGTCAGCAGAGTATACTGGTGATGGGTCACCCTGATAGTGATGTGAAGTGCGTTCATACCTGTTAGTATCCTCAGGGTGGCACCAGCCAGTATCATACTGCTTCGGTCTGACATGCGGTGTGTCAGCAAGGTGATTCACGTTGGTTAACTGGTGAGGGGCAAGGAAGACAGGAGAGTTGCTTTGCTTCACGTTTTCCTGGAGCTGAGCATCATGATGACTCTCATTCGTTTCACTGGATGTGTCGTGGTCTTGGTTATACAATAGTTTGGATCAGGAAGTTCATTAACATATTGAGATGTGCATTGTGGTGAATCTTGCAGCGGCGACCTCAGACTTGACGTACTGCTGCGACTATGCAGCTCAGGGTTGTGTGCGGCTTCCAGTGCTTCTGCCTCTGCCAGTGCTGCAGCAGCCTCTCTTTTTACTGCTAGGCTCTCTAAGGCGGCATCCACACGTGCCTTCTCTAACTGCGTCTTTCTCTTTTGCTCATCTCTTTCTAAGCGTGACTTCTCGCTTTCTATGCGTGACTTTCTCTCTTGATCTTCTAAGCGTGCTTTCTCTAATTTAAGTTCCATCTCTTCTGCAACAAAGTTTGCTCGCATTTTGGCGGCTTCAGCATTTGCACGGGCAATGGCGACCGCGCTGCTGATAGATACAGTCTTTGAGGAGACGGATGTAGTAGATTTTGTCCTGTGTGATTTGTGGGACATGGTGTCTTAGACGGATGCTTGGCTGAGCAGAAATTGCTTTAGCTGTGTTAGTCTCTGTGTAGCCGGTGACTTGAATCTCACTAGAAGGATCTCTGCAGCATCACTAGTTTCTGCAAGCTTTTCCCTGGATTGCACTAGCTGGATAGCGCTGTGTAACTGGCCTCTGCAGAATGGAAGATTCTTCTCTCTATTTCCCACTAGCTGGAGAGCCAGTGTTTTACTAGGGTCCTGCAAGATGGAAAGCTCCACTCTGTATTCGCACTAGCTGGAAAGCTGCTGTTTCACTGTCATGCTGTCACTAAATGAATGGGATTCAAATAGCTTAGCAAGCAGCTAAACCGCTATATCGGGTCCAATAAGGGAGACTGTAGTTGAATCTGTGTTTTAGTGAACGTAGGTATATAGATGAGGTGAAACTATAAACAGAAATACATGGAGGCAATCAGTGCCGGGTACATAGAAAATACATATACACATACTGTAACGTACATGACTGCACTAATAGCTGAACAAGGGAACTATCTAAGCTGGCCAATATGAGAGATAGTGATATATAAAAGGAGCGTGTCACTTACCAGCAATGCTAACACTGGGGGAAAGATGGATGAGGTGTTTCCAGTATGCAAGCAGATTGAAAATGGAGGACTGGATAGGAAAATGGGGCTGGACTAGACCATAATCCCTTGCAAATCTACCCATGATACAGTGGGAGTTGGAGGGAAAATGAAACGAAAGCAGGAAGAGAATAACATTGCAGTTATTATTTTTGGCCACTAGATGGAGCTGGAAGCAATGCACATCAAACTGTATGGCAAACTGAGCATTATCACTAAATTTATGCTATAAAAATAAACATTTAAGAGTCATTATTTATGTCGGAGACAGAACACGGCCACTCCTGGGAAGGTTGACTACTGTTCCATGTTTTTGCAATTTGTGGATAATGGCTCTCAATGTGGTTTTCTGGAGTCCCAAAGCTTTAGAAAGGGCTTTATAACCTTTTCCACAGTGATAGATCTCAATTACTTTGCTTTTCATTTGTTCCAGAATTATTTGAGAGATCTAGCTTTTGAGGAACTTTTGGTCTACAATTTGTCAGGCAGGTCCTATTTACTTGATTTCTTGATTGAGAACAGGTATGGCAGTAATCAGGCCTGCATATGGCTAGGGAATTTGAACTCAGCTTGCCAAAGATGTGATACACCACAGTTAATTTATGTTTTAAGGGGGGTGAGCAATTTTTTCACACATGATTCTAGGTTTTGGATTTCTTTTTCCCTTAGTAATAAAGACCTTCATTTAAAAACTGCATTTTGTGTTTACTTGTGTTATCTTTGTAAAATGTTTGAGATCACCAAATAAATATTGAAGTGTTTTAAACATGCAAAAGAATTGGAAATTAAGAAGGGAGCAAACACTTTTTCACAGGACTGTATGTACTATTCAGCCCTTATACTGTGTGATATCAACAATCCAGTATATATTTTATGTTATAAAACTAGTTAATAAAACTACTCAGGCTGTTATCACTCGATACTGTAAGGAGGCCAAGACTACCCACAGAATAGCAAATCTGTATTGAATTTAGGGAACATGATTTATTGTTTTTCAGGACAAAGGCTTACTTCAGTAAACTGCAATATCAAAGTCAGACACTTTGGATTTATGAAAGAGAGCTCAGAGTCCTTAACAGCTTTTTTTTCTGACAAGCTTCAGCTTTTCACCCCTGATGTGGGGATGTAGAAGTAATAAATAAGAGTTTATTTATACTTTTTAGAATGATTATTCAGCATGCATCTTGTGAGTTTCATAAGCTTCAAAGATTTAGTGTAAATCAGTTAAGAATAAGTGTCAGCTCTATTTTTTCTACAGTAGGAAAATAAAGAAACATTTGTCAATATAAACAGTATCACTATCTGTAAATTCACAGGGAAGTTTTCACAGTAATATACTGCAGTAAATTTACAAGAAAAAATATGTCTCAAATGTAGATGTTTTGGTAGCAGAAGTCATATAAAAATAAAAACTGTTGTAAAATATTGACACATTTCAGTATTAAATTTTGTGTCTGGTGTTGCCCAAAACAGTAATACATGTGGTCTTTTAAAAGGCATATTTTTGTGCTCTGAAGTTCTGCAATTTACCTCTGGCAATTTTTTTCCAGTTTCCTTTAGTTTCAGGATTGAAATACTGAGTATAATTTCAATTTTAGGGTTAATAAAGCCAATAGGACTAGACTCAGCGTAGGCCTCATTCAGATGTCTGTGATTTTTCGCAAACGCAAAAAAATCTAGTGTTTGTGATCCAAGTTTCATCAGTGTTTGATCAGTGCTTCAGTTTTTATCATCATTGTTTCTCATGCATTTAGATAAATAAATGTATTGTAAGAAGACGAGCCAAGACAGAGTCATCAGTTTCCAGTGCCCTTTAAGGCTGGAACTATCGGGACTGTCACCACTGCTGCCAGGGGAGGTTTCTTCTGGGAGGGAAGGACCTTCACGCTGGACAGCTGGGGGCATGGGTGATATAAGGAGGACTGAGCTTGGGAACAGGGCAGACTTGGCAAGAAAGCGGCAAGAGAAGGTTGACTCCCTCTCTGCTGCTCCGGCTGACAACTCCACGCCACTCATCTCTCAGCGTGCTGACTATAAGATTGACTTTGATGCTATTGAGTTATCGTCTGACCTTGTATGTTTGGACAGCCCTATCCCACCAGTGGTAACAGATATGCTGCCTAAAGACTGTTCCAAAGGACCGCCTGCAGCCGCGGTCCGTGAGTGTGCCCACAGCTCGTGTTCGGTGCCATTCCTGAGGAATCCACATAAAGGACTGTTTCCACGTTCCAGCGCACTCAAGCCAAGCAGGACCAGATCCATAAGCACCGTCGGGAGACAGTGCTTCTCATTCCTTCGAAACAGAGCCAGAGACTCTACGATTTGCAATGTTGTCGGGAGATTTTCCAGCCTTTCCCCTTCAAGAACTGCAAGTGATAAGTTACCTTGTTTCTTATTCTCAAACATTGTGTTTGTGTGCAATTCCCATCGCTGCCGTACTAGTTTTGCCTCCCTGTGTGGAGTATTACTTGTTAATTGCCTGTTCAGTAAATCCTGTTAACCTCTTCTCTGCCTCCAGCTCTTCTCTGCATCCAACGAACCTTTCTCCTTTACAGTATTGCAAAGCGTCTCGGTCATTGCAATGTTAAATCATGGACAGTCTAGAGATTGCACAAAAATGTCACCCATGCCTTGACCATGATTTATAGATGTAGAAGTGACTTTAATCTGTAACGCCAATAAAAAATGGATATGTCTCTGTGACACCCTATGGCATGTAAAACAAAATGACAGTAATATACAGTATGGTGGCAAACATTTTTTTTTATCCAAATGTAAAATGTAATTACTGGAAAAGAGACCCTTCTGTGATACTATGGCAGCAGAGGTAGGCTTCAAATTTTTAGCAAGTTCCCTGTTTGTTAGCTTGCCCCATTCTGTAGAACAAACCCATTTACGTGATTCTTTCTAACCCATAAAAGAAAAGCAATGGTGACCAAAGTTAACAGAATATTTCCCTTTCAGCAAATGTAATTGATGTTACATGCATGTAAAACCACAGATACCCTGCATGCTACACCACTAATAAGGCAAAAGTAATTCTCTTACTTCAGGTAACAGAAGAAGGCAGAACGCCAAAACATGCGTTGGGGCTGACACCATCACCCACAAGAGGTAATATATGGCACTTTACTATTTAGCTACTATTATGTGTTTGCTATAATTCTTCCATGATTATACAGGTGTTTCCTGTTTTCTTCCACTTAGCACTTTAGGAAGTTATATATAGGGGATATTTAGGATGTGCGGCCTCTTTAGTGCTCTGTTGTGGATTATGATGCCTCTTGTGGTTTCCCACTTTTTAAACCATGTTCATGTTTTATGTGTGTTTTTTTGCTAATCAATAAACTTTGTATTTTTATATTTAAAATAGCCTCTTGTTGGTTCAAGTATTTTTTCGAATTGCATTGATTCTATTTGAACCTTGGTGATTTGTCCAGATTTAGTTTTGACATGCTTTTGTTCAGCTTTTGAATAGAATGCCCCAAATACTGATTACGAGTTTCAGATGTAATCTTGTACTCATAGCACCATAACTAAGGGCATGAATATGTCCAGAATGAAGGATTTATTGTGCTATCTGTACCCTGGATGGCACCATGACCAAGAAGTGAATGTGTCTGAAATGCATAGGATTTTGCTTTGCTAGTTGTACTCTAGAATATCAAACTAATGAAATAAAAACAGTAAAACTTTTAATCTGGAAACAACTGGATACTTCATTTTTGACGACTGTCCACCATGAACTACAGGATATGCTTTTCAAGCTGAAAATTAAAGGAGTTGTCCACTACCTTAAATTTATCCCCCCAATGTATCCCCCCGTGGCCCCTAATGAATTTTGTAAATACCTCATGTTGCCTAAACTGCCTGTGAGCTGCGCTATCGCTGGCCGCTCACAGGCAGCATGTGACCTCCCGCTGCAGCCGGCTCTTGCTTCCGCTGATGTCTCGACAAGTGCTGGCAGCAGGTGGGGGTCCCTCTTCCTCCTTCTGTGCCAGCTGCCAGGCTGTGGGCGGGGTTATCCCCTGCATCACACCCGGCATCCACTGTGCGCCCATTCATTGAGAAAGCCCGCCCACAACCCTGCAGCCACCACGAGGACCCAGCGCTGAGTCACGCCTCACTTGTCATGACGTCACTGCTGGGTCATGTGCTGCCTCTGAGCGGCCATGGATAGCGCTGCTCACAGGCAGTATGGGCAGCATAAGGTATTTACAAAATTAATTAGGGGCCTGGGGGGATATATTGGGGGGTTAATTTAAAGTAGTGGACAACCCCTTTAAAGAAAACCTTTAAAGGGTGAGCTGGTTTATCTTGTTTTATTTGTGAATGTGTGAGCGGCAGCCAGGGCCGTAGTCATGGCCCACATCAATATCTGCTTTAGCGCACCCTGACCACTCGCATCACATATATACAGTCTCACTTGCCTGGTTCTCAGAGGCCTCCCTTAGATGCAGGGACACGTCTTCACATAAAGAGACAGAGTACAATTCCAACTTTAAACATAGAAATTTACTTGTTTTCAATCGCAGCACGTCCATGTCAGTTACAGCATCAACACAGAGTTCTGCACAGTGCACATCCTTCACTTTTCCTGTGCTCTTCCCTATGTCCTTCAGTTTGTTCCCGGGTCGTCTCATCTCGACCGGTACTGCAGCGTCCTCCCCGTTAAGCTTTACTACGTTCAGTAGTTCCCTTGTCCATTTCACCCCTGACATGAGGCTTCTGCCCATGTAGTAAGCTGCCACATTTTAGAGCGACATGCCTTTCTATTCTGCTGTGACTTCTGCTGCAACTTCTCCTGTAGCCTTTCCCAAAGATTCTGGACACCACAGGTCCTAGACATCTGGGCTCTCAGCTTAAACGTTGCGTGGTCACTATGTAGCCCGGGCTCTTAAGCCCACTTGAGCTGTCTGGGAGCCCTGGCCCTACTACTCCAAATCAGGAAATCCTCTGCCTTATCCACAGTGACCCTTCCTATGTTATCTATTTACTATACTATGTATGCTAATGTGTCCCCATCTAGTGTACTAACTTAGGTACTGCACTTTCCCTAAAACATGTAAATTTATATATACAATGTGTTAGGCATCGGGTTCCTGTCGCTGCACAGCAGGAATCCTGGGCCTTTCATTCGGCAGTCTCCCATTCCTCTCCGGCTGCAGAGGAGGCTGCTCAGCAGACTCGTCGATCCAGGCGCTCTGCTCAGATCAGATCTGTAGGTTTGGTTGCTGCTGCCACCTCTGGTCCAGCTATAGCAATGCAGGCTGGTCAGCAGTGAGCTACTCCAGGGACTAAGTCCTCCTTTCGGTCCACTGAGCATGCCCGTGGGACGATTTCTCATTGGAGATGTTCAGGTCCTTCTCCAGCTCGGATTGGACCATCAGGAAGGTCACGAAGGTCCCGGAAGGACGCTGCTATAAAAGAGTCACATGGCCATGCGCTAGTATAGACTCTAATGCTCATGTGTGCATGATGATGGATGTAAGTATCTGGTGACTGACTCATTTGAAACCCCTACCCTTAGTTGTGTCTGTGGTTATAAGGATACAGAGTTAGAGTCAGTGCCACTGGGTGGCTGTCCTCACGCCACTGTGCTCCTGCTACAGTGCACACACTAGCATCCGATGGTGTCGCCCACTGCAGGGCACTATCGTACCTCGTCCAGTTATAGCCACCGCCTGCGCGGCGCCGTGTGCTAGGTTAGCGCCTTCCTCCCTAGTCCGGGTGGTTAGTGGCGTTCGCCAGAGCAGTGCTGTGCGCACATAGTGCACTTTATCTATTTACTTTCTCTCTCCTGGCACCGCAGCTCCGGTGCCGAGCACTAGTGTGTCTAGAGGGACTCTGACCCAGTATCTCAGGGGTAGAGTCCTGTGACTATACACTAGTGTTCACTGCCGTGCTCTGAGAGCATAATCAGGCCACAGCATTTATATTTGGTGGCCGTGCGGCTCTGTGAGGTAACAGAGTCTGCCTTGGTACACAAAGGGTGGAGTTAACCCCGTGTGCTCCTCTATTGTACCGCCACATAACGTCCACCATTACCGAGCAGCAGTTACCATCTCTGCACGGTGGACCCTGGGCTGCGAACGCACCTAAACCCCTTCTTTATTATTTGGTGCGTTCCGCCAGCCCGTAACACAATGCATACGAACATATAGCAGCATAGATAAATGTATATACAATTTTACACTTAAGGCAATATATATATAAGGATAGGGAGTGGAGCACCACACAATCCCAACATACCCCTTACAAATGTAGTTGTTAGGCGCCTGGATTATTACACTGTGTGGGATGGATCCCAAGCCTTGTCTGGTGCCGTGGTCTCCCATTTGCACCCAGCTGCTGGGCCTGCTGCTTAGCACAGACATCAGTCCCAACAACTTGCTCAGGCTCCTGTTATACATGTGGTTACTGTTGGCTTCCCAGCTAAAGTCTATGGTAACCAGTTGTATACAGAGGCAGCCCTACTCTCTGGAGTCTAATATATATATATATATATATATATATATATATATATATACAGTCATATGTAAAAGTTTTGGCACCCCTATTAATGTTAACCTTTTTTCCTTATAACAATTTTGGTTTTTGCAACAGCTATTTCAGATTCATATATCTAATAACTGATGGACTCAGTTATATTTCTGGATTCAAATGAGGTTTATTGTACTAACAGAAAATGTGCAATCTGCATTTAAACAAAATTTGACCTGTGCAAAAGTATGGGCACCCTTATCATTTTCTTGATTTGAACACTCCTAACTACTTTTTACTGACTTCCTGAAGCACTAAATTGGTTTTGTAACGTCTTTGAACTTTGAACTTCATAGCCAGGTGTATCAAATCATGAGAAAAGGTATTTAAGGTGGCCACTTGCAAGTAGTTCTCCTATTTGATTCTCCTATGAAGAGTGGCATCATGGGCTCCTCAAAATAACTCTCAAATGATCTGAAAACAAAGATTATTCAACATAGCTTTTCAGGGGAAGGATACAAAAAGTTGTCTCAGAGATTTAACCTGTCAGTTTCCACTGTGAGGAACATAGTAAGGAAATGGAAGAACACAGGTACAATTCTTGTTAAATCCAGAAATGGCAGGCCAAGAAAAATATTAGAAAGGCAGAGAAGAAGAATGGTGAGAACAGTCAAGGACAATCCACAGACCACCTCCAAAGACCTCCAGCATCATCTTGCTGCAGATGGTGTCACTGTGCATCGGTCAACAATACAGCGCACTTTCCACAAGGAGAAGCTGTATGGGAGAGTGATGCGAAAGAAGCCGTTTCTGCAAGCACGCCACAAACAGAGTCGCCTGAGGTATGCAAAAGCACATTTGGACAAGCCAGTTACATTTTGGAAGAAGGTCCTGTGGACTGATGAAACAAAGATTGAGTTGTTTGGTCATACAAAAAGGCGTTATGCATGGAGGCTAAAAAACACAGCATTCCAAGAAAAACACTTGCTACCCACAGTAAAATTTGGTGGAGGTTCCATCATGCTTTGGGGCTGTGTGGCCAATGCCGGCACCGGGAATCTTGTTAAAGTTGAGGGTCGCATGGATTCAACTCAGTATCAGCAGATTCTTGACAATAATGTGCAAGAATCAGTGACGAATTTGAAGTTACGCAGGGGATGGATATTTCAGCAAGACAATGATCCAAAATACCGCTCCAAATCTACTCAAGCATTCATGCAGAGGAACAATTACAATGTTCTGGAATGGCCATCCCAGTCCCCAGACCTGAATATCATTGAGCATCTGTGGGATGATTTGAAGCAGGCTGTCGATACTCGGCGACCATCAAACTTAACTGAACTGGAATTGTTTTGTAAACAGGAATGGTCACAAATACCTTCATCCAGGATCCAGGAACTCATTAATAGCTACAGGAAGCGACTACCGGCTGTTATTTTTGCAAAAGGAGGATCTACGAAATATTAATGTCACTTTTATGTTGAGGTGCCCATACTTTTGCACCGGTTAAATTTTGTTTAAATGCAGATTGCACATTTTCTGTTAGTACAATAAACCTCATTTGAATCCAGAAATATAACTGAGTCCATCAGTTATTAGATACATGAAACTGAAATAGCTGTTGCAAAAACCAAAATTGTTATAAAGAAAAAAGGTTAACATTAATAGGGGTGCCCAAACTTTAACATATGACTGTATATATATATATATATATATATATATATATATATATATATATAAAATACATATTTTTTAATTTCTTAAATATTTTGCAAAGCATTTTTTTAACTTTTCATTTACTTCAATAGTCTCCATAGCTTGTGCTATGTAGCTAAAATGCACGCTTGCCATGACCGCTGACTGCTGGGCAGCGCTCATAGCAATCCAGCAATGACATCCACAGTGGTCTGCTGCTGACTTTGGGATGTCATGCCAACTCATCGGTTGTGTGACACTGGAGCCAACGGATGGGATTAGTGATGCGCTTCTGGCATGAGCATGTTAAATGCCGCTGTCAGAGATTGGCACATGTCCACTGTTCAAATCAGAAGATATGTGCCGGAAAAGTTGCGGGCTCATTGTCAGAGCCCGCAGCAAACAGGGGGTTCACCTTAAACGTAACTATATGTCTAAGGTGGAAAAGGGGTTTAAACCTTAGCTGTCTGTTTCTGGTTGCCAGATATAGGTTAAACTTCACCCTGGTTTTGTTCTAGTACCGCTGCTACTCTGATTCTGTGTGTTATTCAAGTTGCGGACTTAGATTGTTTTGATGTTTGCTCTGGGGACCTTGCGTGAGTCCAGATCCATGTATAAATGCTAAAGCAGTCTGCTAAGTGGAGAGGTTTCTGCAAAGCCTCGCAATGGAAAACCAATTAAGAGCTTCCAACCTTCCTGGACAATGTACCTTTACAATAGTCAGCTGAAGATGTGGATGAAGCAGTATCACTGCCACTAAAATTTAATTTAATTTAATTGTTGAACTTGATAAAAGTGTAACAATTAGTGTTGAGCGATACCTTCCGATATCAGGATATATCGGATCGGATTGGATCGGACCGATACCCCAAAAATATCGGATATCGCCGATTCCGATACCGGAAACCAATGCAAGTCAATGGGACACAAATATGGGAATGAAAATAAACCCTTACTTTCCTTGTAGGTCAATTCTACATGAAGGAAGAAAGCTAAGAATAATGTAGAATGTATTGGGGGAGGTGGAGGAGACATTACAGGCATAGAGGTTTGGGCCAATCAAATGGAATAGCAGGAATTATTTTTTTTTTTAAGACGTTCGGAGTTGAGTTACAAAGATATTGACTATGTTAAGCTTTTTTATATTTTGTCAGATATTATTGTTTCACTACTTCCATGCTCTTCACCTTCTTTTTTTTACTTCTCCCACACTTTCTCCTTCATCATCCTCAGCAACAGCATATTTTTCATCAACTTCTTCTTCACCTTATTCATCTTCTTCTTCTTCACCTTCTTCCTATTATTCTTTTTTTTTACATTCTTCATATTCTTCTTATTCAACTATTATTCTTCTTCATATTCTACTTCTTCATCTTCTTCCTATTCTTCTTCTTCATCATATTCTTATTTGTGACAGGCATTCCTCTAGTTGTTATCTATAAAAGTTTGAAGATTACACCTTCCGTTCTGCCTGTCACAAAAGATTTACAACAGGATTTGTCCGCGTTCAGTTTTGCCTGCAGCAGCAGATATTTTCCAGGGGCACCACGAGGAGGAATGGACTCACCCCCATACACTGCTTAGTCTTCTTCTGCTTATAATTTAGATAATATCTTTTGCTCTGATTTTTAGTCTTATGCTAATGTTCTTCTGCTTTTTGTTCTGCAGCTTCTTGTTCTTCTGCTTCTTGGTCTTCTGTCTCTTGTTCTTCTGTATCTTGGTGGTTGTCTTCTTGTTCTTTGTCCTCTTGGTCATGTTCTTCAGGGTCATCTTCTTGGTCTTCTTCGGGGTGGTCTTCAGGGTCGTTGTCTTCTTCGGGGTGGTCTTCAGGGTTGTCGTCTCCAGGGTCGTTGACTTCTTCGGGGTCGTCGTCTCCTTCGGGGTTGTCTTCAGGGTCGTCGTCTTTAGGGTCGTTGTCAGGGAGATCCAGAGTGATTACCATAAACCATTTCCAAAAGCTTGAACTTGGAAATGTAGCAGAAGGTACAAGAAGGCTGAGGAACTGCTGAGAACCAGCTGACGGTACTGGAACCTGGATGGGTAGCCAAAGGTACAAGAGCCAATGGAACTACCGAGGACCAGCTGATGGTACTGGAACCCAGTTACTAAGCAGGAGGTACCTGTGCCAGAAAGCACTACCAAGGACCAGCAGACGTTGGTGGAACTCGGATACCGAGAAGGAGGCACCTAAGCCAAAGGCTCTGCCTGGAACCAGCTGACGTTACTGGACCCCAGGGGGACATATTAAAGATTGACTTCCAAAGAACCAGCCAATGGTACAGGAACTCAGATAGGCAGCAGAAGGTACACATGAAAAAAAAAGTTGCAAGGCCGTGAGCCGGCCGGAGATACCGAAACACACAGTCCTACAGGGGGAGCCTGTCCTATTGGCACTACGGAACCAGCCTTCATTGCCAGATCCCACAGCCCACATAGGAAGCACCTAAACTGTAGTCACCATAGAGTCGGCTAACCCGACTGCAACATGACAGGACAACGTATTGGAGGCAAAGTGACGTTGACACTACACGGAAACAGCTGGCGTGCTGGAACTGTGGCGCCCCCAGGAGTATGGTCGCCACAATGGCATTGCCTTCCTTCAGGGAGGGTGATGTCATGCTTGGAAGCAAGGAAGGGTCTCTCTAACAGTAAACCATGGCATGCAACACGGTTCCCACTCCGGGTCAGCAGAGGGAGCTCTGAACCAGGGTTGGTGGAGGAGCGCGCTCTGAGGGCCTGGAGGGGAAATAGTAGTTAGTGTGAGGAGGGCAACACGTATAGACGTGTGGAAGAGAAGCTGGAGGGTGAGCTGAGGATAGAGAGCTCCCTCCCAGTGATAGCGCATGATCTGGAGCCTGGTCTGCAAGGTCGTATGGATGCTGAAGGTCCTGCAACAGAAACCAGAGGAGTAGGAAGCTGTAAATGCTCTATTCCTACCTAAGACTCAGAGGCACAACAGCGACTGGTGAGCCAAGAGAGATAGAGGGCTACAGCTGTCTGCCATATGAGGTAGTTCTAAGAGAAGATAAGAAGGAGGAACTTCAGTGTAGCATAGTACTGGATGTACCTCAAGCTAGCGCTAGGAAGGAGACTACGTGATCTCCTACGCCAGCAGGAAGCTTTGTCCCACTGAAAGGAACTCTGACAACTACAGTTCCTTCAAGCTGGAGTTCCTCGCCATAGTCTGGGCTGTGACTGAAAGGTTCAAGCATTACCTAGCTTCAGCCAAGGTTACCATCTTCACGGACAACAATCCGTTGACTCACTTGGAAACCGCAAAACTAGGTGCATTGGAGCAGCGATGGATGGCTCGGCTGTCTAATGTTGAATTTACCATCAAGTACCAAGCGGGGCACAAGAATGCCAATGCTGATGCGCTGTCCAGAATGCCTAAACTGCCATATGCAGGAGAAGACCCGGAGGCTCTTGAAGAAGTAGAGTTGCCTCCCTTCCACCGGCCACTTGCAGCCCAACGTGCTCAAGGAGTGAGAAACAGACGGTCTGGCTTGAAAGAGGTCACTGGGCGGAAACTCAGGATAATGACCCCGCAGTCCGCTTCGTGAAGGAGCTACTGTCACAAGCTGACGCACGCCCAGAGTCGGATGCTCCTGAAGAAAACCCAGCAGTTGTGGAAGGAGAGAGGCCGGCTGTTCATTTATGAAGGAAAGCTGTGTCGGAGGAGTATCAATGCCCGCACTCATGAGCTGGTCTGGCAGGTGGTAGTCCCAAAGTGAGAGGCATCAATGGTCTTGGAAGCATACCACAATGGAGCTGGCCACTTCGGATGGAAGAAGTTGGAAGCATTGCTCCGGCAGAGATTCTACTGGACTGGTATGAGGAAAGCCATTGAAAGGTGGTGCCAGGAGTGTGGACAATGTAACCTGCGCAGAAAGGATCGAAACAGCCAGCGAGCTCCTCTGCAGCCAATAGTAACCAAACAGCCACTCGAGTTGGTCGCCCTGGACCATGTGAAGCTGGTCCCAGGCTGCATCTATGCTCTTACCATCGTGGACCACTACTCAAGATTCCTGGTAGTCGTGCCTGTCAAGGATCAAACAGCCAGGACAGCAGCCAGAGCATTCCAACAGAACTTCTGTAGACCACATGGCTATCCTGAGAAAGTGCTTACAGATCAAGGTCCCGCCTTTGAGGCAGAAGTGTTCCAGGAATTCTGTAACTTGTATGGTTGTAAGAAGATCCGGACAACACCATACCATCCACAGACCAATGGCATATGTGAAAAGATGAACCAGATAGTGATTGACCTACTGAAGACCTTGCCTTTGGAGGAGAGGAATCTGTGGCCAGAAAAGCTGCCAGATCTGGTAGACCTCTACAATCACATTCCTGTGAATTCCACCAACTGCACTCCAACCTACCTAATGAGAGCGAGGCCTGGTAAACTGCCTATTGATTTGGATATGGGAGTCCTTACAACTGAAGTGACGTCAACAGGTGCTGACTGGGACACAGCGAGGCAGCAACAGTACAGAAGAGTACAAGAGTGTGTGGAGAAGAGTCTAGCTCAGGCAAGACAAAAGCAAGAAAGGCACTATAACCAACATGCACCTGCAGTCCCCTTGTTACTGGGAGAACAAGTCCTCAAGAGGAAAAGAAGACTGCATAAATTGGATGACCAATGGGAAGCTGAACCCTTACACCATTCTACCCTCAAATTTTGACAATACCAAGGTGTGCCTTATTAGTAAAGATGGAGGAGAAACCTCAGCAGCCGTATCAAGGGATCATTTGAAATTATGCCCTGACCAGTTAAGAGAAAGAATGGAAGAACAAAATAACATCCAACCCATAAAAGAAGAAGGGGTCAGCACCGTACTTGGAGAATTCCCTGCAAATTGGACTAAATTAAATGATGCAATAGTGGTGCCAGTGTTGACCTTTCCCCAACTGGTAGTACAGGAAGGAGTGACTCAAGAAAATTCTGAGAATCAGGAAAATCAGGTAGCAGATGCCACGCCAGCAGTGGAGCCAGAGAACCCTCGCCCTGCCAGTGGTGAATCTGTCATGCCCACAGTGAGTAGAACTGGTCCTAGGAAATCTAGTATCCCTGTGCTATGCAGAACCACCTGTAGTGAATCCAGTACGTCACACACTACACCAGTAGTTAGCACCAGACAACCAGTAGGATCCCCAATCCCACCAGTGTTACGCAGGTCTACCCGTACTACACAAGGTGTGCCGCCCATCAGATATCATGTATAGATAAGTAAATGAAAATGTTGAAATGTATGTATGTAACTGTTCTTAAGCTTTGTGCCTACAGAGACTCTGTAAGAAGGCTTTATGAAGTTCTTGTTTCATGTTTTGATGGACATTGGACCACAGGACTTGTGTGGTCAAAACCAACTTTGTGCATAGTTCACCAATTGCCCAGGAATGGACCATGGACATTGATGCTTGGACTTATCATCATAGGACTATTTTTGGAGCTTTTGGTTTTTGTACATTTTTCATTTTTCAAAATCTTGTAACCTCCATAATTGTTTATTTGTCATTTGCTATATGTGTTTTATGTTTTTCATCAGCCCAGGAGTGCTGACTTGCACTAGGGGGAATGTGGTGCCCCCAGGAGTATGGTTGCCACAATGACATTGCCTTCCTTCAGGGAGGGTGATGTCATGCTTGGAAGCAAGGAAGGGTCACTCTAACAGTTAACCATGGCATGCAACACGGTTCCCACTATGGGCCAGCAGAGGGAGCTCTGAACCAGGATTGGGGGAGGAGTGTGCTCTGAGGGCCAGGAGGGGAAATAGTAGTTAGTGTGAGGAGGGCAACGTGTGTAGACATGTGGAAGAGAAGCTGGAGGTTGAGCTGAGGATAGAGAGCTTCCTCCAAGTGATAGCGCATGATCTGGAGCCTGGTCTCCACGGTTGTATGGATACTGAAGGTCCTGCAACAGAAACCAGAGGAGTAGGAAGCTGTAAATGCTATTCCCACCTAAGACTCGGAGGCACAACAGAGAGAGATAGAGGGCTACAGCTGTCTGCCATACGAGGTAGTTCTAAGAGAAGATAAGAAGGAGGAACTTCAGTGTAACACAGTACTGGATGTACCTCAAGCTAGTGCTAGGAAGGATACTACACAACCCATCTGATAGAGTTCCCGTAGTTGCTTCCAGGCTAGCCTGCTCCTGTGCCATCTTTAACCAGGACCCTGGACTGTGTTTGCCAAGTAAAGGTAAAGAAACTGCACCCTATTGTGTCCTTGCCTCCTTCCTGCAACATCCTCAGCACGGCTACATCTCTGTGCCAAACACTGCACCTTCTTCCTAACCCTGTATCTACGCTGCTCTGGGACTACAGCCCTGCCTGTGCATCATAGTTGCACTGCACCATCAGTCCCAGAGGATCTGTATGCAGCGTCGGCTTAACACCTTCATTGCCGAACACCACAGGTGGCATCACGAATGACTTATAAACTTTATTCTCAACTCAACCCCTTTTACATGGGCGCCCAGGGCCATGGACCGGGTCACCACTGATTTTACATTCCCCTCTGAAGGACCGGCCCGGTACCGAGTACCCCACAGCCCTGGGAGGACAACCCAGAACTAGGCTGGGCAGGAGAGAGTACCGTGCCAAAGACACTTCTGAGCAGCAACTGGCGGTGTTGGAGCCCAGGGATTACAGTAGAAACAGAGTGTAGCCAGAGGCCTAATTGGAGCAAGTTTAATATCTGTAGTAGTGTGAATGTGGACAGAGTAGGCGAAATTGCCGGACACACAGCAGGGGATCTGTTGACGTTACTGAACCTCAATAACACTGGAGCATGTGTTGGCTGTGCAGACGGCACTTCTGAGCAGCAACTGGCGGTGTTGGAGTCCAGGGATTACAGGAGAAACAGAGTGAAACCAATTGACCTGGTTAGCAATACCACAAAGAAACGCAGGAAATTAAAAAAGAATTATATAGAGTTCCTAATATAAACGTTTAAAAGTGGATGCTCATGGATGAATGGTAGACCATTCGAGGGAAACTGCATACCGAATCACAAAGAAAAACCCGAATTTAGTGGTCAATAACACAAATATAATAAAAAAATATATTTTTTTTAAAAATATAAGAAAAATAGAAACAATAATAATGTTTAAAATACCTTTATTATATAATAGTGGTACATAAATATAAGAAAGCAGTGTGCGCTCAAATCAATTAAAATATATACCAATATAGGTTGAATAAACATACACAGCGGTCCACATATATAAAATAATGTAATTTACACCTTTTCAAAATAATTGTCCAATAAAAAAGTGACCAAAAATATATCAAGCGCCAAAACAATTATGTAGGCTTACACAAAGTGTCAATATAATCGATGAAAAACTGCAAAGGTGCAATATCAGCCATCTCATAGTGAAGTGTTCATCCAAATGAAACAAATTAAAGTGCTAAGTGCATGAAAAGGGGGAACAAAAGTGCAAAAGGACAATTAAGGGTGTATACCTTTAAGGACCGCCGGTAAGCGAGCAACACAGCCCTAACAAATTACATTATCTTATATATGTGGACCGCTGTGTATGTTTATTCAACCTATATTGGTATATATTTTAATTGATTTGAGCGAACACTGCTTTCTTATATTTATGTACCACTATTATATAATAAAGGTATTTTAAACATTATTATTGTTTCTATTTTTCTTATATTTTTAAAAAATATATATTTTTTTATTATATTTGTATTATTGACCACTAAATTCGGGTTTTTCTTTGTGATTCGGTATGAGGAGAAACAGAGTGTAGCCAGAGGCCTAATTGGAGCAAGTTTAATATCTGTAGTAGTGTGAGTATGGTCGGAGCAGGAGAAATTGCCGGACACACAGCAGGGTATCAACTGACGTTACTGAACCCCAATAACACAGGAGCAAGTTTTGACTGTGCAGACGGCACTTCTGAGCAACAACTGGCGGTGTTGTAGCCCAGGGATTACAGTTCAGGTGGTAGAAACATGAACACAACAGGAGACCTGGATACTGTTGCCAACCAATTATTTAATCTGTAAGAGGACTGGCAAATTCCTGCGAGATCCAGGCCTTGTTCATTTTCAGAAAAGTAAGCCGGTCAACGTTATCGGAGGATAGTCGCATGCGTCGGTCTGTTAGGACGCCACCTGCGGCATTAAAGACGCTAATAATACACTAGCAGCAGGGCAAGCCAGCACCTCCAATGCATACTGGCTAAGCTCTGGCCATGTATCCAGCTTAGAGACCCAAAACTTGAGGGGGGAAGAGCCGTGTGGGAGAACACTGAGAGGGCAAGACATGTAGTCTGTCACCATCTGACGGAAACGTTGCCCCTGCTGACTGGAACCGTCTGTGATGGTGTAGACATTTGTGGCGGGGACACAAAACTTTGCCATATTTGGGTCATACTGGTCTTGCCATGTGCTGAGGCGCTGCTTCTGCTCCCTCTTTGTGCAGAGCTTCCTCCACTGCCTCGACGCACTGAGCTGCTTTGTAAAGCACTAGCAGCACTGCTCTTGGGTGGAATGGAGAACATGATGTAATGCACCGGTGTGTCTTGGTACTCCCGCATTTTACGCTCCCGGTTCAACGGTGTTATGAGGCTTTGTAAGTTGTCCCAGTAGTGAGGATCTAGGAGGGTGTACACCCAATAATCAGCCGTGTTGAGAATGTGGGTGATGCGGCGGTCGTTTCTCAGGAACTGCAGCATGAAATAAACTATGTGCTGCACACTGCCAACTGGCCAAGAAACGCTGTCCCCTGCTTGAGGCGACATCTCTGCCTGCTCTGCATCACCCCACCGTCGCTCTACATACTGACTACTAGAGCATTGTGTACCTCCCTCCTCTGGACAGATGTCTTCCTCCTCCATTGACTCCTCCTCATCCTCCTCACAAAGTGTCCCCTGCCTAGGCCTTTGTGAGGAACCACGTTGCGCAGACTGTCCAGAAGCAGATGGCATTTGTCACTCCTCATCCTCCACCTCTTCCACAACCTCCTCCCTTAGTGCTTGCAGTGTTTTTTCAAGCAGGCAGATAAGGGGGATAGTCATGCTGACTAGTGCATCATCTGCACTCGCCACCCACGTGGAATCATCAAAGGCACGCAAAATGTGGCAGATGTCCTTCATAGAGGCCCACTCAGTGGTGGTGAAGTGTGAACGGCGCACAGTGCGACTTGTTTGTGCCTGATGCAGCCGGTACTCCATTACTGCGGCCTGCTGCTCACACAACCTCTCCAACATATGTAACGTTGAATTCCACCTGGTGGGTAGGTCACATATGATGCGATGTTCCGGAAGGCGGAATCGGCGCTGCAGAGCTGCAATGCGTGATCTTGCCATGCTGGAACGCCGCAAGTGAGCGCACTCTATGCGGACCTTGTGCAGCAGTGCATCAAGATCCGGACAGTCCCTCAAAAAACTCTGCACGACCAAGTTGAGCACATGTGCCAGACATGGGATGTGAGTGAGGTTGCCTAGGCCCAGAGCAGCCACCAGATTTCGGCTATTGTCACACACTACCATGCCTGGCTGGAGATTCGCTGGCACAAACCACACATCGCTCTCCTGCTTGATGTCATTCCCGAGCTACTACACTGTGTGGCTTCGATTCCCTAAAGAAATTAATTTCAATACGGCCTGTTGACGTTTGGCCATGGCTGTGCTCTTACCGGTCGTAACAGGTAAGCGTTCACGGGTCCATGTGGAGGTAGACTGTGACGGCTCCTGCAGCGCTGATTCAGAGGAACTGGAGTATGAGGAGGAGTCAATGTGTACAGACTGGATTCCTGCAATCCTTGGAGTTGGCAGAACACGTACAGTGCCACTCTCAAGATCTGTACCCTGCTCCACAACATTTACCCAATTGGCAGTGAGGGAAAGATATCGTCCCTGTCCATGGTTACTGGTCGACGCATCGGTGGTCAGGTGGACCTTGCTACTGACGGCGTTAAGTAGCGCATGTTTAATTTTTCCCTCCACATGCTTTTGCAGGGCAGGGACGGCTTGCCTGCTGAAATAAAAGCGGCTGGGCACATTGTATTGTGGGACTGCCAATGCCATGAAGTTACGGAAGGTGTCAGTCTCCACCAGCCTGAATGAAAGCATTTCAAGGGCCAGTAGTTTTGCAATGCCAGCATTCAGAGCCTGTGCTCGGGGGTGGTTTGCCGAGTATGGGCACCTTTTCGCCCATGCCTGTGCTACCGATAGCTGTAGACTGGCTTGGGAGTGTGAGGATGACAGGGAACGTGGTGCTGTGGGTGGAATGACACTGTATCTCTGTACAACAGTGCCAGAGGTTCTTCCATGGCGATCCTGTGAGGAAGCCGAACCAGCTGTGTGTGAGCTGGAGGAAGAGGCTACAACACGAGCTGAAGAGATGGTATGTGGTGCTGTAGGTTGGCCTAGGTCTTCAGTGCGTCTTTGAAACTCCACCACGTGCTTGGTCCGCACATGTTTCCACATATTTGTGGTATTGAGGTTGCTGACACTTTTCCCTCTTTTCACTTTCTGATTACACAGCTTGCATTTGACAAAGCAAATGTCATCTGCAACTGTGTCAAAAAAGGACCAGGCAATGCAAGTCTTGGGAGCGCCCATTTTGGGTTTTGGAAGAGGCGTGCTCCTAATGGGTGCCGAAGTGGAGGCTACAGGCAACCGAGTCTGCCCCCTCCCTCTCCCTCCTTTTATGGCCGTTCGGGGAATCTCTTCCTCAGAGCTGCTCCCACCACTTTCCTGTACCTCATGCCATGATGGGTCAAGGACCTCATCATCTACACTACCCTCTTCAAACGACTGCTTCTCCTGGATAGTCTCGACAGCACAGTACACACCAGAAAGTGAGTCTCATCATCAGATGCGTACTAAGGTGTACTGACCATAGGCACTGGCCCACCCACTTCTTCAGATTCAGAGATACAAAGCTGTTGCGCATCACTGCATATTACCTCTTCTTCAAATTCTCGAATGCTGCTTGGCTGGCCCCTCTTTTCAAGCCAACAGATTCATAGAACAGAAGTAGAGATGGCTCCTGTCCAGGGCTCTCTGACTGCCTGGGCAATTTTCAGAAAGTTGTGGGAAGCAGGGTGTGTTGCAGTCCGCGCTGCCGAGATTCACAAATCACCTGGGATGCAAGATGTTGTAGCAGTGTACTCCTTTATTTCCTCCTACGCGTTTCGGCGCCCTTCCTGGCACCTTCCTCAGGGATATGAGGAAGGTGCCAGGAAGGGCGCCGAAACGCGTAGGAGGAAATAAAGGAGTACACTGCCACAACATCTTGCATCCCAGGTGATTTGTGAATCTCGGCAGCGCGGACTGCAACACACCCTGCTTCCCACAACTTTCTGAAGGTTTTTCCACGTGCGAGTGGTTGGTGGAGGTCCTGCAGCAGCTGATTCTGTGATATGCTCTCAAGCCAGTTGTGGGTTACACAACTGGAATAGGTGAGTGGAACTGTATTATACCGCTCATACTTCTAGTGTCACTAGTGATAGGGCACTATTGCGCCTCTTGTTCCCCCCACCATTTTTGTATTGCCTGGGCAATTTGGCAGGTGATGAAGAGACAGATGGGTGCTCTTCAGTGCTCTGGACCTGAGAGGATCTGGAAATAATTGAAGTCGATGCGTTAGCTGCCATCCATCCGACAACGACTTCAATTTCTTCGTCCCGCAGCAGTGGGGTACGGCGAGCTCCTACAAAGCTGTGCATAAAGGACTGTTCCCTGGTAAAACTGGGGGATGCTGAGTCACTGGTGCCTACAGCAGGCACAGAATCCCCACGTCCTCTCCCTGCAGAAACTCCACGCCCACGACCATGTGCCTTGCTCCCTGCCTTCTTCATCTTGGTAGACTGATAAAGATAGGCAGAAAAGTACTAAGGTCTTAGTGTGCTTATTCCTGAACAGCTGCTAACAGGTATAAGAAACACTAATTTTATAAAGTGTGGACTAGACTTTAATATGAGCTAATGTGGCCTGCACAACTGTAAAGTGGAGTGTTTGGTGAACTTTATTAACTTTTTTTTTTTTTCTTCACAAAAAGACACTGGATGTGCCCAATGATGTAAAACCGATAGTATCACAAACTTTTTGTAGCTATTACAATGCAGGAAGGTAACCTACAATGCAATAGATGAGGCTCCAAAAAATAGGCCAATACTAATCTGGCTGGGGCTGCAGGGCACAAGCCAGCAGAAAGGCTCCTCTATCTACTCCTATATAGTGTTTGCAAATATTCTAGCTGGACACGGATGGAACCACACTAATAGGAGAAATCTGGAAAAATGAGCAGCACTAATGCAAAAAAGGACAATATATGAGGCAGTTATGCACGCGGAGCGGACTACAACCGGAGGTGGCTGCAGAACACACTACAGCGTGAGCTGCACTCACACACAGAGACCACGCAGACAACCGTGAACAGCGCTGCAAGGCTGCAGAAAAGCTCCCCTATCTACTCCTATATAGTGTTTTCAAGCAATCTAGCTGGATACGGTTGGAACCACACTAATAGGAGAAATCTGGAAAAATGAGCAGCATTAATGTAAAAAAGGACAATGTATGAGGCAGTGACGCACGCTGAGCTGACTACAACCGAACACACTACAGCGTGAGCTGCACTCACACACAGAGACCTCGCAGACAGCCGTGAACATCGCTGCAAGGCAAAAGAAAGCTTCTCACACAGCGGTTGCTAAAGTAGCCTGGGTAAAGCACAATAAAGCAAATCGCTAGCTCAAACTGTCCCTCAGAGTCAGAACAACAGCGTCCTGTCCCTAAGTAAATTCACAGCAGAGTGAACCCAAAATGGCGGCGGTGGCTTTTATAGTGCATCATGACATAATTTCGGCAGTCAATCATAGCCATGCCAATAGTTAACATGCCTAACATGCATAACAGGATGTGCCCACACATCTTAGGATTGGCTGAATAAAATCAAACTGGCTCATTGCATTATGGGAACTTCCGATTCCAGTATTCAATATTCTAAAAGTATCGGAACTCCGATACCGCGAATATCGGCCGATACCCAATATTGCAGTATCGGAATGCTCAACACTAGTAACAATACTTGTGTCATGGGGCAGTAGTGGGAAAACCGGGGATGAGGAACCTGGGCCCTTGAACTGCCCCTCAGGCAAAGGGGGTGCCCTGACTTTCCTTAACTTGGGGGTACACTTGATGGTAGTGAGGCCCAAGTCACTGACCTGTCCCTATCTCCTGTTTAGCCCTGAGCTAAACCTGCAAACCCCTCCCCAGGAGGTGAGAATGGGAAAAAAAGTGAACTGCACCAATATAACAAAAGGAAAGATAAGAATGACACCTCGGGGTTAAATCAATTAAAAAACAACACTAAGGCTAGTTTCACACTAGCTTTCTTGGGCGCAGTGCAGGGCCGCCGCTAAGCCCTGCCCCCGGCCGCGCCCCCTCTGGTCAGTTCCTCCTTTGATCGCATGAGGCTGCATGTGATCAGCGTATCCTATATTTAGCAATGGATACGCTGATCGTGCGCTGACCGTGCACTGGTCTGATTTTGCTGGCGCTGCGCCCAGAGCACAAAAATGCAACACAGTGCGTTTTTGTGTGCTGGGCGCAGCACCAGCAAAATCAGACCAATGCATGGTCAGCGCACGATCAGCGTATCCAACGCTAAATATATGATATGCTCATTGCATGCAGCCTCATGCGATCAGAGGAGGAACTGACCGGAGGGGGCGCAGCCGGGGGCGGGGCTTGGCGGTGGCCCTGCACTGTGCCCAAGAACGCTAGTGTGAAACTAGCCTTAGTTTTCTCTGCTGCCAAGGCACCGTGCAGCAGAGTAAGGCTCCTGAACTCAGCTTTCAGCAGTATCACCACTGCTCCAGATAAGCTGAACCACCACGGTTGGTATCCAAAAGGAAGTGTATCACCAACACCAGCTGATGCCTCAGGTGACATTTTATAGGAAGGTGGGAGTGGTCACCATCAGTAGACTCAGACAAACCAAATATGTAGTAACACCAGCGGCCACCGAGGGGAAAAACTAATATTATCGCCCGATGGCCTGAAAGGAAAAAAGTTTGTATAAGAGAATCCAAAATCTGACAGAGATCCAAAAATGGATCGTGACAACTTGTTGGGACATTGGTATATGACATTCAGGTAGTAAAAGTTTTCGCTATAGTTATGCTTTGTACCCCTTGTCTATCGGTTCCCATAGTATTTGTGAAGGATACAGTTTTTGTTCTACTTAATCAGGTGAAAACACCTGAGGGTTTGCTATAATGCCACTGTCCAAAATATGGTTCGTGCTTGTTTAGCAAAATGCGGCATCACTTTCTGTCTTATCTATAGACAGTTTTGGCAAAGTGATTTAAACATATCATTAAAAAGATTGTCCTCTTTCAGACAATGTTCTGTCACTGATGTAGTTTGCAAAAATATATTAAACCATGCTGTACACACCTTCTCTGGCTCCACCGTCAAGTCTCAACTAATACAGTGTATGGCCTTGGCTAGAGTCCCGATGTCACGTTAACAGCATGGTAGACAATCGTTGAACTCAGCAGCTTCAAAGGGGGTGTTCCATCTACAAGGCAGAGCTTCTGAGTTCACGGACTGGAATGAGCACTATCGATGTAATGTCAGTGCTGCAGCCAACGCCAGACACCATCAGAAATGGTGGAGACTCACTTGTGGACCCTGGGAAGCTAGGTACCTGGCAGTCAACTTTTTAAAAAACTGAAGCTGCGTCAGGTCAACTTCTTTTATTTTACCATGTAGTACTTGAACCATTTTAACAAGTTGTCTCCCAAATGAAATTCGGCATTGTGCTATCTGATTGAGCTGCTTGCGGGAATGGAAGTCAGCTCTCCCTAGTTCCCATGTTACTTTCATGCCTATGAAAAACCATATTTTTCTATGTAGTGGTGTCAGGCATTGCTGACAAGCCTAGAAGCCACACAACATAATCAAGGGTTGGGACTTCTTACAAGAGCTAGTAACATACAATGAAAGAGATAAACATCACATGCAGTCAGGACTCAATAGCTGATGCAGGCAGTGATAGAGAGTAAATAGGGGAAACCAATAGAGGACCACAGTTTTTCTTTGATTTGTCAAACTGGAAATTATTTTTTCAATCAGTTCAGCTACATTGTCTGTACCCAGAGATTTATCCCTTTGTTATTATGTAGGTATCATCCATTACATTATGTGTAGTTAGAGAATTAATACTGTGTCATCCATGCTGCTTCATTATAACATGGCCACATTGCTGGAAAAATAAAAAGTTATGGCTCTGGGAAGAAGGGGAGCAAAAATGGAAAAACCCAAGGTAGTGAAGGGGTTAAATAGATACTTTAAGGTGAAGAAAGAACTGAGATATACAGTGTCCAGACTCCAGAGATAGATTAGAGGAAAGGTTTTATTGAAACAACTCATTTCAGAGTTGATCCCGCTCCATCATTAGATGCTTGGGCTTGTGGTTTCTTTTTTCACTGTTCTTTAAACATTGTACTATTTATTTTACACTTAATAAGACAAGAATTGCTCCATCCCTGATAAATGCACTGCACGTGGTGTAATTCATGGGGAATCTTGTTCTCTCCAACTGATTTTTCTAATTTTTTGCTTAGCTGCATTTATGGTCACACGTCAGTATTATTCCATTTTGAATTGAGATATTATCTTTACTTCCTATAGGATCCTTTGTATGTACTCACCTTCCCAGGACAGGTTTCATTGTTTATATTTATTTATATTACTTATATCTGATAGTATGTGATGTCATCTATGGCAGTTATTTTTAGTACCGTTTGTTGCATGATTTTTTCTCTGTACCATTGGTAGCAACTAGCTCTAATATTGTTTTATACTCGGCCCATTTTTTCAGGTTATTTGGGAGATTGTTTGTACATATTAATTATAGTATTAACCCTTCTAAGGTGGATAAATCACCCCCCGTTTGGTTTCCGCTGTTTTAGTGTATTTAGTTGCTCTACCTATTCTATATATCTAATTTATTTCATTATAACAAGCTTTTTGGTTCCTCATATACAAATTTCTTCTTCTAATACATGCTGTTTTGTTATATGGCACACCCTTGCAGTGCTAGTCTATTCCTTTCTTAAATGTATTTTAATACTCGATGCTATTGGGGTGCGCCTCCCCCTTTTTTTATCTCGCAAGGTCTGGGCATGTAAACATTAATGAATAAAAAATATGCATTCCATGTTGGAACGCATTTCACACTTTGGATTCGCCGGCACATATAGGCACCGAATGATGATGCAGTTTGACCTGGAAGTATTCCCTATGTCACGCACAAAAGGGAAAATTGCAGCATTTATGTTAGCTCATAATTAGTGATGAGCGGACTTGCTCACAAGTGGTCGGTGCTCGCCCGAGCATCTCACTGCTCAAGATGCTTTGCGAGCACCGAGCATTTCCGGGGTTGCTCGGCAGGAGCTCGGGTGCATGCACTGCATGTTTGGCGCTCTTTACAGAGCCAATCAACATTCAGGGATTGTCTTCCACACACTGTAATGCCACGGCCATGTTGGTTGTGTCATTACAGTGATTGGCTGACCGCACAGCATCACCAGGTATATCAAAGACCTGGCGCTGCCCTGCTCATCACAGTCAGCTCCGGAATCATGCAGTGAAGAGAGAGTTGCTGCAGAGATAGGGACAGATTTGATGGTGTATAAGTTAGTGTGGGTATATCATATTGAATACACAAATCCATCTAAACCAACAGTCCTTTGAGGACTAATTACGGTGTATATAGATATCAGTGCTAGGTAGGCAGGCAATGTTTGTGGCATACTTCATTGCATACAGCAAGAGAGTCCATTCCATTACTGTCTGCTGCTGCTGCCTATTACAGATATTTACCATATATACATAGCCCCAGGTATCAGTGGCCAGGAATAATACTTTTTGCATCTTAATCCTGATTAATTTCTTCAAAAGCAATCCAGAGCACTCGATTTTTTTGCTCCATTTGCTTGTTGGCACTGCAGAATGCAGCCAGATCTGTTCCATATTACAGTGTGATAATCCAGCTATTTTAAACAGGGGTTTGGCCATCACAGCGATCACATCTAAGTGCGCAGACAATTCTGCCATTTCTGGGCTACTGTAAAATTTTGCTGGCGTGTCTTATACAAGTTATTGACGCCAGTTTGCTGAAAAAATAATTACCTACAGGCCAGCTATTTTAAACTCAGCCATTTATAGTGACCATGCAAAATATTGTCCTCCATTTAAAATGGGCAAGGCGTGTGGCAAGGGATTTGGAACTGGACGTGATGGTGATGATGGATGCAGAGGCCGAGGCTGTGGGCAAGCTGAAATTGTGCCACATCAAACACCCACATCTTCTTGCTAGGGATGAGTGAGAAGTGAAGTTTTCGGACTCGCTATACTCGTACCGAGTATAGCATAATACTCGGGTATTCGGTACGAGTAGCGTGTCCAATGATAGTCAATGGAAAATGCGAGTAATTGTCTGCTGGACCCTACAAAGTGGTCTGGGGGCTGAGAAAAAGGCTAAAAAATGTATAAATCTTAAAAAAAATGTATGCTGCAAACAAATGTATTTAACATGGGGGCACCTGGTCAGGGGCTGCACAAGTAGTTTTACACCACTGCTTCACTAGAATGTACAAACACTATTTGAAGTACTGTGGTTTTTTGCCAGCAGAGCGGGACTCGTAGTCCACTTACACAGTGCCAGTGATATATCAGAAGTGCCATAAGAGTGAGTGATGATGGAGGCAATCTTCTGACAGCTAAGTGTGCAAGTAGTGTAAGGAGAGCAATCTGCCCTAGGGGCTGTGTTATGGTTAACGCAGGAAGAAGCCACCCATCATCATCTTCATCACAAGGGATTCACAATTATAAAGCTTGGACTACTGTCCTTGTTGTGCCACTGCCCAATGTGTAGGCATAGACATAGTGTCTTCAAAACGTTAGCCCTAGGGGCTGTATCACGGTTGATGAAGGAAGCAAGACAGGTCTGAAGAGCCAAACAATTATGACGTAGCTAGGACTACTAGCATAGAGGTTGCAGTGCCCAGTGTTAAGATATAGCCATAGTGTGTCCAAAAATTAGCCCAAGGGGCTGTATCATAGTTGATGAAGGAAGCAAGACAGGTCTGAAGGGCCAAACAATTATGACGTAGCCAGGAATACTAGCATAGAAGTGGCAGTGCCCAGTGTCCAGGCATAGCCATAGTGTCTCCAAAAATTAGCCCAAGGGGTTGTATCATAGTTGATGAAGGAAGCAAGATAGGTCTGAAGAGCCAAACGATTATGATGAAGCTAGGACTACTAGCATAGAGGTTGCAGTGCCCAGTGTCCAGGCATAGCCATAGTATCTCCTAAAATTAGCCCAAGGGGCGGTATCATAGTTGATGAAGGAAGCAAGACAGGTCTGAAGGGCTAAGCAATTATGATGAAGCTAAGACTACTAGTATAGAGGTGGCAGTGCCCAGTGTCCAGGTATAGCCATAGTGTCTCCAAAAATTAGCCCAAGGGGCATGATACCATGGTTGATGAAGGGTCTCACTCTCATCACAAGTGCCGCCGATGGGAAATATTAATTAATGTAACATTGTTTTTAGCTTATTGACCATGAGGTACATGTGTCAGAAGCAGGTTTTGAAAACATGTGTAAGAAGAAGAAAAGGGGCTTGTATGGGAAGGGATGGACATGATCGCCAATTTAAAAAAAAATAAAGTTTTGGTTGACTTTAGGTTGGGATACTGTCATCTGGAGAGCTTAAATACTGTTCTGAAATCCAGTCCTTGTTAAATTTTATCAGAGTCAGCCTATCTCCATTCTCTGTAGTCAATCGTGTGCGTGTATCTGTGATGATTGCCCCAGCGGCACTGAAACACGCTCTGACATCACACTAGCAGCAGGGCAGGCCAGCACCACCAAGGCATAGAAGGAGAGGTCAGGCCAACTATGCAGCTTGGATACCCAGTAATTAAACGGTACAGAAATGTCAGGATGGACGCAGGTATGGTCACTTAGCTAGTCGTTGACTATCTTGTTCAACTTCTCACTCCTTGACATTGCTACTGTTCCAGCTAGTCCTTGGTGATGAGCCAGTTTATTGAAGATGGCCCAGTTTGTGGACATTTTACCACCACCTCTTTTGGACCTGCTTGGTGTATCTATCCCCATTAATTCATGCTGTTGCACAGAGCTGGTATCTCTGCTAGCAGTGGTGTCTGAGGGTGCTGTTGCCATCAAATGATTGACAACGGCCTTCTTGAAGGATTCCATTGTGAAACCCCTTGTTGACTGCAACAGTAGCGAAGGAAATTTGTCCTTGTACCGTGGGTCTAGAAAGGTGGCCAACCAGTATAGGTTGCTATTGAAAATGTGGATTATGCGAGGGTCTTGGCATAGACAGTCAGATATGAAGTGTGCCATGTGTGCCAAGCTGCAAAGAGGCAAATGTTCTGTGGCCCATGAAGGAGGAACAGTACCCATCCTCTCCTCACACTGACTCTCCTCATCCACCTCCTCCTTTCCAGCCCACCCATGCTAGACAGACATGAAGCTGGGGTTGGGATTCCCCTCTGTAGCATGAGGTGTCCCCTCGGTACCACTGAAAAAGAAGTCCTCTCCCTCCTCATTTTCATCATCATCTTCATCCCCCAATGTTACCTGATGATATTGGCTGGGTTGGGTAGGATCACCCATTGTGAAATCTTTCTCCATACCAGGCTGCTCGGCACACAAAGATTCCATTTTTTGATTCTGCAGCGATTTTTTTCAGCAGACATAGCATAGGGATGGTTACGCTGATAATAGCCTGATCACCGCTCACAAGCTTGGTGTAGTACTCAAAGTTATCAAGCACCTCACAAATATCAGCGATCCACACCCACTCAACAGTTGTTATGTGTCTTGGCTGAGTCTCAGTGTGACGATCATGTTTAAGTTGGTATTCAGAAAGTGCCCTCTGCTGCTCACTTACCCTTGCCAACACATTATATGTTGAGTTCCACTATGTTGGCAGGTCGCAAAAGAGTCTGTGGTTTAGCAAATTAAATTGCTTTTGAAGTGATGTAAGACCGGCAACAGCGGTTGAGGAGTGACGGAAATGGGCGCAAATACGGCGCACCTTCTCAAGTAGGTACGGCAAGTCAGGGTATGTTTTTAGAAATTTCTGCAGGTTCAGCACGTGAGACCTGCATGGCATGAGTACCAGCTTCCCGAGCTTTAAAGCCGCCACCAGGTTATGCCCATTGTCGCAGACAACCAGACTAGGTTGGAGTTGCAGTGGGGAGAGCCACTGTTCGGTCTGTTGTTTTATTCCTTGCCACAGCTCTGCTGCAGTGAGTGGTGTTTCACCTAATCAGATCAGCTTCAGCAAAGCGTTTTGCCGCTTTGCCGATGCGCTGCTGCACAGCTCCCAACTTGGGAGTGATGTGGAGGGTAATTCAGCATAGGATGACAAGGCGGAGGAGGAGGAGGAAGAGGGGAGACTGAATGTATAAGATGAGGCGGAAACCCTGATTGAGGTTGGGCCTGCTATTCGTGGCATGGGTAGGATATGTGTTGATGGTCCAGTTTGAGACTTTGTTCCTCCCTCCATCAGGTTGAGCTAGTGTGCCATGACAGAGATGTATCATCCCTGTCCACAAGTAGTTGTCCACGTGTCTGTTGTAAGATGGATCTTCCTGGTTACGGCGTTGGCGGGACTAGCTTTAGATTGTCTAAGACTTGCTGGTGTAGACCACAGAAAGACTGTGTCCCCACAAGCCTAAATGGCACCATCTCCATGCCTAGCAACTTGGCAATGTGCACGTTCAGTATTTGTGCTTGTGGTTGTGTGGCTTGGTATTTACGCCTCCTTTCATACATCTGGGGCACGGACAATTGGACGCTTTCCTGGGACAAACAAGTGGATGAGCTTGTTGTGGCCTGTGTCTGTGCAACCGCAGCTTGTGAGCAAGAGGTATGATGATCACCTGCTTCCTGCCCAGCAGATTGGAAAGGACGTGTCACAGGCGACATGGCAGTGGTCTGACCCGCAGTCGCAGACATTGATTTGATACCCTGCTGTACAGCCCACCGACTAGGGTGCTTGGCTGCCATGTGTTTCTGCATACTGGTGGTGCTTTGGTTGCCTTTGCCCTGGCCTCTGCTCAGCTTCCTATGGCAGATGCTACAGATGACGACATTTGGTTCAGAAGGACTATCGGAAAAAAATTTCCAGACAGCGGCTGAACGCACCCTTGCCTTGACTTGGGGCACAGAGGGATTGCTCTTGGCAACAGTTGACACACTTCACACTCTGCTCAAACCAGTAGCGCTTGGTGCCTTTGTTGGTGCTATGTATCCACCTTCATCCTCTGTGCTGCTGTGCTGGCTATATGTGCCAACGGTCCAGGTCAGATCAGTGGTCTCATCATCGACCACCTCGTCATCCATGTCATCCTCCTTCCGTGTTGATATTGGCGACTGGCCTGATGGCAACTGTGTGTCAACACTATAAGTCTCCACCTCTTCACCTGGCCGTGGGGTTTCAAATATTTGGCCATCATCAACAGACGATACCCCCTCGCGTTCCTCTTCAATGTCGTGTGGTGAGAGGCCAGAGGCAATGCAAGGAAATGGATCATACAGATCCTCGAGTGACCAAGGTTGGGGTCAAATGTTTCCTGTGACTCCTGACCGAGTGATGAACTAGGAACAGGTTGAGAATAGGATGACCCAGCGTCATATGTATGGATAGTAGACTGTTTTGTCATGGACGATTGGGTGCTGCTAGAACATTGCTGCTAGAACATTTCGTTGAGGCCTTATCACCCATCCAAGACAGTATCTGATCTTGTTCTTCTGGCTTCCAGACCTGTTTATGTTCCAGACCAGGAAATTTTGCTAGGAACCTAGATGCATCAACCTTCTTCGGTCTCCCAGACTCTGTGCCTTGTTGGGCACCAAAGACCCCACGTCCCTAACCCTTCACAACAGCCTTTTTAGGAATTTTGGATTTTTCTGCCATAGTTGCAGATGTTCAGATGCAGATATTGGGGAACAAGGAGCAGTTAGTGCTTTGTTGAAGGTAGCACTAGAGCCTAGTACTGCTTTGTGTTTTAGAAACAGCACTGCAGCAGCAGAAAAAAATTGCCCTGAGGTTTAAGGTGAGATTACGCACCCCAGTAACCACACAAGACAGCGGTGCTGCCACTAAAAAATTTCCCTGAGGTTTATGGCAAGATTACACACCCCAGTCACCACAGAAGACAGCGGTGCTGGCTGCTTGTCAGTTGTGCAGTACCATGCGTGCGTCCTATTCGCTGTGAACACAGCACCACAACAGCACATAAAAATTGCCCTGACGTTTAAGGTGAGATTACGCACCCCAGTTACCACACAAGACAGCGGTGCTGCCACTAAAAAATTGCTCTTTGAGGTTTAAGGCGAGATTACGCACCCCAGTCACCACACAAGACAGCAGTGCTGGCTGCGTGCCAGTTGTGCAGTACTGTACGTGCACCTTATTCGCTGTGAACACAGCACCGCAGCAGCACAAAAAAATTTCCCTGAGGTTTCAGGCGAGATTACGCACCCCAGTCAACACACAAGGTAGCAGTGCTGGCTACGTGTCAGTTGTGCAGTACCGTGCGTGCATCCTATTCGCTGTGAACACAGCACCGCAACAGCACAAAAAAATTGCCCTGAGGTTTAAGTCGAGAATACGCACCCCAGTCACCACACAAGACAGCGGTGCTGGCTGTGTGTCAGTTGTGCAGTACCGTGCGTGCGTCCTATTCACTGTGAAAACAGCAGCAGCACCGCAACAGCACAAAAAAACTGCCCTACAGGGGTAAATGTGACCCCAAAAATAGCTGGGAAACCTGTCACTACTCAGTCCATGACATTATACTTTCAGCTCTGAAAAGTGCTTTTGGGTTTTACAGAGGATTTCTGGATGATTTGCACAAAAAAACACAACTCTCCCTAGCTGCTGCTCACACTGCTGAGTTCTGCATTCAATGTGCAGAAAATGGCGGCGGCAGGGCTTAGAGCCAGGCTATGATGAGTCATAGCCTATGATGACGCTGGGCGGCCAGCCAATCATAGTTATGCCGCCCACAACCAAGAAAGCTGCAGCATTACTGTGATTGGCATCTGCTGGGCGGGGCATTACTGTGATTGGCAACTGCTGGGCGGGAGATCCGAGTAGTGCGAGGCGGGTAGTGAAATACTCGCTATGTTCGGAGTAATAATAATAATAATAATAATAATTTTTATTTATATAGCACCAACATATTCCGCAGCACTTTACAATTAAGCGGGGACATGTACAGACAATAAATTCAATACAAGTTAAGACAATTCAAACAGTGACATTAGGAGTGAGGTCCCTGCTCGCAAGCTTACAATCTACAAGGAAATGGGGGGACACAGTAGGTGAGAGTACCGCAAGTACCGCATTTTCGCAGAGTACCGAATACCCACGATTATGCTCGCTCATCCCTACTTCTCGCCTCACCTTCCTGTCCCAATTGCTAGGGGACCAGAGAAGCACACCACTATTGAACCCAGAGCAGTGTCAAAAGGTTGTTGGTTAGATAGCGGATAATGCTTCCAGTCACTTTGCCACCACCACCACCCTGTGTTCCACATGGTCAAATTTGAGTAATCGTGCGTCTGGACCGCATGTTCCTCACACTGATCTTCCATCCTCCCACCATGCCGAGTGCCCGGACACAACTGATCCCACACTTGGACACTCTGAACAGCTGTTAACTTTTCCATTTATAGATTCAGGACTCTTGCCCGGTCCACTTGAAGCGGGACAAGAAGAGATGGCATGTAGCAATGCCCAAATATTTGAGCAGCTACGGTGACATGAAAGCGACAGTGGGAACATGTCACAAGAGGTGAATGATGATGATGAGACTCAATTGCCAGAAAGTCAGGAGGAGGACCAGGGTGCTGAAGTGGAAGACGAGGTGGTGGATGATATAGTAACTGACCGAAGCTGGCAAGAGGACATGCAGAGCGAAGACAGCAGCACACAGGGGGATGGAGGCGTAGCACCCCAACAGGCAGGAAGAACCAGTGTGGTGGCCACAGACAGAAGGTGGGAAACCGTTTCCCGTAGCTCCAACACGACAGAAGTTGCCAGTACAACTGTTAGGTCTTCCTGAGTCTGGTTGTGTCATTACTGGTTTATAACACTTCTAGATCCATCACCACGTATACACATCAGCCCCTCTATACCTTCTTCTCCCATGTACAGCTCCCATGCACTTCTCACCTTCCTGAAAAACCTCAGTCCATCTGGCCCAAACACATTGCACAAAAAACAGCTAACATTTCAAAGAACCACTCGCTCTTTATGTTCTTACTCCTACTGATTTCAGGGGACATCTCCCCCAACCCTGATCCACCATCCCCCAACCTCAACCCCTACCCTACCCCATTTCAAATCCATAATAATATAATTATTATTACTTGCACTCCTTCATCTCCTTCTTTCAATTGTGCCCTCTGGAATCCACCATCTGTATGTAACAAGCTTCCTTTCCTGCACAACAACTTTCTGAACAACTCTCTGAATCTGTTGGCCCTCATTGAAACCTGGATTCAGGATTCTGACACTGTATCTCCTGCTGCCATCTCCCATGGTGGCTTACAATTCACCCATTCCCCAAGACCTTCAAACAGACCTGGTGGTGTAGTCGGCATACTCCAGTCGCCACAATGCACTTTCCAGGTCATCTCCCCAGTTCCATCACTCTCATTCCCTTCTTTTGAGATCCACACCATCAGACTCATCTGTCCCCTCTCCCTCAGAGTAGCGGTCATATACTGGCCCGCAGGCTCACCCACCCACTTCCTTGACCACTTCTCAGCCTGGCTGTCGCACTTCATGTCCTCATAACTACCAACTCTTATCCTGGGAGACTTCAACATCCCCATTAACAGCCCCAATTCCACATCTGCATCCCAGCTTCTATCACTAACCACTTCTCTTGGCCTCTCACAGCTCTCAACCTCTGAGACACACAAAGATGGCAACACCCTTGACCTGGTCTTTGTCCGACTTTGCTCAATCTCCTACCTAAATAACTCGCCCCTTCCCCTCTCTGACCACTACATTCTCTCCTTCACGCTCACAAATCCTCGCCCACCCCAGCACACTCCTACCTATCACGCATTCAGAAATCTACAAGCCATTAACCCTCAGACACTTTCAGACTCCCTACAATCTTCCCTGTCCCCAAACTCCTCTTTTTCCTGTCCTGATCTGGCTGTTCATCACTACAACAACACTCTTAGAAGCACCCTTGACCAGGTAGCGCCCCTCACCCTCAGAAGCTCCAAACACAGAGTAAAACAGCCCTGGCTCACATTGCAAACTCAATTTCTCCAGCGATGCTCTAGGAGTGCTGAACACCAATGGAGAAAAACCTGCACACCAGAAGACTTCATCCACTTCAAATTTATGTTAAGAACCTACAACTCGGCCCTTCACCTCGCCAAACAGACCTACTTCACCACCCTGATCTCCGCACTAGCCAACAACCCCAAGAAACTTTTTGACACCTTTCACTTCCTCCTCAGGCCAAAAGCATAAGCTCCTATCTCAGACACTTGTGCAAATGACCTGGCCTCCCATTTTATAGAGAAAATAGATAATATCCATCAGGAAATCTGCTCCCAACCACCAAGTGCTGTGATTTCCTTCCCTACCTACATTTCCCCCAGCTCACGTTCCACATTTGATCCCATCACAGAAGAAGAAGTCTCCAGACTCCTCTCTTCTTCTCATCCGACTACATGCACTACCGACCCCATTCCCTCACATCTCCTCCAGTCTCTTTTTCCAGTCGTCGCAACTCACCTAACTACAATCTTTAATCTCTCCCTCTCCTCAGGCATTTTCCCATCCTCCCTCAAACACTCTATCATTACTCCATTATTAAAGAAACCTGCTCTCGACCCATCCTGCACAAACAACTACAGACCAATCTCCAATCTCCCCTTCATCTCTAAACTTTTGGAGCGCCTAGTCTACTCCCACCTTACCTGTTACCTCTCCACTCACTCCCTCCTAGACCCTTCACAGTCTGGCTTCCGACCCCTACATTCAACTGAAACTGCACTCATCAAAGTTACCAATGACCTTCTGACAGCAAAATGTAAAGGTGAACACTCTCTGCTCATTCTTCTCGACCTCTCTGCAGCTTTTGACACTGTTGACCACCGTCTACTACTCCATAGGCTCCAGTCACTAGCCATAAAGGACATCACTCTCTCCTGGTTCTCTTCCTATCTCTCTGACCGCTCCTTTAGTGTTTTGTTCACTGGCTCCATGTAAACTCCTCTTCCCTCGCTGTCGGGGTACATCAGGGCTTAGTCCTTGACCCCCTTCGCTTCTCTCTCTACACAGCCCTAATTGGACAGACCATAAGCAGATTTGGCTTTCAGTACCATCTTTACGCTGATGACACACAACTATACAAGTCATCCCCCGACCTTACCCCCGCTGTACTACAGAACGCCATTGACTGTTTGTCCGCAGTCTCCAACATCATGTCTGCTCTGTATCTGAAACTCAACCTCTCCAAAAATGAACTTCTTCTGCTCCCGCCATCTACTAACCTCCCTAAATCTGACATTTCCCTCTCCATGGGTGGCACCATAATAACATCTCGGCAGCAGGCACGCTGTCTGGGCGTTATGTTTGACACCAATCTCTCCTTCACATCCCATATACAATCTCTTTCACACTCTTGCCGCTTACACCTAAAGAACATCTCCAGAATTCACCCTTTTCTCACCATGGAAACAACAAAAACCCTCACTATCGCATTGATCCACTCCTGCCTGGACTACTGCAACGCTCTATTAATTGGCCTCCCCATTACTCGACTTTCCCCTCTTCAGTCCATACTTAATGCAGCAGCCAGGGTCATCCATCTGGCTAATCGGTACTCGGACGCGTCCGCTCTTCGCCAATCGTTACACTGGCTGCCCATTCATTATAGGATCCAATTCAAAGTACTTGTTCTCACCCACAAAGCTCTCCACAGTGCGGCACCCCCCTACATCTCCTCTCTCATTTCTGTCTATCGGCCTAGCCGACCGCAGCGCTCTGCAAAAGACTTTCGACTAACCTCTGCACTAATCCGCACCTCCCACTCCTGACTCCAAGACTTCTCCCGCGCTGCGACAATCCTCTGGAATGCTCTACCCCAAGAAATTAGGACTATCCACAATTTGCACAGTTTAAGGCGCTCCCTCAAAACACATCTGTTCAGAGCAGCCTATCACGTTCACTAATCAAAGTCATTTTATGTGTAAGTGTGCGTGTGTAGCCCATTCACTATCTCCATCCCCCACCTTCTCAAGATGGCTGGACCATCATTGTAAATGAATCATTGTAAATACACACCTGTACTTTGTATCTCCCCACCTCATTGTAGATTGTAAGCTCTCACGAGTAGGGTCATCTTATTTTACTTTAATTATTGCATTGTTAATGTTGTTACTTACAGTTGTGGCCAAAAGTATTGACACCCCTGCAATTCTGTGAGATAATACTCAGTTTCTTCCTGAAAATGATTGCAAACACAAATTCTTTGGTATTACTATCTTCATTTAATTTGTCTTAAGTGAAAAAACACAAAAGAGAATGAAGCAAAAAGCAAAACATTGATCATTTCACACAAAACTCCAAAAATGGGCCAGACAAAAGTTTTGTCACCCTCAGCCTAATACTTGGTTGCACAACCTTTAGCCAAAATAACTGCGACCAACCGCTTCCAGTAACCATCAATGAGTTTCTTACAATGCTCTGCTGGAATTTTAGACCATTCTTCTTTGGCAAACTGCTCCAGGTCCCTGATATTTGAAGGGTGCCTTCTCCAAACTGCCATTTTTAGATCTCTCCATAGGTGTTCTATGGGATTCAGGTCTGGACTCATTGCTGGCCACCTTAGAAGTCTCCAGTGCTTTCTCTCAAACCATTTTCTAGTGCTTTTTGAAGTGTGTTTTGGGTCATTGTCCTGCTGGAAGACCCATGACTAGAGTTGAGCGAAACGCGTTGAAAAAATTCAAAAGTCGCCGACTTTCGCCAAAGTCAGGTTTCATGAAACGAAACCCGACCTTAGTGTGAGGTCGGCCACGATGTCGGCGACCATCACGCCAAAGTCGCGTTTCAAAAGATGCTTTTGCGCCCTTTTTCAGCCAATCAGGAAGAACGGATACTGTGGGCAACGTGATGACATAGGCAGCGGTTACCACCATGTTTGTGAAGGGCATGCAAGTGATTGGCTTGCTTTGTGTGGCGTCACAGGGGGTATAAAAGGTCGTGCACGCCGACCGCCGTGTTACTTATGCTGATCTCAGAATAGGGAGAGCTGCTGCTGCTGCTGATTCTGTAGAGAGAGCGTTAGGCAGGGAAGAAGATACCAAAAACTACTTCTGCTGCTAGCGGTTTTGCCTGTACAACACACCAGTTACTGTGCAGTGCAAGGGAAGGCTATATTTCGGTGCATCAGCTCAGTTGGTTACTAGGTTGCCTTTTAAGGCTCCCTGACAGCTGCATTGCTGTTTTCACACTGCTGAGCAAACTGCTTTTTTCAAAGCAATCAAAATTTTATTGTCTTGTCCTGGTGAGTTACTGAGCGTTCATTTTTTCACACACCATACAGCGGTGTAAGCTCCTCACACAGTACCGTGTACCGGCTGTTATCATGGCCAAATTGAAGCAAATTGAACGTGTGTGACTCTGTAAGGAAAAGTCGAGGAGTTTGTCCGTTCTTACAGACCTACACCTTATAGTTTTGTCCGTTTTTCAGACAGTTTAGAATATTTGCTGTTTGATTACATTCAAATCTAGAGAGAGACAGCGTGTGTCAGTCCGTATACAAAAGCACGGAGCTTGACAATTTTACATACACCGTACAGCGGTGTACGTGCACGCTCCTCTCTCAGTACCGTGTAACAGCTGTTATCACGGCCAAATTGAAGCTATCTACATGTGTGACTCTGTAAGGAAAAGTCGAGGAGTTTGTCCGTTCTTACAGACCTACACTCTAGGGAGATTCCAATTCTGCCCAATTCTATATACACCTTGTAGTTAGTCATACACTAGGCAATTTCTGCCTGTCACATTGCGGTGTAATCTGTCCTGGGCCAGAGACAATAGTTCAGCGTCCTCCAATCTACATTGAGATTCAAATTCTCACCAATACTCTATACAGCTTTTGCCTTCTCATACACCAGACAATTTCTGCCTGTCACATTGCGGTGTAATCTATACTGGGCATGAGACAATAGTTCAGCATCCTCCAATCTACAGTGAGATTCAAATTCTCACCAATACTCTATAGACCCTTTACTTTGTTTTACAGTACCTTATAGCTGTTGTTATTTTTGGTACCTTTTTCAAAAAAATGAAGAAGTATGGTGGAAGAGGCCGTGGAAGTGGGCGGGGGTTGCCAGCTGGTCCTGATGGTGGTGTTGGTGGTGGTGCTTCTCCTAGTTGTGACAAAAGCACAATAGCACCTAAGGCAGGAGGTGGTGAGCCGGCATCATTGTCTGGCTCCACAAGGCCTCGTAGGCTCCCTTTTCTGGGAGTAGGTAAACAGCTTTTAAAAGCGGAGCATGAGGAACTCGTTTTGGCTTACATTGCCGAAACAGACTCCAGCAAATATGCCCTCCTCTTCTGAAGTTTCAAAAAATACAAGCACTGAGTCATCAAGTGCTGGCTCCTGGTCAGGAAGAACCCCTTTCCTTGTGTCCTTCACCCCCACCAAAAGTGAATGATGCAGTAGGCCACACTTCACATTAGTCCATGTAGCTCTTTCTATCATACCATGCCTGGGTTATCAAGTCAAATCGTGAATTCCCAAGTCCAAGATGAATTAGACATGGAGTGTGGGTGGCCAGCCAGGGCAGTGGGGTTAATTGGTACCAGGCCGGTGTCTCACAGGGATGTGCCACGATGGTGGTGACCCGTTCCGTGGCCCTGGGCGTCCATGCAAAGGGGTGAATTACGTTTATAGGTGAATGATACATGACGCCACCTGTCGTTTCTGATTAGATTGACCAGCGCTGCAGTGTTGCTTCTCTGGGACAGATGTTGTGGTGCAGCTAAGATGTAGAAGCCCTGCACAGGTAGGGCCGTAGTCGCAGGGCAGATGAAAGAGTTGGTAGATGGTGTGCAGTGCAGGATGTAGCAGAGCCGTGCACCAGGCGCAGGAGAAAGATGACAGACACAGTCATGCAGTTCCTTTACCTGTACTTGGTAAGTGCCATCCAGGACCCAGAATACAGATGGAGAAGGAGTTGGTCAGCCTGGAAGCCAATTTGGAATTCTCTCTCTGCAGATAGGTAGTGTGGCCTCCGTTCTAGCGCTTATCTGAGGTATTCGCAGTGCTGAGTTCAATGAAGTTCCCCCTGTTGACTCTCTTTTGGAACTTTCTCGTATGGTAGGCAGCCGTAGCCTTTTCCTTCTGGCTCCCACACGTCGATGCTGGGGCCTCCGAGCCTTAGTTGGGTACAGAGCATTTACAACTGCTACTTCCTCCGGTTTCGGCTGCAGGAACGTCAGTGTCCCTACAAACTCGGAGACCGGAATCCGGACCATGCGCTCCACTAGGAGTGAGCCTTAACTCTGCTCATCCTCCAGCTCCCCTTCTCACATCCACACACTTCCCCTTCCCTGCACAGAGTGCCCTAACTTACCTCCTCCGGACCACAGAGAGCAGCTCCTCAGCAGTCAGGTTTAGAGGTCTCCCTGCTGGCCTGGAGAGGGAAATGTGTTGTGTGTTGGTTGAACTGCTAGAGAGATCCTTCGTTGCTCCCAAGCATGACATCACACTCCCTAGGAGGAAGGTAATGCCACTTTGGCGACCGTACTCCTGGGGACGCCACAAGTGCACTGATGCCCAGCCACTGCTAGATGATTCTGCTGGTACACTGACCCAGACCACTACATTCCCCTCACACTCTACACAGCCAGAATGTGACCCTGAGGAAACTCAAGTTCCCCTTCCCGCATACTATACCACCTTACAAGGTGACAAAGAGGAAGGTGCAGATGAAAGTGCAGGTTCCTTGAGCAGGTGGGGGGCATACTCATGGGCGATGGCACTGGCACAGGGCCCCTCATAGTACTCAAAAGTGTCTCTGCCGGTGGGAGGGCCACCCACCGTCAGACACACCGCCACACACCGCCGTACTATGAGGAGCCCTGTGCCAGTGCTGTCGCCAATGAGTGTGCCCCCCTGCTTGCTCCGGATCACAGCACTTGCAACGTTGAAATACTTACCTCTCCCTACTCCACCGCCATGACGTCTTCCGCGTGTCCTGACAGTGATATTATGATCAGAGAGGGCAATGACATCACGTCTATACGCACTCTGCCTAAACAGCCAAGTGCAGTGAGATGGAAGATGGGGACGACGAGGAGTCCAGACTAGTACAGGGATTCCCTAGCGAGGAGACTTATTTAATTGTTTTCAATGTTGGGACAGCAATTTTTGGGGAGCATTATATTCTGGAGAATAATATATGGGGCCCACTATACACTGGAGCATTCCAAAGGTGAACATCAGACACTGGAGCAGCATTTACAGGGCCCATTATACACTGGAGCATTAGAAATGGGGCCCATTATATATGGAGCATTATTTGGCCCCTTAAGACAGTGGAGCTTCATCCATGGGGACCAACATATACTGTAGCATTATGTGGAGCTCATCATATATTGTTTCAAACATTATATGGGACCAATGATTCTGTATGGATAAATATAAAGGCCTCATTACTCTGTATAGTGCACTATGCGGTGCCCATAATACTGTATGGAGTAGTATACTGTCCGTTTTTGGAGCTATTGGAGAATTTAAAATTGATATCAGTCATGAGATGTAAAAAGTGAAGTATTTTTCATTGTACTATGCCGCTATTTCTCTACCGTATCGGAGCATCATGAGTTGTGGTATGTGTTAAAGGGGCGCTCTTTGGCCAAGGGCACATGGAAACCTGGAGCCAGCCCTACCCCTCCACAACTTTAGCCAAATAAGCCCCAGTTTTCAGTGCATAACTATTATTATGAAGTAAATTAAGGTTGACAAGCTTCAGTAATAAAAATTGATGTTTTTGCCATTCAAATGGGCACTGTAGGTGTGTATCCTGTCCTCCACTCCCAGCCGACTTTGCTTCACCATTGACTTGCATTGGGTTTCATGTCTCAGTCGGCCTTCGACTTTTCACGATAATCGGCCGATTTCGTTCGACCCGACTTTTGAGAAAGTTGGGTTTCATGAAACCCGACTCGACCCGAAAAAAGGCAAAGTCACTCATCTCTACCCATGACCTCTGAGGGAGACCCAGCTTTCTCACACTGGGCCCTACATTATGCTGCAAAATTTGTTGGTAGTCTTCAAACTTCATAATGCCATGCATACGGTCAAGCAGTCCAGTGCCAGAGGCAGCAAAGCAACCCCAAAACATCAGGGAACCTCCGCCATGTTTGACTGTAGGGACCGTGTTCTTTTCTTTGAATGCCTCTTTTTTTCTCCTGTAAACTCTATATTGATGCCTTTGCCCAAAAAGCTCTACTTTTGTCTCATCTGACCAGAGAACATTCTTCCAAAACGTTTTAGGCTTTTTCAGGTAAGTTTTGACAAACTCCAGCCTGGCTTTTTTTATGTCTCGGGGTAAGAAGTGGGGTCTTCCTGGGTCTCCTACCATACAGTCCCTTTTCATTCAGACGCCAACGGATAATACGGGTTGACACTGTTGTACCCTCGGACTGCAGGGCAGCTTGAACTTGTTTGGATGTTAGTCGAGGTTCTTTATCCAACATCCGCACAATCTTGCATTGAAATCTCTTGTCAATTTTTCTTTTCCGTCCACATCTAGGGAGGTTAGCCAAAGTGCCATGGGCTTTAAACTTCTTGATGACACTGCGCACGGTAGACACAGGAACATTCAGGTCTTTGGAGATGGACTTGTAGCCTTGAGATTGCTCATGCTTCCTCACAATTTGGTTTCTCAAGTCCTCAGACAGTTCTTTGGTCTTCTTTCTTTTCTCCATGCTCAATGTGGTACACACAAAGACACAGGACAGAGGTTGAGTCAACTTTAATCCATGTCAACTGGCTGCAAGTGTGATTTAGTTATTGCCAACACCTGTTAGGTGCCACAGGTAAGTTACAGGTGCTGTTAATTACACAAATTAGAGAAGCATCACATGATTTTTCGAACAGTGCCAATACTTTTGTCCACCCTCTTTTTTATGTTTGGTGTGGAATTATATCCAGTTTGGCTTTAGGACAATTCTTTTTGTGTTTTTTCATTTAAGACAAATTAAATGAAGATAATAATACCAAAGAATTTGTGTTTGCAATCATTTTCAGGAAGTATTATCTGACAGAATTGCAGGGGTGTCAATACTTTTGGCCACAACTGTATGACTTGTGTTTTGAAACTTTTAAACTGTAAAGCGCTGTGGAATATGTTGGCGCTATATAAATAAAGATTATTATTATTATTATTGGACCCATGCTACAAGAAGAACTTTATCTCTTATTCCAGAGTGGGGCGCGTTATACCGGCACTCTGCGCTATATTTCTGGCTCATCAAGTAAATTTGACCCTTATTTTTATCAGCGTTCACTGTGTCACTGATCTTTGTTTAATTTGCACAGCCATTTATAGCGGATTTTTATCCCCATTTGACATCAGTAGAGATGAGCGAAAAAGGTCGGTCAGATTGAAAAATCGCCGACTTTCGCCAAAGTCGGGTTTCGCCGATCGAAACCCGACCCTAGTGTGAGGTCAGCCATGAGGTCGCCGATCAGCGCGTCAAAGTCGCGTTTCAAATGATGCTTTCAGCGCTTTTTCTCACCCAATGATGGAGGACGCACACTGTGGGCAAAGCGATGGCATGCGCAGCGGCCAGCACCATCTTAGAGAAGGGCATTGAAGTGATTGGCTGGCTTCGTGTGGCGTCACAGTGGGTATAAAAGGCTGTGAACGCCGACCGCCATCTTACTTCTGCCGATCTTGCAATAGGGAGAGGTGCTGCTGCTGATTCTGAACAGGGAGAGCGTTAGGCAGAGAAAAAGAAAAAAAAAACTGCTTCTGCTAATAGCGCTTTTCACTGTAGTTAGTGTGCAGTGAAAGGGGAGGAATTTTGTTGTGTGCAGCAGCACTAGTTGTGATTAGGCTGCCTTTTAAGGCTACCTGCTAGCTGCATTGCTGTGTGCACAATGCTGTTCAAACTGCTTTTTTCAAAGTACTCCAATTTTTCTTATTTTGTCCTGGTGAGTTACTGAGCGTTCATTTTTTCACACACCGTCTAGCGGTGTACGCTCCTCACACACTACCGTGTATCGGCTGGTATCACGGACAAACTGAAGCTATCTGGGTGTGACTCTGGAAGAAAAAGCCGAGGAGTTTGTCCATCTTTCCAGACCCTACACCTTAGAGTCGTGTCCGTTTTTCAAACAATTTCGTATATCTGCTGTTTGATTACAGTCAAAACTAGACAGAGACAGCGTGTCAGTCTGTATACAAATACACGGAGCTTGACAATTTTCCATACAGACACCATCTAGCGGTGTACGCTCCTCACACACTACCATGTACCGGCTGGTATCACGGACAAATAGAAGCTATCTGGGTGTGACTCTGGAAGAAAAAGCAGAGGAGTTTGTCCGTTTTTCCAGACCTACACCTTAGAGTCGTGTCCGTTTTTCAAACAGTTTCGTGAATCTGCTGTTTGACTACGGTCTAAACTAGACAGAGACAGTGTGTGTCAGTCCGTATACAAATATACAGAGTTTGACAATTTTACATACACACACCGTACAGCAGTGTACACTCCTCACACACTACCGTGTACCGCCTTCTAGCACGGACAAATAGAAGCTACCTGTGTGTGACTCTGGAAAAAAAAACGAGGAGTTTTTCCGTTTTTCCATACCTACACCTTAGAGTCGTGTCCGTTTTTCAAACAGTTTCATATATCTGCTGCTTGATTATGGTCTAAACTAGACAGAGACAGCATGTGTCAGTCCGTATACAAATACACGGAGCTTGATGATTTTCCTTACACACATCGTATAGAGCTGTCCGATTCTCCAACAGTATTGTATATCTGCCGTTCACATTACAGTCACTTTTATACCTAGTCAGCGTGTATGTGTGACACTCTGTAAATACATATACGGAGATTGTTAGTTGCACAAAAATCGTATACAGCTGTACACTTCTGATACAGTTCCGTATATCTGCTTGTTGGATTATGGTCCAACACATACTGTTAGAGCATCTGTGACTAACATAATATATACGTTGATTTAATTTGTTTAATACACCTTACACAGCTGGATGCTCCTCTTACAGTACTATCTCTCTGCTGGTATTTTTGGTACATTTTCCCAAACATGAGGAAGTATGGTGGAAGTGGCCGCGGACGTGGGCAAGAGGGCGCAGCTGGTACTGATGGTGGTGGTGCATTGGCTGGTTCTGGAAAAAGCACAATAGCAGCTAAGGCAGGAGGTGTTGAGCCTGCGTCATCCTCTGGCCCAAGAAGGCCTGTAAGGTTGCCTTTTCTTGGAGTAGGAAAAACGCTTTTAAAGCCGGAGCATCAGGAAAAGGTTTTGGCGTACATTGCCAAAACAGCCACCAGCTCTATTGCCTCCTTGTCACGTCGCCGTCAGACTCGGGGCCCGCTGTTCCGCCCTCAGCCACTAGGAGGCGACGGACAGTCACGCCGCCCTCGGGCTCGGGGCCTGCTGTCCAGGCCTCGGCCACCAGGAGACGCCGGACTGACATGTGACTGGGCTTGCAAGCCGCCGGATATATTCTTGGTTCCCCTACGTGTTACTTGTGATTGCCTATCGTTAACTCCGACCTCAGCCTGAACTTCTGACTACTCTGTTGCCTGCCGTTTTTGTACCTTGCATTTCTCCTGATTACTGACGCTGACCTTGGCCTGGATTCCTGACCCCCTCTACTGCCTGACGATTTTGTACCTCCGCTACTCTCCCGGTTTTTGACCTCTGCCTGGACTCTCGACTCTGCCTCTGCCTGCCGTTTCTGTACCTCCACTGCTCGCCTGGTTTCCGACTCCATTTTTGGCTCCCTTCCTGCTTTTCTATTGCGACCGTTCTGCTCTGGCACTCTGCCCCTGTTCAGACAGCGCTTCCTGGGCTCTGCAGTAAATCCAGATCCCTGCATAGGGGTAAAGGGTGTCGGTGCTACTCGGGGCGCTGTCTGTCTGCAGCCCAGACTTGCAGACGGACGCGACATTATATCCGGCCCAAATAAAACTGTCTCTTGTGTATATATATATATATATCACACCTATATAAAGACAGTTTCTCTGAATTTTTTTTTTCCTTTCCTCTCTTGCCTGAGCTGATTGTTGGCCTAAAACACCTGTTACTAAGCCTCAGTATACAGCCTGGAGGATCAGTCTCACCTTCCTGCTCGAGCATGCTGCAGTTAGGAGACTCCAGGGACAAAGCTGAACGTCAGAGATCCGTACCCCGGGAACATCAGCCTCTGAGCAGCTCTGGCTATGGTTGCGCAGAGGTTCAGGTATTGCCCGCAGATGCGGCCAAAGTTTTACTACCTATTTCGTTGTATTTTGGTCAGGATTCTCTGTGTTTAAAAGCCTATGTCGATAGCGGGTCTGAAGGGAATTTTATGGACTCTTTTGCTGCTAAAAAACTTGGTGCCCCACTACTGAAACTTAATATTCCAATTAAAACCACGGCTATTAATGGCACATCCATTATTCAGGAGGGGGTTAAATTTGTTACTGCTAAGATAACTATGTCAGTAGGAGCACTACATACTGAGCTTATTTCCTTTTTTGTGTTGGACAATCTATCTTCTGCAGTCATTTTGGGAATGCCGTGGCTACGTCAACATAACCCTGTCATTGACTGGCACCTGGGTGATGTGGTGCGCTGGAGTTCGCAATGCCAGGATAATTGCATGTCTGTAGCAGTAAATCAAACCAAGCTAAAAAAACACCCCTTCATACCGTTTGCTCTCAGGGATTATGGAGATGTCTTTTCCGTTATAGAGTCTGAGAAACTACCGCCCCACAGAGAGTATGATTGTCCTATAAACCTAATGCCCGTCTTCCAAAAGGGAGAATATTTAATCTCTCTGGTCCAGAGCGTCAGGCCATGAATGAGTACATAGCGGATAGCTTAAGAAAGGGGTTCATTAGACCATCTATTTCACCAGTTGGAGCTGGGTTCTTCTTTGTAGAGAAGAAAGATGGTGGTCTCAGACCCTGCATTGACTACCGGGAATTAAACGCAATCACTATAAAGAACCAGTACCCGCTTCCACTCATCCCTGATCTTTTTAATCAGCTAATTGGAGCCCGGTGGTTTACTAAACTTGACCTCCGGGGGGCATACAATCTAATCCGCATAAGAGACGGCGATGAGTGGAAGACAGCGTTTAATACACCTCTTGGTCACTTTGAGTACCTAGTAATGCCTTTCGGACTCAGCAATGCTCCTGCAGTGTTTCAGCACTTTGTTAACGATATTTTCAGGGACATCTGTGGTGTGTATGTCGTTGTGTACTTGGATGACATTTTGATTTACTCCACTGACCCTGTGACACATGCTCAACACGTCCGTTCAGTACTGCAGAGACTGCGGGAGAACTCCTTGTTTGCTAAGTTGGATAAATGTGTCTTTTTCGCTGAGGAGGTACAATTTTTGGGGTACATGGTCTCAGGCAGGGGTTTCCGCATGGATCCTGCCAATATCCAACCTATTAAGGTGTGGGTGCAACCCAAATCGCTGAAAGCACTGCAGCGATTTTTGGGATTTGCCAATTACTACCGTAAGTTTATCAGGAGTTTTTCTGAGATTGCCAAGCCACTCACGGATCTAACCCGGAAGGGGGCGGACGTGGCCAACTGGAATCCCGAGGCCATTCAAGCATTTTCTACGTTAAAGGAATGCTTTGTGGCCAACCCGGTTTTAGTACAACCTGACTTAGACCGCCCATTTAATGTGGAGGTGGATGCCTCCGAAGTCGGAGTGGGAGCAGTGCTATCGCAAGGCACTGCAGCCCTCACTCAGCTGCGCCCATGTGCTTTTTTTTCCCGAAAGTTCTCTGCCACAGAGAAGAACTATGATATTGGGAATCGGGAATTACTAGCAATCAAATGGGCCTTCGAGGAATGGCGTCACTTTCTCGAAGGCGCCAAACACAAGGTCACCGTCATTACAGACCAGAAAAACCTGACCTACCTGGAGTCAGCTAAAAGACTGAATTCCAGGCAGGCCAGGTGGGCCTTGTTCTTTTCAAGGTTCGATTTTTTTAATCACCTTTTGCCCTGGCACGAAAAATGTGAGGGCCGATGCCCTCTCTCGCAGTTTTTGCCCCACACAAGCCGAAGACTGTGAACCCGTTCCGATATTAGCCAATGGGATCGTCATGTCGGCAGTTTCCTTGGACCTTCTGGAGGAGATCCGTAGGTCTCCGGAACGAGCTCCTGACACTACACCCCCCAAAAAATTGTTTGTTCCGAATTCCTTTCGCCTTCAAGTTCTTAAAGAGTCACATGACTCTGTTCTGGCAGGTCATCCTGGGCTCAAGAATACCACCAGGTTGGTAACTAGGAACTTTTGGTGGCCGACGGTGGTCAAGGACTGTAAGAACTATGTTTCAGCATGTGAAGTCTGTGCCCACGCCAAATCCACCCATAATCGCCCTGCTGGCTGGCTTCAGTCCTTTCCCACCCCTGAGAGTCCATGGACCCACATCTCCATGGACTTCATCACAGACCTGCCGACCTCAGATGGGAAAACATGTATCTGGGTGGTGGTAGACAGGTTCAGCAAACAGTGCCATTTTATTCCCCTGTCTGGCTTACCTAACTCCGAAACCTTGAGCAAATTGTTCCTTGTGCACATTGTACGTCTTCATGGTGTTCCGTCAAATATTGTGTCCGACAGAGGTACCCAGTTCGTCTCAAAATTCTGGAGGGCGTTCTGTAAACGCATCGGTGTTGAGTTATCCTTCTCCTCGGCCTACCACCCCGAAACCAATGGGCAAACCGAACGTGCTAATCAAGCTCTGGAGCAATACCTCCGTTGTTACGTGTCAGGACACCAGTCCGATTGGGTAGAACAGCTGCCATTGGCTGAGTTTGCCTTAAATAATCGCTACCAGGACTCCATTAAAACTACCCCTTTTTTTTGTAACCTTGGATTGCATCCGCGCTTTGGGTCGTTCTCGGCTAGGATGTCGGAGCTCCCTGGGGTAGAGAAAAACATACATCGCTTGAAAACAATATGGTCTGAAGTAAATACGGATTTGAAACGGGCTCAAGTTAGACAGGCTTCAGCTGCAAACAAACGACGGTCCAAGGGGCCACACTTGGGGGTTGGGGACAAGGTTTGGCTTTCTACTAAAAACATCAAACTGAAAGTACCGTCTGCCAAACTGGGTCCCAGATTTATCGGCCCATATGAAATTATAGAAGTGGTTAACCCGGTAGCCTTCCGTTTGAAACTTCCGCAGTCATTTAAATTACCTAACGTGTTCCACAAGTCTCTCCTCAAACTGTATCGCTCCCCAATTCACCCTGTCCAGTCCCCTCCTCCTCCTGTTTCGGTCGGAGGGTCCTTGGAGTAAGAAGTCCAGGGTATCCTTGACTCCCGCCTTGTGAGAGACTCCATACAGTATCTTGTACACTGGAAGGGCTACGGCCCGGAGGAGAGGTCCTGGGTCCCCGCAAGGAACATCCATGCCAAGGCATTAATTAGGAGATTTCATCTCCTTCACCCTGACAAACCGGGTTTTGAGGGTCCGGAGGCCCCTCCTGAAGAGGGGGGTACTGTCACGTCGCCGTCAGACTCGGGGCCCGCTGTTCCGCCCTCAGCCACTAGGAGGCGACGGACTGTCACGCCGCCCTCGGGCTCGGGGCCTGCTCTCCAGGCCTCGGCCACCAGGAGACGCCGGACTGACATGTCGTCGTCGATCTCGGGGCCTGCTGTTCCGCCCTCAACCACTAGGAGGCGCCGTGGCTCACGCCCGAGTGAGGGCGGCAACAATGAAAGGGCTTCTGCGCAGGCGTCTACTGGACGCAGACTCCGCTCCTCTGTCAGTCATGAAGGGGCTGGTGCATCATCATCAGGTCTGGTCCTGGGGGCGGTCCTGATGACATCACCAGCCCGGGAGCCTGTGAGGGACGACCTGATCCCTCAAATACCTTGGGACTGGGCTTGCAAGCCGCCGGATATATTCTTGGTTCCCCTACGTGTTACTTGTGATTGCCTATCGTTAACTCCGACCTCAGCCTGAACTTCTGACTACTCTGTTGCCTGCCGTTTTTGTACCTTGCATTTCTCCTGATTACTGACGCTGACCTTGGCCTGGATTCCTGACCCCCTCTACTGCCTGACGATTTTGTACCTCCGCTACTCTCCCGGTTTTTGACCTCTGCCTGGACTCTCGACTCTGCCTCTGCTTGCCGTTTCTGTACCTCCACTGCTCGCCTGGTTTCCGACTCCATTTTTGGCTCCCTTCCTGCTTTTCTATTGCGACCGTTCTGCTCTGGCACTCTGCCCCTGTTCAGACAGCGCTTCCTGGGCTCTGCAGTAAATCCAGATCCCTGTATAGGGGTAAAGGGTGTCGGTGCTACTCGGGGCGCTGTCTGTCTGCAGCCCAGACTTGCAGACGGACGCGACACTCCTCTTCTAAACGGTCGAAACCTGCAAGCACGGAGTCGTCAGTGCAGGGTTCTGGTCATAAAAACCCCTTTCCTTGTGTCCTTCACCCCCACCAAAAGTTAAGGATGCGGCAGCCCACACTTCAGATTACTCTATAGAGCTCTTTTCACATACCATGCCTGGGTTATCCAGTGAAATCCAGAATTCCCCAGTCCAAGATGAATCTGACATGGAGTGCACTGATGCACAGCCACTGCTAGATTTATCTGCTGGTACATTGACCCACAGCACTACATTGCCCTCGCAGTCTATTGAGCCAGAATCTGACCCTGATGAAACCCAGGTGCCCCTTCCCGCATACTATACCACCTTACACGGTGACACAGAGGAAGGTAAAGAGGAAGGTGCAGATGACTTTGAAGAGGAGGTGATGGATGACCCAGTTCTGGAACCGGATTGGCATCCATTGGGGGAGGAGGGTGGCGATGGCAATAGTTCAGATAAGGAGAAGGATCCGCAGCAGGCATTGACATCGCAGCAGCGGTTATCTAGCAGGCCCGTAGCTGTCCTAAAACGTGGAACAAAAACTAAAAAAGAGTTGCAGGACGGCTTGACCAGACGGTCAACTTAGCACAGCGTGCAAGGCCAGAAAATGTTTACCATAGTAGGAAGAGTGCAGTGTGGCACTTCTTTGTCCAAAATCCTACTGATGAGGCAAAGGTTACCTGTAAGAACTGCGGAAGGACCTTTAGCTGAGGTAAACAACTCAGAAATTTGAATACCAGTTGCATGCTTAGACATTTAATCAACATGCACTTGCAAGCTTGGACGGACTACAAAACCTCAGGTAGCACATGTGCACCTGCTCCGACTGAAGGTAGCCAACAACGCTCCATAGCTACCCCCACTGTAAGACCACCGCCACCATTAAGCACACCACCAGCACTAAATGTGGAGGTGTCGTCGCAAGGCAAAAGCACTCAGGGAATCACAATGGTTTTGCAACACAACACTGAATCTAGCCCTTCACCACCAATACCATCACCAACCCCCTCTCACTCCATCTGGTCCACCGCTACTTCCCCCATATGCAGCTCTCCAGTCCAGCTCACCCTACCAGACACTCTGAGTAGGACAAGAAAGTACTCATCGTCTCATCCGCGTACACTGTGTTTGAACGCCTACATTGCCAAACTAATCTCATTAGAGATGATGCCCTACCATTTGGTTGAAAGCGAAGCTTTACGTGACCTCATGGCCTACGCTGTCCCACGCTATGACCTACCCAGTCGGCACTTCTTTTCTCGAAAAGCCATCCCTGCCCTCCACCGGCATGTGAAAGACTGCATTGTCCATGCACTAAAACAGTCAGTGAGTGGAAAGGTGCTGTCAGGACTCTAATGTCAGGATCCTGTCAGCGTCGGCAAACTGCCTCGCCGAGCAGGGTGACTTACCCTCACTATGGGAGAGCGCGGGGTCCAATACAGTAGTGACGGTTCAAGCAGACAGGACCTGCGGCACTGAAAATAGTAAGGAGTCCCAGGACCTAGATCATGTGACTGCAGGGGTGGGACTAAGCGTCCTACTGCTGCAGATGATATAATGTACCTACTGCAGGGAAACTGTAGAGGAGGAGAGGAAAACGCAGGTCAGACAAGCCAGGGTTCGTTCACGGAGAGGGCTGTGCGGTAACAGAGGGACGAGCAAAGAATAGTCAAGTCACAGGCAGAGGGTCATATACAGAGAGGTAGCGCAGTACAAGAGGGACAGGCAGAACTCGTAACAGGGACAGAACCGGGTCAAAACCAAACAAGCAAGCAAGATATCAGGCACAAGGCACACGTACGCACGAGGTCAACTAACTCAGCTGAGGGCAGGAGTATAACTGACACCGGACTTAGGTCAAGTGAGCATTAAATAGCCGCACTCTGCCTGAGAGAGGCAGAAACAATTAACCCCTGTCTGACCAGGACGGGACAAAGACAAAGCCCATCTTGGATCATGACAGGTGCACCTCACAATGGATGCATGGACCAGTAGGCATGGCCAGGGCCATTACGTGTCCAACACTGCGCACTGGGTTAATGTGGTGGATGCAGGCTCCACTGGGGACAGCGGTGGTGGACCAGTGCTGCCTAGCCCACGGTATAGGAAACAGTCGGCTGTAGGCTTTCACTCCTCCTCGTCTATCAGCGAAAGCTCGTCCACAGAGTGCAGTCGCATGAGCACTACATCCGCAGCTGGCAGTGTTGCACACGAGGTGTCCCACTATCGAACAGCTAGTGGTAAGCGTCAGCAGGCTGTGTTAAAGATGATGTCTTTGGGCGACAACAGTCACACCACGGAGGTACTGGCTGACTACTTGCAGCGACAAACAGAGTCATGGCTGGGCAGTCTATATCTTGAGGCAGGCAAGGTAGTCAGTGATAACGGCCTTAATTTTGTGGCAGCCATAGCCCATGCAAAACTCACACATACCTTGCCTGGCTCACACTTTGAACCTGGTGGTGCAGTGCTTCCTTAATAATTATCTGGAGTTTACATCCCTGCTCCATAAGGTGCGAAGACTGTGCTCGCACATCCGTCGCTCGGCCGTACACTCCAGTCGTATGCAGAAGCTGCAGCGATTGCTCCACCTCCCCAAGCACCGCCTAATCATAGATGTTGCAACAAGGTGGAACTCCACTCTGCACATGGTTGAGAGGCTGTGCGAACAGAGACAGGCTGTAATGCATTTGTGGGAGGATACATGGGCAGCCAGTTTGAGGGAAGACATGGAATTGTCGGGTGTGCAGTGGTCAAAGCTGACAGACCTCTGTAAAGTGCTTCAGTGTTTTGAGGAATGCACATGGCTGGTAAGCGCAGACGACGCCATCATAAGCATGAGCATCCCACTTATGCGTCTGCTCATGCAAAGTTTGACGCACATTAAGTATCAGGCGTCTGCAGCAGAGGAGGAGGAGGAGGAAAGCCTTGATGACAGTCAGCCATTGTCTGGTCAGTGAACTGTCCTGCACGAGGTGGAGGAAGAAGAGGAAGAGGAGGAGGATGAGGATGAGGGGGATGATTATTTTGGGCAGGAGGATGTTTCTCAGGGGGCAAGAGAAAATGTTGGCGTTCCAAGGTCAGGGACAGTGTTTGTGCGTGACTGTAGGGATGTGGATTTGCCAGAAACTGCTCCTCCACCGACCACGGGCAGTGCATCATTGACACCTGGAAGATTGGCCCACATGTGTGATTATGCCTTGCGGATCCTAAAAAGGACCCCCTCATTGCCAAAATGATGAGGGATGACGACTACTTGCTGGCCAGCATCCTCGATCCACGCTACAAAGGCAAAATACACAACATCATGCCACAGGAGAACGTAGAGATAATATTGGCTAACAAACAAGCAACTCTGGTAAATTGTTTGTTTGAGGCTTTCCCAGCACACAGCAGCGGTGCTGGTTCTTCCACGAGCCGTAGTGGGCACAATGGAAGAGGTGTTCGTGGTGCACACAGCAGAAGTGGCGTTGGAGACAGGGGTTTAATGACCATGTTGTGGAATGATTTCTCAAGTACCGCTCACACGACTGCTAATACTGTATCGATTAAAAGTGACAGGAGGCAGCAGTTGTCAAATATGGTTACAAACTACTTTTCCTCCCAAATCGATGTTCTCCCTCACAGGTCATTCCCCTTCGACTATTGGACCTCTAAACTGGACGCCTGGCCTTAATTGGCACAATATGCCTTACAGGAGCTCGCTTGCCCTGCTGCTAGTGTGTTATCTGAATGAGTCTTCAGTGCAGCTGGATCAATCCTGACAGAAAAAAGGACCCGTCTGTAGACCCAAAATGTTGATGATCTAACCTTCATTAAAATGAACCATGCATGGGTTTCAAAGGATTTTTTTCCCACCTTCCCCTGATGACACATAGGTTACCAGAAAAGTGCCTCGGTTTTTTCCTCCTCTTCCTTGCCCAATTACGCCCTTTACAGCAGCTGAATGTCCAGCCAACACATCTACATATGCCAATTTTTAAACCTTCCTAACTGCGCTGCCCACCCCTCCCCCAACGGCTGGGGTCAAGACCTGGCGCACCTGGGCAAGTGAAGTTGCTCTGAACAGGTGAATGGGCCCACTGATGGCCGACAGCAATGGCACAGGGCCCCTCATAGTACAATACAGTGTCTCAGACGGTGGGAGGGCCCACTCGCCATCAGACACACCAGCGTACTATGAGGGGCCCTGTCAGTACCGTCGACCACGATTGTGCCCCCCTGCTTGGTCATGACGACAGCACTTGCAAGTTGCAATACTTACCTCTCCCTGCTCCACCGCTGTGTAGTCTGGGCAGTTAAATCCTTCACAGGGATGGCCACTAGAAATTTGGTGTATTTATCAATGATGGTTAAGATGTAGCTATGGCCTGTCCTGCTGGCCTCTACCTTCAGTTGATCAATGGCTACCATTTCAAATGAACGTCAACTTACAAGCGGATGCAGTGGTGGTTTATGATCACCTTTCACTGTTGTGATAGTCACAGACGTGTGACATTCCTGCCACCATTTTTCAATGTCTCCTCTCATGCCAATCCAATAGAATCGCCTACGGCCTGTGGCTTCTGTCTTTTGCACTCCAAAATGACCCGACATATTATGATAGGCAGTGAGGACCATGGTACATCTCTCCCTGTAATCACAATTTTATTGAGACGAGTAGTAATGGTGATGTGATCCACGCTACTGCGATAAAGCAATCCTTTCTTCACAAAGAACCTTTTTCGCTTTCTCCACAGACACATTAATTGAGGATCTGCATTGCCTCTGCAACATCTACCAGGAGGTTTTCCCGCGATGAGTAATTTAAAATTTCTGCTAACACTCGACTTTGCGTCTATATTTGTATCCATGTAGTTTCCAGTAGCGGAGATTCTTGACTGGCTTACTGAGACTGAAATATATACGAAGATTTAAAAGTACCACAACACTGTATATTGGTGTACGCAATGAATATCTTTCCCTTTTTCAACTTTTTTAATAATGGTGTAATACATAGTGAGCCTGTGAGTGTCTGTGTCTGACTCCGGAAGTATAGACGGAAATTTAACCCTAGACTGGACACACCTGGTATGTGCTGATACAGTACCTTGTTTCAAAAATTTGTATTAAGGTATCATCTGTAGGATAACCAACTGTGGGGGGGACCCTCTTCTTGCCACAGACAAACACGAGACTGAGAGAGAGTTTGTATTGAACTGGTCCGTATTTAGTGCCCATTCTTCTGTGGACAACAGCAATTCACCACAGCTGTTTCACATTTCTCTGTACACAGGCCCCGGTACCTTCACTTCCTTTGTAACTATAATCGTGGCGTCCTCTGTGGCTCTTCCACTGTGGCTGGCCTAGGCCCAACCACCACAGCGCTGCACCAGTCTGAGCACACCATCCGTATGATAGCCCCAGGCCATCTTCATCTGCTGCTACCATCCTCTGGGCCACCCCCCCGTGATCGCCTCAACTGTCAGCCCTCTCTGGAGCCTTTCCACTGTCTCTATTTCCTCAGCAGAACTTCCTCTTTACTGTGCTCCCTTCGCTGACTGACTCTCCAGAACCTTCCCTCAGCCTTTTATACTTCCAGTTCTGGTAACTCCACCCACCATCACCTAACAGTTTCTCTGACCAATTGCAGTTATTCAGTCCCACTCCTACACTCTCCACTGCCCTCCAATGGGCAAGCTAAAACACTGCACCCTTTCTCTTTATCTTAGCGGTTTCACACCTACACTGTGCTACACCTCTGCTTCTCACTACAGGCTGGTTTGTCTGTCAGTCCACCTTCCCTACATCATCCATAGTGAGTGAGCGTGTGTGGGTTACGCCTTCTATATATGCGGTGAATCAGAGAAACAAATTTTTACACTATACTCGATACAGCTTGTATCTTGTTATACAGTACCTTTGTTCGACATTTATCATTACGGTCAAATCCTTACTGTGTAAGCGTCTGAGAGTGACTACGGGACTATTTATATGGAGATTTCAATTGTCCCCTAAAAAATATATACTTGCTATCTTGTTATCCAGGACCTTTTTTACAACATTTTTTATTATGGTCAAAACCAAACTGAGTGAGCGTCTGAGGGTGACTACGGAAATATATACCGATATTTTCAATTTGGCCAACACTGTATACAGCAGAATGCTTCTGATACAGTAACCTTTTTAGCTATTTAGATTCTGGTGTAATCCATAATGAGCCTGTAAACGTCTGTCTGTTACTCCGCAATATATTTGGAACTCTAAAATTACACCAACACTGTATACAGCTGTATGCTTGTTTTATATAACCAATTTACAGCTTTTCATATTCTTGTGTAATCCATACTGGGACTGAGAGCGTTTGTGTCTGCCTCCTGAAATGTATACGGAGAATCAAAATGTTTACACTATACCATATATACCTTGTATCTGGTGATACTGTACCCTTTTTCAACTTGTTATTTTATTGGGTAATCCATACTGAGCCTGTGAGCATCTGTGTATGCCTCATGAAATATATACGGAGATTTACTGTTATCCAAAGACTGTATACGAGCTGTACGCTTATGATATAGTACCATATATCTGCTGGTATTTTGGGTCCATTTTCAAAAACATGAGGAAGTATGGTGGAAGAGGACGTGGATGTGGGCGTGGAGGGCCACCTGGTACTGATGGTGGTGGTGGTGCATCTGCTGGTAGTGCCAAAAACACAATAGCAGCTAAGGCAGGAGGTGTTGAGCCAGTGTCATGGTGTAGCTCTGGAAGGCCTGTAAGGCTCCCTTTTCTGGGAGTAGGTAGACTGCTTTTAAAGCCAGAGTATCAGGAACTGTTTGTGGCTTACATTGCTGAAACAGCCTCCAGCTCTATCGCCTCCTCTTCTGAAGTTGTAAAAAATGCAAGCACTGAGTCGTAACTGCAGGCTTCTGGTCAGAAGCAACCCCTTTCCTTGTGTCCTTCACCCACACCAAAAGTGAAGGATGTGGAAGCACACACCTCAGATTACTCCATGGAGCTCTTTTCACATACTATGCCTGGGTTAATTAAAAATAGGGCCCATCATGTACTGGAGCAATGTAAATGGGGCAGATCAGACACTGGAGCAGCCTCTAATGGGCCCATTATACACTGGAGCATTACAAATGGGGCCCATTATATATGGAGCATTATGTGGAGCTCATCAGATACTGTATGGAAAATTATATGTGACTAATTATTTGGTATGGAGAAATATACGGGGCTCATTATTCTGTATGGCGCACAATGTGGTGGCCATAACACTGTATGGAGTAATATACTGTCCTGTTTTTGAGATATTGTACAATTTAAAATAGATCAGTCATGTCATGTAAGCAGTGAAGTATGTGTCATTGTACTATACCTATATTTCTGTGGCGTATCGGAGCATCATGAGTTGTGGTATGTGTTAAAACTTGGAGCCAGCCCAACCCCCCCACAACTTTAGCCAAATAACCCCCAGTTTTCAATGTGTAACTATTATTAGGAAGTAAATTAAGGTTGACAAGCTTCAGTTATAAGAATTGATGTTTTTGGCATTGAAATCGCCACTGTAGGTGTGTTTACTGTCTTCCACTCCCTGCAGACTTTGCTTCCCCATTGACTTGCATTGGGTTTCGTTTTTCAGTCGGCCTCCGACTTTTCTCTACAGTCGGACAATTTTCTTAGACCCGACTTTTGCAAAAGTCGGTTTTCATGAAACCCGACTCGACTGAAAAAAGGCAAAGTCGCCCATCTCTAGACATCACTATTGCACTTTATTTGAATGTTTTTAAAAACATTTTTTATTACTTTTCTCTCACTATTTTTTGTGGCATTGTATTTACCGGTTATTAATCTAGCCAGTATATTATTGGTACCAAAAATGTATTAATATCTAGTTGACTATTCATTATATGGTCCCATGAGTGCCTTTTTATTCTAATTTTGAACTTACATGTTGTGTCATTACTGTATTTTTCCGACCATAAGATGCACTTTTTTCCCCAAAAAATTTTTGGGGAAAGTGGGGGGTGCGTCTTATGGTCGCAATACACTGTCTAACCTGGTGGCTGGTGGCAGCGGGCGGGGCTCTGTGGTGCGGTGGTGGCAGCGGGCGGTGCTCTGCGGTGCGGTGGTGGCAGCGGGTGGCGCTCTGCGGTGCAGGGGCGGCGGCTCCGCCGGCATTTCTTCGCAGCCCGGAGGCCCCCGCAGTTCCCTTGCTGGCCGCCGACATGTTGCTGTGGCCTCCGGGAGCATGGCCGCCGGTCCGGGGACGACGCATGCGCAGCTTCAGATCTCAACCCGAGATCTCGGGGGACAAGATCTTGTTGCCGAGATTTGAATCTCGTCCCCGAGATCTCGGGACGAGATCTGATCCCGCGCATGCGCCATCCCCGGACTGGCGGCCATCTTTCCGGCGTCCATGCTCCCGGAGGCCACCGCAACATGGCGACGGCCAGCAAGGGAACTGCAGGGGCCTCCGGGCTGCGAAGAAATGCCGGCGGAGCCGAGGCCCCTGCACCAGAGCACAGCCCGCTGCCACCACCGCACCACAGAGTGCCGCCCGCTGCCACCACCGCAGAGCCTACCTGCCCCAGACCCAGCACTGCTGCCCCTGCCCCAGCACTGCTGCCCCTGCCTCAGCACAGCTGCCACCACCGCAGAGCCCACCTGCCCCAGCACAGCTGCCCCTGCCTCAGCACTGTTGCCCCAGCCCCAGCACAGCTGCCCCAGCCCCAGCACAGCTGCCCCTGCCCCAGCACAGCTGCCACCACCGCACAGCTGCCCCTGCTTCAGCACTGCTGCCCCAGCCCCAGCACAGCTGCCCCTGCCCTAGCACAGCTGCCCCTGCCCCAGCACAGCTGCCGCTGCCTCAGCACAGCTGCTACAGCCCCAGCACAGCTGCCCCTGCCCCAGCACAGCTGCCCCTGCCTCAGCACAGCTGCCCCAGCCCCAGCGCAGCTGCCCCAGCACAACCAACCTGCCCCAGCACTGAGCCGCCACCGCACGAGCCTGGACCACTGAATGACCCCTGTGACTACTTCTCCACCTGTGCCGGATCCCTTCCCAGGTAAGCTGAATTCGGACTGTAAGACGGACCCCCATTTGACACATTATTTTTTTTTCCCTATTTTCCTACTGAAAATTGGGGTGCGTCTTATGGTCCGGTGCGTCTTATAGTCCGAAAAATACGGTATTTTTTAATAAAGGCAATTAATTACCAATATTGTTATTCTTTTATTTTGGTTTATTCACTTTTATACCCTGCTTGTTTCAACTTCCATTATTCTCTGAGTTTACAGTGGTATCAACACCGCGTTGTCTGCCATCCATTCATTCCAGAGGGGTTTCCAATTTATTTATTATTTGCATATTTGTGTGATACTTACCTTTCATATAGTGGTAATTGATTTTATCCCCTTTTGGTTAATTTCTTATTCCAGAGGCAGACAGGGCTGCTAAAATGGTGCAGTACTAGAGGGCCCTTGTTGTGGAATTATTAAAAAAATTCCCATCTGAAAACGCTGGCGGCAGAGGTCACAGTTTGTTGGAAAGCCAAGGAGTGCAGGCGAGAGAGACACAACTCCAATCCAGCAGAGGCAAGGGAACACTGGCAAAGTTCTGGGAGAGTTTTCTCAGACCCTCCAATCGCACTGGCCCTGAGGCGCAGGGTACTCTCACAAGGAGTGCAATGTTTTGGAAGATGCTGAGAGATTACCTTGCTGACTATACTAACGCCTCCGTGATTCCTCTGTGCCTTATAATTATTGGGTATCCAAGCTGGACACGTGGCATGAACTGGCTCTATACGCCTTGGAGGTCCTGGCCTGCCCTGCCCTATCGTTTTGTCAGAGAAGGCTTTTAGTGCCGCTGGTGGAATTATAACTGATAAGCGCATCCGCCTGTCAATTGATAGGCTGACTCTTATAAAAATGAACAAGGGCTGGATTGGGCCAGACTTCTCTACACCACCGAATGATAGCAGCGTAACAAAAAGTCAAATTCATACGTGCTCTCGTGTACCCGCCTTGCACTATTCTGTATCTAGCACACTCCCGTACACATGCCTTGTATTGTCTAATACTCTCCATGCCTCCATACACTCGCCCTGTACCGTCCTGTACCCGGCGTGTCCCTGTGTCCACGCTTTGCACGTTCGTGCAGACACACTCACTCGTGTCTCCTGTGAGCCGGCCACCTGGTGCCAGCAGTCGTGGTACCTTACCCCCTTGGGCTTGCCTCTGACACAGGGGGTGTTCATCACTAGGTCAGCTCGCCCTGGGAGGGTTGGTGCCATGACCCAGAGGGTCCACTCTAGGAGTCATCACAGAATCAGATGGAAGTATATGCACAAGTGATTAATAAAATTAAGGAGATAGGTAAAGATAGGGAGTTACAAGTTTTTTCGTTTATGCTGGTGTGCTGAACGAACTTTCTTCTGTTTTTGGATATCTGCTGTGCTCACCAGTGAATTAGTGCACCCATCTGTGGATTAATGAACTCAGCCCAGGGTGGTTTTCCATTTGGATGCGATGCAAGCTCCCAGTCCTCCCTCTCCTGCACTCCTGTTAAGCGGTGAGCTCCGTATCAAATTTGATCTATTAATGTCTATATTTTTATACTGAATTACATTATTTTGTGGCATCACATATTTTGCAACAATATGACCTCTTCCATTGATTTAAGAATGGCTAAATTAGCCCAGGTCTTTAATGAAACGGAATCAGTCGACGAAAGTTTAACTGAAAAGAAAGATCTTTTCAAACAGCTTGATAAACTTTTATCTCAAGAACTACGGACATGGTGGGATGATAATTCCCTTAGGAAATATTAAGAAAGGGAATTAATCCCACGTGGATTGCGCATTAAAAAGATGAATTTCTTCAAAAATGAAACAGTATTTTGTCCCAATGTTCTTTCAGGCTGATGGAATTGATAATTTCTTATGAGGAAACACGATTGGTGGAATGAAGAATGATATTGAAAAAATTAATACAGAGTTAAATAAACTTACCTCTTGGTCAGAATTTGACAACTCCATGAAAAACGTCCAGGAGAATGTCAAAATTCTGGAAGAAAATATTATGAAAACCAAAAAAATGAAATTGTCCAGAGACACTATGGATTATTAAAACAACAAAGTTTTCACTTGGAGCAGAGATTTTAAATCCAGTACTCCAAAAAGATCTTCTTTTAAATCCAATGCCTCTGATTATAGCCGCAATAAGTCGGTATGGTTTTCCTCTGATTATAACACGTCTGATCCAGATATGGATAATTCCTCTCGCAATGTGCATCATCAGTCGTCTGACTCCCGCAATCCCTCTGGTGCCATGACAAAAAACGGAGATGCAGGAGAGGTGGCAGGAGGAAGAGAAAAACGCACATGGAAGCGCTATCCTTGGCGCAACAAAAGAACTATGTTTTAAGTCCTGTTTCCAACGTTGTAGTCCTGACTCCATTTATTTTGACCTCAGCACAAATTGATATCTTGCAGAAAGGATTGAACTTTGTTCCCAGCAAAAGATTTGATCTTTTTCAAGCAATTAAAGACTTAAATAAATTGAAAAGACATTTTTTCCATAACGATTCCAATGACAATGTGATTGATAACTCTGATCCTGTCAATTTTCATGATGAATTTTCTGCTTTGCTTTCTTTTAGAGAGCAATTTGCATTAACCACTCTTTCTTCCCTACAGCATCCACAAAATAATCCAGATCTCATACATGATAATGATGTTCATGTTGTTCCACACAATTCTTCATACTACCCATTACAATCGAGAGTTCCCAGTTTGGACCTTTTTCAGTCCTTGGTGGAGAGAGATTTATGGGACTTAGATAAGAATACCAAATCTACTGATTTTTTTCATAATTTGACTATCACCCAATGTCAAGCCATCAAGGATCTGCAAAATAATCCAAATTTGTTAATTAAACAATCTGATAAAGGTGGTTGTACTGTAATTCTAGACACCGACTTATATATCAGTTCTGTGTTCAGTATTTTGAATGACACCTGCACATATTCCTCATTGAATCGTGATCCTTCTCCCACCTTTAAGTGTGAATTAACCAACTTGGTACAGGATGGACTTAAAATGAATATATTTAATTCAAAAATAGCCAAATGCCTGTTACCTGACCATCCGATAATTCCTATTTTTCATCGATTACCTAAAATCCACAAAAACCAATTCCCTCCTCCACTTCGTCCCATCATCTCTAGTATTGGTTCATTAAAAGAAAATTTAAGTGTCTGGGTAGACAAATTTTTGCAACCTTTAACCCTTCGTATTCCAGGATATTTGAAAGATCCTTCATCTGTGATCCATGCGTTTGATAATTTTATTTGGCAGGATAATCTCAGCTTTTTCACTTGTGATGTAACCAACTTATACTCCTCGATTCCTCATTCTCTTGCTATTCGGGCTTTGTCACATCACATGGATAATCACAGTAATTATTCAAGTGAACTCAAATCATTCATCATCAGATCGTCCACATATCTACTAAGTCATAATTATTTTATGTTTAACAAATCATTTTTTCTTCAAATTTTGGGTGCTCCTATGGGGTTAAATTTCTTACCTTCTTTAGCGATATTATATATGGCTTGGTGGGAAGAACAGTTTCTTTTCCATGATCTTAACCCATTCTTTGATATTTTTTGGTTCGGTAGATATGTGGAAGATCTGATGTTCGTTTGGACAGGTAATTCTACAGCTTTGTCCCTTTTTCATTCTGATCTCAACTCCAATAATTTAAACTTGTCATTCACTATCAGTGGTGCAGGTAATCAAGTTTCTTTTTTGGATTTATTGATCACAGGTGATCCCATCATTGGTAAAGTTCACACTACCATTTTTAGAGAGGAAACTGCAGGCAATTCACTTTTACTTTCTTCTTCTTGTCATCCCCACATACTATTCAGTCCATCCCTTATGGGGAATTCAATAGGGCAAAATGTTTATGTTCAGATAATGCCCTGTTTTTTCAAGAAAGTAAGGTTATAAAACAACGTCTATTTGATCGCGATTATAATGTTAGCAGTGCATTTCACAAAGTGATGAACCAACCAAGATTCACTAGTTTAAAAGAAAAATCTTCAGCTTGCTCTGATTCCATGGTGACTTTTTCAACGCCATTTAGCCCCCAATTTAATCAATTCAAAGAAATTGTGAAAAAATATCTGCCCATCTTAAATCAAGACACTAAATTAAGACAAATCATACATTCTGGTTGTTATGTCGCTCAAAGAGGAACTAATTTGGCAAACTATCTTTCTCCCAGTCTTTTAAAATCACCAGACAAAATTCGTACTTGGATGACTCCCACTGGATTTTACAAATGCGCTGGTTCCAGGTGCAATGTTTGCACATATGCAATAGACAAATCTAAATTTATTTTTTCATACCAAGGCTTTTCCCAACAAATTACATCTTTCATTAATTGTGACAGCCAGTTTGTCGTTTATTGCATTTGTTGCACAGAATGCAAGATTCGGTATATCGGCTGTACTATACGCAAACTAAAAAAAAGAATAGCTGAACATATCAGAAATATAGAACAAAAAAATGCTTCCTATTCAGGAGCGGTAAAACACTTCGTTCATGCTCATCATAGCAATATGGATTCATTTGCCTTCTATGGTCTAGAAAAGGTTAAAACTCCTGCACGAGGTGGTGATAGACACAAGCTATTAAATATACGCAAAGCCTTTTGAATATTAAAACTAGACACTAAATCTCCAAACGGTATGAATTTTAGGAACAGTTTGTTCTATATTTATTAAGGAAACTCATGTACCTATTAGTTCTTTCTAGCAAAAATAAGTTTATAGTGATCCTCTTTAACTTTATTTTGTGTGTTTATTTTGTTACAGTAGGAAAGCATAGGATTTATCTTATACTTCTTAATGTCATTCATATGTTTATCAAGCATTCTTCAGTAGTAATAATTTTAATATGATTTTCATGTTCATTTTTTTTTTTTTTTAGTACCGCCGCACAGAATGATGTCTTTATATGGTTATCAACTACTTTCAGTAGAGGTAACTTCGGAATGTTTTTTATAGTATTTAATTCATATTTATAATATCTTTATTGGTTATGTTTATTTATATTATTATCAGGGATTATGTATTTATTATATTCATTCACTGATTTTGAAGGGAATTATGCATTGTTTTTTCATATGCTGCTTAATTTCCAACGGCATGAATTCCATGAAAAGTACCACCATTGATTGCTATATGTCTATAACTTACTTTTTATGTGCTAAAAACTCCATCTGATTGTCACTAGTTTTATATATTGTTTGTAGGTACCTATTCACACCTTTTGCATGGAACCACTTATTCCTGCGTATCTATAAATTATTTTTGATGCGTAAAAAATTCCTTCTGATTCTGACTAATTCTATATATTGTTCGTAGGCACTCATTCGCACCCTTCGCATGGAACCATTTATTTCTGCACTGAAAAGCCATTTTCCATTGGAGATCATTTTGGAGTAATCTAATTAGTTTTAGATATATCCATTTATATTATCGTAGGAAATTTTTTTTCTATGTATAATTAAATTCTCCTGTTGTATAAAATTCAAGTATGATCTGTCTAATATCGACTAATTATATGTTTGATTGTATGATTTATTTATTTATTTATTTTTTCCTTGGGAACTTCAATCCTGGAGTGATCTGTATCATTGCAAGGAACTGCTCACTCTTCCTTTCATGTGTTGCCACTCTTTGTAATTAATTGGAAGCTTTGTGATTGGTTTGTAACCTGAATATATTTTTCTATGCATCTTGTTTTTATTTACCTATGACTAAAGTTGCCTTTGTGCACCAGAAACGCGTCAGGTGTTTTTCTGCATTTTTAATATGGCATAATAGCCTAATAAAGTTTGTTCATTTATGCCGGTGTGCCGAACGAACTTTCTTCTCTTTTTGGATATCTGCTGTGCTCACCAGCGAATTCGTGCACCCATCTGTGGACTAATGAACTCAGCCCAGGCTGGTTTTCCATTTGGATGCGATGCAAGCTCCCAGTCCTCCCTCTCTGAAAACAACATTATCCTTTACCTTCGGCATGTGTAATGAAGAATGGGTAATAGTCGCCAAAACAAAAGTGACAAAAAATTTGGCTTGGTCATTAAGGGCTTAAACTATCTGTGTATGTAACACTTTTTAGGTACCGAGTATATGTTAATCGGAGTTTACATAAACTATATGGACAAAAGTATTGGAACATCTACACATTATTAATAAAAGAGACCCCCGCTCACCTGCAATATATTATTCGTGCCTCTGAATAGGATTTCAACCCTGTCTTAGATAATAAAAATAATTCCGTCACTGAAGTGAAACAAGACTGACGTGATTACTTCACTTGTGTTTTATTACATCTGACACAAGTGAACAAACAGATACCTATACATCCAATGTTTCAACCTTTGGGTCTTTGTCAAGGTTACAAAGACAATTATACAATGACACCGATGTAACTTTTGATATTAATATTATCTTCAATATTTACAATGTACAAACAATGTGAAGAGGAAGAAAACGGCACACCATCCCATGTATAAAATGTAGAAAACTTTATTCGGCTATTGAGCCATATTAAAAGAGTGAAACAACCTGACATGTTTCTGGTGCGCTGAAAGCACCCTTAGTCATCGGTCATTTCTGCTGTGCTCACCAGCTCCACGAGCACCCACCTGTGTAGGATTGGACTCAGCCCCAGAGTGATTTCAATATGGATACGGCAAAAGCTCCCAGACCTCTTTTCTGCAGTGTACAAACAATATACACAGGAAAATTCATAAGATACTGTATATACAAATGCTGTATGTACATTGTATAAATCAAAAAGTCAGCACAAAGTAATTAATTAAAGGGAGAGTGTAACATCTAATATCCATAGGGCTATCGTCCAGCATAGATTACTCCCACATACCGGGAGAATGCACAGAATCTGTCATGCCGCCTGTCATGACGCTCTCACCTGGGGGCGGGACCGCCGTCCCGACGTCACCTCTTCCAGAGCCGCGGCCGCTCCGGGGGTCCCGTCGGGAGCGCACGCACTCTTCTCGTAGTTAGGTTCATGTTTGCACCATGTTCTTTGTGCGCACGCGCGCTCTTCTCAGCTCTGTCTACGGGCCTGTCCTCTCTATGGTATTGGAGGACTTGACCCGGAAGTCCTAGTGATCATGTGCTGTATCAGGCTACCTCTTCCTATGGGAGGTGCCTGATTATTGTTGTGCTCTCTGGCTTGGTCTGCCTTGTCCTTGCCTGGCTGTGCGCTGTATTCAGGTCCACTGCCTTGTGCTCAGTTGTGTCTCCAGGCACACGCTTTGATCTTGCACTCTGCCTTGTGCTCAGTTGTGTCTCCTTCTGATTTCGGAATAAATTCTTGGACTTCTGTGCGCTAACAGATAAAATCACTAATCCAGTATTTTGGAGAAAGATTAATCCATTTATTTCCCAACGCGTTTCGAATTGTATACCATTTCTTCTTCAGGGGATGACATATATGATCAGACAGAACAGTCACGGATTATATAGAACAGAAGTTCAAAAAAAATTCAAAAAATGGCGCCAAAAGGTCACATGTCATCTGATACAAATGTCAGAGTTCAAAATGTCATAGTTAAATTAGTGTATTAGTTAAATTTACACTAATTTAACTATGACATTTTGAACTCTGACATTTGTATCAGATGACATGTGACCTTTTGGCGCCATTTTTTGAATCTTTTTTTGAACTTCTGTTCTATATAATCCGTGACTGTTCTGTCTGATCATATATGTCATCCCCTGAAGAAGAAATGGTATACATTTCGAAACGCGTTGGGAAATAAATGGATTAATCTTTCTCCAAAATACTGGATTAGTGATTTTATCTGTTAGCGCACAGAAGTCCAAGAATTTATTCCGAAATCAGATGTTGAAGCGGCCACAGAGTTGACCTTTGGACGTGCAGCAAGCAGATTACTGATCCTACATGTTTTAATCTTTCCTAAAAAGGGTGAGTAAAATTTAATTTACTTTTTCTACAATAACCCGGATAAGACCCTATTGCGCTTTTTCTGTTCCTTCAGCTATATCACAGTTGTGTCTCCTGGCACACGCTCTGATCCTGTACTCTGCCTTGTGCTCACTTGTGCCTCCTGGCACACCTTCTGCCTAGCCTTGCACTCTGTCTGGCGTGCTTCTCTGGACGTGCTCTGTTTAACTCTGTACTCTGGCGTGCTCCTTAGCACGCGCCCTGCTTTGCTCGCTCCCAGGCGTGCTTGTCTGTGCACGCCATACATGCTCTCGTGTACCTGCCTTGCACTATCCTGTATCTAGCGCACTCTCATACACACGCCTTGTATTGTCCAGTACTCTCCGTGCCTCCGCACACTCGCCCTGTTCCATCCTGTACCCAGCGTGTCCCTGAGTCCATGTTTTGCACTTTCCTGCAGACACACTCACTTGTGTCTCCTGTGAGCCGGCCACCTGGTGCCAGCAGTCGTGGTACCTTACCCCCTTGGGCTGGCCCCTGACACAGGGGGTGGTTCTCACTAGGTCAGATCATCCTGGGAGGGTTGGTGCCATGACCCACAGGGTCCACTCTAGGAGTCATCACAGAATCAGATGGAAGTATATGTACAAGTGATTAATAAAATTAAGGAGATAGGTAAAGATAGGGAGTTACAAGCATTGACTGAGAGCACAGTTAAGTAGATGGTAGAAATAAGAAATATGTCTTGTACTTGTGGAAAGTTGGTATAACAGTGTGTTATGAGGACATGGTCCCTCTGCATGTGAAGAATCCAAGTGGAAACCAAAACAAGAGAAGCCGAACATGTGATCAAAACAATAACAATATGGGACAAGAAAGTATATAAAGATAAAATACCTTCCTTTACAAAGTGGTAAGGGTTAGCAGTACAAACAAGAGGTGCCTATACCATTAAAATGAGAGAACATATAAATGTATAATAAAATAATACTTATTAAAACACCTCCAGGATAACATATATATCAATATAAATCAATTTACATATGTACCATGCAGTACTATGTGCTACAAAGTGCACAAAAGATGTAAGTCACTATGTATATAAATACTAGCTGCCCGGGCATAGTAACTAACTGTGGTTAGTTATAGCAAATTATAATTATCCTCCATCCCATAGTCCTGTGCCCATATACCCATCATACATATCCATGATCCCATAGGCCCGTGCCCATATACCCATCATACATATCCTCCATCCCATAGTCGAGTGCCCATATACGCATCACACATCCTCCATCCCATAGTCCCATGCCCATATACCCATCATACATATTCGCCATCCCATAGTCGAGTGCCCTTTTACCCATCACACATCCTTCATCTCATAGTCCCATGCCCATACACCCATCATATATATTCGCCATCCCATAGTCGAGTGCCCATATACCTGTCATACATATCCTCCATCCCATAGTCCAGTGCCCATATACCCATCACACATCCTCCATCCCATAGTCAACCATTATGACATCATAATGAGCGGCGGGGCTTGCAATCTATGATGACATCAGGATCACCATGGCAACCATTATGACATCATAATGAGGGGCGGGGCTTGATACACACACACTTGTTCCCCATTATGTAGATAGGGGCAAAATTGTTTAGTGAATTGGAACGCGCGGGGTTAAAATTTCGCCTCACAACATAGCCTAGGACACTCTCGGGGTCCAGATGTGTGACTGTGCCAAATTTTGTGGCTGTAGTTGCGACGGTGCAGATGCCAATCCCGGACATACATACATTCATACATACATATACACACACTTGAGCTTTATATATTAGATATCCCATATATACAACAAGTGTTGTACCCCATAAACAGCGTGGAAGCTCAGGATGAAAAGGAAATAATATATATGAGTGTGTGTGAGGGGCAAAGTAAAGGTGCTCCTTGTGTGTTAAGGTAGATGGTTATGTGGGAGAATTAGCCATGGATAATGCAATTAACATAATAATATGATAGATAGGGCTTGGTGAATACAGAGCTCAAATGAATGCTGATAAGCATTGGTGGAATGAGATCAAGGAGGTAATAGGCACGATTCAAAGAAGACAAGGGAGGTGGAGGGGGTCTGAAAAAATTCCTATGGAGCAAAGGCTACAATGAAACCGGGGGCACAATGACCCAATGGAGAGAAAACAAGTGTGTTATCTGATATAAGTTAGTTCAGGTGCGGAGCACACCCTGACGCGCTTTTCAGACAGTGTCCTTCGTCAGGGAGTGTCGTTTACAGTGAACTGGGGGGGTTAAAAGGCTAGGGAACAAGATGCCGTTAGGTCTAGCTTGGAGGGGGATCAACGCATGCATGCAGAAGGTCCCGGAAGCAGCCAGCACCTGCATCATGTGACCGATGATGCCAGGTCACATGATCTAAATCTGAGCACGCGCTGCCCCAGCGGCCATTTTCCTGGAGGCCTCTGCATCGCAGCTGCGGGGGCATCTGGGCTTTGACAGAATGCCGGTAGAGCCCCCATGCAGTACAGAGGGCCACCCCAGCACAGAGAGCCACCGCCACCCCAACACAAAGCAAGGCTGCCCCAGCACAGAGCGTTGCCGTTGCCCCAGCACAGAGCACAGCTGCCACTGCATATGTAAGTATATTCCAACTATAAGATGCACCCCCATTTTCTCCCAAATTTTTTGGGGTAAAAGGTGTTTAATATAAAATACGGTACCTATATTTCTATATTTAAAAAAAATGGATAATTTGGTTAATTAATGAGATGCTGTTTTTTCTGTACAGAGTGATTAAAGTGAATTATGCCAAGTACAGTGTAGTTGGGGGTACAGATCTGCACAAGGACCCACCAGGGGATTCCCCTGTTCCCCTATGGCCCAGTCCGAGCCTGCTGGTAAACCATTATAGTCTTTTGAATCGGTATAGGTTTAAATAAATAAACAGTATATATATTTTTGATATACTTTTTCAGTTAACTCTTTACTATCTACAGTATTTTACATCGTTTTCTCCCGGGACAAACCACAATACTATTTTTGTATTTTTAATATTTTAATCCTCTCTTTTATTTATTTATATATTCAGTATCTACCATCTTCTTTCTGCCATTGGAGAATATTCATCTGCTGATCCTTCTTTGAAATATCGTTTGGTGGTAACCTGATCACACTGCAAGTGATCTTATATGGCAAGAAATGGAAAATACATCAGGAAGATTGCAATTTCATTATTTTTAAGTTTTTTCACTTTCACATCTTTTTCTCCCCCCCCCCTTTCTTTTACTCTTCACTTCGGAGACATATATTCTGGATACACATGCACAGCCAAATACACAATACTATTGTATACACAATTTATACAGGCATTTTATCTTATTTCATTTGCCATTCTCATTATTTACCTTTATCCCACTTACATATTGTATCCATCCTCTATATCCACACTTGCTTCACCATAAGGCTGCGTGCACACATTGCAGATTTAGATGCGGATCCGCAGCGTTTTTGGCCACACGGATTCGCATCAAATCTGCAGTGTAGTACACAACCAATATAAATCTATGGGAAATGGAGATTTGTTGTGCACATTCTGCGGAAAAATCAGAGCAGAAATGCAGCATTTGTTTCCCCTCAGCATGTCAATTTTTTTTGCGGAACTGCAGCGTTTCTGCACCCATTGATTTCCATTGAGTCAGGCACATCAGCAGCAAAAGAGCAGATGTAAAAAAGATCTGTGGATTTGCTGCGGATGTGGATACGAAAAACTCTGCAGATCAGGAGGAGGGAAGTGTGTGGGCAAAGTGTGGGTGGAGACTGCATATCGATGTGTGGGGCGGGGTCTGCGTGTTTGTGTGTGCGTGTCTGTGTGTGCATGTTTCTGCGTGTGTCCCTTTGTGTGTGCATGTCTGTGTGTCCCTGTGTGTGTGTGTCTGCTGTGTAAGCAGCCATTGTCTGATGGGACTACAGCATTGCCGGTGATGGAAAAGTAGTCCCATCAGACAATGCATGCCAAGTGTAAAAAAAAAAAAAAACATACAGAACATACAGTAAATATACACATACATTACAGACAGTACATATAACATATAACATAGAGTACATACTCACCAATCACTTAGTCCCCGAAGCCCTCGATCTCGTGTAACCAAAATAAAATAATAAGCCAACCTATACATTACCTTTCTGACGTAGTGGACTATGAGTGTAACGAGTAACGAGTGTCCCACGATGATCTTCCGTGTAGAACACTGACATTGAGTGATGTTAGTGCTCTACAGGGGCTCACGCGATGAACTGACAGGCAGAGGTAATCCTTTGCGATGTATCCCTCCGCTGCTGGAAAAGAGGTCCCGAAACCCTAGCCCTAACTCTAAATCTAATTCTCACACAGCATTGCTGTAAAGTGAGAGCCTGAACTCGGTTAACCTCAGTGATGCACTGCAGGAGCCATTGTCTCCTGTCAGTGCATCATGGGAGGCCCAGTAGAGCGGTAACATCACCCAATGTCACTGTTCTATAGGGGAGATAACCATGGGACACTCGTTATTAAATGGATTACGTCGGAACAGGGAGTATGTGTTTGTTTATTTTTTTTTTCAGGAGTTAAAGGGCATCGCATGCATTAGGCATATAATAAAGATGGCAAACATGTGTACTGTTTTATTTCATTAAAAGACTTTTTTCTGACTGTGTGTGTTTATTTAACCCTTAACAACTATAGGATTAGTAATGGATAGGTGTCTTATTGACTCCTCTCCATTACTAACTGGGCTTAATGTCACCTTACAATACAAATGTGACTTTAACCCCTTTTTACCCCATATGCCACCTCTACAGGGCAGTGGGAAGAGAGAGGCTAAGTGCCGGAATTGGCGCATCTTACAGATGCGCCATTTCTGGGGCGACTGGGGGCAGATGATTGTAACCAGGGGGGCCAATAACCATGTTTCCTTCCTAGGCTATGAATATCTGCCCCCAGTCATCGGCTTTCCCTTCTCTGGTGCAGAAAATTGCGTGGGAGCCCACGCCATTTTTTTTCCAGTTTTTTTCTCAAAATTAAACATATTGTTCTTTAATAAACATCTGCCTTGCTATTATATATCTATCTATATGTATAGATATATCTATCTATCGATATATCTATCTGTATCTATAGATACATAGATATATCTATCCTTATAGCTATCTATAGATATATCCATCTGTGTGTATTGGAGTATGCAAAATAAGAGGTTGTACAAAGAAATGACATCACAACTCCTTTTTTGTTAAATAATACATTTTTATTTAGCTTAAAAAAGCACATACAAATCCGCATGAAAAAAACGCATCAAATCCACATCAAAAACTGTTTTAACAACTAGCCAAGCTAAAGCAAATAGGTGGGGACTGGAATGGGGTCATAGATATTGCCCCTCCAGATTAAAAATAGCAGCTTGTAGCCGACCCAGAAAAGTTGCATCTATAAAATGCAACATTTCTGGTGCTTTTCCCGACTGTACCAACTTACTCTGATGTGGCGACAAGTGGGGTAATATTTGCAGGGGTGATGTTAGCTCTTTTATGGCTACTGACATCAAGCCCACAAATTTGTAATAAAGAGCCATCTACAAGACACCTCTCCATTACTAACCCCATAGTTAGATTGTAAAAAAGACTCACTTATTTGAAAAAAACTAAAAAAGTACAGTTATACACACCATACACCCATTCCATTGAAGCCCTTGTAATAAACATCCATGATACTCACCTTAGACTCATTCTATTGAAGCCTTTGTCCACTGTAATAAAAGAAAAATAATAAATAGAAATATCCCTCATTTGTCCAAAAAGAAGATTAGCAATACTGTCCTATGCCGTAATCCATATCTGCGATATGTGGTTTACAACCTGAACGGTGCCATGATGTAAGTGTCCAGGCTGAAAACCAAGGGAGAATAAGGTGCTGTGAGTGCGGCTTCATTGACCAGCAGTTACTTCAATGAGGTTACCACAGGTCACCGAGGTTGTGTTCCCATCGTCACTTCACTGTGAGCCGGGACAATGAACTGCAGTGACCGCAATGAGATCACCGCTAGAAATGAGCGAATTTGTTCGAAAAACGTTTGCCAATATCAAATTCAGCACAAACGTAACACATTCTGATTCCTCATTGGTTTCCCAAGCATTTTTACTCAAAGTCGGCAAAATTTGGTTTCCACTAATGCTATTATTATGACTTTAGCTAGGATAGTTAGTGGTGCTGTGTGATGAGCGGGGGGGCAAGGGAAAGTGTTTCATGAGGGAAAGGGGTTTGCCTAGATCAGATGAGCTGCAGAGTGTAATTTTTTTTTCATTTTTTTCCTTATTTAATAACTTAATGTGTGTACATTCCGGCAGCTAATCAACGCGCAGAAACCATCCAGGACTCTAAATGCTGGTCCAGACCCTGATACCTCATGTATGACCCATGGCTGACTGCTGCTGTGCAATTTGCAAATTTCTACTGTGACTCAATTGATGCCACTTTTGGTAGTGCCTGTGCCACACCCACATGGGGTACCCGGAATCGGACCAGACTGTTCAATGGGGGAGGTCACGGGGCCGTGATCCGTTTCCGTGGCCCTGGCCGTGTCATAAAACAGAGGATAGATATGTGGTGTTTAATCATGACACCACCCGTGTTGTTCGGCTATGGGTGTCCGACGCTGCGGCTTTGGTCCACTGGGGCTGATGGTGACGCAGAAAAGGTGGTTCAGCTCCCCACAAGTAGAGCAAGGCCCCAGGGCAAATATATTTGATTGTTCCGATGGTGGTGAACATTGAGGTGCAGAGAATAAGTGAAGGACACAGAGGTACAGTTTTCTTTACCTTTTACTTGAAAGTAGATGCAATATAGGGTACCAATTACAGATGATGGATTGAGTCCGGCTTGCCTGGAGGCATTCAGGGGATCCACCCTACCAGGTGGGGTTGGGGACCTTCCGTCTGCGCTCTCTTTTTGGGTCCCTGCTGCTTGTAGCTAAGCTGTGGCCCTCTCCTGCATGATGATTTCTAACCTGTATAGCAGACAGCGTGAGCCTATATCACGGGCACTGTCCTTTTCACTGTCAGCCCTGGGCTCTTGGTCTGCTGCTGTGCCTTCAAGTGTTCGGTGTGGCCAGGGAGCTTGCAGTCGCCTACCCTCCAGATTCAGCTGTCAGGGCGTATAGCACCCGCCCAGCCAAGGACTCTGGTGTCCCTTTTTATCAGCGCTCGGCTCAGGTCAGCTATACGCAATTTTCGTTCCCCCAGAGTCCTTGTCTCTGCTCCTGTCCCTTCCCTCTCCACAGACCAACTGCCAACTCTTCTCTCCAACTGTCCTGTCACGAGCTCCAACTGGCTCCCATTTCCATGACAACTCTCCTGTTTACTCTCTCAGCTGACTTATTTCGGACTCACTAACCCCACCTGCTGGCCAGAATTTATATGGAAGCTCCCCTTTCTGGCCTGGAGCAGGAATTGACACGTGCACTGAGTTAACAGGCATGGGGACCTCCCCTGCCTCCAGGCATGACATCAGCCCTTAGAGGGAGGCAATGTCATCGGCATCACTAACAGGATTTCGGGGCCCGCCAATGCTGGGCACTCGGAGCCCGGCAAAGCTGGGTACTGTGTGCCAGAGACTTTAATGTACTGTGTGCCAGAGACTTTACTGCAGGGCTAGAGACTTTATTTCATGGTGTACCAAAGATTTCTAAGGGCTGTTAAACCATCACCATAACTGCGCCACAGGGTGCGCGCGCTACTGACATAACTGCGTCATAGGTTGTGTAAGCTTGCCAAATTACAGCCATGACTGTGCCACAGGGTGCACGCTTGAACTTTGAGGATAACCACCATCGCTGTGTCCCAAGCGAGTGCGAGCTTTAAGGGGTGAGCTGTGGTGGGCAGAGCCTCAGAGTGAAATGCAGAGACAATACCCGCCCACTGCCAACATTGTCATGTGCTGCGGAGGTGTACGTCAGCAAGGAAGACCCACCTCCTGCATTACTCTGATGGAAATAGAGAAAAGAGGAAGGCCCGCCCCCGGAAGTAGTCACAGGCGAGCAGGAAGTGTAAAGAGTATGGAGCTGCAAGCATGGCAGCAACAAGGTACCCAGAGAGCAGTGATGGTCCGGAACCGTCAACAACAGGGGATCCAAAGAACCAAAGAACATATGTGGAGGAGCTGAGTCGCCAGCTCCTGGACCTGTCTCTGACCATGGCTGGCTGGTGGGAGTCAGAGGAGGCCGTTTCAGTAGGTAGTGCAGCTGACACTGACCCGGTCCTGGAGGCTGAGGACACCCTGGTGGGCCCCCTTCCAATTCCAATAGCCCATGGACCCAGTTGGGCTCATCTTAATGTGGTGTGGGATCAGTCGACGGCGACAGAGAAGCAGCAGAGAGGAATACCCCCTTGACAGTGCAAGCAGAGAGAGTGGCTTTCAAATGGGAAAACCCCGGGGGACAACATGATCGAATTTCCTGGGGAAGGCCAACCGGAGGGGTCCCAAATTGAGGTCCTCTGTTGGGGGGGAGTACCAGGAACTAGAGTTGAGTGAAACAGGTCGGTCAGATTCAAAGTCACCGACTTTTGCCAAAGTCGGGTTTCATGAAACGAAACCCGACCACAGTGTGAAGTCGGCCATGCGGTCGGCGACCCAAGCGCCAAAGTCGGGTTTCGCCGAATGCTTGCACGTGACTTTTTTCAGCTAATGAGACAAGCGGAACATAGTGTAGCGGGAGCGTAGCTGGAGTGGGAGAGAGAGAGGGAGAGGGAGAGAGAAGAGAGAGAGAGAGAAGAAAGAGAGAGAGAGAAGAAAGAGAGAGAGAGAGAAGAAAGAGAGAGAAGAGAGAGAGATTTTGCCGCCTCTAGGGTTAAACTTCATGCCAGGTGTGTTTACAGTCCTCCACTCACAGCAGACTTTTCTCCCCATTGACTTGCATTGGGTTTCATGCTTCACGACTTTTAACGACTTTTCCCTATAGTCGGCCGATTTCGTTCGACTCGACTTTTGAGAAAGTCGGGTTTCATGAAATCCGACTCGACCCTAAAAAAGGCAAAGTCGCTCATCTCTACCAGGAACAATTGGAACACAAGTGGGCAGTGATGCCCAGCGGAGAGCAATGGACGAGAGGGACCTGTAGGCTAAAAAGCAGGCACACAGGGCTAGAAGAACAGAGCAGTGGTCCTTGTAATGGGGAACGGTAGTTGCTTTTAAGCTCGACAGAGGCTGGGGTTTCTTCAGAGAACCTGGTATGTTGGCGGAAGTGTTTGTAAACCGGCGGGATGTTGAGTCACATCTCCTGGAGGGGCATCCTGACCGGGAACTGTATCCAGGATACATGACTTACACCTGCCATTGGGGTAGGAAGGGCTGGTATGCCTTAAATATAAGAAAGAGAAGGCTTGCCATCCCTGGCCCAACAACTGAACAACAACCAGTGCCACCATCACCAAAGGCTAAAGTGACCCCTGCCTTGTCACCTTGTGCAATGCCAATCAGGGGCCGGGTGTGTTATGAGAAACCAGGCCACTCAGACACCAACCGCTGCATCAGCTTTTGCAATTCCAGCCAGGCCCACAATGTGTGATTGAGCTACCTAGACCTCGGTGGTCCACCCTGAACAGCTGGTGATTACTAGTGTAGTTCTACATCAAGAACTTTCCCGGCCAGGGAGCTGCCGGTCCCAGGTACTACCCTGGAAGTGGAAGTAAATATGCAAAGTGTGATATTACTGCAAATAGTTAAAAAGTTAATTTACCTGGTCAGGTATCCTTAAAGTTGAAAAAAAAACTGTGAGGTCATGAACAATGAATGATCTGAAATTTTAACTGTAAATAGTTAGCACTTCTTAATGTGCTCCCTATTGGTTTTACATAAAACCTTTCAACTTTGCTTTAATAGACCACCGAACCAAAACCCATTTGGCGTGGACGGAGAAGTGGTCCAGCGTGGAGACCAGCCATGCCTTGTAGCCCACCCAAGGCCTACGTTGGGGGTTTGAGACGGGGCCCCCATATTGCACTAAAGAGGAAGCATACGACGGTTCGGGATGCACTGAAATTTGTCGCACTTGATTGAAAATGTTTTATTAACCCCTTTAACGACCGCCGATATGCCTTTTAATGGCGGTCATTAAGGGTACTTAAACCATGGCGCTGTGGAAAAAATAACTAGTGCCCCATAGAGTCGAATTTTCTCCGGGGTCTTGGCTGCAGGTGGGTTTTTACCGATCCCGCTTTTGCGATCGCCATTCTTTCAGATTCCGCACGGAAAAATCCACACAGGAATCCGCAATGTGTGCACATACCCTTAGTCAGTTGGTGACGGGACAGCAAAGGAGAAGGACTGGAGTAGGAAGAGCAAGAGTCAGAGAGTTATGAGGGGAGCCTGAAGGAAATGATTTTTTATTTTTACGGCTCTACGTTATAAACTTCTGTGAAGGACTTGGAGGTTCAAAGTGCTCACCACACATCAACTGTAGAGAAGCTCCTTAAGTGGTCTAGTTTCCAAAATGGGGTCACTTGTTGGGGGTTTCCACTGTTTAGGAACATCAGGGGCTCTCCAAACGCAATATGGCGTCCAATCTCAATTCAAGCCAATTCTGCGTTAAAAAAGTCAAGCGGCACTCTATCCCTTGCAAGCTCTGCCGTGCGCCCAAAAAGTGGTTTACTCTAACATATGGGGTATCGGCATATTCAGGAGAAATTGCACAACAAACGTAGTGGTTCATTTTCTATTTTAACACTTGTGAAATTAACAAAAATTGGTTCTGAAATAAATTTTTGGCAAAAAAACGGTAAATGTAAATTTTTTCCTTCCACATTGCTTCAGTTCCTGTGACGCACAAAAAGGGTTAATAAACTTCTTGAATGTGATTTTGAGCACCTTGAGGGGTATAGTTTTTGGAATGGTGTCACTTTTGAGTATTTTCTGTCATGTACACCCCTCAAAATGACTTTAAATATGATGTGGTTTTTAAAAAAAAATGGTTTTGTAAATTTTGTTGTAAAAATGAGAAATCGCTGGTCAACTTTTAACCCTTATAACATCCTAACAAAAAAATTTGTTTCCAAAATTGTGCTGATGTAAAGTAGACATGTGGAAAATGTTATTTATTAAGAAATTTGTGTGACATATCTCTCTGATTTAAGGGCATATAAATTTAAAGTTTGAAAATTGCGAAATTTTCAAACTTTTTGCAATATTTCCATTTTTTTCATAAAGAAATACAAGTCATATCAAAGAAATTTTACCACTAACATGAAGTAAAATATGTCACGAAAAAGCAGTCTCAGAATCAGAGGGATCCATTAAAGCGTTCCAGAGTTATAACCTCATGAAGTGACAGTGGTCAGAATTGTAAAAATTGACCTGGTCATTAAGCTGTAAAATGTCTCTGTCACTAAGGGGTTAATGGTGTGGATATTGTAATGCACATGATTTACATGTTTATATAGGATAGCAAATGATTTATATATTTAATGTTTAGAATTATATTTAATATTTAATATAGATATTTATATTTAATATTATATTTTGCAATTTTTTTTTATAACGTGTATATTTATAAGATAGTAGTTATTTGTAACATTAAAGACAAACTGCCTCTCATAAAGGGAAGATAAGTTAGTCGTTTTACCTATTGTAATGCATTGCAGAAAATGTTGTATGTTTTTTACTTTGCTCCAGCCCCCGGACGTGCTGTGTTTAATGGAGGAGGGGATTGTGGCGCCCCTGTGGGTCCAGCCGCCACAGAGGTACTGCACCTCATCCAATCTCAGGTAAGGAGGGAGCACCACTATAACAGAAGGGCACCCTGGATGTACCATACCGGAGAATGGTCTCATCCCTGGCTGGGTAGTAAAGGTTGTTGGGAGGTGGCTGGAGTTGGTAGGTAAAATGCGGAGGAGCTTAGAAGGTGAGAGTGAGTGAGCAGTGACAGTTAGGGTATGTGCACACGTTGCGGATTTGCATGCAGCTCTGCAGCAGATTTGGCCCTGCGGATCCACCTCAGATTCTCATGCAGTGTACAGTACCATTTTAGCCTATGCAAAACAAAAACTGTGGAAACACAGCGGTTTATTTTCCGCAGCTTGTCAATTCTTTGTGAGGATTCCGCAGCATTTTTACACCCATTCCATTATAGGAATCCGCAGGTGTAAAAACGCAGGGCAAATCTACAGAAAAGACGCAGAAAAACCACAGTAATTCCGCAGTGTATCCGCAGGTAAAACGCAGGTCATTTTACCTGCGGATTTTTCAGATTCCGCACAGAAAAATCCACACAGGAATCCGCAATGTGTGCACATACGCTTAGTCAGTTGGTGACTGGACAGCAAAGGAGAAGGACTGGAGTAGGAAGAGCAAGAGTCACAAAGTTATGAGGGGAGCCTGAAGGAAGCTCCTGAGAGGACAGAAGGGATCCTTGGGGCATGGGAAGTGCAGAAGCCACCCATGGGGCCCGTATCCAGAAGTGGAAGGACCAGGTCGCAGTGGGGGACCCGGCCCCTAAGACGAGTAGAGAATAACCAGACTCCGCTAGCAAGCTGGAGGCTGAGGAAACTGTATGTGCTTCAGCCGCAACTACATTCATTCCCTAAAAAGGCAGCCACATGGGAGCAAGGGGACACTGAGCACATCGCCCAACAAGGTCCGCGGCTGTTTGCTTGGTGACTCTGTTTGTGAAGGTGTTATGCAGGAGAAGTAAAGATCAGCGCAGTGAGATGGCCAGGAAAGGTGAACATCAGAGGGAGTCCTGGAAAGGCGTTTCCCAATCTACCTGGGTGTTTTCTGGAACCCTGACCTGGAGGACACAGCACTAAGTGGGCACCTGTATATGCCAGAACTGTGAGAAAAATGCTGAAACTGCACCCAGCTGTGCCTTCTAATTATTCCTGCGTCCCCTGCCCTGCACCACATCCACCAACATCACCTCTAACATCGACATCTTAACTGCCCTGGGACAAAGCTCTGCCTGTGGAGAGCTAGAACAACTCGGCTGCATTACCATCAGTCCCAGAGGATCTGCTTTGCAGTGTTGGTCACCTCTGACCAGAAACCACAGGTGGCATCACAACTTCATTTCCCTACAAAGTATTTCATTTTGTGCCTAGTCTTGGTGTGCTATTCCCATGTACAGTATTAATTTTTTTGAATGGAGGTCTCTACTCTTCAGTTATGAGTCCGCTATTGTCTTGAATGTAACGATAGCGAGAGACTGATCTAAAGGACACATGGACAATGAAGAAGCCTTCTAGAGGGAATATCACACAAGAGTTCACGTAATTAAATTTTGTTGCAGAAAGATCAGTTCTATGAATAAGGATTGCTTTACAGCTAAGCATATGGATTTTTAATCACATTATTTGGAGAAATACAGAAACTTTCCAAATAAGTCTTTTGTGTGTGTAATTTACATACATGAAACAGCCACATTATGGCCCTGTTTAAGATCCTAATGCACACAAACAAATATATCATTCATTAGTTAATATTAGTTTGTGTTCTGTGATGGATATGTACATAACACTGGAATTAGTTTCTATTGTACATAAAAAAATCACAAATATAGAAAACTGTTGCACTTCAGGTCTCCTTTACATACTTCTTTTCAACGTTTTGTTTTGCTTGTAAAATAAATGCTCCCTAAAATTCAAGAATTGTTTAATCGTGGGTTATTTAATGAGCATATGAAATACTCATCATATGCATTGTTGGTTGTGTTATTCAGTTAGATTGGATCAAAGTGGGACATGTCTGCATTTTTTTGGTGGATAATCGGTTCATGAAAAACACAGACAGAACATGTCCATGAAACACTTGTGAATGGGGCATAGGAAAAGCTTGAAAAAATGCTATAACTAAAGGATGATGTAGTTTAAAAAATGCCTTACAACCAAAAGAGATTACACAAAGAAGCATTGTTTGTAATATGCTTACTACTGCCCATCGTTAGACTTTTATAAAACATCTAGCAGGTCCAGAAAAGATTCAGAAATAAGACAATGAAAAATGGCAAAAAACAACCTTGGCAAAATGAATCACTGATACTATTTAAGATATTCAATTTTTTAGAGATTATTTTGAAGCACTAAATCTATTTCTAAAGCTTGTAAAACTAAAAAAAAATCCTCTTCATCTTCTGAATCCGGTAAGAACAAAGAAGAAATGAAAATATTGCAAAAGGATGTATCTTTGACCACTACCTTTATAGCTGGTAAGACTTTACGGTATGCTAACCAAGCTTTTCTTTGCCCTTTCCTTGGATAGCCTGCCTGAATGTGAAGGTATCCTCATTAAGCAAAAGTTAAAAGACTCTTGCTCAACAAGAAGTGGCCCAAATTAGAGGCATATAGAACAGCAGGTGAAAAACAAATCTCATTGATCAAAGAGTTTACATAAAAAAAAAGCAATCATGCAGCCTTGAATTTTATTGCTAAAATATTTTGATAAAACGAAAGCAATAAGAAGAAAACATGTATTGAAATTATTACATAAAGAAACCTCATTAGTAATAGCTTTAATATCAACTACTGCAGTATTTAGACACTTATTTTTCTAAGAATATTTATATCATAAACTGTGACTTTGTTCAAAATTTGAATTAATGAACAAAAACATTTTTGAAATATGAAATAATTCTTAATCCATCAAGTAATTTTAAATAATTACTGATAGCTTAATTTACAGCAGTGTATTTGTGCCGATCTAGCAAGAAGGAGAGTATAAATCCTTCACTTACAGTGGGTACAGAAAGTATTCAGATCCTGGTAGGATTTGCGGAAAGCACCAAATAAGAAATTATAATAAGGTACGTTTGCAACCCAGGGTGCACCTTGCGGTGATGGAGAAACTGCAGCTAGCACAATGGCGGAGCAAGGCTGCAAGAAAAAACAAAGCACACTGAGCTAAATGTCACTCAGTGTGCAAAGAGCGCAAAGTAACATGCCATAGAGCGGTACTATGAAGCAACACAAAAAGGACTATACCCTGTTAGTCTGCACAGGCATATAGAAAAATACTAATTGGGGTCCCTATAACTTAACCCTTCAAGGAAGACTAAGCTGGTGGTTGAAGAGAGGAAAAAGACACGCACTCTAGCTGGTTTGGTGCAGACTGAGTGTGGATAATCCACAAATAGTAGTCGTGAAAATAGACAGTCGCACTCACAATGATTGGTTATTGCAAAAAAAAGTGTTTTTATTCTTTTTTCATTTTTTCTTTTTCAATTCACCAAGTAGTGTTTCACCTCAGTTACAAGAAAATATCCCAGAAGTGTATTTTATATGGTTACGTTTCGACCTAACCATAGGTCTTTCTCAAACCATACTTAAGTAGAAGTTTCAGAGTGGAGGATGGAGGTATTTCAAAGTCCCATTAGGGGCTATTCATGTGTGGGAGGCAGGAATCTGCGGTGAATTCATTCATGTCTAGAAAAAATGAAAAAAGAATAAAAACACTTTTTTTGCAATAACAAATCATTGTGAGTGTGACTGTCTATTTTCATAAGCTGGTGGTTGAAGCTGCTCTGACACATGGTGTGCTTTAGCATGCATGCCTCAGGATGCCTGGTGCAGATGCTGAGTTCAAGCGGGAGTTCCCACCCTACACTGCCTGTCTAGAAAAACACTCGTAGTGCTATTAGTGGCATACGTGGACACAGGGTGGTAAAGTAGCCACCAACACACATGATACTAGCACACAGGCTTGTGCCATTAAGAGCTTTTTATACCTTGCTCAAGTCCAGACAGACAGGACTTTGCCTGTGGACCAATCTGAAGCTGCCACATCACCTGAGCACCTGACGTCCGAGCACCAATGGGAAGGCACCATATCATGGACATGCTCAGTAGGGTGAAATCTGGCTCCAGAGCACAGTGCTGCACGTGGAAACTAGTAGTCACCATAGGCTTAGCTGGAGGGCCAGCAGCAACTACACCTGCAGCATGAGCCTAGGCAAGGAACTGGGACTGAAGTCTGTGCTGAGCAGTCATCCCAGCAGTCAAGGCTGAATGGGAGACCACAGCACCAGACAAGGCTTGAGATCTATACCATTCAGTGGGAGAATCTCAGCACCTAACATACCACTTTATATTTTTCACTCTTTGTTTCATTGCAGTCATTTGGTAAATTCAACAAAGTTCATTTTTTTTCTCATCCATGTACGCTCTGCACCCCATGTTGACTGAAAAAAAACAGAAATGTAGACATTTTTGCAAATTTATTAAAAAAAACTGAAATATGGTTATAAGTATTCAGACTCTATGCTCATATTTAAGTCACATGCTGTCCATTTCCTTGTGGTCCTCCTTGAGATGGTTCTACTCCTTCATTGGAGTCCAGCTGTGTTTAATTAAACTGATAAGACTTGATTTGTAAAGGCACACCCCTGTCTATATAAAACCTCACAGCTCACAGTGCATGTCAGACCAAATGAGAATCATGAAGTCAAAGGAACTGGCCAAGGAGCTCAGAGACAGAATTGTGACAAGGCACAAATCTGGCCAAAGTTACAAAAGAATTTATGCAGTACTCAAGGTTCATAAGAGCACAGTAGCCTCTGTATTCCTAAAATGGAAGAAGTTTGGGACCACCAGAATTCTTCCTAGACCTGGCCGCCCAGCCAAACTGAGCAATCGTGGGACAAGAGCCTTGGTGAGAGAGGTAAAGAAGAACCCCAAGATCACTGCTGCTGGGCTCCACAGATGCAGTAGGGAGATGGGAGAAAGTTCCACAAAATCAATGATCACTGCAGCCCTCCACCAGTTGGGCCTTTATGGCAGAGTGGCCCGACGGAAGCCTCTCCTCGATGAAAGACATATGAAAGCCGCATAGAGTTTGCTAAAAAACACATGAAGGACTCTCAAACTATGAGAAATAAGATTCTCTGGTCTGATGAGAGGAAGATAAAACTTTTTGGAGATAATTCTAAGCAGTATATGTGGAGAAAACCAGGCACTGCTCTCACCTGCCCAATACAATCCCAACAGTGAAACATGATGGCACCATCATCATGCTATGGGTGTGTTTTTCAGCTGCAGGGACAGGATGACTGGTTTCAATTAAAGGAAACATGAATGCAGCCAAGTACAGAGATACCCTGGATGAAAATCTTTTCCAAAGTGCTCTGGACCTCAGACTTGGCAGAAGGTTTACTTTTCAACAAGACAATGACGCTAAGCACACAGCTAAAATAACAAAGGAGTGGTTTCAGAACAACTCTGTGACCATTCTTGTCTGGCCTAGCCAGAGCCTTGACCTAAACTCAATTGAGCATCTCTGGAGAGACCTGAAAATAGCTGTTCACCAAAGTTCACCATCCATCCTGAAAGAACTGGAGAGGATCTGCAAGGAAAAATGGCAGAAGATCGCCAAATCCAAGTGTGGAAAACTTTTTGCATCATTCCCAAGAAGACTCATGGCTGTACTATCTCAAAAGGTGCTTCTACTCAATACTGAGCAAAGGGTCTGAAAACTTATGATCATGTGATATTTCAGTTTTACTTTTTTAATAAACTTGCAAAAATTTCTACATTTCTGTTTTTTCAGTCAAGATGGGGAGCAGAGTGTACATTAATGAGAAAAAAAATGAACTTTTTTAAATTTACCAAATGGCTGCAATGAAACAAATAGTGAAAAATTTAAAGGGGTCTGAATTATTTCTCCATACCCACTGTATATTTGGACTTTTACCAGTGGTGTAGTACTGGAGTTCTGTTTTCCTTTATTTTAATTTATATGGGTTTTGTTATGTACATTTTTTTTTACTTTACACATGATATGTTAGTACCCATGTGAAATTTCAGCCTGCGGACCTGTATTTGATTGACAATATACTGCAATACTCCACTATTGAGCTGAAATCATGGCATGCCTTAAATGCAGCTGTTAGTGATTAGTGGTAGGGTTTAAACAGCAGTGATTGGAGCTAGCTCTGATTGCTGCCATTGCATGCAGATGTTGGATATATAACACTGCCGATACTTGCCCTGTGTGAAGCAGCTCCTAAACCCGCTCCATACATCAGCATCCATGATGTAATAAGGGTTTTGGCACACGACATCTCTTTCAGGCAGATTCCGTTGGGAGTTTGCTTGCAGATGCAATCAAAAATAATTAACAAATGCACCGCAATGCTGAAACAATTTGCTGTGCGTATGTTCAGCCTTTTTCTTTTATATACCTTTATATATAGATAACAAAAAATATATTAACTGAAAAGTCACTGCAAAAACGGCAGATTAAATGCTTCAGGAAACACACCACAGGCATTTTCCTGAAGTGTCTTCCTATAGCAAAGACTCAAATGTATATCGACTTCTATAAGATGCACAAAATCGAATACATCATGGAATTGGAAGGAGTTAAATATCTGCACTTGTTATGGCACGAGAGTTCCTACATTAAAGATCATGATATAAATATGGCCAAACTACTGTAACAAATTATCTTATGGGTATGCTCATGTGGAGGATTTTTCCACAGAATTTCCAAGTGTATTTTATCATAATCTACAGCAAAAATTTAAGGATGCTCATTGGGTGTCTGCTGTGGATTTGCAGTGTCAACCGTCCCATGTCTGCAAGTGGATTATCCACATTCAATGTAGTTAATGAGTGTGTTACTGCCTACTGCTACTTTGGGGTGGAATCCACATTGAAACCAGTACAGTAAGTGACAGGATACTTTCAGAAGTGGTTTCCAAATCTGTGGCAGAAAAATCTGCAGCCACATAAAATTTATGTGTCATAGAACAGGTCAATAATGAATGAGGGGGTGACCATAAATGACTCCTTGTGAATGGAAAGGCATGGTGGAAGCACGAGAGCCCCTTCTAGTTTAAAGGGGTTTTCACACAAATCAAAGTTAATTTTAATCAACATTTTAATCAATAGATCTTTGAATAATAATAAGTTTGATAATTGGATGTGTTTAAAAGAAAGGCTTCTGTTCTGAGATAATCTTTTAAATGTACCCCTCCTATGTACTGTGTATATATACAGTATATATAAAGGATTAATACAATATTATACTTTCCAGTAGAAATGTGAAATAGTCACAGCTTTGCACAAAATAAAGATCCTACAGAAAACAATGTTACTAGAACCAAAAGTCCAAAAAAGTTATCTTTTTTGATCACAAGACATATAAAAACAGATTAAAAAATAGTCATCCAGTGTATAAAATCACATCAAAGCAGGTGGGAATGATACTAGAGTTAAAGAACATTATGAATCAAGGACCAATTATACAAGTGCTTCTCAAAAAATTAGAACAACATCAAAAAGTTAATTTATTTCAATTTTTCAATACAAAAAGTGAAACTCATACTGTATTATATAGAATCATTACAAACAGAGTGATATATTTTGAGTGTTTTTTATTGTTAATGATGATGATTATGGCTTACAGTCAATGAAAACCCAAAAGTCATTATCTCAGTATGTTGGAAAAATTAACAAAAAAACCCTGCAAAGTTTTCCTAAGCATTTAAAAAGGTCCCTTATTCTGTTTCAGTAGGCTCCACAATCATGGGGAAGACTGCTGACTTGACAGATGTCCAGATGACAGATGTCCAGAAGGCAGTCTTTGACACACTCCACAAGTAAAGTAAATTTTGCATTTCACTTGGAAATCACAGTCCCAGAGTCTGGAGGAAGAGTGGGGAGGCACACAATCCAAGCTCTTGAGGTTTAGTGTGAAGTTTCGGGGAACCATGCCATCTGCTTGTATATAGGTCCACTGTGTTTTATCAAAATGAAAGTCAGCTCAGCCATCTACAAGGAAATTTTAGAGCACTTCATGTTTCCCTCTATTGACAAGTTTTTTGGAGAAGAAAATTTCATTCTCCACCAGGACTTGGCATTTGTCCACACTGCCAAAAGTACCAGTACCTGGTTTAAAAACAACAGTATCACTGTGCTTGGTTAGCCAGCAATCTCGCCTGACCTTAACCCCATAGAGAATTTATGGGGTAATGTCAAGAGAAAGATGAGTGACACCAGACCCAACAATGCAGACGAGCTGAAGGCTGCTATCAAAGCAACCTGGGTTTCCAGAACACTCAGCAGTGCCACAGGCTGATCGCCTCCATGCCATGCCACATTGATGCAGTAATTGATGCAAAAGGAGCCCTGACCAAGCTGGTGTTATGAAGTATTCTAATTCACTGAGATAATAACTTTTGGGTTTTCATTGGCTGTAAGCCATAATCATCAGCATTAACAGAAATAAACACCTGAAATAGATCACTCTGTCTACATTATCTCTTGACAGAAAAAGAGCCTGTCTGTTATAACCCCCCAGCAGCACTTAAAACCCACTCGAACAAGAAGCTAGCGGCAGCACAGCACAAAACTTCCAAGGCATACAGAGACAGCTCATGCCAAATGTCCAGACCCAAAGTAGCTGCAGAATTAGGAAGCATGCTGGTGTGATCGTCCAGGTATTGCTTGACCATACTTAAAAACTTTTCCCCTTCTTGTAAAAAATACCCGGTCAACAGGCCATGGGCACTGGGCTGGTGTCATAAAATTAGCCCACGCCTTTGACAGCTTACCCCTGTTTCTGTTGTGTTTCTCCTTGGCTTCTCCATTGTTGAAAAAGGAAGCTTGCCCCCTGTCTCTAGCATTACCAAGAGTCAGACATCCATGTCCACTCTTCATTTATTATGTACAGAAGCTGACCAGAATACCGACAAGCGTGTTGGAGCTGGTACACAACCACTGCCCTCTTTTACTCACAAAGCCTTGCCAGAACGTGCAGTGTGGAGTTCCAGTGCTTGGTGATGTCGCATACCAGCTGTAGCCAACTTGCGTAAATGGGTGCTGACATGGCATACCATAAAAGGAAGTTCTGGCAAATCTGGGTATATTTTCAGAAACCACTGAAATACCACATTCAGCATATGTGCCAAGCATGGTCACTTCCATTTTCAAACTCGACCATGCTTTGCTGGAGGTTCAGCAACAAAAATTTCATATCTGTCTGGTCTGTTATTCCTTAATGTATTTCTGTTGCGGTGTGCAGTTTCTCTCCTAGACAAATTAGCTTCAGCAGAGCCTGTTGCAGCTTCATTGAGGCAGTGCTGGAGATGGAGGATGAGGAGGAGCAAGAGGAGGTGTAGGAGATGGAGGAAACCTTGATAGAGGTAGGTCCAGCAGTCCTCGGTGTCTGGAGCACATGCACCATACCAGGGTATGACTTGGCACCAGCTTCCACAATTTTCAACCTGTGTTACATCAGGGAAATGTAGCATCCCTGGCCACAAGCGCTTGTCCATGTAGAGGTTATTCAGTGGAAAAAACCACTAGGTGTTTGGTAAGCACATTTGATGTTCCTGGACACGTGCTGGTACAAGTCCACACAGGGAGAAAAGGTGGCGGCTGGGTACCAAGTACCAAGGGATGGCTGTCACCATGAGTTGGTGAAAATCCTCTGTGTCTACCAGCCTAAATGGCAACATTTCCACAGCAAGCAGCCTGTAAATTTGCGCCTGTGGGTGAATGGCTGGGAGATTTTATTTTTATTCCAAGGCCTGGGGTAGGGAGAGCTGAACGCTGGGTCAGGACAAAGATTTGGAAGTACCTGATGATGGTAAATCAGAATGTGTAAGGATAGGTGCAGGGCAAGAAGCATCGGCGCCAGCGTTTTGGACAGGGGAAAAGTCAGTGTTGTCACCCGATGGCACCAATCGTTGACCCAGGTGTTCAACCCATCGACCCAGGTGCTTAGATGACATATGCCTGATCATGCTGGTTGTGGTTAGGTTATTTATGGTTAGGCCGCTGGTTGTCTTTGCATGGCATAGGTTGCAAATGACCATTTTGCTTGTCTTAGAATTCTCTAAAAATGTCCCAGACTGGGAAACACCTAACTCTTCAACTAAGAAATTTAGGACTGTCAGTGCTCTGTGGAACAGTTGCTCGCCTTCTCCCTCTGGTGACCCCACTGCCTCTTCCTTTCTGTTTCGGTGCTACCGATCTCTCCCCCTCAGGGCTGCTGGCCTTGCTCTGCATGCCAGCCTCCCAGGTTGTGTTGATGATGACTTCATCATCCACCATCTCATGTTCCACGCTGGTCCTCCTGACTTTGTGACTTAACAAATTTGCCATTCCACGTGATTATGTTTTTTGTGTCAGCTCTAAGCTTTGTGCATCACTAAACAGCAAATTGTCCTGTCCTTCTTGGAGCATGCAGGTCGAGAGGCCAGAATCAAGAAATGTTGTGGTAAAGAGCTCCTCGGAGTATCCTAGTATGGGATCACTAGTCCCCTGGGATTCAATATAGATGGCCACCTGATGAAGACGGCATCTGACCATCGAAACGCATTGCGGAATAAAGCAAGAAATCCCTGACATTGTGATTGCCTTCTTGAGCGCTCCTGTGACCGTGTTATACCATTTCCTATACCTCCATCCCTCTTCTGAGGGTACCTGGCTGGAACCGCCACGGCGTCACCATTCTTTTTTTATTTTATTCATTTTATTTTTAAAAAATCCCCAGAGGTCTGTTCCTCAGCACTCCCCAGCGACCGCCTTTTTATCCGTACAGATTGGATTCTGTCACTCTTCCTACTCCGGTGACTCTCTCTCCCATCAGCAAACTACAAAGCAAATGAATAGCCCTTAGAAGGGCTGTTAGTGGCTTAGCTTCAGCACCATTATCTACACTACAGGTCACTAATTCATTATAATGTCTACATAACCATAGATAAGCACTCTCTCACTCCAATACGAAGTGTCACAGAGCTGTGCAATGTTGTCAACTTGCCAAACTGGGCGGCACTTCTCCTTTTATAATCTCTGCTGATGTCAGGCGGTCAGCCAATCACAGTAATGCCACAACCAAGATTGACTCACAGCCAATCCCGTATGCTTATTAGCTGCATAACAGGTGCCAACGATGCAGAGCGGGGATTCGTGCTTTACATCTCGCACCGTGCATTACTCGGCCAGTAATGGGCACATCTGAGCATCGTGATACTCAAGTGATAATCGAGCACTTTCGTTCATCCCTATCCTATGATGAACATAGAGCTTATCAAACAAAGACTGAAAATAAAATAAGTATAATATGATATGAAGACAAAAAATGCTAAAGTCCATAAAATATAAAACTGAATTTATATATATTTTCCATGCAGAGATGGAAAACTGCAGCTAGTGTGAACAATAATGGCACTGCACTGCAAGCATTCACAAAGAGCACACTGGGTTAACTGCACACAGTGTGAACGGAACACAAAGGTACAGCGCTCTGTTGCTCTTCAGAGCTGTATAATGCTACAGAGCACCTAAGGCTAAGCACACTGCGTTAAACGTCACACAGTGTGCACTGAACATAAAGAACCTGCCCTGTTACCCCACAGAGCTGTAGAAAGGAACGTGTCTAGCAAATGGAGAAACTGTGCTCTAAGTACTGCGCGTGCTAACAGGTGCATGCCACAGTGTGTGGCCTGACTGTGCCCTGAGTACTAACTGATGCATGCCACAGCGCGTGGCCAGACTGTGCCCTGAGTAGAGGATAACCTGCCTCACTAGGGTCAACTAACGCATCTACTCACAGCACATACTCACATACAAAGGCCATTAAGGCAGAGCCGAAGACCCAAGCACACACAACGCAATAGGAATATGATCATAGCATGCCAACAGGTGCCTCAGAGATCATTTTATAGACTAGGCTAGTCATAAAGGACCATCCTCACTGACTCTTTCCAGTTACTATAGATAAACCTGGAGAGGCAGCAGTAACCAAGCGCACAGCCTGAATTTGAGCAAGAGGCTGAGACCGATTTATTTGCTGAGCAGCATTCACTGCGGTCGAGACTGAATGGGGGACTGCAGGAGAAGACAAGGCTTGGGATCCATCCTGTGCTTAGGAAGAATCCCAGCACCTAACAGAAAGTCAGACATTGGTTTTCAACCATGCTTCCACAGAAAAAATGAAACTCATCAAATAGACCTGGACAGAAATGATGGTATCCCTGAAAATAATGTGACAAAAGGGACATGTTAACGCAAGGTGTGTCCACTAAATAGCATCAAAGGTGTCTAAAATCTTGAAATCAGTGAGTGTATAGAGGGCTACAGATATTCACTATGCTGTTTAGTGACATGGTGTGTATCACACTCAACATGGACCAGAGGAAGAGAAGGAAAATGTTGTCCCAGGAGATAAGAAAGAAAATTATAGACAAACATGCTAAAGGTAAAAGTTTTAAGACCATTTACAAGCAGCTTGATGTTCCTGTGACTATAGTTGCACATATTATTCAGAAATCTAAGCTCCTTGGGACTGTAACCAGCCTCTCTGAATGTGACCACAGGAGGAAAATTGATGACAAATCAAAGAGACGGATAATACAAATGTCAACAAAAGAGCCCAGAAAAACTTTTAAAAAGATTAAAGGCGAACTTCAAGCTCAAGGAACATCAGTGTCAGATCGCACCATCCGTCGTTGTATGAGCCAAAGTGGACTTCATGGGAGACAACCAAGAAGGATACCATTGTTGAAAAAAATCATAAAAAATCCAGACTGGAATTTGCCAAACTACATGTTGGCAAGCCACAAAGCTTCTGGGAGAATGTCCTATGGACAAATGAGACAAAAATTGAACTTCTTGGCAAGGCACATCCGCTCTATGTTCACAAATGGAAAAATTAAGCATATAAAGAAAAGAACACTGTCCCTACTGTGAAACATGGAGGAGCCTCTGCTTTGCTGCTTCTGGGTGTCTAGAATCTGTGCACGGTACAATGAAATCTGAAGACTAGAGTTGAGCGATACCAGCCGATACTTGAAAATATCGTATCGGAATGGATCGGCCGATCTTAAAAAAAAATATCGGTATCACCGATTCCGATACCGGTAACCAATGCAAGTCAATGGGGCCAAAATATCGGAATTAAAAAAAACCCTTTCTTTCCTTGTAGGTTAATTCTACATGAAGAAAAACAACTAAGAATAATGTAGAATGTATTGTGGGAGGTGGAGGAGACATTAAAGCCATAGAGTTTTAGCCCAATCAAAAGGAATAGCAGGAATTAAACTTTTTTTTTAAAGACGTTAGGAGTTACAAAGATATTGACTATGTTAGCCTCATTTATATTTTGGCAGACATGTATGTCTTCTTCTTCTTTCTTCTTCTTTCTTATTCTTCTTCCCTTTTTTACCTTCTTCTTCTTCTTCTTCTTATTCCTTTTTTTACATTCTTCTTCTTCTTCTTCCTTTTTTTACATTCTTCTACTTCTTTTTTTTACATTCTTCTTCTTCCTTTTTTTACATTCTTCTTCTTATTCCTTTTTTTACATTCTTCTTCTTCTTCCTTTTTTAAATTCTTCTACTTCCTTTTTTTACATTCTTCTTCTTCTTCTTCCTTTTCTTACATTCTTCATATTCTTCTTATTCAACAATTATTATTCTACATATTCAACTTCTTCATCTTCTTCCTATTCTTCTTCATCATATTCTTGTTTGTGTCAGGCATTCCTGTAGTTGTTATCTAGAAAAGTTAGAAGTTTACACCTTCCGTTCTGCCTGTCACAAAAGATTTACAACAGGATTTGTCCGCGTTCAGTTTGGCCTGCAGCAGCAGGCCTTTTCCAGGGGCACCACGAGGAGGAACGGACTCACCCCCATACACTGCTTAGTCTTCTTCTGCTTATAAATAAGATAATATCATTTGCTCAGAGTATTAGTCTTATGCTTAATGTTCTTCTGCTTTGTTTTTTTTATGCTTCTTTGTCTTCTCTCTCTTGTTGTTCTGCATCTTGGTGGTTGTCTTCCTGTTCTTTGTCCTCTTGAACCAGCTGACGGTACTGGCACCCGGAGGGGCAGCAGAAGGAACAAGAGCCAATGGCACAACCGAGGACCAGCTGACGGTGCTGGAACCCGGTTACTAAGCAGGAGGTACCTGTGCTACAAAGCACTACCAAGGACCAGCAGACGTTGCCGGAACTCGGATACCGAGATGGAGGCACCTAGGCCAAAGGCTCTGACGAGAACCAGCTGACGGTGCTGGAACCCGGAGGGGTAGCATAAGCTGCAAGAGCAAATGGAAATAGCGAGGACCAGCTGACAGTGCTGGCACCCGGAGGGGCAGCAGAAGGAATAAGAGCCAATGGCACAACCGAGGACCAGCTGACGGTGCTGGAACCCGGTTACTAAGCAGGAGGTACCTGTGCTACAAAGCACTACCAAGGACCAGCAGACGTTGCCGGAACTCGGATACCGAGATGGAGGCACCTAGGCCAAAGGTTCTGACGAGAACCAGCTGACGGTGCTGGAACCCGGAGGGGTATCAGAAGTTACCCCTGAAAAGCAAAGTTGGCATGCCGCAAGCTGGCCGCAGTTACCGAATCACACAGTCCTACAGGGGGTGCTTGTCCTACTGGCACTATGGAACAAGCCTTTCTTACCAGAACCCGCAGTCCACATAGGAAGCACCTAAACTGCTGGCACCCTAGCCTCGGCTAACCCAACCGCAACACGACATGGCAACTTGGGGTGGCAAACTGACATTGACACTTCCCGGAAACAGCAGGCAGGGCTGGAACCAAGCTGGGCAGGAGGGAGTACCCGTGCCAAAGTCAGTTATGAGCAGCAACTGGCGATGTTGGAGCGCAGGACAAGCACTTAGCAGGCTGAGGCCTGATGTGCTGTCATAATGGGAATGTGGACAGAGCAGGCGACATTGCCGGACACACATCAGGGGATTAACTGACCGGACTGAACACCTGTAACACAGGAACAAGTGTGGATTGTGCAGACGCCACTTCGGAGCTGTAACTGGCAGGGTTGGAGGACAGGGGAAATACGAGAGACAGTGGAGCCACAGGCCTAATTGGAGCACGGTTAAAAATCAGTAGTGGTACGACTGTGTAGGCAGCAGGAGACTTTGCCATCTACACAGCAGGGGATCAGCTGACGTTACTGAACCCCACTGAGACACGGGAGCAAGTGTCTCTTTCCGTGTGGACGGCACTTCCGAACTACAACTGGCTGTGTTGAAGCCCAGGAAATAGGAGGGTGTAGGCAGAGGCCTACTGTATTTTGAATGAGGTGACAGCAGGAGAGACTGCCATCCACACAGCAGGGGATCAGCTGACGTTACTGAACCCCACTGAGACACGGGAGCAAGTGTCTCTTTCCGTGTGGACGGCACTTCCGAACTACAACTGGCTGTGTTGAAGCCCAGGAAATTGGAGGGTGTAGGCAGAGGCCTACTGTATTTTGAATGAGGTGACAGCAGGAGAGACTGCCATCCACACAGCAGGGGATCAGCTGACATTACTGAACCCCACTGAGACACGGGAGCAAGTATCTCTTTCCGTGTGGACGGCACTTCCAAACTACAACTGGCTGTGTTGAAGCCCAGGAAATAGGAGGGTGTAGGCAGAGGCCTACTGTATTTTGAATGAGGTGACAGCAGGAGAGACTGCCATCCACACAGCAGGGGATCAGCTGACGTTACTGAACCCCACTGAGACACGGGAGCAAGTATCTCTTTCCGTGTGGACGGCACTTCCGAACTACAACTGGCTGTGTTGAAGCCCAGGAAATAGGAGGGTGTAGGCAGAGGCCTACTGTATTTTGAATGAGGTGACAGCAGGAGAGACTGCCATCCACACAGCAGGGGATCAGCTGACGTTACTGAACCCCACTGAGACACGGGAGCAAGTATCTCTTTCCGTGTGGACGTCACTTCCGAACTACAACTGGCTGTGTTGAAGCCCAGGAAATAGGAGGGTGTAGGCAGAGGCCTACTGTATTTTGAATGAGGTGACAGCAGGAGAGACTGCCATCCACACAGCAGGGGATCAGCTGACGTTACTGAACCCCACTGAGACACGGGAGCAAGTATCTCTTTCCATGTGGACGGCACTTCCGAGCTACAACTGGCTGAGTTGAAGCCCAGGAAATTGGAGGGTGTAGGCAGAGGCCTACTGTATTTTGAATGAGGTGACAGCAGGAGAGACTGCCATCCACACAGCAGGGGATCAGCTGACGTTACTGAACCCCACTGAGACACGGGAGCAAGTGTCTCTTTCCGTGTGGACGGCACTTCCGAACTACAACTGGCTGTGTTGAAGCCCAGGAAATTGGAGGGTGTAGGCAGAGGCCTACTGTATTTTGAATGAGGTGACAGCAGGAGAGACTGCCATCCACACAGCAGGGGATCAGCTGACGTTACTGAACCCCACTGAGACACGGGAGCAAGTATCTCTTTCCATGTGGACGGCACTTCCGAGCTACAACTGGCTGAGTTGAAGCCCAGGAAATAGGAGGGTGTAGGCAGAGGCCTACTGTCTTTGGAATGCGGAGACAGCAGGAGAGACTGCCATCTCCACAGCAGGGGAACAGCTGGCATTGCTGAACCCCACTAACACTTGAACGAATGTGTTTGGCTCTGTGGAGACGACACTTCTGCACACCAACTGACGCTGTTGGAGCCCAGGATTAGGCGAGGAGCAGGCTGGGGCCTACTGGATTTTGGCAGGTGAAGGCAGCAGGAGACTTGCCATCTCCACAGCAGGGGAACAGCTGGCAGTGCTGAAACCCACTAACACTCGAACGAATGTGTTTGGCTCTGTGGAGACGACACTTCTGAACACCAACTGTCGCTGTTGGAGCCCAGGATTTGGCGAGGAGCAGGCTGGGGCCTACTGGATTTTGGCAGGTGAAGGCAGCAGGAGACTTGCCATCTCCACAGCAGGGGAACAGCTGGCAGTGCTGAACCCCACTAACACTTGAACGAATGTGTTTGGCTCTGTGGAGACGACACTTCTGAACACCAACTGACGCTGTTGGAGCCCAGGATTAGGCGTGGAGCAGGCTGGGGCCTACTGGATTTTGGCAGGTGAAGGCAGCAGGAGACTTGCCATCTCCACAACAGGGGAACAGCTGGCAGTGATGAAACCCACTAACACTCGAACGAATGTGTTTGGCTCTGTGGAGACGACACTTCTGAACACCAACTGACGCTGTTGGAGCCCAGGATTTGGCGAGGAGCAGGCTGGGGCCTACTGGATTTTGGTAGGTGAAGGCAGCAGGAGACTTGCCATCTCCACAGCAGGGGAACAGCTGGCAGTGCTGAAACCCACTAACACTTGAACGAATGTGTTTGGCTCTGTGGAGACGACACTTCTGAACACCAACTGACGCTGTTGGAGCCCAGGATTTGGCGAGGAGCAGGCTGGGGCCTACTGGATTTTGGCAGGTGAAGGCAGCAGGAGACTTGCCATCTCCACAGCAGGGGAACAGCTGGCAGTGCTGAACCCCACTAACACTTGAACGAATGTGTTTGGCTCTGTGGAGACGACACTTCTGAACACCAACTGACGCTGTTGGAGCCCAGGATTAGGCGAGGAGCAGGCTGGGGCCTACTGGATTTTGGCAGGTGAAGGCAGCAGGAGACTTGCCATCTCCACAGCAGGGGAACAGCTGGCAGTGCTGAACCCCACTAACACTTGAACGAATGTGTTTGGCTCTGTGGAGACGACACTTCTGAACACCAACTGACGCTGTTGGAGCCCAGGATTAGGCGAGGAGCAGGCTGGGGCCTGTTGTTTTTGGCAGGTGAAGGCAGCAGGAGACTTGCCATCTCCACAGCAGGGGAACAGCTGGCAGTGCTGAAACCCACTAACACTCGAACGAATGTGTCTGGCTCTGTGGAGACGACACTTCTGAACACCAACTGACGCTGTTGGAGCCCAGGATTAGGCGAGGAGCAGGCTGGGGCCTACTGGATTTTGGCAGGTGAAGGCAGCAGGAGACTTGCCATCTCCACAGCAGGGGAACAGCTGGCAGTGCTGAAACCCACTAACACTCGAACGAATGTGTCTGGCTCTGTGGAGACGACACTTCTGAACACCAACTGACGCTGTTGGAGCCCAGGATTAGGCGAGGAGCAGGCTGGGGCCTACTGGATTTTGGCAGGTGAAGGCAGCAGGAGACTTGCCATCTCCACAGCAGGGGAACAGCTGGCAGTGCTGAAACCCACTAACACTTGAACGAATGTGTTTGGCTCTGTGGAGACGACACTTCTGAACACCAACTGACGCTGTTGGAGCCCAGGATTAGGCGAGGAGCAGGCTGGGGCCTGTTGTTTTTGGCAGGTGAAGGCAGCAGGAGACTTGCCATCTCCACAGCAGGGGAACAGCTGGCAGTGCTGAACCCCACTAACACTCGAACGAATGTGTTTGGCTCTGTGGAGACGACACTTCTGAACACCAACTGACACTGTTGGAGCCCAGGATTACGCATGCCGCATGCAGAGGCCAATGGGCAGCGGTTTTTATGGAGGTTGTGGACTACTACTGATTCTAACCATGCTCCACTTAGGCCTCTGGCTCCACTGTCTCTACTATTTACCCTGGCCTCCAACCCCGCCAGCTACATCTCTGAAGTGGCGTCAGCACAATCTACACTTGTTCCTGTGTTACTGGTGCTCAGTCCCGTCAGTTGATCCCCTGATGTTTGTCCGGCAAGTTCGCCAGCTCTGTCCTCATTCCCACTACTGGTTATGGGAATGTGGACAGAGCAGGAGACCTTGCCGGACACACATCAGGGGATAAACTGATGGGACTGAGCCACAGGAACACAGGAACAAGTGTAGATTGTGCTGACGCCACTTCAGAGATGTAGATGGCGGGGTTGGAGGTCAGGGGAAATAGTAGAGACAGTGGAGCCAGAGACCTAAGTTGGGCACGGTTAAAAATCAGTAGTGGTTTGAATGTTGATGGAGCTGGTGACTTTGCCGTCCACACAGCAGGGGATCAGCTGGCATTACTGAACCCCACTAACACAGGAGCTAGTGTGTTTCTCCGTGCAGACGACACATCTGAGCGACAACTGGCTGTGTTGAAGCACAGGGATTATAGTTCAGGTGGTAGAAAAATGAACACACCAGCAGACCTGGATACAGTTGCCAACCACTAATTTAGTCTGTAAGAGGAATGGCAAAGTCTTTGGAGATCCAGGCCTTGTTCATTTTCAGAAAAGTCAGCCGGTCAACATTATCGGAAGATAGTCGCGTGTGACGGTCTGTTAGTACACCACCTGCGGCACTAAAGACACGTTCCGATAATACACTGGCAGCAGGGCAAGCCAGCACCTCCAATGCATACTGGCTAAGCTCTGGCCATGTATCCAGCTTAGAGACCCAAAACTTGAAGGGGGAAGAGCCATCTGGGAGTACAGCGACAGGGCAAGACATGTAGTCTGACACCATCTGACGGAAGCGTTGCCTCCTGTTGACTCGAGGCGTCGCTGATGTTGTAGACAATTGTGGTGGACACACAAAACTTTGCCACATTTGGGCCATAGTGGTCTTGCCTTGTGCTGCGGCGCTGCCTCTGCTCCCTCTTTGTGCAGAGTTTCCTCCACTGCCTCGACGCACAGAGCTGCTTTTTAAAGCAATAGCAACAATGCTGTCGGGTGGAATGGAAAACATTATGGACTGCACCAGTGACTCTTCGTACTCCCGCATTTTACGCTCCCGGTTCAACGTTGGTATGAGCCTTTGTACGCTGTCCCGGTAGCGAGGATCTAGGAGGGTGTACACCCAATAATCAGCCGAGACGAGAATGTGGGCGATGCGGCGGTCGTTTCTCAGGCACTGCAGCATGAAATCAACCATGTGCTGCAGACTCCCAACTGCCAAAGAACCGCTGTCCCCTGTTTGAGGCGTGACCTCGGCCTGCTCTGCATCACCCCACCCTCGCTGTACATACTGAGTAGAGGTTTGTGTACCTCCCTCCTCTGGAGAGATGTCTTCCTCCTCCATCGACTCCTCCTCATCCTCCTCACAAAGTGTCCCCTGCCTAGGCCTTTGTGAGGAAACACGTAGCGCAGACTGTCCAGAAGCAGATGGCATTTGGGACTCCTCATCCTCCACCTCTTCCGAAACCTCATCCCTTAGTGCTTGCAGTGTTTGTTGAAGCAGGCAGATAAGGGGGACAGTCATGCTGACTAGTGCATCATCTGCACTCGCCATCCGCGTGGATTCATCGAAGGCACGCAAAACGAGGCAGATGTCCTTCATAGAGGCCCACTCAATGGTGCTGAAGTGTGAACGGCGCACAGTGCGACTTGTTTGCGCCTGATGCAGCTGCTACTCCATGACTGCTGCCTGCTGCTCACACAACCGCTCCAACATATGTAACGTTGAATTCCACCAGGTGGGTAGGTCACATATGATGCGATGTTCCGTAAGGCCAAATCGTCGAGGCGCGATCTTGCCGTGCTGGAACGTCGCAAGTGAGCGCACTCTATGCGGACCTTGTGCAACAGTGCATCAAGATCCGGATAGTCCCTCAGAAAGCTCTGCACGACCAAGTTAAGAACATGTGCCAGACATGGGATGTGTGTGAGGTTGCCTAGGCCAAGAGCTGCCACCAGATTTCGGCCATTGTCACACACTACCAAGCCCGGCTGGAGATTCGCTGGCCCAAACCACACATCGCTCTCCAGCTTGATAGCATTCCAGAGCTCCTGCGCTGTGTGGCTTCGATTCCCCAAAGAAATTAATTTGAGTACAGCCTGTTGACGTTTGGCCACGGCTGTGCTCATATCGGTCGTAACAGGCTCCTGCTCTGCTGTTTCTGAGGAACTTGAGTAGGAGGAGGAGTCTATGTGTACAGACTGGAGTCCTGCAATCCGTGGCGTTGGAAGAACACGTACAGCGCCACTCTCCAGATCCGTACCCGGCTCCACAACATTGACCCAGTGGGCAGTGAGGGAAAGGTATCGTCCCTGTCCATGGTTACTGGTCCACGCATCGGTGGTCAGGTGGACCTTGCTACTAACGGCGTTTAGTAGCGCATGTTTTATTTTGCCCTCAACATGTTTCTGCAGGGCAGGGACGGCTCGCCTGCTGAAATAAAAGTGGCTGGGCACGTTGTATTGGGGGACTGCCAATGCCATTAAGTCCCGGAAGGTGTCAGTGTCCACCAGCCTAAATGACAGCATTTCAACTGCCAGAAGTTTGGCAATGCCAGCATTCAGAGACTGTGCTCGGGGATGGTTTGCCGAGTAAGGGCGCCTTTTATCCCATGCCTGTGCTACCGATGGCTGTGATGGATGGGAACGTGCTGCTATGGGTGTAATCTGACAGGGTCTCCGGACAACAGTGGCAGAGGTTCTTCCTTGGCGATCCTGTGAGGAAGCCGAACCAGCAGTGTGTGAGCTGGAGGAAGAGGCCCCAACACGAACTGAAGAGGTGGTAGGTGGTGCTGTACGTTGGCCTACGTCTTCAGGGTGTCTCTGCAACTCCAACTCGTGCTTGGTGCGCACATGTTTCCACATATTTGTGGTATTGAGGTTGCTGACATTTCTCCCTCTTTTGACTCTCTGATGACACAGCTTGCATTTGGCAAAGCAAATGTCATCTGCAACTGTGTCAAAAAAGGACCACGCACTGCAACTCTTGGGAGCGCCCGGTTTGCCTTTGGAATGAGGAATGCTCCTAACGGGTGCCGAAGTGGAGGGTACAGGCAACCAAGTCTTCCCCCTCCCTCTGCCTCCTGTTTTGGCCGGTAGGGGAATCTCTTCCTCCGAGCTGCTCCCACCACCTTCCTGTTCCTCACGCCATGATGGGTCAAGGACCTCATCATCTTCCCTCCCCTCTTCAAACAGCTGCTTCTCCGGGGTTGTCTCGCCAGCACCGTACGCACCAGAAAGTGGCAACTGAGTCTCGTCATCATCTGATACGTACTGAGGTGTGCTGACCATAGGCACTGGCCCACTCGCCTCTTCAGATTCAGAGGGACAAAGAAGTTGCGCATCACTGCATACTCCCTCTTCTTCACATTCAGGAATGCTGCTTGGCTGGCCCCCTCTTTCCAAGCCAACAGATTCCGAGAACAGAAGTAGAGACTGTGATGGCTCCTGTCCATGTCTCTCTGACTGCCTGGGCACTTTGGCAGGTGGTGAAGAGACAGATGGTTGCTCTTCGGTGCTCTGACCCTGAGAGGATGCGGAAGTAATTGAAGTCGATGCGTTAGCTGCCATCCATCCGACAACGGCTTCAATTTGTTCCTCCCGCAGCAGTGGGGTACGTTGAGGTCCTACAAAGCTGCGCATAAAGGACTGTTGCCTGCTAAAACTGGGGGATGCTGATCCACTGGTGCCCGCAGCAGGCCCAGAATCCCCACGTCCTCTACCTGTAGAATCCCCACGTCCTCTCCCTGCAGAATCCCCACGTCCTCTCCCTGCTGAAACTCCACGCCCACGCCCACGCGCCTTACTCCCTGCCTTCTTCATCTTGCAAGACTGCTTAAGATAGGCAGAAAAGTACAAAGGGGGGCCTTAGTGTGCTTATTCCTGAACAGCTGGTTACAGGTACAAGAAACACTAATTTTATGAAGTGTGTGTGTGTGGACTACACTTTAATAGGAGCTGATGTGGCCTACACAAGTTCCAAATGTAGTGTTTGGTGAACTTTTTTTGTGGTTTCTTTGTTGGAAACAAACTCAAAGTATGTGAACAAAGAATTGAAACTGATAGTATCACCAACTTTTTGGAGCTATTACAATGCAGGCAGGTAACCTACAATGCAAAAGATGAGGCTCCAAAAAAATTGGGTAATACTAATCTGGCTGCGTCGGCAGGGCACAAGCCAGAAAAAAAGGCTCCTCTATCTACTCCTATATAGTGTTTGCAACCAACCAATGTTGATGGATACGGATGGATGCACACTAATAGGAGAAGAAAAAATGAGCTGCACTCAAAGACAAATATGTGTGAGGCAGTGACGCACGTTGAGCGTCCTACAACCAGACGTAGCTGCAGGACACTCTACTCAGCGTGAGCTGCACTCACACACAGTCAGAGACCTCTCAGACAGCCGTCAACAGTGCAGCTAAGTGGGCACTGGCACTGACAGGCTGCAGAAAGGCTCCGCTGTGTACTCCTATATAGTGTTTGCAACCACCGTAGATGGAGACGGATGGATGCACACTAATAGAAGAAAAAATGAGCTGCACTCAAATAAAAATATGTGTGAGGCACTGACGCACGCTGAGCGTCCTACAGCCAGACGTAGCTGCAGGACACACTACTCAGCGTGAGCTGCACTCACACACAGTCAGAGACCTCTCAGACAGCCGTGAACAGTGCAGCAAAGTGGACACTAGCACTGAAAGGCTGCAGAAAGGCTCCGCTGTCTACTACTAGTTTTTGCAACCAACGTATATGGATACGGATGGAAGCACACTAGATTGAAATTATGTAAAAAATGCAGCTCAAAAAATAAAAGATGTATGAGGCAGCAGTGATCACACTGGGTGGCCTACAGCCTGACGTGGCTGCAGGACCCACTCCACAGCGTGAGCTGCACTCACACAGCCCTTGCAGACAGCTGTGAACACTGCTGCTAGGGCAAAGAAGGCTACAGTGGTGGTTTATGTAGCCTGGGTAAAGCACTAGATGTTTGGTGGAATCGCTATTTCTAACTGTCCCTCACAGTCTTCTACAGCAGCCTGTCCCTAACTGAATTCACAGCAGAGTGACCAGAAATGGCGGCTGTGGTGGCTTTTATAGTGCATCATGACATCATTTCGGCAGCCAATCACAGCCATGCCAATAGTTAACATGCCTACATGCCTAACAGGATGTGCCCACACTTCGGAGGATTCCCATTGGCTTAATCAAAGCAAGCAGGCTCATAGCATGATGGGAACTTCCGATTCCGATTCCGGAATCCGATATGACAAAAGTATCGGAAGTCAGTATCGGAATTCCGATACCGCTAATATCGGCCGATACCCGATACTTGCGGTATCGGAATGCTCAACACTACTGAAGACTAACAAGGAATTCTAGAGAAAACTGTGCTGCCCAGTGTCAGAAAGCTTGGTCTCAGTCGCAGGTCATGGGTCTTGCAACATGATAATGACCCAAAATACACAGCTAAAAACACCCAAGAATGGCTAAGAGGAAAACATTGGACTATTCTGAAGTGGCCTTCTATGAGCCCTGACCTAAATCCTATTGAGCATTTTTGGAAAGAGCTGAAACATGCCGTCTGGAAAAGGCAGCCTTCAAACACGAGACAACTGTAGCAGTTTGCTCTTGAGGAGTGGGCCAAAATACCTGTCGAGAGGTAGAGAAGTCTCAATGACAGTAACAGGAATTGTTTGATTGCAGTGATTGCCTCAAAAAATTGTGCAACAAAATATTAAGTTAAGGGTACCATAATTTCTGTCCAGGCCTATTTCATGAGTTTTAATTTTTTAAAAATTCTGTGGAAGCATGGCTGAAAAGCAATGTCTGACATTCATTTGTTCATTTTCATAGATTTTTGATTTATTATTACTTTTGTCAGATTCAAGATATTTCTTTGACCAATGTGGGTTTTTCTGCCATTAAATGAGGGGTACCAACAATTTTGACCATGTGTGTATATACCATAGAGTACAATGAGGTAATAAGGAGAAAAGACAGTTAAAGTGTAAAAAGATAGTCATAAACTATACCTCCTGCTGACATGGCACCAAACGCTGATTCTTGTTTCGGCATTGTGCCTTCATCTGGGAATGGTGTCACACCAACAAGAAACCCTTCTTCGGCTCTGTGTACACGGTGCGGTTTCTACTGCGGATCCGCAGCGGATTTGCCTCTGCGGATCTGCAGCAGAACTGCAGGTGATGTACAGTACCACTATAGCCTATGAAAAAAAAAATGCTGTGCACACGCTGCGGATTTTTCAGCGTGGTTTTTGTGCGGTAAAAAAAAAGCAGCATGTCACTTCTTTTGTGCGGTTTTGCTGCAGTTTTCCACCTGCTCCATTCTACAAATCCGCAGGTGGAAAACCGCAGTAAAACCGCAAAAAAAGGAAGAAATCCACAGGAAAAATGCAGGTCATTTGACCTGCGGATTTCGCAAAATCCGTGCGGAAAAATCTGCGGGAGGATCCGCACTGTGCACACATAGCCTTCGGCTGGTTTCACACTAGCGTTTTAACACGCAGCGCATCGTGCGCTAACGATCGCATGCCTAATTGTCCCCTATCTTTAAAATGGTGGGCACATTGTCCAGCGATTGCACGCATGCCTCAGCGTTTGAGTGCGCTGCGCATTTTCCATGTTTGCGATCAGACGCGCCGGACGCTACATGTTGCATTTTTTGTTCCGGCCCACGTCGTTAAAAAATCGCATGTGCACGTCAGCGCACGCAATGCGCACAAAAATTAGCATTAGAGTCGATGGTGGCGCTGACGTGCGCTGTGTACTGCGCATGTCAGCGCAGTGTGAGCGCATTGTGCCACTGGTTATGCGGGCACTACGCGCCAGTGGCAGAGGGCCTCGGACAGGCCTGTCTTGCCCGAGTTCATGAACTTGAGCAAGGCCTTTCATGCCAGTCTCAAGACGCTGTCCAAAAGAGTGGAAAGTGGTTTCTCACTAATGGAACGTGGTTTTAACCACAAGGAACACCTCATCCACTCTTCCGACCAGCGCCTTGAACGGCTGGAGGTTGACCTCAATAGACCAGCGCACCATTTCTTTAGTAAAATTGAACGGGGGATCACCTTAGTCCTGTGCAACAGCTGAATGTGTTACACGCCTGCAACACTGCTTTCTTGCAGGCTATGCAGCAGAATCAGTATGTGCAGCAGTCAGTGTTGTCATTCCCACCTGTGCCACCACTGTCTCACTTCACCACAGTACCAACTTCTGCTGCATATCACTGCACGGCCACATGCATTACTAGTCAAGCCGGACACCACTACATCACACCAATGCCGAGTACTGCTGGTCACTCCACCCCAGCCACCACCATGTCAAGCGCTGCTCCTGTCTGGAGCACCAGTACTGCCACCGTCACCTCATCTTGGTGCACCACAAGTGCAAAATCTGCTTGGTCCACTGCCACCTCTTCTCCTGTTCGGAGCACAGAGTCACCATCATCTCCGGGTCGGAGCACTGCCACTTCTCATCATTATGAGAGCACCGGCACAAATCCACAGCATTCAAGGAGCACCTCCACCACTCATCAGAGGAGCACCGCCACCACATCTCCTCCTAGGAGCACCGCCACCACTACTCTTCACAGGAGCACCACCACCACTACTCTTCACAGGAGAACTGCCACCGCTTCGCCTCCTCATAGCACCACCAGCACTCCTCATCAGAAGAGCACCGCCACCACTTCGCCTGATAGGAGCATGGCCACCACTTCTCCCACCAGAAGCCCCGCTCACACTTCTTCGTTGAGCACCGTGACTACAATTTCTCCTTCAAGGAGCACCGCCAGCACCACTACCGAGCAGCCTAGGGGAGACCCACTTCCATCTTTTATTTTGCCAAGACACAGTCCACTATCTCTAGTTGGTCAGCCAATGTAAGGCGGTCATACGGTGTTCGGTCCAGGCAGGTGACTCCTGCCCCAAAGAAGAAGAAACAAAAGACTTTGTTAGTCAGTCCCCCCTCTCCCTCCAATGTTTCTCAAACTGCCTCCGTTTCCATATCTGATCTATCTTCCCCCAGTACTTTAGTAGCCCCTTCCCCTAGAACCCCTTCCTCAATTTCCAGCAGTTCCTCGTCTCTCCACACCCCCAAAGTATCCCACTCTTCCCCCAAACGTCCTTCAAAAGGAAAATAATTTTAAAAAAATAAATAAATAAATAAAAGTTCTATTTTTATGGTTCAGAAAAAAGGTTTGTTTAATGTGTCTTTCGCCACCTACACACACACACACCGGCGTACACACACTGCACCATACATTTGCCGTTTTTGTCAACACATAGCTCCACTACTGACACATGCTTCACGTGTCAATCTTTAAACTATGTGTAGTCAAAAACTCTAATCTATATGATTTTTATTTTCCACAACAGTCTCTTCAGTAAGGTAATATAGCACATGCTGAATAGAGGATGGAGTTTAGTGCAAGGCCTATCTATTGTTACCTTGACTTGTATCCTAAACAGTTAATTGACTATGGTGTGTTTTAACATCATTTAACTTTTTGGGATACAATCCAAGGTTATATTAGATATACCTTGTAATTAACCACATCTTCTATTCAGTGTATGTTGATAAAATGAGGAAATGATGGGTAAAATACATGCCATATGTACAATACCCTGCCCTTGTATCATAACTATCACACTATACACATGAGTTTTAACCAGCAGCGTCGCTTTTGTCTGCATACATTTCTACTGTTGCGATGCTTCTGGTTACCTCTTATGTGTATTCTCCTGCCCATGTGTGATAACCTTTGGATGCTTTACTTTTGGCGTCCTCACTTCCGCATGACACCAGGCCTGGGTATTGTATAGTTGTATAAACTTTATTATGTCTATTGTCTGCATTAAAACTAAAGCCACAGTGAGGATACTACAAATAATATTTATATTCACAGCGCTAGGTGTCATCAATAGTGAGGGATGCAACTGCAGTCCAAAATCACTATTGTTAACATCATGCCAGGTGACACAAAAATTAGTTGTATTATCCCCACCGTCGCATCACATTGAACTCAAAGTGTAAAGACAATAAAGATCAACTTTTGTGTGTGTATACTCACCTGGTCATGAGTACTAGTAAATTCATGATGCACAAAACCCAGCATCGTGAATTCACTCTTACACTTGGCCAGTTGATTATTGTATTGAAGTGTAAAAAGACAGAGTGCATGCAGTACAGGTATCAACTAGAGTTGAGCGAAACGGGTCGAAAAAATTCAAAAGTCGCCGACTTTTGGCAAAGTCGGGTTTCATGAAACGAAACCCGACCCTAGGATGAGGTCGGCCGCGAGGTCGGCGACTTACGCGCCAAAGTCGCGTTTCAAAAGTTTGTTTTGCGCTCTTTTTCAGCCAATCAGGATCCACGGACAGTGTGGGCAACGTGATGACATAGACACGGGTCACCACCATCTTTCAGAAGGGCATGCAAGTGATTGGCTTGCTTTGGTGGGCGTCACAGGGGGTATAAAAGGGCGTGCACACCGACCGCCATCTTACTTCTGCCGATCTTAGTATAGGGAGAGGTTGCTGCTGATTCTGTAGGGAGAGCATTAGGCAGGAAGAAGACAAAAAAACTGCTTCTGCTGCTAGCGATTTGGCCTGCACAACACACCAGTCACTGTGTGTGCAGTGCAAGGGGAGGCTATATAGTGGTGTATCAGTGGTGTTGGTTGTTGGGCTGCCTTCTAAGGCTTCCTGACATTCCTGCATTGCTGTTTACCCACTGCTCCGCAAACTGCTTTTTTAAAAGCAATCCCAATTTTTTTTTTGTCCTGCTGAGAAGAAAAAAAAACTGCTTCTGCTGCTAGCAATTTGGCCTGCACAACACACCAGTCACTGTGTGTGCAGTGCAAGGGGAGGCTATATAGTGGTGTATCAGTGGTGTTGGTTGTTGGGCTGCCTTCTAAGGCTTCCTGACATTCCTGCATTGCTGTTTACCCACTGCTCCGCAAACTGCTTTTTTAAAAGCAATCCAATCTCCCTTATCCTCTAGTCACTTTTGTCACAGCTGTGCCATCGAGCCTGTCACATAGCGCTCAGATATTCATTGGGCCTCACACAATCCAAAAGTGTCCAGTGTCCAAAAGTCTGTGCAGAGATTCAAAATCTCCCTTATCCTCTAGTCACTTTTGTCACAGCTGTGCCATCGAGCCTGTCACATAGCGCTCAGATATTCATTGGGCCTCACACAATCCAAAAGTGTCCAGTGTCCAAAAGTGTGTGCAGAGATTCAAAATCTCCCTTATCCTCTAGTCACTTTTGTCACAGCTGTGCTATCGAGCCTGTCACATAGCGCTCAGATATTCATTGGGCCTCACACAATCCAAAAGTGTCCAGTGTCCAAAAGTGTGTGCAGAGATTCAAAATCTGCCTTATCCTCTAGTCACTTTTGTCACAGCTGTGCCATCGAGCCTGTCACATAGCGCTCAGATATCAGTGGGCCTCACACAATCCAAAAGTGTCCAGTGTCCAAAAGTGTGTGCAGAGATTCAAAATCTCCCTTATCCTCTAGTCACTTTTGTCACAGCTGTGCCATCGAGCCTGTCACATAGCGCTCAGATATTCATTGGGCCTCACACAATCCAAAAGTGTCCAGTGTCCAAAAGTCTGTGCAGAGATTCAAAATCTCCCTTATCCTCTAGTCACTTTTGTCACAGCTGTGCCATCGAGCCTGTCACATAGCGCTCAGATATTCATTGGGCCTCACACAATCCAAAAGTGTCCAGTGTCCAAAAGTGTGTGCAGAGATTCAAAATCTCCCTTATCCTCTAGTCACTTTTGTCACAGCTGTGCTATTGAGCCTGTCACATAGCGCTCAGATATTCATTGGGCCTCACACAATCCAAAAGTGTCCAGTGTCCAAAAGTGTGTGCAGAGATTCAAAATCTGCCTTATCCTCTAGTCACTTTTGTCACAGCTGTGCCATCGAGCCTGTCACATAGCGCTCAGATATCAGTGGGCCTCACACAATCCAAAAGTGTCCAGTGTCCAAAAGTGTGTGCAGAGATTCAAAATCTCCCTTATCCTCTAGTCACTTTTGTCACAGCTGTGCCATCGAGCCTGTCACATAGCGCTCAGATATTCATTGGGCCTCACACAATCCAAAAGTGTCCAGTGTCCAAAAGTGTGTGCAGAGATTCAAAATCTCCCTTATCCTCTAGTCACTTTTGTCACAGCTGTGCTATCGAGCCTGTCACATAGCGCTCAGATATTCATTGGGCCTCACACAATCCAAAAGTGTCCAGTGTCCAAAAGTGTGTGCAGAGATTCAAAATCTGTCTTATCCTCTAGTCACTTTTGTCACAGCTGTGCCATCGAGCCTGTCACATAGCGCTCAGATATCAGTGGGCCTCACACAATCCAAAAGTGTCCACTGTCCACAAGTGTGTGCAGAAATTCAAAATCTCCCTTATCCTCTAGTCACTTTTGTCACAGCTGTGCCATCGAGCCTGTCACATAGCGCTCAGATATTCATTGGGCCTCACACAATCCAAAAGTGTCCAGTGTCCAAAAGTGTGTGCAGAGATTCAAAATCTCCCTTATCCTCTAGTCACTTTTGTCACAGCTGTGCCATCGAGCCTGTCACATAGCGCTCAGATATCAGTGGGCCTCACACAATCCAAAAGTGTCCAGTGTCCAAAAGTGTGTGCAGAGATTCAAAATCTCCCTTATCCTCTAGTCACTTTTGTCACAGCTGTGCCATCGAGCCTGTCACATAGCGCTCAGATATTCATTGGGCCTCACACAATCCAAAAGTGTCCAGTGTCCAAAAGTGTGTGCAGAGATTCAAAATCTCCCTTATCCTCTAGTCACTTTTGTCACAGCTGTGCCATCGAGCCTGTCACATAGCGCTCAGATATCAGTGGGCCTCACACAATCCAAAAGTGTCCAGTGTCCAAAAGTGTGTGCAGAAATTCAAAATCTCCCCTGTCCTATAGACACCTTGTACCTTGTTTTACATTACTATATAGTTTGTTGGATTTTGTCTACATTTCTACCAAAAATGAGGAAGGCTGGTGGAAGAGGCCGTGGAATTGGGCGGGGGGTTGGCAGCTGGTAATGATGGTGTTGGTGGTGGATCTGATGGTAGTGGCAAGAGCAAAATAGGACCGAATGCAGGAGGTGCTGACCCTGCGTCATCGTCTGTCTACATAAGGACTCGAACGCTTAGTTTTCTAGGAGTTGGCAAACCGCTTTTAAAGCCAGAGCATCAGGAAAAAGTTTTGTCTTACATTGCTGACTCAGCCTCCAGCTCTATCGCCTCCTCTTCTTCAGTTGTAAAAAGTAAAAGCACTGAGTCGTCATTGGAGGCTCATGTTCATGAACCACACCTTTCCTTGTGTCCTTCACCCCAACCAAGATTGAAGGATGACGCAGGCCATACTACTGATTACTCCATGGAGCTGTTTTCACATACCATGCCTGGATTATCAAGTCAAATGGTGAATTACCCAGGCCAAGATGAATCTGACATGGAGTGCACTGATGCACAGCCGCTGATGGATGATTCTGCTGGTACATTCACTCAGAGCACTACATTGTCCTCGCAGTGTACAGAGCCAGATTCTGACCCTGATGAGACTCAGGTGCCCCTTCCCGCACACTATACCACCATACACGGTGACACAGAGGAAGGTGCACATGACATAGAAGAGGAGGTGATGGATGACCCAGTTGTTGACCCAGATTGGCATCCATTGGGGGAAGAGGGTGCTGCTTCCAATAGCTCAGATGAGGAGCATCCACAGCAGACATCGACATCGCAACAGCTGTTATCTGGCAGGCCCGGAGCACTCCAAAGACAGGTTCCAAACATCAAAAGAGTTGCTGGACAGCTTGTCCAGAGGGTCAAAAGATCACAGCGTGCTAGGCCGCAAAATGTCTGCCAAAGTAGGAAGAGTGCAGTGTGGCACTTTTTTGAACAAAATCCTCATGATCAGGCCAAGGTTATCTGTAAGAAGTGCGCAAAGACCTTTAGCCGAGGGAAAAATCTGAAAAATTTGAATACCAGTTGCATGCTTAGACATTTAACCAGAATGCACTTGCAAGCGTGGACACAACACCAAACCTCAAGTGCCACATGTGCAACTGATCACAACGAAGGTAGTCAGCAACGCTACATTGTTTCCCCCACTGTAAGCCCACCGGTTAGCACAGCAGCAAATGTTGAGGTGTCGTTGCAAGACCACAGCAGTCAGGGATGTTATATCAACGAAAGACTGATTCTAGGCCATCAGCAAGAACACCAACTCCATCACCATCATCAACCCTCTCTCAGTCCGCCCTGTCCACCGCTACTTCCACCATATGCAGCTCTCAAGTCCAGCTCACCCTCCCAGACACTATGAGTAGGTCAAGAAAGTACTCAGTCTCTCATCCGCGTACACTGGGTTTGAACGCCCACATTGCCAAACTAATCTCGTTTGAGATGATGCCCTTTCGGTTGGTGGAAAGCACAGCTTTCCGCGAACTCATGGCCTATGCAGTACCATGCTATGACCTACCCAGTCGCCACTTCTTCTCTCGCAAAGCCATCCCAGCCCTCCACCATCATGTGAAAGACCGCATTGTCCATGCACTCAAGCAGTCAGTGAGCGGAAAGGTGCACCTCACAACTGATGCATGGTTCAGTCGGCATGGCCAGGGCCGTTACGTGTCCATCACTGCGCACTGGGTTAATGTGGTGGATGCAAGGTCCACAGGGGACAGCAGTGGTGGGACAGTGCTGCCTAGCCCACGGTATAGGAAACAGTTGGCTGTAGGCGTTCGACCCTCCTCCTCCTCCTCCTCCTCCAGAAGCGAAAGCTCGTCCACAGAGCGCAGTCGTACGAGCACTCCATCTGCAGCTGCCACTGTTGCACACGATGTGTCCCCCTATCGAGCACCTAGTGGAAAGCGTCAGCAGGCTGTGTTGCAGATGATGTGTTTGGGCGACAGACACACCGCCGAGGTGCTGGCCGAGTACTTGAAGCGACAAACTGAGTCATGGCTGGGCAGTGTACATCTTGAGGCAGGCAAGGTAGTTAGTGATAACGGCCGTAATTTTGTGGCAGCCATAGCCCTTTCAAAACTCAGCCACATACCTTGCTTGGCTCACACCTTGAACCTGGTGGTGCAGTGCTTCCTCAAAAATTATCCGGAGTTAACAGCCCTGCTCCAGAAGGTGCGAAGACTGTGCGCGCACATCCGCCGGTCGCCTGTACACTCCGTTCGTATGCAGAAGCTGCAGCGATTGCTCCACCTTCCCAACCACCGCCTCATTATCGACATTGCAACAAGGTGGAACTCCACCCTGCACATGGTGGAGCGGCTGTGCGAGCAGAGGCAGGCCATAATGCATTTGTGGGAGGATACACGGCCAGGCACTTTGAGAGCAGACATGGAGTTGACAGGTGTGCAGTGGTCGAAGCTGGAAGACCTTTGTAAAGTCCTTCAGTGTTTTGAGGAATGCACATGGCTGGTAAGCGCAGACGACGCCATCCTAAGCATAAGCATCCCACTTATGCATCTGCTCATGCAAACTTTGACGCACCTTAAGGAGCAGGCGTCTGCAGCCAATGTTGATGAGGAGGAAGAGGAGGAGGGAATCCTTGATGACATTCAGCCATTGTCTGCTCAGGGACCTCTCCTGGACGAGGTGGAGGAAGAAGAGGAGGAGGAGGAGGATGATGGAGATGATTACTTAGGGGAGGAGGATGCATCTCGTGGGGCAAGTGAAAATGTTGGCGTGGCAAGGTCTGGTACAGGGTTTGTGCGTGACTGGAGGGATGTGGATTTGCCAGAAAGTGCTCCTCCAACCAGCACTCGCAGTGCATCATTGACACCGGGAACATTGGCCCACATGTCAGATTATGCCTTGCGGATCCTAAAAAGGGACCCCCGCATTGCCAAAGTGATGAACAATGACGACTACTGTTTGGCCAGCATCCTGGATCCACGCTATAAAGGCAAATTACAAAACATCATGCCACAGGAGAACCTTGACCTAATATTGGCTAATAAACAAGCAACTCTGGTAAATCGGTTGCTTGAGGCATTCCCAGCACACAGCAGCGGTGATGGTTCTCACACGAGCCGTACGGGCCGGGGGCAGCTTGGCAGAGGTGTTCGTGGTGCACACAGCAGAAGTGGCGTTGGAGACAGGGGTTTCATGACAATGTTGTGGACTGATTTTTCAAATACCGCTCACACAACTGGTAATACTGCATCGATGGAAAGTGACAGGAGACAGCAGTTGTCAACTATGGTTACAAACTACTTTTCCTCCCATATCGATGTTCTCCCACACAGGTCATTCCCCTTTGACTATTGGGCCGCTAAACTGGACACCTGGCCTGAATTGGCCCAATATGCCTTACAGGAGCTCGCTTGCCCAGCTGCAAGTGTGCTATCGGAAAGAGTCTTCAGTGCAGCTGGATCAATCCTGACAGAAAAAAGGACCCGTCTGTCAACCCAAAATGTGGATGATCTAACCTTCATTAAAATGAACCACGCATGGGTTTCCAAGGATTTTGTCCCACCTTCCCCTGATGACACATAGGGTGACAGAAAAATGGCTTGCTTTGGTCCACCTCTTCCTGGTACTTCACCTATTTCGCCTGTTGCATCAGCTGAATGTCCAACATCAACATATGCCACTTTCTAAAACTCCCTAACTGTGCTGCCTCCCCCCCATGGCCGGGGTCACCACCTACCGCACGACACCGTGCGAGTGCCGTTGCCCTGGACAGGTGGGTAGGCCGACTCTTGGGCGCGGGCACTGGCACAGGGTCCCTCATAGTGCAATCAAGTGTCTCTGACGGTGGTGGTGCACACCCGCCGTCAGACACACCGCTGTACTATGAGGGGCCCAGTGCCAGTACCGACGCCCACGAGTGGGCCCCCCTTGCTTGGGCAGGGCCCCAGCATTTGCAATCTTTACCTCTCCCTGCTCCTCCGCTGTGTAATCTGGGCCGTCAAATCCATACTGTGCCTGACACCGTCTGAGCCTGCCTCCTGAGACATATATTTTGAATGTGTACGCTATCCATACATGTTATCCAGGGATACGGTACCCTTTCTAACCTTTGTGCAATCACGTGCAATCCATACTGGGCCTAACACCGTCTGAGCCTGCCTCCTGAGACATATATTTTGAATGTGTACGCTATCCATACATGTTATCCAGGGATACGGTACCCTTTCTAACCTTTGTGCAATCACGTGCAATCCATACTGGGCCTAACACCGTCTGAGCCTGCCTCCTGAGACATATATTTTGAATGTGTACGCTATCCATACATGTTATCCAGGGATACGGTACCCTTTCTAACCTTTGTGCAATCACGTGCAATCCATACTGGGCCTAACACCGTCTGAGCCTGCCTCATGCTGTATAGACATATATTTTGAATGTGTACGCTATCCATACATGTTATCCAGGGATACGGTACCCTTTCTAACCTTTGTGCAATCACGTGCAATCCATACTGGGCCTAACACCGTCTGAGCCTGCCTCCTGAGACATATATTTTGAATGTGTACGCTATCCATACATGTTATCCAGGGATACGGTACCCTTTCTAACCTTTGTGCAATCACGTGCAATCCATACTGGGCCTAACACCGTCTGAGCCTGCCTCATGCTGTATAGACATATATTTTGAATGTGTACGCTATCCATACATGTTATCCAGGGATACAGTACCCTTTCTAACCTTTGTGCAATCACGTGCAATCCATACTGGGCCTAACACCGTCTGAGCCTGCCTCCTGAGACATATATTTTGAATGTGTACGCTATCCATACATGTTATCCAGGGATACGGTACCCTTTCTAACCTTTGTGCAATCACGTGCAATCCATACTGGGCCTAACACCGTCTGAGCCTGCCTCCTGAGACATATATTTTGAATGTGTACGCTATCCATACATGTTATCCAGGGATACGGTACCCTTTCTAACCTTTGTGCAATCACGTGCAATCCATACTGGGCCTAACACCGTCTGAGCCTGCCTCCTGAGACATATATTTTGAATGTGTACGCTATCCATACATGTTATCCAGGGATACGGTACCCTTTCTAACCTTTGTGCAATCACGTGCAATCCATACTGGGCCTAACACCGTCTGAGCCTGCCTCCTGAGACATATATTTTGAATGTGTATGCTATCCATACATGTTATCCAGGGATACGGTACCCTTTCTAACCTTTGTGCAATCACGTGCAATCCATACTGGGCCTAACACCGTCTGAGCCTGCCTCCTGAGACATATATTTTGAATGTGTACGCTATCCATACATGTTATCCAGGGATACGGTACCCTTTCTAACCTTTGTGCAATCACGTGCAATCCATACTGGGCCTAACACCGTCTGAGCCTGCCTCCTGAGACATATATTTTGAATGTGTACACTATCCATACATGTTATCTGGGGATACGGTACCCTTTCTCACCTTTGTGCAATCACGTGTAATCCATACTGGGCGTGAGAACGGCTGGCGAGCTGTTAAGCAAGCTACAGCACCTGTCCAGACAAGTACAGGGATTCCCTAGCGAGGAGACTTATTTGATTGTTTTCAATGTTGGGACAGCAATTTTTGGGGAGCACTATACTCTGGAGAATGATAGATGGGGCCCACCATACACTGGAACATTCCAAAGGTGGACATCAGACACTGGAGCAGCATTTACAGGGCCCATTATACACTAGAGCATTAGAAATGGGGCCCATTATGTTTGGAGCATTATTTGGGCCCATAAGACAGTGGAGCTTCATCCATGGGGACCAACATATACTGTAGCATTATGTGGAGCTCATCATATACTGTTTCAAACATTATATGGGACCAATGATTCTGTATGGAGAAATAGATGGGCCTCGTCATGAGATGTAAAAAGTGAGGTATTTTTCATTGTACTATACCGCTATTTCTCTGCCGTATCGGAGCATGATGAGTTGTGGTATGTGTTAAAGGGGCGCTCTTTCACCCAGGGCACATGAAAACCTGCAGCCAGCCCTCCCCCCCCACAACTTTAGCCAAATAACCCCCATTTTTCAGTGCGTAACTTGTATTATGAAGTTAATTAAGGTTGACAAGCTTAAGAAAGAAGAATTGATGCTTTTGGCATTCAAATGGGCACTGTAGGTGTGTTTCCTGTCCTCCTCTCACTGCCGACTTTTATTCCCCATTGACTTACATTGGGTTTCGGGTTTCGGGACGACCCCGACTTTTCCCTATAATCGGACGATCTTGCTCGACCCGACTTTTGGAAAAGTCGGGTTTCACGAAACGAAACGCAACCCTAAAAAACCAAAAGTCGCTCAACTCTAGTATCAACACAGGTTTTTTATTAAGATACACACGAAAGTAAACTTGGTTACACCATTTGCTCTTGCCAGGGCACCCGTCCTACATCTGAGTTGAAGTAGGCAGCAAATTGGTCCCTCATTTGCCCTATTTCAATGGATGACCTGAGAGGGTGCTGATTAAATTCAGGCAAGTGGTTAGAAGCGGCATCATCGAGTTCAACATTCGGGTGCTATCTAACCATCACAAAATTGTGTAGAACCACACACGCCTTCACCACCTCATCCACTGTTTCCAGTTTAAGATTAATAGCTGTGATGAGAATGCGCTATCTGGAGACAAGTATTCCAAAGGCACACTCTACAGTTCTTCTTGCCCTGGTCAGCCTGTAATTATAAATTCTTTTGGTGTGGTCCAGGTCACGGCTGGAGTAGGGCTTGAGGAGGTTTTGGCACATCTGGAATGCCTCATCACCAACCATTACAAAGGGCTGTGGCGGACCATCGGTGTTGGAAGAGGCCGTGGCATGGGAAAATTGAACTGGTTGCCATACAACCTCCGGCCCATGTCTGAGTTCTTAAAAGCCAGGGAGTCATTCCCTCAGCCAAATGCACCAATGTCCACTGCAACAAACTTAGAGTCTGCATCAGAAATGGCCAAGAGAACTGTAGAGAAGTACTTTTTATAGTTATAGTACTCCGATCCTGGAAGTACTTTTTATAGTTATAGTACTCCGATCCTGTTCTTTTGGGTTTTATAATCCGGATGTGTTTCCCATCCACCACACCTAAACAGTTGGGGAAATTGCAGACTGTCCAGAATCTTTCTGCATGTTCAATCCACTTGTCCACGGTGGGCAGGGGCAGAAATTCTGGACAGAGAACATCCCACAAAGCCCAGCAGGTGTCCGCAACTATTCTCCACAAGGTGGAGATTCCAAGCCGGTACTGGAAGTGCAGTGAAGAAAGGGTCTCTCCAGTAGCCAGGAATCTGCGACACAAAGAAACAACCAAAAATTAATATGTGTGCATATTTATTTTAACAACACCATAAACAAAAAACTAACACATAAAAAAAGGGCATTAAAAATTAAATCTTCAGCCTTTTCTTTAATGGCATAAAAATAATGCTGCAGCCTTTTGTTAAGTACATGGCAAATAAAGAATTCAGCACGCTTTGGAATAGTACATCTGAGAACAGATAAATTTAGGCAGGCATTGTTTTTTAAATACTACGTACCATAATGTGACCAGGGGCCGTTCCTCAGGTGGAATCGCACGACGGAGATGTGTGTCCTGTCTCTGGATGACATCTTGGACACGACCAAGCTAATACATGAAGCTTTGTTGGGACATTCGTGTATAGTCAGTAAATTTCTCCGGGTTTGCCTGTAGCTCACTGTAGAGGGTGTGGTACGCTCCACGGCTCTCACGGAGTTCAACAATTGGATGTATCCACAAACGCCGCTGCTGCCGTCTTCACTATCTCTCTCTCTCCCTTTGTTCATGGCAAGCAACTGCATAAGCCTGAGCCATCCTGATGTCCAGATCCAAGTTGAAGTGAAAACTCTTCCAGCGCAGATCCATGTCGTCAATATAAAAAGCAAGCAAATGTGAAGAATTAAGCTGAAAACAGGGTCTATATAACAAATTCCAATAACACACGCCCACTGCTGTCCAATTGCACTAATTGGTCAATGATTTTTCCTCCTGTGATTGTGACATCATGCGCATAAATAAAGCAAACGCATGGAAAATTGCATACGCATACAAACGCTGCGTTTTTTGCCTTAACGCGCACGATGATGCGGAAAAAAGCAGCGTTTACATGCGTGTGTATGCGTTTTTGCGCACCAAATGCAGCGCTAAAAAATGCTAGTGTGAAACTAGCCTTATACACCTATTTCACCAGTGGTATAGGGCGACACTTACTGAAAATGTATAACACTAATGTTCAGTGGCATGTGCAGTTGTTACGGCCCAGAAGCAAGAGCATTCCTTGTGTGCACTATGCAACCCATGACTTCAGATCACTGGACCCAAATTCTAATCCACCTGACATATTAGGTGGACAGAAGTTGGGCCACACAAAGGCAATGTTACAAAAAATTAAAGCCTTTTTGTGAACTGTGTAAAATAAATTTCGGTGTGAAACACACATCAAAACCAACAAAACCACTATTGAAATTTATATTTACAATTCTAAAATGCTAGCTCTAATCTAATAGCAATCTTTGCTGTCAATTTGATATCTCATTTAAACTACAGTTGTGTGAAAAAGTGTTTGCCCCCTTCCTGATTTCATATTCTTTTGCAGGTTTGTCCCACTTAAATGTTTCAGATCACCAAACACATTTAAATATTAGACAAAGATAATACAGATGAACACAAAATGCAGCTTTTAAATGAAGGTCTTTATTAAGAAAGGAAAAAAGTCCAAATATACAGGGTCCTGTGCGAAAAAACATGATTGGCCCCCCTGCCCATTAAAACATAAATTAAACGTGGTTCATCACATTTTTTGGGAAGCAGAGTTCAAATTCCCTAGCCACACCCAGGCCTGATTACTGCCATACCTGTTCTTAATCAAGAAATAACTTAAATAGGAACTAACCAACAAAGTGAAGTAGACAAAAAGTTCCTCAAAAGCGAGGCAACATGTCGGGATCCAAAGAAATTCTGTATCAAATACGCAACACTGTAATTGAGATCTAGCAGTCTGGAAAAGATTATATACCATTTCTAAAGCTTGGGGACTCCAGCGAACCACAGTGAGAGCCATTATTTACAAATGACAAAAACATGGAACAGTGGTGAACCTTCCCTGGAATGGCCGGCAGACCAAAATTATCCCAAGAGCGTAGCGAGGACTCATCCAAGAGGTCACAAAAGACCCCACAACAACATCCAAAAACTGCAGAACTCATTTGCCTCAGTTAAGGTCAGTGTTCATGACTCCACCATAAGAGACTTTGCAAAAGTGGCCTGCATGGCAGAGTTCCAAGATGAAACCTTTCCCGAGGAATAAGAGCATAAAGACTTATCTCAGTTTTGCCAGAAAAAATCTTGATGATCCCCAAGACTTTTGGGAAATTACTCTTTGGACTGACGAGACAAAAGTTGAACTTTTTTGAAGGTATATGTCCCATTGCATCTGACATAGAGGTAACAAAGAATTTCAGAAAAAGAACATCACACCAACAGTAAAATATGGTGGTAGTGTGATGGTCTGGGGCTGTTTTACTGCTTCACAGCCTGGAAGACTTGCTGTGGTAACTAGAGCCATGAATTTTGCTGTCTACAAAAAATCCTGAAGGAGAATGTCCGGCCATCTGTTTGTGACCTCAAGCTGAAGCACACTTGGGTTATGCAGCAGGACAATGTTCCAAAACACAAAAATAATTCCAACTCTTAATGTCATAAGAAAAACAAAATTATGACTTTGGAATGGCCTAGTCAAAGTCCCGACCTTAATCCATTTGAGATGCTATGGCATGACTTTAGAAAGGCGGTTCATGCTCGAAAACCCTCCAGTGTGGCTGAATTACAATAATTCTGCAAAACTTCCTTCAGTGTGTCGTAAAAGGCTCATTGCCAGTTATTGCAGCTGTTGCTGCTAAAGGTGGCCCAATCAGTTATCACTTTTACACACAGGGCCCTGTAGGTTTGGATTTCTTTCTTCTTTAAAAATAAAGACCTTCTTTTAAAAACTGTATTTTGTGTTTACTTGTATCATCTTTGTCTAATATTTACATTTGTTTGGTTATCTGAAATATTTAAATGGGATAAACATGTAAAAGAATAGGAAACTAGGAAAGGGGCAAGCACTTTTTCATACAAATGTATAATTCCAAAGAAATAAAAAAGACAAACTGTCCGTAAAAGGCTGCAATCACATGTTCAAGCTTTTTATAAGCCAAAAGAAAATTCAAGGAGTCATCTCAGTCTTACCTTTACTGGTATTTTCAATTTATGTTGTATACATGGGTTTGACTAAAAAAATAGCATCTGAAAATAAAAACTGGAAACATACAATAAGTCTAAGTTCCGACAATGAGTAACTGGTGCATTTTGGATGCTGCAGAGTGTGGTTATTTTATATTTTGTATTGCTTTTTTTTAATTGCGGTTTTTGTCTCTGTTTTGTCAAGTTTTATATAAAGCCTTTAGGCTGTGTTCACACACAGCGTTTTTTTTAGCAGTTTTGCCAATAAAACCGCTATAAAACCGCTAAAAATAAGCTTCCCATTAATTTCTATGCATTTTGCACTTTTTGTGCATATTGATGCGCTTTTTACTGTGAAAAAAACGCATTGCGGTAAAAAAACGCAGCATGCTCATTAATTTCGCTGATTTTTCCGCGTTTCTGGCTAGTTCAATGCGTTTTAAAAATGCGCCGGAAAAAAACGCATCAAAACCGTGCAAAAAATGCTACGAAAACGCGAAGACAAAAAAGGCGCGGTTTCTGGGAAGGGAGTCAGGTTTTTGAGCAGAAATTTTCTGCTATGTGTGCACTTAGCCTTATTCTTATTTTTTTCTCTTTTCTAAAGAAAACTTGGAAAAAAATGCATTTCATTCTCTTGTCTTCCTATTAATGGCAGTGATTAGAGTTGAGCGAAACGGGTCGAAAAAATTCAAAAGTCGCCGACTTTTGGCAAAGTCGGGTTTCATGAAACGAAACCCGACCCTAGGATGAGGTCTGCCACGAGGTCGGCGACTTACGCGCCAAAGTCGCGTTTCAAAAGTTTGTTTTGCGCTCTTTTTCAGCCAATCAGGATCCACGGACACTGTGGGCAACGTGATGACATAGGCACGGGTCACCACCATCTTTCAGAAGGGCATGCAAGTGATTGGCTTGCTTTGGTGGGCGTCACAGGGGGTATAAAAGGGCGTGCACGCCGACCGCCATCTTACTTCTGCCGATCTTAGTATAGGGAGAGGTTGCTGCTGATTCTGTAGGGAGAGCGTTAGGCAGGGAAGAAGACAAAAAAACTGCTTCTGCTGCTAGCGATTTGGCCTGCACAACACACAAGTCACTGTGTGTGCAGTGCAAGGGGAGGCTATATTGTGGTGTATCAGTGGTGTTGGTTGTTGGGCTGCCTTCTAAGGCTTCCTGACATGCTGGCATTGCTGTTTACCCACTGCTCCGCAAACTGCTTTTTTAAAAGCAATCCAATCTCCATTATCCTCTCGTCACTTTGGTCACAGGCAGCTGTGCCATCGAGCATGTCACATAGCGCTCAGATATCAGTGGGCCGCACACAATCCACAAGTGTCCAGTGTCCAAAAGTGTACGCAGAGATTCAAAATCTCCATTATCCTCTCGTCACTTTGGTCACAGGCAGCTGTGCCATCGAGCGTGTCACATAGCGCTCAGATATCAGTGGGCCGCACACAATCCACAAGTGTCCAGTGTCCAAAAGTGTACGCAGAGATTCAAAATCTCCATTATCCTCTCGTCACTTTGGTCACAGGCAGCTGTGCCATCGAGCGTGTCACATAGCGCTCAGATATCAGTGGGCCGCACACAATCCACAAGTGTCCAGTGTCCAAAAGTGTACGCAGAGATTCAAAATCTCCATTATCCTCTCGTCACTTTGGTCACAGGCAGCTGTGCCATCGAGCGTGTCACATAGCGCTCAGATATCAGTGGGCCGCACACAATCCACAAGTGTCCAGTGTCCAAAAGTGTACGCAGAGATTCAAAATCTCCATTATCCTCTCGTCACTTTGGTCACAGGCAGCTGTGCCATCGAGCGTGTCACATAGCGCTCAGATATCAGTGGGCCGCACACAATCCACAAGTGTCCAGTGTCCAAAAGTGTACGCAGAGATTAAAAATCTCCATTATCCTCTCGTCACTTTGGTCACAGGCAGCTGTGCCATCGAGCGTGTCACATAGTGCTCAGATATCAGTGGGCCGCACACAATCCACAAGTGTCCAGTGACCAAAAGTGTACGCAGAGATTCAAAATCTCCATTATCCTCTCGTCACTTTGGTCACAGGCAGCTGTGCCATCGAGCGTGTCACATAGCGCTCAGATATCAGTGGGCCGCACACAATCCACAAGTGTCCAGTGTCCAAAAGTGTACGCAGAGATTCAAAATCTCCATTATCCTCTCATCACTTTGGTCACAGGCAGCTGTGCCATCGAGCGTGTCACATAGCGCTCAGATATCAGTGGGCCGCACACAATCCACAAGTGTCCAGTGTCCAAAAGTGTATGCAGAGATTCAAAATCTCCATTATCCTCTCGTCACTTTGGTCACAGGCAGCTGTGCCATCGAGCGTGTCACATAGCGCTCAGATATCAGTGGGCCGCACACAATCCACAAGTGTCCAGTGTCCAAAAGTGTACGCAGAGATTCAAAATCTCCATTATCCTCTCGTCACTTTGGTCACAGGCAGCTGTGCCATCGAGCGTGTCACATAGCGCTCAGATATCAGTGGGCCGCACACAATCCACAAGTGTCCAGTGTCCAAAAGTGTACGCAGAGATTCAAAATCTCCATTATCCTCTCGTCACTTTGGTCACAGGCAGCTGTGCCATCGAGCGTGTCACATAGCGCTCAGATATCAGTGGGCCGCACACAATCCACAAGTGTCCAGTGTCCAAAAGTGTACGCAGAGATTCAAAATCTCCATTATCCTCTCGTCACTTTGGTCACAGGCAGCTGTGCCATCGAGCGTGTCACATAGCGCTCAGATATCAGTGGGCCGCACACAATCTACAAGTGTCCAGTGTCCAAAAGTGTACGCAGAGATTCAAAATCTCCATTATCCTCTCGTCACTTTGGTCACAGGCAGCTGTGCCATCGAGCGTGTCACATAGCGCTCAGATATCAGTGGGCCGCACACAATCCACAAGTGTCCAGTGTCCAAAAGTGTACGCAGAGATTCAAAATCTCCATTATCCTCTCGTCACTTTGGTCACAGGCAGCTGTGCCATCGAGCGTGTCACATAGCGCTCAGATATCAGTGGGCCGCACACAATCCACAAGTGTCCAGTGTCCAAAAGTGTACGCAGAGATTCAAAATCTCCATTATCCTCTCGTCACTTTGGTCACAGGCAGCTGTGCCATCGAGCGTGTCACATAGCGCTCAGATATCAGTGGGCCACACACAATCCACAAGTGTCCAGTGTCCAAAAGTGTACGCAGAGATTCAAAATCTCCATTATCCTCTCGTCACTTTGGTCACAGGCAGCTGTGCCATCGAGCGTGTCACATAGCGCTCAGATATCAGTGGGCCGCACACAATCCACAAGTGTCCAGTGTCCAAAAGTGTACGCAGAGATTAAAAATCTCCATTATCCTCTCGTCACTTTGGTCACAGGCAGCTGTGCCATCGAGCGTGTCACATAGCGCTCAGATATCAGTGGGCCGCACACAATCCACAAGTGTCCAAAAGTGTACGCAGAGATTCAAAATCTCCATTATCCTCTCGTCACTTTGGTCACAGGCAGCTGTGCCATCGAGCGTGTCACATAGCGCTCAGATATCAGTGGGCCGCACACAATCCACAAGTGTCCACTGTCCACAAGTGTACGCAGAGATTCAAAATCTCCATTATCCTCTCGTCACTTTGGTCACAGGCAGCTGTGCCATCGAGCGTGTCACATAGCGCTCAGATATCAGTGGGCCGCACACAATCCACAAGTGTCCACTGTCCACAAGTGTACGCAGAGATTCAAAATCTCCATTATCCTCTCGTCACTTTGGTCACAGGCAGCTGTGCCATCGAGCGTGTCACATAGCGCTCAGATATCAGTGGGCCGCACACAATCCACAAGTGTCCAGTGTCCAAAAGTGTACGCAGAGATTCAAAATCTCCATTATCCTCTCGTCACTTTGGTCACAGGCAGCTGTGCCATCGAGCGTGTCACATAGCGCTCAGATATCAGTGGGCCGCACACAATCCACAAGTGTCCAGTGTCCAAAAGTGTACGCAGAGATTCAAAATCTCCATTATCCTCTCGTCACTTTGGTCACAGGCAGCTGTGCCATCGAGCGTGTCACATAGCGCTCAGATATCAGTGGGCCGCACACAATCCACAAGTGTCCACTGTCCACAAGTGTGTGCAGAAATTCTAAAACTCCCCTGTCCTATAGACACCTTGTACCTTGTTTTACATTACTATATAGTTTGTTGGATTTTGTCTACATTTCTACCAAAAATGAGGAAGGCTGGTGGAAGAGGCCGTGGAATTGGGCGGGGGTTGGCAGCTGGTAATGATGGTGTTGGTGGTGGATCTGATGGTAGTGGCAAGAGCAAAATAGGACCAAATGCAGGAGGTGCTGACCCTGCGTCATCGTCTGTCTACATAAGGCCTCGAACGCTTAGTTTTCTAGGAGTTGGCAAACCGCTTTTAAAGGCAGAGCATCAGGAAAAAGTTTTGTCTTACATTGCTGACTCAGCCTCCAGCTCTATCGCCTCCTCTTCTTCAGTTGTAAAAAGTAAAAGCACTGAGTAGTCATTGGAGGCTCATGTTCATGAACCACACCTTTCCTTGTGTCCTTCACCCCAACCAAGATTGAAGGATGACGCAGGCCATACTACTGATTACTCCATGGAGCTGTTTTCACATACCATGCCTGGATTATCAAGTCAAATGGTGAATTACCCAGGCCAAGATGAATCTGACATGGAGTGCACTGATGCACAGCCGCTGATGGATGATTCTGCTGGTACATTCACTCAGAGCACTACATTGTCCTCGCAGTGTACAGAGCCAGATTTTGACCCTGATGAGACTCAGGTGCCCCTTCCCGCACACTATACCACCATACACGGTGACACAGAGAAAGGTGCACATGACATAGAAGAGGAGGTGATGGATGACCCAGTTGTTGACCCAGATTGGCATCCATTGGGGGAAGAGGGTGCTGCTTCCAATAGCTCAGATGAGGAGCATCCACAGCAGACATCGACATCGCAACAGCTGTTATCTGGCAGGCCCGGAGCACTCCAAAGACAGGTTCCAAACATCAAAAGAGTTGCTGGACAGCTTGTCCAGAGGGTCAAAAGATCACAGCGTGCTAGGCCGCAAAATGTCTGCCAAAGTAGGAAGAGTGCAGTGTGGCAGTTTTTTGAACAAAATCCTCATGATCAGGCCAAGGTTATCTGTAAGAAGTGCGCAAAGACCTTTAGCCGAGGGAAAAATCTGAAAAATTTGAATACCAGTTGCATGCTTAGACATTTAACCAGCATGCACTTGCAAGCGTGGACACAACACCAAACCTCAAGTGCCACATGTGCAACTGATCACAACGAAGGTAGTCAGCAACGCTACATTGTTTCCCCCACTGTAAGCACACCGGTTAGCACAGCAGCAAATGTTGAGGTGTCGTTGCAAGGCCACAGCAGTCAGGGAATCCCACTGTTATATCAACGAAAGACTGATTCTAGGCCATTGTAATGATGTATAGTAGGTTTCTATGAAGACAGTGGCTAGATGATAGAGTCACAGACACAGGTATACGTGAAAGTAGTTTGTATTAAACAAGCAGCACAGAACAGCACAGGTGCTGGCGGAGCCAGATAATGACAGCAGTGGTAACAGCAGCAGAACTCAGTCCAGTAGATAGCAAGTTGTACACCAGCACTATGTAGATGTAAGCAGACACAATCTTAAGAATGCAGGCAAGGACAGTCACTTAGCCCTCTCCCTTGCGGGAGGGGAATCTTCAGGCACAGTGCAGTGGCAGAGAAAGTCACTAGGTAATTGATACTGGATGTGTAAAGGTAGCAGGGATAAGTCTCTCAGGTGAAACGCACACAGCAGTCAAGATCTTCAGCGCATACCGTGAGTGCTGTAGTAGCGGTGAGCGGTGGAGGCAGAGCTGGAAGGAGCCTTCAGGCAGACACCGTCAGAGGGTCCAGGCGGCAGTAGGCAGCAGGTAATCCAGGTGGATTCAGCAGGAAGGAAGGAGGTAGCACAGCGTGCAACTCCCAGCTAGCAGATCAGGTACAGGACGAGATATACAAGCAAGGTAGTCACGTCCAGGAAAGCTATTTAAACCCGGCGGGCGGGACCAACAGGCGGTGATGTCACAGGAACCAGTATGGCCGAATGAAGCCAGGCTTAAGGGCAACAGTAAGGGCAAAGTCCGGAACACAGCAGAATAGGAACGATGCTTACAGCCATCAGAAAGAACACCAACTCCATCACCATCATCAACCCTCTCTCAGTCCGCCCTGTCCACCGCTACTTCCACCATATGCAGCTCTCAAGTCCAGCTCACCCTCCCAGACACTATGAGTAGGTCAAGAAAGTACTCAGTCTCTCATCCGCGTACACTGGGTTTGAACGCCCACATTGCCAAACTAATCTCGTTTGAGATGATGCCCTTTCGGTTGGTGGAAAGCACAGCTTTCCGCGAACTCATGGCCTATGCAGTACCATGCTATGACCTACCCAGTCACCACTTCTTCTCTCGCAAAGCCATCCCAGCCCTCCACCATCATGTGAAAGACCGCATTGTCCATGCACTCAAGCAGTCAGTGAGCGGAAAGGTGCACCTCACAACTGATGCATGGTCCAGTCGGCATGGCCAGGGCCGTTACATGTCCATCACTGCGCACTGGGTTAATGTGGTGGATGCAGGGTCCACAGTGGACAGCGGTGGTGGGACAGTGCTGCCTAGCCCACGGTCTAGGAAACAGTTGGCTGTAGGCGTTCGACCCTCCTCCTCCTCCTCCAGAAGCGACAGCTCGTCCACAGAGCGCAGTCGTACGAGCACTCCATCTGCAGCTGCCACTGTTGCACACGATGTGTCCCCCTTTCGAGCAGCTAGTGGAAAGCGTCAGCAGGCTGTGTTGCAGATGATGTGTTTGGGCGACAGACACACCGCCGAGGTGCTGGCCGAGTACTTGAAGCGACAAACTGAGTCATGGCTGGGCAGTGTACATCTTGAGGCAGGCAAGGTAGTTAGTGATAACGGCCGTAATTTTGTGGCAGCCATAGCCCTTTCAAAACTCAGCCACATACCTTGCTTGGCTCACACCTTGAACCTGGTGGTGCAGTGCTTCCTCAAAAATTATCCGGAGTTAACAGCCCTGCTCCAGAAGGTGCGAAGACTGTGCGCGCACATCCGCCGGTCGCCTGTACACTCCGTTCGTATGCAGAAGCTGCAGCGATTGCTCCACCTTCCCAACCACCGCCTCATTATCGACATTGCAACAAGGTGGAACTCCACCCTGCACATGGTGGAGCGGCTGTGCGAGCAGAGGCAGGCCATAATGCATTTGTGGGAGGATACACGGCCAGGCACTTTGAGAGCAGACATGGAGTTGACAGGCGTGCAGTGGTCGAAGCTGAAAGACCTTTGTAAAGTCCTTCAGTGTTTTGAGGAATGCACACGGCTGGTAAGCGCAGACGACGCCATCCTAAGCATGAGCATCCCACTTATGCGTCTGCTCATGCAAACTTTGACGCACCTTAAGGAGCAGGCGTCTGCAGCCAATGTTGATGAGGAGGAAGAGGAGGAGGGAATCCTTGATGACATTCAGCCATTGTCTGCTCAGGGACCTCTCCTGGACGAGGTGGAGGAAGAAGAGGAGGAGGAGGAGGAGGATGATGGGGATGATTACTTAGGGGAGGAGGATGCATCTCGTGGGGCAAGTGAAAATGTTGGCGTGGCAAGGTCTGGTACAGGGTTTGTGCGTGACTGGAGGGATGTGGATTTGCTAGAAAGTGCTCCTCCACCCAGCACTCGCAGTGCATCATTGACACCGGGAACATTGGCCCACATGTCAGATTATGCCTTGCGGATCCTAAAAAGTAACCCCCGCATTGCCAAAATGATGAACGATGACGACTACTGGTTGGCCAGCATCCTGGATCCACGCTATAAAGGCAAATTACAAAACATCATGCCACAGGAGAACCTTGACCTAATATTGGCTAATAAACAAGCAACTCTGGTAAATCGGTTGCTTGAGGCATTCCCAGCACACAGCAGCGGTGATGGTTCTCACACGAGCCATACGGGCCGGGGGCAGCTTGGCAGAGGTGTTCGTGGTGCACACAGCAGAAGTGGCGTTGGAGACAGGGGTTTCATGACAATGTTGTGGACTGATTTTTCAAATACCGCTCACACAACTGGTAATACTGCATCGATGGAAAGTGACAGGAGACAGCAGTTGTCAACTATGGTTACAAACTACTTTTCCGCCCATATCGATGTTCTCCCACACAGGTCATTCCCCTTTGACTATTGGGCCACTAAACTGGACACCTGGCCTGAATTGGCACAATATGCCTTACAGGAGCTCGCTTGCCCAGCTGCAAGTGTGCTATCGGAAAGAGTCTTCAGTGCAGCTGGATCAATCCTGACAGAAAAAAGGACCCGTCTGTCAACCCAAAATGTGGATGATCTAACCTTCATTAAAATGAACCACGCATGGGTTTCCAAGGATTTTGTCTCACCTTCCCCTGATGACACATAGGGTGACAGAAAAATGGCTTGCTTTGGTCCACCTCTTCCTGGTACTTCACCTATTTCGCCTTTTGCATCAGTTGAATGTCCAACATCAACATATGCCACTTTCTAAAACTCCCTAACTGTGCTGCCTCCCCCCCATGGCCGGGGTCACCACCTAGCGCACGACACCGTGCGAGTGCCGTTGCCCTGGACAGGTGGGTAGGCCGACTCTTGGGCGCGGGCACTGGCACAGGGTCCCTCATAGTGCAATCAAGTGTCTCTGACGGTGGTGGTGCACACCCGCCGTCAGACACACCGCTGTACTATGAGGGGCCCAGTGCCAGTACCGACGCCCACGAGTGTGCCCCGTTGCTTGGCCAGGGCCCCAGCATTTGCAATCTTTACCTCTCCCTGCTCCTCTGCTGTGTAATCTGGGCCGTCAAATCCATACTGTGCCTGACACCGTCTGAGCCTGCCTCCTGATGTATAGACATATATTTTGAATGTGTACGCTATCCATACATGTTATCCGGGGATACGGTACCCCTTCTAACCTTTGTGCAATGACGTGCAATCCATACTGGGCATAACACCGTCTGAGCCTGCCTCATGCTGTATAGACATATATTTTGAATGTGTACGCTATCCATACATGTTATCCGGGGATACGGTACCCTTTCTAACCTTTGTGCAATGACGTGCAATCCATACTGGGCCTAACACCGTCTGAGCCTGCCTCATGCTGTATAGACCTATATTTTGAATGTGTACGCTATCCATACATGTTATCCGGGGATACGGTACCCCTTCTAACCTTTGTGCAATGACGTGCAATCCATACTGGGCCTAACACCGTCTGAGCCTGCCTCATGCTGTACAGACATATATTTTGAATGTGTACGCTATCCATACATGTTATCCGGGGATACGGTACCCCTTCTAACCTTTGTGCAATGACGTGCAATCCATACTGGGCCTAACACCGTCTGAGCCTGCCTCATGCTGTATAGACATATATTTTGAATGTGTACGCTATCCATACATGTTATCCAGGGATACGGTACCCTTTCTAACCTTTGTGCAATGACGTGCAATCCATACTGGGCCTAACACCGTCTGAGCCTGCCTCATGCTGTATAGACATATATTTTGAATGTGTACGCTATCCATACATGTTATCCAGGTATACGGTACCCTTTCTAACCTTTGTGCAATGACGTGCAATCCATACTGGGCCTAACACCGTCTGAGCCTGCCTCATGCTGTATAGACATATATTTTGAATGTGTACGCTATCCATACATGTTATCCGGGGATACGGTACCCCTTCTAACCTTTGTGCAATGACGTGCAATCCATACTGGGCCTAACACCGTCTGAGCCTGCCTCATGCTGTATAGACATATATTTTGAATGTGTACGCTATCCATACATGTTATCCAGGGACACGGTACCCTTTCTAACCTTTGTGCAATGACGTGCAATCCATACTGGGCCTAACACCGTCTGAGCCTGCCTCATGCTGTATGGACATATATTTTGAATGTGTACGCTATCCATACATGTTATCCGGGGACACGGTACCCCTTCTAACCTTTGTGCAATGACGTGCAATCCATACTGGGCCTAACACCATCTGAGCCTGCCTCATGCTGTATAGACATATATTTTGAATGTGTACGCTATCCATACATGTTATCCGGGGATATGGTACCCCTTCTAACCTTTGTGCAATGACGTGCAATCCATACTGGGCCTAACACCGTCTGAGCCTGCCTCATGCTGTATAGACATATATTTTGAATGTGTATGCTATCAATACATGTTATCCGGGGATACGGTACCCCTTCTAACCTTTGTGCAATGACGTACAATCCATACTGGGCCTAACACCGTCTGAGCCTGCCTCATGCTGTATAGACATATATTTTGAATGTGTACGCTATCCATACATGTTATCCAGGGATACGGTACCCTTTCTAACCTTTGTGCAATGACGTGCAATCCATACTGGTCCTAACACCGTCTGAGCCTGCCTCATGCTGTATAGACATATATTTTGAATGTGTACGCTATCCATACATGTTATCCGGGGATACGGTACCCTTTCTAACCTTTGTGCAATGACGTGCAATCCATACTGGGCCTAACACCGTCTGAGCCTGCCTCATGCTGTATAGACATATATTTTGAATGTGTACGCTATTCATACATGTTATCCGGGGATACGGTACCCCTTCTAACCTTTGTGCAATGACGTGCAATCCATACTGGGCATAACACCGTCTGAGCCTGCCTCATGCTGTATAGACATATATTTTGAATGTGTACGCTATCCATACATGTTATCCAGGGATACGGTACCCTTTCTAACCTTTGTGCAATGACGTGCAATCCATACTGGGCCTAACACCGTCTGAGCCTGCCTCATGCTGTATAGACATATATTTTGAATGTGTACGCTATCCATACATGTTATCCGGGTATACGGTACCCTTTCTAACCTTTGTGCAATGACGTGCAATCCATACTGGGCCTAACACCGTCTGAGCCTGCCTCATGCTGTATAGACATATATTTTGAATGTGTACGCTATCCATACATGTTATCCGGGGATACGGTACCCCTTCTAACCTTTGTGCAATGACGTGCAATCCATACTGGGCCTAACACCGTCTGAGCCTGCCTCATGCTGTATAGACATATATTTTGAATGTGTACGCTATCCATACATGTTATCCAGGGATACGGTACCCTTTCTAACCTTTGTGCAATGACGTGCAATCCATACTGGGCCTAACACCGTCTGAGCCTGCCTCATGCTGTATGGACATATATTTTGAATGTGTACGCTATCATACATGTTATCCGGGGACACGGTACCCCTTCTAACCTTTGTGCAATGACGTGCAATCCATACTGGGCCTAACACCATCTGAGCCTGCCTCATGCTGTATAGACATATATTTTGAATGTGTACGCTATCCATACATGTTATCCGGGGATATGGTACCCCTTCTAACCTTTGTGCAATGACGTGCAATCCATACTGGGCCTAACACCGTCTGAGCCTGCCTCATGCTGTATAGACATATATTTTGAATGTGTACGCTATCAATACATGTTATCCGGGGATACGGTACCCCTTCTAACCTTTGTGCAATGACGTACAATCCATACTGGGCCTAACACCGTCTGAGCCTGCCTCATGCTGTATAGACATATATTTTGAATGTGTACGCTATCAATACATGTTATCCGGGGATACGGTACCCCTTCTAACCTTTGTGCAATGACGTACAATCCATACTGGGCCTAACACCGTCTGAGCCTGCCTCATGCTGTATAGACATATATTTTGAATGTGTACGCTATCCATACATGTTATCCAGGGATACGGTACCCTTTCTAACCTTTGTGCAATGACGTGCAATCCATACTGGTCCTAACACCGTCTGAGCCTGCCTCATGCTGTATAGACATATATTTTGAATGTGTACGCTATCCATACATGTTATCCGGGGATACGGTACCCTTTCTAACCTTTGTGCAATGACGTGCAATCCATACTGGGCCTAACACCGTCTGAGCCTGCCTCATGCTGTATAGACATATATTTTGAATGTGTACGCTATTCATACATGTTATCCGGGGATACGGTACCCCTTCTAACCTTTGTGCAATGACGTGCAATCCATACTGGGCATAACACCGTCTGAGCCTGCCTCATGCTGTATAGACATATATTTTGAATGTGTACGCTATCCATACATGTTATCCGGGGATACGGTACCCCTTCTAACCTTTGTGCAATGACGTGCAATCCATACTGGGCCTAACACCGTCTGAGCCTGCCTCATGCTGTAAAGACATATATTTTGAATGTGTACGCAATCCATACATGTTATTCAGGGATACAGTACCCTTTCTAACCTTTGTGCAATCACGTGCAATCCATACTGGGCCTAACACCGTCTGAGCCTGCCTCCTGAGACATATATTTTGAATGTGTACGCTATCCATACATGTTATCCAGGGATACGGTACCCTTTCTAACCTTTGTGCAATCACGTGCAATCCATACTGGGCCTAACACCGTCTGAGCCTGCCTCCTGAGACATATATTTTGAATGTGTACACTATCCATACATGTTATCTGGGGATACGGTACCCTTTCTCACCTTTGTGCAATCACGTGTAATCCATACTGGGCGTGAGAACGGCTGGCGAGCTGTTAAGCAAGCTACAGCACCTGTCCAGACAAGTACAGGGATTCCCTAGCGAGGAGACTTATTTGATTGTTTTCAATGTTGGGACAGCAATTTTTGGGGAGCACTATACTCTGGAGAATGATAGATGGGGCCCACCATACACTGGAACATTCCAAAGGTGGACATCAGACACTGGAGCAGCATTTACAGGGCCCATTATACACTAGAGCATTAGAAATGGGGCCCATTATGTTTGGAGCATTATTTGGGCCCATAAGACAGTGGAGCTTCATCCATGGGGACCAACATATACTGTAGCATTATGTGGAGCTCATCATATACTGTTTCAAACATTATATGGGACCAATGATTCTGTATGGAGAAATAGATGGGCCTCGTCATGAGATGTAAAAAGTGAGGTATTTTTCATTGTACTATACCGCTATTTCTCTGCCGTATCGGAGCATGATGAGTTGTGGTATGTGTTAAAGGGGCGCTCTTTCGCCCAGGGCACATGAAAACCTGCAGCCAGCCCTCCCCCCCCACAAATTTAGCCAAATAACCCCCATTTTTCAGTGCGTAACTTGTATTATGAAGTTAATTAAGGTTGACAAGCTTAAGTAAGAAGAATTGATGCTTTTGGCATTCAAATGGGCACTGTAGGTGTGTTTCCTGTCCTCCTCTCACTGCCGACTTTTATTCCCCATTGACTTACATTGGGTTTCGTGTTTCGGGACGACCCCGACTTTTCCCTATAATCGGACGATCTTGCTCGACCCGACTTTTGGAAAAGTCGGGTTTCACGAAACGAAACGCGACCCTAAAAAAGCAAAAGTCGCTCAACTCTAGCAGTGATAATTTTCTGGAAATAATCAAGATATGATCTACCAAGACACAGTGATGAAGGCAATCTCTATTGAGAAAAGACTGCTTGCCAACTTCTTTTTTTACTGATTTTTTTTAATTACCATGCAAATTTAAAGCAAGAAACACTAAAACGATATCCATCTATAAAACCTACAAGAGAAAAAGTGAGCAAAAACCCTGCTGTAACTAAAAAAAAACGATATCCTTCTGTAGTCATAAGTCTTGTAAAAGTCCCTCTTCTTTATTCTACACAACACATCAACGAGTTATCTTAAAGGAGTTATCCGAGCAAATGCAAACTTTACAAAGGGGACGTGATATGTAAAACATAAACAGTCATAAACTCCCCTACTGGAATTCAACTGGATCAAGCACAGGCCACTCAGTGGTCTGTACAGACACAGGAATTGTGATGTTAGGCCGGGGTCACACTGGCGAGGAATACGGCCGAGTGAGAGACGCTAAAAGCACGCATTAGACACGGACCAATGATTCTCTATGGGGTCCCTCGCACCAGGCGTATATTTCTCATCCGTATTCTACGGTCCATGCCAATCGCAGGCCGTAGTACGCCAATGCAAGTCTATGGGGGCGCAAAAAATACGGATTACACACGGACCACACATGTGACTTGCGAGAAATACGCACCAGGTGTCTTTTAGCAAAGCCGGCAATTCAGTGCGCTATACAGTAAACTCACACTGACAGTTTTAATAAAGAAACGAAAGAATAGATATATACACATAGAATACATATATATATATATATATATATATAATAATAAATGCCCTAAGCAGCTTCCGGTTGTAACAACTTCCGTCCAGTTGTAACCGGTGACGTCACCACACACACGCACATGTTAACCCTCAACACACCACACCGCCTCAACACACACTCCTCTCACCTTTCACCTCCACTCACGTCCACTCACTCTTTCACTCCACATACGTTCCTTTCTCTCACTCCGTTTCTCATACACACACCGTCATCATCGCTGCCCCGACATCTTCCTCCGCCGCCGCGATCCTGGATCCAGACGTTCTCCAAGCCGCCGACACGTTCTTGCGGCGACGCCATCTTGGATTTCGTGAAATCCCGCGATATTCAAGATGGCGTCACCACAAGAACATGTCGCTGGCGTGGACGACTCGGGATCCAAAAAGATGGCGTCGGCGAAATCTCGTGAGATTACGCCGACGCCATTTTGGATCCCGATGTCGTCCACGCCAGCGACATGTTCTTGCGGCGACGCCATCTTGAATATCGCGGGATTTCACGAAATCCAAGATGGCGTCGCCGCAAGAAGATGTCGGCGGCCTGGAGAACGTCTGGATCCAGGATCGCGGCGGCGGAGGAAGATGTCGGGGCAGCGACGATGACGGTGTGAGTATGAGAGATGGAGTGAGAGAGAAAGGGTCGTATGTGGAGTGAAAGAGTGAGTGGATGTGAGTGGAGATGGTGAAAGGTGAGAGGAGTGTGTGTTGAGGCGGTGTGGTGTGTTGAGGGTTAACATGGCAAGAGGTGTTAACGACGGCGGCGAAATCTCGCGAGATTTCGCCGACACCATCTTGCATTCCTGAAATTGCGTCATTTACCTCACGCCGACTTGCTGTGCGGACGCTTGGCATTGCCTGTACCACCATAACTACTGCTGCCTTGGTCCTCTGCCTGTTTACTGCCGGTGTCTAATTACTGGGCCAATTTGCCTGTACTGCCATAACTATTGCTGCCTTGCTACTCTGCCGGTGTCTAATTACAGGGCTAATTTGCCTCTACCGCCATAACTACTGCTGCCTTGCTCCTCTGCCGGTGTCTAATTACAGGACCAATTTGCCTCTACCGCCATAACTACTGCTGCCTTGCTCCTCTCCCGGTGTCTAATTACAGGGCCAATTTGCCTATACCGCCATAACTACTGCCTTTGTCCTCTGCCGGTGTCTAATTACAGGGCCAATTTGCCTATACTGCCATAACTACTGCTGCCTTTGTCCTCTGCCAGTGTCTAATTACAGGGCCAATTTGCCTCTACCGCCATAACTACTGTTGCTTTGGTCCTCTGCCTGTTTACTGCCGGTGTCTAATTACAAGGCCAATTTGCCTCTACCGCCATAACTACTGCTGCCTTGCTCCTTTGCCGGTGTCTAATTACAGGGCTAATTTGCCTCTACCGCCATAACTACTGCTGCCTTGCTCCTCTGCCGGTGTCTAATTACAGGACCAATTTGCCTCTACCGCCATAACTACTGCTGCATTGCTCCTCTGCCGGTGTCTAATTACAGGGCCAATTTGCCTCTACCGCCATAACTACTGCTGCCTTGCTCCACTGCCGGTGTCTAATTACAGGGCCAATTTGCCTCTACCGCCATAACTACTGCTGCCTTGCTCCTCTGCCGGTGTCTAATTACAGGGCCAATTTGCCTCTACCGCCATAACTACTGCTGCTTTGGTCCTCTGCCTGTTTACTGCCGGTGTCTAATTACAAGGCCAATTTGCCTCTACCGCCATAACTACTGCTGCCTTGCTCCTCTGCCGGTGTCTAATTACAGGACTAATTTGCCTCTACCGCCATAACTACTGCTGCCTTGCTCCTCTGCCGGTGTCTAATTACAGGACCAATTTGCCTCTACTGCCATAACTACTACTGCATTGCTCCTCTGCCGGTGTCTAATTACAGGGCCAATTTGCCTCTACCGCCATAACTACTGCTGCCTTGCTCCTCTGCCGGTGTCTAATTACAGGGCCAATTTGCCTCTACCGCCATAACTACTGCTGCCTTGCTCCTCTGCCGGTGTCTAATTACAGGATCAATTTGCCTCTACCGCCATAACTACTGCTGCATTGCTCCTCTGCTGGTGTCTAATTACAGGGCCAATTTGCCTCTACCGCCATAACTACTGCTGCCTTGCTTCTCTGCCGGTGTTTAATTACAGGGCCAATTTGCCTCTACCGCCATAACTACTGCTGCCTTGCTCCTCTGCCGGTGTCTAATTACAGGGCCAATTTGCCTCTACCTCCATAACTACTGCTGCCTTGCTCCTCTGTCGGTGTCTAATTACAGGATCAATTTGCCTCTACCGCCATAACTACTGCTGCATTGCTCCTCTGCTGGTGTCTAATTACAGGGCCAATTTGCCTATACCGCCATAACTACTGCTGCCTTGCTCCTCTGCCGGTGTCTAATTACAGGGCCAATTTGCCTCTACTGCCATAAGTACTGCTGCCTTGCTCCTCTGACTGTTCACTGCCTGTGTCTAATTACAGGGCCAATTTGCCTCTACCGCCATAACTACTGCTGCCTTGCTCCTCTGCCGGTGTCTAATTACAGGGCCAATTTGCCTCTACCGCCATAACTACTGCTGCCTTGCTCCTCTGCCGGTGTCTAATTACAGGGCCAATTTGCCTCTACCGCCATAACTACTGCTGCCTTGCTCCTCTGCCGGTGTCTAACTACAGGGCCAATTTGCCACTACCACTTCATAACTACTGCTGGGCAATTACAGGGTCAATTAGTATCTGTTTACTCTACAATACTCCAGGACGCCTTCTTCACTGCCAGATAACTGCCAAATAGACTCCTTTACCTGTGCCAACATGAGTCATAACAAAAAGTATGCCAATGCCAGTGAAAGGAAAGCAGCTTTAGCACTACGACAAAAACAACGCCGTGCTAATGAGACTCCTGAAGAAAAACACCATCGCCTTGAGAAGATTAAGGCTTATAAACGCCGTCGCCTCACACACGAATCCCCTAAATCCATAAGATTGGCTGAAGAAGCCTCTGCACGCCGTCACCGCCGACAACAGACGGCCTCTTCCTCATCATTATTATTAGACTCACAACAGAATGCTTCCACATCAGCATGTGGAACAATTTACTGCTACACTTCATCCCATATGCCGTTCACTGACATAACTAATCAGCAATCTGTTTCTGCTCTATCAATACCACCATTCAATACCGATGCCCAGTATGCCAATGCCAGTGAAAGGAAAGCAGCTTTAGCACTACGACAAAAACAACGCCGTGCTAATGAGACTCCTGAGGAAAAACAGCATCGACTTGACAAGATTAAGGCTTATAAACGCCGTCGTCTCACACACGAATCCCCTAACTCTAAATCTATTACATTGGCTGAAGAAGCCTCTGCACTCCATCACCGCCAACAACAGATGGCTTCTTCCTCATCATTATTAGTAGACTCACAACAGGATGCTTCCACATCAGCATGTGGAACAAGTTACTACCACACTTCATCCTATATGCCGTTCACTGACATAACTAATCAGCAATCTGTTTCTGCCCTATCAATACCACCATTAGTCAATACCAACGCACAGTTTCTTCACATACAAGCTGCAGTTAGCCCGCAGAAAGTGCAACCAAGACAAATATACGTTGGTCTCAAAACTAGGCGCACTCCATCGGTTGGACATGCACTTCTACTAGAACCTCACATTTTCACTAATGATGAAAATAGTATTACTGAACACAGCTGTGGTGACATGACCCATGTATGTGAGCATTGCAAAGCTTTGCATTTTGTAGCAGAGATACCTTCTGATAACAACTTTACGCTCTGCTGTCAGAAGGGTAAAGTCCATGTACCCATACTACAATATCCTGATGTCTTTACACGTTTGCTGAAAGGGCAAAGTGAATTTAGCAAAAATTTAATGGATAATATTCGAAGTATTAACAGTTCCTTTGCTTTTGCCTCCATGGGTGCAAATATTTCACCACCTCCTGGATATGGCCCATACTGTTTCCGCATACATGACCAGATCTATCATAGAACTGGAACACTACATCCCTCAGATGACCAGCAACGTGCATTTGCCCAACTTTACATTCTCGATACCACTACCGCAAACGAACAACGCTTACGATGTAAAGAAAATCAAAAATGTCATCCTACATTGATGAACATTATTGCTCTTCAAATCCAAACTATTAATACTTTTGTGGAAGCTTATCAAATGTTACGTGATGTGGAAGAACAAGAAAAAATTAAATCTCTACAAAACGGAACTGTCATGCCAAACATCACTATGACTATTAAACAAGATCGTACTCAAGACCCTCGACGCTACAATAATCCCACTGTCAGTGAAGTAGCAGTCGTGTTTCAAAATGACAATGGTGAGCCACCTTTCAATAGAGACATATTAATTCATTTAAAACCTGATCCCCATAACCCTTTAGCTCCAAAAACACAACAAATTAGTATTCTCCATAGCAATTTGGATGCCCTCCTCTATCCAATATTTTTCCCTTATGGAGACCAAGGATGGCATGATGGACTCAAACAACAAGGCAAAAGTCCGAGGAGGATCACTCAACTCCAATACTATTGCTATATGTTATCTGTCAGAAATTACTTTAATCCACTCCTCAATGGTGGTAAGCTAACACAGCAATATTTAGTAGATGCTTATGTCAAAATCGAAGCTAATCGCCTACATTACATCCGCAACCACCAAAAAGATTTAAAAGTGGAGGATTACTGCCTCCTTCAAGAACATCTACTCAAAAAATTGGTTCAAAAGGGCATCCCTATTGGGAAAACCGTCATTTTACCATCTTCTTTTGAAGGCAGTCCAAGAAACATGCAGCAGCGCTACCAGGATGCTATGGCTATTGTTACAAAGTATGGTCGACCAGATCTATTTATCACCATGACATGTAATCCTAAGTGGAATGAGATTACTACACATTTAGAACCGTGGCAGCGTGTTGAACACAGACCAGACTTGGTTGCACGTGTCTTTAAAATTATACTGGAATCCCTCTTAAAAGACATTAGCAGTGGATTATTTGGAAACGTCACTGCAATGGTCCATGTCATTGAATTTCAGAAGCGTGGTCTCCCACACGCTCATATTTTAATTATTCTTGACAGCCTGTCTAAATTACGGACTGAGGCGGACATAGACAATATAGTCTGGGCTGAAATACCTGATGAAACAATCTACCCTCAGCTCCATAACATTGTTCTTCAACACATGATTCATGGTCCCTGTGGAGAACACAATCCTAATTCTCCCTGTATGGATCTTGGAAAGTGTAGCAAAGGTTTCCCAAAACAAAACCAACCATATACCATCAAAGAAAAGGATGGCTATCCCACTTACCGCAGACCCATTGGCAAAACATATGAACATCATTCTAAGATGATTGACAATTCATGGGTAGTTCCATATAACCCATTTTTACTCACCAAATACAAGTGCCATATTAATGTAGAAATATGTGCTTCCATTCAAAGTGTAAAATATTTATTTAAATACGTTTACAAAGGACATGACAAAGCCAACCTTGAAATTTCCCAAAATAACATCCAACATGATGAAACACACCAATTTACGGATACCAGATATGTTAGTGCACCTGAGGCTGCGTGGCGGATATTTGCTTTTCCTATGCATAAACAATCTCATGCCATCATTCGCCTAGCCGTACATCTGCCTAATTCTCAACCACTCTATTTTCATGAGAATGACTCTGCAGACAACATCCATCAAAAGCTCAATTCCAATTCTACACTTATGGAGTATTTCAACCTTAATAAGATCGACCACAATGCGCATAACTATTTCTACCGCGAAATTCCAGAACACTACGTTTGGAAACAAGGCACATGGGAACAAAGAAAACGAGGGGGTCTCACAGTTATTGGAAGAATGTACACTGTTAGTGTGAAAGACCAAGAACGCTATTATTTACGTTTGTTGTTACTGCATGTAAAAGCTGCTACCAGTTTTGACAGCATTAAAACCGTCAATGGAGTTATGCATGAAACCTTTAAGGATGCTGCGTTAGCACTTGGATTATTATTCGATGATAGCATCTGGAGACATACTTTAACAGATGCTTGCATTCTTAACATGCTTTCCCAACTTAGAGACATGTTTGCTTATATCTGTATTTTTGGCCCCCCCAGTAATCCACTTGAATTGTGGAATGAATTTAAGGACCATTTTTTACAAGACTACTGTCATACATACCACAGCAACACTGAAGAGTGTATCGATTGTGAAGGATATGCTATGAAAGATGTCCAAGATGTCCTCATAGTCCATGGAAAAACTTTTGCTGATTTCAATTTACCACACCCAGCAAAAAATATTAAACAACTCCTTAAACAATATGATAAGGATTATGAGTTAAAAAAAGCTGCAGAGATGAAAGAAACTCTTAATCAGGAGCAACTTTTTGCCTATGATGTCATTACTGAAGCTTTACAAAATAGCAGTTTAATACCAAAGTGCTTTTTTCTCGATGGACCTGGTGGCAGTGGAAAGACCTACCTATACCATCTACTTACACATCATTTAAGAGGACAAGGAGAAATTGTGTCACCTGCAGCGACTACAGGAATAGCATCTAACTTGATACAAGGAGGCCGAACAATCCACTCTCTATATGGCATACCTATTCCGATCAATGAAACATCTGTTTCCAGGATTAAAAACGATACAAATTCAGGAAAACATTTACAGAGTACAAAACTTTTATTATTGATGAGTGCACTATGGTCCAAAAACATGCATTGAATGTGATAGATAGACTTCTACGTGACATCATGACAACAAATGTTGCTGAAAAAAATAAAACACCATTTGGAGGTAAAGTTATTGTTCTTGGAGGAGACTTCAGACAATGTCTTCCCGTCATCGCTCATGGAACAAGAATAGACATTGTAGATTTCTGCATTAAATATTCAGAACATTGGCAACATTTTACAAGACTACCGCTAATCAACAACATGCGCTCCACTGATCCTGAATACAGCACTTGGTTGCTTAAACTTGGAAATGGTGAGCTGTCTAATGAACAAAACCTTGGAGAGGATGTCATTGAAATTCCTCCAGACATCCTTTGCACTGGCTCTATAGTAAACGAGATCTTTGGAGACCATATTTGCATTGATGTTAATGACAAACAAAGCCTCAACACTGCTGCATCACATGCTATACTATGTCCGAAAAATGATGACGTCGATTTTCTGAACTGTAAAGTAATGGATCGCATTAGTGGTGATTATACTGTATATACAAGTGATGATTCTGTCGATGCTGATGAGGCAGAGGAATGTGAAAACTACCCAGTTGAATTTTTAAACTCTCTGACACCATCAGGAATGCCATCACATCTCTTAAAAATTAAAATTGGCACCATTGTGATGCTATTAAGAAACCTAAACACCAAGAAAGGTCTCTGCAATGGCACTCGCCTCATTGTCATTGCCTTACTCCGCAACATCATACAGGCTAAAGTGATTACTGGCTCAGCTGAAGGAGACATTGTGTTTATTCCACGCATCGATTTGTGTCCTTCAGAAACTGGGTTACCTTTTAAATTAAAACGTCGACAGTTTCCTCTAAAACTTGCTTTTGCTATGACCATTAACAAATCCCAAGGACAGACCCTCAATCGAGTTGGAATTTTTTTGCCCGAACCTGTATTTGCCCATGGACAATTGTATGTTGCATTCTCCCGAGTAAAGCAACGCAGCAACGTTAGGGTCAAAGTGGTGGATACACCACTTCAAGGACAATTGCTACCTAATAGCCCAAAAATCTTCACTAGAAATGTTGTTTACAAAAATGTCTTACTTTAAACTATTTAAGTTGGTCCTAGAATGGATAGATATATAGATATATAAATAATAGTTACATTCTAAATAGATATAGATAATAGACTTCTAAGACTTCTATACATAGCTTGATACATGTTATATATATAAATATTTTAAGCAGATAGATATATCTTACACTAATTATCTCTTTCACATATATGTCATAGACATATTTAAATCCATAAAAATATACATAGGTATAGGTATATATAGATTAAAAAAAAAAAGGCAAAAACAAAAAAAATTTAGGCAAACATACATAGATTTCAACTACATAGCTAACACATACCTACATAACTTAGGTAATAATAATTAATTTTTTATTTATTAATAGAGTACTATTATTTCAATAGCACTTTACATACATCAGTAATACTGTCCTTCTTGAGGCTCACTATGTAAATATCTTATCCACATAAAAACATAGGTGTGATACATCTACTATAATAAATGCGCTAAGCAGCTTCCGGGTTGTAACAACTTCCGTCCAGTTGTAACTGGTGACGTCACAGCACACCTCTTGCCATGTTAACCCTCAACACACCACTCCTCAACACACACTCCTCTCACCATTTCACTATCTCCACTAACGTCCACTCGCAGGATTTTAGAATACTCAAGATGGCGTGGCCGCAAGAACTTGTCGCCGGCGTGGACAACGTCGGGATCCAGGATGGCGCCGGCGGAAGAAGATGTCGGGGATCGTGGAGCAGCGACGATGACGGTGTGAGTATGAGAGACGGAGTGAGAGAAAGGGTCGTATGTGGAGTGAAAGAGTGAGTGGACGTGAGTGGAGATGGTGAAAGGTGAGAGGAGTGTGTGTTGAGGCAGTGTGGTGTGTTGAGGAGGAGTGTGTGTTGAGGGTTCACATGGCAAGAGGTGTGTCACTATCCTCCCGATGCGATAGCATCGGGCCTTAATCTACTATAATCTACTATAATAAATGCGCTAAGCAGCTTCTGGGTTGTAACAACTTCCGTCCAGTTGTAACTGGTGACGTCACAGCACACCTCTTGCCATGTTAACCCTCAACACACCACTCCTCAACACACACTCCTCTCACCTTTCACTATCTCCACTAATGTCCACTCACAGGATTTCAGAATACTCAAGATGGCGTGGCCGCAAGAACATGTCGCCGGCCTGGACAACGTCGGGATCAAGGATGGCGCCGGCGGAAGAAGATGTCGGGGAACGTGGAGCAGCGACGATGATGGTGTGAGTATGAGAGACGGAGTGAGAGAAAGGGTCGTATGTGGAGTGAAAGAGTGAGTGGACGTGAGTGGAGATGGTGAAAGGCGAGAGGAGTGTGTGTTGAGGCGGTGTGGTGTGTTGAGGAGGAGTGTGTGTTGAGGGTTCACAGGGCAAGAGGTGTGTCACTATCCTCCTGATGCGATAGCATCGGGCCTTAATCTACTATAATAAATGTGCTAAGCAGCTTCCGGGTTGTAACAACTTCCGTCCAGTTGTAACTGGTGACGTCACAGCACACCTCTTGCCATGTTAACCCTCAACACACCACTCCTCAACACACACTCCTCTCACTTTTCACTATCTCCACTAACGTCCACTCGCAGGATTTCAGAATGCTCAAGATGGCGTGGCCGCAAGAACATGTCGCCGGCGTGGACAACGTCGGGATCCAGGATGGCGCTGGCGGAAGAAGATGTCGGGGATCGTGGAGCAGCGACGATGACGGTGTGAGTATGAGAGACGGAGTGAGAGAAAGGGTCGTATGTGAAGTGAAAGAGTGAGTGGACGTGAGTGGAGATGGTGAAAGGTGAGAGGAGTGTGTGTTGAGGAGGTGTGTGTGTATTGAGGGTTAACATGGCAAGAGGTGTGTCACTATCCTCTCGATGCGATAGCATCGGGCCTTAATCTAGTATACATATATATATATATATATATATATATATGCATCCTATGTGTCTATATCTATTCTTTGGTTTCTGTTAGAAACCCTGTCATAGGGCTCCATTATATGTCCATTTTGCAAGCCTGCGAGAAAATCTCGCCATACGGATGCCATACGGATTACATACGGATGCTTAGATGCGCAAAATATGCGGCCACACCTTGATTACGGATGACATACGGAGCACTGTTTAGGGGCCATTCATCCGTATTACGCATGTAAAATACTGACCGTATTTTGCGTCGGTTAGTGTGACCCCAGCCTTACTGTTCCACCAGCCACCGAAATGCTGCTGACTGTGACAGGCCACAACAGTCAGATGATTTGAGCAGCGAATCATAGGATGTATTATTTTGATTCTCTACACAAAGTCATCTGATCTCTGCAGTCTATCACATGCCACATTGGTTTGGCAGCTGGTGAAACAATAATAACAATATAACGCATCGGGTATTCTAGAATATGTATGTAGTTTATTTATCAAGTTTTAATAATAATGCAATAATGCACCCCCCCAATCCTGATATGCATGGACCTCTCACCCCCCAATCCTGATATGCATGGTTCCCCCCTATCCTGGTATGCATGGTCCCCTCACCCCCCAATCCTGATATGCATGGTCCCCTCACACCCCAATCCTGATATGCAGGGTACCCCTCACCCCCTATCCTGGTATGCATGGTCCCCTCACCCTCCAATCCTGGAATGCATGGTCCTCTCACCCCCCAATCCTGGTATGCATGGTACCCCTCCCCCCCTATCCTGGTATGCATGGTCCCCTCACCCCCCAATCCTGATATGCATGGTCCCCTCACACCCCAATCCTGATATGCAGGGTACCCCTCACCCCCTATCCTGGTTTGCATGGTCCCCTCACCCTCCAATCCTGTAATTCATGGTCCTCTCACCCCCCAATCCAGGTATGCATGGTCCTCTCACGCCTCTTTCCTGGTAAGCATGGTCCCCTCACCTCCCTTTCCTGGTATGCATGGTCCCCTCACCCCCCAATCCAGATATGCATGGTCCCCTCACCCACCAATCCTGATATGCATGGTCCTCTCACCACCCAATCCTGATATGCATGGTACCCCTCACCCCCCCAATCCTGGTAAGCATGGTCCTCTCACCCTCCAATCCAGGAATGCATGGTCCTCTCACCCCCCAATCCTGGTATGCATGGTCCTCTCACCCCCCTTTCCTGGTATGCATGGTCCCCCTCACCCCCCTTTCCTGGTATGCGTGGTCCCGTCACCACCCTTTCCTGGTATGCATGGTCCCCTCACCTCCCTTTCATGGTACGCATGATCACCCCCACCCCCATTTCTTGATATGCATGGTCCCCTCACCCCCCATTGCTGGTATGTATGGTCACCCTCACCCCTTTCCTGATATACATGGTCCCCTCACTCCCCTTTCCTGGTATGCATGGTCCCCCTCCCCCCCTTTGTTGGTATGCATGGTCCCCTCACCCCCTTTCCTGGTATGCATGGTCCCCTTACCCTCCTTTCCTGGTATGCATGATCCCCCTTTCCTGGTATGTGTGGTCCCCCTCACCCCCCTTTCCTGGTATGCGTGGTCCTCCTCAACCCCCTTTCCTGGTATGCATGGTCCCATTATCCCCCTTTCCTGGTATGCATGGTCTCTGTTAAAATGAAAAATAGTTATGTACTCACCTTCCAACGGCCCGCAATCTCCACTCCAGGCTCCACGCGTCCAGCATCTTCCGGTCCCAGTAATGCTTTGCGCGAAACACTGCTGATGATGTCGCGCTCTCGCGAGAGTGACGTCATCTCCGGCCCTTCGCGCAAACCATTACTGGGACCGGAAGGTGCTGGACATGTGGAGCGTGGAGTGGAGATCGCAGGCCGTTGGAAGGTGAGTATATAACTATTTTGTATTTTAATTCTATTTTTTACATATTTCCACGCGCCCGTAGAGTTGAGCAAACTGGGTCGGTCATATTCAAAAGTCGTCGACTTTCGCTGAAATCGGGTTTCATGAAATGAAACCCGACCATTGCGTGAGGTCGGCCACGAGGTCGTTGACCAGAGCGCCAAAGTCGCATTTCAAAAGATGCTTACACCGCCCTTTTTCAGCCCATGATGGAGGACGCACACTGTGGGCAACGCGATGACATAGGCATCGGTCACCACCATCTTTGAGAAGGGCATGTAAGTGATTGGCTGGCTTTGTGTGGCATCACTGGGGCTATAAAAGGGCGTGAACGCCGACCGCCATCTTACTTATGCCGATCTTAGCATAGGGAGAGCTGCTGCTGCTGATTCTGTAGGGAGAGCGTTAGGCAGGGAAGAAGAACCAAAAAACTACTTCTGCTGTTAGCGATTTCCACTTACAACCCAACACTTTGTGTGCAGTGACAGGAGAGGCTCTATTTTTGTGTATCAGTTCTGTTGGTTATTAGGCTGCCATATAAGGCTCCCTGATAGCTGCATTGCTGTTTGCAAACTGCTTTTTTAAAAGCAAAAATACTTTTCTTCCTCTTTTCTGCAGTTACCAAGCATTCATTTTTCCACACTTTTGTGTGTGCACTGTGCAGCAGTCCAGCTTATAAGGATGCCTGAGTCCATACTTAGACTGAGAGCATCATTGTCAGCGTCCTCAAATCTCTAGTGAGATCAAAATTCTCACCAATCCTACAGACACCCTCCACCGTGTCATACACCATCCAATTTCAGCGTGTTACATTGAGGTGTAATCTCTACGGGGCCTGAGACAATAGTTCAGCATCCTCAAATCTCTAGTGAGATCCAAATTCTCACCAATCCAATAGACACCCTCCACCTTGTCATACACCATCCAATTTCAGCCTGTTACATTGAGGTGTAATCTCTCCTGTGCCTGAGACAATAGTTCAGCATCCTCAAATCTCTAGTGAGATCCAAATTCTCACCAATCCAATAGACACCCTCAACCTTGTCATACACCATCCAATTTCAGCCTGTTACATTGAGGTGTAATCTCTCCTGGTCCTGAGACAATAGTTCTGCATCCTCAAATCTCTAGTGAGATTCAAATTCTCACCAATCCTATAGACACCCTCCACCTTGTCATACACCATCCAATTTCAGCCTGTTACATTGAGGTGTAATCTCTCCTGTGCCTGAGAAAATAGTTCAGCGTCCTCAAATCTCTAGTAAGATTCAAATTCTCATCAATACTATAGACACCCTCCTGTTGTGAGTTCATTTTCTGGTCTACCAGTTGTGAGTTCTCCTTCCAGGCCCCCTCTGGTGGTAACAGGAGGTAGTGAGGCTGATTTAATCAGTGGAGATCTACCACCTGATAAGGAGGATGACGATTGGACCTCAGGAATCTCAGACTGGAATTAAGACAGCCGACGCCCTATTCTGGTGCTGGTGATTCCTTCTGGCTTGTCAAGTCTTGGTCCTCAGCTCTGTTCCAGTCAGCTCAAGCTAAGTTTTTCTGCTAATGTTCACACTTGATTTTGTTGGTCTATTCAGTTTTTTGTGTGGTCAGCCAGCCCCGGCTGGGGCTGTGCTGAAATTCCACTCTTACTTATCTGTATTTGCCAATATTTGCTTTTTGTCCCTTATTAGTTTGGCCTCTTTTTGCACTGCCTCAGAATATTTCAGAGTGCTGATATAGTGGGAGAAGTCTAGTGACTTCAGGGTTAATTTTGTTATCAGAAGTGTTGGACATTATTTTTGTAGGGTTTTTGGCAGATTGCAGACAGTGTCTTTCCTTTCCTATCCTTTCTAGTTAGTTTGGGCCCCATCGTTTGCTCAGCCTATTTTCCTGCCTATGTTTGTGTTTTCATTTTGTTTTACCGTCAATACATGTGTGGGGGCTGTCTAGTCCTTTGGGGTCTGCTCTGGGGCAGTTAGTTTTCCCCTTTTCTTGCTTTAGGCTTATTTAGTCCTCCGGCCATGTCGAGGCATCTAGGTTCATCGTAGACACGCTCCATGGCTGCTGCTAGTTGTGTGGTTAGGATCAGGGATCTGCAATCTGCATAGTTACCAACCTCTCTGGTTTTTCTGGGGCTTAGCTTGTTTAGGTTTTTTCCGCCACGGTGACTCATTCATAACAGAATCACCAGCCATACCGCAGATTCTAGGGTACTCAAGAGCAGGGAAAAGTTGTTAAAAAAGAAGAAAAAAAAGTGTCCGAATTTTTTTTTTTTTATGTTATTTTTCCTCTTTTTTTTTCTGGGGCCGTAGGAGGATTTTTTTTTCTTAATGGAGATTAAGCAATTGTCTGATCGTGTGGAGCAACTTGCTGCTGAAGTGCAAGGAATTTCCACCTACCTCATACAGTCACATGCTGCTGAACCTAAGATCCCTACTCCTGATGTGTTTTCTGGGGATCGGTCTAAATTTCTGAATTTTAAGAATAATTGTAAATTATTTCTTGCCTTGAAGCCTAACTCATCGGGGAGCTCTGTGCAGCAGGTTAAAATTGTCATCTCCTTGCTGCGCGGTGATCCCCAGGATTGGGCTTTTTCTCTGACACCTGAAAATCCTATTCACTAATGTGGATGCATTTTTTCAAGTCTTGGGGTTGTTGTATGATGAACCTAATGCTGTTGATCAAGCTGAGAGAACCCTGTTGGCATTAAACCAGGGTCAGGATTCTGCAGAGTTATACTGTCAAAAATTCCAAAAGTGGGCAGTCCTTACTACATGGAATGATAGTGCATTGGCAGCTCTCTTTCGGAAGGGTTTATCAGAGACTGTAAAAGATGTTATGGTGGGATTTCCTGTTCCCTCTGGTCTGGATGATTCTATGTCATTGGCCATTCAAGTTGATCGGCATTTACGTGAACGTAAAACTACACAGGAGGCGCTGCCACCTTTTGAACAAACGTCTGAACCTATGCAATGTGATAGGGTTTTGTCTAGGGCGCAACGTCATGAGTTTAGAAGGTGTAATAAGCTGTGTTTTTTCTGTGGAGACGCCTCTCACACTATTTCTGTCTGCCCTAAACGAGAGAAATGTTTTGCACACACATTTGCTGTGGGCAGTGTACAAACTAAGTTCCTTTTGGCAATTACTCTGATCTGCTCCTTATCCATGTTTTCTACTAAGGCTTTTGTGGATTCAGGAGCAGCGTTGAATCTGATGGATTTGGACTTTGCTAAATGTTGTGGTTTTTCTATGACGCCTCTGCGGACGCCTATTCCTTTGAGGGGTATTGATGCTACTCCTTTGGCGGAGAATAAACCTCAGTTTTGGACCCAGGTGATAATGCGAGTTGCCCCAGACCACCAAGTAGTGTTGAGCATTCCGATACTGCAAATATCGGGTATCGGCCGATATTCGCTGTATCGGAATTCCGATACCGAGTACCGATATTTTTTCAATATCGGATATCGGAATTGGAAGTTCCCATAATGCAAAGAGCCACTGCTGTGGCTCTGATTGGCTGCCGAAATGACGTCATCATGATACGCGGTCTGTGCGCATCATGATGCGCCGTCAGTTCGGGCCTTCCGGGGGGGTCTATGCCGACTGCCCGGGGTTCTGTACCGGCCTGCCGGGGGTCTGTGCTGACTGCCCGGGGGTCTGTGCGGACGACGGGGGGTCAGTACCGGCCTCCTGGTGGTCTGTGCCGACTGCCCGGGGGTCTGTGCGGACTGCCCGGGGGTCTGTGCGGACTGCCGGGGGTCTATACCGGCCTGCCGGGGGGCTGTGCCGGCCTGCCGGTGGTCTGTACCGACTGTCCGGGGGTCTGTGCAGGCTGCGGGGGTCTGTACCGGCCTGCTGGTGGTCTGTACCGACTGTCCGGGGGTCTGAGCGGACTGCCGGGGGTCTGTACCGGCCTGCCGGGGGGCTGTGCCGGCCTGCCGGGGGGCTGTGCCGACTGTCCGGGGGTCTGTGCAGGCTGCGGGGGTCTGTGCCGGCCTGCCGGTGGTCTGTACCGACTGTCCGGGGGTCTGAGCGGACTGCCGGGGGTCTGTACCGGCCTGCCGGGGGGCTGTGCCAGCCTGCCGGGGGGCTGTGCCGACTGTCCGGGGGTCTGAGCGGACTGCCGGGGGTCTGTACCAGCCTGCCGGGGGGCTGTGCCGGCCTGCCGGTGGTCTGTACCGACTGTCCGGGGGTCTGAGCGGACTGCCGGGGGTCTGTACCGGCCTGCCGGGGGGCTGTGCAGGCTGCGGGGGTCTGTACCGGCCTGCCGGGGGGCTGTGCCGGCCTGCCGGGGGTCTGTACCGACTGTCCGGGGGTCTGAGCGGACTGCCGGGGGTCTGTACCGGCCTGCTGGGGGGCTGTGCTGGCCTGCCGGTGGTCTGTACCAACTGTCCGGGGGTCTGTACCGGCCTGCCGGGGGGGCTGTGCCGGCCTGCCGGGGGGGGGCTGTGCCGGCCTGCCGGTGGTCTGTACCGACTGTCCGTGGGTCTGTGCAGGCTGCGGATGTCTGTACCGGCCTGCCAGGGGGCTGTGCCGGCCTGCCGGTGGTCTGTACCGACTGTCCGGGGGTCTGAGCGGACTGCCGGGGGTCTGTACCGGCCTGCCGGGGTGCTGTGCCGGCCTGCCGGTGGTCTGTATCGACTGTCCGGGGGTCTGAGCGGACTGCCAGGGGTCTGTACCGGCCTGCCGGGGGTCTGTACCGGCCTGCCGGGGGGCTGTGCTGGCCTGCCGGGGGGCTGTGCCGACTGTCCGGGGGTCTGTGCAGGCTGCCGGGGTCTGTGCAGGCATCGTCCGATGGGACTACAAGTCCCATCGGGCGATGCCTGCTACCATGACGGTGATTGACACATTAGCCAATGATGGGACAGTAGTAGTCCCATCATCCGGCCTATGTGTTGAATGTAAAAAAAAAAAAATACATTTTACATACATACTACATGCTACATACATACTACATACATGCTACATACATACTACATGCATGCAACATACATACATACTACATATATACCACATGCATGCAACATGCATACTACATATATACTACATGCAGGCAACATACATATATACTACATGCAACATGCATACTACATATATACTACATGCATGCAACATACATACTACATATATACCACATGCATGCAACATGCATACTACATATATACCACATATACTGTATACTACATGCATGCAACATACAACATATATACTGCATGCAACATGCATACTACATATATACAACATATACTACATGCATGCAACATACATATATACAACATATATACTACATGCAACATACATACTACATATATACTACATGCATGCAGCATACATATATACTACATGCATGCAACATGCATACTACATATATACCACATATATACTACATGCATACAACATACATACATACAACATATATACTACATGCATGCAACATACATATATAATACATATATACTACATGCAACATACATACTACATATATACCACATGCATGCAACATGCATACTACATATATACCACATATATACTACATGCATGCAACATACATACATACAACATATATACTACATGCATGCAACATACATATATAATACATATATACTACATGCAACATACATACATACTACATATATACCACATGCATGCAACATGCATACTACATATATACTACATATATACTACATGCATGCAACATACATATATACTACATGCATGCAACATACATACACACTACATATATACCACATGCATGCAACATGCATACTACATATATACTACATATATACTACATGCATGCAACATACATATATACTACATACAATACATTCATACAATACATACATATAGACATACAGTACATATAACATAGAGTACATACTCACCATCACTTGTCACTTTGATCCCCAAAGCCATTGTCATCTATGGAATAAATATTAAAATAACAAAGCACCAATATACTCACCCCTGATCCGCAGAAGTCCACGAGTGTCCCACAACGATCTTGCGTGGAGAACAGCAGCATCAGCTGATGCTACCGTTCTCTACGGGCTCAAGGAAACCAGTGTCGGGAAGTAGGTATCCTTCCGCCCTGTATTTCTCCTCCACTGTAAAAAACAAAAAAAAAGTCCCTAGTCTCATTTTATGGCATTGCTGTGTGAGAAATTTCCCACGCAGCTTTTGCCATAAAGTGAGACCAGGGACTTTTTTTTTTACAGTGGCGGAGGAATACAGGGCGGAAGGATACCTACCTCCCAACACTGATTTCCTGGAGCCTGTAGAGAACGGTAGCATCAGCTGATGCTGTTCTCCACGCAAGATCATTGTGGGACACTCGTGGACTTCTGCGGATCAGGGGTGAGTATATTGGTGCTTTGCTATTTTAATATTTATTCCACATATGACAATGGCTTCGGGGATCAAAGTGACAAGTGATGGTGAGTATGTACTCTATGTTATATGTACTGTATGTCTATATGTATGTATTGTATGAATGTATTGTATGTAGTATATATGTATGTTGCATGCATGTAGTATATATGTGGTATATATGTAGTATGCATGTTGCATGCATGTGGTATATATGTAGTATGTATGTTGCATGCATGTAGTATATATGTAGTATGCATGTTGCATGTAGTATATATGTATGTTGCATGCATGTAGTATATATGTAGTATGTATGTTGCATGTAGTATATATGTTGTATATATGTATGTTGCATGCATGTGGTATATATGTAGTATATATGTGGTACATATGTAGTTTGCATGTTGCATGCATGTGGTATATATGTAGGATGTATGTTGCATGCATGTAGTATATATGTAGTATGCATGTTGCATGCATGTTGCATATATGTTGTATGTATGTATGTTGCATGCATGTAGTATATATGTGGTATATAAGTAGTATGCATGTTGCATGCATGTGGTAAATATGTAGTATGTATGTATGTTGCATGCATGTAGTATATATGTAGTATGTATGTTTCATGTAGTATATATGTAGTATATATGTATGTTGCATGCATGTAGTATATATGTAGTATGTATGTTGCATGTAGTATACTGTATATGTTGTATATATGTATGTTGCATGCATGTGGTATATATGTAGTGTATATGTGGTATATATGTAGTTTGCATGTTGCATGCATGTGGTATATATGTAGTATGTATGTTGCATGCATGTAGTATTTATGTAGTATGCATGTTGCATGCATGTAGTATATATGTAGTATGCATGTTGCATGCATGTAGTATACAGTATATGTAGTATGTATGTTGCATGTAGTATACTGTATATGTTGTATATATGTATGTTGCATGCATGTGGTATATATGTAGTGTATATGTGGTATATATGTAGTTTGCATGTTGCATGCATGTGGTATATATGTAGTATGTATGTTGCATGCATGTAGTATATATGTAGTATGCATGTTGCATGCATGTAGTATATATGTTGTATGTATGTATGTTGCATGCATGTAGTATATATGTGGTATATATGTAGTATGTATGTATGTTGCATGCATGTAGTATATATGTAGTATGCATGTTGCATGTAGTACATGTATGTTGCATGCATGTAGTATATATGTAGTATGCATGTTGCATGCATGTAGTATATATGTTGTATATGTATGTTGCATGCATGTGGTATATATGTAGTATGCATGTAGTATATATGTGGTATATATGTAGTTTGCATGTTGCATGCATGTGGTATATATGTAGTATGTATGTATGTATGTTGCATGCATGTAGTATATATGTGGTATATATGTAGTATGCATGTTGCATGCATGTGGTAAATATGTAGTATGTATGTATGTTGCATGCATGTAGAATATATGTAGTATGTATGTTGCATGTAGTATATATGTTGTATATATGTATGTTGCATGCATGTAGCATGTTTGTAGCATGTAGCATGTATGTAGTATGTATGTAGCATGTAGTATGTATGTAGTATGTATTTTTTTTTTTTACATTCAACACATAGGCCGGATGATGGGACTACTACTGTCCCATCATTGGCTAATGTGTCAATCACCGTCATGGTAGCAGGCATCGCCCGATGGGACTTGTAGTCCCATCGGACGATGCCTGCACAGACCCCCGCAGCCTGCACAGACCCCCGGACAGTCGGCACAGCCCCCCGGCAGGCCAGCACAGCCCCCCCGGCAGGCCGGTACAGACCCCCGGCAGTCCGCTCAGACCCCCGGACAGTCGGTACAGACCACCGGCAGGCTGGCACAGCTCCCTGGCAGGCCGGTACAGACCCCCACAGCCTGCACAGACCCCCGGACAGTCGGCACAGACCCCCGGCAGTCCGCTCAGACCCCCAGACAGTCGGTACAGAACACCGGCAGTCCGGCACAGCCCCTCAGCAGGCCGGTACAGACCCCCGCAGCCTGCACAGACCCCCGGACAGTCGGCACAACCCCCCCGGCAGTCCGCTCAGACCCCCAGACAGTCGGTACAGAACACCGGCAGGCCGGCACAGCCCCTCAGCAGGCCGGTACAGACCCCCGCAGCCTGCACAGACCCCCGGACAGTCGGCACAGCCCCCCGGCAGGCTGGTACAGACCCCCGGCAGTCCGCTTAGACCCCTGGACAGTCGGTACAGACCACCGGCAGGCCGGCACAGCCCCCCGGCAGGCCGGTATAGACCCCCAGCAGTCCGCACAGACCCCCGGGCAGTCGGCACAGACCCCCGTGAAGTCGGCACAGACCACCGGGAGGCCGGTACGGACACCCGGCAGTCCGCACAGACCCCCTGGCAGTCGGTACAGACCACCGGCAGGCCGGCACAGGCCCCCAGCAGGCCGGTACAGACCCCCGGCAGTCCGCTTAGACCCCTGGACAGTCGGTACAGACCACCGGCAGGCCAGCACAGCCCCCCGGCAGGCCGGTATAGACCCCCGGAAGTCCGCACAGACCCCCGGGCAGTCAGCACAGACCCCCGGGAAGTCGGCACAGCCCCCTGGCAGGCCGGTACAGACCCCCGGCAGTCCGCACAGACCCCCGGGCAGTCGGTACAGACCACCGGCAGGCCGGCACAGCCCCCCAGCAGGCCGGCACAGACTCCCAGCAGTCCGCACAGACCCTCGGGCAGTCGCCACAGACCACCGGGAAGTCGGCACAGACCCCCGGCAGGCCGGTACAGAGCCCCGGGCAGTCGGCACAGACCCCAGGCAGGCCGGTACAGACCCCCGGGCAGTCGGCATAGACCCCCCGGAAGGCCCGAACTGACGGCGCGCACAGACCGCGCATCATGATGACGTCATTTCGACAGCCAATCAGAGCCACAGCAGTGGCTCTATGCATTATGGGAACTTCCGATTCCGATATTGAAAAAATATCGGTACTCGGTATCGGAATTCCGATACAGCAAATATCGGCCGATACCTGATATTTGCAGTATCGGAATGCTCAACACTAGTAGTATGTATGTTTGTTGCATGCATGTGGTATATATATAGTATGCATGTAGTATATATGTTGTATATATGTAGTATGCACGTTGCATGCATGTGGTATATATGTAGTATGTTTGTATGTTGCATGCATGTAGTATATATGTAGTATGCATGTTGCATGTAGTATATGTATGTTGCATGCATGTAGTATATATGTAGTATGCATGTTGCATGTAGTATATGTATGTTGCATGCATGTAGTATATATGTGGTATATATGTAGTATGCATGTTGCATGCATGTGGTATATATGTAGTATGCATGTTGCATGCATGTGGTATATATGTAGTGTGTATGTATGTTGCATGCATGTAGTATATATGTAGTATGCATGTTGCATGTAGTATATATGTATGTTGCATGCATGTAGTATATATGTGGTATATATGTAATATGCATGTAGTATATATGTGGTATATACAGTATGTAGTATGCATGTTGCATATAGTGTATATGTTGTATGCATGTTGCATGTAGTATGTATGTTGTATGTAGTATATATGTGGTATGCATGTTGCATGTAGTATACATGTGGTATGCATGTTGGATGCATGTGGTATATATGTAGTATGTTGCATGCATGTAGTATATATGTAGTATGTATGTTGCATGTAGTATATATGTTGTATGCATGTTGCATGTAGTATATATGTAGTATGCATGTTGGATGCATGTGGTATATATGTAGTATGTTACATGCATGTAGTATATATGTAGTATGCATGTTGCATGTAGTATATATGTTGTATGCATGTTGCATGTTGTATATATGTAGTATGCATGTTGCATGCATGTGGTATATATGTAGTATGTTGCATGCATGTAGTATATATGTAGTATGCATGTTGCATGTAGTATATATGTATGTTGCATGCATATAGTATATATGTGGTATATATGTAGTATGCATGTTGCATGCATGTAGTATATATGTGGTATATATGTAGTATGCATGTTGCATGCATGTGGTATATATGTGTTGCATGCATGTGGTATATATGTAGTATGTATGTATGTTGCATGCATGTAGTATGCATGTTGCATGTAGTATATATGTTGCATACATGTAGTATATGTGTGGTATATATGTAATATGCATGTACTACATATGTGGTATATATGTAGTATGCATGTTGCATGTAGTATATATGTTGTATGCATGTTGCATGTAGTATATATGTAGTATGTTTGTTGCATGTAGTATATATGTTGTATGCATGTTGCATGTAGTATATATGTAGTATGCATGTTGCATGCATGTGGTATATATGTAGTATGTATGTATGTTGCATGCATGTAGTATATATGCATGTATGTTGCATGTAGTATATATGTTGTATGCATGTTGCATGTAGTATATATGTAGTATGCATGTTGGATGCATGTGGTATATATGTAGTATGTTGCATGCATGTAGTATATATGTAGTATGCATGCTGCATGTAGTATATATGTTGTATGCATGTTGCATGTAGTATATATATATAGTATGCATGTTGCATGCATGTGGTATATATGTAGTATGTATGTATGTTGCATGCATGTAGTATGTATGTAGCATGTATGTAGTATGTATGTAGCATGTAGTATGTATGTAGTATGTATTTTTTTTTTTTGTACATTCAACACATTAGCCGGATGATGGGACTACTACTGTCCCATCATTGGCTAATGTGTCAATCACCGTCATGGTAGCAGGAATCACCCGATGGGACTTGTAGTCCCATCGGACGATCCTGCACAGACCCCCGCAGCCTGCACAGACCCCCAGACAGTCGGTACAGACCACCGGCAGGCCGGCACAGCCCACCGCAGCCTGCACAGACCCCCGGGCAGTCAGTACAGACCACCGGCAGGCCGGCACAGCCCACCGCAGCCTGCACAGACCCCCTGGACAGTCGGTACAGACCACCGTCAGGCCGGCACAGCCCACCGCAGCCTGCACAGACCCCGGACAGTCGGTACAGACCCCCGGCAGGCTGGCACAGCCCCCCGGCAGGCCGGTACAGATCCCCGGCAGTCCGCACAGACCCCCGGGCAGTCAGCACAGACCCCCGGAAGGTCCGTACACCCCCCCGAGAGGCTGTACAAGGGCAGAAAAGGGTTTTTCTTATTCCGATACCGGAAGTCCCATAGACTTGAATGGGACTTCCGGTATCAGAATCGGCGATACCCGATACTTTTTTCGTATTGGGCCGATACCATCCAATCCGATAGTTTAGGATATCGGATGGTATCGCTCAACACTACCACCAAGAAAATTGTAAATTTTTGGTGCTGCATAATTTGCATGATACTATTGTTCTGGGTTTTCCCTGGTTGCAATCTCATAATCCAGTTTTGGATTGGAAATCTGGGACTGTGGTGAGTTGGGGTTGTCAGTGTTTTCGTAAGGACGCTCCGGTTTTCTCCACCTCTCCTCAGTCTCATGATATTCCTGATTATCTGGCCGATTTTTCTGCTGTATTTAGTGAGAGTAAGTCTGCGTCTTTGCCTCCTCATAGGAGTTATGACTGTGCAATTGAGTTGATGCCTGGGTATAAATTTCCCAAGGGTCGGCTTTTCAACTTATCTGTACCCGAACATGATGCTATGCGATCCTATATTAAGGAGTCGTTGGAGAAGGGTCATATTAGACCATCCTCGTCACCTTTAGGTGCTGGGTTTTTTTTTGTGGCCAAGAAAGATGGTTCATTAAGACCGTGTATTGATTATCGTTTCCTTAACAAGATGACGGTTAAATATCAGTACCCATTACCTCTGATGTCTGATTTATTCTCCAGAGTTAAGAGTGCCTGCTGGTTTACTAAGCTTGACCTCAGGGGGGCGTATAATCTTATTCGCATCAAGCACGGGGATGAATGGAAGACGGCGTTTAATACTCCAGAGGGACATTTTGAGTACCTGGTGATGCCTTTTGGGCTCACTAATGCCCCTTCTGTCTTCCAGTCCTTTATGAATGATATTTTCCGTGACTTCGTGGATAAGTTTTTGATCATCTATCTGGATGATATTTTGATCTTTTCTAGTGATTGGGATTCTCATGTGGAACACGTCCGGACTGTGTTCCAGATTTTGAGGGAGAATTCCCTGTTTGTTAAGGGATCGAAATGCCTCTTTGGTGTACAGAGGATTTCATTTTTGGGATTTATCTTGTCTCCGTCGACTACTGAAATGGACCCGGCCAAGGTACAGGCCATTTATGATTGGGTTCAGCCTACTTCTTTAAAAGGCCCTCCAGAAGTTTTTGGGTTTTGCTAATTTCTATCTTAAATTTATAGGTAATTTTTCTGGTATTGTCAAACCACTGACTGATCTGACCAAGAAGGGCGCTGATGTGCTGAATTGGTCTCCTGAGGCTGTCTCAGCATTTCAGGAGCTTAAGCGGAGATTTACTTCAGCTCCAGTTTTACGGCAACCTGATGTCTCACTTCCATTTCAGGTGGAGGTAGATGCTTCTGAGATTGATGCAGGAGCTGTTTTGTCCCAAAAAGACCCTGTGACTTCTAAGACGAATCCCTGTGCCTTCATTTCTCAAAAGTTCTCCCCATCTGAACGCAACTACGACATGGGGAATCGGGAATTGTTGGCCATGAAATGGGCATTTGAGGAGTGGAGACATTGGTTGGAGGGAACTAGACATCAAGTTGTGGTCCTCACCGATCACAAGAATTTGATTTATCTGGAGTCGGCCAAACGCTTGAATCCTTGACAGGCTAGATGGGCCTTGTTTTTCACGCGTTTTAATTTTGTGGTCTCTTTTCTTCCGGGCACTAAGGATGTTAAGGCAGACGCCCTTTCTAGGAGTTTCTTTGCCGATTCTCTTAATGTGACCGAGCCTACTACCATCCTAGGTGAGGGCGTAGTTGTTTCTGCCATTTCACTCGATTTGAGATGCGCTCTGGATGAATTTCAGGAGGATAAACCTGAGCGTTGCCCTATGGGGAAATTGTATGTTCCTGACCAGTGGAGAAAGAGAGTGATGTCTGAAATTCATTGCTCCGCATTGGCTGGTCATCCAGGTATTATGGGTACCAGAGATATGGTGAGTCGGTCTTTTTGGTGGCCCACCTTATCTCGTGATGTCAGGAATTTTGGACAGTCCTGTGGGACTTGTTCTCGGTCTAAACCCTGTTTTCGTTCTAGTGGGTTGCTGATGCCCCTGCCGGTGCCCAAGAGGCCATGGACCCATATCTCAATGGATTTTATTTCTGATCTTCCTGTCTCTCAGAGAATGACTGTTATCTGGGTGATTTGTGATAGATTTTTGAAGATGGTCCATCTTGTACCACTCCCAAAGTTGCCATCTTCCGCTGAGTTGGTACCCTTGTTTTTACAACAGGTGGTTCGGTTACATGGGATTCCAGAGAACATTGTGTCCGACAGAGGAGTCCAGTTTGTTTCCAGATTCTGGAAAGCCTTTTGTTCCAATCTGGGAATTCAGTTATCCTTCTCCTCCGCGTTTCATCCCCAGACCAATGGACAGACTGAGAGAACAAACCAGGCCTTGGAGTCATATTTAAGATTTTTTATATCTGCTGATTAGGATGATTGGGTCTCATTTTTGCCCTAGGCCGAATTTGCGCTGAACAATAGAGCTAGTTATGCCACTTTGATGTCACCCTTTTTCTGTAATTTTGGGTTTCATCCTCGATTCTCTTCAGGGCAAGTGGAATCTTCGTCCTGCCCAGGTGTGGACACTGTGGTTGAGAGAATGCAGCAGATATGGGACCAAGTGGTGGACAAGTTGTCACTCTCTCAGGAAAAGGCCCAGCGATTTTCAAACCGGCATAGGACCATTGGTCCCCGGTTTAAAGTGGGTGATATGGTTTGGTTGTCGTCTAAGAATATTCCTATGAAGGTTGCATCTCCAAAATTTAAGCCAAGATTTATTGGACCTTATAAGATTTTGGAGATTCTTAATCTTGTTTCTTTTCGATTGGCTTTTCCAGTTACGTTCAAGATCCATAAAGTATTTCACAAATCTCTGTTGAAGAGGTTTATTGAGCCAGTGGTTCCTATGGCAGCACCTCCTGACCCTGTGTTGGTTGAAGGCAATGTGGAATATGAGGTAGAGAAAATATTGGATTCTCGTTTGGTTAGACGGAGACTCCAGTATTTGGACAAATGGAAGGGTTATGGCCAGGAGGATAATTCTTGGGTCTCTGCCTCTGATATTCATGCCAATAGATTGGTTCGTGCTTTTCACCGGGCCCATCCTGATCGGCCTGGTGGCGTGGATGAGGGTTCGTTGACCCCTCCTCAAGGGGGGGGTACTGTTGTGAGTTCATTTTCAGGTCTACCAGTTGTGAGTTCTCCTTCCAGGCTCCCTCTGGTGGTAACAGGAGGTAGTGAGGCTGATTTAATCAGTGGAGATCTGCCACCTGATAAGGAGGATGACGATTGGACCTCAGGAATCTCAGACTGGAATTAAGACAGCCGACGCCCTATTCTGGTGCTGGTGATTCCTTCTGGCTTGTCAAGTCTTGGTCCTCAGCTCTGTTCCAGTCAGCTCAAGCTAAGTTTTTCTGCTAATGTTCACACTTGATTTTCTTGGTCTATTCAGTTTTTTGTGTGGTCAGCCAGCCCCGGCTGGGGCTGTGCTGAATTTCCACTCTTACTTATCTGTATTTGCCAATTTACTTTTTGTCCCTTATTAGTTTGGCCTCTTTTTGTTCTGCCTCAGAATATTTCAGAGTGCTGATATAGTGGGAGAAGTCTAGTGACTTCAGGGTTAATTTTGTTATCAGAAGTGTTGGACATTATTTTTGTAGGGTTTTTTGCAGATTGCAGACAGTGTCTTTCCTTTCCTATCCTTTCTAGTTAGTTTGGGCCCCATCGTTTGCTCAGCCTATTTTCCTGCCTATGTTTGTGTTTTCATCTTGTTTCACCGTCAATACATGTGTAGGGGCTGTCTATTCCTTTGGGGTCTGCTCTGGGGCAGTTAGTTTTCCCCTTTTCTTGCTTTAGGCTTATTTAGTCCTCCAGCCGTGTCGAGGCGTCTAGGTTCATCGTAGGCATGCTCTACGGCTGCTGATAGTTGTGTGGTTAGGATCAGGGATCTGCAATCTGCATAGTGTCTGAAACAACAGTTCAGCGTCCTCAAATCTCTAGTGAGATTTAAATTCTCACCAATACTATAGACACCCTCCACCTTATCATACACCATCCAATTTCAGCCTGTTACATTGAGGTGTAATCTCTCCTGTGCCTGAGACAATAGTTCAGCGTCCTCAAATCTCTAGTGAGATTCAAATTCTCACCAATACTGTAGACACCCTCCAACTTGTCATACACCATCCAATTTCAGCCTGTTACATTGAGGTGTAATCTCTCCTGGTCCAGAGACAATAGTTCTGCGTCCTCAAATCTATAATGAGATTCTAATTCTCTCCAATCCTATAGACACCCTCCACCTTGTCATACACCATCCAATTTCAGCCTGTTACATTGAGGTGTAATCTCTCCTGGTCCTGAGACAATAGTTCTGCGTCCTCAAATCTCTAGTGAGATTCAAATTCTCACTAATCCTATAGCCACCCTCTACCTTGTCATACACCATCCAATTTCAGCCTGTTACATTGAGGTGTAATCTCTCCTGTGCCTGAGACAATAGTTCAGCGTCCTCAAATCTCTAGTGAGAATCAAATTCTTACCAATACTATAGACACCATCCACCTTGTCATACACCATCCAATTTCAGTCTGTTACATTGAGGTGTAATATCTCCTGGTTCTGAGACAATAGTTCTGCGTCCTCAAATCTCTAGTAAGATTCAAATTCTCACCAATCTTATAGACACCCTCCACCTTGTCATACACCATCCAATTTCAGCCTGTTACATTGAGGTGTAATCTCTCTGGTGCCTGAGACAATAGTTCAGCGTCCTCAAATCTATAGTGAGATTCAAATTCTCACCAATACTATAGACACCCTCCACCTTGTCATACACCATCCAATTTCAGCCTTTTACATTGAGGTATAATCTCTACTGGGCCTGAGACAATAGTTCAGCGTCCTCAAATTTATAGTGATATTCTAATTCTCACCAATAGTAGATACACCTTCTACCTTGTTTTACAGTACCATATAGCTGGTGGTATTTTGGGTACATTTTCACAAAAATGAGGAAGTATGGTGGAAGACGCCATGGAAGTGGGTGGGGGTTGCAGGCTGGTCCCGATTGTGGTGGTGGTGGTGTTGCATCTGTTGGTAGTGGCAAAAGCACAATAGCACCTATGGCAGGAGGTGTTGAGCCTGTGTCATTGTCTGGCTCCACAAGGCCTCAAAGGCTCTCTTTTCTGGGAGTAGGTAAACCACTTTTAAAGCTGGAGCTTCAGGAACAAGTTTTGGCTTACATTGCTGACACAGCCTCCAGCTCTCTCGCCTCCTCTTCTGAAGTTTAAAAAAATAAAAGCACTGAGTCGTCAGTGGAGGCTCCTGGTCAGGAACAACACCTTTCCTTGTGTCCTTCACCCCTACCAAAAGTAAAGCATGTGGCAGGCCACACTACCGATTACTCCATGGAGCTCTTTTCACATACCATGCCGGGTTATCAAGTCAAATTGTGAATTCCCCGGTCCAAGATGAATCTGACATGGAGTGCACTGATGCACAGCCACTGCTAGATTTTTCTGCTGGTACATTCACTCAGAGAACTACATTGTCCTTGCAGTGTACTGAGGCAGAATCAGACCCTGATGAAACTCAGGTGCCCCTTCCCGCATACTATACCACCTTACACGGTGACACAGAGGAAGGTGCACATGAAATTGAAGAGGAGGTGATGGATGACCCAGTTGTTGACCCAGATTGGCATCCATTGGGGAAAGAGGGTGCCGTTGCCAATAGCTCAGAAGAGGAGGGGGAGGATCCGCAGCAGGCAAAGACATTGCAACAGCTGTTATCTGGCAGGACCATAGCAGTCCAAAAATGTGTTACAAAAACCAAAAGAGTTGCAGGACAGCTTGGCCAGACGGTCAAATTAGCACAGCATGCAAGGTCTCAAAATGTCTTCCATAGTAGGAAGAGTGCAGTGTGGCACTTTTTTGAACAAAATCCTAATGATCAGGCAAAAGTTATCTGTAAGAAGTGCGCAAAGACTTTTAGCCGAGGGAAAAATCTGAGAAATTTGAATGCCAGTTGCATGCTTAGACATTTAACCACCATGCACTTGCAAGTGTGGACGGGCTACCAAACCTCACGTACCACATGTGCACCTGCTCCGAATGAAGGTAGTCAGCAATGCTACATCGCTTCCCCACTGTAAGCCCACCGGTTAGCACACCACAAGCAGCAAATGTCGAGGTGTCATCACAAGGGCAAAGCAGTCATGGAATCACAATGTTATTTCTACGAAAGACTGAATCTAGGCCATCAACACCACCAACACCATCACCATCACCAACCCTCTCTCAGTCCGCCATGTTCACCGCTAGTTCCACCATATGCAGCTCTCAAGCCCAGCTCACCCTACCAGAGACTCTGAGAAGGACAAGAACTCATCCTCTTATCCGCGTACACTGGCTTTGAACGCCCACATTGCCAAACTAATCTCATTAGAGATGATGCCCTACCGGTTGGTTGAAAGCAAAGCTTTCCACGACCTCAAGGCCTACGCAGTACCATGCTATGACCTACCCAGTCGGCACTTCTTTTCGCGAAAAGCCATCCCAGCCCTCCACGTGCATGTGAAAGACTGCATTGTCCATGCACTCAAGCAATCAGTGAGGGGAAAGGTGCACCTCACAACAGATGCATGGTCCAGTAGGCATGGCCAGGGCCGTTACGTGTCCATCACTGCCCACTGGGTTAATGTGATGGATGCAGGGTCCACAGGAGACAGCGGCAGTGGGGCAGTGCTGCCTAGCCCACGGTATAGGAAACAGTTGGCTGAAGGCATTCGACCTTCCTCCTCTTCCTCCAGAAGCGAAAGCTCGTCCACAGAGCGCAGACACACGAGCACTCCATTCGCAGCTGCCAGTGTTGCACATGAGGTGTCCCACTATCGAACAGCTAGTGGTAAGCATCAGCAGGCAATGTGTTTGGGCGGCAACAGACACACTGTGGAGGTACTGGCTGACTACTTGCAGCGACAAACTGAGTCATGGCTGGGCATTCTACATCTTGAGGCAGGCAAGGTAGTTAGTGATAACGGACAGAATTTTGTGGCAGCCATAGCCCTTTCAAAACTCAGACACATACCTTATCTGGCTCACACATTGAACCTGGCGGTGCAGTGCTTCCTCAATAATTATCCGGAGTTAACACCCCTGCTCCATAAGGTGCGAAGACTGTGCTCGCACATCCGCAAGTCGCCCGTACACTCCTGTCATATGCAGAAGCTGCAGCAATTGCTCCACCTTCCCAAGCACCGCCTAATTATCGACATTGCAACAAGGTGGAACTCCTCCCTGCACATGGTTCAGAGGCTGTGCGAACAGAGGCAGGCTGTAATTCATTTGTGGGAGGATACACGGGCAGGCAGTTTGCAGGCAGACATGGAGTTGTTTGGTGTGCAGTGGTCGTAGCTGAAAGACCTCGGTAAAGTCCTTCAGTGTTTTGAGGAAAGCACACGGCTGTTAAGCACAGACGATGCCATCATAAGCATGAGCATCCCACTTATGCGTCTGCTCATGCAAACTTTGATGCACATTAAGGAGCAGGCATCTGCAGCCGAGGAGGAAGAGGAGGAGGGAAGCCTTGATGACAGTCAGCCATTGTCTGCTCAGGGAAGTCTCGTGGACGAGGTGGAGGAAGAAGAGGAAGAGGAGGAGGAGGAGGGTGATGGGGATGATTATTTTGGGGAGGAGGATGCTACTCAGGGGGCAAGAAAAAATGTTGGCGTGGCAAGGTCAGGTACAGGGTTTGTGCATGACTGGAGGGATGTGGATTTGCCAGAAAGTGCTCCTCCACTCAGCACTCGCAGTGCATCATTGACACCTGGAACATTGGCACACATGTCTGATTATGCCTTGCAGATCCTAAAAAGGGACCCCCGCATTGCCAAAATGATGAACGATGACGACTACTGGTTGGCCAGCATCCTGGATCCACGCTATAAAGGCAAATTCCAAAACATCATGCCACAGGAGAACCTAGAGCTAATATTGGCTAACAAACAAGCAACTCTGGTAAACCGTTTGTTTGAGGCATTCCCAGCACACAACGGCGGTGATGTTTTTCCAACGAGCAGTAGGGGGCAACATGGAAGAGGTGTTCGTGGTGCACACAGCCGAAGTGGTGTTGGACACAGGGGTTTCATGACCATGTTGTGGACTGATTTTTCAAGTACCGCTCACATGACTGGTAATACTGCATCGATCAAAAGTGACAGGAGACAGCAGTTGTCAACTATGGTAACAAACTACTTCTCCTCCCATATCTATGTTCTCCCTTACCGGTCATTCCCCTTTGACTACTGGGCCAGTAAACTTGACACCTGGCCTGAATTGGCATAATATGCCTTACAGGAGCTTGCTTGCCCTGCTGCTAGTGTGTTATCTGAACGAGTCTTCAGTGCTGCTGGATCAATCCTGACAGAAAAAAGGACCCATCTGTCGACCCAAAATATTGATGATCTAACCTTCATTAAAATAAACCATGCATGGGTTTCAAAGGATTTTGTCCCACCCTCCCCTGCTGACACGTAGGTTGCCAGAAAAATGGCTTGCTTTTGTCCTCCTCTTCCGTGGACTTCTCCAATTACTCCATTTGCAGCTGCTGAATGTCCAACATCAACATATGCCATTTTTCCAATCTCCCTAACTGAGCTGCCTCCCCCACAGGGCCGGGGTCACCACCTGGCGCACGCACCCATGCGAGTGCCATTGCACTGGACAGGTGGGTGGGCACACTCTTTGGCAACGGCACTGGCACAAGGTAACTCAGTAGAATCAAGGGTCTCTGATGGTGGGGGTGCACATCCGCCATCAGACACACCGGCGTACTATGAGGGGCCCTGTGCCAGTACCGCTGCCCACGAGTGGGCCGCTCTGCTTGCTCTGGGCACCAGCACTTGCAATACTTACCTCTTCCTGCTCCACCACTATGTAGTCTGGCCTGTTAAATACTTCACTGGGACTGCCAATACAAATTTGGTGAAATGATAGATGATGGTTAAGACGTAGCTATGCCCTGTCCTGCTGGGCTCTATCTTCAGATGATCAATGGCTTCCATTTGTTATGGACGTCGACTCACAATAATATGCAGTGGTGGTTTATCATCAGCTTTCACGGTTTTCTGACTCACAGACGTGTGACATTCCTGCCCACATTTTTAAATGTGTCCTCTCATGCCAATCCAATAGAATCGCCTACGGCCTGTGGCTTCTGTCTTTTGCACTCCAAAGTTACCTTACAGATCATGATAGGCAGTGAGGACAATGTCTACATCTGTCCCTGTGATCACAATTTAATGGAGATGAGTAACGGTGATGGGTTCCATGGTACTGCGATACAGCAAACCTTTCTTCACAAGATCTGTTTTCGCTGTCTCCACAGACAAAGTAATTGAGGGTGAGCATCGCCTCTGAGAATTCTCCCGGGAGTTTTTACCGTGATTAGTAATTCCAAAATTTCTGCAATCAGTCGACTTTCCGTACTTGTTACGGCGGCAGAACACGCTTAAAAAATAATAAATAAACGTGTTCGCCGCCCGGGGTCCACCGTGCGGCAGATGGAAAAACCGCAGCTAGAAGACACAGAGCACTGTGGCGGTAATGTGCACGGGGTTCTATATCACCCAGGTGCAATCATGCAGTCTCTGTTAAGTGCACAGAGCTGCTACAGGAAAAATAGAAAAGTAACGCTGAGCCTGTTAGTAACACAGGGACTCAGCGACACACAAGCGGTAGGCAAAAACCGGAGTAGTTAAAACGTCAATACGTCCGACACCTACCGTAGTAACAAGTGTGCTGGCGTCGCAACCGCGGACGCAGAAGTAAGCTGCAACTGCAGCGCGGTGTGAACAAAGCCGCAAGCAAGGCGCTGCAAGGATGCTGGCGCAATGCAGGACGCTTAGCTGCTGCACAAGGTATGGCTGGAGCGCGCTGGCGCTAGCGCTGCTACTGGCGGCTGCCCAATCACACAATCGTAATATCAGAGGGAAGGGGTTTCATAATAAGTCATCCACCAGTCCAAGCATACAATTGTTATGGAAATATATATTCATATGTGTATCCATAGATCTCACTTGCCTGCTATAGGCTATATACTGCTATATACTCATATAATCTTATACACTGCTACATATTCATATATGCTCGCTTGGAGATATAATCATAGCTGTCTTGAACTTTGTAACCATTCTACCAGAGATGACCTAACCCATCTGGAGAACCAACGTGACACCCATTGTCTTGGGAAATATCTAGCAGACATAAGAAATAAGGAAGTAACACCAGATGTGCCAGCCGATACCAGAACATGCTGACACTGTAAAAACAATAGGCTGTAAATTATATTGCTAGAATCAGCTTTTTGGTAAACTCTTCCATATATGTTCATGTATTCAAACTGACCAATTACACTAGAAGGTCAGCCTTTATGTTAATCAGATAACCCCCCTTTCCTACATGTATCTATAAATATAGGTATGCTTAATAAAGCGACAGAGCATTGAAAGAATCGATTGCTGTCTCTGTGTACAGTTCTTTTCTTCCAGTTGAGCGCTCAATAAGACTCTGTCTAATTTGGGCAGGCCACAGTACGCACAGGGGTAAATTTACCCAACTATAAATTTCCACACCAATTTGGCGCCCAACGTGGGGCTTTGGACGAAACACACGGGGACCCAGCTGACCGGAAAGACGGGGGTGCCGTTACGGGCCTGGCCCACGGGACGGAGGCTGCAGCTCCATAAGTAAGTTAAGAAAATTCTGTCATCTTGCCTGAATGTCCCGTGTCCAGCCCGGGTCTGTACCCCTAGCCGGTCAGGTGTGGTCACCACCGTATCCCAGGTAAAGTGTAAAAAGTCCACCCTTATCGAAACCCTGGAATAAGCTAAGTGTCTGCTGTGGTTCTGTGTGTCTCAGATCCGGTGAGAGAGTTGGTGGAAAATTGTGACAGAATTGTGCTTGTGGTTGCTAGGGGACCGATAAAAAACACTGAGTCTCTCTGACTAAGTCAAATCACGTCCCCGCACCACGCGGAGGTTTTGACTTAGACGGGATATCACAGGTGGTTCCCTCTGAAAAAGCTGTCACTGTCCCCACACACATACATGAAGGTGTCAGCTTCAAGGAGGTATCACAGGTGAATCCCTCGGCTGTCATCACGTCCCCGCACCACGCGGAGGTTGGCAGACTGGAGAGATATCACTGGCTAATCATTGGAGAGGTTATCACGGTTCTCGGGTGCACACGGAGGGGTGATAATCTAGTGGGATATCACGGCTCCCATCTCCCAGCAGACGGAGGGTGATATGTCCCGGCGTCAACCAAAGCGCCACAGGTGATTGGCATTGGCAGTTATCGGTTACCAGCAGCTGTTTCACATACGCGTCACAAAACAAGGGCTTTCGATCTCTCTCCCCGGACGTCTATATGTGAATTCATTGCAGGTTTCGGCAAAGATCTGAAGCAGAAAGAGTTTTGCCTTTTATTATTGTAAACTTCCTCTTTTGCCTGCAGGGTGTGCCCCTGATATATACATTTTTCATATTGTTATATTTTGTACTCTGCTTTTCCCTATTTTATGTTTTATTTTGCATTTTTGGTAGTGGTTTTTGTTACTGCAGTGTTAGAAGTTTTGGGAAAGCTGAGTCTGTAGGCACTTCACCCCCCCCTCCCATTACATTGTTCTCAGATTTTGCAGAGACGCAGGCATAAAAAGAGGAAGTTGAGTGCCTGCATTCTGAATTAACACTTTTTATTGTTGGAGGCTGTATTAATTTTTAGATTTTTATTTTTATTTTTGCAGCGTTTTACCAAGGTTTACCAACTTTTGTGTTTTTTTCTTTCCTTTTTCCCTCCATTTTTCCATATATTTGGTTTTTGGTTTTTCTGCGTGGATTCTTTTTTCAAAGTTTATATACTATATACGTTTTGATCTTATCAACTTTTTGGTTTATTATCCGTTTAAAATCTTTTAAAAATTTTTCCTTTTTTCCTTTCTTATCTCTTTTAATTTTTCTTCCGAGGTTTTCTCCACTTTTTGTGACATTTTTATCAGTTTTTAGGTTTAGTTTTCACTTCTTTCTTTCAGTTTTGTTAAAAAGAGAATTTTTACCTGCGTTGGGGTATTCACTAAATATTCTTGTTTTGTTCCCTTTTAAGCAGGTTAAAAGGGGTTGCAAAGTGTTTAAAGTGTTAATCACCTTTTTCAGTTTCAAAACAGACATAGTACGTGTTTTTTTTCCCTAAGCTGTAGCATGACATGATGTATTGAGAAGAAAAGGGAAGTAGCTAGTAATTGCCGTCTGTATTTCTTGAAGTGACAGAGGATTTTAACAGCGCAGAAGGTGATAGCAGATAGGATTGTTTCTTTTGTTTTACGTATAGGAAAAGTGTTTCCAGCGGCATACTGATCTGTGCCATCTGTGAAGGACCACAGGTCCAAGAATGCCTTCTGTGACGGACAATAAGGGGAAGCCATCCGCTCCCCCTCCCATCTCCGCTCCCCCTCCCATCTCCGCTCTTCCTTCTATCTCCGCTATTCTCACAACCTCCTCCCCTCTCTCATCTATTTCTCCTCCTATCCCTCGTCCTCCCTCATCATCTCTCCCTCTCCCTCCTCTATCTTTTTCACCTCCGCCTATCTCTCCTCCTATCCCTTCTCCTCCTCCTCCTTCTCTCTCTCCTATCTCTCCTCCATCTTCAACACCAATGCCCACCTCTCATCCCCCTCCGCTTTCCTCCTCCTCCTCTTTGTCTTCGCCATCTCCTCCTCTTCTGTCTCCTCCCCACTCTCCTTCACTATCTCTCACTTCTCCCCCTATTCCAAATCTCTCCTCCACCCTTCCCTCTTCTTCTTCTTTTTCTCACCCACCTCTCAGTCCATCGTCACCTGCTGGCCTAGTGCCAGATCCAGACAATGAAGTGTCCCTAGTTCCACAGGGGACTCTCTCTAAAGAGACAGTTATGACACCGGGAGAAGAAAGTGAATCACTCCCCACACATGACAACACAGGTGCCCTCCCGATACAACAGATAGCAGAAGGGAGGTGTGGGCCATCAGACACTGCACTTGCTGAGACTGGAGATCCTATGTGCCAAACGGAGCTGCAGTCTCAGAAGGGGGGAGTGCTATACACACACCGAAAGACAATCACACAATGGCACAGTTCCTCCTCTGATGAAAATGAAGAACACTTCCGGCCTCCTCCACACCTGACTAGATTTAGGACACAAGGACGGGAGTCACGTGCTGACCCTACACATCGTGGTTACTATAGGTACCGTTCCAGCAGCTGGATTACAAAGGCAAACCTATACCACTTATACACACACCTCAAAACCAAGGATCTAGTCATATCCCTGATGAAAGCTCGAGATGTAGAGCTGAAACGTTGGATTGTAACACCACCCTTTTTTGGATTGTAACACCACCCTTTTTTTTCACAATCAATAAAATCACAACAATTAAAGACTGTTGTTTAGAAGACTTTACTTTCATGTTATTAGTGTACCAAGTAGGCAGGGGCAGATAGAGCCAGAACTCTTACACTATGTGCCGGCCAGACCCAGATATGGACCCCATGCCATTTTACCGAAGAATGCAGCAGAGCCAGCAGACATATGCTGCAACCTGGAGTGATCTCTGGTCCATAATGGAGATTAAAGCAGGTGAAACACTCTGGCCAATCATGAAGGAACATTTCAAGCTTCCATCAGAATTAGATGTGCTTTCCTGGGAATCAGGATCAAAGCTAATTGAACAGCTTAGAGAGTGGGCCAACGCCAGACAAGCACTCAGTCTGCATAACATGAGCCAAGCCAAGACAGAGTCTGTAGACCAGTTTCATGGCAGAGTGAGGCAAGTATTCCAAATTTTAGGCTTCACTATTCATGATCAGGTACACAGACAAATGTTGGCACAGGCCTTTGTGCATGGACTAAGAGAACCAATCAAGAAACTACTGATAGTGGCCAGACCTGAGTACAGGACAATAGCAGTAGATGTCCTGCTTACAGTAGCCAGAAGAATTGAGTCCCTCCCAGGAGTACGGGGGACAGGCCCTCCCGTGATGGCCACTGACGTGGAGGAGCAACTATCACACAGAGTTAGGAGAGCTGGCAGGTGTTTCAACTGTGGCAACTTTGGCCATTTCCGGAACCAGTGCCCAGCACGCCGGCAACCCAGGTCATCCCGCAGAGGAGTAGGCCAAGAAAGAAACACAGAAGACAATGAAGAACCCTGTCCATAGGACAGAGGCAAACCAGGTCCGCCTGACGTCACGCCCCTGACATGTGGAACCCCATCAGCGGACCCAATACTTCAAATCACTGGGGGCTGTCATATCTTTCCTTGTGGACACTGGTGCAGTCAGAAGTGAAAATCCCCGACCCCACCAGTCTATCAGAACACTCTATGTCTTGTATGGGGATTTAAGGTCAAGACAGACGTTCCCCAGCTTGCAAGCCCCTGAGCATGTGGACACAGCCAGGACACTCCATCCTGTTCCAGTTTACGGTGGAGACCTGCCCACCCCACCTGATGAGCGCAGACCTACTGCAGGAACTGAAGGTGACCAAAGTGTCCCATGAAGATGTGACCTTGACCTCTTCTCCACCTCAGACCCAAGAAGAATCAATCATGCTGGTGGCCCTACAAGAGCCTCGCTCGAACAACCGGGGCAAGCCTACCCAAGGAGGTGCTGGACATAGCACCCAGAAGCCTATGGCCCAAGGGAGACTTCAAGACGCGCCAGTGCGGGTGTCACTCAAGTCTACAACCCCGGACGCTCCGAAAGCCCAGCATCCGTAGCTCATCACCCAGAGCTAAACTGCCTCTGACCAACTGGAGGTCTAAGTGGAACTGCTGTTCAAGAAATGGCCTAAGAACTTTGGCATGGGCCAGGAAAACTCTCAACCCAGAGAGACCACACCCGCTTCGTGAAATGACTGCACTGCTTCCGGCTCCAGCGCCAGAGGATCATCTTGGACAAGATTCTGAAGGTGCTCCCCGAAGTTAATCCAGGCCCTGGACCAGAAGACAGCCACTCAGCTCCTCCAATTGGTTAACAAGATGCTGACCTGAGATCAAGCTGGGTGAAAGGAACTGCTGCTGGCTGGTAAAGAAGACGCCCCGGCAAAAAGACCCCCTGTGAGAGCAAGAAAGCTCAGCTGGACGTCATCTCTGACGCAGAGGACCTCAGCAAACGGCTGGTTCCCTGCCAGCCCTGTGCCAGGAGATGGGAGTCACCCATGGCACTGTGAAGAGCAAGGCCAGCTTGAGCCGCCTCACCCACGGGAATCATCATGGTCCCAGCTTCTCTCGATCAAGAGGAAGACTGTGAAAGGAGAACCAGACCAGATTGAATGGTGTATAACCTGAGGACTGTGAGCGAAGCAACCGTGTTTGAAACCCCAGTTGTGCCAGATCTGCACACTCTGCCGACAAACGTGCTAGTCACAGCAACGGTGCTCACGGCAATGGATCTGCCCGAAGCTCCCCTCAATGCTCCCCTCACCTGGACGACCAGTTCCTGAAAACGCACAAGGGGGGTGCAGAACAAATGGACAGTGAGGCCCAAGAGGGCCCAGAACAGCTTTTTCACAGCTCGCCTGAGCATTGTCCTCCATCCCCATCAACTGGATTGCGGAGCATGCAGAAGTCATCGACACCGCTACCTGCACAGCGCTTTCCATGTCTCCTCTACTCTGCCTGATGGAGCAGCAACATAAGTTCTGAAAAACAGAGTCCAGTGGTGTCAAAAGCAAGTTCCTGAATACACCGTATCGCCCACTAGACGAAACACTTGACAGATGACCGCGGAGGAGAAGATGGCTCCCTCAACAATTCCGAAGATGCAGGCCCTCCTTAGTCTAGTCTCGTACTACAGAACTTGGATTCCTGGTGCTCCAGACTTAATGCAGTCTCTGTACAATTGCATCAACGCATTGCAACCTTCATCTCGTACAGGAAACTGAAAGACTTCATAGTCTCTGCGCCAACTCTAGGCCTCCCTGACTACGAGAAGCCATCCCATCCTGACCAAAATGGAAAAAGAAGGACCAAGATGGAGAAGGTCATGCTACTGGCCAGGCTTAAAACAGACCCATGGAGGAAAACCAGAGGCCTCTAGACTACCTCTCAGCCGGCCTGGATCCAGTTGCAAGGGGGGGCCCTCCTGCATGAAAACAAAACCCGCAGCACACGCCCTCCTGACAAGGCTACTCTCCACCACTCTTCAGTGCTCGCAGCCGTTACCTGTCTCTACTCCCACTCCCAAGGGGGGATGCGGATACGGACCCTCAGATCAAAAATCTGTAAGATACCGTAGATGGCTCCAGTTTTGCAGATGATGAAGTAAGGTTCCACACGGGATGTGCAGTGACCAGCAATCAAGACATTCTATGGTCCAGAAGGTCGTCAGCCCAAGAGCCCAAGAAGCGGAGCTAATAGAGCTGGCGAAAGACCTGCCAGATTGCGAAGAACAAAAACTTCCAGGTACTCACGTGACATGGCACCCGACTTCGGACCCATCTGGGCTGCAAGAAACTTCATCACAGCAAGCGGATCGACCATGAAGCACCATGGAGCCATCAGAGACCTGCTGGACACTCTTCAACTACTAAAAGTGGTGGCAGTGTTGAAGGTCAAGGCACACGGAAAACTGAACACAGTAGAGACACGGGGCATCAACATGGCAGACGTGGCAGCCAAAAAAGCAGCCGGAGGAAGACAATATGGAAAATGGGAGAGGTCGTAGAGCCGGACAGCTACTACATGACGACTGAAGACGAGAAAACCTGGCAAACAGAAGTCAATGGGAAAACCGTTGAAGATGCCATCTCTGAATTGGACAGAAGTGCTGCCTCCTCCTCCACCAGCCAACAAGCTGAATCACTTCCAGGATGAAGACTCTGACGTGGATATGAATTCTGAGGCAGAAGAATGGTGCCCACCTTTCCAGAAAGGACGTATTTGATGGAGAACATTCCAGAAGATTGTCCTTCACCATCCTCTTGTGGGGAAGCTACTCCTCCAGCACAGTCCTACGATTGGCAGTCCAAGGCAACACTCCCCGAGACGAGCTGCATGAGTCCGAAGGCATACCAAGGCTACAACAGTTTGACTTTCCCCCTCATCCCCGGAGAATGTCGGCTGGATCGGTACCAATGCAAAGAGTCCCAAGTCCTCCTCTGACACAGTCTAACCCGAGTCTTCATACAGAGGGAGGCGCGGACAGAGGCAAAATCTCAGCTAAAATCCCACCATCAACTCAGAGAATGTCAATTACCACAACCCAGTCACTAAACCTGACAAAATGACTTCCTGAAATCTGTACAAGAAGTAACAGGATCAGACTCGGAAGGAGGAGAAGGAAAGCTGGATGCTGAAGGCCAAAAGCACTGGGCTCCAAGAAACCGTCTACCTCAAACCGTCTACCTCAAACCGTCTACCTCAAGACAGACCCAGTCTACCTCAAAGTGTACTCTACGGTGGTTCAATGGGCACATGGCCCACACACAGAATTGAAGACACAGGTGAATGACCTGATTGGACTCAACTCCCACCTTAACAGCAAAGATTCCCAGCAGCTGTTTGGCCTCCGACAAAATTCAACATCAGACAAGCGGGAAAAGTTCCCCCACATCATCTGGCCTGAAGACTTCCCAGTAAGGAACCAGTTGGCGAAGACTACTGCAAAGAAGCTACTCTCAAAAATAGTGTGCAGATATGGGGTTTCCAGAAAGCAATAGCAAGTGATCAGGGACCCGCATACACAGCAAACCTAACACAAGAGACCTGATCAGCAGTAGGGTCAGACTTAGTCCTACAGACTACTCACCATCCCACGCTATAGACTAGGTGGGACACTTAAGAGCAGCATGCTAAAAAATTTGCCCAAGAGACAGACAAACCCTGGCATTAGACACTCCCGTAGGCTCAGAAAAAAGCTGTCACCAATATGAAACTTTATTTGTGTCCAAACCCATTTTAGGGGTATTCTTCGCTTAGCAGTTGACTATGCAATATGATACTTTGTCTGCATGTGTAATTGAATTTATCAATAATTTTGCTAATGTCCATTCTCGAGTTTCTCTCCTTCATTGCCAGGTCCAGATTTGGTGCCTGGTATACACGTCCTGAAGTCAGGAGACTGAGTGTGGGTGGAGAAAGTCTGTAAAGAGAAGCACTCGATCCCAGATCCGATGGCCCTTCATCAAGTGCTGATGCCGCCGACCTGGAGAGAAAACCCCACCAGGATCCACGCATAGCATTGCAGGAAAAGGCCTTCATACCAGAAGATACACCTGAGCTGGAATGATGCTGTGGATGACCTACCTGACAGAATAAATTACCTACCTGACAGAGAATACACATGCACTGACTGCATAGACTGCTAACTAAGAGACTTTGATTACATTGCACCACACCCCCTTTAGGGACAGATCTCCTGACCGCCCATTTGCAAAAGTCTGTACAGAGGAGGATGTATGCACTAGGCACATGTCAGTTCACTGGCAGCACAAAAGAGTTGCAGCGCTTTGGGCCAGGAGCAGGATTTTAGGGCAAGTGTTATCTAAGGGGGGATTGTTATGGAAATATATATATTCATATGTGTATCCATAGATCTCACTTGCCTGCTATAGGCTATATACTGCTATATACTCATATAATCTTATACACTGCTACATATTCATATATGCTCGCTTGGAGATATAATCATAGCTGTCTTGAACTTTGTAACCATTCTACCAGAGATGACCTAACCCGTCTGGAGAACCAACGTGACACCCATTGTCTTGTCTCTTGGGAAATATCTAGCAGACATAAGAAATAAGGAAGTAACACCAGATGTGCCAGCCGATACCAGAACATGCTGACACTGTAAAAACAATAGGCTGTAAATTATATTGCTAGAATCAGCTTTTTGGTAAACTCTTCCATATATGTTCATGTATTCAAACTGACCAATTACACTAGAAGGTCAGCCTTTATGTTAATCAGATAACCTCCCTTTCCTACATGTATCTATAAATATAGGTATGCTTAATAAAGCGACAGAGCATTGAAAGAATCGATTGCTGTCTCTGTGTACAGTTCTTTTCTTCCAGTTGAGCGCTCAATAAGACTCTGTCTAATTTGGGCAGGCCACAGTACGCACAGGGGTAAATTTACCCAACTATAAATTTCCACATCACAATACCATACACACAGCAGCAGTATGAAAATACTAGCGCATGGCGGAACAGCCATGTGCAGTTTTTATAGTGTACGGGACCTTCCGGAAGTCTCCATAAGCCAATGGAATCAGGAGCAGGACCTGAGCACCTGACTCCTGAGCTCCAATGGGAGGCTGTCCCAGGAGCATGCTCAGAGTATGGGGTGAAGGACTTAGCCTCTGGAGAGAGTTGCTGAAAAGCAAACTATTCTGCAATCTCTCGTGCAGTGGACGGATAGCAGGAGACTGCAGGATGTAAGGGTCTAGATCTCTGCATAGCCAGGGCAGAAATCTGACTCCTAACATTACCCCCCCTCCTAGGGCCCCCCCCTCCGTGAACCTTCCGATCCGCCAGCCTGTGCCTGACAGTGGCACAGGCCTCAGACTCGTCAAAAGGCGAGTCTGAAGTGCCGGTAGGTGAAACCGAAAACCGGGATATACGGATGGAATCAGCGGAGGCCAGGTCGCCAGGCCTCAGGAGGGACACCTGGGAGATAATGGGAGTGGGAGTTTTAGGAGGACGCCGCCGTGTATCGACGGCCGTCGCCACACTCCGTTCGGGAAAGCTATCCCGGGCACATAAAGTGCATGCCCGAATGAATTTTTTTACGTCCCGAGCCCTGTGCGGCCACCAATACGATCCGGGCCAAAGACTTCGTGGTCTGCATATAGCCACGGTGGCCGTCCGCATTGTGTGCGTGTGCCCACGTGAGAATTTTAGGCCGCTGGCGAGGGGGAACAAAAGTCTCGCCTACCGACTCAAAGTCAGACCATTGTGGGGGGCTGTCTTCCTGGGAAGCAGCGTGTAGGTGGTGGCAACCGCATATGGACCCGTGAGCTGGAGGTGTCTCTGAAATGGTGTGAGACACTTTCATGGGCTCGGGAGGTAGAACCTCTGGCTCGGGCAGCTCCTGAGGCACAAAAAGGTTGGGAGCCGGGGTACCCCTCCGCTTGGAGTGAACTCACTCCATACCGCGCTCCGAAAAACGGAGATCGATACGGGAGGAGATAGAAATTAGCTCCTCCAGAGAGGTAGGTATCTCTCTAGTGGAGAGAGCATCCTTAACATGCCCCGCTAATTCTCTTCAAAAAACAGGGATCAGTGCCTTGTCAGACCACTCCAACTCGGACGCCAGTGTCCGAAAACGGACGGCGTACTGGCTAACCGAGAGAGACCCCTGAGGAAAGGCAAGCAACTGTAGAGAGGTGTCATGGATGACCCAGGGACCAAGAAAAACTTGCCTAATGGCTGTCAGCAAGTGGGCAGCGGTCCGAATCTCTGGATCACCCCGCTCCCATAAAGGCATAGCCCATTCCAGCGCCTTGCCCGACAGTAGGGATATAATAAAGGCCACCTTGGCCCGTTCTGTAGGGAATTGCACAGCCAGCAGCTCCAGGTGGATCGAGCACTGGCTGATAAACCCACTGCAGGAGGCGCCATCCCCAGAATATTTATCGAGCAACGGGAGGCGGGTAACTGTCGGCGCAAGGGTGGACATGGACATCTGCCCGACCGCATCAGTAAGTGCCTTTACAGCAGCATCCGTGGCCTGCGAAGCTGCGAAAGCTCTCTCAAGGTTGGTCAAGCAAGTCTCGAGCTGTCGCACACACTGGAGGAGTTGCTGCTGTTCTGTCATCTCTAGCCAGACCCTGGCGCTAGTATTATGTTACGGCGGCAGAACACGCTTAAAAAAATATAAATAAACGTGTTCGCTGCCCGGGGTCCAACGTGCGGCAGATGGAAAAACCGCAACTAGAAGACACAGAGCACTGTGGCGGTAATGTGCATGGGGTTCTATATCACCCAGGTGCAATCAAGCAGTCTCTGTTAAGTGCACAGAGCTGCTACAGGAAAAATAGAAAAGTAACGCTGAGCCTGTTAGTAACACAGGGACTCAGCGACTCACATGCGGTAGGCAAAAACCGGAGTAGTTAAAACGTCACTACGTCCGACACCTACTGTAGTAACAAGTGTGCTGGCGTCGCAACCGCGGACGCAGAAATAAGCTGCAACTGCAGCGCGGCGTGAACAGAGCCGCAAGCAAGGCGCTGCAAGGACGCTGGCACAATGCAGGACGCTTAGCTGCTGCACAAGGTATGGCTGGAGCGCGCTGGTGCTAGCGCTGCTACTGGCGGCTGCCCAATCACTCACACAATCATAATATCAGAGGGAAGGGGTTTCATAATAAGTCATCCACCAGTCCAAGCATACAATACCATACACACAGCAGCAGTATGAAAATACTAGCGCATGGCGGAACAGCCATGCGCACTTTTTATAGTGTACGGGACCTTCCGGAAGTCTCTATAACCCTGAGCTGGACCAATGGAATCAGGAGCAGGACCTGAGCACCTGACTCCTGAGCTCCAATGGGAGGTTGTCCCAGGAGCATGCTCAGAGTATGGGGTGAAGGACTTAGCCTCCGGAGAGAGTTGCTGAAAAGCAAACTCTTCTGCAATCTCTCGTGCAGTGAACAGACAGCAGGAGATTGCAGGATGTAAGGGTCTAGATCTCTGCATAGCCAGGGCAGAAATCTGACTCCTAACACTTGTATCCATCTCATTTCCTCTTGCGGAGAGTCTGGACTGTCTTACTGAGAATGAAATATATATGAAGATTGAAAAATACCCCAACAGTGTATACTGGTGTTCGCTTCAAATACATAACCCTTTTTCTACTTTTTAGATTCTTGTCTATTCCATACTGAGGCTGTGAATGTCTTTGTCGGACTCCGGAAATATGCACGCAGATTTTTAATGTTTAAACTATGCTATATGTACCTGCTATCCAGTGATACTGTACCCTTTCTCAACTTTCTACAATCACGTCGAATCCATACTGGGCCTGAGACCGTCTGAGTCTGCCTCCTGATATATAGACATAGGCTTTTAATGTTTAAACTATGCTATATATACCTGTTATCCGGTGATACTGTACCCTTTCTCAACTTTGTACAATCACGTCAAATCCATACTGGGCCTGAGACCCTCTGAGTCTGCCTCCTGATATATAGACATAGGTTTTTAATGTTTAAACTATGCTATATATACCTGTTATCCGGTGATAGTGTAACCTTTCTCAACTTTGTGCAATCACGTCAAATCCATACTGGGCCTGAGACCCTCTGAGTCTGCCTCCTGATATATAGACATAGATTTTTCAGGTGTACACTATGCTACATTTATACCTGTTATCCGTTGATACTGTACCATTTCTCAACTTTCTACAATCTTGTCGAATCCATACTGGGCCTGAGAATGTCTGAGTCTACCTCCTTATTAGAGATGAGCGGTGTTCGAGTCGACCTGTTCGCCAAGTTAAAATTCCAGCTGTTTTGGGCGGTGTTCGAGCCGTTTTCGAACTCAAACACTTTGCTTAAAATTCGGCTGTTCAAGGTTCCGTTCGAGAAAGGTTCGTTCACCAAAAGCGTAACTTCATTTTCACATTAATAATGGTTTTCAATTTTAATAGACTGTTTCATGGCATAGTAGCGGTGTGTGGTAGCAAGCGGTGTAGTGCACCTGTCATGGAACTACACCGTGTGTGTTTCTAATTATTTTTTACCGCATCTTGTCCAGAAAATCCTTTTGGGCCTTGTAGCACTGTCTGCTACTTAGCAGAGGAGCCCACCAGTGAACCAAGCTATGCCGCCTGTTTATGTAAGAACTGCGTGCTTCTCAGCATAGGAGCCCAGCTGTTAAGCAAGCTACAGCACCTGTGGTTTGGACACTTATTTTTTTCATTTTTTCTGGAATGCCAGTTAGGCCTAATTCCAGAATTCCGGTTGACCTGCACTTACTGGGAAATCCTCGTTCGTGGGGAAGAATTGTTATCCCAGATCCCCATCACTAACGGGGTTCAGCGGGTTATCTGCACCTGTAAGCGACACATGCTGGACCTTTCAGTGTAGCGCGCATGCAGCCCCGGACATGTAAGGGCATGACAGACCTGTTATTGATCGATCTCGCGTGCCAGAGCCTCGCATGTCTCTCTAGTAAGCTTGACACGTACCGCGGGGGCATGCCGGAGTCTCGTTCATTAATGGAATTAAGCTGACAAATCGCTAGCACAACTAAAAACAGACATCCACCAAAACCCACAGAATCAACAAAGCTTGCAATCTGTCAATCTTTTCTGTAGCTGGCATGGTTGAGGTTTCCCAGGTGGAGTCGAATTAAGCCGCAGGCTCCACTCCTGGTGGTGCCCTTCTGGACATTCCTTTAAGGTTCAGCTTTGCAACCATACTGCCCCCGGAAACCAAACACTTTGCCTTCATGGACGCTGTTCGGAGGTTCGTGGGAATAACGCCGCCCGATCAGCAGTTGGCCTAATTTATGGTGGGAAGTCCGACGGTATATGATCATCTTCGATTTCAGATTTTTACTGTTTTTTGGTATTTTACATTTTTATTCCAGCCTTTCTTGACTTCATAAGGGCATGACATGCCTATATCTGTGTCTCCTCCTCCTCCTTTTACTCCTCCATCTCTTTTCTATATGTAGTTGCCGTTTTCCATATGTTATTTTTGTATTCTGAGCATTTTGTCTGCTTTGGGACACATTTTAAGGTGTTTTGTAATTGTTTTATATGCGTTTGTATGTGTTTGTGTTTGCCTGCCATTGTTTTCAATGGTGTTCGACGTTGTTCATCGAACGTTCGACAAACATTCGACGAACTTGCCTCGTGTTCGACGAACCAAAACGAACTGGAACACTAGCGGGGTGGCTCAACACTACTCCTAAATATATAGACGTACATTTTTAATGTTTAAACTATGCTATATATACCTGGTATCTGGTGATACTTTACCCTTTCTGCCAGGAAGTCCTCCTCCACTCACCACTCTAAGTGTATCATTGACACCTGGAACATTGTCCCACATGTGTGATTATTTCTTGCGGATCTTGTTATATTGTGCTGTGATCCATCCAGAGCATGTGATTCTGGTCTAATCCAAACTGACCAAGTGAGAGTTATTTTCTGACTGTGGAAATAAATACTGAGATTGACAACAATGACTCCTACACTGTGTACAGCTGTACTCTTCAGATCCATTACCGTTTTACGGCTTTTTATATTGTGTTGCAATCCATACTGAGCCTGAGAGTGTCTGTGTCTGCCTCCTGAAATATCTACAGAGATTTAGAATGTTTAAACTATAATATGTATACCTGCTATCTGATGATACTGTGCACTTTTTCTACTTTTTATATTCTTGTCTAATCCATAGTGAGCCTGTGAGCGTCTCTGTGTGACTGATGGTATACATTATCCTTTGACTGTATAGAGCTGTACGCTTCTGATACAGTACCATATATCTGATGTTATTTTGGGTTCATTTTATGCAACATTTTGAAGTTTGGTGGAAGAGGCCACGGACGTGGGCGTGGGGGGGCTAGCTGGTGCTGATGGTGGTGGTGCATCTGCTGGTAGTGGCAAAAGCACAATAGCAGCTAAGGCAGGAGGTGTTGAGCCTGCATCATGGTCTGGCTCCTGAACGCCTGGAAGGCTACCTTTTCTGGGAGTAGGTTAACCGCTTTTAAAGCCGGTGCATCAGGAGCTTACATTGCCGAAACAGACTCCAGCAAATATGCCCTCCTCTTCTGAAGTTTTAAAAAATGCAAGCACTGAGTCGTCAAGTGCTGGCTCCTGGACAGGAAGAACCCCTTTCCTTGTGTCCTTCACCCCCACCAAAAGTGAATGATGCAGCAGGCCACACTTCACATTAGTCCATGTAGCTCTTTCTATCATACCATGCCTGGGTTATCAAGTCAAATCATGAATTCCCCAGTCCAAGATGAATCTGACATGGAGTGTGGGTGGCCAGCCAGGGCAGTGGGGTTAATCGGTACCGGGCCAGTGTCTCAGAGGGATGTGTCATGTTGGTGGTGATGACCCGTTCCGTGGCCCTGGGCGTCCATGCAGAGGTGAATAACGTTTATAGGTGAATGATACGTGACGCCACCTGTGGTTTCTGATCAGATTGACCAGCGCTGCAGTGTCGCTTCTCTGGGACAGATGTTGTGGTGCAGCTAAGATATAGAAGCCCTGCACAGGTAGGGCCGTAGTTGCAGGGCAGATGAAAGAGTTGGTAGATAGTGTGTAGTGCAGGATGTAGCAGAGCCGTGCGCTAGGCGCAGGAGAAAGATGACAGACAAAGTCGTGCAGTTCCTTTACCTGTACTTGGTATGTGCCATCCAGGACCCAGAGTACAGATGGAGAAGGAGTTGTTCAGCCTGGAAGCAAATTAGGAATTCTCTCTCTGGAAATAGGTAGTGTGGCCTCCGTTCTAGCGCTTATCTGAGATACTCGCAGTACTGAGTTCACTGAAGTTCCCCCTGTTGACTCTCATTTGGAACTTTCTCATATGGCAGGCAGCCATAGCCTTTTCCTTCTGGCTCACACACGTCGCTGCTGGGGCCTCCGAGCCTTAGCTGGGAACAGAGCATTTACAGCTGCTACTTCCTCCGGTTTCTGCTTCAGGGCCGTCAGTGTCCCTACAAACTCAGAGACTGGAATCCTGACCATGCGCTCCAGCTAGGAGTGAGCCTTAACTCTGCTCATCCTCCAGCTCCCCTTCTCACGTCCACACACTTCCCCTTCCCTTCACAGACTGCCCTAACTTACCTCCTCCCGACCACAGAGAGCAGTTCCTTAGCAGTCAGGTTCAGAGCTCTCCCTGCTGGCCTGGAGTGGGAACTGTGTTGTGTGTTGGTTTAACTGCTAGAGAGATCCTTCGTTGCTCCCAAGCATGACATCACACTCCCTAGGAGGAAGGTAATGCCACTGTGGCGACCGTACTCCTGGGGGCGCCAAAAGTGTACTGATGCCCAGCCACTGCTAGATGATTCTGCTGGTACATTGACCCAGACCACTACATTCCTCTCGCACTCTACACAGCCAGAATCTGACCCTGATGAAACTCAGGTTCCCCTTCCCGCATACTATACCACCTTACACGGTGACAAAGAGGAAGGTGCAGATGAAAGTGCAGGATCCTTGAGCAGGTGGGGGGGCATACTCATGGGCGACAGCACTGACACAGGGCCCCTCATAGTACACAAAAGTGTCTATGCCAGTGGGAGGGGGGGGGAGGGCCCTCCCGGGAGGGCCCTCCCGCCATCAGACAAACCGCCGTACTATGAGGGGCCCTGTGCCAGTGCTGTCGCCAACGAGTGGGCCGCCCCTGCTTGCTCAGGATCAAAGCACTTGCAAAGTTGAAATAATTACCTCTCCCTGCTCCACCACCGTGACATCTTCCGCATTTCCTGACAGTAACATTCTTGTCAGAGAGCGCGATGACATCACATCTGTACGCCCTCTGCCTAAACAGTCCAAGTGCAGTGAGATGGAAGATGGGGACGATGAGGAGTCCAGACTAGTACAGGGATTCCTTAGCGAGGAGACTTATTTAATTGTTTTCAATGTTGGGACAGCTATTTTTGGGGAGCACTATGCTCTGGAGAATGATATATGAGGCCCACCATACACTGGAGCATTCCAAAGGTGGACATCAGACACTGGAGCAGCATTTACAGGGCCCATTATGCACTGGAGCATTAGAAATGGGGCCCATTATATATGGAGCGTTATTTGGGCCCATAAAACAGTGGAGCTTCATCCATGGGGCCCATCATATACTGTAGCATTATGTGGAGCTCATCATATACTGTTTCAAACATTATATGGGACCAATGATTCTGTATGGAGAAATATATGGGCCTCATTACTCTGTATAGCACACTAAGCGGTGGCCATAATACTGTATGGAGTAATATACTATCCGTTTTTGTAGCTATTGGAGAATTTAAAATGGATATCAGTCATGAGATGTAAGAAGTGAAGTATTTTTCATTGTACTATACCGCTATTTCTCTGCCATATCAGAGGATCATGAATTGTGGCATGTGATAAAAGAGCCCAGTGACACTCTTTGGCCCAGGGCCCATGAAAATTTGGAGCCAGCCCTACCCCCCCACAACTTTAGCCAAATAACCCCCAGTTTTCAATGCTTAACTATTATTTTAATGTAAATTAAGGTTGACAAGCTTAAGTAATAAGAATTGATGTTTTTGGCATTAAAATGGGCACTGGAGGTGTGTTTCCTGTCCTCCACTCACTGCCGACTTTTCTTCCCCATTGACTTGTATTGGGTTTCGTGTTTCAGTCGGCCTTCGACTTTTCACGATAATCGGCCGATTTCGTTCGACCCGACTTTTGAGAAAGTCGGGTTTCATGAAACCCGACTTGACCCAAAAAAAGGCAAAGTCGCTCATCTCTACGCGCCCAGCCTCGCGGTCCCAGTAATGCTTTGCGCTCTCTCGCGAGAGTGACGTCATCTCCGGTCCTTTGCGCTAAGCATTACTGGGACCGCGATGCCGGGCGCGTGGAAAGGAGATTGGAGGCCGTCGGAAGGTGAGAATAACCTTTTTTTAATTTTAATTCTATTTTTTACAGATTAAACGCTGCGCCCGCTGCGCCCGATTGAGCGCTGTGCCCGACTGCGCCTGTTGCTGATTGGTCGGGCAATCAGCGGCAGGCGCAGTTTACCATTACAAACAGCTGTCAGCGACGCAGGATTTCGGTTACAGACAGTCAGACATAATAGGACGATTATATATGTAGATGATTCCAAGCAGACCTTTGGTGTACATTGTATAGTAATCTATGAGACATTCTTTAGGATTCCAACACTTCTTCTCAAAAGATTGAATCTAAGGACATCCCCATGATAGAACCAGTTAACATTCTACTGTGACATCTGTCATGAGACAGTCTGACTATTCTTCTTTAGTCATTGGGGGATAAATAACATTAGTGTAGAAAGCAAGGTTGTGTCATTTGTTGTGGGAGAAACATGTAACAGAGACTGTAGAGCTGTCTCCCAATCCTCTTAATTCATATGTGGGATCTTTATCTTCTACTTCACAACTACAGCTAACTTTGTAGAACAATTTTTGCATTTAGTGAGTATGCAGTGCAGTTATAATGCCTTAGGACTTTGAGAATTGAGTACCCCTATTAGTGGAAAATGTGAGATTGGGCTATCAGTATTAGGGAATTTACTATGAAGGGCATTATACAGTTGTAAATATCTATCGAAAGATGCCATGGGTAAATTATTATCTTCCTGAATTTGTTAAAATTACTTAATAGTGTTTCCCAAAATAAACTCACCAAGGGTGTTAACGTTATGTGTTTTCAAAAAATTATGTTCCATCACTATTAATACGAGGTCAAATAAGGGCTGTCACATAAAGAGATATCTGAAGGAAGCCCACAGTATTTATTTGGTTCCTTAGATACCCACAATACTTGCATCCCCAGTTTGTTAATTAGGAGAAAATTATTAGAATACAGTTAAGGGCACTCAAGAATATGCCAAAAATATAGTTAGAAATATATTCATTAATATTAAGTTGTGTTGAATTTGCAAAATATAACATGTAAACAATAAAATGTTTTACAGAAAAAAGGTGTAAGGCTACTTTCACACTAGCTTTTTTTCTTGCGCTGCACCTCGTGCGCATTCCAAACGCATGCAAAAAGCGCATTAAGCGTTTTGCATGCGTTTGCTGTTTTTTGCACATGCGATTTAACCAGTTTGTCACCAAGTTAACTCTAAAAAAATGCGATTTTAAACGCATGCGTGCGCATGTCCTAGTGCACGCGTTCGATCCCATAGACTGTAATGTTGTTTTTTTCCGCATTCCTTTAGCGCATGCGTTTTTTGGCAGAAGTTGGGCGCACAGAACAATGCAACATGATGTGTCTGGCGTGCCTGGGCGCACACCTGGAAAAAATGCAGCACACGAAAACACACATGAACGTGTACAAGCACTATACCATGCGCCCGCCATGTTAAAGATAGGGGAGCAATGTGCATGCGCACGACAGCGCATGAGGCGCAGCGCTAAAAATCACAAGTGTGAAACCAGCCTAAGGATTTATAGCAGAGTCTATGCCCAATTATTTGACTTGCACTCACACTCCTATGCTCTTTATTGGGTTCATAAAGATGGAGAACAGCTTTCTCACTTATGTACTTTATGTGAATTCATTTGTCAGAAAATAAACAGGCTCATATTTATTTTTTATTTATTTTACTCACTTAGGCTGGTTTCACATTAGCGCTTTTGTGCGCAGCGCATCGGGCGCACCAGTGCGCATGCGCACTGCGCACCTATATTTAACATGATGTGCGCATGGTCTTGCGCATATTTGCGCTTTCGTGCGCATGCGTTTTTTTGTCTTTCGCGCCAGGCGCGTCAGACGCAACATGTTGCATTTTTGGTTCTGCCCTGTCTCGTTAAAACAACGCATGCGCACGGAATGCGCACGGAATGCGCAAAAACATCCCCTTTGGAGACTATGGGAGCACAATACTTGCGCATGGTCTTGCGCACGCTTGCGTTTTTATGCGCATGCGTTTTTTAAATAAACATGACTGAAATTTGGTCTAGACAGTAAAAAAAAAAATTAAACCAAGGTGATAAAATGGTGTGGGCACTGGGATTCCACAATACTTTAAGGATTGCTCACGAGTGGACACACAGCACAAGCTGCACCAATGTAAGTATGAAAAACCTAATGTCTGGCTGAAATTTCAATACATTTCTATGTACTTATGTCTCTTTTTTTTTTTATTGCAGCATGTCTTCATCTGGTGAGGAATATGTCCCCGGGACAGGGCAAGAGGCAGAAGAAGTGAGTACTATGCTTCCGTATGGATTTGAAAAAATAAACACATGTGATTAATTTTTTTGGTTTAATTTTCAGACCTCATCCTCCATCACGCCACCACCACCGGAGGAACGGCAGGAGCAGCAAGGCCAAGTGCGGGCGGGAAGACGTGATGTAAGTACAGACGGACTGTTTTTTTTTTTACTTAATTTCTATGCTGGTTTATTTCCTTTTTTTTTGGAACTGTATTGTATTGTTTTTTTTTATGTTTTTGGTAAATTTTTATTAGTATTTTTTGGTAATTTTCCTAGTTTTTTTGGCTGCTTTTTTGGTTACAGATTTTTTTTAAACTTAATTTCTAGGCTGGTTTATTTTCCTTTTTTTTTTGGAACTGTATTGTATTGTATTTTTTTTATGTTTTTGGTAAATTTTTATTAGTATTTTTTGGTAATTTTCCTATTTTTTTTGGCTGCTTTTTTGGTTACAGATTTTTTTTTAACTTAATTTCTAGGCTGGTTTATTTTCTTTTTTTTTTGGAACTGTATTGTATTGTATTTTTTTTATGTTTTTGGTAAATTTTTATTAGTATTTTTTGGTAATTTTCCTAGTTTTTTTGGCTGCTTTTTTGGTTACAGATTTTTTTTAAACTTAATTTCTAGGCTGGTTTATTTTCTTTTTTTTTTGGAACTGTATTGTATTGTATTTTTTTTATGTTTTTGGTAAATTTTTATTAGTATTTTTTGGTAATTTTCCTATTTTTTTTTGCTGCTTTTTTGGTTACATATTTTTTTGAAACTTAATTTCTAGGCTGGTTTATTTTCTTTTTTTTTGGTAATCATTTTTTAAAGATTTTTTTTTAATTTTCATGGTTGTTTTTTTCCGTGTTTGTTGCTTTTTTGCATTTATTTTCATTTAAAACAAAAACATTTTTCATGGCTTGTGTATCAATATCTTAAAGCTCAAAGTGTGTATGTGTGTGTGTGTGTGTGTGTGTGTGTATGTTTGTTTGTATGTTTGGGTATATGGGCACGGGACTATGGGAAGGCGGATATGTATGATGGTATATGGGCACGGGACTATTGGATGGAGGATATGTATGATGGTATATGGGCACGGGACTATGGGATGGAGGATAATTATAATTTTCTATAACTAACCACAGTTCTACTATGCCCGGGCAGCATCGGGCTCTTCAGCTATTTTTCTAGATTTTTCATTTTAAAATCTTTCAAAGATTAATGTTTGTCTTTCTTTTCTAGGCTCCACAGCGGGAGGAGGACCTCGCCCTGGACAACGACGAGCTCATCCGTCTAGTCCAGGAGCGAGTCCCGTTGTGGGACACCCGTCACCAACTGCACTCGGACAACGTGGTGATCCGGCGGCTCTGGAACGAGGTGGCCGCATCGCTGATGGATGGCTGGGACAACGCCTCTCCCCGGGTCCGCAAGGATTTTCGTAAGTATTTAAATGCAGTGTGATGCAGCAGTGATCTTGGCCGGGATCACCCAACTGTGTGTGATGCTATTAACTCCATGGAGTTTCTATCATCACACACAGTTGGATGATCACAGCCTCCAGTGCATAGTCTTACTTTTTTTCTTTTTTTTTATTTCCACCACAGTGAACAAAGTCAGAACCCGTTGGCGCTCGATGAAGGACCGCTTCAACAGGGATATCCGTCAGGAGAATAAGGTTCGCAGTGGTGCTGCGGCAAGGACCGGCATGAAGTACCGATACCATCGTGCCTTGGCATTTTTAAGACCGGTCCTTGCCTCCCGAACGTAAGTATTTTCTAGTTGTATTGTGTTTTATTCTGTGCTTTTCTATTCCACAGGAGTTGGCGATTGTTAATTTATGGTAGTAATTTCTTTCTTTTCTTTTCACAGCACCTGGAGCAGCACCCTGCAACCTGGGCCCGAAGCGGTCCTTCATCAAGCTGCCCCGGACCCCTCCCAGCCATCCATCAGCGAGGAAGCACCTTGCAGGTCTGCACCACAGTCATCTGGAGACCA